>NC_046160.1:58008782-59264929 GCF_011064425.1 Rattus rattus
CCCAAGTAGCATCATGCTGCTTTACAACAAACTTTACTTTTAGGAATTAAGAGTATACCCTGAAACAAAGGTGACATTGTACGATTCACAGGCCAGTGGTATAATTGTTCATCATACATATTACATATTGTCCAGAACAGTATATGTCATACCGTCAGTAGAGTGGCTTTGTTTACAGGCATTCCCACAAAATTAATGAGTAAAGCATTGTGCTGAAAGTGTTATGATGCTTACCTTGTCACCACATAATGGGAATTTTTTTCTTTTTTGTCAGCACCATAGGCATCATCATATCTGCCACCCACTGGTTGAAACATTGTTGTGCAACAAGGAGTACTATTACAGACCCTGGACTAGACAGCCATGGGCGTGTGGTTAGGGGATTCTGCTGTGCGTTCTCTTGGGCCTGGGTCTTGAGTAAAACACAAGGAGTGAAAGTTAAGTAAACGTGAACTTGACTATGAACTTTGATCACTCAGTCACCTTATTAAATGACAATTCACCTTTAGTACATATGTCTATGGTGTGGCCTGATCTTCTCCATTTCTAGTAGATAAACTTTTAAGCGATGGCAATGCTGCTGGTCCTCAGATCACACTGGAGTGTACGATTCTAGACCTCACTGGATGAACTATAACATTACGGCTTCTCTAAGACCCAGTACCTACATGCAGGATCTATGTAGCTATCAGAAGACTGACAGCTGCTGGTGTACATACCTATATGCTACAGAGGGAGCTGGAAGTTAGGGGTCCAGGATCCAGTTGTATCATAACTGGGGAATGTGAAGAACACAGACTGGAAAGCTTCCACTTTCAGCTTGAATTCTATACTCAGAAGCACAATAATCCTGGAGGTATAGGGCTGAGCTAGAGCAGGAAGGCAAGGCAGCCTCCACTGGTAATCTTAGTTTAGTTTGTGACACCTCAGTGAAGATTTGGGAAGTGTTATTTTATATTGGAACCTAATACAATAGAAACAGACCCTACTTTTCCATTCTTGCTCTTTTAATCTGTGTTATGACTATTGTCTATGAGACCACTTCTACGTTTTTTTTATATGAATACTGAGTGATTTTAAAGCATGTGGATGCATTTTCAACAGTTTATTCTGATGACTTTGGTAACTGTGAGAATCCTTTTTCTGTCTGTTTAGTTTAAAGGTTTTACCTAGTACTCATTGTTTGGTAGAAATTGGTCATCTTGTGGTGTCAATTCTTTAGATGAAGAACAGTCCAGGCATAGTAGTATACATTGGTATTTCCAGCATTTTGGAGGCTGAAGCAGGAGAGTGCAAGTTTCAGGCCAACACAGACTGTATAGAGAGATCATGCATCACTAAACAACCAAACAAGTTCACAGGTATTGCTTGCCATATCTCTGAAGAGTCATAGCCAGTGCTTGCCATTAGTTGCATGTTTGTCAGCAAAATTGAAAGACGAACATCATTAACCTTTCTGTATTGTTTTTAAGTTCTCGTAGTATAGGTAAACACAGTACATAACGTTAAAGGCTTGTAGATGAGATGGTAATTGCTCCATCAGGACAACCCATGGGAAACAGTGGCCAGAGGCAAACAACACAAGTGGTGTCTACTGCTATTCTGAAAATCTTTCCTTAGCATCACATCCTCTTACCATTCTTCTTCCCTTCCTAGATACACAACTAATCTTCCAGCTTATCTTGTCATTTTAAATAAAGAAGTGCCGAGCATTTAACCCTGCATGACTCATAAAAGCCAAGCCACCTTGGCCTCCACCTCTTGGTTTAGCTAACATGACCTTGAATGAATCCTTTAAACTAACTTTTGGCAAATTTGCCTTGCCCTGCTTTGGGGTATGATGCTTCTTTCTTTGATTCTGTGAGTTTAATGCTGCTCTTGTCTTCTGCACTCTTGAGAGGAATTATGACTCATGGTCAAAACTAAAGACAGTATTCAATTGTTGAAAAGTTGCTGCAGCCTTTGACCACAGTGTCACATGAGTCCTGAATTGCCCAAATGCAGCATGTCTGCAGCAACTGGGTGCTGATGCCGGCGTCTTAGTCAGAACCAGTGACAGAGGAAGTTGCATAATTGTGTGGAGAGAGCATTGGGCGAAGAGTTGCCAAGCATAGAGACAACATGACCTCGGGCAAGTCAGACTCTCTGAACTTCATTCTTCTTTCTGACAGACAATGCTTAGCCTTCTTTTTAGGGTTGTTATCTAGTGAAAATGAGATAATAAATCAGAGCCCCTTGAAATATGAAAGAGTGAAACAAATATTAATAGTTTCTTTATTCACTGAGCAAATGTGTACAATCTAGACCTAATGATTCTCATCAGCATACTAGGAGACACTGAGGTGACCCATGACCCGAATCTCTTAGGTTCTTATAATGCAGAGAGATGAGCCTATGAGCAAATCTTTATAGTGCAATGAGAGTAAATTCATAATTTCAACAGCTATAAAATACTTTGAGAACAGAAATGACTATGGCTGCCTATGTCAAGGGAAGTCATTAAAACCATCCCAACATAATACTTGACCCAGTGCTTTGAAAAGAAGAGTTGACCAGACTGAAATATACTCAAAGGCATAGAACTGTGGTAGTGTTTGACATTTTTATGTGGAACAATTGCCTGCGTCCCATTTCATGCAGGCATTGCGTAGGTTAAAAGCTCGTTGTTTTGTATCTCAAACATGCAAAATGGACCTGTTCCTCTCCACAAGCCAGATTTGTTTTAGTTCAGCCCATGACAACCCATTCCTTACATCAGAATCCTTTCTGAAGGCTCAACACCGCCTTCCTTCCATAATTCACATCTAATTTGCCTACTTCCAGAATATGCAGAATCTGACCACTTCTCAGCACTGTCCATCCGCCCTGTCCTGGATGAAGCCATTTTCACCCTGTGACATACTCTCAGAGCTGCCTACTGACCTCCTTCCATCCTTGCTACTTCATCCTGTTCTCATCTACCAAACTGGATCCTTCAAACGTCTAAGTAGGGAATTGCAATTCTTAATTATGCAGCATAGCAACAATTTCCTCTCAAAGTATTGTGAAATGTTTGCTAACAAAGAGCTAATGGGACACTGAAGTATGTTAGCCTACTTCCCTCTCTGGCCTTGCCTTTTCCATGCTGTTCAGCCTTGATCACACCAGGCCTTGCTCTTCCCAAGGGACTTAGTGTTGACTAGGTGCTGGCCCAACTTTCCACTTCTGCATATCTGTTTTGTCATTTTCCCCCCCATTTCTTTCTTCACATGAAATCCCCTCTCCTTTCTTTCTTCAGATGACAATTTTTCAATGTAGCTTAATCTGGTTACCTTACTTAAATCATAACTCTCTACTTCTTTCTCCTGGTTTCATTTACTTGATTATAAGTTTTTCCCCCATTTTTCATAGTATTTACTACCACTTTTTGAATAGTGTATAATTTTCTTATTTACTCTTGTCCCTCTTGGTAGAAATGTAAACTTCATGGGATATAGATGTTTTTGTCTCTAGCCTGTAAAGCATTACTCAATATACATTAAATTCCTGATAGATGCTCGCTGAGTGAATAAATGAAACCAGTGCTGGCATGGCATTAATGAATTTATTCATTTCAGGAAACACTATGAAACAATTGGGCTGGAAAATTCATGAAAGCTCTCCTACAAGGAGAACAGACTAAATATTCTTTGATGTGGGGAGAATCCATTTAAAAATAATCAACTGTGGTAAAGAGGAAGTGTCATTTACATTGACCCATAGTTTTATTTTGCAGTTGAACTAAAAAATATATTAAATTTTATTAATTAAACCCTTAGCAGTTAATGTTTATTTTAGTAGTCCCTCTGATTAAAAACAAAATAAAACAAAACAAAAACCCAAAAACTCTGAGGCCACAGAGTTTCTTCGTTATAGACTAGACAGCTGAATTGCTGACCATTACTTGGAAGCTTTTACTTAAAGGAAGGAAGGAAGGAAAGAAGAAAGGAAAGAAGGAAGGAAGGAAGAAAGAAAATACAGCCAAATGCATGTGTCAAATTCAATTTTTTTTTTTTTTTTGCTTCTCTTCTTTCTTCCAACATCCACACAGGAACTGAAAACTGAGTGTAAATGAAGCTGTGAGTAAGAGGGTCTGAGAAATACCCACAGGAGAAAGCAGAGGAGCCCTATCCTGTCTGAAACAAGCCTAGTGAACTCCATGAAATTACTCACTGGTGTCAAGGAGAATGTTTGTGGAGCTATTGTCTCTGCGCATTGCAGACCCACACACAGAGGGGAAGCTTCTCTGTCGGAATGCCCTGGTGCTTAGCGACCATGGCGCTCAAATCTGTTTGATTTTTAACTTTCCTTGCCGGCTCTCCTATCCCTTCTCTCTTTTTCTTTTGTGCAAGGACCTCAGGATCCCGTTGCTTTGCAGTCTTTGTGAGTTTATTCACAAGAACGTATAGCCTTTTTACAAGCTGGAGGGTCACATGTACAAAGCCCGGGTTCCTTGATTTTCCTTAAAACAGGCCTTATGGGGCGATAATGCACAAAAAGGCAAGCATCTGTATACTTTCATTTATATAATATGAATATATTTAGGAACAAATAATGAGGGTATTTAATCAACTATTTTTTTAGCCACTTTGTGCTCCACCGTGTCTTTTCTCTGGCTTTAGTCATCCATCACAAAGCCCATTCGTCATCAGTGACCCATGACCCCTTTTTATTATACATACCCAAGAAGGTCATGGATCCTGAATCCATGGTAAAGGAGACATTTCATTTTCCTAATTTGTAGCTTGTGAGACCACAGGGGATTCTTAAAATTTGATTGATGGTTAATCACTCAAATAAAGAGGCATATGGCAGGAAAATAGTAAACAATAAATTTGTGTAAGATTGAATTAACTGTAGTGGGGTTTCTCTGAGTTTCATTTTTAAAATGATCATAGTCATTCCAGACTCCATTTTTTTTCCTACACACAGAAATGAAAATTTATTTTTTAAATTGGTGCCTTCTTTTTAAAAAAGTAAACATCTTGAAGTCTTAATTTTGTCCCCCTTCCTCTTAATGTGTGTAAATGTGTGTGTGTATGAATATAGATATAAATATAGATATATGAGTTCAAATATATTGAATGAAGTAAACATGGTAATAATAAATTTATTTCTTTTTCCCCAAAGGTAAATTTGTACTATTTGTGATTAGCAATTTTCATGAAAGTATTTATTTGTTTTCCAATAGTGAAATCATAATGAAAATAAACACTGTATATGTCAAAAATTATCTTAGAATCTTGGACATCTTAGGCTTAACAATTCATAATTACATTTATTAATTATTTAAATTTTACTACAGGACATGTATGTTTGTAACTTCACTTGTAAATTGCCTTTGTTCATATTAGCTCCTTATTCACCTTTGATTACATTTAATCCTCCCAATAATACTTACAATTTTAGCCCAATTTAACAGAGGAGTGACTGAACTAGACTCATGCCATGCCAAGGCTGCGTCATAGCTAAGAGACACAGTCAAGAGGCCAGATTCTCTTCTTTCCATCCTCTGCTTTTCCCACAGTTTTCTGCCATATTCTTCCTGCTAGTCAGGGTCTTCTGCTCAAGGGTGTGAATTATGCCTGTGATTCTCACAGAGGAGTTCCCTCAAGCTGTGACCATCAGTATCACCAGGGGACTTATTAGCCGTGCTAGTCTGCTATCTCTTTCCCCCACTTACCAGTGAGACGTTTGGGGAGGGACTTAGCTGTCTATTTGAAACAAATCTTATCTGTGATTTAGATGGAAAGGCAAGTTTGAGAACTGAAGAACTTAAAGTGTTTTGTTGCGGTTTTGTCTGTTAAAACTTAGGGAAGGCAATTTATTCTCAGTGAGCCAATTAGAGTCACTGTGGGAGTCACGGGGACTGTGTGCCTTCTAGATCATTTAGTAGATGACAGAAAACTAGTGGACCAGAAACAGTAATATCTGCATGTCCAATTCACTCATTAGATGCAGGATCAAGAAGAGAGAGGCTACACAGTTGGGTCTTCAGGGAAGTGAGTGTCCCTTGGAATTGGCTATAGCTGGAGAGGGCTTCCTGGAAGAAGAAGAAATGGAGAGGGATTCCAAGGCGCCTTGAGATTTGAAGTGAGGAAGCCCAGAAGGATGAGTTATTTGTGAAACACTGGAGACTACTGGCATTAAGTGCTGCAGGACTTTTGTGCTAGGAACAGAGAGAAATAGACTGATGGTAAAGAAAACAAATGAGTGTGAACTTCCTCAGCCAGAGGTCAGGGCAGCAGGAAGCAATGGCTGCAATAGCGGATTTTGAGCACATGATGGAAAGTGAAAACCCAGGAGGGGGTGTGGACCTGCGATCTGAAGGCAGGATCTGTGTGAGATTTGAACACTTGACATGTTTGAATCGTTGTTGACCTTCCTTGAATACTTACGGGCTTTGAAGTAAGGTCTGAGATATTTAGAATACAACAAAAAATATAAAAACGTTTATTTTGGGCCAGGACAATAATTACATGCTTTTCTTGCTTAACAAAATAAACTAGTAAACTCTTTATTTAGATTATATGGCAGGTGGTGTAAATCTGATGAAAGGCTGTAGTACTTATGATTAGCAATTATCATGAAAGTATCATGAAAAATGACAGGACCTCCTCTGTTCAACAAAGCCGGCTACCTATCTCATCTTGGTCCTTCCAGTTGGTATGCATGAGCTTCAGCTCCACCCCAATACTGCTTCTGCTCAGAGCAAGAAAAGTGGAACAGTCTTCATCTGGCCGGAATAGAGTTAACTGATGGACGCCATGCATCCAAACGCTTCTGAACTCTAAGGTCATGTGGCTAAACGGCTATTCTATACAGAACATGGATGATCGTTTCAAATCCTGTGTTCAAACCTTGTGTCTAAATCATATCAAATATGAACAGGTATCCCCTTGTCTCCATAATAACTCTCCATGATAGACTTTAGGAGCAAAATTGTGCGCTGTCATGGGAGCTTATTATGGACAGCAGCGTTATAGCTGCTGCTCAAGGCGAGCACATATCTAGAAGTGTAGTCAGATTAGGATTAATGTGGAGTCTCAATCACAGAGATGGTCCTGTCTTCTTAGCCACACAGGCATAGTCAGCCCTGCTTTAGAGATGCTATATCCCCTTAGACATTCGAAGTCACTATTTAAAATAATTGATACATCCTTCTGTGGTTCCTAATTTTAAAATGTCATCTGCTATAAAGGGAAGCAGGAGGAGAGAGCTCTGCTTTTCTAACATGGTGGACAGAATGTCCGGGCTTTCTGGAACCACGGAACCTCTCCCTGTGGTAGACTTCTCCTCACTCACTTGTGTTCGCCATGCACAGTGCACAGTAGTAACTGTTTATTTAAACCCATGTGGTAATGAGAATGACACAGAGCTTGCCAGTATAATTAGTTGAGCCACTCGCCCGTAGGACAATGCTGTTATCTGGATGATTCCTAGTTTGTATGTTACTCTATAACACTGGATTTGTATTTATTAGATGAACCATTGATAACTAAATTATGTGTAAAAACCATAAGTCAAAGACAATGACTTAGGCAGCCACCTCGCAGAGGTGTATGTCTGAACTTTGATTAACATCTAGAGTGCAGGGGAAGGCATACTGTTAGGTTTGAGTCACAAGGCTTTCTCAAGCCCATAGAGTACACAAACTTAACACACTACCCACGGTCACTTCTCCCATTCTCAGCTTCATTCATAATCTTCCTCCCTTCCCCCTTTCTCCCTGGGTGATGGAGGAGAAAGTTTTGGAGTTTAGAATTATACACAGGTTTTAGTCTCTGTTTAAAGGGGAAAGGCATTAGCAATGCATTTAGAAATATGAACGAAATAAATATCAGTAAAAAGGAAATTATCATGGGTACACGGGTGCACAAGTGTGATGATTGTAGGTCAACCCAGGTATCATTCCTCCTCAGGGGTAGCCCACCTGATTTTGAGACAAGGTTTTTCATTGGGACTTAAGTTCACTGATCAGGCTACACTGGCTGGCCAGTGAACCCCAAGGTCTGCCTGTCTCAGCCTTCCTAGTTCTGGGATTACCATAGCATGTACCCCAATACCCAGCTTTCTACATAGATGCTGGGGACCATGCCAAAGCATTTTATCATCTCAGTTATCTGCCTAGCCTTAGTTAAAAACAAAACAAAACCTATCCAAACAGATTTACTTCTCTGACCTACTCTAGTCCATAAATACTCTACTTTCTTAAACTGCTTCTAATACTCTACTGCAATAGCAGTTAGCCTTTGGGATCATGAATATTTTTAGAAGCTAGTGGAAATGATGATGCCTCACCCCAGAAATTGGCTCAAATGAACATGTGTGAACAAAAGTTCCATGACATTGGGAGGGTCCATTCTATGAAGCTGTCCCATCCTACAGCAATCGTCATTGTGCTATCCAGGCACTAGCTCCACACTGTCCTCAAGCGAACAGACAAAATAGTCATGCGCAGCCTTTCTCTGTAGCCCTCTTCTCTCAGGAATGTGTAACTTTAGTTGTGACAGGCTGCAGATGAAACAGAAGTAATGCACGTGTAATACATACCCTAAATTTATCACTATATTGCTTGTTCAATGATAATGTATAATTTTGAGGATTAAAAATTGGATTAAAAAAATCAATTTCCAGCATTTCCTCTTTCTGATATTTTCATGTAGGAACATGTCACTTCTCAATTGCCCTGAAATGAATATTTACTCAGGCAATTTGGTCAACTATATATGCTAGCAGAAGGTAACATTACAGTCATTCAACTTTCAATATCATTAGAGACAGTACAAGACCAATTGAAAACGCTATGGGGTTTGAAGATGGTTTGCTCAAATCTACTATATAAATGTCTCCTTTTCCTTCCACATCTTAGTTCTTTTCCTGACAGGTGACACACGTACTCCTTTATTCAGGGAATTATTTGACTTTGTAATTTCTGTCTGAAATGTCCCTCAAGGTCTAACTGACTGCTTTCTTTGAAGGGCTTCTCAGAACCTATAGCATAGCACAGTTTTTATTTGTTGTTTGTTTGTTTGTTTGTTTTTGCAGTACATCACCTTAGTGCTCAGCATGGCTAACATTATGATCATTTTGGACAGGAGGCCAAGAGAGGTTTGGGAGGTAGTTTTGGGCTAACTCCTTCTCCCTCACTGTTACCCTCTGACAGTCAGTTCCTGGTCAACACCCAGCTAAGTCTGGGACTGAGGATTAGGGTGAGCTGGGCTTGTTCCCTTATGTTTGAGCGCATGAATGGATGTTAAGCTAAAAGCCGCCTGGGTGATGGACCCAGAACCACTGTCCCAGGCACATGTGGGGTTTAGGATGTAGGCTTATGAGATAGAAGAAAGAAGCATGCAAGCATGAAGTTCTGACAAGAGTAGATTTAGATGTGGAGTCTGTCACCATCTTCAGTGAGGTAAAATTGTTAAGATAATCTCTCAAAGAAGCGATCGCTACCCTGTGGTGTGAATAGTCTTCAATTGTTGAGCTTCCTGATGACTGTTTAACTTTCAGATCTTGCTCGATGAGGGAGAGATGCATCTGAGTGTCTCACCTCTGTTCTTGAGAGGACCCTGAGTAGGAGAAAAAGTGGGCCACCAAGTGGGCCATAGTGGGTAATAAGATTTAGCAAGAATGTAGCAAAGGTTCTGGTCTCACTGTGTCCAGTTACCTGGAATATTTATGGGGCCACTTGCTCTGGTTTAGGAGCTCTGTCAACCAAACTGCTTTGCTGGCATGCCAAAGCTCTCATGGAAGGCAAGCCTCCTGTCACATTTGAAGCTAATTTTTTACTTTTGATCTATCAATCGCTCATAATCCTGCCCCTAGACATTTTGAGATGGGGTCTTGCTAGGTTGCCCAGGAGGACCTTGAACTCATTGGGTAGCTCAGATTGGCCTTGAATTTACCCCAGTACGCTTGTTGACTCAGCCTCCTACATGCTGTCACACGCAAGGACATCATTCCCAGATAATTTTCATTTTGTGTGCAGTTCTTTCCTCTGACTGAACGGACTCTGTGGCTGTATTAAGAGATCTCTACTGAGAGCCGTGCAGTGGCATAAGCCTCCTTTCTTCCACATCTACTCCTATCCTGAATTTTTCTCTCATCATTTTCTCTTCCTTCTTACCTTTCCTTTCTTACCTTATCTTTCCTAAGGCATTCACTTATGTAGTTCTCTGTATTCCAATAAATCTTTTCCCCATTAGCAAACTGCCCATTGCGTTATGTATTTAATAATTTTATCCATTATATCACTATCCTTTCTACTCATCCTGAGAAACAGTAGCCTTCTTCCCTGCTGTATCACAGCCCTCCTCCCCAGAGATAACCCTCATGTCCTACTCTACTTTTCTGCATTTTCATGCTCAAAGAAGATATGTTCTCTTCCTGTGCTCAGCCTGCCACAGTGATATTTTCTTCGCCACTGGGGCTAGGGTTGGGAATGAGGCACAGGGTGTAGAAATGAGAGGACCACCAGCTGCATGCAGCTAAAGTAACAGGAGTTGGGGGCAGATGGGAAGGGGAAGCTCTTTTACCACAGAGCATGGCTGTGTGAATTGCTCCTTATTTGAAGTTCATGTTTTTGTTCAGATGATCATTTCTGGTTCCTGTTAGCCGTCTGAATAGGAAACGGTTGTGTTTCTTGATGTTTTGCTAAGCACCTTCTTAGAGCCAGTGCTGTCCTTGTTACTGCTTTCTTCGAGGTAATATAGAGACTCCCTTCTTCACAGCTTCACATCCCACTGCCTTTTCTTTTTTTTTTTTTTTTTATTAACTTGAATATTTCTTATATACATTTTAAAGTGTTATTCCCTTTCCCCTGGTTTCCGGGCAAACATCCCCCATCCCCCTCCCCTTCCTTATGGGTGTTCCCCTCCCAACCCTCCCCCCATTGCCGCCCTCCCCACAACAGTCTAGTTCACTGGGGGTTCAGTCTTAGCAGGACCCAGGGCTTCCCCTTCCACTGGTGCTCTTACTAGGATATTCATTGCTACCTATGAGGTCTGAGTCCAGGGTCAGTCCATGTATAGTCTTTAGGTAGTGGCTTAGTCCCTGGAAGCTCTGGTGGCTTGGCATTGTTGTACATATAGGGTCTCGAGCCCCTTCAAGCTCTTCCAGTTCTTTCTCTGATTCCTTCAACGGGGGTCCTATTCTCAGTTCAGAGGTTTGCTGCTGACATTCGCCTCTGCATTTGCTGTATTCTGGCTGTGTCTCTCAGGAGCGATCTACACTTCTGCACTTCTTTGCTTCATCCATCTTGTCTAATTGGGTGGCTGTATATGTATGGGCCACATGTGGGGCAGGCTCTAAATGGATGTTCCTTCAGTCTCTGTTTTAATCTTTGCCTCTCTATTCCCTGCCAAGGGTATTCTTGTTCCCCTTTTAAAGAAGGAGTGAAGCATTCACATTTTGATCATCCGTCTTGAGTTTCATTTGTTCTAGGCATCTAGGGTAATTCAGGCATTTGGGCTAATAGCCACTTATCAATGAGTGCATACCATGTATGTCTTTCTGTGATTGGGTTAGCTCACTCAGGATGATATTTTCCAGTTCCAACCATTTGCCTACAAATTTCATAAACTCGTTGTTTTTGATAGCTGAGTAATATTCCATTGTGTAGATATACCACATTTTCTGTATCCATTCCTCTGTTGAACGGCATCTGGGTTCTTTCCAGCTTCTGGCTATTATAAATAAGGCTGCGATGAACATAGTGGAGCACGTGTCTTTTTTATATGTTGGGGCATCTTTTGGGTATATGCCCAAGAGAGGGATAGCTGGATCCTCAGGCAGTTTAATGTCCAATTTTCTGAGGAACCTCCAGACTGATTTCCAGAATGGTTGTACCAGTCTGCAATCCCACCAACAATGGAGGAGTGTTCCTCTTTCTCCACATCCTCGCCAGCATTTGCTGTCACCTGAGTTTTTGATCTTAGCCATTCTCACTGGTGTGAGGTGAAATCTCAGGGTTGTTTTGATTTGCATTTCCCTGATGACTAAAGATGTTGAACATTTCTTTTAGGTGTTTCTCAGCCATTCGGCATTCCTCAGCTGTGAATTCTTTGTTTAGCTCTGAACCCCATTTTTAATAGGGTTATTTGTCTCCCTAAGGTCTAACTTTTTTGAGTTCTTTGTATATTTTGGATATAAGGCCTCTATCTGTTGTAGGATTGGTAAAGATCTTTTTCCCAATCTGTTGGTTGCCAGTTTTGTCCTAACCACAGTGTCCTTTGCCTTTACAGAAGCTTTGCAGTTTTAAGAGATCCCATTTGTTTCGATTCTTGATCTTAGAGCATAAGCCATTGGTGTTTTGTTCAGGAAATTTTTCCAGTGCCCATGTGTTCCAGATGCTTCCTAGTTTTTCTTCTATTAGTTTGAGTGTGTCTGGTTTGATGTGGAGGTCCTTGATCCACTTGGACTTAAGCTTTGTACAGGGTGATAAGCATGGATCGATCTGCATTCTTCTACATGTTGACCTCCAGTTTAACCAGCACCATTTGCTGAAAATGCTATCTTTTTTCCATTGGATGGATTTGGCTCCTTTGTCAAAAATCAAGTGACCATAGGTGTGTGGATTCATTTCTGGGTCTTCAATTCTGTTCCATTGGTCTATCTGTCTGTCTCTGTACCAATACCATGCAGTTTTTATCACTATTGCTCTGTAATACTGCTTGAGTTCAGGGATAGTGATTCCCCCTGAAGTCCTTTTATTGTTGAGGATAGTTTTAGCTATCCTGGGTTTTTTGTTATTCCAGATGAATTTGCAAATTGTTCTGTCTAACTCTTTGAAGAATTGGATTGGTATTTTGATGGGGATTGCATTGAATCTGTAGATCGCTTTTGGTAAAATGGCCATTTTTACTATATTAATCCTGCCAATCCATGAGCATGGGAGATCTTTCCACCTTCTGAGGTCTTCTTCAATTTCTTTCTTCAGTGTCTTGAAGTTCTTATTGTACAGATCTTTTACTTGATTGGTTAAAGTCACACCGAGGTATTTTATATTATTTGGGTCTATTATGAAGGGTGTTGTTTCCCTAATTTCTTTCTCGGCTTGTTTCTCTTTTGTGTAGAGGAAGGCTACTGATTTATTTGAGTTAATTTTATACCCAGCCACTTTGCTGAAGTTGTTTATCAGCTTTAGTAGTTCTCTGGTGGAACTTTTGGCATCACTTAAATATACTATCATATCATCTGCAAATAGTGATATTTTGACTTCTTCTTTTCCGATCTGTATCCCCTTGACCTCCTTTTGTTGTCTGATTGCTCTGGCTAGAACTTCAAGAACTATATTGAATAAGTAGGGAGAGAGTGGGCAGCCTTGTCTAGTCCCTGATTTTAGTGGGATTGCTTCAAGTTTCTCTCCATTTAGTTTAATGTTAGCAACTGGTTTGCTGTATATGGCTTTTACTATGTTTAGGTATGGGCCTTGTATTCCTATTCTTTCCAGGACTTTTATCATGACGGGGTGTTGAATTTTGTCAAATGCTTTCTCAGCATCTAATGAAATGATCATGTGGTTTTGTTCTTTCAGTTTGTTTATATAATGGATCACGTTGATGGTTTTCCGTATATTAAACCATCCCTGCATGCCTGGGATGAAGCCTACTTGATCATGGTGGATGATTGTTTTGATGTGCTCTTGGATTCAGTTTGCCAGAATTTTGTTGAGTATTTTTGCGTCAATGTTCATAAGGGAAATTGGTCTGAAGTTCTCTTTCTTTGTTGGGTCTTTGTGTGGTTTAGGTATAAGAGTAATTGTGGCTTCATAGAAGGAATTCGGTGGTGCTCCATCTGTTTCAATTTTGTGGAATAGTTTGGATAATATTGGTATGAGGTCTTCTATGAAGGTTTGATAGAATTCTGCACTAAACCCGTCTGGACCTGGGCTCTTTTGGTTGGGAGACCTTTAATGACTGCTTCTATTTCTTAGGAGTTATGGGGTTGTTTAACTGGTTTATCTGTTCCTGATTTAACTTCGGTACCTGGTATCTGTCTAGGAAATTGTCCATTTCTGTAGATTTTCAAGTTTTGTTGAATATAGGCTTTTATAGTAAGATCTGATGATTTTTTGAATTTCCTCTGAATCTGTAGTTATGTCTCCCTTTTCATTTCTGATTTTGTTAATTTGGACACACTCTCTGTGTCCTCTCGTTAGTCTGGCTAGGGGTTTATCTATCTTGTTGATTTTCTCAAAGAACCAACTTTTTGGTTCTGTTGATTCTTCTATGGTCCTTTTTGTTTCTACTTGGTTGATTTCAGCTCTGAGTTTGATTATTTCCTGCCTTCTACTCCTCCTGGGTGTATTTGCTTCTTTTTTGTTCTAGAGCTTTTTAGGTGTGCTGTCAAGCTGCTGACATATGCTCTTTCCTGTTTCTTTCTGCAGGCACTCAAGCTATGAGTTTTCCTCTTAGCACAGCTTTCATTGTGTCCCATAAGTTTGGGTATGTTGTAATTTCATTTTCATTAAATTCTAAAAATTTTTAATTTCTTTCTTTATTTCTTCCTTGACCAGGTTATCATTGAGTAGAGCATTGTTCAGTTTCCACGTATATGTGGGCATTCTTCCCTTATTGTTATTGAAGACCAGCTTTAGGCCGTGGTGGTCCGATAGCACGCATGGGATTATTTCTATCTTTCTGTATCTGTTGAGGCCTGTTTTTTGACCAATTATAAGGTCAATTTTGGAGAAAGTACCATGAGGAGCTGAGAAGAAGGTATATCCTTTTGCTTTAGGGTAGAACGTTCTATAAATATCCGTTAAGTCCATTTGGCTCATGACTTCTCTTAGTCTGTCTACATCTCTGTTTAATTTCTGTTTCCATGATCTGTCCATTGATGAGAGGGGGTGTTGAAATCTCCTACTATTATTGTGTGAGGTGCAATGTGTGTTTTGAGCTTTAGTAAGGTTTCTTTTTTACGTATGTAGGTGCCCTTGTATTTGGGGCATAGATATTTAGGATTGAGAGTTCATCTTGGTGAATTTTTCCTTTGATGAATATAAAGTGTCCTTCCTTATCTTTTTTGATGACTTTTAGTTGGAAATTGATTTTATTTGATATTAGAATGGCTACTCAGCTTGCTTCTTCTGACCATTTGCTTGAAAGTTGTTTCCCAGCCTTTCACTCTGAGGTAGTGTCTGTCTTTGTCTCTGAGGTGTGTTTCCTGTAGGCAGCAGAATGCAGGGTCCTCGTTAATTATCCAGTTTGTTAATCTATGTCTTTTTATTGGGGAGTTGAGGCCATTGATGTTGAGAGATATTAAGAATAGTGATTATTGCTTCCTGTTATATTCATATTTGGATGTGAGGTTGTGTTTGTGTGCTTTTCTTCTCTTTGTTTTGTTGCCAAGACGATTAGTTTCTTGCCTCTTCTAGGGTATAGCTTGCCTCCTTATGTTGGGCTTTACCATTTATTATCCTTTGTAGTGCTGGATTTGTAGAAAGATATTGTGTAAATTTGGTTTTGTCATGGAATATATTGGTTTCTCCATCTATGTTAATTGAGAGTTTTGCAGGATACAGTAAACTGGGCTGGCATTTGTGTTCTCTTAGGGTCTGTATGACATCAGTCCAGGATCTTCAGGCCTTCATAGTTTCTGGCGAGAGTCTGTTGTGATTCTGATAGGTCTGCCTTTATATGTTACTTGACCTTTTTCCCTTACTGCTTTTAATATTCTTTCTTTATTTTGTGCGTTTGGTGTTTTGACTATTATGTGACGGGAGGTGTTTCTTTTCTGGTCCAATCTATTTGGAGTTCTGTAGGCTTCTTGTATGCCTATGGGTATCTCTTTTTTTAGGTTAGGGAAGTTTTCTTCTATGATTTTGTTGAAGATATTTACTGGTCATTTGAGCTGGGAGTCTTCACTCTCTTCTATACCTATTATCCTTAGGTTTGATCTTCTCATTGAGTCCTGGATTTCCTGTATGTTTTGGACCAGTAGCTTTTTCCGCTTTACATTATCTTTGACAGTTGAGTCAATGATTTCTATGGAATCTTCTGCTCCTGAGATTCTCTCTTCCATCTCTTGTATTCTGTTGGTGAAGCTTGTATCTACAGCTCCTTGTCTCCTCTTTTGGTTTTCTATATCCCGGGTTATTTCCATGTGTTCTTTCTTGATTGCTTCTATTTCCATTTTTAATTCCTTCAACTGTTTGTTTGTGTTTTCCTGGAATTCTTTCAGGGATTTTTGCGATTCCTCTTTGTAGGCTTCTACTTGTTCTCTAAGGGCGTTCTTCACGTCTTTCTTGAAGTCCTCCAGCATCATGATCAAATCTGATTTTGAAACTAGATCTTGCTTTTCTGGTGTGTTTGGATATTCCATGTTTGTTTTGGTGGGAGAATTGGGCTCCGATGATGCCATGTAGTCTTGGTTTCTGTTGCTTGTGTTCCTGCGCTTGCCTCTCGCCATCAGATTATCTCTAGTGTTACTTTGTTCTGCTAATTCTGACAGTGGCTAGACTGTCCTATAAGCCTGTGTGTCAGGAGTGCTGTAGACCCGTTTTACTGTTTTCTTTCAGCCAGTTATGGGGACAGAGTGTTCTGCTTTCGTGTGTGTAGTTTTGTCCCTCTACAGGTCTTCAGCTGTTCCTGTGGGCCTGTGTCTTGAGTTCACCAGGCAGGTCACTTGCAGCAGAAAAGTTGGTCTTACCTGTGGTCCCGAGGCTCAAGTTCGGCCATGGGGTGCTGCCCACGGGCTCTCTCTGCAGTGGCAGCAACCGGGAAAATCTCGCTGCCTCTTCCGGGAGCCTCCGTGCACCAGGGTTCTGGAATCAGCAATGTGTGTAGAGAGCAGTCTCTTCCGGTTTCGCAGGCGTGTCTGCCTCTCTGAAGGTTTAGCTCTCCCTCCCACGGGATTTGGGTGCAGAGAACTGTTTATCCGGTCTGTTTCCTTCAGGTTCCGGCGGTGTCTCAGGCAGGGCTCCTGCCTCACCTGGGCCCTCTCCCACGGGAGCCCAGAGGCCTTGTACAGTTTCCTCTTGGGCCAGGGATGTGGGCAGGGGTGGGCAGTGTTGGTGGTCTCTTCTGCTCTGCAGCCTCAGGAGTGCCCACCTGACCATGCGGTAAGGTATCTCTCCCACGGGTTCTGGGAGCAGAGAGCTGCTGCGGGCCGGGATCCGCGGGTGTGGGACTTCCGGTAAACACAGGACGTTCCTGGTCCTAGAGGGATTCTGCCTCTGTTGTCCCGATTCCACCCAGCAAGTCACTTGCAGCAGATAAGTTAGTCTTACCTGTGGTCCCGAGGCTCAAGTTCGCTCGCGGGGTTCTGCCTACGGGCTCTCCGCGGTGGCAGCGACCAGGAAGCCCCACTGCCTTTTCATTTGGACTGAATAACTTCATTTCTCTTTATAATGTATTCCTATGTCAGGGGTGATCTTTATGTTTTAAGTTAAGAATTATGTATCAAAACTAGGTGGTATGGTTTATACTCTCTGCTTTCCAGTGTGTTTGAGAGATACCACACTCACAGAGGAGTTTGATATAGAAGAATACAGACCTTGGTGGTACCTCAGCTAAGATACTTGGCTGTTCTTATTCAGATTAATTTCTCTAATGTCCAAAAGTAAGAATCTTAACTCCCAATTTAGACATTTAGAACTAAATAAATATTATCTAGCCGTGTGTTACCACTGTCTGACTACAATATTTCCCATAGGCGCCATGCATTTGAACACCAGGTGCCAGACAAGGTTTGGGGAGGTCTTGGGAGCTTTAGGAATTTGAGAAGGAGGGTCACTAGGGCAGGGTTTAAAATGTACAGTCTACCCTCACTTTCTGTCATCTCTGTCTCATGCTTGTTGAGCTATTAGCAAGTGGCCACTGCACACTCCTGCTGCCATGTAGCCTCCTGGCAGCATGTCTTCTCCAGGACAATGGATTGTGCTCTCTGAAATCATGAGATAAAATAAATCTGTCCTTTCTTAAATTGCTCCTTGTCAGTTGTTTAGTTGCAGTGATAAGAAAAGCTAACCAATACACCTTGATAACAGAGTATTTCACACTAAACCATGATATAATGTATTAAGGACATTTATTTGGGAGCAGAATATGGAATTTGAAGGCTCATGGCCTGTATTATATAGCTCAGGGAGACTTTCAGAGAAACCAGGAACCAGTATTGGGCTGAGGCTGGTAGAGAAAGTGAGATTCAGAAAATGTCACCTGGCAAGATCCATTCCTCAGGGTCGTTCCTACTGGACCATTCTTTCTGACATGTGATAAGCTCACTGCCATCCTTACGGAAGGACCTGTCACCATTCTGTTGACCATCAGATATGATGAAATATGGCATAATTCTCCTCAGAGCTGGCCAGAGGACTTTGTAAATTGTCTAAGATTTCAGCAGTAGACAAAAAAAAAAAAAAAAAAAAAAAAAAAAAAGAAAGAAAAAAAAGGTGAGCCGTGTCAATTGGTCAGAAAAGCAACATAATTGAAGAACAAAGCACTCTTCTGTCAGTGGTTCCTACTTTATTGATTTTTCTTGAGTCCCGGACAGAGCTTTAGTTCCCTGGAGGATAAGTCCTTCTGTGTAAGCCAGGACTGAGCATACACTGTGTCTGGCTTCTGATGGTTTCCTAAGGTGATTTATTAGTACAATGACAACAGTACTGATGATTGAAACACCTACATCCTGAAACAATGCACTTACATTCTTGATCCGAGTTCACCTCTAGATCTGAGTTCACCTCTAGAGAACCAAATGCTTAGAGGTTTCCACGATACTTCCACTATAGAAGGTCTGTTTTCTAACTGGTGCATTTTTCATGGTGGTAAACATATACTTTCTTTAATAATGTCATCACTATAAAAACAGAGTAGAGTTTGGAACTTCACTGGGACAGATTACGGCATGGCTATTCTGGTGTCTTTACTGGCGTCTAGCACAGTGATGTAGAGAGACATTCTCACCAAAACCTTTCTGCACAGTTTTTGTTGTTGGTTGATAAAGGTTTTGCTTACATAATTCAAAAGTCTACAGCAGCAAACCACTGAACTGAGAACAGGACCCCCGTTGAAGGAATCAGAGAAAGAACTGGAAGAGCTTGAAGGAGCTCGAGACCCCATATGTACAGCAATGCCAACCAACCAGAGCTTCCAGGGACTAAGCCACTACCCAAAGACTATACATGGACTGACCCTGGACTCTGACCTCATAGGTAGCAATGAATATCCTAGTAAGAGCACCAGTGGAAGGGGAAGCCCTGGGTCCTGCTAAGACTGAACCCCCAGTGAACTAGACTGTTGTGGGGAGGGCGGCAATGGGGGGAGGGTGGGGAGGGGAACACCCATAAGGAAGGGGAGGGGGAGGGGGATGTTTGCCCGGAAACCGGGAAAGGGAATAACACTCGAAATGTATATAAGAAATACTCAAGTTAATAATAATAATAAAAAAAAGAGTAGAAATTATGCAAAAAAAAATTCAAAAGTCTACCAAAAAGGTTAACAACAATTCATTTTCAACCTTATAAATTCAACTTGTATATTTTAAATTAAATTGCAGCAGTCTATGCCATGGAATAATTATACATACTTAAATATAGAACTATAAGAGACATAAATATTTATAAGTAGCATGTGACATCATAGGCAATATTTGTGTAAAAAGTTAAGTTTGGAAATTGAGTCAGAGCTTACAAATACCCACCTCAAGTAATTTCTCATATTATTTCAGCTTATTTCATTTTATGTAACATGTGGTTATTATAATTTTATATTGCTTATAACTACATTGTACATACATTACCTCCTTTTTCAAACCTCTATCATAATGTTAAACTTGTACATAAACATAAAAAATTCTTCCTAACTGGCCATGGTAGAGCACTTTTCCTTATGTGCTATATTGAGGTATGATGGAGAACAGTGCTGGGTCTTTTGTTTTCTTAAAGTTGCAGTTTCATTTTTAGTTGATATGCATTTTGTATTTATATCAATGTGACTTAACTGTCATAGGGTTGCTATCCTCATAGAAATGAAGATTTTCTTCCTCTTTTCTCTGTGTGTCTGTTTCAATTTCTATTTCTATTTCTCTCTCTCTCTCTCTCTCTCTCTCTCTGTCTCACACACACACACACACACACACACACACACACACACAAGACTCATCTCTACACAAATAAGGATGGCTAGTTAAGAACTATGGCGAGCAGTAGGAATAGTCCTTCCCAGGGAAGAGAACACCAACTGATTATTTACTGAAAACAAACATACATCTTATAGACTAAGCAGACTGTGTTTATGTGTTTAGGAATGTATGTATATGCATGTATGTATTATGTATATATGTGATAATAACCAATGAAAGAAGAGACCATGACCAAAAATATGAAAGGGAGCAAAAGGGGATATAATAGAGGGTTTGAGGGTAGGAAAGAGAGGGGGAGAAATGGAGTAATAATATTATTTTTTATTCTTTAATCCTTTTTTCCAGTCCAGACTTTATCCCCTCCCCATCCCACCCACCCACCCCTAACTCTCCATCCCATACCTCCCTCTTATCTCCAAGTGGATGTCCCCAGCCCCCACTCCTGCCCCACTAGACTTACCCACTCCCTGGGGCCTTAAGTCTCTTGAGGATTATTAGGTGCATCTTCTGTCACTGAGGCCAGACAAGACAGTCCTCTGCTGTATATATGTCGGGGTCTCATATCAGCTGGTGTATGCTGCTTGGTTTGTGGCTCAGTGTGAGAGATCTCGGGGGTCCAGATCAGTTGAGACTTCTGGTCTTCCCAAGGGGCTGCCCTCCTCCTCAGCAGTGGAATAATTATATTACAATTAAAAAAATAATTTTAAAAATGAAAAAATCAATTTTAAAAGTTAAAAAATTAACAATAAAAACAAACAATAAAACCAAATATCAGTAAAAAGAAAAAGACGAAATGATGACTTGACTGCTCACCAAGCTCAGAAAGACAGTGCATTTTATTTTGTCTCAGGGCATTAAAAAGATTTATGTCTAGCCAGTAGGTAAACAGGAAAACAGTAAGGCAGAAGGATGGACCGTTTAAATCCTATATCCTCCTGGAGATGTGAGAGTATGTTAGGAGGAGGTGGATTTGCAAGAGGAAGTTGTGAGAGTGAGCCTGGCAGGAGAAGGACGAGAAGAAGCTAATTGGAGATCATCTGGAGATAAACTGTCTGAGGCTCCCTGGTTCCCTGGGGAAAGAATTGGCAGAAGACTAGTGAGCTGCAGGGGCAAAATAACTAACACTGCCTTTGAAGAAGACTCACAGGTTGAGGGCAGTTCTTAAAAGAAAGGATGAAGCAAGGTCTCGGAAAGGGGTGGGAAGGCTTCCACTGGGTAAACACTGAGCAGAGCAGACAGCTCCAAGTTGAGGGCCAAACCAATTAAGTCTGCATTTATCTTGTTAGTGTCTCTCATTACCAAAATGACTGTCAGATGTCTTCTGAGGTTCTCGAGTGGGAAAAACAGTCAAAGCGAGTTTGAAAATTTGAAGTAGAAGTTTCCCCCATGTTCTGTGCTTGCCATGAATTTATTGAACATCACTTTTAATCCACGATCTCAAACTTGTTAAATAGTCAAAGGCTTTTTCACTGATGCTGAAATAAATTTCCACTCTGGAAAATAAGTCAGATGAAAAGCCCTACATGGTTATATTTCTGTGTGGAAACTATAGTAGATACTTTTAAAGCAGATACATTAAATATTAATCTTTGTAGAAATTAAAATATTAGAACAGTTATATATTTTTTGTGTGGGTACATGTGTATGCATATGTGATTTGTATAGTATGTGTATATGTGCACCTCTATATGTGGATGCAAACACCTATGTATTCAAATAGAGGGCAGGAGAGAATATTGGATGTCTTCCTCTATTACTGTCACCCTTATTTCCTTGATAAGGGCTCTCCCTTTGAACAGACTCTCGATGGTTTTGACTTGGCTTTCCCCCTGCAAATTCCCAGGATCCACTTGTGTCGGATCTCTGCCCCCCCCTCATACAGGTACACATGGCCATAGCCCTGTTTTTTCATGTGGGTGCTGGAGATTTGAGCTTAGCTCTTCAAGCTTACATAGCAAGTTCTTTTATCCGTTGAGCCATCTGCTGAGCTCTGATGGTATATTTTCTAAGTGCTTTGGTGGTCCATGGTGTTGCACATGAGTGAACATATAGCGTGAGCATGCGTGCACACACGCACATGCACACACACACACACACACACATTACATGACAAAAAAGTTAAAAGTCTTTCTTTCTAGCTGGTGTATGGTGAAGCTGTGTTCTGGGCAACTAAGAAGGTAGAGCCACCATTTGTCTCATCTGTTTAGCCATTCACCAAGGGCCTCAGCAGTCACCAGGTTCCCTGGAGACACTCATCTGCATGTATCTCTATGAGTGCGTTTGTCTTTCTTCTCAAGATATGCTTTGATATTGTGTGCCTCATAGAAGTACAGAGATCGTTCGTCTGGAGAGAGAATCTCTGCTTCAGAACTATGTCAGCATGGTCTGTGCTCTGGCGTTGAACTGGAGGAAAGGCTGAAGGGTATTTTTGTGGCAGCCATAACTCTTAATGAGTTAGGTAGTCTCAGTCCCAGACACTTAGAGGCATATATCAAATGTAGTGTCACAGGTGTATTTCTGGCAAGCTCTAAGAGCAGAGTGGCTTCTGAAGGACAGAGCTTTCTCTCCTCAGGTGAAATAATGACTGTGGGTCCCTAAAGACACCTTTAATGCTGAAAGCTGGGAGTCTGTGCTTTGGAATTGGACAGTATTGCCCATTTGTTGGAAAGTCACTGCAGCTTAAAGGTCTCCACAGCATCAACAAGATGCCAGCGAGTCTTGTCACCTGTTGCTGTTGTAACAGCTAGGCACATCAGCATCCTTTCTGACTTGAGGAAGAAGGAAGGGACACCTGTGTAATGCCTGGAGGTCTGGGGATTGAATTCTGACCCAGTCAAAATATTCTCTAGGTGATTAGAGATCTCATTTGAATGCTAGAATGCTTACCTCAGTTACTGGAAGATTCTTTTTGCCACTGGAATTATAGAGCTATTATTGTTGGCTGTTAGCTCATGAAATTCTCAGAAGCATCAGTATTAGTGATGAAATTTCAGGATCCAAATGTTAGCTACAAACAAAACAGATCGATCACAATAAATTTATTCAATTACTGCTTAAGAAAAAAAATAGGAAGTTTCGGAATAAATAGTCAATAACAAGAGCAACATCTCAAAAGTGATTCCTGTGTCTGCAAATTTCTCTGGGGGAAATAAAGGTGTGTTTATCATGTTTTCAGTTAACTTCAAGGGGGCATGAACAGCATGGAGCTACTGGGGATGGGGTCATAAAGTGCAGCTTCTTGCTGTGGTTCCTATAGGTGAAGCCAGAAAACGCCTGAGAAGCTCTGTTAATTGTGAATGGTAATGGTGATTGATGTGTGAACTATTCTGTGGACACTGAGATTTCATGAAATTTTCTTTCCTTTTTATTGCCTTGTTGAAAGGAGTTCTATGCCTTCAAGGACATGGACAAGGAAATTCACATCTTGGAAGCTTAGTATAAAAATCCAACGTGTTGGGCTGGAGAGATGGCTCAGCCGTTAAAGGCTAGGCTCACAACCAAAAATCCAACGTGTTCCTTATGGGTGTTAATGTGCCTGCTTAAGGAAGAATTTTGTTATTATTTCTTTCTCAAAGTAGTATGTAATTAGACATAAAATGAAAGAAAAAAGGAAGTCCCCCCAAATCTGCCTTCTGCCAGCAGATGTGGCTTGTTGCCATAGAAACATCTCTCTCATCTCAGAAATGATGACAGAGCAGAGTTCCAGTAAAGCAGGTTCCTTGCCACATGCCTAGGACTTATTGTTTGCTTCCTTCCCATATGGCAATTCTGTCCAGCATTGTCAACCATGTCGACAGTATGAGAATGTCTCAAAACATGTTAGGTGCTGATTAAAACAGGCATCATGAATGAAATGCGTTGGTTTTCTTCTGTAATCTTACCAGGCAAGGACTGAGTTCAAACTCTCTTTAGTGATATTCTTGCTGGATAGAGATGAATTACTTTGGTCCTGATGACTGCAAGAGATGGGCAGCTGGCTCCATTGTGTTACAGAAGAGTCATTTTTCTGGGGTGTAGAAAACAAAATTGTTTCTGAAAAGTTTGTGGCATCTCTCAGAAGAAAATAAATCTTGGTGAAGAAATATGTAGCTGGAGAGAGCCTCTGTTAAAAAAAAATCTAGGTAAATAAAAAGAAACCACACAGGAGGAACTGCAGCCAAGCCACAGAGCCCTGTAATCTTTTATGGGAACAAATTAGGATGTAGGGCAAGCACGTTAACTAAGAAGCATTTATCAGAGTTTTTTTCTGCCTTGCCCATTGTTCAGCACAGCAGGCCAGACCTGGTGGTTCTGTGTTGGATGTTTTATGGAGTCACTTAGTGATGTTTCTGCTCCCCACCTTCTAGTTTGCAACAATAAGATATAGCACAGGAAAAAAAATGAGATCAATGGAAAATTCAAGTTCTTAAGGCCGAGTGATAAGCACGTTACCCAATGAGTCATCTTCCTAGTCCCTCCCATTAGGTCTTAAGTTGTGTTTCTAAAGTGTTGTTCCCATGAGTAGCCATCGAATCCAGATTCTATACTCCACAGACGGTGTATCTGCAGGATGTAGAAATGCCTCAAGGAGCCAGTTCTCATAGCAGCCATGTTGGACTAGGTGTGGAGCTTCAACTGCTCTTACTGTGGTGAGCATGCAGCTGGAGTCATGTGGTAGAGGCAGCTGGAAGTGTTGAGAGCCGCTCTGTCAGTGGTGACGTGACTTGACCCTAAGCAAGCAGTTATGGAAACTGTGTGTGGAAGCACAGACAAGCTGAAGAGGGCACAAAGACTGGGGCCAATGCAGCGCCACAAGAAGTGTATATGACCTGGCTAGTGTGGGGTCATAAATGTTTGGGCTGCGGCTTGGGGCTCTGTGACGTAGCTTGGTGCCTCGCTGTAGGTCCAATTCTCAGCACCACAAAAGTAAGAAACCCAAGGTTTAATAAGTTCTTAATGACTTCCAGTTCATTGCCTGTCCTATGTGTTTCTACATTACTGGTACCAATGAGAGATACCAAGGGTGTTTTAAAACTCAATTCTGACTGAATTCACAGCATTGAGGGATAAGAGAACAGGAAGAATAAAAATGAGTGAGTCCAAGGCATTTTGGGGATGGAGAGCTTTAAGCTTTGGTTTGAAGGCTGCAATGTTTAAGATTTGTAAGGAGCAAGCAGTTGTCTGTAATGCTCTCATGGGATATTGTATCTGTTGAAGAAAAGTTTACCTCAGGGAAAGTATAACTGTAATACAGCAGAATGAGCTTTAAAAACTGATCAAGGCCTAGTCCCCACCTGAACCAATTAAGTCATTGGGAATGGGACTCAAGCCCCAGGGAGTTTCAGGGATAGCCAGGACTGCCAACCCCTGCACACTCTCCCAGAAGCCTATTAAATCTTAAAAGAGTGCTTCCTGTTTCAACTTCTCTTCCTCAAGGAAATTATCCCCAGGTCTCCACAGGCCGCTCACATGGTTGAAAGTTCTGAAAGATGAGTATCGATTTGTACTGACATCATTATAACAGCATGTATCTATTAAGAAATACAGTCAGAGTAACTGAATTGTATTCCAGGGGGTGGGGGCATACAAAACTAAACTTCTTGAAGGTCTATTTTTCTCCTTGTAACTTTCTGTCTGTATTTGAATATTTATTAATTAGGACCTTCAGGTCTATGCAGATAGCTTATGAGCATGTTGATTTGAGAGCGTGCTAAGTCAGGACTGTGGGGCTCAGAGATTCTTTGGAGTCCATTATGTTGCTGTGTTGTCTGTTTCTTATGATTTTGTAATGATTTTTTTTTTTTAAAAATAGAGACTGTGGATAGGAATACCTCAAAAAGGAAACACATACCTGGGTTGACTTAAAGGGACATCAATTGTTCAAATACAGCCTTTCAAAAACTGTTATAAACTGCAGGATATAATTTTTGCTTAAAGTTTAAGCAACAGACATAGACATTATGACATGAATAGTACTGGAATATAGGTTTCTTTTACGTAGAGACATTATTTTATCTGGTAACTTAAGGCAAACATAGGCTGGTGCTCACAAGTCCCCTAGGGTTTGGGGGTTTTATTTTGCCTGAGAAATTTTGCAAAAGTTGAATTTCTCACTATCAAAATCACAGGTCACTTGTAAAGTGTTTTTCACACTAGTAAAGCAAAGTGCACGAGTGAGGCTGTGTAAGCTTTTATGTTTCCTGCTCTTCCCAAACAACGTCCCAGCACCACAGAGCTCCTAATCTGGGCGCTGGGATGAGAATGGGCCAGATCATCCACAGACCTGGTGCTTGGCAACTGGCATAACCAAAGAACCAACAGTGAATCTAGAGCACGAATCTAAGGAAATTGAAGAGAAACCAATGGGAATGGGTAGGTATTTGTGCAGATGGGGAGGTCTGGAGCAGTCAAGAGGCCTGCTTACAGTGCACATCACAAGCTTCGGTAGAGAACTGTACAATGTAAGTGGCCTTACTTCTTTCTCATCTCAATTTCAGCTCCACTCAGGTGTGCAGCAGCTCTGCCTCAGTTTGGCTGAGGCAGTGGTGGTGGTGGTGGTGGTGGGAAGTCAGGAAACCACGCCTTTCGCAGGTGGCATTTCTCTTAATTCTCTTCACACATCAACCCTAACTCAGTGAGCCTCAGTGAGAAGATCTTGTTTTGTGTGTGGTCCATGGCTCCAAGACAGCATCTTCCTCCTCGCTGTGTTTGACGTCTTGTCTCACCGCCAGCAGCAATTTGGATCAGGCTACGCCCCCTGTCCTCCAACTCCAAAGTGCTACATCATGAAATTTCGATTTGCAGTTCCTTGAGGAGGTGAGGCAGCCAGGAGCTGAGGAGGACCATGCCAGTGGCAGTGACAACTCTGCTCCAGCTGCCTACGCACCCATTGCAGAATTCAGGAAGAGCAATTCTCCCGGAGGCCCGTTGGCTTCTTTTCTTTTTTCTTGTAATCCCTTTGAGAGACTGTGTGGAAGGAAGCCCTGTGCTCCGTGATCTGCTTCCAGCTGGGTGAAGCTCCAAAACCGTACTCTGTGCCAATACCAATTATAGCCAGGGTTTCTTATTAATAACAGAGTAAAGACACGCAAGCCGATATTGAATATTAATTTTCTCTAATAAGAAGGCCCGGCTGTTTTATTGTGGCTACAACGCTGGTTTCTATCTTCAGATGAAGACACTGGCACAGAGCCTCACCTGTCAGGAGGCTGGGATGGTGCCCCTGGCAGGAAGCTTCCAATTTTCTGGGACAGTGTTTCCCACATTCTTGCTTAAAAGCCTAGACCCAACTCAGAGACTTGGCCAACAGAGCAACAGCTCTTGGATTGAAATGGAGCTCTGTGAGAATCAGAGAGGAATCAGTGTGGTCATAGCAGGCCTACTTTTACAATTTCTATGTTTAGTTTTTCCTGTGCTTATCAGAATTTAAGCAATGACTTATTTAATCTACTTTAAATCCCCATGGGAGAGTTTCAGGGTCTTAAGAAGTGCCCTGCGTATTCGTGATCTATGTACTGCCTCACCATCTAACACTGCATCTAAGGGACTCCTACAACTTGGAATGATGAACTATTAGAAATTATCAAAATCAATCCTCTAATTGATAATTGATGTTCTTAAACACAATAAAAAGTAGCCCATTTAAAAATATTTCTTTGTCAGTTCTTTATCAGTTCCATCAATCTATCAGTTCAAATTTGGAAATCCTACATAGTAAGTCAATGGGTCTCGGCTTTCCATTATAACCACCTGGAAGCCCACACAGGACCCGTGGAATCAGAATTTCCCTGCGTCTTCAACACCGTTATTGAGGTATAATTAATACACAACAAACTTTACACATTTAAATGGACAATTTGGCAGTTTTCAGCCTAATGTGGTCACCCATGCACTGTTACCACAGACACAATGAGCAGCCCACCCAGAAGCCTGCTGGGGCATTGCTAAGTCCAAGCCACTGAGAGATTTCCCCAAGGGGTCTCAAGATCGCCAGCTGCTGACATGTACCACTTGAGTTGTTTGAGTGTAGGCAGACATCTTGTCCAGTGACTGATACAGAACAAAGGGCGATGGCAGGGCTATCCTGTGAGCCATACTGACTATGCTGTATACTGGAACCAGGTCTGAAATTCTTTTAGTTCAATTGGCCACTAATCACAATGAAGGCAAAGAGCGTTGTAGTTGCATAGTCCTCCATATTATCAAGTGTATAACAATTTTACTGGCTGTTTTTTAGTCAGTACTGGTAAAATAGTGTATCTTTAGGAAATGCATTTAAAAATCAGCCAGTTGGAATCACATTAATGCTCAATATTAAGGCACTGATTAAGTGGATATGATTTCTTTATATTGTAGACTAGGCTTAATGAGTTGGGGGAGTTAATTGAATATTGCTAAGTGAAAAGGTTAAATCATGTGTTAAAGGATATCACTTTTTTTTTTTTTTATTTTTTGATTGTTGAGACAGGGTTTTTCTGTGTAGCCCAGGCTAGCCATGAACTCAAGGTCCTTATACCACTGGATCTGAAGTGCAGGATACTATTAGCATATACCGCTACCCCTAGTGAGGAGAATGGATAGTCATTCAGTTGTGGCAGAGAAAAAAAAGATCTAAAGCACATTCAAAATCTAGTTTAAAAAAATTAAAAAAAAATTCAGGCATCCATAAATACATATTCACATAAGCAAAATAAAAGACTTGGGAAGCACACTGAAACATTAAAAAAATTACTATGTGCAGTAGCAGGACTGTTTTGTTTTTGAAGTCCTGGAGTTTTCATATTTCATGACATGATGATGCTTTTTAAATTACAAGTGAAAGGTTTTCAAAATCAGTTGCAGAAGTCTCCCCATGTAAAAATGAAACTCCACCTAAATCAATGCAGTCAAAACAAGAAGGGTATGCAAAGCTTTAGCATTCCGGTTCAGAAGCCCTGTGCATTACCCAGTACTCATTGCTTCTTGGGCATTTGCATAAATGACTGGA
Organism: Rattus rattus; assembly: GCF_011064425.1. Lineage (NCBI taxonomy): Eukaryota > Metazoa > Chordata > Mammalia > Rodentia > Muridae > Rattus > Rattus rattus. The sequence continues at coordinate 58,037,854 of NC_046160.1, forward strand.
GCTAAGCAAAACAAACAAATCCTGCTCAAATTGAGCTAGATCACTTGCTTTAATTTTTTTTTAAGAGTCATCAAAGCAAATTTGTTTTGTTTATTCTAATAGACTCAAGTTCAAGGTTGCAAGGCCTTTTCTACTATTGTTAAAGTGTGCTGGCATTTCGTTTCATTTTGACTGACTCCAGCTGTTTCTCAGAAAGAAGATTGGGCAGCATGCAAATCATCTGTCGTCTATACATGGGCCCATCACAGAAAGCTTCACTTAGAAAAGCGTTCTCTCCAACGCGGGAGAAGACTCCCAAAGAGCCCATACAGAATGTAGCATGTTGAAGCGGTTCCTGTGTCTGTGGTGTGTGTGGCAGTATGGTGAGGAGTCCCTCATTCTCGGTCCGGTTCCTTTTTCCCAGCCCTCTACACTGGGTCCTATCCCTGTTTGCCAACTTGGACTTTACTTCTTGCTGCCTTTCCTTGTTGCCTCTGTCTCCTTAGCCTACAAATGTGCTCACGTCTCCTGTGGCCTAAAATCACTTTTCATCTCTGCTGCTCCCTGGAGTTTCCATTCTGTTTCACCTCTTTCTTCCATTGCCAACATCTCCGTGAAGTTGTCAGTGTTTGCTGCCTGCTTCTGGCGAGGAGCACTCTCTCTGCACCCTCCACTACCCAAGCACTGTGTCTGCCTTCCATGGTGGTTCTGGCAGGCATACTCTTGCTTCACTTTCCAGTTTTAGGGCAGGACTTTCCTGTGACTGACATATTCTTCCCTTTCCCTTTCAATTCCTAGGACTTACATTTGCGATAACCAAGGACTTTTCTTAATTCAAGAACATGGAAAGGATTAAGCCCTATCTGATGATGAAGAACTAAAAGCCCAGCTTCTAGGGAAGGTAGGACAGGAAGATTAAAAAAGTTCAAACTGAACTAGAAAGTGAGTTTCAAGGCTAGCTTTGGCAAGTTCAGACATACCACATCTCAGGAACAACAACAACAACAACAACAACAACAACAACAACAACAAAATAAAGAGAAGGATGCAGAAATAACTCAAGGGTAGAATGTTTTCCCACTGCCCCATACTGAGAGATAGATTTATAGATGTTCCTGACTTCCTGCTGAAACACATTTCTGTCTAGGATCCTGTGTTTCAGGCATATAACTCACATCTAAAGCTAATAGCTTTGGGGATGGTAAGATAGCTCAGTTGGCAAAGTGCTCTCTTTGTAAGCATGGAGAACTGACTCTCATTGCAAGCATGAAGAGCCAAATTTGAGTTCCAGAAACCACGTTTAAAAAGCCAGGCATTCTTGTCGTCTAGCACCCAAAATAAGACCTACAGACATAACTCCGGTTTATGTGTTAAATAGGATAGGAGAAGTTTTGTAAGGCTCAACTTATAGATGAATCAGGAAGGGGATGGTTACTGAAAGAGGAAGAATCGGTCTTCAGCAGTCCTCTTCTAGGTCAGCCAATCTGAAGTGGTCAGTCCTAAACACGTGGGCGATGAGTAGGGAAGTATGTGTAATGTATTTACATATGTGTAACAATTTTAGGAAAGAGTAAGAAGAATATGGGAGGTGCTGAGTATAAGGAGAAGGAAAAGTGAAAATGATGTAAATAGGGAATCCATGTATGAAATTCTCAAAAACTATAAACCTTAAATCTTGAAGGGTTAAAAAAACCTGACAATGATGGTGTATACTTGTAACCCAATATCAGGGGAGCAGAGGCAGAAGGACCCTTCGGCTTTTCACCTTCAGACAGCTAGTGAGTGTGTGTAATGCAAACTGGTACTTCACGAACCTCCCAGGCATCCCCTCCCAAACCACAAGCCATGGACCTAACTCCATGCATGTCACAGGCTATACTTTCTGCTTCACCCAGCCAATGCGGTCTGCCCAACAATTTTAAAATAACCAAAAGTATACACAGCCAGCTTTAAAGCAGCAGATGGTACTTCTGCTGCAAGCATTTTGTGCTGCCAAGTCACCCACACGTCCCTCGCCACAGCCGAGAGGGGAAGGGAAGAACTATATTTCCTTCTTTTCTTGGAATTACCATCATTTCTCATCTCCAATGCCAATGTCTACTCCCAGGATTAACAAGAGAAGAAAAGTCTCACTGTTCTGGAAATGCCAGAGAACGTTCCAAAAGGCGCTTAGGCTTTTTCCTAGCAACAGATCCAACAGCTTCTTCCACAATCTTCCGGGTGGCAGAGCCCTTGTGGGTCTCTCACTTTCTGCCACTTAACTAGCCATGCAACCTTGGCTCATGTGTTCAGGTTCTGTGCCTCAGTGTTCTCTTCTGGCAAATGGGACAATGACGATGCCTGTGTCAAAGTGGTAGGAGGGTCAAATACATACATTGGAATCCAGTAGCAAAGAGTGGAGTAAACACCCATGTGCTTCCGTGTGCCTCTTTTATTTGCACAGGGAAATAGACATTGGGTCAGTGGAAGAGATGTGGACTAAGAATAAGCACTAGGCACCTTTGGTCCTGACTTTGTCACTGTCTGAATCACTAAGAAGCTAGGGAAATAAAAAAAATGCCATTTCTATCTATCTATCTATCTATCTATCTATCTATCTATCTATCTATCTATCTATCTATCTATCTATCTATCTCTATCTCTCTATGTACATCTTCCAGATGAGCTGGGAGCACTCTTATCCACTTGACCAACAGGTGTTATTATTGTTTGTTTTAGTTCTTATTATTTTTATTCTTTTTACTGAAAATAGATTCTTTTCTTTTTATACAATATATCATGATTACAGTTTCCCCTCCTTCTATACCTCTCAGTTCCTTCTCACTTCCCTTCTTCAATCTACTCCCTTTCTGTCTCTCATTAGAAAAGGACAGGTTCCATTGTAGTTCCATTCATTTGCCTACAAATTTCGTGGTATCATTTTAACAATTGAGTATTACTCTACTGTGTAAATATACCACGTTTTCTTCATCCTTTCTCTGGTTAAGGGACATCTAGATTGTTTCCAGTTTCTGGCTACTGTGAATAAAGCACCAACAAACATGATTGAACAGGTGTTCTTCTGGTAGGATGAAGCATCCTTTGGGTATTTGCTCAAGAATGGTACAGCTGGGTCTTGAGGTAGATCAATTTTCAACACTGAGGAGCTGCCATATTGATTTCCCTAGGGGCTATACAAGTTTGCATTTGCACCACCAATGGAGGAGTATTCCCATTATTGTACAGTCCCACTAACATGAGCTTGTGTTATTGATCTATGCCATTCTGAGAGGTATAAGGTGAAGTCTCCAAGTAGCTTTGATTTGCATTTCCTTGATGACTAAAGATGTTGAACATTTCTTAAGTATTTCTCAGCCATTTGAGTTTCCTCTATTGTGAATTCTCTGTTTATGACTGTAGCACTTTAAAATTGAATTATTTTTAATTTTTTTAGTTCTTTATATATTTTGAATATCAGTCCTCTATTGTATGTCAAGTTGGTATTTTTTTTTCTGCTGATTGTCTGAGTAACACTGTCCCTTGTCAAGCAGAAACTTTTTGTTTTATGAGATCCCCTTTATTCTCTGTGCCTGAACTATTGATGTTCTGTTCAGGAAGTCTTCTCCTGTGGCAATGAGTTCAAGGCTAGTCCCCATTTAGGAATAGGGGTTCAGAGTATCTGGTTTTGTTATGAGGTCTTCGATCCATTTTCATTTGACTTTTGTGCAGGGTGATAAATATGTATCTATTTTTATTCTTCTTCATGCAGACATCCAGTTTGACCAATACCATCTGTTGAAGATGTTGTCCCTTCTCCAGTGTGTATTTCTCACTGCTTTATCAAAAAAGCATGTGTTCATACATGTGCGGGTTTATGCCTAAGTCTTCAATTCAATTCCATTGATCAGCATACCTTTGTTTGCTTGTTTGTTTGTATGTTTACTGGCATCGTCTTCAATTTAGTTCTTCAAACATGTGAAGTTTTTATTATACAAGTCTTTCCCTTGTTTGGTTAGAGTTACCCCAAGATATTTTATATTATTTCAGGCTATTGCAAAAGTGTTGTTTCCCTCATTTCTTTCTTAGTCTGTTTGTCATTTGTATATATAAAGGTTTCTGTTTTTGTTGTTGCTGTTGTTGTTTTCTTGGTTTTGTTTTGTCTGTAGTTAATTTTGTATCCAACTATAGTACTGAAAGTATTTATCACCTGCAGGAGATCCCTGGTAAAATTTTAGGTCACTATCATATTTGTAAATAGTTGTACTTTGACTTCTTCCTTTCCAAATGGTATTCTTTTGATCTTCTTCAGTAGTCATATTGCTCTTGCTAGAACTCACCATACTGTATTGAATAGATATTGAAAGAGCAGACAACTTTGTCTTGTCCCTAATTTTAGTGCAATTGCACTAAAATAGTGTATATATTTAGTGTATATTTAGGTATGTCCTTTGTTTTTAATTTTTCCAGGACACTTATCACAAAAGGGTGTTGGCTTTCCTTTCCTGAATCCAATGAGAAGATCATGTGGTACTTTTTGCCTTGAGTAGGTTTATATGGTAGAATATATTTATTGATTTTTGTATATTAAATCATCTCTGCATCTCTGGAATGAAGCCTACTTGATCACAGTGGATGATCTTTCTGATGTGTTCTTAGATTTGGTTTGCAAGTATTTTACTGAATATTTTTGCATCTGTGTCCATATGAGGAATTTGTCTGTAATTCTTCTTTGTTGGGTCCTTATGTGATTTAGCATCAATGTTACTCTGGATTCATAAAATAAATTGGGCACTGGTCCATCTGTTTCTATTTTATGGAACAACTTGAAGAATATTGGTATTAATTCTTCTTTGAAAGTCTAGTAGAATTCTGAGCTAAAACTTTCTAGGCTTTTTTTTTTTCTTGGTTAGGAGACTTTAAATGAGTACTTCTATTTCACTAGTGTTTATAAGATTAAATTGATTAGCTAATCTTGATTTGCTTTTGGTAAGTGGTACCTCTCGAAAAAATTATTGGTTTCTTTTACATTTTTTAATTTGGTGGAGTAAATCTTTTCAAACTATGTCCTATGATTATTTGTATTTTCCTGGTATTTGTTATTGTGTCTTCCTTTTCATTTCTGATTTTTAAAATTTGAATATTTTCTCTCCACCTTTCAGATAGTTTGGATAAGGTTTTGTCTATCTTGTTGATTTTCTTAAAGAACTTCCCCATTTTTCATTGATTCTTTGCATTGTTCTCTGTTTCTATTTTATTGATTTTAGGCCAAGTTTAATTATTTCTTTATCCTTCTGAGTGTGATTACTTCGTCTTGTTCTGCAGCTTTCAGATATGCTATTAAATCACTCATATGCAATCTCTCCAGTTTTGCTTTTGCTTTATTTTGTTTTGTTTTTGATACAATCACTTAGTGCTAGGAACTTTCTTCTTAGATTCATTTTTTAATTGTGTCCAAAAGTCTGAGTATGCTGTGTATTCATTTTGATTTAATTCTAGAAAATCTTTCATTTCTTTCTTATTTTTAAATAGACTCATTTTGTTTTGAGAATTGTTTAGTTTCAGTGAATTTTGTAAGCTCTATGTTTTTTGTTTTTGTTTTTGTTTTGTTTTCGGTGTTCATATCCAGCTTTAATCCATGGTGGTTTGACAGGAAAGCAGGGAGTTATTTTGATTTTCTTACATATGTTGAGACTTGCTCTATGTTCACGTACATGGTCAACTCTGGAGGAAGTTCCAGGAGGTGGAGAGAAGAAAGTTTTTGTTTGTTTTTTATATTTGGGTGAAATATAAAATATGCTATTAAATCACTCATATGCAATCATATGAGTAACTATCTGTTCAGTTCATCCAGTTTATAACATCATTTGGCTCCAATATTTTTCTGTCTAGTTTTTGTCTGGATGACCTGTCCATTGGTGAGAGTGGGGTATTTAAGTCACGTATTATATCAGCGTGTAAGGGGAAATATGTGACTTAAGCTATAGTAGTGTTTCTTTTAACAACTTGGCTTATGTTTGGTCATAGATGTTAAGGATTGAGATGACATTTTGTAAATGTCTCCTTTGATGAATATGTAGTGTTGTTCCCTATCTCTTGATTAGTTTTAGTTTGAATTATATTGTTAGATATGAAAATGGCTATACTACTTGCTTCTTAGATCCATTTGCCTGGAATATCTTATGTTAAACTCTTATGCTGAGGTAATGCTAATCCCCACAGAGAAGTGTATTTCTTAGATGCAGGAGAATAATGGATCATATTTTCATATCCATTCTGTTAGTCTGTCTTCTTATTGGAGAATTGAGACCATTGATACTGAAAGATACTAATGGTCAATGATTCTTGATTTCTGTTAGTTTGTTGTTGTTCTTGGTGGCGGTGGTGGTGGTAGTGTATATACTTCCCTTAGTTTGGTTTTGCTGGTGTGAGACTATTTATCCTCTGTGTTTCTGTGGGTGTACTTAATTTCCTTAGGTTGAAGTTTTCCTTCTAGCAATAGATGTTGTTTAAATTTTCCTTTACTATGGGATAGCTTATTTTCTCCATATATGGTAATTGAAAACTTTGCTGGGTATAGTAGTCTGGGCTGGCATCTGTAGTCTTTTATGTCATCTGTCCCGACTCTTCTGGCATTTATAGTCTCCCCTGGGAAGTCAAGTGTAATTCTAATATGTTGTTCTTTGTTCTGTTTATTTAGTGTTTTGGTTTTTATGTGCTAAGGGAATTTTTCTTTCTCATCCATTATATTTGGTGTGCTGTATGCTTTTTGTACCTTTATAGACATTTCCTTCTTTAGGTTGGGAAAGCTTTTTTCTATGATTTTGGTGAAAAATATTTTCTGGGCTTTTGATCTGGGATTTTTCTCCTTCATTTATTCCTGCTATTCTTATGTTTGGACTTTTCATAGCCTTGCAAATTTCTTGGAGGCTTTGTGTTAGGAGTTTTTTAGATTTAACATTTTCTTTGATTGATGTACCTATTTCTTCTAGTGTATCTTCAGTGCTTGAGCTTTGCCTTCCACTGCTTATATTCTGTTAGTGAAGCTTGTCTAGTATTTCCTATTCACATTCATACATTTTTTATTTCCAGAATTCTCTTAGTTTGCATTTTCTTTATTGTTTCTTTTAAATTTTCAGATCTTAAACATTTTTTTCATTTGCTTCCAGTGTTTATTTATACTTTATGCATCTCTTTAAATAATGTATTCATTTCCTCTTGAGTACCTCTCTCATCTTCCAGGAAGGTCGTTTTAAGGTCCTTTCCTTGTGCTTTAGTTATTTTGGAGTACTCATGGACTGCTGTGGTAGGATAGCTGCCTCCTTCTGCAGACATATTGCCTTGGGATATTGATTGTGTTTTGACATTGGCATCTAGGTATCTTGGATTGGGATGATTATGTGTCTAGGTGCGGATTTATGAGTTTGTCTTAGTTGGGTAGATGTTTTGTAACTTGGTTTTTGTCTCCTTTCTGGATTATCAAAGAGTGTGATGCCTGTGTGTTGCCTGGTAGGTAATTTTCTTTGTATCTGATAGTTGTGCCCACTGGTGGTTACAGGAAAAACATGTTTCTGGGTATTGGGAGCCTACACTTAGGAATGGAAATGGAGGTTCACAGGAGGGAGGTGAGCAGGCTTAACCAGGGTCTACTTACACATGTCATCTCCTTGCAATGGATGGAGATGAGGCTTGAGGGTTGGACCTAGATGAACAAAAAGGTGGCTTACAACTGTTGTTGTAAAAATATAAAACATAAAAGAAGTATAGGTTGTCTTTTACCCCGCTAGGTCCGCACCTCGGTGCCCCAAGATATCTGCTAGATATCTTGGCAGAAACACAGCCCAGCCGCACACTTTCCTACACTCAAACCCTCACATAAAAGAACACACAACACAATAATCTTAGATCCGATTGATAAGATATAATTGCCCACTTAAACATACAAAGCCCAGTACCATCCATCCCTTGAGAACATTAATAACAACCTGTAAATACACAGAGCAGAAGCTTAACATCACCTGCCATGGCTTCTCACCCGCTCCTCTCCTGTCTCCTCCTTTCTCCTAGTCTCCTCCTCTTCCTTCAAACTTCTCTCCCGCCCATCCTTCCTTCTCCTCCAATGACAGGCCTCCTTCTATCCTGTACTTGCCTCACCTGTGACATCATCCTACACACAACCATTTGTAACTTCAGGTCTAGGGGAATTGGTTGTCCTCCTCTGGCCACTTCAGGCATTAGGCACAGACGTGGGGATTCACAGCCACACAAGCACGCTGCTTCCCAAGCAGGAAAGATCTGTGAATTAGCAGGGAAAGCCTGATGTAGTTAGAACAAATGGAAAGGGGAAATTGGAGTGGGGAAGTCTGTGGGATCCACAGGAGATGTGGGTAGAAGGGTAAGGAAAAATGCAGCAGGCATTCTCTCACGGAATAGGGATGAGACAGGGGCTTGAGTCTGGAAGAGAGAAGGGAATGGTGGAGATCTTTAGTTAGCTCACCAGTTTCCCTGGCCTGCTCAGATGGCCTGTTCGTAGGGAATGCCTGCTGGGGTTGGAATCTGGGATACTGGGATGGGTTGGAGGAGAGAAGGTTGGAGAAGAAAACTGATGTGACCCTTTGGTGATAGATGGGGCCAGAGAAGAAAGGGGAACTGTGGCAAGTTCTCTGCTACAGACCTGGGGATGAGACTAGGGGAACTGGATCTGGAGGAGCAGAAGAAAAACATGGATCTGCCTTCAGCCTACTCGGTGCAGGAGAGGCTTTGGGAGAGCAGGGGGTACCTGCTGCGGTTGAGTGCTGTGGTGAGGCAGTGGGGAGGGGGGCGTGCTTGTTTGTTTTTAACCAGTGGAGAAAGGCACTTGTTTGCAGTAAAGGATGGGAAAGACTGCAGAAAAAAGAAACGCAAAGTACGATCAAACACAAAGTGGTATTTTTTTCAGATTTTCACAGAAGCTGCTGGGTCTTGTTTCCAGTACAACCATGTTCTATGGCTTGTGTGTAGTAAGACCTTGTCCTTATGAACGTACAGGAAGAGTTGTAGTATAAATGGTTTAATAATTCAACACCGTTGGAAAAAGTAAGGTATGCCAGGTTGTCCTTTGCCTGATCAACATTGATGAAATTCATGCACACTCTTACGTGCTTTTCTATGTGTGGATGTTTATGTAGGGGGGTGGTGTACATGTGTATGCAGGCACATGTGCAGGTCAGAGGACAAGCTCAGGTGCCACCCCTTGGACGATAACCGTTACTGTTTGTTTTTATTTGTTTTCATGGAGATCAAGAACGCTCCAAATATGCCAGTCTGGCTGGCCAGCAACCGCAAGTCATATCCCCCAACTGAGGTCTATCCTTATCTCCTCATGTGCTTTTGTTATAGTCTGGCGCAGCAGGACTTTCAAAGCACTGAGAACCAGCCTGGGGAGGACAGGAGGCTTCGAGTTCAACTGGGAAGAATGGACAGGGTTTCTCCGGGAACGGTCTAGCTAGACAGTGAACCTGGAGCCAGAAAACTGAGACAACCAGAACGTAAGACGACCATGGGAGCTTTTTATTGTAATGAGAGATCCCACAAGGCTTACTGAGAGCTAAATTAGACAACACATTGATATCTTAGGAAAACAATTCCACTTCAGCAGGGCTATACCAGATGACTCCAAATGACAGATTTGTCTAATTTCCACAATTGCCTCAGGGAAGGCTGAAACTAACCTGGCTCTGTTTCGCCAATATGTTTCTCCAACACGGCTTCTTGGTCCAGTGCACAGGTGATTACTGTCGTAATGAAGTTCATGCCGACACCTTCCTCAGCTACAGCCTTATTTTCTCTACTGTTGCTCAGATGTAATTCTTCTGGATTTTCCAGTGTTTAGCCAGTTACATGTAGAAAGCTTTATCTATAAGTTTATGTATCATTTTATATCAGTAGGATGATTTGTAGCATTGGTAATTATTCATCATTAGTAACAAGCAAGGCAGGAGAGTACATTTATCTTTGTTCATTATCCAGAAGGTATCTATTCCTTTTATGCCACTGTTGTGTGAAAGCCATGCTAGACCGTTTACTCCTCTCATGTGTGAATGCTGGGAGGGGGAAGGGCATAACATACATTTTCGTAAGACCAGAATTGGGGAGTCAAGTGCTTTGGGCATAATAGATACAAAAATCTAAGAATTGATTCTAACAAAAAAACCTATGAAGCTTATAAGAGAGATATTAATCCAGGGCACACTAAGGAAGAGGGACTCACTCCATGGTTTCTTCTTCTTTTTTTTTTTCCAGTTGAATGAGGTTTATTGTTTCAGATTGGGTTTGCCCCATCCCTTGAAGTTTTAGTTCCCGCGCTGGCATTGGTGGTAGTAGGCCTCCCGCTCTTCAAGGTACTTGGCCCTCAGAAGCGCAGCCCTCTCCTCGTAGGGGATTTTATCCTCTTCCGAACACCTGGCCCACATCCTCCCTGCAGCCTTGGCCAACTGCCCCACAGTCCAGTTCGGGTGTTGTTCTTTTATCTGCTCAAAATGGTCCTGGGAGAAGAGCAGGAACGAGGATGGGGGCTTCCGCGGTGCATTCACATCCCTCCTCCTTCTCTCCCTTCTTGGCCCGGTGTAGTTTCTCATTTCACGTTGGTACCGATCTTTGTCGCGCTTGGCCAGGTCTTCATACTTTTTCTTTTCCTTCTTTGAGATGGTCTTCCATTTTTCAGAACACTTTCTAGAAAATTCGGTAAAGTCATACTCGGTGTTTGGCTGTTGCTCCCTCATTTGACTTCTGAAGTCCATCATAAAGTGGACATAAGGAGAGACGTTCACTTTCGGTCTTTCTTTGCTTTCTTTTCCCATGATTATAGAAGCACGAACTCCGATCCTGCTGATTTAGATAGAAGCGATTGGTCTTCACTACAGGAGCAATCTAGATAGTGTCTTCCATGGGGTGAAATCTTCCCTCTGTGTGTGCCTCAGCCAGGACCCAGCCTTTTCAGTGCTGGTGGGCATTGTTGGGTCAAAGAAGGGAAATTGTGACGTCATCCCTGAGCTGACCAATGGCAGCCAAGCTCAGTCATTTACAGGTTGGACCTCTTTACCTTTTTTTTTTTTTTTTTTTTTTTTTTTTTTGTGTGTGATCCCTTATCCTTGAATCATTTATGGAAGAAAATTAAGTGGCCATCTAGTCTGAGTTGGTGTTCACACTTGGGACTAAGAGGCAAAGTCCAAACTTAAACTGGGGAAAGGAAATCAACAGAGGGCACTTGAGTTGTCTCAGTATATTCTTTTTTTTTTTTATTATTATTATTAACTTGAGTATTTCTTATTTACATTTCTAGTGTTTTTCCCTTTCCCGGTTTCCGGGCCAACATCCCCTAATCCCTCCCCCCCCCCTTCTTTATGGGTGTTCCCCTCCCCCTCCCCCCCCCCTTGCCGCCCTCCCCCAACAGTCTGGTTCACTGGGGGTTCAGTCTTAGCAGGACCCAGGGCTTCCCATTCCACTGGTGATCTTACTAGGATATTCATTGCTACCTATGAGGTCAGAGTCCAGGGTCAGTCCATGTATAGTCTTTGGGTAGTGGCTTAGTCCCTGGAAGCTCTGTTTGGTTGGCATTGCTGTACATATGGGGTCTCGAGCTCCTTCAAGCTCTTCCAGTTCTTTCTCTGATTCCTTCAACGGGGGTCCTGTTCTCAGTTCAGTGGTTTCCTGCTGGCATTCGCCTCTGTATTTGCTGTATTCTGGCTGTGTCTCTCAGGAGCAATATGCATTCACATTTTGATCATCCGTCTTGAGTTTCATTTGTTCTAGGCATCTAGGGTAATTCGAGCATTTGGGCTAATAGCCACTTATCAATGAGTACATACCATGTATGTCTTTCTGTGATTGGGTTAGCTCACTCAGGATGATATTTTCCAGTTCCAACCATTTGCCTACGAATTTCATAAAGTCATTGTTTTTGATAGCTGAGTAATATTCCATTGTGTAGATGTACCACATTTTCTGTATCCATTCCTCTATTGAAGGGCATCTGGGTTCTTTCCAGCTTCTGGCTATTATAAATAAGGCTGCGATGAACATAGTGGAGCACGTGTCTTTTTTATATGTTGGGGCATCTTTTGGGTATAGGCCCAGGAGAGGTATAGCTGGATCCTCAGGCAGTTCAATGTCCAATTTTCTGAGGAACCTCCAGACTGATTTCCAGAATGGTTGTAGCAGTCTGCAATCCCACCAACAATGGAGGAGTGTTCCCCTTTCTCCACTTCCTCGCCAGCATTTGCTGTCACCTGAGTTTTTGATCTTTGCCATTCTCACTGGTGTGAGGTGAAATCTCAGGGTTGTTTTGATTTGCATTTCCCTTATGACTAACGATGTTGAACATTTCTTTAGGTGTTTCTCGGCCATTCGGTATTCCTCAGCTGTGAATTCTTTGTTTAGCTCTGAACCCCATTTTTTAATAGGGTTATTTGTCTCCCTGCGGTCTAACTTCTTGAGTTCTTTGTATATTTTGGATATAAGCCCTCTATCTGTTGTAGGATTGGTAAAGATCTTTTCCCAATCTGTTGGTTGTCGTTTTGTCCTAACCACAGTGTCCTTTGCCTTACAGAAGCTTTGCAGTTTTATGAGATCCCATTTGTCGATTCTTGATCTTAGAGCATAAGCCATTGGTATTTTGTTCAGGAAATTTTCCAGTGCCCATGTGTTCCAAATGCTTCCCTAGTTTTTCTTCTATTAGTTTGAGTGTATCTGGTTTGATGTGGAGGTCCTTGATCCACTTGGACTTAAGCTTTGTACAGGGTGATAAGCATGGATCGAGCTGCATTCTTCTACATGTTGACCTCCAGTTGAACCAGCACCATTTGCTGAAAATGCTATCTTTTTTCCATTGGATGGTTTTGGCTCCTTTGTCAAAAATCAAGTGCCCATAGGTGTGTGGGTTCATTTCTGGGTCTTCAATTCTGTTCCATTGGTCTATCTGTCTGTCTCTGTACCAATACCATGCAGTTTTTATCACTATTGCTCTGTAATACTGCTTGAGTTCTGGGATAGTGATTCCCCCTGAAGTCCTTTTATTGTTGAGGATAGTTTTAGCTATCCTGGGTTTTTTGTTATTCCAGATGAATTTGCAAATTGTTCTGTCTAACTGTTTGAAGAATTGGATTGGTATTTTGATGGGGATTGCATTGAATCTGTAGATCGCTTTTGGTAGAATGGCCATTTTTACTATATTAATCCTGCCAATCCATGAGCATGGGAGATCTTTCCATCTTCTGAGATCTTCTTCAATTTCTTTCTTCAGAGTCTTGAAGTTCTTATTGTACAGATCTTTCCCTTGCTTGGTTAAAGTCACAACGAGGTACTTTATATTATTTGGATCTATTATGAAGGGTGTCATGTCCCTAATTTCTTTCTCGGCCTGTTTCTCTTTTGTGTAGAGAAAGTCTACTGATTTATTTGAGTTAATTTTATACCCAGCCACTTTGCTGAAGTTGTTTATCAGCTTTAGTAGTTCTCTGGTGGAACTTTTGGGATCACTTAAATATACTATCATATCATCTGCAAATAGTGATATTTTGACTTCTTCTTTTCCGATCTGTATCCCTTGACCTCCTTTTTGTTGTCTGATTGCTCTGGCTAGAACTTCAAGAACTATATTGAATAAGTAGGGAGAGAGTGGGCAGCCTTGTCTAGTCCCTGATTTTAGTGGGATTGCTTCAAGTTTCTCCATTTAGTTTAATGTTAGCAACTGGTTTGCTGTATATGGCTTTTACTATGTTTAGGTATGGGCCTTGAATTCCTATTCTTTCCAGGACTTTTATCATGAAGGGGTGTTGAATTTTGTCAAATGCTTTCTCAGCATCTAATGAAATGATCATGTTGTTTTGCTCTTTCAGTTTGTTTATATAATGGATCACGATGGTTTTCCGTATATTAAACCATCCCTGCATGCCTGGGATGAAGCCTACTTGATCATGGTGGATGATTGTTTTGATGTGTTCTTGGATTCGGTTTGCCAGAATTTTATTGAGTATTTTTGCATCGATATTCATAAGGGAAATTGGTCTGAAGTTCTCTTTCTTTGTTGGGTCTTTGTGTGGTTTAGGTATAAGAGTAATTGTGGCTTCATAGAAGGAATTCGGTAGTGCTCCATCTGTTTCAATTTTGTGGAATAGTTTGGATAATATTGGTACGAGGTCTTCTATGAAGGTCTGATAGAATTCTGCACTAAACCCGTCTGGACCTGGGCTCTTTTTGGTTGGGAGACCTTTAATGACTTCTTCTATTTCCTTAGGAGTTATGGGGTTGTTTAACTGGTTTATCTGTTCCTGATTTAACTTCGGTACCTGGTATCTGTCTAGGAAATTGTCCATTTCCTGCAGATTTTCAAGTTTTGTTGAATATAGGCTTTTATAGTAAGATCTGATGATTTTTTGAATTTCCTCTGAATCTGTAGTTATGTCTCCCTTTTCATTTCTGATTTTGTTAATTTGGACACACTCTCTGTGTCCTCTCGTTAGTCTGGCTAAGGGTTTATCTATCTTGTTGATTTTCTCAAAGAACCAACTTTTGGTTCTGTTGATTCTTTCTATGGTCCTTTTTGTTTCTACTTGGTTGATTTCGCTCTGAGTTTGATTATTTCCTGCCTTCTACTCCTCCTGGGTGTATTTGCTTTTTTTGTTCTAGAGCTTTTAGGTGTGCTGTCAAGCTGCTGACATATGCTCTTTCCTGTTTTTCTTTCTACAGGCACTCAGCGCTATGAGTTTTCCTCTTAGCACAGCTTTCATTGTGTCCCATAAGTTTGGGTATGTTGTACCTTCATTTTCATTAAATTCTAAAAAGTTTTTAATTTCTTTCTTTATTTCTTCCTTGACCAGGTTATCATTGAGTAGAGCATTGTTCAATTTCCACGTATATGTGGGTATTCTTCCCTTATTGTTATTGAAGACCAGTTTTAGGCCGTGGTGGTCTGATAGCACGCATGGGATTATTTCTATCTTTCTGTACCTGTTGAGGCCTGTTTTTTGACCAATTATATGGTCAATTTTGGAGAAAGTGCCATGAGGAGCTGAGAAGAAGGTATATCCTTTTATTTTAGGATAGAATGTTCTATAAATATCCGTTAAGTCCATTTGGCTCATGACTTCTCTTAGTCTGTCTACATCTCTGTTTAATTTCTGTTTCCATGATCTGTCCATTGATGAGAGTGGGGTGTTGAAATCTCCCACTATTATTGTGTGTGGTGCAATGTGTGTTTTGAGCTTTAGGGCATATGTAGGTGCCCTTGTATTTGGGGCATAGATATTTAGGATTGAGAGTTCATCTTGGTGGATTTTTCCTTTGATGAATATGAAGTGTCCTTCCTTATCTTTTTTGATGACTTTTAGTTGAAAATTGATTTTATCTGATATTAGAATGGCTACTCCAGCTTGCTTCTTCTGACCATTTGCTTGGAAAGTTGTTTTCCAGCCTTTCACTCTGAGGTAGTGTCTGTCTTTGTCTCTGAGGTGTGTTTCCTGTAGGCAGCAGAATGCAGGGTCCTCGTTGTGTATCCAGTTTGTTAATCTATGTCTTTTTATTGGAGAGTTGAGGCCATTGATGTTGAGAGATATTAAGGAATAGTGATTATTGCTTCCGGTTGTATTCATATTTGGATGTGAGGTTATGTTTGTGTGCTTTTCTTCTCTTTGTTTTGTTGCCAAGACGATTAGTTTCTTGCTTCTTCTAGGGTATAGCTTGCCTCCTTATGTTGGGCTTTACCATTTATTATCCTTTGTAGTGCTGGATTTGTAGAAAGATATTGTGTAAATTTGGTTTTGTCATGGAATATCTTGGTTTCTCCATCTATGTTGATTGAGAGTTTTGCAGGATACAGTAACCTGGGCTGGCATTTGTGTTCTCTTAGGGTCTGTATGACATCAGTCCAGGATCTTCTGGCCTTCATAGTTTCTGGCGAAAAGTCTGGTGTGATTCTGATAGGTCTGCCTTTATATGTTACTTGGCCTTTTTCCCTTACTGCTTTTAATATTCTTTCTTTATTTTGTGCGTTTGGTGTTTTGACTATTATGTGACGGGAGGTGTTTCTTTTCTGGTCCAATCTATTTGGAGTTCTGTAGGCTTCTTGTATGCCTATGGGTATCTCTTTTTTTAGGTTAGGGAAGTTTTCTTCTATGATTTTGTTGAAGATATTTACTGGTCCTTTGAGCTGGGAGTCTTCACTCTCTTCTATACCTATTATCCTTAGGTTTGATCTTCTCATTGAGTCGTGGATTTCCTGTTTTTTTTGGACCAGTAGCTTTTTCCGCTTTACATTATCTTTGACAGTTGAGTCAATGATTTCTATGGAATCTTCTGCTCCTGAGATTCTCTCTTCCATCTCTTGTATTCTGTTGGTGAAGCTTGTATCTACAGCTCCTTGTCTCTTCTTTTGGTTTTCAATATCCAGGGTTGTTTCCATGTGTTCTTTCTTGATTGCTTCTATTTCCATTTTTAATTCCTTCAACTGTTTGATTGTGTTTTCCTGGAATTCTTTCAGGGATTTTTGTGTCTCCTCTCTATGGGCTTCTACTTGTTCTCTAAGGGAGTTCTTCACGTCTTTCTTGAAGTCCTCCAGCATCATGGTCAAATATGATTTTGAATCTAGATCTTGCTTTTCTGGTGTGTTTGGATATTCCATGTTTGTTTTGATGGGAGAATTGGGCTCCGATGGTGCCAGGTAGTCTTGGTTTCTGTTGCTTGGGTTCCTGTGCTTGCCTCTCGCCATCAGATTATCTCTAGTGTTACTTTGTTCTGCTATTTCTGACAGTGGCTAGACTGTCCTATAAGCCTGTGTGTCAGGAGTGCTGTAGACCTGTTTTCCTGTTTTCTTTCTGCCAGTTATGGGGACAGAGTGTTCTGCTTTCAGGTGTGTAGTTTTTCCTTTCTACAGGTCTTCAGCTGTTCCTGTGGACCTGTGTCTTGAGTTCACCAGGCAAGTCGTTTGCAGCAGAAAAGTTGGTCTTACCTGTGGACCCGAGGCTCAAGTTCGCTCGCGGGGTGCTGCCCACGGGCTCTCTGCGGTGGCAGCAACCAGGAAGATCTGCGCCGCCCCTTCCGGGAGGTTCCGTGCACCAGGGTTCCAGATATCTTTTGGTGTTTTCCTCTGGGCTCAGTACTGTGTGCAGAGAGCAGTCTCTTCTGGTTTCCCAGGCGTGTCCGCCCCTCTGAAGGTTTAGCTCTCCCTCCCACGGGATTTGGGTGCAGAGAACTGTTTATCCGGTCGGTCCCTTCAGGTGCGGTGTCTCAGACGCGGTGGACCTGCTGCTCCTGGGCCCTCCTCTACGGGTACCCAGAGGCCCTTAACAGTTTCCTCCTGGGCCAGGGATGTGGGCAGGGGTGGGCAGCGTTGGTGGTCTCCTCCGCTCTGCTGCCTCAGGAGTGCCCGCCCGACCAGGCGGCGAGAACTCCCCTCCAGGGGGCCTGGGAGCAGAGAGCTGCTGAGGGCAGGGATCCGCCGGCCCCGGAGTCTCCCATGGTTTCTTCTTAAATTTGAAAGGTAGGAAGGAAATCCGGGTTGAAAGAACCTCAGGCACCATTTGCTTTCCAGTTCTCTTCTCTTTTCTGCTTCCCTCCATATAGGTTCCCCTATCCTCAGTATCCTTTCCAAACTCCAGAGGACTCCAGCTTGATTGACCAATCCTATTGTCACTTTTGTAGGACACAGACTTTTCTGTGAGGCTTTTTAATGGGCCATCCACCTACCTCAAATGCGAGCCCAGAAGCCCAATCATTGGCTGGCTCTGCTAAAGAAACAGCTCATTCCTTTTTTCTGGACAGTGGGATATGATTAGGATGCTCATATTCAAGCACGAACCTGGGTTTAGCCCCACTGAGGTACAGGTTTCAGGTGAGAAATTCAGCTCTGTGTAGAGCTGCCTAAACAAGGGACGGACCATAGACAGAGAGATGGTTAGGCTCCGTGACCTTGCAGCCTCCTGGCACTTGGGTTTTTATTTTATTTTTCCTACTATCCTTTTGTTTCTTTCCAGCACTGTCTAATGAAAATCACTCTTTTATGGTAATAATATAAAGAGCCCTAGAGATCATTGTGATGCAATGGAATTAAAATATGCCCAGGATGTCAGAACAGTAACGGTTCTGCATTAGCTTCTTAACTAAATTCAATTTCATGTGTGAAAAATTTATAAATTAGATTTTGTTATAGTCAGTAGCAATGCCTTCAAGAAAGGGAATAATTTACATGGTAAAATGAGGTGTAATAGCAAACGGCAGCACAGGTCCCTCTCTCCGATGATGAAAGATAAATCTAAGAATGTCCATTGTCTGAAGCTGTTGCAGAGAACATACCAGAGACTCCAGTGCCACATTTAAATTCAGACATCAGATGGACTGAGTCTCGTAGGGCAGATTTTGGTGATGACTCTTCTGAAAATTGCCTGAAGTGAAACAGTCTTCAGTATTTAATACTCAGCCTTTCTTATCACTCCGTAAAACATTAGCCCTCACACAAACAACAGAGATTGCTTATTTATACAGTCAAAATCCACGGTTACTGGGGATGCTTCTGTTTCTGCTTTCCAGTGTAAGAATGAGTTGTCACTGAACAAATAGATGACAAGGTCAGAGGACAGTCTGAGTGCGGACCCTTGCCTTGCAGCTTATTTGAGACAGGGGCTTTTGTCTGTGGCTACATATGCGAGGTTTGGGTTGAAAGTCTGTGAGGATTTTCTTACCTCTCCTTCCAATCTCACTGTAGGAGTTCTAGGATCGCAGACACAAACTAATATGTATAGCTTAATGTGGTTTTGGACATTTCAAACTCAGGACCTCACCTGCAATGCTCTCCTACTGAGCTGTCTTCCCAGCCTGCCCACATTATCAGTCCCCCCCTTTTTTAAGTCCACCTAGAGTGCTAGAGTGCAAATAGGGTCAAGGAGTGTAGACGGGGTTGAGGGACACTTAGCAAGCCCAAGTTCACACTATTGTGGTAAGAGGCTCGAACTTCCAGCTTCTGCTATTTTCCTTTTGGGCTGCCATTCTAGTAACATCAGCTTTCTAAACAACCCTGTCTGTGATTCTTATTCTTTCTCATAGACGAGAGGTATTAGATAAATACGCTATCAAAGCATTCCTGCTTGGTGGATTTCATTTAATTAAGGTTTTACTCTGTTAAGTTCCACATTATCTAATTTTTTTTGTTTTGTTTTGTTTCTTAATTTTCTAACTACATTGTGCTCAGCAACCCCTTTATTCCTGGTTGCCATCCTTCCTCATCACCTCAAAGTCCACTCTGAAACATAATTGCATGGCTGAACTCTCTGACACTGTCAACCTTGATCAAATGCTGTGTTCTTCATTGTTTGTTCTTTTCAGATTGAATTAGATTCTTCTCAGAAAGAGTTGTTTGTGTGTTGAGATGTTTGTAACCCATGATGTATTATTACCATGAAGTAGTAGAGAGGAATAAGGGCCAACTCTTTTATTTCTTTTTTTTTTTTTTTTGATTCGTGCACATAGTTGTTTGAGAAGTATTTCAGATTTCTCTGCTTCATTGAAATGTAATTGGAATTAAGTTACCTTTTTTCATTACCCAGTCCCTTAAATTGCTTAAAGTTCTTAGAATTACTTATGATTGTAAATGCAATAATGTTCTGTTGAAACTAATCACAGAATTTCATATGTATCAAGTTCCCTTGTTTATTTTAGGTAGATAATAAAAGGAAGTCTCAGCTTAATAGAATTAACTGACCTCCAAGAATTTACATTCCTTTGTGTCATTTTTTTTTCCTTCTCAGGAGTTTTTGTGATACTCCCCAGTGAAACCCTGAACCCCTGTTTGCTGAAGGCTGCTTTCAGCTGTTGACATCACCCTGAGAAAAGGTGGACTTCAGAAATCAGGGAAGCATTAGGGGCTTCCGGACCCTGAGGATCTTCTGAAGGTGAGAGTGGGTGGCTTTGTTTTTGTCCTCCACAGTTAAATTAACTGTTGTGTCTACCACAATTCACTTCTTCAAAGAATGAATGGGGAACTGTTTCTGAGATTTCTCTGTGTGTGATCATGAGATTTTCTTCAGGGGAAGAAGTTTTAGTGGCAAATGAATTGGAAGTTATTTTAAGTGAAACTTAGATCTGTGAAGATGTATTTGAGCATATGAGCGCATTCTTAGGCACGTCTCAACAGCAACAAAAACCCACAGTATAACTGGGTGTGGTGACATACCTTTGTCCTAGCACTCAAGGCAGAGACAGTCAGAGTTCTGTGAGTTAAATGTCAGTGTGGTCAACATGGTACTAGGCCAGCCAGACCACACAGTGAGTTTGTATCTAAAAATCAAAAGACTCAGGCTGGAGAGATGTGGTTAAGAGTACTGGCTACTCTTCCAGAGGTCCTGAGTTCCATTCCCAGCAACCACATGGTGGCTCACAACCATCTGTAATGAGATCTGATGCCTTCTTCTGGTGTGGCAGTGATAGCATACTCATAAAAATAAAATAAAAGAAATAAATACATAAATAAAATAAAAAAAAACTCTACCCCATCAAAATAAATCAAGCAATCAAAACACAGTAGTAGTGCTCAATTTCTGAGAATTGTTATGTAAAGAGAGTCCAAGAAGGGGTTAGCAAGGCTGGAAGAAGGGAAGACTAATTTTGGCATAGTCTAGGGAATATTTTTGAGATATGGAATTTGAATAGAAGCAGTAAGGACCGAACGAGAGAGTTATTTGAAGAAGTGAGAATATGCTATAGTTGAAGAGTGGTTGTGTTTGGGAGAAGGAAAAAAATCAGGACTTAAGACTTTTGAGTTTCTGACTGGGATGACTAAGAACATGATGGAAACGTTCAGAGGATAAAAGGTGGGAGTAGAATACTTTTGAAGAAGCTAGGGCTTCAATGTAGGTGGGGACATCTACCTTGGAATTGATTGCCAGGTAGCTGGAAGGAGAAAGTGGAGATCAAAGAGGAAATTGGGTCTAGAAACATTGAAATTGTAGGCCATCTTAGTCAGTGTTCTGTTGCTGTGACAAAAAAAAAAAATCTGAGGAAACCAACTTACACTTTGGTGTCTCAAAGTTGCAGTCCATGGTCACCTGGCCATGTTGCTTTTGGGTCTGTGGTGAGGCAGAAGGTCATGATGGGAAGCCTATGATGGTAGAGTAAAGCTGCTCAAGGTGACTGGAAAGCAGAGAGAGCAGGGAAGTGGCTAGGACCCCAATATCATCTTCAAGGGCATGCCCTTGATGGCTTGACTTCTCCTTATTACACCTCGCCTCCTAAAGGCTCCACCAGCTCTCTCCAGGCCCACAGGCTAGCTCTAAGCTCTCGAGAGACACATACCGCCAAACCACTGTTCAGGGATCCAGCTTAGTAGTAGAGTGCCAGCCTTGCCTCTGTGGATCCCCAAGGTCACCGCTAATATCACAAAATATGAAAACTGAAAAGAAGTAAGAAGATCCCAAGCAGGGAGTAACTACATTTATTTTTTTAAAAAGTACCTTAATATTTGTGTTCAAAACTATTTGTTCATATATGTAAGACACAGCCCCAAATCTTATCGATTTCCATTTGAACATTGTTGTTTCATTTATACGTGTAGCTGTAGGTATTGTTTTCCTGGCATGATAGACTGAGCTGTTTTCTAGGACGTAAATTGGTAGCCCTTTTAGTTTGAGAGAAAGAACTTTTAAGCACTGTTTACAAACAACAAACCCCTATGTTTTAGGACGGCTGCTATTCAGTTTCATTCTCCATTTCAATTAGTGATTTGCCCAAGTATAACTCTGTTTTAGTATTAATTCTTGTGGTCTCTTGTCAATGCCTCATTTCCCTTGCTTAGTGAAGTATTTGAGCATTGTTATAGGAGACTCAGGGCCTCTCTTGAGTACTTCAGTAGGGTGGTACTTATTCCACCCCTTGGTATTCCTAGTATCCACTCTGAACATGGTTGATGGGTCTGTCGTAACAGAGGCCTCAGTGTTTGAGAGTGAGTCCCCCCTTAGACTTCAGGCACTCATTACTCAGAGCCTTCTTTGAGGGAATGTCATGGGTAAGAATTTTAAATTCAAATAATGCTTACAATTGTGCTATTTTGAGTCAATTTTATTGAATTACTATGGCCTTAATTAGCTTAATGACTAATTTTCTTAAGATGTACTGGGAAATTACAAAACCTTACCATTGTAGTCTTTATCGTCCACTTCACTGTCATCTTTCCAGGATCGGCTCATTTACCACTTTCATTTTCAAACACAGAAATCAAATTAAGGCAGAATTTGGTAACTGCTTTAGTCCTAGCAGCTGGAACCAGTGACTTGGTTTCTTGAAACACTCTGGCCTTCCTCCATTATAATATTCATTTTCTTTCTCTTTTTCTCCCTCTTCCCCCCTCTCTCTCTCCTTCCCTTCCTCCCTCTCTTCCTAACCAAACCTTGTTGAATTGTGTAGAGTGAATTATCCAGACATTTTAAAACATGTACTTAAAACAAGGACCAAGAACTGCTTTACACGGAAGGCAATTACACTGGGTAGTTACTCCGGATTGACCAAATCTATTTCACTTTAAAACGTGAGACTATGGTGAACACTTTATAGTTTTGTTTTCTGGTTCTTTGTAGTTTTAACATGGACCTTGTTTTTTGTTATCTTCTGGTTTTCTATACTGGTCCTACCACTTCAGTGAAACCCTAAACCACTCATGTTTAATTTCTAGTTTGAAAAAGGATGCTAGCGTTTTCAGAACTCATACAGACAGAAGATATTTCTGATTCGTTCAATTACACTGGAGTCTGCTGTGGATTTTACGTATACAAAATGAATCTGTGAGCAAGGTCAGTGGCCATGATTCAGAATGACGGCATAAGCATGCAAGCGGTAGGTGGTTGTGAGGACAATGAATTATTCTGTGTGGCGGTTCACGGGCGGACCGTTCGTGACTGTGAATTCTTGCCTGCGACACACTAGGGTGTGTGTGAAACATGTTTCAATCATCCCAAAGCTGCCAGTAGGACAAGGAGTTTCCATTGGTATATGCAAGGCATGGAACTATTCCTCTCTCATTCACCCTCTTTGACTTTTCTGTCACTTCAGATTCTGTCTCCTCTCTCGTTTTCTTTCTCACTCATACTTTCTATGTCACAGACACACTCACTGGATCCCTCTTAAACACAAGATCCTTTATGGGGCTTTGTCTAAAGAACTGAGTGGAAACAGGAAAAGGAAAGCAAGCTCTGGGAGGCAGTCACTTTGCAGAAGGTTTGCTTGGAGACCGATGTGGAAACTATTGTAGACTGAGCACAAGACAGCCTGGCACTGTGAACAGGGAAGCTAGCTCTAACCATTGTTATCTGGCTTGATGTTTGTAGTGTCTAAGCATGGGAAAAACACAGAATGCAGCCAGGGTGGGGTGACTGCTTTCTGCCCAGATTCCGGGTGAGCACTGCAAGTAGCAATGTGTTAAAAACAAATGAACACACAAAAAACAAAAGCCACAGCAACAAAAGCAATGTGTAGGGTTTATGTTAATTATGGAGTTGGCACTTAAATGCATTTAAAGTTGGAAGTAAGCTTCCTATTGTCCTCCCAACATAGGATTCTCAAAGATCGTGAGAGAGAAACAGTTGGAAAACAGAAGTCATGCGTGAGTTGCCAGGGTGACACTTCTGAGTGGGCCGTATTTCAACAGGCTCCAACCATTTTTAGCATAAAGTTGTTATCCGGTGCCCTCTGTTGTGTGCAGTTTTATAAAGAAGAAAGGAAATGCTGAGCCACTGACTTTTGGTGCAAACTCAGTCCTACTATAGACGTCATAAGCCTCACATCAGCGATTCGTGCACCATTTTGAGGGAGGACAATGGCAGTGGATGTCTAATCAGATAACATCCTGCAGCATTTGAATTTTTACTCTCCACTGCCTTTTGTTGCTTGGGTACTTTCAAAATTATTTCTCATTCAGGTTTGGCCTTAACTTTTGAACCTCAGCTACCATGCTAGTGCCTTGCTGGCCAGGCTGAAGTGAGAGTAGTGGTTAGAGACTTTGTTTTCCCAAGTTGATAGAGGAGCAACACAGCATAATATGAATTAATGGCTCTTTGCACTCGTACATCATATAAGCTGGATTCATTATCCCCTAGGCATCTATTTTGGATTCAGGCCCTAATAAACGGCTCCTGCTGGCTGATGATTTTCTACCTTTTAAAGAGCTGCTACCCAATGGATAAAGACATAACAATGAATAATGCACACTTTTATCCTGAACTTGGAAACATTTTGGTCGTCCTTATTAAAATAGAAAAACACAGCAAAATTTCTCCCTTTACTTCTCCCATTATTACTGACAAGGTGATTTGGGTGTAGCAATGATTCTTCTCTTTCCATATTTCAAGTTCTCTCCCTCTTCCGTCCTCCTCTTTGACACTTAAGTCTCATGTTTGTGTTGCATGCTACATAAAAATATGAGAGAGAAAAACGTAACCAAAGAAAGACGGAGTCGAGGAGAGGAAGATTGGAAAAAGACAGAAAGGCTATTCCTGTCCTATTTATACATAAAGCAGTATAAGAATTTCTTCCCTCAAGTTTATGCCTGGTTCTTTCGGCACTAAATGATATGACCTGTAACTTATAAACCCCTAATCAGGTGCCCAGAGCCATCCCAAGCTGAGTCACTGTAGCAGAGCTATGGTACCATACACATCCCTCTCCTTCTCTCAGGAGCCTTTTCCCTGCCTCTGGAGGTGTTGGATGGCTGATGCCTCACAGCTGGGTCTTCCTTTTCAGAGACTGTCCTTAGCCTTTAGGTTAAAAAGAAAAAAGCTGCCTCATCCATGCTATGCCGTCAGGATGCGTCCAAGCACTGAGCAACTTGGAGAAGAAGCCTTTATTCTGATTCCATCTAGTGTGTGATTCCTGCAGGATCTTTTGGGGCCTTTGCTGTGACTACTTCAGGCCACCATCTTCACTGCACTTCCCCATAAGGCTGAGCCCCATAGTGGCCACCATTAAAATTCCCATATGCAAAACAGCATCTGAACGTCCGGCTCCAGGGAAGCCTGGCCTTCAGCAGTCACCACATCTGGACCACTCCTATGAGAATGTGGTTATTTACTCATCCAGTTTTGGACTCCTAAGACCCATGAGATTATAGTTCAGGCCCTTCCTGTTTAAAAATAAAAGGAAAAAATAGTCCTAGATTGTAGAGCTTATAGGGTGTCCAGTGCCTGGTATATATGCAGTATTTCTTAATACTAGTGGAGAAATATCCCATAAATTATGCAGTAGTTCTGCTCAGTTTACCATACAAAGCATATTTTAATATCATCATTATTACATTTACTTTAGTAGGACATGAGATATTTTTCTTTTGTTTGTTTGGTTTTAATTTTTGAGACTAGATCTCACTGTGTAGCTTGGGCTGACCCAGAGCTTGTAGTCTAACCCAGGCTGTCAGTCTTCTTGCCTCATCTCTCTGAGTGCCAGGATTAAGGGAACACACTATGATCTGTGTATATGGAGGTTAATGAAAGAGGCATCATCTGAACATTAAAGCAATTCTTCCACAATGCTAATCCCCTTTAATAAAGTGTATGGAAAAAGTAGACCAAATTCCAAAAATTCCAAAGGAAAGCTGAAGAAGGCAAAGAAATAAAGAATATAATACAAGCACTTCAGATGCTGAGGCAGAAGGATCAAAATCAAGGCCAACCTGGGTTACATGAGGAGTCAGACTTTCTCTGTCTCTCTGTCTCTGTCTGTCTCTCTGTCTGTCTGTCTCTCTCTCTTACACACACACACACACACACACACACACACATGGGGGGTGTTGCAGGGAGAGTGAGAGAGAGAGACAGAGATAGAGAGAGAGAGAAAGAGAGACAGAGAGACAGAGACAGAGAGAGACAGAGAGACAGAGACAGAGAGAGAGACAGAGAGAGAGACAGAGAGAGACAGAGAGAGACAGAGAGAGAGAGAGACAGAGAGAGAGACAGAGAGAGAGAGAGAGAGAGAGAGAGAGAGAGAGAGAGAGAGAGAGAGAGAGAGAGAGAGAGAGAGAGAGAGACAGGGAGAGAGAAACTTTCAAGCCCGAGTCGCTAAGTTAGATATCAACTCAGAATTTTGTCATTCTAGAAATCATGCTCATTTGTTTGGCAAATGAAAGATATTAACCACTATCGTCCACATTCATTTATCTCTATAACCGAACTTACATATGTCTTTATAAGCTTTCCTGATCACCTTACAAATCTCTTTTTTTTTTTTTTAAACATAAATTCTTTTTTTTTTTTCTGTTTTTTTTTTTTTTTTTTTTTCGGGGCTGGGGCCCGAAATTTTTTTTCATTAAACGTGTAATCATGTGCATTTAAAAGTATACTAGACACGATTACCATTATTTTCAACCTTACTGTGTGCTATCCCTTTGCATTTACATCAGAATAAGCTAACCATTTATTTATGCTAAAGGCAAGCTTTTTCTTGGTACATATGATGGGACGAACATGTTTAAATTCTTGTATTATTACTATGAAGGGCTTTGAAATAACAGCTGCAAGTCTAGATCTCTAGAAGAGAAATTGTTTTATAATCAATTAATTGCTTAGACATTAAATAATGGAGGTTAGATTATAGGTTTTTAAAGTGAAATTTTAATGTAGTTTGCTGTCAGGGTTCAGGGGAGAAGGCTCAGTCAGGAAAGTGCTTTCTGTGCAAGCATGAGAACCCGAGTTCAATCTTTATCACTGACATAAAAAACTAAGTGTGGTGAGGTGCTGCTCTAATTCCAATGCTAAGGAGGCAGAGATGGGAAGAACCCTGGAGCTCATTGGTTGGTCAGCCAGGTCAGGGAGCTCCAGGTTCACTGTCTCAGAAAATCAGGGGGAAATGATTGAGGTAGGCACCACACATCAATCTTGGACGTCCACATGTACAAGAATACGTGTGCACATACATTCACACACATACATGTACACACACAGACATGCATAAGAGCATCTCTCTTATTATGAAGATCTTAATTTCAGAAGGAAATAGAAGCCACTGGAAAGTTTCTAAATAGTTATGTCTATTGGATTTCACATGCTGTCTTTGGAATGTCTTCTCACAAAGTTTTAGAAGGTAGTGTACTAGATGAGAGAGAGGATACTAGTCAGGATGCCAGTGCCTGGTTCTGGTTCTACAGCCAGAGGTCATCTTCTCTTCCTCTTCCTCTACCTCACCCTCCTTTTCTTCCTCCTCCTCTCCTCTTCTTCATCAACATCATAAAACAAAACCACCTCTGCACAGGTTTCCTCTGTACTTCTGGTTCCTAAATCCTAACTTAAAAACAAACTAATACAGTCATTCTCTTTTTTAAAAAAGTCAAAACTCCTAATAGACCCAAGCACTCATTTGCCCCAGAACGGCTTAAGGACCCAGGCCGTCCTTCTCACAACACAGCCTTGCTTTCCTTGTCTCTCTCTTTTGACACAGAAACAAACACTGGTTTCTTTGGTTTATTATTGAATTTGTTTAAATGGGTCTAGTGCTAGAAAAATAAGTCTGAAAGATATCCTTATTCTATTCTCCTCAGGACATTCGACACAAATACCTCTCTTTCTTCTGTTGCTAACAAGCTACGATTCTTAAATGACTTCTGTCCCAAGAGGAGCAAAGTGTGCAATAATTCTTCTCCCATGATCTCCTCCTAATCATGAAGCAAGGACATGGCCTCAGTATCTTAACATTATCTTAATCTGGGCATGCAGCCCAGGTCTGACAATGTAAATGTCCTCACAAGAACATTTTCATCCACATGTCCTTGCTGGGATTTTGTTCAGCACTGTCTTTGCCCGTTCCTAAGCTGCTTTCATGCTAACTACCCTTTTCCTTCAGAACACGTGCTGAAGCACGTTATTCCTCTACAGTGCCTTCCTTGGTTATCCTAATCGTGAGGTGTGGCCTTTCTACCCGTCTCACTAATCTATCTTCTACTGTACAGGGAGTCAGAAAGCAGTCTTGACCTCACAATAGCATCTGCCCTCTCGGGTAATATAAGTGCTTGAATCTCAGATGTATGCTTTCAGTGTGATAGATTCATCCTGACAAGAAGATAAAAGTACTTTGGAAACAAAATTTAGCAGCAGGACTGAAAATAAAATTGTCCTGCCCTATCATATCCCGAGTAGTAACACACCAATAAACACATCTGCTCACTGCCAAATGACAGGGCTCAGGTTTAAGCCTAGTTTTACCTCTCCCCGAGGGCCATTCATGAGAGTCATCTATTACACATACTCTTCTTTTAAAATAATGTCTTAGATTCTCCTAAGAGTTTTAAAATTATCGTGTGATATGTATGTATGCATATATACAAATCTACATACACAATGCATAAAGATATATAAATGATGTGGGGAACACACATCCGGAGATTAGAGGACATCTTTGTAGGGTCAGTTCCTTCTTTACATCAAGTAGTGTCTAGGATTCTTCGTCTCTCACAAAACACTGTGGCGTATTGTCTACGCTCTGTCTCATGATACCCTAGGACAAAATAGTGTCGTAGTTTGCTTTCTATTGTGATAGAACACCATGACCAAAAACAACCTGGGAGGGAAGGGCATATACTTCCGCATTATAGTCTATGAATGAGGGAAGTCAGGGCAGAACTCAAGCAGGAACCTTGAGGCAGGAACTGAAGCAGGGACCAAGAAAGAACCCATCTTACTGCCTTGCTCCTGCCCTCATGGCTTGCTTAGCTCACTTTTTTTTTTTAATATTTTTATTAGATATATTTCTTTACTTTCATTTCAAACGTTATTCCCCTTCCCAGTTTCCTGTCCATAAACCCCCATTCTCTCTCCTCCCCCTCCCCCATACAGTATTCCTCCTATACATTCCCCTTATTGTCCCCCCCCCATATTCCCCTGCACTGGGGGTTCAACCTTGGCATGACCAAGGGCTTCCCCTTCCACTGGTGCCCCTACAAGGCTATTCTCTGCTACATTTGTAGTTGGAGCCCTGGGTCAGTCCATGTATAGTCTTTCGGTAGTGGTTTAGTCCCTGGAAGCTCTGGTTGGTTGGCATTGTAGTTCTTATGGTGTTGCAAGCCCCTTCACCTCTTTCAATACTTCCTCTAATTCTCCCCAAGGGGATCCTATTCTCAGTTCGGTGGTTTGCTGTTAGCATTGACCTCTGTATTGGACATGCTCTGGATGTGTCTCTCAGAAAAGATCTATATCTGGTCCCTTTCAGCATGCATTTTTTTGGCTTCATCAATCTTATCTAGTTTTGGTGGCTTTGTATACATATATGGGCCATATGTGGGTCAGGCTCTGAATGGCCATTCCTCGAGTTGCTGCTCTAAACTTTGTTTCCATATCCCCTCCTATGGATACTCCCCCTCCCCTTTTAAGAAGGAGTGGGAGCATCTGCATTTTGGTCATCCTTCTTCTTGAGCTTCCTGTGGTCTGTGGATTGCATCTTGGGTAATTCGAGCTTTTTGGCTAATAACCATTTATCAATGAGTGCATACCAAGTGTGTTTTCCTATGACTGAGTAACCTCACTCAGAATGATATTTTCTAGTTCATTCCATTTGCTTATGAATAGTCACTTGATCTTTGACAAAGGAGCTAAAACCTTCCGGTGGAAGAAAGATACCATTAACTCACTTTTGTATAATTCCAGGAACCTCTGCCCAGGGATAGCAGGGCCCATAGTGGGCTGAGCCCTCCCACATGGGCAATCTAAAGGAGGCATTTTCTAAATTGGTGTTCCTATTCCCAGATAACTCTAGCTTGCGACAAGTCATCAAAACCAAATCAGGATAATTTATATCTGGTGAATAAGAAAACTTGGAGGATGTGCCCTCTCTGGCAGACACAACACTCAGAACAGCAACACATGTTTCCTGGAAGTGTGGTCTACACACCCGCTGCCTGGATCTCACCTGGAGCTTTTCAATAATTAAGCTTTCCAGCTCCACCTTTAAACTCCTGAATCAATCTGCATGTTAACAAGAATTTTGGGATTCGTGTACACTTTAAAGTTGGGGAAATGCTGTACTCTTAGTACAGTTGAAACCTCTGTGCTATGATGTTGAAGGAGTAATTTTTACTTCTGTTACTGCCTTCAAATCTTAGCGTCAAATCCTTTCACCTTGGAGAGATTTGACAGAGATATGGTAGTTAATTTCAACCTTTTAAAAGTTTAAATTTGGTCTAAGTCATTTTTTAAAGATTTTTTTATTTTACATACATTTTATATACATGAGTACACTGTCTTTAGACACACCAGAAGACAGCCTCAGATTTCATTAAAGATGATTGTAGGCCACCATGTGGTTGCTGGGAATTGAACTCAGGACCTCTGGAAGAACAGTTTGTGCTCTTAACCGCTGAGCCATCTCTCTAGCCCCCTAAGTCATTTTTTAAATCTTCCAACACGAAAGGATATGCTTCCTTCCCTCCATCCCAGCTTTTGCACTGCAACACTTTTTTGATTATCAATCAGCCTTTTCTTTTAAAAAGTTGCATTTATTTGTTTGTACATATGTGTGGATTCATATGTGGAAGATTGTGAGCACATGCTCAACATGTGTGTGAAAGTCAGGGGATGACTCAATGGAATGGGTTATAGTCTTTTGCCATGTATGTTCTGGGAATCAGATTCAAGTCATCAGGCAAAGGGGTGCCTAAGGCTTACTCACCCTTGAATGTGTGTATGGTGTGTGTGTTTGTGTGTGTGTGTGTTTGTGTGTGTGTGTGTGTGTATAAATATATATATATGTATGAATGTATGTATGTATATGGTGTGTGTTGTGGAGTACATGCATATCATGGTGTGAGTATGGAGGTCAGACAACTTTCAAGAGTCGGTCCTACTTTTGCCCCTTGTTTTTGAGATGATGCATATGATAGGCTAGCTAGCCTAGGAGCTTCTGGGTAATTCTCCTTTCTGCCTCCCATTTCCTGTAGGTGTACTGAATTACAGATGTGGGTACTACTGCATTCTGCTTCTAACATGGGTTTCAGGATTCAAATCCAGGCCACCAGGCTTGCATGATGAGTGATTTTACTGGATGCACCATCCATCTCATTTTTTCAGAAGTTCATTTGCTGCATTCAATCTTCAGTGAAACCCAGAATTAAAACTTAAGCACACCTTTAATCCCAGCCTGGAAGGCAGGGGACAGCGAATCTCTGAGTTCAAGGCCAACCTGGACTGCAGACTGAGTTTCAGGACAGCCAGGGCCATGCAGAGAAACCATGTCTCCAGGAAGAGTAGGGAAGGCTGTACTTCATTACTTCCTTATTTGTTTTTCCATTTGTTGGGGAGATCTTGCACCTGTTGATCATGTGCTCTACCTCTAATTTACTTCCCCAGGTCTCAACTTCATTGAAAAGGCATATATTCTAAAGCGCTTGATGTTGACTTTTGTTTAAACTCCCCATTTGTCTTTGGGTAGGAAACCAACAGTTAGATCTATACTGTAGGAACCAAACAACTGCCCTGAAATGTTAAAGATGAAAGCTAGTCCAGTTCTTAGCGTGGGGCCTCTGTCTCCAGTGGTCCCTCCAGTCAATTATAGCCAACCTCTGACTTCTTATTTTCCCTCTCAAAGCTCCCCCACTGTTTCCTCTTCCCTTGTTCATTTTTCACTTTAACCAGCAAGAAAAGACTTTTTTTTTCCCCTTAAGGCTTTGTCTTTACTTTGGGTTAACTGTTTTCATGAATGCTCATTGATCACTTCCCTTTCCAGCTACTATTTTGTAATTGGTCCTTTCTTTCTTTCCTTCTTTCTTTCTTTCTTTCTTTCTTTCTTTCTTTCTTTCTTTCTTTCTTTCTCTTTCCTTCTTTTTTTTTCTTTTCTTTTTCTTTTTTTTTTTTGGTAATAGGGTTTCTAATTTTTCTAAGTAGCTCTGGCAGTCCTGGCACTCCCTCTGTAGACCAGGCTGACCTAAAAGTCAGAGATCTTCCTGCCTGCTTCTGCATCCCTAGTGCTGGGATTAAAGGCCAGGATTAAAATTTCGATCTGTGCCTCATTACTGTATAGGTAAGGTCCTGAGTCAGAAAGGGGGATTTTCCTAGATTGCATAACTCTGAGAAGGCACAGGTGGTGTGTGTGTGTGTGTGTGTGTGTGTGTGTGTGTGTGTGTGTGTGTGTGTGCAGCCACTGTAACTATGTCTATTTTATAAACTGTAAGCCAAAGCTTGGAGACAGCGATTTAATGATTTGTTTTAATTCACAGGACAGGGAGTGGTGGAGAGTGAGGTGATTCCAGATGTTGGGGTCTGGATTTCACACTGTTGTTCTTCCACCGTCTTGTGACAACTGATAGTGGGCGATTTGGAAGTACTTCCCTCAGAAACTGACGTATTTTTCATTTTGATATATCATGTTCTTAAAAAAAATGTTGCTAACCCTTAAGCCTGCCATTCCTGATTCGCTTAAGCCTGCACTGACCAGAGTCTCTGTGGGTTGGCCTTTCTTTGGTGTATTCTGGACTGGATAATGCTGTAGGACCAGATGAGCCCTATGTCTGGGAGATCCCACTCA
This sequence comes from Rattus rattus, assembly GCF_011064425.1. Lineage (NCBI taxonomy): Eukaryota > Metazoa > Chordata > Mammalia > Rodentia > Muridae > Rattus > Rattus rattus. The sequence goes on from NC_046160.1 coordinate 58,070,314, forward strand.
CGAAAACACAGAGATGGAAAAGTGATTCAATCACTCAAGAGGTTTAATGATCCAGCGCACTGAGTTGGCCCTGTAACTGGGACAGAGGTGACCCTGAGTAGCAAAAGCACACACTTTTTATACATTTGTGGGGGACAGCCTTTGGCAACAGCATAAATTGGTCCTTGATGACGCACATTGACCCTTACATTCCTCAATGGAGAGATATCTTTGGCATGCGGATGGGGAACTGCAAAGGGCCCTGCCCTCTTCATGGTTAGCTCATTTCCTGGAGAAGGGTGTTATTTTAAATTCTTTGGAAACTCTCTGGTTCTGATAACGGAAAGTCCCAGCCACCTGGTATTTTTCTTAATGTGGCCATAGTCATTATGTTTGACTCTTACGATGCTACCTAAGTCTGCCATATCAGTTCATAGACTGTTTCTCCACTGCTTTCTAGAAATGCATCCCTTTCCACTGCTCTGGAAATGAAAAGGTGCAGCCTGGATTGCCTTGCAGGTTCAGCACTGCATAATTAGCAGCTCCCCTATTCCCTTCAGGGGCTTCTACTCTTCAAAAGGAGCAAGGCACTGCCTTCTGAGGCCCACTTTCTAAAGGTGCTACTTAGGCAGCCTTATTTAGGCCATTTTCTGACTGCTGGCTAGAGTTCCCTATGTGTGTCTCCTGACTCATCTGAGTTGTGAGGACAAAGGGACCTAAGGTGCTTTCTGTCCTCCAGTGTGGGTGTCATTGCCCTGAAGTGAGGCCAGTGAGAACCAAGTATTTCTCAGCTTGTTGCTGGATACAAAGTACTCTTTTGGAACTTGGTAACACTTATAACTGTCTTTGATCTTTCAGGCAAGATGTAATTAGACTTCCTCTGCAATTTACCAAGTGACTAGTATATGCTATAAAAATGTTCAAGAGCAGGAGTATTTTTAAATAGTGTTAATTTTCCTTCCCGCATGCTAAAGTTGTACCTGCTCATCACAAACAAGTTGGAAAAAAATGAAGAACACATGCAAAAAATTAACTTTATTTCTCATTATATCAAAGTGCATATATGTGTGTGTGTATATATATATATATATGTATGTATGTATGTATGTATCTTTTTTCAGATTGTTTGATGATAGTGGGTCCATCAATATTAATGTTGAGTTTTTTCTTTTTAACTTTTTTTCTTTCTTTTTTTTTACAATGAAATATTGTATATATACAAGAAAGAGGAGAGTGTGTTTCTATCCAGAAACATAGTCTCTGACCTTGGGTGCACCATTTGCTGCCCTGGAACTTTGGAGAAGTTACTTACTGTCTTTGCTGAAGTTCTCTGTATGCAAAACAAGATATGACAGCCAACTATCGAGTATCAAGTGGTAAAGTGTTAACTACTATTTTTGAAAATAAGTATAATATACATATAAAGTAAAAAGGATTTTTAAAAACAGACAACATAGACAAGGTAACATTTTGCCTTGCTTGCATTTTATTCTATGACCCACTTCCCTTTCTCTAAACTCCCTTTAATCTTCTTACAAAACGTTGAATCTAATATGATTAATATTATATGGATATTTACTTAACCTTATATTCATGAGATTTATTCAAGGTGATTTTTTTATCCATAATAACAGTGTTCTATTTTAAGTATATACTATAAACTGTACCCCTCCGAGTTATTCATCAAGTGTGATTCTAGAAGATGCATCTTTAAATGCTCTGTGTCTCTTGTTGCAGACATCTAAAAGCTTATTCCTATTGTTTTACTTTTAATGGAATTTAATTGCAGGTTCTGAGCACGCTCCGATAAATGGCTCCTTTTTAAACTGTTTGTGCCAGTGCGCATGTGCTCAAAGCAGGAGTGTGTCAGAGACGATGTGAAGATGATGTCCTTGGGAACTTAACTGCTACTTTGTTCTAATTGCCTCTTTACTCTCTGGCTGCCTTAATAAGGCACTTTCCATTAGAGGTTTTTTTCCACACGACCTTCTTAGAAGTCCGTAGAGTTTTTCTTTTTTCTTTTCTTTACAAAATATATTCATATGTTTCTTATTCTACACCCCTATTGGAGTACACTGTGATGCCAGTGGGAACCTATTTGCCTCTTTTGTCAGTTCTAGTAAAATCTCAGCCAACGCGCCTCTGAACATCATCTCCTTTTGTTCTTTGCTCTCTTCAGTTCTTGCAATTCTAACTAGACATATTTGAACTTTCTTCTTTTGTTTTTCTCCAATGGCTTCCTTTATATTGTTTTTCTGGTGTTATAACATGAGGGACTTCTTCAGTCCTCAGCTCTTAAAAGTAGGTCGTATCTAATAGGAAGCTTATCTTGACTTTTAACATTTGTTTTGTAAGGTTAAACAATTTTATTTTCTTTGTTTTCATAAGTTCCCTTTGTTTTCCCTTGGAGCTGCTTAATCACAACTGTAATGCCTTTCTATTTGTGAGTTAAAGTGCTTATATTGTGAGAAAAGGTAATGTCGGCCATCTAAAGCATCTCAAGCTTACAGCACCTCAGTGGCAAGTGCAGTTCCATCACTGTGCAGCCAATTTCTAGATCTCCTTACTTTTCAAAACTGAACTGTGTGTACTCATTAGCCACTCTCCTCCTTGCATCCAACACCGCACCTTCTGTCTCTGTCATTATGAATCTGCTTGCTTTGGGCACCTTACATAAGTTGAATCACAGGGTGTTTTTGTTCCAGGCTTGCTATAATTAGTATAATTGAGGCATACTCTTGATATATTTTAGAATTTTCTTTTTTCTGTTGAGCCACACAATATTGCAAGTTCCCCCGTGATTTTTTTTTAACTACCATATTTATTTTAATCAATTTAGAGGTGACAGTTTAACTTAAGTATCTGGTGCCGATTAACATCTCAAATCCCTGGGCTTTCAGGTCTGGTGGTTTCTACTGGGTTTTTCTTCATGCTCGCTTGTTCCCTGAGATGTTTGCAAACACTATTTATGAGGTTTTAATAGCTTGAATTTAATATGGGGGAGTTCTCAGACCTATAGCAAGGAAGATTTGAGTTTGCTTGAGAGGCCCTACCAATTTGAGAATACTTAGTCTTTTCATCTGTGATGACAGTTCTGGGTCCTGTCGCATCTCAGGAGCATCCTTATTAGGTTTGTTCCTCACCAGAGTCAACTTAGCTGGTCCAGCCATCTCCCCCCCCCTCCCACAGGATTTCCTTCTTCTCCAATCTTTAACAGTACTGCCATTTTCAATCCCTCTCTCCGATTGCATCCTTCCTCACTCGCATTCTTCCTCTTTGTTCATCAAACTGACTTGTCTGGCTATCAGAAATTTTTTTTTTAATTTTTTGAATTCTTAATTGTACAAATCGTAGTGTATTGTATGTCTAGTGATCTCTCTGTGTCTCTGTCCTTCTTCCTCTCCATCCCCCCACGTGTGTGTGTGTGTGTGTGTGTGTGTGTGTGTGTGTGTGTGTGTGTGTTGAGATCTTGGAAAAGTGTAAATCTAGACCTAAGGTGAGTATGACTCCTGCTGATTAGATATTGTTGGAGAGATGTTCGTTTCATTCTTCTTTCAACATCAAAGTCAGGAGGAAGATTTTTTTTTGCTTTCCCTTAGTAGGGTGACCTTTGATTTCATCAAGGAGGTAGCCTTTGGGCATCCAGCTTGGGACTGTCATACTTTGCCCCACACTTCCACCTTCCCAGAGACTATTAACCAACTCTGGACTCCATTAGCAATAAATCAGAAACAAAACGAAACAAAATAAAAATCTTTAAGTTTGGTTTTTTTTTTTTTTTTTTTGAATGGTTATTTTCCTTGCATGCTGACCCTCTGGTATCTCCTTCTTAACTGTGCACAGCTCTGCAGCCCTTCATCAGCACGTGTCTTGCACTTGTGTTGGGAATGGTTAGGTGTTTAGTCTGCCTTCAGAGTGTGGAATGTGCTTTGTTGCTGGGGAGAGAAGAGGTGAGTGAAATCCCCTGCATTCTCAGCAGTGTTGGATGGAGACAGCACCGCTTCATGTTCAGCGTGCAGTGAGAGAGCAGAGCAGGCTTGGTGTTCGTGAACGGAGGGGCGTTACTATTCTACTTTACCAGGGCTTTTTTGACTTATGAGTCTCTAGGAATAGTGGCAAGACTGTGATAAGACTGTAGACTCCTGGGTTTGCTTTACTCTCTGAAATGTTGGCTCTATCTTTTAAATTCGATCTTTCTTGCCCTTAACTGGCACTGTCTAGCCTCCCTTTAATAATATCCCGAAGGAAATGCCGAGTTCTCTTTGAAAGTATTCATAGTGAGATTTGCTGACACTTGTGATGACATCTTTTAATTATTCTTTTCATATGTCTTTTTATTCACAAGACTGTAAACCAGGTTCCCAAGTGTGAAAGCGTTACAGCTGTCTGGGACTCATTCTGCTTGCTAAGTGGCTTTCCCCCCCTGGCTGCGAATATCCTGAACCTTAAATTATGGTTTGAGAATACAATATGCAGATATATTCTGTCTATTGTGTTGAAGGTCTGTTTTCAACACCACTTTTTCTGGTGAGAAAGCACATAAGCTTGTATTTGTGGGACTCTGCAGCTGTCATTTTATAAATTGTTCAACAGTACCTTCTGTATAACTATGCACTTTTACTAGTGTTTAAGACATAATGCAAGTGGGGCTAAGGGGTGCACACCTGTAATCCCTAAAAAAATGACTATGAGATCTTGGCCAGCCTGGGCTACACAGTGTGATCTTGTCTCCAAAATGGAAGGAAGGAAGGAAGGAAAGAAGGAAGGAAGGAAGGAAGGAAGGAAGGAAGGAAGGAAGGAAGGAAGGAAGGATAGAAGGACAAAAACGAGTTTTGATGGCTTCTTAGTACTGGCCTTGCCGAATATTTATCTTCAGTTAAGGCCTTCCTGAAACAAAAGTAAAAGAATACTAGGACAGGTAATCACTAGCATAGTTTATGTGTGCGGCTTGGTAGGTTTTAAAGTGATCATTAGATCATTTCTCCTCTCCATCTGGAGCTGTTATTCTCCCTTTTCTAGGACACCAGCCCATATTCATCCTGCACATAGTGAAATTCAGAGAACAACAATGCACTGTAAGTCCACCAGAAGAACAGGGTGCTTACAGGTTAATCGAGGACATGGTTACAGGACTTGGACATATAGGTAGGAGCAACGCACTCTGGGAGAAGGAAGGAGGAGAAGACAGTGCTATCCTGCATTGTAACCTGGTTAGGGTGACAATCGATGAAGGTGTGAGCCCAATCTTTTCTGTGTCTCTAGTTAACTTACTCAGTCAGAAATTATCTATTATTTATTTATTCACTTTACATCCCGACTGTAGTCCTCCAGTGGCTCAGATTTTTCATTCTAGTCAGATATTCACTTGAACAAGTCAGTGTCACATGCTACCTCTTGAATGGAAAGGTTCAGAGACTTAAAAGCCCTTCCCTAGTCTATCCAAGGCTGAAACAACTTCGCATGGAAATGGTACTCTGTGCCTAGGTGAGACATGGACCTCAGATGTCCTAGCACTGACAGACAGACATGCACCTCAGACAGTGACTGCAGGAGGGTTAGGGGCAAGAGAGATTCATCATTAAACAGGAATAGCCATCTGCTATGTATTTGCTTAATATCAGCAAGCTAAATATTCCCAGGCTTCCCTAGCATTTGCAACGGTATTTTTTCCTCCTTTTATCTCTTTCTCATACAATTAAGTTCGTGTGATTTCCTCCACAGAAATTTGGGTAAGTAATAGTCTGTAAGCATTACTTGCCTATCAACGCAGGAGAAAAGCTTGTCTAGTGAGTAGCGGGATAGGGACTCTGTTTACCACCATTTCTGCGGTTAGCTGATTTGTGTACTCTGTACAACAGACAGGAGACCCACAAAGGCCTCAAGACAGGCTGTAGTGTGATTAGCAAGTGTGAAATGTCTGCAGAGAGGGCTGGGACAGCTGCCGCTTTGTTTATCTCTCGCACCTTTTTCTTTAAGGGATGCCCTTAAGCTGGAACAAAGGAAAGTGGTGACTTAATGAGTGTATTCAAAGTAGGATTTAAAGCCGCGGCCTGAGAGAATTGAATATGCTAACATTTAACTATGGTAAACCTTCAGTGTTATCCATCTCCTAGAAGGATGCCTTCCCTGATTATTCAAAGACATTGTTACAAGTCCTTCTTTAAAAAGCATTCAAATTAGATATTAATTATTTAAGTGGGGTCGGGGAGAAGGGTGTTTTACATAATCAACTGTTCATTCTTTCATCTAACACTCAGATACCGGGCTTCTTCAATGTGCCATGTACTTCAGTGTGCAGGATATTAAAGTCACCACCCTTGTGGTACATTAGGAAGTGGCCCAAGATGTGTACTGACAAGTTGCTCCCTAGTCACAATCAAGAATTGGTTTGATCTATCCTGAAAATAAGTTAAACTTAACCAAAATAGAGAGTCTGAGTGATTTGTTCAGGCTTCCTGCAGTTTTTTTTCCTAAATATCTTTGTGTTATGAATATGGTTAATTCCTAACATCTATAACACCCTAAGCCTAGATTTTTAATAAACATTCTATATTCAAAGCTGAAGAGTTTTCACTCTTGATGGTGAGGAGGAGACAAGATAGCATTGTCTGCTTGAGAGGGCCCTCAGCAGACACTCATTTGCACTATCTTAAGAGCCCACAGACACTGTTAGAGTCTCCCTAGCTGATGTCCATAAGGTTAGGCCACACTGCCTTATGTTTCTGACCTGGCAGGGTTCACCACGTGATGTCTCTTTGCACAAGGGTTTGTTTTGCATTTAAATCCATGTGCACTCAGAGCAAGGAACTTGTGTCATCCACTTATCCCTTGCATAAGAATTCCAATAAATATTCATTGAATGGAATTTCCACTGGTATATGCTTATATTCCCAGACACTTGGAGAACTGAGACAGAAGGATTATTTGAGCCCAGCGGTTCAAGGCTGAGTTGGGAAATGTAGGGGAAAGCATCTCTCTCACTCATCTGTGTTCTTTCCCTCTCATAGCTTGACAGTTACACTCATTGTCTTCCTATGTATCTTAAACATCTACTCTAATCTGAGCAAATTCAGAAGCAAGCTTTATCATTGTTAAGAATTATTTTTGTAGGTATATGAGTATTTTGCTTGCTTGTATGTATGTATGTATGTATGTATGTATGTATGTATGTATGTATGTATGTATGTGTACTAAGTGTATGTTTGCTTGATGCTCAAAACCCATGGAGGCAGGTAGAAGGCGTTGGATACCCTAGAACTTTAGTCACAGGTGACTGTAAACTTCCAGGTATGTGGTGGGTCCTCTGCTAGAGCAGCAAAAGCTCTTAACCACTGAACCATCTCTCCAGCCCCAGATACAAGCTTTATTAAGAGAGAGAGAACTCAATAATAAAGTCAGATGCTTCTGTTCTCTCTGACAAGATGATCACAAACTCAGGTACTGCCAGCTTCATGCTTCAGGTGTCACTGCACTGGACACCTAGGGAATTTGTATTAGATCTTCTTACACAGTGGTCTGATCACTGGTGTGATACCCTGTACCAAACTATAGCAGACAAAGTATGCCTTGCTGGGTTACAATTACTCTTGGTTACTTCCCACAAAGATATGATGCTAACTTTTACTGAATGTAAGTGGGGTGTCACCGAGAAAATATTTCCTGTAAAAGGTGATACTGGGCGTTTTTTGTACCTTGTCTGACCATTTGTATGTCTTCTTTGAAGAAATGTCCTCGGCCTGTATAGACCTGTTCCAACAGTGAGTTTCGTCCATCTTTACACTCCCAGTGTCTAATCACTGGGAATTTTAACCCCTGCTTTGTTTTTGTTTTGTTTTCCTTTTAGAATAGCATTTAGATAGTAAGCATTAGTTTATGTTGGTAGGAGATTTTCCTTTTTGACTAACATTCTTGGCAAAGCATGAGAGCTCCGCTATAGTTAAAAATGGCTGTGTGGCAGTTTTCTGATTTTCTGGGTTGAGTGTTTTGCTTCTCAATTGTGTTAGCTAGCGCTGCTTCTGCTTTTCACTATCTTTTTGTACCTTTCATTAATAAGAAAGTCAGTTAAAAATATATTTGGCTCTAGATTGAGGAAGTGGTAGAGCAGTTGCCTAGCATGTATGAAGTCCTGAGTTCAGTCCCAACACTTTCTCTCACATGTTCACACACGTATTTGCCAAGAAGAATTGATATCTTACTATATCAAAATGCATCTCCAAGATATTGGACATCTCCAATGCAACACATGCTTCACCTTTACAGCTTCACATAATGTCCTCTCAGGGTTTCCATGCTGGGACCCCTCCCTCCTCAATACATGCCTGGCCCTAGCAGTTCTCAGTTACTATGGAGGAGCATCCCATAATACGTCTACAGATTTATCTTTAATGACTCTGAAGCCAGTATCTATATATACACTATATACTTGTATATACCCACTTGGGGTAAACATCACTTCCCTTGGATCACATTTGCAGGTTTGATGTTGCTTTTTTGGAACAGAAAATTTCTTTGGTCTTTTCTTTTTGCAAGTTCCAAATGTAGCTGGCTGGGGTCTTGCCAGATGAGGTCTCTCCTTAGTCTCTTTCTCTCAGCACAGGCTTGGTCTCCAACATTAAATTTTCTGGCGCTCCTTTTCTCTTCAAAATTAACTTTTTTTTTTGCACCATCATAGTTCGGTTTTGATTTTACTGCTGTGAATAGACACCATGACCAAGGCAACTCTTTAAAAAAAAAATATATATATATATATATATATATATATATATATATGAATAAATTGTAGCTGTCTTCAGACACACCAGAAGAGGGCATCAAATCACATTACAGATGGTCGTGAGCCACCATGTGGTTGCTGGGATTTGAACTCAGGACCTCTGAAACAGCAGTCAGTGCTCTTAAGTGCTGCACCATCTCTCCAGCCCCCAAGGCAACTCTTATAAAGATAATATTTAATTGGGGCTGGCTTACAGCTTCAGAAGTTCAGTCTATTATCATCAAGACAGAGGAGCAGTACAAGAGGAGCAGAGAGTTCTGCATTTTCATCTGAAGGCCATTAGGGGAAGACTGGCTTCCAGGCAGCTTGGACAAGGGTATTAAAGCCCATTTCCACAATGACACACCTTCTTCAACAAGGCCACACCTCCCTGTGCCAAGCACACACACACCATCATAGCCTCACTTGATTTTTTTCATTGTAGAACAGCATAAGAATGATTATGACTAATCATATGATAGAATCAATACTAGGCTATCTTGAAATTTCCTCTCCCAAGGAATTTAGCCCATTTTTGATGCTGAGGAGCTAGGGGAACAGTGTCTTAGATGGTGGTCAGTATAGCAGTGACAGGCATGAACAGACCCTAGAAGACTGTTTCAGAGGACAGCTCATTTATTGAAATCATGGTGCTATCTTTTATAGCTTGAGTCAGGGGTAAGAGGAGGAAAAAGGACAAGGGAGGAAGTACTGTAGTTGGGGCAGGAACATTCTAAACATGTCAGGTATATCAGCAGACTGCTCTCACATGATTTCTGGGAAACCAGTTCCTGGCAGTGAAACAGAAATTTAACTGGCTTTATGATGATGTGGCCTTTGTCTTTATGGAGCTGAGTAGGCCCAAATCTTATTCGGGTAGGGAGCATCCTCATTCCTACAATGCTCTGTGAGAGATATCTGGGGTGTGGGCAACACTCTACCTCATCTGACTTGGGAACCCAGAAACTTAGTCTCAGGAACATTCTTAGGATAAGGGCCAAAGTTAGCCACATTGTTTGTTGAGTTATCACAAGAATGGTGTCTAGCCCAGTTCCTAATATTGTTTTGCTCTGAAACCTCTGAAGGGAAGCCTCAACAGCCTGCCTAGCTCTTTGCACAGCTAACTTCCTTGATCCTTCTACGATAGCCCACTAAGCTCTACTTACAGCATTTAACTACTTTTCTAGTCCCAAATGCTAAAGTCTTCCTTTTCTTTTAAAACAAAAACAAACAAACAAACAACCACATGGATAGGGATGTCACAGCAATATCCCACTCCCTGATACCAATTTATACGTTAGTTAGTTTTTTAATGATGTTATAGAACATTGTGATTGAGGCAAGTTATAAAAAATAAACATATCATTGGGCTTATGGTTCCAGAGGGTTAGAGCCCATGATGGTAGAGCAAAAGGCATGGTAGCAGACAGCTCACATCTTAAATGCAATCCGGAGTGAGGAGAGCATCCTGGGAATGACATAAGTGTTTTGACTCAAACCTGGTCCAAGTGACACACCTCCTCCAATAAGGCCACACCTCCTAATCCTTCTCAATCAGTTCAACCAACTAATGATCTATTCAAGCATATGAATCTATGGAGGCCATTATTATTCAATTACCATACATATTCCATATTTAGGCCAGTAAGTATGACTGCCATGGTATTTCCCATTTAAACATCCTTAAACATCCCATTGCACAATATTTAGTAGGTTATCAAGCACCTCAAATCCAGAGGCATGCTAATTACTTTTAGCTTTAAACTGCTTTTGTCCTACTTTTTGTGTTGCATAAAAATAAAACAGTTACATATTAAACAGATCCTTTGCCTGTTTAGCATGGGATTTGCTAGTATGGTACCAAATTCTTAGCAACTGTAAGTTTTGTTACTTTTCCATTCTTTAACATTTACAAGAGATTAACAAGGATTCTCCTGTCCCCACCTTACCCTAGTGTGTGTCACCATACATGGCTTTTAAAAGTAGGCTCTAGGGATCAAACTCAGGTTCTTGTGCTTGCCCAACGAGCATTTTAAAACTGAGATGTCTGGCCAGCTTTGAGTACTAGTTTCAAACGTGGCACTTTCAAAGTACTAAGATCTTTTGAATTTGTAACGAATCATCTCCTTCAGGATAGCCCTGAAGATGTACATGTTAGTGCCCCTTTAGTTCTAAGACACCTATACTGCTCCCTGGCTGTCCGAGGTACCTTTATCCAGTGGATTACATATGTCATTTTTAGGAAGGGTTGTTGTCCTTTGTTTATAAGGAAATAGAGTAGCATCTGCAGGAATGTCTGATAGTAATTCAGCACATCCATCTCTCTTCTTGTGAAACTCTAAAGGATATCCTGCTTGTGTCTCAGACACAGAAACAGAAAGGCTGTGATAAACAACATCTACTCTGTGCCTTAAAGCTGTGCTTGTGCAGATAAAACAAGGTAGATGTCTCTAGTAAGCTGGGCTGGGATCAGGACTCAGTGTTAGGGCCTACATAGACCTTTGCTTCAGATTTTATCACCACAGGATCCTGATACTGTTACTCACTTAGGTCACTCAAAGCAGGAGGTGCAAGGGTCAGGTCATAGTCAATTTCCCTCCTGGCCTGGCTTAGCTGCCCTTCTAATTACAAGGTTATAAGAGATACATATAGAGATAGGTAAGAGGGAGGTAAAAGGGAGGAAGAAAGGAAGGAGAGAGAAAGCACCCCATATTCTTGGTAATTTTAAAGGTTTCAGCTTACTTTATTCACTAATAATATGGTTCCATCTATATTCCGAAATTTTAAGAGTTTGGACTAATACTCCATAAAACAGAAAGTGAGGGAGAGGCCAAAACCTTTTGACATTTCTCTCCCCTGCTGAATGAACAAAGGAGCAGACTGCTGATGAAGAACTAAACCCACAAATTGTCTATTTATCCCACGAAATACCCAAGGGAATGAAGTTCTAGGTCAAGTTTCCCTTGCTCCATTTTCTTCTTTCCACCATACTCAGCACTTTTATGGCTCATAGGCCCGGGCTTCAATACCAGCCAGGTTCACTCGTTCTCATTTATGCTGGAGACACCTGACTGAGATTCTCTGAGATGTAACTATTGCTTCAGATTTTCCTTTCGTTTTTCATCTGAAAACAAAATGTTTCTAAGGGACAGAGAAAGTCATTTTTCTTGTTCTATCTCACTCCAGTCTATCATCTGCAATAGACCTCTCCCACTTCTTTCTCTAAGGAATTTCAATTTCCATGCATTTAAAAAAAAAAAAAAGCAAATCTTTGGTGGCAGATGTACGATGTACGCAAAACCTGGCTGGAGGAATATCATTAGCATGATCGCATGCATATATGAATTCCGTAAGGTGTGAAGATGGAGCTCTGAAAGATGTGTTATTTTAAGCCTGGAAGTGGGGGTGTGCTGCCATCTTGGCTGAGTTTAAAATTAACCACGTTTTTAAAGCTGTAACTCGTGTATTCAATGTGGGAAGATGCATTGCAGAAATAGAGCAAGTGTTGAGATTTTTTTATCCTCTGCTTTTGCTGTTACTTTGGAGCACATGATGATGCTTATCTGTTATACTATGAAGAAAATATGCACGGATGAGCGACACGTTTGGCTATTGGGAAGTGTGCTTGTTGCTTGTAAGAGATGGAGCAGTATTATTAATTTCTTCTCCTAGAAAGTTTTGATAGCATCCTTATATTTATTCAGTCACTCTCAACAAAATAATGTATCCTTCATATCCATTCTAATTGTTTTTGGGAACAGTGAGGTTATACAGTGGGAGTCTTAAACACATACATAAAACGTTTTCTATCACCTGACGTTCTTAGTCTACTCCAGATGAGTGATTGATTATATTGCCACTCAGTGATTGTTTTGAGGGGTTTAGTTGATTATATTGCAATTTAGTATCTGGTTTTTGCAACATTTCTAAATAGCTCATGAGAAGATTATGTGTTAAGTTATGTGAAAGTGTAACTTGGATCCAAGTTCCTTTCATTTTACCCACAAATATGTACCTTTTTGAGAGTACACAAAACCTGTGGTTTCTCTTGCTATTTGTTCTATTTCTCACTAGTTTGGCCTTTGTGGGGTTTTTTTTTTTCTCCTGTTTTGAAGAATCTGTTCAGTAGCATGTCTGTTAGATCAGCTGGCCCTTGGCACTACAATGAATACAAAGTCACTAAAACAGATGGAGAAATTTAACTTTTAGAGAGAAAAGGATTCCATAGCAACATTGGAGTTAAATATACATCTGGTCACATTAACAGGGTCCCTGCTGTTACAAACCAAACATACACACACATACGTGTGATCTGGAGAGGGACATTTAAAGTACTTGGTACTCATCTGTTCCCTCAAAATCTTTTCTTTTTCTTAATGGAGAATATTTTTAACTTCATTTCAAAGAGAGAGAGAGAGAGAGAGAGAGAGAGAGAGAGAGAGAGAGAGAGGAGACAACATGTGTGTACTTAGCAAGTCAGATAGCTTTTTGACAAGGTCTAAAAGTCTTCATTCTATAAGCCAATTTATATTTTAAAATATTTGCCCATACCGCTGTGATTAGAAACTAATTTTTCATTTTCAGGCTTAGATTAGATGTTCAGCAGTTGTGAGGGGTGTGTGACAGTGTGGCTCCAAATGGCCTAGGCACTGGCAGGAAGCACCAGTGCTAAATATACCTCCATGGGATCTAGGCAGAGTGTCAAAAACCTGGTGATGATCAAGATAAAAATAATCAACCCATTAGCCCCTCTCCACGGAAAAGAAGCAGGCTCTAATAAGGACTGTGTTTCTGTCAAACTGTATAACAGGGTTAATCCAAAAATCAGAAACTAGAAATGATCCAAAAATCCAAAACTTTATGAGTAATAGACACAATACAAGTGGGAAGGAAATCCGGCAATGTAAAACTTAAATTCTTTCACAAAATGATTGAAAAGAAAAAAAAATACCTTCAGGTCAAGCATGCAAAGTTGTATTGTATAGTTGTTTCCTCCAAACTGAAACACTCCTTCCCAGAGGGAGGCTTGTAAGACCCAGGAAGCTGCAGAAACTTACAAGACTTAGGAAGCTCTTTAAGGCTTCAAAACCCACAAGATATCCTATTTCCCAAGTTTAAGGATGTGTGGTGAGCAATTCCTCAGGAAGTACAGGCTCTCCAGGAGAGCTCTCTGCAAGTTGTTCAGGTTGCTCCAGAGAAAGCATTCTTCATGTTTTGTCCTGTTTTGGCTGTGTAGGGATGCAGATGCCTTTGAGTCTGCATGAGACTATAAGCTTCTCTGTGCCGTTACCTAATAAAATCATTGGTTCACCAACTCAGACTTGGGTCGAATCATTTGACCTGTTGTAGGTGCACTATCTGGAATGCACAAATGTGTGTTTATATCTCTGCTGGAAAGGTGATACAAACAGTTGTGTACGAAATAACAGAGTTTTGTAGTTTGAACTGAATTCAATTGCTCAAGATAACTCATTTTGTGTATGCAATATTCCAAAAAGTCCAAAAACAAATCCAAAATTTGAATTACTGCTGTCATTTCATAAAAAGGTACACTCAACTTATACAGGAATGTGAAGACACTGTAAGGTTCTTCAAGACTCAAGAAGATCCTCAACTTCTGCCCTATGTAGTGTTCAGTATTTACATCATTTTGTGCAATTGCTTAACATTGACAGACTAGAATTATATGGTTTTGTGAGGTAATTTCCTTTTTCTTTAAAGTAAAATTTGACCAATTCTTTGAAAATACCATACAATATAATTTTGTTATTCACTACTTCCTTCAATTCTTCCCAGATATAACTCCTCCCTACCCACTCAACTTTTTGTTTTCTCCCTTCCTACCCCTCTCCCTCTCCCTTTCCCTTTCCATCTCCCTCTTCATGCCCCTTCCTCCTGTCAAGGCCAGTTTGAAGCACTCAAATACTCTTTGGTGAGGTGTCATCCTCTGGAGTTTGGGCAACGTATCAGGGCTCATATCCTTAAAGAAAACTGACTCTTCCTCCCCAGCAGCTGTTGATTGCCAAAGGCTCCTCTCCTGTTCATGCTGTCATTCAGCAGTGGAAATATGTGGCTTCCCTACATTTCTCTCCCTTCAAACTATTTTGGACAAGTGAATATGTGACACCTTGTATATGAATAAGCCTTGTGATGACTATTCTACCATGTTCATCTTACAACACATAATCCTTCTTTTAAGTGATTCTGCAGTGGGCAAAGAATACAAATTTCTTTTAGTTAAATAAGAAAGAAAGAAAGTTAAATATGAAAAATTCCAACAAATCCTCCAAATCCAACTTCATTTGATTATGAAGTAGAGTTGTTGCATAAGGTTATAGCTCTTACTAATTGATGCTTAAACTAGAAGTCAGTTAACTCATTAAAAAAGCTCGAGTGATTGCTTTAGAAGTGGGTGCTTTAGCTAAAACATCTAACCGTCACTACATATGCCCAGTTACCTATTTTATTAACATCCTATATATGTCAGATTCATTTATTACAAAGGATGGACCAATAGAGAAACTATTAACTAAACTTTATCCTTATTCAGATTTTATTATTTTTTTTGCCCTCTGTCTTTCTGTTCGAGGATTATATCATGGTATATTAAATTGTCATGTCTCGTTAGGCTCCTCACGTCTTTGAACTTTTCTCGGTTTTCTGGCTTGTGATAATTGTCTTGACATTTCTAAGGCATAGAATTAGGTATTTTGTAGAGGATCTCTCTAGTGTGATTTGCTGGTTGTTTTTCTCTTGGCTAGACTAGGGTTGGGGGTTTGGGAGAGGAAGACTCTAGAAGTACAGTGCTATTTTCATCATGTATCAAGAATTCAGACAGAGGCTAGAGAGATGACTCAGGGATTCAGAATTCTCAGCACTTACTCAGGTGGCTGTAACTCCAGATCTAGAGGATCTACTGCCTCTACTGTCCTCAGTGTGTACTTTCACCTAGTGTGTGCGTTCACACACACACACACACACACACACACACACACACACACACACACACACACACACTTAAAAATGGACTTCTTTTTTAATTTGAAAGAAGGTACAGGTCTGGAGAGATGGCTCAGTGGTTAAGAGCACTGGCTGCTTTGCTAGAGGTCCTGAGTTCAATTCTCAGCAACCACATGGTGGCTCACAACCATCTGTAATGAGATCTGATATCCTCTTCTGGTGTATCCAAGACAGCTACAATGTACTCATATAAATAAAAATTAATAAATTAAAAAAAGAATGTACATAAATGGCACCATGGCCACTTTTCTAAGTTTACCTTCTACTGTTGTGATAAACACCATGAACAAAAATAACTTAGGAGAGATCTTACGCTTCCACATCATAGCTCTTAGCTGAGGGAAGTCAGGGCAAGAATTCAAGACAGCAACTTGGAAGCAGAAAGCAGAGGCAATGGAAGAATGCTGCTCACTGGATTGCTCCTCCTGGCTTCCTCAGTCTGCTTTCTTAGAACCCCCAGGACCACCTGCTGAGTGATGGCTCTGACAACAGTGGTCCGGACCCTTCTTCATGATCTTCAAATAAAAAAATTCTCTATAGACTTGCCTATAGTCAATCTGATGGAGGCGGTTTTTCAAGTAGATTTCTTCTTTCCATATAACTCTACAATGACTTTTTCCAGATAAATCTTGTTTGTGCCGAACTGACAAAAACAAACTAACCAACATACTGTACTGTTAATACAGATCTTACTCACTTGACTAGAAATTTTATCATGTTCTTCCATGGTAAAGAGGCTCTCCTGCCCTCACCTAAAGCACCCTTTAGAAGGAAATCAAGACAAGTGCATACATTTGAGAAGGAGGGAATTGTGTCCCACTTCCTAAAGGATATGGTGTATACATAAATTATCTTAAATTCTGCATGGAATAATATTTGGAATTTCATCCTAATTATACTTCATTCTCACTTTATAGGTTGTTCTAATTTGGGTCATTGGGAGTTATTTCACTTGGCTCCTACATACCTTTGACATATTTTCCTTATGATGTTTTGTGTGTTCAGCACATCCTCACTTTCTGGAACTACAAGATGGTCCAGGCTCATCTTGTACATTCCCTGCCCTAGTCCTGAAATCAATTATGTCTTCAAGCAACATGGGTGCATTTTGTTGAGTATCTGGACTATTTTTTTAATTTAAAAAATGTAAGTGTATATTAACTATGGATTTATACAAACTATACATATTCCTATATTTAAGTGTTATAAATTGAACCTTAATCATCTCCCCTTGAAAGTTCTCAAATTGAGAGTTACTCCTGAGGGGAGGGTGCTATTGAAAGCTAATGGAAAATTTTGGGAATAGGGTCAGCTTGCAGAAAGTAGGTCATTAGAGACATCCCCTTGAAGGAGATATTGGGATCTTGCTTTGTCTTTCTCCCTTTGCTTCTTGGCCAACATAAGATGAACATCATTCCTCTAGTATACTTTTATGATATACTGTCCCATTAGGAGGGCTAAAAGTAACCATGCCAAGGGATCATAGATGGTTCATGAACCAAAGTAAACCACCTTCCTTTAAGTTGATTTTTTAAGAATTTCATTTCAGTAATGGCAAGCTAACATAGTAGCTGCATCTACATTAGGTTTAATGTGAATTCATTTCTTCAATTCTTATCCATTAGCATATGGATTACTCCAGTTT
Source organism: Rattus rattus (assembly GCF_011064425.1). Classification (NCBI taxonomy): domain Eukaryota; kingdom Metazoa; phylum Chordata; class Mammalia; order Rodentia; family Muridae; genus Rattus; species Rattus rattus. The sequence continues at coordinate 58,087,710 of NC_046160.1, forward strand.
TTTTCCCCATTCTTATGTGTAAATATTTAATCACTGGTGGGGAACCTAGCTCCCACTGCCTCACAACCATTTTCTTAACTGTCCAATTCTGCAACATTGATAGGGAAGAATCAGTACTTGTCCTTCTTTTGTTCCTTATTCTGTGACAAAAAATCAACCTTGAAGTCAATAGGGCTTATTGGTTTGCAGTACTAAATTACTTAGTTAAGTCCATCATTTGCTGAAGCAAGGCAGAGATTCAAGCAGCTAGTCCCATCCTATTATACTCTAAAGGGAAGAAAGAATTCACACACTCTTACTTGTTTGCTCCCAAATAGCTTTCTCTTCTGTTGTACTGTTCGGGGTTTCTTGCCTAGGGAATGGTACCACTTATAATAGACTGGGTCTCCATACCTCAATTGACAATTTTCTAAATCCCCTACAGACATAGCCACAAGCCAACCTGGATAATTCTTCATTAATATCCTCTTCCCTGGCAATTCTGGGTTGTATCAGGCTGAAAGTTACAAGTAACCAGCACAGTACTGTTAGCCTACATGTATGTGGCATGCTGAGATGCTGACATATTGTTTCCATTGACTTGGTTGTACTAGTTTCATTCATTCTGGTTTTGAATCAGGGCAGCACCTGTTTCCTCTTCCATGTCTGTGAGATTGCTTCAAAGTCTGAAATACAAGTAGACTGCTTTTTCTCTATAATTTTGCATTTTGAAAATGTCACATTATATAGATATCCTCTTCCATCTGGTTTCTTTAATTTATCACTATGCATTTAGGACGTAGCTTCATCTAAGGACTTTAAAGTTCAAGGCTAGCCTTGGACATTGAGTGAGACCCTGTTATAAAAAGACAAAAGCGCAAAACAAAATAAACAAACACAACATAAAAAAGAAAAGGAAGAGAATATTATTTTCATGGCTTGATAGTTCTGTATTTAAATTAGTTGAATAATATCCCATTATGAATGTGCCCTGATTTGTTCAATTTCCCTGGTATTATTATATGAACATTTGTGTCCTCAAAAGTCTAATATGCTCAGATGCTAACCTCAGGGTGATGGTGTTAGGAGGTGGTACCTTTAAGAAGCCATGGAAACAGAGCCCTGATGAATGAGATCAATGTCCTTATAAAAGGGATCTCCAGAATATCCCTCACCTCTTTGTTCATAATATGTTACTAAAAAGACTACTGGATATGCATAGGAAGGCTGCCTCTCATCAAATACCATATATACCATCACTTTGAAATGAGGTTGCCCAGTCTCTAGCAATATGAGAAGTAGAATTTTGTATTTTTTTAGCTACTCAGTTTATTTGTGATAACATCTACAATGTGTTAAGACATTGAGCTAGATAGCTTTATATCAATTTGACACAAGCTAAAGTCAACTGAGAAGAAGGAACTTCAAATAAGAAAATGTCTCAATAAGATCAGGCTGTAGGCAAGCTTGTATGAAATTTCTTAATTAGGGATGGATGGGTGAAGGGCCAGTCTATTGTGGATGGTGCCATCCTTGAGTTTGTGGTCCCTGGTGCTGTAAGAAAAACAGGATATACAATCAACGAGCTCTTATCCAGTAAGCAGCACTTCTCCTCAGCCTCTGCATCAGACCCTGCTTTTAGCTTCTTGCCCATTTTGAATTCCTGCCTTGGCTTACTTCTCTGAACTGTGATTTGAGATATGATAGCCAAATAAACCTTTTCCTCGACAAGTTGCTTTGGTTGTGGTATTTTATCACAGCACTAGAAAACCTAACTAAGACAGATATTTGCTGAAGGATGTATGGGTTCCTTCCAGTTTGGGATCATTATGAGTAAAGCTTCTATAAACATTTGTGTTTTAATGGTGACATGTTTTCAACTCAATTGGATAAATTCATGACAGTCTAACTGTTTATTTGCATAGTATATTTGCTTGGTAGCAATGACTTTACTCACTGAGACACCTTGTTTGCCTGTTTTCACTTTCTGATGTCTGCTATGGTTTGAATGTGCTCCCCAAATTTTATACATTAGAAACTTGATCTTTAAAATTTTGTGTTGATTATATCTTAGGGCAGGTACCCGGGGCAAGTGATAAGGATATGAAGAATCTGCCCTTTCGAGTATCTTAACTGATTTGAAGTGGATATGGTGTGATATTTAATATTGATTGTCAACTTGACAGGATATAGCATAATTACTTAGGAGAAAAAGCTCAGCTATGTCTGTGAGGAAGCTTCTATATTAGGCTGAATGAAGAGGGATGAACCATCCTGAATGTCTGCAGTGCCGTTCTATCAGTTGGGGTTTCAGAGTGAAAAGGAGAAAGTAAGCTAAGCATCAAACTCCTCACTCTTTGCTTCTTAACCGTGGATGTAATAGGGCCAGCTGCTTCATGATACTGATACTATGCCTTCCCTGCCTGATAGACTGTACCTGACAACTATGGGCCTTAAGTGCTCTTGTAGGTTGACACATGACAATGAGGAAGGTAACTAATGTGGTTGGGAATGGCTTTCCTTCCTTCACAGTTGTTGTGTCTCCTCAATCTGGCATTGTCTACCAGTTACAATGCAATATAAGGGTTTTACCAGATGCTAGGTCTTAGACTCTTTGGTCTCCAGAACCATTAGTTAAGTAAATCTCATTCTGTTTATAAATGATCAAAGCTGTTTTTGCTCAATGATAGCATTAGAAAGTAGACTAAAGACAGTGGTGTATTTTGAAAGATCAAAGTTTTTGCTTGTGATGGAGCCAGTTTGCAGTATTTTTCTTTTGTCTTTTATGCTCATGGTGTTATATTTAACAAACCACTCTCTAATGCACACTTTTTCCTGATAGAAAAAATAGTGTATGTCTATGATCTGCATCGAGTTAATGTTTGTATGTGATATTACTTTTCTTTTTTCAATTAGCATCAACATTTATTCTAACATTGTTAAAAGACTATTTATTGAGTTATCTTGGTTTCATTGCTGAAAATCAGTAACCACAATATGATTATTCCTCAATGTTTGTTTGTTTCATTGATCTATATGTCTATATTCATATGAGTGTTACACTGTCTTGTTTACCACAGCTTGGTACTAAATGTTTAGTTTTGTTCTTCCTTTGCAAGATTTTTTGGTTGTTCTTAGACTTTTGCATTTTTGTGTGAATTTTAGCCTTAGAAATATTTTAACCTTTGAAATCTGCCTTTTGTTTTCTGTCTTTGTGTTCTTGCCTGAGTCGTCATTTAAATATAAATTCCTTTACACATTTCTACAAATCTCACGTCCCTGAAATATGCTTCTGAAATTTTCAGATGCTTCTATATATTATAGGTTAATTATTCAAAGAACAGTTGAATCATACTATTTTTCCCTTTTTCAAATAATTTAACATGGCAGAAACTCAAAAATATGTTGAGTGAAGGAAGCCAGACACATGACATTTTGTGCAATTGCATTTTTATAAAGTTCAAGAATAGAAAACTTATCTATGAGAGCAAAATTCAGAAGTTCTCTCTGCTAGAGGATAGAAGTGGATATTGAATGAACACATGGGAACATTCTAAAAGGATGAAAATATTCCTCATCTCAACCAGGGTTAACTGGGGGCAGGCATTTGTCACAATCTATCCTACTAAACACTGAATACCTTTTCATTTCCATGGCTAGAATTATAATTTTTTAAATTATCTTATTATTTTGTGTGCATGAATGTTTTGCATACACGTATGTTTGTATACCACATGCACATGATTTCAGAAACATGCCTGTTATCCAAGGAGGTGAGGAACCTCCATGTGGATGCTGGGAATAAAGCTCTGGTCCTTTTCAAGAACAAATTCTTTCAACCACTGAGCCAACTCTCCAGTGTTACTGAATTATAATTGTTTAAGTGAAAAGTTAAACAAATCTTTGGTTTCTATTGTCCTCACTTCAAATTTCTTGTCACCACAGACTATGAAAACATAACATCTTATTCAATTTCTCTTGTTTCCCTCTTGCCCAGTGCTCCAGCAAAATGAATCTTGCCTTCCCTCTGTCATCCTGCATCTTCTTAGAAAGTCAGGGTCCTCCCATCTCCCATCTCAGTCACCACATATCAGGATCCTTCTTTAAGTTCTGTATCAGAGGCAGCATTTTTAGTTCCTCTAATATATGTAATCTATAATCTGCATCCTACTTAGAATGCTGTAATAAAGGTGTAATGAATTAGACTATGACAGTAAATGAAGACAACGTTGATGACCTTTAGCAGAACCCCAAGCTTATAAATATATCTACACAAATCTGAATAACATATTACTCTGTAGTAATTTCAAAGCATTTTTTTGTATTTTAATCTTTTAAATCATTTTTTTTTTTGCCATTACAGCCCTCTAAGCACTGGGTGAGGGTGGTATGATGTCCTCATCTGGCAATGCCTCAGACTTTGTCCTCAGGAAAAATTCCCTACCGGACATCTGGCTCATCGACTTACCCAGAGGCAGGACTAGGCTTATTTTGCTAATAGAGTTAACAAGCTCTCTCTGACAGGAGGGAAGACTTACAGTGTTCAGAGAGTCAACCAAAGCCAAGGCAATCTGAACATCAGCAGTTACACAGCTGTGGGCCATGAAAGTCTGGCTCAGCTTCAGAGAGGAAATGTTTCAGGAGGAGTGAGATGCATCATAGGTCATAATATCTGTGTACAATGCCAATTAAATGCCACCCCCAGTTGGAAAGCCTCTGTGTAATTTACCAGTTGAAATTTTACATCTCTCCATCGCCTTCCTTCTTAAAAAAAAAAAAAAAGGAAAACCTTTATATAGGAATGCTAAGACTATTCAGGAAGATTTTAAACCCCTATTAGGGGAATTGTTTGTGATTTTCAGCATTGATTTATTGAACTTTTATTTATAAGGTTTTGTTTTGGTTTCTTAGAATCCAGAATCTGTTCATATGGATGACAGAACTCCCCTATCTTTCTCACCTTATACACACTTTCAAGGGTGGGAACCCAGAGAACCCAGAAGTAAAGCTTAATTATTTTTTTCCTTCCTCAAATAGTCTAGTAGAGAAATGAATGAAACCAGGGAAATTAGAATATTCTGTTCAAAAGTCAGAGAACTGCTGTGGTGGTTTGAAAACAACGGCCCCCATAGACTCACAGAGAGTGGCACTATTAGGAGGCATAGCCTTGTTGAAGTATGCCATTGTAAGAGGAAGTGTGTCATTGCACTGGGGGTCTGAGGCCTCAGATGCTCAAGCTAACCCAGTGTCTCGCCGTCTTTTTGCTGCCTGATGATTTGGATGTAGAACTCTCAGCTCCTTCTCTAGCACCATGTCTATCTAGCACCTTGCTTCCCATCATGATGGTAAACTTCTCAACTATAATCCAGCTCCAATGAACTGTTTCCTTATAAGACTGTGGTTGCCCATGGAATCATAAGGGCTCACAGACTGAAGAGGCATTCATGGATCTGCACTAGGTCATCCATAAACATGTTGTGAATGTTTAGCTTGGGGTGTTTGTGGGCTCTCCTAACAGTGGGAGATGGGTTGTCTCTGACTCTTGTGTACAATAGGGACCCATTACCACCTACTGGGTTGCCTCATCCAGCCTTGATATGAGGGTTTGTGCCTAGTTTTATTGCATCTTGTTATGCTGTGTTTGGTTGATATCACTGGGAGGCATGCTCTGTTCTGAAAGGAAACAAAGGAGCAGTGGGTCTGGGGTAGAGAGAAGGTAGGAGGAGCTGGAAGTAGAGGGATGGGAAGCTGTATTGTATGAGAGAGGAATTTTTTTTTTACAAAAAAAGTGATAAAACCTTTTAACAATTAAAACCCTAACTAAGGCAGAAGTTGGTACTGCTGTGCCCAGATCCTGAGACTCCCAAAGAGACCACCTAGAACCACAACTCCAATGCAAGCACATGGGAGTCTTTATTTAAGCTCAAGACTCTATTCAAGATCAAGGTCAGACCGCAAACATCCCCATCTCTGCAGGATAGGAGAACAACCCTGAGGTCCAGAGGAAAGGGGTTTATAAAGGGAAAAATTGGAAGTGGGGATTTTCAAGCCTTGGTGTTACTTGATTGGATAAGAGGGTAAAAGGAATGTTGGTCTTTAAGCTTAGTTAGTTCACTGCATCTGGTCAAACCACAGGGAGGGACCATGCATCTAAAAGAAACATCTTGATCTGGGAACAACTGATGTTTTCTTAGTGCACTGTGTCTATTTTGCAACTGCCAGGGACATTTCATATTTTTTTCTCAGAATTAAAAGGTGGGGGACCATGCCTGTCAAAGAGCAAGTTAACTTAAAATGAAGTATGAAAAACAAAATGGAATTTATTCTGACACTTCATCCCTTCATTCCCCTGTCTGTACACCAGGTCCATTCTGCCTCAGGCAGAGGAGGGTCCCTCAAGTCAGGTTGGGGACTGTGTACCTGAGTCAGAACCTCAGCACATTGATAAAAGTAGACAGCCCAAATCAGAATCGGACAGGAGAGTCACAGGGTTCACGGAAATAGGTGGCTGGAAAGTAACTCCTCCAGGATTGATTAGTAAAGTCCGATGAGCAATGCGGGCAATCACTACTGAGCCATCCATCAGGAGGCTGCTTGAGTACCCCTCGGGGGTAGTCACTATCAAATTCCATCCAAGAGTTAATTTATCTGCTCAAGAGGTTTCAGAAGAGAAGAATGTTAGTATGTGGCCTACAGAATGTTCTTGTGATATTTTGGTAAAGAAAGTGACTACTTTCTGTCTTTATTAAAAAAATCTGCCAGAGGCTAAATTGAAGAGTTATGAATTAACAGCTTCAGCAGAGGAGATTTCCACACAGGCTAGTATATCTTGCCTATGTGCAATCAGGAACTCTTAGCAAACATGTCTTACAGGTGTTCTAGTTATCTTAAGCAAGCAAGCATTGTTTACAGAAGCAGAAGCAGCAGTTAATATTGTGACCATTATCTTGTATAAACAACCATTTTATTAAAGTTGTACAGACCAGGCAACTACACGAACAGCCCTCAGTCTTCTGGGAAGTTATGTGTCCTTGGACAAGCAGGTCTTTCAAGTTAGAGGCAATTTTGTTTTATAGATTTCTTAAGCATTGTAATTTAAACTTATAGCAAAATGTTAGCCCACAACATCAAGTTTTATGAAAGGATCGAAGAAGAGGAACTTGACTGTAAACATCAGTTAGCATTGACCCATTCACAAAATTTGCTTATTGCCTCATATTTTAGAGCTTTATCCCGGAAGTCTCTATTTTGTGTACCCCCCTGGGTCTGTTGGGTCCTGCTGCAAGAGCTCAATCTTAAACAATGGCTTCCTACAGCGTTTACTTAACAGAAATAATGCCCTTTTATGATACTGTTTCTGTGACTAATGGAAGATAAAATTCCAAGGAAAGACCTTGAAAAAATGCAAACAAAACAAAACAACAGCCCCTCCCCCCAAACAAACCGAAAACCCACCAAGTGCAAAGCAAACTATCTGAAAAGTGTAAACTATGCTTAAAATATATACTACAAAAAACTTTCAATTAAGAACCTTTTCTTACATTTTCATGCCATAATACTTTAGCCTTTTTTTTTGGGGGGGGGGCTCTGTAACAAAATATCACATACCAGGTAGTTTATACACTAAGTAATTTGTTTCCAAAATCCAAGTGTCTGGGGAATCCTAGTGTGCAGATGACTTCTTTCCTGATATATCCTCACACAGCAGAGAGAGTAAGAGAGTGGAGGGACAGTAAGAGGCAGCTTCCCTATATTTCTACACAGGCCCTAATCTCATCATATGAGCCACGCCCTCCTGACTTGATTACTTCCCAGAAGGCCAGTCTCTAAGGTCTGTTGATGATTAGGGTTTTAATACACAAGCTTGGAAAGACATACAGTTTCCATTCCATAGAGTTCCCATCATGTGAGTGGCAGGAATTTTAGGGTACGTTTAGATAATTTCCTGTCAGAGAATATTTAGTTCTAAAAGGCTCCAACTAACTGTGGTGCATAAGAATTATGTCATAATCTAAGTCAATTTAGAATCTGTGGCTCCTTTTTGGCCTTTATAGCTTTATTTCAAACTAATTTTTAGCAGCTCCCAGTTAAACATGTATTTTTAGACTATAAGCGAGTATATTTTTTGGGGGACCATGTGAGTAAAGAGGACGTGCATCATTTTTCTCCTCATAATTGGACCTCTAGCTGATGATATATAAATTACTCACACATTTCTCACTACCCTTTCCTTTATACAGTAATGAGTATGTTCTGAGAAATTACCAACATTTAAGTAGCATTGTGCTCATTGCCTCTGCGGCCTTGTTTCTTCCCAGAGGCCGCAGCTCTAGTTTTGCATCTCTTCTTTCCATTTTTTTCTTATCTTTGCAAACATTTGCATCACTAAAGTTGCATTATCTCTTTGTCCTTTAATATGCATTTTAAAATAAGCCAAGTGTTTTCTCTATTGCACTATCATTTGAATGCACATTTTAAAATGAATTGTTATTGATGTGCAGAAATCAAATCACTTTAAAAAACATACTCAAAGCCAACAAAATTTTTGAAATCTTGGTGACTTCCATCAGTTCCTCTGTAGATGCTTTATTTTTCTTTGCAGCAAATGTTATTGTTTATAAATATTGCTGCTTCGAGCTCTCGATTTTATTACTTCTGCTTTCCAACCCCTTTTCTTAAATTTGATTTTTCTGACAAGAATTTCAAGTCCTCTCTTGAGTGGAAGTGGTAATTAGGGACACCTTTGTCCCTTATTAGAGACAGGTTGGTTTTGTTAGAGGCCAGCCTGGCCTTGAGCTTGCCCCATAGATGAGGTTGGCCTTGAATATCACATGGTCTGGTCTCGCCCTCATGGGCTGATGTTTTAGGTATTGACCACCATACCAGACATGGTCTTTATTATTAAAATGCAACAATTAAACATTGTCACTAGAAACATTTCCATAGACATTTTTTTTTCTTTTTTCCCTTTCCTTTTATTCGGAGCTGGGGACCAAACTCAGGGCCTTGCGCTTGCTAGGCAAGCGCTCTACCACTGAGCTAAATCCCCAACCCCTGATAAACTCTTTTAAATTAAACAGGTTTTCTATTTCTAGTTTTCTAAAAGCATAATCTTGAGCAAATATTGAATTTTATTGACTTTTTCTCTGCCTAGTGAGATGAATATATAGTTTTCCTCACTTAATCATTTGGTGTGGTAATTTGCTTTAATATCAATTCTGATACTAAAACATATTGCTTGGAAGCCTCATCTGATATTTATGTATTTTTGTGCATTGTATATTTTACTCAGCAATACACAGTGAAAATCAACAAAAATATTTTTAATAAAAATTTAACTAAAATCTACAAAGTTTTACAAAGCATATAGTAGTATTTCCACATGTAGATTTTTTATAGCTATACTTGATGCTAATATCAGTAATTTAAGCTCAATGATTGTAACTCATTTTCAGGATCCTTTAACATATAACTTTGGGAAGAACATGGACATTTTACCTTTTCCCATGAGAAGAAACCAAAACCTAAAAATATCATATGACCAGGACAATATTATGCTTTAAGATAGTAGCAAATGTCTGCAGTTCCAACACTCAGCACATAGAAGCTGAGTTCAAGGCCACTCTGGAATATAGTGCAAAATTTTATCTTAAGGCTGAGGTGGGTAGGGAGAAATGGACTTAGGTAAAATGCTTGTACTTGCTGATCTCTGCAACTGCCACTTACTAGTTTATGAACCAGTATTTCTTTGTTATACAACGGAGATAGCATCTCTAATCTACGACATGCATGGTGGCTGGAGGTCAAAAGCAATTTTTTACATGGTATCTGGACAAAGTGAGAATCTCATTCATTTATCCATTCATTGACTCATTTGTTCATTTGGTCTTTTAATAAATAATTACTGCACACCTGCTCTATATTTGTTTTAGGAACTCAGGATAAGAGAGAAGAGCTTCTTGTTTTTACTCAAAGTTCCTAAGCTACCATCAAGGGTCAGATGATATCATGCATTGGAAAATGGTAAACCAGTGGCTGGTTTCCAGAATGAGATTTGCATCCTAAAGAAATCCCTCTGGTACTCCACGTGGAACACACTCTGGGAGGCCAGAGCGGAAGCAGGCCATCCTGGACACAGAGGATGTTGTTTCAGTACCCAAGAGGAGAGACAATAGTGGCTTCTGTAGAAGGTTAGGAGAGAAATAGTTGGGTTCAGGAAAAGTCTAGAAGCATATCCAGGGGATTTACTGATGTTAGAGCGAATGGTAAGGTGTGTAAAATTTTACTAGTTCGGGGTTTGCAGCTGCTATAAAGAATTGGGTATGGGGAAAACAAACATCGTCCAGGATGACTCCTGATTTTGTAAGTTGAACAATTGAGTCATGTTATTTACTAAAGCTATAATGTTAGGGAAGGGACAGGCTTTTCAACAATGGGGGAAAAATTAATTTTCAAAAAATTAATTGCTGCGATACTATTGTAAAACATGGTAAACATTGTAAAAAATATAAAAATGTGTCCATACGTAGTTTTTAATGGCAGTCACTGGAAATTCCATATGCTAAATCATTTTCTTCACAGCACTGTAAATATAAAAAAATATATATCATAGAGCAACCTTTCTGACTCTAAGAAAACCTAGTACTTCATATATTTATTTTCCTTAATAATTCTAATGTTGGGCCACCAACTGTCACATTTGAAGGAAAATTCTTCTTGATTTTGAAATAGAGCTCCGCACAGTCACTCTTTGCTTGGATCGTGCATAAAATTTATATGTGTGCCACTCACTGGAGATTAAGGTAATTAAGATGCTCTTAATATTGCAGAAGAAATACTGTAATTCTTGTTATCTTAACAGACAGGAGGGCTCTAGAGATTTGACACTAAGATGTCATCTTTGCTTCTACATTAGCAAAATTTATAACTTTGACTTTTTGTCAAACTAGATTTGTAGATCTTTGATGGCTTGTGCAGAAATAGTCTTAAGTCAATTTCTAGAAAACAGAACATTCTTCAAAATAATGGCTCTAATCTACACTAAGGGTCTCTTTGTTATTAGCAACACCCAAGCACTAACAACCCACAGCCAGGAGTGAGTGGTCTTTTAATCTCTGCTTTGAGGGATCCCTCGGGCAGTGTCAGGATGAGGACGCAGCTGTTTGTGCTTTCTGTAAGTATGGTTTGGGAACCTCACTCTGGATGATTACTGGGTCTGAGCAGTCCACATAATTACATTACAGTGTATGCACTGGACATACAGAGAGACAAATATTTTCTTTTGCTCAATGTATATTTCACGTTGGTATTAAATTCCTCTCACTGATTTATTAAAAGTCAAAGGAATTCAATATGACTTATGGCTTACTCTACAATCTACAATCATAATTACTGTTTTACCTCAATAAATCTTTAGTTAATTATTTAAGCCTGTCATAGTTATCAGTAAGGTTTTACGCCCTGATATGATGGTCACTCTTCATTGTCACCTTGACTGTTGAGAATTACCTAGGATGTTGATGAAGCACACCTCTGGGTATGTCTGTAAGGACTTATCCGGAAAGAATTATTAACCTTAACAGGGTTCAGGAAACAGGCAGCTTGAATGTGGACAGAACCATCCTGGGACAGAGAATAAAGGGGGTGAAGGACAAAGCCAATGAAGTCCTAGCTTTCTCTTTCTCTGTTGTCAGGTCTGAAATGAAGCAAACTGCTTTCCTCTACCACATGTTCCAGGTATTAGGTGTTCTGTTCAAGCACATGAACCCCAAACCCATGGGCCTTTGAAACCATGAGAGAAAATGATTATTTCCTGCCTTGTTTTGTTTGAGTCTCAACAATAACAAAATGGTAACTAATACACCCCCTTTAGGTTCAGCTCTTTTTCTTTTTTTTTCTCAGCTCTTTTTCTAAGTTGTCAGAAATGGAAATGAAACACAAAAGTGGTTCTGATTTACTTCAATTCCAAGTCAATTAAAAATTCCATGCTCAGTAGAGAAAGCCCCTAATCCAGTCAATCCAACATGGCTGTTGCTTTTTTGTGTCCACTAATGCAGTCTTTTGTTCCTCCACACTTCAGTGATGGACTTAGCATCTTCTATGAGAGACCTAAATATCCCATTCCCTCGGAGAGTAGATGGTGGCTCCTGAAGGCACGAGGATGGAACTTATCCGCACAGTTCCACAGACGACCAAGTGTTTATATGACACATTTGCTCAGTGCCAGGGACTGTGCAGAATGCCAGGGAAATGTTGGAGAATGAGCAAAATGGATGAGCTCCTGAATTCAGCACATATCCCACGTGGTGGGCAGGGGTGCTCCTCAATCAGTAAGTTGCCCATTTTGTCTAACACTGTAAAAAGGGGAAATCTGTAAAACATGACAGCTATTGCTGGAGGGTGGTGTGATTTTACAGTTGTCAAAATGTAGAGGAAGAGAAGGAAAGTTAGAGAAATGGAGGAAAGGGGAAAGGAAGGAAAGAGGGTGGTTGGAGAAGAGAAGGAAAGAATGGAGGGGGAGAGGACATACCCTGTTACACAGCAAGAGCTCCCAAATTCAGGCTCAAGGAGACTTTCTCCCTTACTCATTACCCCAAAGGCTTCTAAGGTGCTATTTTTGCCTTTGATTGTCTTAAGCCAGATAACAGTGTTCCCTAATGTACTTCTCTTATTATATCAGTCTCTTAAATTAAATCTTTATGAAGTTTGTGTTCCCAGCCTATGCATTACACAATCTCCTTGATGGCCAGATAAGGCTATTTTTCCATTGGTTCCTTGGGATCCTAACCCCAGTCATCTTCCCTCTGTTATCCTTCTAGCTCTTTCCCTCTGGAATTTTCCTACACACATAATAATGTACTCAACACACACACACACACACACCATACACACACACACACACACACACACACACACACACACACGAACCTACGAACACACACACAGTAACATTCACACCTCTCTTTGCCTATGAAGCATCATATCTCAAGTCTGTCTTTCTCTCAAATCCTTTATTCTTGGCAGCTCCCAGCAGGGATGCACACCAGGAACACTGTGGCAGGCATTATCCCATATTTCTTATTCTCTTATTGGGTGCCAAGTCCATATTGATTTGTGTTCAAGGATACATAAAACGAATATAAACCGCTTCCTTCAACCTTGTGGAGCACAGTCCTGGTGAGATTTTATTGGAATATGCCCACAGTATGGGGGAGGGGGTTCCAGAGAGCAGAGTGAGGATCTAGAGGACTGGGTCAAGTCTACCAAACTGAGAGATGTCAGGACCAAGGAGAGCGTCCTGCATGTTTCAGTATGTTTTGAAAAAGCTCAGAACTCCCTGCTATGCCCTAACAAATGATTCTGGCTTAAAGAAAGGCCTCATGGAGGCAAAAGTTTGGTATCTTCTAACTGGGAAGATGCTGAAGAGTCCATGATTTGCCACGACTTGAGATCAGACGATTAGTTAAAAAATATAAAGCAAATAAAAAAAATATATAAAGCATTAGCAAGTATTTTGGGCTCAAATCACTGGGAGATGTTTCTCTCTGTATACCTTGAGATTAAAAATCAGTGTTTTATTTTTTCATGCTTTAGGGGACTGGAGACTTGAGGTTTGAACTACCCACCTGGTGACTGTGATGTGTATTTTTTTAGTCTTATCTTTTCAAAATGTGTACATTTTCTAGAGTGGTACAATCCAATAGAAATATAATTTGAGCCAGGTATGCTGTTTTAAAATTTCTAATAGTCAAACAATTTTCAAAAGCAAAGGTGGTGGTGGTGGATACAATCCGTTTTTCCTAGTAAACTTTTTTTTAAAATTAATTTATTTATTATATAGACAGTGTTCCACCTGCATGTACACCTGCAGACCAGAAGAGGGCACCAGATCTCATTACAGATGGTTGTGAGCCACCATGTGGTTGCTGAGAATTGAACTCAGGACCTTTGGAAGAGCAGACAGTGCTCTTAACAGCTGAGCCATCTCTCCAGCCCTTTCCTAGTAAACTTAAAGCATTATTATTTTATCATGCAAGGGTGAATCTTAAAAAATGCAATACATGACTTCTTTTTCCTCATTAAAAATTTAAAAACCCAAACAGTATATGTTTATACAATACATTGCCTTGTGGACTGACCATGTAATAATGTGTTTGGTTGCTAGCATTATTATAAGCTGTTGGGTTGGGCAGCTCTTGATAGTAAAGGGACCACCCGGATCTTCCTTTAGTCATCCTGTCAGTCTGTACAAACCTCATCCAGTGTGGTGGCTGGACTACACTGTCACTGAATGAGAGGATGACAAGACCACTCTGTTTGGTCGTCTATTTACAGCCCAGTAGCAGGGAGGAGAAAAGAATAACCCAGTAGAATTATACAGCTAATTAACCATTTTTATGAGTCCATTTGTGGGTTAATATGTTATAGTAAAATAATCTATATGGTATTGCTTAATAATTAGGGAAAACTTACACTAGATAATATTACTCCTTTACAGGAAAAACATTACAAAGTTCATGAGCATGTTTTGCTCTTACTTTTCTGGCTCTCCTCTGGAATTTTCCAATGCACACATTCACATAATGTATTGTAGTGAAAGACTTCTTTAGGGCAAGAGAGATGGCTCAGTCTGTAAGGTACCGCTTCATAAGCACGAGGACCTGAGTCTAATGTCAAGCATCCTTGTAAAAGGCAGGTACCATGTGCATGCCTGTAATCTCAGCACGTGGGACGCAGAGAAAGGAGAGTCTTTAGGGCTTTCTGAGCAGCTAGACAAGCTGAATCCACGCCCCAGAACTGATGAGAGACCCTGTCTCAAGAACTCAGGGGAAAGTGATGGAAGGCACAGCACATTGACCTCCATATGCATGTGCATATGTGTTCACACCACACACCACATATACACACATGTGCACCACATCCCCCATGAGCACTGGAGGTTAGTGGTTTCAAATAATTTGTCTTAGTTCAACATTTGATAAATTTGGTTTGCTTGCTTGATTGTTAGCTGGCTCCTTCCCCTTTTCCCTCTCTCCCTCCTTCTCCCTCTCCCCCTCCTTCTTTCCTCCCATTTCATTCATTCATTCATTCATTCATTCATTCATTCTTTGAGACAGTCTTGCTCTATATGATGTAGGCTGTTGTTCACCTTACCATGTAGCCCAGACTGACCTCAAACTCATAGTGATCTTCCTTAGTCTCCTGAGCGCTGAGACTATCAGCGTGAGACACCACGCCCAGCGTAAATGTGGGTTCTTAAGTAAGCAAGTTAGTTTGTCAAGTTTTCAGTTTCCTTATCTGTAAAATGAAGGGATTGGACCTGAAAGTTTTAAATTCCTCTTTTTCTTTCTAAGTTCCTTTTAAATAAATCTCATAGCCATTATCTCTTCCCCATCCCCCAACCCCTTACTCCTAGGCTTTGTAAGTTCTTGCTTTGAGAGCCACTGCTAGTATCCTTAGCAACTTCGTAAATATGTCCTGTTTCTATGCTTCAAAGAAACATTTCTAAATCGAA
Source organism: Rattus rattus (assembly GCF_011064425.1). Lineage (NCBI taxonomy): Eukaryota > Metazoa > Chordata > Mammalia > Rodentia > Muridae > Rattus > Rattus rattus. The sequence continues at coordinate 58,103,203 of NC_046160.1, forward strand.
CTCAGATCATCCATATTTAATGTCCATGGTGGCTCTGACAGCACACAGTACTTGGCACGGCTTATTTTTATCTTCAAATCCTGGGCTCCATCGTGTACACTCCCGTCTCTGGTTTTCTGACTTCTGTATTTCACTTGGCTTTTAATATCAGCTTAGTATGTTTGGCCATTGGTAACCCAGGACTAGGTAAAAGGCAGGGTGTGTAGGTGTGCACCTGTAATCCGGATACTGGCAAGTCAGAAATGAGGATACTAGGGGATTCACGGCGAGCTAGTGTAGCTGAAACAGAAAACTGCAAGTGAATGGAAGAACTTGTCTCAAAAAAAAATAGTGAAAGTAATAAAGAGTCCCACGTGAGCAAGCAAGGCAAATAGGCAGATGACCCCCCCCAACACACACACACATGCACATACCTCACATATACGCATGTTATTTTCAGATTCGGTATGAGGGGGATATCAGAGACAAAAATGATTTTATACCTAGAGTTGGAGATATTTAGAGTAGCTCCAAATATTTCATATTTAAAATCTGAGACAGTCTAGAATTTGAGAGACTTATTTTCCTGAACATTTTATATAAAGGATATTTAATGAACCGATACAATAAACAGTAAAATGATCAGTTTTCTTATCTTGAACTCTGTCTTTACTCCATTTTTTCCTTATGGGGATTAAGTCTGTCAGGGATTGACATTCTTCACCCCTGTCCATCAGGTCCTGCTAAGCTGCTTCATTAGAAGTCCCATGTTCTGGGAGATGTAGGTGTAGTGACAAGTCATTAGTAACCGGTTTAATACTGCATCAACTTAGCAGATAATAGTTGTAGGTTCTTCCCAAGGCCCTATGACCTGTCGAGCCACAGGTTCTTGGCTCAGATAATCATGCCAGGTATGGGTTTCAACTTGTGGAGCAAGCCTTAAATTCAACCAGATTTCTGCGTTTTCGACTTACATCAGAGAAGTTGCTTTTTTGGAGTCTCTCATACAGAATCTGAAGATAACATGAGTATATGTGTGATATGTGCATGTAATTAGCACAGAGGCTACAACCAGTCAAAGTGTGGAGAATAAGAGAGCCTTCCTCCCAGGGATTGTTGCAAAAGCAGAGGAGATCGGTTGTAAGAGCCAGAGGTTTGCAGATGACAACAGTAAAACAATATTTCTGGATACTCCAAGGCAGTCGCAGCAGTTGTGGCAGCAGGTGCAAGATCTGCAAAAACTCAAATTACACAAACTCTCAGCGGGAGTGGGGAGGAAGACTTGTAGTCCCACCCGTAAGTGAGGAGCTATGGGCGATTGACTAGAAGAGAAAGAGTCAGTTTTCTTTAAGAGTGTGACCCCTGTAGGTCAGTCACATTCAGTGGAAGGCCACACATTAAGAGGCAAACGAGCAGCACAAATTGTACTGGATGGTTTTAAAAGATTTTGTTTAAAGCAAGGTTGGCTGGAGAGATAGGTCAGCAGTAAAGAGCACTTGCTACTCTTACAAAAGACCCAGCCTTGGTTCCCAGAAATCACATGACTCACAGCAATCTGCAACTACAATACAAGGTGAATCTGTCCTGCCTCTTCTGACCTCCTTAGGTACCAGGAATATGGGAGGACACAAACGTGCAAGCAAAACAACCATAAACAAAACAATTAAAGAGTAAAAGAGAACAAAAAATTGGGTAGGTGGGAAAGACAGAATAGGTTTGGGAAGAGTTGGGGGAGGTGAGCAAGCATGAACTGGTCCGTGGACGGAATCTAAACCTCTTGTCTGAGGAGTCAGCGAGACTTCCATATTGGCTTCTCCCTCAGCCTTCTCCTTGATTTCATAGACTTATAGACAAGAAAAATGATGTCCTAATTTCTAAAGTGTAGGTGTGTTTACATATGAGGTTAAAGCGTTTGAGAATGAGGCATATGGCTAGGCGCAGTGATGTACAACTTCAGCATCAGGAGACTGAGACAGTCCAGACTGCAGAGTGTTAAAAGATTTTTTTGGGACTGAGGGTTCTACATTTACTGATTGAGTGTGGGTATGGGGAGGTGAGGGAGTGGGCTCTTGAATGTGCTTGAGTGTCCCATGTTCCTGATGAGGGCATTGAAATCCCTGGAGCTGGAAGTGTGGGTGCTGGGATCTGAACTTGGGACCTCCAGAAGAGCAGCAAGAACTGCTGACTGCTGAGCCACCTCTCCAGCCCTAAAAATCACCTCTTAACTCAAAATGTATTTTTCATTACTTAGTTGTAACTGACTTATTTGAACTCTTTTTTTTTTTTTTTTTTTTTTTTTTTTTTCTTTTTCGAGCTGGGGACCAACCCAGGGCCTTGTGCTTGCTTGGCAAGCACTCTACCACTGAGCTAAATCCCCAACCCCTTATTTGAACTCTTAAAGAAAATATGAAAGTTGGTTTTTGTTTGTTTTAGCTAAAAATGACCCTGCATTCTGAATTTTACTTTTTCTCTAGAAGATTTTAAAGCTGTATGAGGGAGCTGAGAGGCACTAGATTCTATAGATCTACCTAGAATTAGACTAGGTTTCCTCATAGAGATTAATTTAGAGTTAGGGAGGTTCTTGTAGAATCTGACAGGATAGGAAAGTGTGACTGGTGAGCTCAGCACCAGGGGTGGGCTGGGGGTGGGGTATCCAAACCAGGAGAGACTTCTAGCATTTCATAACCTTGTCATCAGTACTCAGCATCCAAAAAGCTCTCACAGACAATAACTGTTGCAAAGGCAAGTTGTTTTACTAGTCAGTTCCTACAGTTAGCTTTAAGTTTGCTCATCTTTCTGACTTGCATCCTTTAAAAACACTTTTGCACTTCCCATTGTCATATTTTTGTAAACACTGCATCCGTTTTTTTCTGGTGTGTGCAAATGGCTGCAAACATGCCGAATAACAGACGCCCTGTCACAAAAAGCGTCAAATTGGATTAGACAGCCGAGAATCGCCACTTGGCGCTTGGAAAAAGCTTAAGGTCCTGCCATGGATTTGCCTGCCTCAGTTATGCAAATGAGTTGATGGGTATTCCACAGCCTTTTAAATATGAGTAATTAACTACAAAAATAAGGTCAGAAAAACATTGAACTAGAGAGAGAGGGTTTGAATGAAGCAGAGGTCATAGCACACTAGCAACTCACGTAGACCAGTACACACACACAACAAGCCCAGGGCTGCATTTGTCTGTAAGGTCACTTCAAATAAGAGATGGATGGAGAATCTTCTCAGAAATAAGGTCTGGAATGGGGATGGGTCATTGACAATGTGCTCTTGTTCTTGTTATTAAAGCCTATGAAAGATGTGGGCCTTCTGCTCCTTGTGGAAAATAAAACAGGAGAAACAAAGAGTTCAGACAACAAAGGGCAGCTGTGGGCATTTATTGGTGAGATGTAGGTAATGTGTCTTCCTATGAGTGAGTTGTGGTCTCCCCCAGCAATGTAATTGGAGATAAATGAAGGACACTGTGCAGTCAGTTTATAGCGACAGCCGGGGTCTGTGCATCAGCTGGAGGGGAGCTGTAAATCTGAAAACAGTGAAAAGCACTTTCCACTTCACTCCTGGACCTGGCTCAAAAGAGACAAAAGAAGTTGCGGTGGCTTTGAAGACTTCCCTGTGAGATGAGCAGCTAGACCTGTCCTCATCCAAAGGATGGCAGAGAGATCAAAATAGCCAAGGCTGCTTTCTCGGGAGCGTTTTCAAAGATTCTCTCCCTCCTGGGCAGCCAGCCAGGCTCTTGCCTCTGCAGGGAAATTGTTAAGGGAAGAAGCTGACGGAACAGATGCACAGGACATGAACCAGCCAGGTGATGAATTGAAGAGAAACGCAATTTATGAAGGGAAGAAATAGAAAATCTCTTATCTGTGCTGTGAAGAAAAATACGTCGGTGGCAGAAGGGTCTCTTCCTCTGTAAAGCTCATCTTCAAGATGGTCAAGATGAAGTTGAATGCAATGTGGTACTGATGTTGTAATATCTGTGGTTTGAAAGATGCCCACCAACACTAATGCTAAGATCATAAAATAACAGATTCTAGCTCTACAATATTCATGACTGTCAGTAGTTAAAAAGGGAAAGCTGGATATACTTGAATTTAATGAATAAGTATATAATTCTATGTAAGTTTCTATATAGAATCATATGCAGGAAATCAGAGTCACTTATCACGTCTCTTGTCTCAGCTTCCCATGTGTTGCGATTATAGATGTGAGAAACCAGACTTGGCTGAGACTGGCATAACAAACAAACAAGCAAACAAGGAAATGACAAAACAAGGTAATGTATGTACATTGGGGTAAGAGCTAGAAAGTGAGCTGTCAGGTCAGAGAGACTGTTCCTGTAGGCAAATAGACTTGATCCAGATGTTGATGGAAGACAGAGGTTTAAGCCAATGAGAAGGAATAGGGGCATGTCTGGAAGCTGTAACTGTAGGTGGAATTGGGAAGCTGTGTTTGGGGTCAGCAAGATAGCGTAGTTTCAGATTCATGGCAGATCAACTGAGACTATACATAGGGTTAGTAGTGTGAGAAGAAGCCTGGGGAATTGATTCTACAGACAACAGAAAGATCATGGCCTTCATCACACACTCTTGTGCACACACATACCCACATTCAGAAAACAATTGTAAGGTAACCTGATAAAATGGAGACTGATCATTGTGAATCATGTTCTTTCCTATAGTGTTGTCGTCTAAGGAAAGAAAAGATGAGTGAAGAGTGTGATGACCTAAAACATAAAATCATTCTAACTTAGTAGGAGGCTCTGGAACCGCCTGTTGCATGACAATAGCTTTATGAGGGCTCCTAAATCCTCTTGGCATAGGGTTGTATATCTTTCAACAGATTGTAAACATTGTTTTGAACTCCTAAAGCTTGGATATTTAGAGAAACCTAAAATTGCCTGGTTTTGTACGTCCCACAAATAAGCCACAAGAACTGAATTTGTTTAGAAGATTTCTAAGAGGGTTATAGTTTGGAACATGTTTTAAAATATCTGATTGAAAAGATCTCTTCTAATCAGGGATTGCAGAGGTTTTGTTACAGTAGGATCTTCTTGCCACTCATTTTGTTTATATTAATAAATAGCTTTTACATCATCAGAGTGAACTGGTAGAGGCCAAAAGTAAAGTCACCTTAAGAGATGAACTAACAGAACACATAATACTAGCACTCTGGAGGCAGAGGTAGGCACACACTGCCTTTGAGGCTGCTTTTGCCTCAGCATGACCCTTTTTCCAAAAGTAGAAGAAAAAGAAAAAAAAATGGCTATACGATGCATATCATTTCATTATACAGGAATGTACTTAGGGAATGTGCGTCCAGAAAATATGTGTGTGTGTGTGTGTGTGTGTGTGTGTGTGTGTGTGAGAGAGAGAGAGAGAGAGAGAGATGAGATAGATAGATAGATATGTGTTTAATGTGTAATGGAAAAGAGAAGCACACGAATATACTTCAACATGCGAGGCTGTTGGGAGTCATTGTTATAGCAACTGAACTGTCTGTATAGCGGCACCAGTGTTGCTCTGGGAACTGGGAATGTGTGTTCTGTTGGAAAGTCCTGGGAAACAGGTTGAACCATAAGAAGTTGCTAAAGTTCTGCTTTCCTTTAATCTACAGAACAGCAACTTTATATGGCCTGAAGTCTTATGTTTATTCTTTAGCTCCCTTTCTGTGTCTGTGTTTCTGTCCTCACCCTCTTTTAATTTTCTTTTAGTCTTTGTGATGCTGTGGGTCAAACCCAGAGCCTTCCTTCCTCATATTAAGCAGACAGGACCACCACTAAGCTACACCTCAGCTCTTTTCTTCTGGTTTCCTCTCTTGTCATACATAACCTTCCAAGTTTTGCATAGAATTTACATTGTAGTCATTTTACTCTTTGAGCTTCCTAGTTAATTTTCACATCCATAATGGTAATCTCAATAGGGTTAAGATCAAACTGTTATTTAATATATTGAAGTGGGTGGATCTACTTCAAGGCATGTGTCTTCCTGCCTCAAGAACTATATTACATATAGTTTTTAAATGTTCTAATTTATCTTATGTGTATGGGTATTTTGCCTATGTGCATATCTATACTCTGTGTGTACATGACTCGCAGAAAGCAGCAGAAGGCATCAGATACCTTGGAATTAGTTATAGATGATTGTTAGCTGTCTTGTGGGTGCTGGAACTCAAACTCAGGTCTAGAAAAGTAGCCATTGCGCTTGGCTGCTGCGCCATCTCCCCCACTGCAGATATATGTAGGGGTTTTTGTTTGCTTGGTTTTTTTGTTTTTGTTTTTTTTTTTTTTTTTGACATGTTTCATAATATATTGATACAAGTATGAGTAACACATAAAAATTTTATATGAAGAGTGTCAGGGGTATATTGTATGGAAATTCTGGTCTGATGTTAAGGGAATCGTATGTCTTGATTATTTTTGTTTTCAGGAACTATTTGTTTGTTTATTATTCATTCATTCATTCATTCATTCATTCATTCTCTTAACATCCTAATTGTTGCCCCCTCCCATGGTTCCCCCTCATATAGCCCCTCCCCCTCCATACTCCCCTTCTCTTCTGAGAGGGGGATATCCTTTCTTGGATATCCCGCCATCCTGGCATATCAAGTTTCTGCAGGGCTAGGTGCATCCTGTCCTACTAAGGCCAGACAAGACAGCCCAACTGGGAGAATGGATCCACAGATATGCAACAGCTGTTGGAACAGTCCTTGTTCCAGTTGTTGGGGGACCCACATGAAAACTGAGCTGCACATCTGCTACCTTTGTGTGAGGGGACCTAGAGTCAGCCCATGTATGCTCTTCAGTTGATGGTTCAGTGTCTGAGGGACTCAAGGGTGCAGGTTTGTTGACTCTGCTGGTAGAGGGGATTCTTACAAAATCATCTTTATTGGAAGAATACCAGAGTTCCCTCCTCCCTTTTTTAATTTATTTTATTTTTTGAGCCAGGGTCTCACTCATCTGGAACTCACTATGTAGACCAAGCTGGCCTCAAACAAACAGAGGTCTGCCTGCCTCTGCCTTCCCAAGTGTTGGGGGTTAAAGGCATGTATGCCACTATACCCAGTTCGTTTTAATGTATGAGTGTTCTATCTGCATATTATCCTGCACACCAGAAGAGGACATTAAAACCCAGTATAGATGGTTGTGAGCCACCGCGTTGTTGGGAATTGAACTCAGGACCACTGGAAGAGCAGGCAGTGCTCTTAAGTGCTCAGCCATTTCTCTAGAACCTTCTCTTCTAAGACAGGGTTTCTATGTGTAGCCCTGGCTATCTTTGAACTAGTTCTGTAGACCAGGCTGGACTTGAGTTCTGCCTTTCTTTGCCTCCTAAGTGATGGGATTAAAGACAGGCACCACCACAGCCTTCCTGTCTTCAAGGTTCCTTTTTTAAAGCAGAAGTTTGTAAGTACTCTAAACATGATAGGGACAGGTATGACAGGGAGCTGGGGTTGGAGACAAAACAAAAGGACGTGATGTCCGTAAATGTGAAGATTTTCTTCTCTGTCTGCGTCAAGCAGCTGGCTGCAAGTCTCATGTTTGGGTGGTGTAGATGTCAGACAGATCCAATCACTGTTCCTTAAAATGCCTATATATATCCCAATTCACCTCAAAACCATGTGTTTTCCCAGTCTCTCTCCTTAGCTTGCCTTGGGAACACCTTTCTAGAATTTTGGTAATTTGCCTATTGGTAACTCATGAAAGGCAATGGCCTGGCCACTCTGCCATTAAACAATTTGTAGGTTCCTGGGTCTGCAACCTGGATTCACACAACCAGATGGTTCCAGTGACATTTCTACCAAGGGACACAACATTGACCATGTCTCCAGCTCTGAAAAGCAAACCTTTTAATTTCACAAGCATCTGAGTGTAGGAGAGCATGCCAGGATACAGGAGAGAAACTTTTGTCCACTCATTTTCATGACCGCTTATGGACATTAAAGCCAAAACTTCATCTCACCCAGCCAGCTATCATCATCTTTCAGAAATTCAGAAGAAAAGCATCCATCATTCTTGCAATAGGTGAAGCTACAAAACATTACCAAGAGAGACAGTAGATACAACCCACAACAAATTAAAAACCCCATAAATAGGGACTGGGAGTGTATCTCAGTTCATAGAATGCCTGCCTATTGGCCATAGGGCCCTCAGTCCAGCAGTGTGGAAGCTCAAGGCTAGGGGACTCCAGGTGGATGCAGGGAGGGTCAAAAAGACTTTCAAGAGCATCCTGGGATTCATACTGAGTTCGAAGGCATCCTGGGATTTATAGTGAGTTTGAGGACATCCTGGGCTAATGACACCCTGTCTCAAAAGTGAAGTCAAAGGAAACCTAATAATAATAATAACAACAAAATAAAGGATAGGAAGGTGAGCTCAGGGTATGTCTTCTCTGTTCTGCAAGAGTGCCTCAAAGCACATTCGCTCACCCTTCCACTCCCAGAGTCAGGTTTATTTTTCCCTATTAAACACTAGCAGGTATCTACTCGTGAAGGTGCATGTGTGTGTAGTTTGCGAATATTCACTTATGTGTCCTAGAACGACTTTATGAAGAAACACAGGATTAGGCTCTTTACAGATGAGGCCATGGAAATGCTGAGTATGAATGTTCCGGCATGCGTCTCGGGGTTCTAACATTTGGGTAGAAGTTAAATTTAAATTTTCTGATCATCCCTCTCTTGATAAAAGTTTTCCTGCGTATTTTATGTTTAAGAGGAAATGTGTGTGGAAGGAGCACATCTAACATTATGCATTATGGGTCTGGTTATCTTGTGTAGAATGACAGTTACACACTAAACAGAGGAAGCCGAGAAGCAGAAAGCACAGGATGTAATTGGGATCCTAAGGTGACACTTTCCTTATCCCCAAATTGGAGTGAGTAGTGGAAGGAGAGTTAATGACCTAACGATTCAAAATGAGATACCTCAAATCACAATCTTAAACAGGGGACAGCTTTTTACTTGGGGTTTGAGGTGGCAATGGTTACTGTAATTCAATTTTTCTAATAGTAAGATAATGATAAGATGAGGAATTTATCCAAAGGCCCCCCTTGTGCACGGTGGGAGAACAGGCCTGCATTAGTTGGATGTTATCCATCCTTGTCATAAAATAGAGTAGATGATGGATTTCGAAGAGCCCATTAAACCCACTCCCTTTATTTACACCCCTCCCAAAACAACGACAACAAAACCAAAACTGTTTAGAACAGCCCACTGTGTAACACAGTTGCAAAGGCTTGCTCACGGTGGGAGCTAGAGCGGGAACGAGGCTGGCGAAAGCATTTCACATTTAATGGGTCGGAAGCTGTAGTGAAGCAGTGTGCCGAAATAATTCTGATTAGGCTCGGTCAGTCAAGCTGCATAATGAGGCTGTCCTCTCTCCTCCCTTCAGCTCTCACTGTTCAGAGCCCAGCCACGGCTTAAAGTGCCATTCTAAGTACTCCCCACACCACTCTTGCCAACCTTTCAAGTTGGCATGTGAGGCTATTCTTACCTGTGAGAATCGCTAGCTCGGAAAGGAAAAGGCTTTGTACACGTGTTCATAGAAAAACGCGAGCAGATTCTATTTTCCAATGGAAATGTTCACTTAAAACTTGTCACTGACTATGTAGGGGTGGCTGGAAAATACCAACGTGGATAATGACTATAAACAATAGTCTCCGGTGTTCTCTCGGTGTCCGCGGTGTGAGCTACGGCAGCAGCCAGGCAGCTAGTTATTTTTTGTTCTCTCAGTTGATGCAACTAATAACACACGCACTGAACAGCGGACGTATAATCAAGGGGAAAGAACGTTCACACTTTTCATCCTCTACTCATTTTCTCTTTTAGAATAATTAAAAATGAGAAGTGATTTTTTTCTATTTGTAAATTTCTGTTATCACAACCACAGCCTAATTAGGACAGATACACAGAGAACCAGATGTGCAGAGAGGAAGCAGCCTGGAGTCTGATGTCTCTACTCGGTTGGCTTAGGAGTTTCTGTGGCCCTGACTTGGTTGACTCGGACAATATGCTTTGAAGGAGGTTGGGTTACAGGTTGATTGCGCTTTTGTAAACTAGGGTGTTATTCTAAGAAGATCCCAAGAAACATTGAAAAGTGTTTCAAAGAAATATATTCACCCATTGCTCACAGTGGTCACTGAATAGTGTAGACCAGGTTTCTAGATTTGTTCCTAGGAAGTGAACAACTAGTGGAAAGTACAGTAAATAGATCCTTTGAGCTCCAATCAGAGCTGCAGAGTGACTTCTAAAGACACTGTTCTTGAGGTTTTTCCAGAGACCCTCAATGCTTTGGAAGAGACATTAAAAATGCAAGCAAAAGCAGGTCACTTTGAGATTTGTGGCAGCTTAAAAAAATGGGCTTCCCACCTTGTTAGACAATACATTTCAGAATTCTCTCATTCCTGAGTCTTAACATGAAATACAATCATAATATAGAATAGCAGTTCAAACAGCAGCTCATTACTTACTATTTTTAGTAATATCTGACTTGAAAAACAATCATACATAGCATTTAAAAATTCCTACATCTCGGAAATGTGTGTAATTTTGTCAGTGGCTAGATACTGAAGGAGCACAGAAGAGAAGAGAAATCAAGGAATAAATAAGTGGGGCAAAGAAACTAAACATAGTTCTAATGTTTAATTTTACCAAGATCTCACATTAAATTAAGGAAAGGTCCTCCTCTTTCTGTGAAAGCAGTCATAAATTAGTGTTGTCAGCCATCTAGATACAGGCAGTCTGCATGTGCTGGCCTTGAGCTGCTGCTAGGTCCTGTAAAGAAATGTCTCCAGGCTTCTAAATGTTAGTTTGAATTTATATTATTAAGTTTGAGAAAAGTGAAAACTCTGCATATTTTCTCCTCTGTGGGTGTAAACAAGGTTTTTTTGAAACAATACTACTGAGAATCATCCATTGTTTCTTTTGCTAGATGAGTTTGAGCAACTAAGCAGATCTCTCTAGCTTCTAAATGGCAAGGAGGAAATGGTTAACCCCATTGTATGGCCACAAAGCCAGGCTGATCGCCCTGGGAGGCCTGAGCGGCTTTGGATTGGCTGACAGGAAGGGACTTAACATTTTGCTGCACAGAGCCCATCCACCACAGCCTACGATTGCCAGGGCTTTTATCTGCAGAAATGTGCTGGGATGGGCACTCTGCTTAAGGTTTTCTTTTTGCTACGGGGAGGAATAGAAAGCAGTAGAATATCTTCATTTTTAAGGTACTCTCTGGGTTTGTTTGTCTACAGCAGAAAGCAAGAGTTGACAGCCTTCCTGAGAGGGACTGATTGATTTTTGTTCCTCCTCTCAGATGTCACTGTAATGATTTGTTTAAAGCCAAAGCCGAAGTTAGAACTGTGTTCTAACAGAAGGACTTGCCTGATTTAGACTTCATGTTCTCTGTTCATTGATTTGGTTGTATTTAGTGTGTTGATCTGGCTATTAGACTTTGTTTTAAAAACAAACTTGTTATCTTAGCTCGTTCATCACTTGGAAGGGGGGCTTCAACAGGGCAGTGACAGGTGGACTTGATGTGAATATCTGAGGCAGCATAATGTGACAACATTTTAAAGAAAAACGAAATGTGAGTAGGCTTTTGCTGGCTACTGGAGCACATTGGAAGAGTGGCCTGCTATGTTCTTTTCAATATATTTTATCATTGCTCAGATATTTGCTTTTAATTGTCTCGTGGACAATGTTTATAACACCCTGAAGCCATTTCCTAATCCGATTTTATCCCCCTACTTTTTTTTCTGTGTCCTTGATATTTTAAATAATAATCTCGTGTAATAATTTTTGGGTACAAGGTAAAAATGCTGTGAGTCTGCTTCTGGATTGAGAAAAAGGGACTCCGACTTCACTGCCTCTGTACTAAACCGAGTGCCTCTGAACTTTACTACGTCTGTTGCACAGTATCCCAGGACTTCCACTGAGCAAGAAGTTGAAAGGGCTGGATCAGGGGCTCACATTCACTTAAGCCTGGAAATATCCTAGAAGACTGTGTATCAGTTCCTATCAAATATGTCTCAGACTTTGAACATTTTGAAAAGGAACGTGGGAGTTGGGGATAGAGAACTTAATGGAAGAACACTTGTCTACAATATTTGAGGCGCTGGATTTGATCCTCAGGAGGGCCCAAATAACTTTTAATATATAAAATGAAGGATTAGATAGGTTTACACAAAGACAGCCAAGCTATTTTAAAAAACAAACAAAAGCTTTATACCCTAAAATTATCATGTAAATACTCATTTACTGCAATTGGACATGAAGCAAATATAGTCGGACACTGTTATTTTCCTAGTCCCTCCCTTTTCTTTTTCCTGTCAGAGTTTCTATGGACAGTAAGAGAATTGCACAAAAGTCACTCTGCAGTTTACTTCCACTTTCTGTGGAGCTTTCCCGTTTGTGGGATTCCCTTTGATCCTCTTACTTACTAAGCCCTGCAGGAGAAGAGGCCTTAGTCTCTCTCTAAGACTTAAAGAGCCTTAGCAGCATGCCCTAAGTCATCCTGCTAGGGACACACAGCGCTGAATTTCCCTCAGGCATTCATTCCAGCCAGAGCCTGTCCCCAGCTCTGTGCTCATTTCATGAGTTCTGTGTTTGCCTTAATGATCAGACTGGACTAAGCTTTTAATAGGAAGGCTCTGGCAACAGCTGGTGTTAGGGGAATTAAAGAGAACACCAAAGCCTGTTTAGTTGGAAATGTATGAGAGTGAGGGGGAATCAAGGAAAAGTTGCTCAAATACCAGAGTGTAAGAAAAGAAGTGTAATTTAAGGGCAAGATGGTACACGTTCTTGAGTCCCTCTTTTCCTAAGTCCCTGTTCCTTCAGTGCAGCTCGTTCCTGTCTCTGGGCCCTTCTGAGGAATCTCTGTGCCTAGCAGTTATCAGTGAGAATCTAGAGCACTCTTCAGAAACTTTATATTTCTATTTCATTTCTAGAAAATTAATGATAACATGCATAAATTCTCCCTTGATACAATGTATGTTCCAGGATCCTGTCTCATTTGAATTGTATGGAGAAAATTGTTTACTTCTGATACCAGACTTCTTTCCCTTCTGAATTTCTTCTTCAGATAACTTTGCTCACAGAGTTTAATTGTACTGCTTTGCGAGCCTTGTTCCCTTTGACTTTCAAGATTTGGTTTTGGTTTTTAAGGCGTCTTCCCAAGTTTCCTGAGGAAATTTCTGTATAGATAGCACTTTGTGTCATACTTAACTCCAAATCGCTATGTTCAGTTTTGAAATACTGAAATGCTTTGCAAGACTTGGTGGTACAAATACTTTCTGGCTTAGTCTACAATTCATTATTTAACATGCCCTGCTTAGTAAGAGGTTCACAGACACCGTTGTCTCTAGTGTTGGCATAACCTCGTCAAGCAAATTCTGGTAAAACTATTTAAAATGGCCTATAACCCATGGAACTCAGACATCTGAGTGATGACTTTTACAATTCTAATGATTTGAAGATGGGTGAGAGATAGGTGTAGTGGTACCTGCCTATAATCTCCTCATATGAGAGACTGGAGCATGCATGCCTGTACTTCCAGCATTTCAGACTCAGGCAGGAGAGTTACTTTGAATTTAAGAATAACCTACACTACATAGCATAATGAGTTTCAGGTCAGCCTAGTCTACAGAAGGAGATTCTTTATTTAAAAAAAAAACCTATTAAATTATAGGTAAATATCTCGTCAATATTTCCCCCAAGATAAATGCTATCATTATTCTTTTGTGTCTCCTTCCAGAAGTTCTAAGTAAACCTGACCTCTAATGTTTTTCACCTCAAGCTCACACAGAATGTTAGCATTTTGTGGGGCAACTCACTGGTTCAATAAATACTTGTTAATGTTCAGCATTAGGTGTAGTTCTCGACACTAGGGATAAAACGAGAATCTAATAGACATTCCAGTTCTCTTGAAAGTGATGCCACAGTGTATTTTCCAAGAAACAAGATAAGTCAATAAAATATGGAACATGACAGATGCCAATGAGAAAAATAGCAGAAAAGAGATGTAGAGAGACTTAGATCTTTTCACAGAACAGTCAAAGAAAGCTTCCTAAAGAAAATGGCCTGTGAGAAGACCTCTGCAGGTGACGAGGAGCAAGTCAGTGCAAGCCTCTAGGGTCAGTCACCTGAACTACCATTAAAAAAAAAAAAAAAAAAAAAGAGGAAGGAGAGGAAGAGGAAAAGGAGGAGTCCAAAGCACACAGACTCGAAGGAAATAAATGAATGTGAAGGTGTAGGATTTCTTATGGTAAGTCATCCATGATAAAGAAAATAAAGATAACTAATTGAAGGGATAATTCATTCATAGGGGTTATTTCTAGAGTGGGAGTTAATCTTTCTACAAAAGCTGAGAGCGTATAAAAAGTGAGCGCTCTCCCATTCATCTGAAAGGGTGTCATGTTACTGAATTCTCTCATTTCATATTCTTCCTTCTCGGACACCTTGGAGGGTTTTCTTCCAGGTTAGCTGAAAAGCAGTGCTCCTCGGTCTTCCTAAGGCTGAGACCATTACATGAAGTTCCTCATGTTGTGCTAACCACAAACCATACAATTATTTTGTTGCTACTTTATGACTGTAATTTTCTTACTGTTATGAATCATAATGTATACATCTGTGTTTTCTGATGTAGTGGTAGTAGTGTAGGGTGACCCTGGTGAGAGGGTCAGTTGACCCCCAAATAGCTATTGACCCTGAGGTTGAAAAACACTGCTGTAAAGACTAAGGTTTTTTTTTTTTTTTCCTTTTCTCATAAGGGCCATTTCCAAAATCTGCCCTTATAGGAAGTGTGGATTGTTACCAACTTCCTGGAAAGCAAAGATTTCTGCTGCCACTCCTCTGTGTAGGGAAAGAAATCTGTCTGCTCCTGTTTTCCTGGTGCTTACTAGGGCTACCAAACAAGTACTTCTAATCCCGTTAAAATTCAACGTTTTTAACTCATCTCTCCATAGAGCATATGAAGACTGGTCAACACGCTTAGATTTAGGTGGACTATAGAAGGTACTGACAGTGGAAGCTGCTGGCCTCGTCTCTGACCTCTGGAACCCCCAGTTTCTCCTTGTTGCCTGGCTGGCTAAGGAAGGTGCCTGACTTTCTCTCATCTGTACTGTAATTCAAAGCCTGTGGGAAGGATGCAGGTGATTTTACTGAGAATGGCCGCACACACCCATCAAGTCATTTGTATTTGGAGGAATGGGTTATGGGCTGATTTAAATATATCTAAAGTTGACCTGTTTTGACTCTTTCTTAAATTATTTAATTTGAGGAAAAACATTACTGACTAGTGCCCCCGCCAGCGGGAACCCAGTTATTCGTGGGGGTCGAGGGGGACCCATACCTGCGGGAGAACGGGCGAGAAAGAGGAGGGAGACCAAGCAGTGTCCTTGTCAAGGTCTCTTTATTGAGAGGAGTGTACAGCATTTAAAGCTCTGAAGCAGGAATTGCAGCTTAGGGCAGGGGGGTACTGGGAAGTGCCCAAGGACATAAGGTGAATCATTAAACTGCAAGACATCCTCCTTAGACAAAGGCTACAGTCTTCCCGGGACATGATCTTTCTTTGAAAAGGTCGAGCCCTTCTCAGGAATCTGCTCAGGGCAGGGCACTAGCTTTGCCTAGTCCAGCAGTCCGGTCCTGGTCCCCTACAGACTAGATGGAAGAGAAACATAGAAGACTTAAAGGACAGAGATCTTGTTGAAGACTGAAGTATTAATTCAAATAATCAGCCACAGCTAGATGAAGGACGTGTTTGGTGATTGCACACTGAATCTCCACCTGTGTGACGTCAGCTCTGGAACACGCACTGATATCTGTAGGAGGCTGTTTTTCATCACAACTCCTTGTCATGTTCTCAGGACAGACTGTTCTGTCCTTCCAAAGGGGTGTCAGCACCCTTTTAAGTTTCCTCGTTTCATTCAAAGTGAAAGCCAAAGACCTTACAAGCAGGTGCTACCTCTAGGTCACATGGTGCCACTCGGTGCCATCTCTAGCTTTGCAGCTTTCTCTTTCTTTGCCCACTTTCTGCCTTCTTGCTGTAAACTATTGTCTTCGATTTCTATTGCTATGAAGAGACACCATGACCATGGCAACTCTCATAAAAGAAAGCATTTTACTGGGGCTGGTTTACAGTTCAGAGGTTTAGTCCATTATCGTTATAGGAGGAAGCATGGGAGCAGGCAGGCAGACATGGTAAGAAAATTCTACTTCTGGGTCTGTAGGCGGCAGGAAGACAGTGTGACACTGGGCCTGACTTGAACATTTGAAAAGTCAAAGCCAGCCCCCAGTGACATACTTTCTTCAACAAAGCAACACCTATTCCAAGAAGGCCACACCTCCCAATCAATCTTGCTATTGCGTGTGAGACAATGGGGACATTTTTATTCAAACCAGTACAACTACCTTAAGGTCTTTCATTTGCCAGACCTACTTGCTCAGCCTGCAAAGTGCTTCTCCAACAGCCCTCTGCTTAAGGTGTGTGTGTGTGTGTGTGTGTGTGTGTGTGTGTGTGTGTGTGTGTGTGTGTGTGTGTGTGTGTGTGTGTGTGTGTGTGTGTGTGTGTGTGTGTGTGTGTGTGTGTGTGTGTGTGTGTGTGTGTGTGTGTGTGTGTGTGTGTGTGTGTGTGTGTGTGTGTGTGTGTGTGTGTGTGTGTGTGTGTGTGTGTGTGTGTTGTCAGAGATCAACACTGAGTGTTTTCTTCTGTCATTTTCCACTGTGTTTTTTGAGACAGGCTCTCTCCTTTGAATCCATAGCTCACCAATTGATTAGACTTGTTGGTGAGCAAGCTTTGGTTGGGGGGATTCTTTCTGATACCAGAGTCTTGGGCTTATAGATAAATGCCATCACATGTGGCTTTCTATTAGTGTTAAGGGTCTGAACTCAGGTTCTCCTGCTGCAAGGTAGTCATTTTTACCAACAGAGTCATCTTCTTAGCCTCTAGTATTACTTTTCAAAGAACGAGTAGTTTCTTATTTGAAACTGTAGTCTCTCTTTGTCCCATTTTCTCACCATACTTATTTTTTCTTCTAATATACTATATTATATGTTATTAGCATATCTATATGCCTTTACCTTATGTGAATGTAAACCATGTGCGTCTAGGGGTTTCTACAGTGAGCGCATCAGATCCCCATTATAGATGGTTGTGAGCCACCATGTGGTTGCTAGGAGTTGAACTCAGGACCTCTGGAAGAACAGTCAATGCTCTTAACCACTGAGCTATCTCTCAAGCCCTATTACTATTACTATTTTTAAAACATCTTAAAGTAAAAGAAATTTATTGCTGTCTTAGTCAGGGTTTCTATTCTTGCACAAAACATCATGACCAAGAATAAACCCTTTAGGGAGGAAAGGGTTTATTCAGTTTACACTTCCACATTGCTGCTCATCACCAAAGAAAGTCAGAACTGGAACTCAAGCAGGTTAGGAAGCACTAGCTGATGCAGAAGCCACGGAGGGATGTTACTTACTGGCTTGCTTCCCCTGGCTTGCTCAGCTTGCCTTCCTCTAGAATCCAGGACCCACAATGGGCTAGGTCCTGCCCCATTGATCACTAATTGAGAAAATGTCTCACAACTGAATCTCAACTGGAACCCCTTTCTTTGTGATAACTCCAGCTTCTGTCAAGTTGGCACACAAAACCAGCCAGTGCAGTTGCATACATTATTCAAGCCAGAATTTTCTTGGATGGTTGATTCAAAAGGTATGTCCTCTGTGGTGTTTAAAAGTAAATGGTTCAGGGAATAGCCAGTAGAGAATGCCAAAAGATGGTGGAGATGGAGACTGTGTTTCACAGTAATAATTTTCAAAGTAGAGGAATTGAATTCAGGAACAAAAACTCTGTGTCTCTGGAAATGTAAATTTCATTCACATTCCAATCTGCAATTTTTCAAGTTCAGTGGTTCAAGGTCAGAGGGCATTTGTATTAGGGTAGACACTACTTTGTTACTTCACCTCTTGATTAACGCTCTGAATTCTTTATTATTATGGTGGCCTTCCAATGACAATAAAGCCAAGCTCTTATGACACTACTAACATTTATGCAGCAGTTAGGCAACGCCTATGTGAATTGTCTCCAGAGAGCTTAAGCAATAGGTCAGGATTGTTCACACATTTTGTACACAGAGAGGAACCAAACTGCCACCCAGTCTGCTATTAAATTCATAGTTTGATTGCTTTATTAGGAAATGGTAGTATATCTAATAGAGACCACAATGCATTACTAGTAGCTTCCTTTAAATGGATGGCTTCATATATGAACTTAACTAGAGTTAGTGGCCCAGAACTTATGATATTCTAGATTTTCTGAAGCTTGATTTTCTCACCTTAAATTTGGAAACTGAACAAGAGAACTGAATAACTTGAGACTCCCAAGGTATTGGTATTGATCAGAATGAGAATATTCTGCTGTGCGGGCTGACTTATGATTGGGTATAACTTTCTATCTCTGAGCCACACTTTAAATCTTGCTGAAACTTTTTTGTAATGTTTGGCAAATCCATTCGGTTTCAAATGAAATCAATATGACTAAAATTTAAAAATCTATACATAGATAATTGCATGGGTGTTTAAGAAATAGAAACAAAATCCTTGGTGAGAAGACCCTGGTTCTAGTCAATGTTATGGAAACGTGGGAGAAGTTCAAATTCAAACTCGTGTTCTCTCCTTTCTGTTGGGTGCCTTTCTTTTTTCCTTCTAGCATGGCCTATGAAAGACTTCAAGTTCAGCTCAATGAGCACGTTAAATAGGAAGTTGTGAGGAGATGCAAAACCAAAGGGCCTGCTTATAAGTTCACATCGAAATAAAAAAGGAGACTGGAAAAGTAGAGCATTTCAAATTAGTGTGGGCCCCAAATAATTTGTCAGCTTTGAAGGAGATGCATCTTATCTTGAACCAAATGCTGGAAAGAGTTTTTCAGCTTCTTCCCATTCCTTCTATAGAAGGAGGTTTGTTCACTCCCAGTGACAACAGGAATGCACAGGCAAATTATTCTTTCAATGAATTTTTTTCTCCCCATTTCTTTTAAGGAGGGTTACACTCAGTCACCTGTCTGCTGCTCCGAAAACTGATTCACTACACCGTTATCTGTCTTTACTGTCATATCAATACAAACAACAATACAAATAAACATACTAGAATACAAGCTGCAGCTGCGGTGCAAAAGCATCATCTAATTTAGCATTTTAATGTTCATTTAAAGTTTTGAAAGAAGAATGTTCCACATGAAAAGTTTGAAAGTTTTGAAATCCAATTATGAACACAAATTGATAGAGTAATCACATTGCCACATTTTGAAATAAATTGTATTAAATTTTGAAATTTACGTCTTCATGAGACTCATCTCAGAAAGGGATGGTGGTGGAACTTTCTTAGGGAGGAGGGTGTAGCTCTAAGGGAGCATAAAACCAAGGGAATTAGGGTTCTTGATAATAAGATGTGGCGGAGCATCTGTAAACAGACATCTGACTATACACATCTAATACTGTAGTCAGGAAATGACGGAAGATTGGCAGATCTGAATAAATGAAATTGATAAAAAGGTGGATTATGTAAATTATATAGGTCAAGTCTGGGAAATGCCGCTGAGCTTTGCTGGTGTGCAGTTGTGATGTGCTATTTAGAGGTCTGGTCATCTGAGGACATGTAAAGCTTGGTATTCCTGATTCTTTTATTTATTTATTTATTTATTTATTTATTTATTTATTTATTTATTTATTTCATCTTTATTAAATTGGTTATTTCTTATTTACATTTCAAATGTTATTCCCTTTCCCAGTTTCCAGGCCAACATCCCCCTAACCCTCCCTCTCCCCTTCTATATGGGGTTCCCCTCCCCATCCTCCCCCGATTACTGCCCCCGCCCCAACAATCACATTCACTGGGGGTTCAGTCTTGGCAGGACCAAGGGCTTCCCCTTCCACTGGTGCCCTTACTAGGCTATTCATTGCTACCTATGCAGCTGGAGCCCAGGGCAGTCCATGGATATTCTTTGGGTAGGGGCTTAGTCCCTGAAAGCTCTGGTTGGTTGGCACTGTTGCTCATATGGGGTCTCAGGCTCCTTCAGCTCTTTCAGTCTGATTCTTTTATTTTATTCTGTGTTAGAAATACGCAGATCCATCTGTCACTTGCTTACAGAAGGTTTACATAAGTTACTATTCGTGTGGTCATCCTAATTTCAATAGCTCCACCCAATCTTTGGGTTCATGTTCCAAGGTTCCATCTCTCCAAAGTCGACTGACTTTATTTATGAAAATATTGAAAGGAGATGTCTAGAAATAAGCAATTCATGCTTTCGTAATACTTTTTATTACGTCATATTGCTGTAACTTTTTAAGCTTTACAATTAACTATTATTATTATTTTCTGTGTACGAATGTTTTGCCTGAATGCATGGCTGTGTGCCATGTGCATGCTTGGAGCTTGCAGACACCAGAAGAGGGTGTTGGATGTGGATACTGGGAATTGAACCCACGTCCTCTAAAAAGCAGCCACCAGTGCTCTTAACCACTGAGGCTTCTCTCCCACCTGACAATTACTCATTATTGAAAATCTTTTATTGTACTAACTTTCTAAACTAAAATTTTTTTTATCAAAGATACATGTTAAGAGAATAGACAGTACAGTTACATTTCCATATCCATCTACTGTGAACCCTTGAATTCAACCAACTATGGATGGAAATGCTCTTTTTCAAAAGTTATCTCTATTGAGCATGTACAACTGTCCTCCTGTCAGTCTTTTTTAGGCAGTGGAATACAGGCACTGTTTGCATAGCTTTTCTTTGCATTGGGTATTCTAAGTTATCTAGAAGTGATTTAAAGAGTTCAGGAGGATGTGGCAGACTATGTCCAAATGCTATTTTTTATTTTTATAAAAAGATCTTTGTATCCTTGAATTTTGACATTTGCACAGAGAGCTGGAACAAATCTCATTCAAATAGTGAAGGAGGCCCTGTGTACATGGGGTTATTACTAGCCTATGTTACAGGCATCCACAGGGGGGTGTCTTAGAATTTAAATTTAAAAATTTAAAAAGTAGAATTTTCATTTTATACCATATCTATCTTCTCTTAGCACATGATATTTTGAGTCAGTGTTTTCCCTCATTTAATAGTATTTAAGGATAACTGTATATTGAGGATGAGATCTTACTAATGTGTGCCCATTGATTCAAGTCTTTAAATGCTAATCAAATTAGCTTAGTAATTAAATGTCTCTTTGTCACCTTTTGTGTCAGCAAAAGATGACTAAATATTCAGGATTTGTGAAGTTTAATACACTTTATTTGTTCAAACACTTCCACTGTACTTTTTCCACCACAAATATATGCAACGTAATTTACTAGGTTCACAAGTCCAAGTAAGTCACCTTTAATACAATTCAGCTTTTAGTAGGTTATATAATGGGATCTTAACATTTTTGATGAACACTAACAAATGAATGATTAGAAGTCTGTTTCAGTTTCTTACTTGACCATGATTAATTCTTCAGGAACCTAAATTCTGCCTTTCATCTGAAAGCTTCCCTGTGCTTCTCCTGTGTTCATACCCACCCAGAATTCTTCGCTTCACTCTTAGTTGGGAGCTTTTAGTACTGCTTCTTCACTCCCAGGGCTAGGATGTGTTGACCAGTGTCTGTTTCTTGCACTGAGTTAGAAGCTTCTTGATGCAGGAAGAGTCTGTTCAAAGAGGTCTTTATTGCTCGTTCACCACTGTACTGGCACCCCATGTAGAGCTGGACAAATGGTAGTTATCTCATAGTGGAGGGTGTGTGAGAGGGTGAATTAGCAAATGATCTGTGAAGGGATGACCTTCTGTTCTCTTTATTCACCTAGCTTCGGTCCCTATAGTGCTTAAGCCACAGTAGTTGCCCAGGAGTTGCGTTGGAGAAGCTAATGCTTTCTTGACTTTTTAAAGGACATTGAAAATATTGATGGAGGAGTGTGTGGTGTAAAGTGAATATTTTCCTGCAGCCATTACATTGTTTTTATTAATGTGCAAGCTTGAAAATTTGTAGCTGTGGTTTCTTTTATTGTGGTTTCTTTAATGTCTAACCACAAAATTTATTTTAATCATTTTGAGTTGTACAGTCACAAGCAGTAAGTATATTCACACTGTTATGTGATCATCCACTACATTTGCAGAATATTTTCATTATCTAAGATCTAAATTGCTGTTAAATAATAACTTCCCACATAAGTGTGACTTTATAAAACACATTTTGTTTGCCTTAGAATCTCTTATTTAGATAGCAGGGTTAGTAAAGTGTTTGCCTATGAAGCTTTGAGTTCAATCCAAAGAACCCATGTAAAAATCTGGGCACAGTGACGTGCACTTGTGGTATCTGTGTGGGGAGATGGAGAATAGGGAAGTAATGGCCAGCTAGCCTGGCCAATCATCAAGCTCCAGGTCCTAACAAGAGTCCTGTTCTCAAAATGTAAGGTGGATTTCTCCACAGGAATGATATCAGAAGTTGACCTCTACCCTATACACCTGGGTGTACACACACACTAAATACACACACACACACACACACACACACACACACACACACACACACACCTTCCCTTCCTAGATACATTACATGTAGACAGTATATTTTAAATATAAAAATATAAACTGTTTTTGCTACCTGAACAGAATTGGATATGCCCATTTCTCTTGGTGGCTCTAATGCCTTGGTTGGTGGTATACTTGTCTGACGACTGCATTACTTGAAAGATATCCAAGATGGATTGTGGTTTCTGTGCTCACCCATGAAGAAGGTCCTATCTCCAGGTCATAATCAGAGGTCATCTTTGTTCCCACTCATCTCCACCTCCCCCACATCTACTCATGCCCACACGCAGATAAACATCTATGGTTATTCCCAAAACTGTTATTTACTTAAATATTGGGACCTTATCTAATTTAAATTCCCAATGCTGAAACATGTAATCTAAATTTTTCAAAATTAATTCATTAGCCTTTAACCTACTGATCCAATTAGTACTGTCCTTCTGTGCATGGACATGGCTCATCCACTGAGCCATAGGCCACAGTTCTAAAGAAAATTGACTCCCTGTCTCTAGCAGTCATGAACTCAGTCAGGGATGGGGCCTCATGAGCTCCCCCACATAGTGGGATTTTTATCTGGCTTGATCTTGTGCCGGCCCATGTCATGTCATAGCACACTTTCCCATCCCTTGTCTCTTACATTCTTTCTGTCCCTCTTCTACGATGTTCCCTGAACCTTGGGGAGGTTGATATAGGTGTCTAACTACACCTGAGTACTCAGTCACTTAACCTCATCAATGATCATTACCCACTGCAACAAGAGAAGCTTCTCTGACCAAGGGTGAGACTAGTGGAACTCTGTGTTATAAACATTAATATTTATAAGGCAGTTTGACAATATAAACATTTAGAAAGTGTCAATAGGATTGCCCCTTGGGTTTATGACTTCCATAGCCACAGGTTTTGACTTTATAATATCAGGCAAGGATTGCCCCTCCACAGAGCAGACCTGAAATACAATCAAGAGAGCAGTTGATTATGTCCTTAATCACTCATGCCCCTATTATACCACTAGGCACATCCTAGCATAATTGCAGCAGGCTCTAGTGCTGGATATGAGCAATGATGCCTTTTCTCCCTCAGAGGTCTACAAAGCAACTCTGAGCACAGTGAAAGCCAGCCAGCAGGGATAGAGAGTTTCTGGGTCAGTTAAAATTGATTTCTCTGTCATGCAAACAAAGTATATGGTACCTTCCAAAATGGAATCTTATCATCTAGCTGTGGCAGGGAACCAAAAACAAGGACAATAGCCTGTATTTTATTGGGTGCCTCCGGGGCCTCACTGACCTGCTCTGGGCACTGAGATTTTAATCTTAATAACTCATATCTTCTGGGAGAACCATTATTTACTTTTATTCAAACTCTTTTCCTTTGAAATATATTTTATTTTGTTTGGTTTGGTCGTTATCTTTTAGAAGCTGGTTCTGTTTTAATGAGAGGCAGAGAGGAAGTGGATTTGGATGGAGGGGATGGGGGGAGGAACTGGGAGGAGTAGAGGGAGGGGAAACTAATCAGGATGTGGTGTATGAAAAAAGAATCTATTTTAATAAAAGGGTAAAGCTGAAAAAAAGTATTGTTAATTACCTTACAAACTGGTGGAACTTTACAAGGCTTCTTCATATATCATTAGTTCTGGTTAGCCCCCATACTCCTCTTCTTCCCACCCCTGTTCCCATTCTTACTTTAACTTTCAGCTCTTAGTATTCTCTTCCTGATATTTCATATCACACATGTTCTACTATCTCCTCTTATTTTACTGTTTTTTTTTTTAGTTGGATTGCAAGGTTATTTCCCAGCTTCTTCATGCCTACATTTTGGTAAGATGTTCCCCGGGCCTCTCCTTTCCCTAGCCTGTCCATTCCAGTACCTGCTTAGGCTCTTCTGCTTCCAGAACTGCTCCTCCTTTCTATCCACCACATCTATTTTCCTCTTCTCCCATCAAGTGCACCCCATCATGTCAACGGCCTATGTTAGACAGAACTACCACCCTCTGAGCCAAACAGCTGTTATCTTTGGAAGTTCAGCTTGTTGAAGTTTAACATCTGCTGATGAAGGACCTTCACCTGCATATCCAGCCACTTTCTCCCAGGACTTGAACACCAGTATGGAAGCCATCTTAATTACACATAACCGCAGGGAAGAACTAGAATGCAGGAAGAATAGAGGGAAAGTAGAGGAAGAGGGTTCCATCTATGGGGCCACGAAAAACCATCATCCCTGCTGGCCAATGCCTTCTTGGTGTGGTTTTGTTTGTTTTGTTGGTGGGGGGCACTCACACTGTGGTAACCTCTTACTTCTGCTCTGTAATTAAGCCTAATGATCTCGTGGTTCTCCAGAGTGACCTTTGATGAATTGTGCTTCAGTTTGTCTTGGGACCTTGGCAGGAGGGATAGATGTTGCTTACATCTCTCCACAGGAATTTCACCAGCAGCCTGCTTCTAGTTTCCTAACTTCCACACTCAAGCTGCTTGTATTTTTCCTTCTTTGGATGAGAAGCTTCCTGAATATTACTTCCTTCTAGGAAGAAAAATTGGCAGACTCACAAAGCGCCATATACACTATTGAGTTATTGTCCTAAAGATATCTTTCCAGCGTGGACACGGTCTATTGCACCAGACCCACCTGAAGATGCTTATTAGAAGGGTGGGATTCTAGGTCCCTCTCCATCTGCTGAACTGTATTCTCTCCACGGCTACATTGAGTCAGCCCCGTTTGCTCAGACACAGACATATGAATCAATCTCCCTCTCCCTCTACACCCCACCCCCAAATCTGCCTCTTGCCCGCATGTGCACCGTGTATTTAGTGAAGTTGAAAAATCATTCCTCACTACTGTGCTGTATAAAATATGTAGGATATAGTCATTGACATTTAACCAGTTTCCTTTAAGCTCTTTCTTCCCTAGGCAAAATAAAACTACTTTGTTTCTATTGGCACTCATTCGAGTGCTTAAATCTTTGTTGCTTTGCTGTTCTGAATACACCAATTTTAATTTTAATATTTTTTTAGTGAAATCAGATTCTGTTAATTGTAGACATAGGATCAACGAAGACAGAATTTAATGTTAGGTTTAATTGTATTCATCATGTGCTGGCTTTGTGGGAGCCAAAGCTGCATATTATGACAAATTCCTGATTGGGGAAATGTCATACAGTTAAGAGTCTTCTTCAATGACTCTTCACCTTATTGTTTTTGAGACTGGATCTTTGAATCAAACCTGGAGCTTTCTAATCTGGATAGTGTCACTTTCAACTTGCCTGGGGTTCCCTCTCTGCTCTCTGAGGCTAGAATTACAAGCGAACTGTCTGGCCTTTTGCAGAGTAGATCCTTGCTTTTGAATCGGGTCAAGGCATTCACTCCAGTTTCCCTTGCTTGTGTAGTAAGCACTCTAACTGCTGACCTATCTCCCAGCCGCCTCCCTAGACGCCTTTTATTTCTATTTTGAAATAGAGTCCCACTAAGTTGCCCAGGATGGGCTTCAAATCATGGTCCTTTTTCTTTAGCCTCCAGAGTTCCCATAGTTAAAATGTGCTCCACCAACTCTGGTTCACTCTGACTTTTCAAAAGTCATGGAGCTAGCCCTCAGTCACAACAATTTCACCAAATTTACAAAAGTAAAATGAATTTGATAGTAAACTTGTGGCTTGAAGTTAGCACCCAGTGTCTCCAAAACCCCAGTTAAGCAATGCTATAGTTGAAAGAGGGCCTCTCCTGGAGACATTTGGGAAAACTTTTATTGTAGAGTATATTGTCTGTTGTTTGATATGTGATTTTCATAGATGCTGAAATGGAGAGAATTAGGCTTCAAGATTAGTTTGGCTTTGTGCCATGGCAAAATTGGCTATTGTATGGCAGACATACACTGGAGAAGCATACGAGAAAAATCAAATTTAATGGGGATCTTTTCCTCCCAGTTAGTATGTACAAATTCACCCCAAGTTCAATCTGAGTTGTCTAAAGCAGGAAAGTTTAAAAGAAATGTCCAGGGATTAGCCTAAGATTATGCAATAAGCTTTTGGCAAAGCCAAAGACATTTTTAAAATTGTAAGTTACTACCATTCTGTATGCATAAAAGAGCAAAATGGGATCTGGAGAGATGGCTCAGTGCTTAGGAGCATTTGTTACCCTTCAGATGGCATGGGTTTGATTCCCAGTACCAACACTGTGCTTCACAACAATCCATAACTGTAGTTCCCAGAGATCCAATCCCCTCTTCTGACCTCCACAGGCACAAGCCGCATAACTGGTGCACATCCATTCAGGTTCAATGCTCACACGTAAAATGAACAAGGCTCTGAAAAATAAAATTGGCATGAGGGGTCAAACGTAAGAAAGGATGCCAGCTTACAGAAGTCAGCCTCTAAACGCTCTATAATGCCTTCATAATTATACCACAAAGCATAAGCAAATATCAGGAGTGTCCACACTTGCAGATAATTCTTGCCTAATAGTGCATATAATAATAGATTTTAGTTACATTGAATACTGTGAATTCTCATTTAAAAAAAAAATCAAAAAATGCTGTAAAAAAAATATGTCCATCAATAACAGTTCACTTTAGGGCAAAGTGGCTATGGCAAGTATTTACTTTTTCTAAATTATTGCAGTTTTGCTAAATACCATTGACTCCCTTTTACTGTAACTGGTTTATTATGCATGCCATGGCCTTTGCATTTGCTTTTCGCCAGGATGTCGTTCATCTTCTCTGAAGGCTACCTCTAAAATGCATCAACTTTTTTTCATTGACCTTTTGACTTAGGATTAGTTTTGTTTAATACGATAAGTTGATTGCGTTTTGGAAAAGTAAATTAAGTTGTTACCTGGTTATTGGTAGAACGGTCCATAGCGATGATGAATTACCCTATTTTGCTGACCTAAATGTGTTTCCAAGTGATGCAAGTCACGGGTGCAGTTGTCACCACAAGAGTGATGAATGTAACAAGAATTCACTTCCTAGGAATGTTTGGCATAATTATTGGCACGGTAGCACAATTAATATGTACTATTTTTGTGGTCCTTGCTTGGAGTTTGAAATTGCCATAGGAGGCTTGAGATGTGGCTTGTTGGTAATACACAAACAGTAGGATGAAATCGTTTCCCCATACTACCTTGGAGCCACACCTATGCAAGATTGAATATGGACTCTTGTCAGAGCATCTAGCCTTGCGTAAATTATATTTAAACAACAATTGACATGCTATCAAAACTGTCTTATTCCTGCCTTATCTCACCTAACATCTCTATTCAAAGCCATTTTTTTCCTAACCTATATTGCAGCATTTTCATACTTTTGTGAAGTGTTTTGCACAAAGACCACTTGTCAGGAAAGCCACAGAAGACATTGTGATAGGAACCATGGAGACTCAGCCCTAGTCCACAGAGATGTCATGGGGAACCTCAGTGACTTTGAACTCTGTGTTCAAAGTGTAAGTGCCTGGATGTATAAGCGTCATGGGGAGCTCCCAATGAAGGCTGTACCCTTCTTTCTGGCAACCACAGAATAGGTACATATGAAGCCTTCCTGAAGCTTTGACTTAGTTTACCCTCTGCCCTTGACTGCCTCTCATCCTGTCTTTGTTTTGCCACTCTCTGTCAACTCCTACCTCAACCTCCCAAATATGAGGATTACAGGCCTGCACTGAATTGACGTATAACTTGTTGTATGGACAGAGTCTGGGCCACAGTAGCATCTCATTGGCTGTTGAGTAGCACATCTCAAAAATACAAACAAAAAAACCCCTTACTTTCATCAACATGTCTTTCATTGCTTAACTCCCCAGTTTTTAGCTACAGCTCGAGGCTGTCTGAGGTACCAGCACTCAATCCTCTCCGTTGACCCTGAGGTTTCACCGCTCTGTTGGTAGATTCTCTACACTTTGTCCTTGCTATTTACTTTGTACCTGATGGTCTATCTATGCAGAATGCTTTTCTTATTTATCTTTAAGTCTCCTCCAGGGGAAAGTCATCTTGTAGAATGAAATATGCCTTTGTCTGAAAGCTCACAGTATTCTATAATATTTTGTAGAGGCTTCTGATATTTCCAGCTGTGGCCCCATCAGCGTGTGAATTAAGATTTCTACTCTTTTACCTTACATAGCTACATAGGCATATGTATTTTTATATATGCTTAAGTGTATCTATTGAGCTGTTTCTGAAGCTGTAGTTTCGAGTTTTTTATAGACTCTGGCATACCATTAGAAGTTCTTTTCCTTTTTTTTATGTAGTTATCACATGTTAAGGAAAGAAAATGTTTATTACTTTCAAACTGAGTTTAATTCCAAGAAACACTGACTTTTAAAACACTAAGGTTTTGCCCTGATAATAATGCGTTAAATAAAAAGAAAATCAAGATAGCTTTACGTGTGAGGTGAAGATTTTTTTTAAATTTAAGACATAAAATTTTATAACCCATGCATAAACTGGAGCAGTTGAACTCACTGTAGGCCTTTTTTTACTTTATTTCTGGAGTCATTTTGCGATTCATGGTGTCCTAACATTTGACTGCAGCCCAGGGTGACTGAATTGATACTTGTTTCTCTTCTCTGAAAGATGTTTCAGTGGTCAATAGTGCGAGTTCTGTTTTCAAAAATACCAAGTCCAAAAAGACACAAATGCTCCCTTAGGAGACCTTGGGCAGCATTGAATCACTTGTCTGAAGGCTATGATGTGATGTGCTCAGTGTGATTGCTCTGTTTTTCATCCAGGGCGTCCTTTCCTGGCTAACTCTTCTCTGGAATATTTGCTTAGGAAAGGCTGAGGTTTGCAGAGAAGAGGAGTTGTGGATCAGAGAGTCAGGGACTGTCTGTGACTGAACTTTTACATTGGTATAGGTGTGATTTTTCTCCTCCAATTCTAGCTGTTCTCAGCTCTTGATGATCCGCACTGAGAGGTAGGACCTACAAATTTAGGCAAAAGAATTCCTATGTTCCTAAATAGAAAACCTAACTACCAATAGAATGCTCACAATCAGAAAGTATTTTACCCACCCTGTCTGTCCGTCCTCCCATCTGCCTGCCTGTCTGTTTATATGTCTGCCAGCTGTCTGTATTTCTGTCTATCTAAACAATTGTCTATCTCCAAATTGGATTCAGACTGACTCTTCAGGTTAGAATCCATTAATGTGATGTATAGTCACCCTAGTCACCTCTCTCGTGTCACTTTTGATAGAAACCAACAGAGAGATGTTTTGGCAAATGTATTCATAATTTGTCTTCCTTGCAGGGCTCTCTCTGCAATTGTGTGTCCCATCAGGGACTCTGTTAACTTATTGGCAATCTACTGTGATTGATGGCAACTGATGTCTTATTAACATTTTCCCCACTTTTCTATCCACAGAGCAATGCTAAGACAACCTTTCGCTTAAGGAATTAAAAAGAAATATCACTTCATCAGGTAAGGAAACCTACTTCAAAGGTAGATGTGCATTTTTTATTTTTACAATATTTAAGATTGTAAAGGGAATTATGCCATTAAACGTGACTGTGTAACAGTAGCATCCTGCTTGATACTTTTCATCAGAGAGCATGATAAAAGGCAGGAAGGGCGAATACAAATGCGGAGACATTTATCATCTCACTTGTCAAAGAGGGTAGATCAATACACAGAGAAGAAACAAGCCTTGGTCTCTATTCATTGTATAGAAGTAATGTTTGTGCTTTATTCAAACATTTCTCTTTAAGCACAGAAAATAGCACTGTTCATAAAAGAAAATTCCTGAAGTAACTGAAGGATAAACATTATAGGGTGCTATTAATAAGAAAATTATTTTTATTGGATGTGTTCATATATCAAAAACCTGAAAATATGGCATCCTGTTTTTCTTATATCTCGAAATAATGAGGTCAGTTCTGAGAGTTTAAATGTTATTTTGAAGCTTGTCTTCTGTCTGGCAAATCCTTTCCTACCCCCTGTTTCCCACTATTCACATTGCACATCCCACGGCATTTGTGTCATGGAGGATTACCAACTCCAGAACAGACCCTGCTGGGTCTGTGTGGCCTCCTGAAAGGCCATTTATTGTAGTGTATTTTACTTGGTGAAAAATATCTTGAGTGGAAATCAGGAACATAGTTCAGAGAACTAGATTTCAACCAACAAGAGCTCTCTTAAAGAATTATAAGGCCCCCATTGTTCACATGTCTGGTTCTGTACTTCATAGGTTTCGTTAAACAAATGATTTCTCATGGAGTTTAATTAAGAAGATTGCATGCAAGATTTTGAGGTAACAAAATCCTTCCAGCATGTTTTGCCCATTGTTCTTGGGAAGGATTGATCTATTGAGATGTCATTTAGTAATTAAGAGGAAATGATTCATGCCTCCAACTGAATTTGTTATCATTGTGTTGTCTGGAAACAGATTTCATGTGATGGATTCTCGTGGTATTCTAAAATACTACCAGAGACCCCAAAACCAGTGGCATGGAAATTAATATTGCTTGTGATAATATCCAGACTTTTGTAAATAGTCTGTGGCATGTTGGCTGTGAGACGCAGAAAACTTTTAGGTTGTAATTCCTAATGAATGAGGATTAATACCAGAACGCAAGGTACGTCAAGCGATCCTGAGGGTCACTTGAGGTTGAACTTGAAGGATGCAGTGATCACCTGAGTGCTTTCCCATCTACTAAGATATTGTGGCTTAGCTCTGAGGGGATTTTCCTGGCAGGATATGATACTTTTTCTTTCTTGTTGTTTAAAAAGATAGTTGGTTTTAAGAATCTGTTGTCTTCTAGAAAAGGGAGCGAGAAGGCTGGATTTCACCTTTCTCAATACATACTTGCTGATCTGTTTGGCTAGCCTTTTAAGTGACTAATGAGAACTTTCGCTTGGCAGGCAGCAAGAGCTGATGAAATATCTCATTTTTGTCTTTGTGAATGGACTCATCTGGCCAAAAACCGAACACAGAGAATCTTCCCAATTTTTCTCCCTCGCCTCACAAAGACAGGCTGAAACTTCCCAAAAATTCTAAAGCACGCTTGTGTTCAGAATGTCCCCAGGCTATTCAGCCAGTGCCTCTGACATTAGACTAAGAAAGTTGTGGGGGGCGAGGAGGGCAGGCAGTACAGCAGCTTACTTTTCAGTTGAGATTCCCACAATCGTTAATGTGTTGTGGTGTCTGAAAGACGGAAGACGCCAGAATTGTGGACTGTTTGGGAAGTCGACACTCCTCCCAGATCTTTCCTGTCTCTTCGTGTCCCATGTTGAATATAAACAGATTTATCACTTACCCTAATGTGTAAGTGTTCTCCATGGAGAGTCTACATTCTTCTCTTATTTGAAAGCGAGGCACAAATGGTGGACTTTCTTTAAGCTGCTAAGGTAAAGAGCAGGACATTACTGCAATCACGCCCTTAAAAGTAGTTTCCACCATGTGGCTACATTGCTGCATGGGAAGGAGAATCCATGCATCTTAAAGACTGTTCACACTTGGCAGGCTGTGAAAAAGGAAAACTCTAGCAGTCTAACAGGCGTTTAGAATTGTTTGATTGTTGGTGACTTGAAAGCTGCTTCTTCGCTTGGACTTGTGAAACTCTGTTGTTTGTTGATCATAGGAGAAGGGTACTCACCTTCTCAATGGGTAATAAACTGAAAGGAAGATCTGCTTTTATATTTCAGTTGATGTGTAAATGGAAACAACTATTTTAGTGGGAAACCTGAATAAGAACATAAGTTTAATACTACCCAACAATGAAAGGATCTTTTTCTAAAGCTGAGAAGTTTATCCCATGTTATTAGATACCAATCAAAGTCAGGAAGCACAAAGTGCCCAGATCCAGATTTGAACTAAATGACAGCATTGCACATGAGTTCTCCCTCTATCGTGGTCACAGTGAGCATCTCCCAGATGAGCTACTCTCCATGTAGGCAGCATTCTTTTGAAGCCCGATGGTTGCAATGAGTAATAATCTGTTCTTCCACCCGTGTATTGCCCAGCTTTCCTTGCCTATTTTCAGTAAATGAATACATGTTATATATGCATATACATATACTATTTGATTATTTATCTGACAATTTTTATAATTTATTTTGATCACAATCACCTCTCGCTCCTCCCCTTAACTGTTCTTAGATTAATCTTCACTTTGCCACCTCCTCATAACTGTGTCCTCTTTTAAAAGAATAACCCACAGTCGTGTTTGTGCTGTCCATATACTCTTGGGGCATCCACCGGAGTATAGTTGACCTGTCAGATGCTATACCTTTAAAGCGGAGTCTTCTTCCTTCAGAATCCATGACCCATCGATAACATTTCAGCTAAGATGGTACTCGTGAGCTCATCCCATCCCATGCTGGAATATTGACTGGCTTGATCCTGTGGCAGGCAACAGCAACTCCTATTGATTTCACAAGTGCAATAGTCCTCTCATGTTCAGAAGACACAATTTTGCTCTGGTCTTCCCTGACCTCTGGCTCTTACAATTTTTCTTGTCTTCTGCACTGGTCTCCTAAGTCATGGCAGGAAAGAGGTTATTATATGACACTCCACTGACACTTACTTTCCACCCTTTGACAAATTATGAGTTTCTGAGTTAACCACTGTCCACTACACTGAGAAACTTCTCCTGATGCAATCTGAATGTATTACTCTGAAGATAGAGAGATATAAATTTAAAGGATAGTTTGATACTGTGCACATTTAGCAAGATGGTAGTAATAGGTTCACCTCTAGGACATTAAAACTCTCCATCATCATCATCATCATCATCATCATCATCATCGACACCACCACCACCACCACCACCACCACCACCATCACCATCACCATCATCATCTTTTGTCTCCCAACTTACAGCTCCAGGCATGCATTTCCTCCTGTGAGGTAGCCCTTACATACCATTGGAAAACAACTGGTCACTCCTATAAGATTTACACTACTATATATAGTCTTAGGGAGAATGATTAGAAAGATGTGTAATCAGGCCTATGTCTCCATTGGAAACTCACTCTTCCCTGGGCAGTGATTCAGGAGCCTAGCCAAGGGCCAGGGTAATTCCATTTCTAAGTTATTCTCATAGGGTTGAAAATTCTTTTGCTGTATACTGAGTCCTCATTAAACCATATTAGCCCACATATAAGTGTGTGTGTGTGTGTGTGTGTGTGTGTGTGTGTGTGTGTGACAATGTTGGTTAGAAGAGTTTGCCAGATCCTTGAAACTGGAATTGGTGTTAATGGTGGTTGTGAGTTCTGCAACTGGACCCAAGTCCTTTGTGAGAATAAGTGCACTCAGTCACTGAGCCATCTTCCTAGCCACATCCAATTAAACATTTTTTATGAGATTATTTTTAGGACTCTTATAAAATGGTAGTTTCCATGTGGCTTTTCAGTGTTAGTTATTCTTTTCCCCAAACTCCTCCTAGCCCTACTCTACCATCCCTCTCTTTTCTTAATCCTCCCGCCCCATTAATCCCTCTGTTCCTTTCTGTGTGAAGTCTAAGCAACGCCATGTGTCTTGAAATTATATAAAATTACATTAAATTTCATGTGCAGTGCTTTCACAGGGAGGCTGAATTCTAATACATTTTCTGAGACTTATCTCTGGAGTGGCATCGGTAATTGAGATACCTTTATTAATTGCATCCCTTTTCTTCTTGATTCTTCTGGGACTCACTGATTTTTTTTCTCTGGACAGCCTGCCCTACCCCTCTTCCATTCTTCTTCCTAATTAGTCTTGTAACCATTTCCGAAAGCTGGGAAAGTGCATTTGGAAGGTGTCTCAAGATACAGCAGCATTTGTCTTGGGTGCTAGCTGGGCCCATGCTGATTCAATGGTGACTGGAAGAGAAAGATGGGATTGCAGCTTCATAGTGACAATCGCTGTTAGTATCCAGTAAGGAATCTGAAGCTTGCACGAATCCCTCTTTCTCCTCCCACTGTAGTCTGGTAGGGAGAAATATCTGTTTTGAATAGGAAGGAGATATGTGACTCACTTCAGTATGAGAGATGTCCAGCAGCTTAGTATTTGAGCACAGCACGGCTATTCAGTGACCTTTGCAATGAACTCATGACAGACACCAACTGGACCAGATGGGTTTCTCCTGCTGCACTTCCGGCTTACAGCTTTTAAATGTTGTCTAGGGTCATCAGAATTAGAGCTGGTGATGAGATAAGGCTACTTCAGTATTCTTTGCAGGATACTGTAATGACCTGCGAGACATTTTAATGCCCACAAAAGTATACCATACTGAGGGAAGTCAGCCTGATGTGGCCCTCGTTCTCAGCAAATGTAAGCTCTATTAAAATAACTTAGCCCATACAAGAAACTTGATTTCAAATTACAATAATAAATGGTACCCCTTATTCATGAATGACAAACCATCCTGAGTGAACTTTAATAATTACACGGTATGAGACACCTGGCAGGGATGCTTCAAGCGTCCCATGTTCAGGTCTGTGTGTGTTTCAGGCCCAGAGGCCCGGAGGCCCAGATGCCTAGGTACTGGGAGGGTATTATCATGCCCTTCCCTTCCAGCATCTGGACATTTCATCCCTGGCTGATTTTGGAGGGTGTTGAATCCTGACAAGAAGGTTATCTAGGGAACTACCCAGGAGGAAAATGAAGCCCAGTGTGGAGCAGGAGACCAGGTCTAGGCCCCTGCTGGTAATACAGTATGTTGCTGTCACAACTGACTGCATACAGAAATAGATTCTTCCCCCTCCTATTCATTATGTTTTCCTTTGCCTGGTTTTGTTTTATTTCGCCTTTCGTGACAGCATTCATTTTGTAAGGCAAAGAAAAAAAACGACCCTTGGATGGATTCAAGTTTTCATATCTGCAGAAGACAGTTCTACAGCTTTTGTCTAACTTAGCCATTATGGTTATGTAAAGATTCTTTGTTTCTGGTCGACTGTTGTGGCAAGCAAGTCTATAAACTCCTAGAAACACGGGAGAGAATGCTGTCTATTCAGAGAGAGGAGTAGGATATGGTACATAGAGCCAATGTTGAGAAGGGCTTTGTTTTCTGCAGCAGGGTGGAAATTCACATTCAGACTCATGCTCTGTGGTATTTAGCATGCTACAGTTAAACAAAAGAGCACGCCAGCCTTCATAGCCATGTTGATTAATGCATTCCTTGAATGTGTTGATTAATGTGTTCCTGGGATGCCTCCGTAAGCTGCCACTGCAGCTGAGGTGTGTCCAATGTGCCTCCTCACCGGCTGCTGCCTCATCATGCGGGTTCATTTGCACATGGGTCTTCTGTGTGTTTATATCACACCAGCACCTTTATAACTTAAACCTTTATAATATTAAAATACATTTTTGAACATTTTCACTCTGATCTAGTAGTTGGGAATCCAAAAACTTTTAAGTTCATAGGGAGAAGCTCTCCTAGTCATCTAACTCCATTTACTTGCCCTCTGGATACAGGACAGGATGTCCTGTGTTTCATTTCTGTTCTTTTCAAACCTTTTATAGAGAGAAAAATGTTGGAAATAGTCACAGGAAGAAACTTGCACTGGAATGATAAGAAAGATGTGTAATCAGGCCTGTGTCTTCATTGGAAACTCACTCTTCCCTGGGCAAGCAGTCATGGGCCCAGTTAGGGGCAATGCCATTTCTAAGTTATTCCCATAGGGTTGAGAATTCTTTTGCTATATACTGAATCCTCATTAAACCACATATTGTCTCATACTGTTTCCAAAATACTCATCTGGATATGGTTCTGCCCAGCTAATAGCTTATTAAAGTATAAATCAGACTTTGTTTAGTTTGCTTAGTCTTTGATGTCTTATTCTTTAGACATAAGAATGCTATTGCTACTTTGAATATTTTCTCATTATTTAGCAAAAGTGCTAAAAGAATCAAAGCATCCTTTTTGAAGTGGGCAAAAGGAAAACAGGGCATGGAAGAAATGGCCCTGTTCTCCAGCGGTAGTAGTCTCCAACTAGATGGTATTTTAACAGAGGAAATCATCCATGCTACTCAGAAAGACTGCTTTTGCAAGGCATAAAGCAAAACAAAGAAATTCACCCTGAACAAGAATGAGTCTGTGTAGATTATTACTGTGTGAAACCACTATAGAGAAGTGACAGTTGTCAATAGGTACCTCATTTAGTTCTTGGCATTAATGGTAAAGAATGACAGTTTGGTATTCTGAATGCTAAGAGGAGACTTTATTCTAGCTATAGATAATAGCTCAAACCCATCTAAAAGTCCTCTTTGGAAGTTCATAGACTACGCAACTTGTGTTATTTGATGACATGCATTTAAAATTCACTACTTTAAAATGTTGCATTATGTCCATTCTCTGTCTCACAAGAATGCTTAAGGACATGGGAAAGAACATAAGGTGTTGATTAATTCCTAGGGTGTTTTTTTTGTTGCGCTGGCTAATTTTACGTCAATTTGATACAGCTAGTGTCATCTGAGAGGAGAGATCCTCAAGTGAAAAAATGCCTTCATAAGATGGGGCTGTGATCAAGCCTAGAGGTGGTTGTCTCAGCCAATCTTGAGTGGTGCCACCCCTAGACTGGTGGTCCTGGGATCTCTAAGAAACCAGGCTGAGCAAACCTGTAAGCATCACCCTCCATGGCCTCTGCATAGCTTGTAATTCTAGGTTCCTGACATGTATGAGTGCCTGTCCAAATTTTCGTCAATGATGAACTAAGATGTGAAAGTGTGAGCCAAATTAACTCTTTCCTCCCCAACTTGTTTATGGTCATGTTGCTTCAAGACAGCAAATGGAACCCTAACCACATGACACTTGCTTAAGCCTCTCTTTGGAACTCAAGGTGCAAAAATGATATGCTTCTATCATACAGTTAACATGGAGGCCAGCTGGTAAAAGCAGTCACGAGTTTTCAAAAAACCTTTACTGGATGAAATGCTTAAAAGAGAATACACCAATGTAACTATATATATATACATATACATATACATATATATATATATACATATATATATTTCGTATGGTTTGCTTAAATTCCACAAGAATTGATGGGTTTAAACAAAGGGCGGCAGAGAACACGATTAATCCATTTTTCTGTGCTGCTTCTGATCCAGTACTGAACAAAAAGCTTGTTGATAGAACTGTTGGCTTCAGGAATGGAAGACCACAGAACATGTTAGGCAAAGAAAGAATAAAAAGTACAAGACTGTCCAACCTAAAGAAGCACAGGGGAAAGGTTTCAAGTAATGTCTATTTTTATTCATTTATTTAGTCATAAAGCACAGAGAAGATGTAGCTAAGAGCGAATGTACTTTCTTTCCTAAACAACTTTGTTCCTCGGGGCAAAAAAAAAAAAAAAAAAAAAAAAAGGAGAAGAAAACTAACAAATATAACCAGATAAAACTACCAGATTTAAATGATTGCAATGACCTTGAAAATATAACTAAGTTCCAAGTGTCCTGTAAAACATTTTTTTTTATTATGTAATAGTTCATTCCCCCTTTTAAGAGAATACAGATACAGCTAAACATCAATACATAGCAGACTTCAAGCTGATTTGGCATGTAAAATAGTAAATTATTCAACTATTACATGCTCTGGAAGATAGGGGAATTTTGCCATAAAGTGGAAAACATAAATACATCCTAGCCCTTTGATGAGCTCTGAGCACCTAGTTCATGCTTTGTAAACAGCAACTGAACTCAAATAAATGGTTGCTCTCTATGCAAAACTTCTGTGCAAAACTTCCCTCAAATTTCCTCTCAGAATTTTCTAATTTGCTTTTGATGTTTGATCACAGCTTTTATGATAAATTCATAGCCATTTTCATTTTCCCGAGAACCTTGGGATGCTCGAATTTTCCTTCCTTGGATCCATCTCCAGGTTCAGTGAGAGAGAGGATTTCAAGTCACTACATCAGAATGTACTTGTTAATTCTACCCAGTTGTCTTAATTACTGCAGTGCCTTGGCTTTCATCCGTGAAGGAACTCAATACTTGGGACATTTGCAAACCCTCACCAGGAAGAGCAAATAACCAAACCCAGACTTCTTTCAAAGGAGGATTCCCTCAGCTGAGAGTCAAATGATTTTCCTCTTTCAAATAGCGTGTTTGATGACCACTGGATGAGTGAAACAACCTTGCACAT
The DNA here is from genome assembly GCF_011064425.1 of Rattus rattus. Lineage (NCBI taxonomy): Eukaryota > Metazoa > Chordata > Mammalia > Rodentia > Muridae > Rattus > Rattus rattus. Next base: position 58,141,762 of record NC_046160.1, read on the forward strand.
AGTTGGGTCGGCCCATTCATTATTTTGTTGAGAGAAAAATCAAAATTCATTGTGAAGTTATATGCACTTCTCCAACAAAAATTAAAACCTCACATATGGACCCTATATCTAATGCGTATCCTATGGCCACCCTTATTAATAGACATTATTGATTGCTTCTTATATACAACAGAGGGAACGAGGAGAGCTGTTGGGAGTACAGACAGATGTGGTACTTGCCCATGGGCTACTTGCATCACTCACTTATATATGCGCAGTTTTACTGCTCGCATACATAAGTGTGTAATCATAGAATAGCATTGAAGTTGCGTGGTAGAAACCAAAATGCTCCAAGAGTTCAAAGAATGGTGATATCTAGGTTGCAGGAAACTTTCCAGGCTTTAGGACTGGATTTGAAGTAAGGAAAGATGCTTCCAGATGTAGTTCAGAGAAAAAATTAGAAAGAGCAGACGACCACCAATATCACTCATAAATAAATAAATACATGAATACATCTAGGAGTAAATGTAGGGATAAGGTAATGCTAGGTGAAACATCTCTGCCTTCTGGAATTCATACAATGAACCATGTCCCCCAAACTGGAATGTGTTTTAAAAGATGCTTTTTCGGGGACCCCATGTGGAGAGAATGGATGGCATCAATCATCCCCAAGAGAAGAGATGGTTGTAGAAATGAGAAAATGTCTTTTAAAAATTGTTATTAATGAAACGACCTAGATGGAAGTAACTCAGTCCAAATGATTTTTTTTATGAAGAGTCATATGAATAAAAAAATTTTATTTACCAAAATCAAGGAGAGTGGGAACCAGAGCACAGTATTCCCATTGCCACAGGGGACATTTCTTAAACCAAGAATGAGACAATATCTTCTTAGAACCAGATAAGGTGGAGTCAAACAAAGAGGAAGGAGCTGCACTTGCTCTCCTCTTGTTCTGTGGTCCCTGTTTGGACAGGGTGCTTAGTCAGACATGTGTCAAATTATTGAAGTGGTATTTCTGTGAAACATTTCCATCTTAATAATTCTTTCAGATTTATTAAGATGAAAGGCAGTTGAACCCCAGGGCATGCATGAAGATGAATCACAAGTCTCAAAAACACAACCCCAGAGCGACGCATTGAGGGCAGAGGGGAGTCATATGCTCTCCTAGTCAGACTCTGGCACAACTAGTGCATCTGACTATAAATTTAAGTGCCAAAATAACATATTATGTCCATCAATTTTTCATTTTGGATTCGAGTATTTCATAATCACACTTACGCTATTGTCCATTCATTTTTTTATTTATCTGCCCAAGTGAAAAATAGTCATATTTTCCCCCAAACATAAAATTATCTGATTTCCCTTCTAGTTTTTATTTACATGGAATAAGAAAAAATAAAAAATAAAGTGAAATAAACACCCAACCTGACTTGAGGTGCCTTTTATTTATCCCGTGCACAGTCTATTCCACAAGGACACCCTGCCTGCCTTCACCCAGATCATTCCAACCACATCCTGCTGTCCTTGATTGCTTTGCATGGCCTCAGTGTCACATTTTCTTTGGTTTATCCAGTCCTAAAAGTCACTGTAGTGACCTGACTAGTAAAGAACCTAATTTCTGATGAATTTCATTAATACTTTAGCTTCTGTGAATGCTTTCTGTTGTAGGAAACCACCTTGTTCTTTGTTTCCCACACGTTCTTTGGCACTGTTCTGCATCTGGCTAACACAGGGAGCACTTCGACATCTGTAATTAATTGCTCTTATAATTTGTCATTAGCCAGTTGCTTGATAAACAGAATGGGAGTATTTGTTAGTGTCTATAGGGCTTCTTTTTTTAATTTTTTAATTTACTGTTCTCTCTCTCTCTCTCTCTCTCTCTCTCTCTCTCCTCCTCTCCCCCCCCCCCTCTCTCTCTCTCTCTCTCTCTCTCTCTCTCTCTCTCTCCTCTCTCTCTCTCTCTCTCTGATGTGGTTTGGGTAGGTGGGTGCCAGTATGTCATAGCACAGGTGTGGATGTCAGAGGACAGCTTTCTAGAGCTGGTTTTTTCCTTACGGGTTCCAGGAATGAAATGCAGGTGTCAGGGCTGCTTTCTCTGTGACCTGTGAGCCAGCTCACCGGCACCACTGTCCAGTTCCTAAGATTACACAGTGCACTCACTGCAGACTATGTCACCTTTTACCCAAACCACACTGCCTTCTGTTGGGTTTTATATACTTCACTGTGGTTGGATGTTTCGCCTCTCTTCATAGACTATAAAGAATCTCGTACAGTTTCCCTTCTGTTCTTTAGAGAATTTAATGAGAAGGAGAGTGTTTCCTTTAGAGGCCTTAATCCACCCAGGATGCATTGCCCTTATTTTCTGTCTTGTTGACATATGCATGATGTAATGATCCTTTTAAGAAAATAGATGTTTATTATCAAAATACCATCAACCATCTGGGATCCTCTAGCACTATATTCTATAAAGACAAATTAGTTTAATTTCATATAATATATTTTCATTTCTTCCCAGTAGTGATGGCCCTTCTTTAATATTTAATAAGGGAAAATTAACATAGCATTACAATAGCAGTTAGAAATAATAAAACTATTCCCTAAGTGGTTGTTTTTAATATAACTCTTCTTTCTTTTTACTTTTAGTCTATTCCCAAAACTATGTTGACGGAAGTTTGGGGAGGATTTAAATTTGTATCTAGGCAATGATATGTTTGGAGTGGAATTACATGTTCCCAGGGATGTTTTTTAAAATCGACTTTGATATTGCAGTAATAATAGTCACTGTTTATTAAGGCTTATTGTGTACTACACTATTCTAAGTACATTGTATATTTTATTTCCTATTATCCTCAAAATGGTCTACTATTTATTTACTACTTATTTATTTTACACATGAAAAAAATCATGTACCTTGCCGTGTACACAGAGCTTGTAAACAGTAAAGTGGAGATTCAGTTGCTATAATCCAAGTTCCAGAGTTCATCGGCTTCACCACACATGTGGTTGGGCAAGAGATGAGTCCACTAAGATGCCTAATTAGTTCATAAGAGCAGCATTTGGCCTCAGGAGTGCTGGTCGCTGCGTCATAGGTACATGACAAATAATGTCCCCTCTAAAAGTCAAAGCGATTACCTTCCTGCCCTTTCACAGTGAATAATAAATCCAAAGGCTGTCAAAATGGTTCCCCACACCCATGTTTCTGAATATCCATCTTATGCTCAAGAGCATCATGGAGGCTAAACAGGCACTACGGAAAGAAGAAATAAATTCTAAGCCAAACAACGCTATGTGGTTAGGAGTGTTCCCTTCTTATATGGTGGTTGGCAGTGGTATTGGGAATTCTTATATCTTTTGCAGCTAATTCTGTCTCAAAAATGATATTATTGGGGTTTAGTGTTGGTGTGGTTTGCTCACATGTTATTTATTTATTTGTTTTACTATAGTAACAGAAAGCTTGCTAGTTTTGTTTTGTGTTGAGACAGGATTGGGTCAACCTCCTGCCTCAGCATCCTCAGTGAATGGGAGTACAAGTGTGTGTCATGGAATCTGCCAAAACTTTTTGACCTTGTCCCTTCATCAGGCCACCTGCCCATCTTTCCTGAAACCCAAGTCATGCTCTATCACTCAGAATTTCATTTTATTTCAAAGATTTATTATCTGTTTATGTGTATGTATGTGAGTGATCAAATACACACCTGTGTAATGGCTCTTAGTTTCTTGGGCACTGAGAACTAAATGCCCGTCCTCCTGACTAAGTAGCAATTGCCCTTACCTTTTGCTCCACCTTTCTAGCCCCTCCAGATTTTAAATGCAGCTGCTAGTCATTGTTTCTTGAGAAGTTAACTGCTTGATTTAAAAAAAAATTATTGGTCTGTGAAACAAATATACAACAGCTTAAGAAAGAACCCTAGAAACCTATAGCCACAAAGAGTATCCTAGGATTAGAAATTTTAAGAATGTTGTAAAATACATGATAAATACATAAAAATCCATTACAAATATATGCTTAAAATGAATATTTAAAATAACATGAAATTAAACTAAATACTATAAATAATTGTTGAAGATTCTGACCTTTCCAACCTTTTGTTGTCTCCTAGGCTTCAGCCCTGCCTGTCCTATCTTTAGCAACACAGTTTTTCAGTTCTGTTTACCACCACCATTACTACCACCACCACCAACAACAAATTTTAATATCTGCTCTTAGCTGATATTGCTCCTATTTTTTCTCCATTTAGTATCTAGTCCTGACTGCCTTCAGCAAACATCACCCTGGCCTTAGTGATTCTCCTTAGTGACTTCCAATCCAGTGTGCAACATCATCTTCTTGCCTTTGGGGTGGTACTCAATCCATTGGGGTGGCTCCTCTTACAACAGTCTTAAGTCAAGTTTTTCTAAATAGTCATCAAATCAACGGTTGTCTGCTGTAGCTATGACTTCCTATCATTCTTCTTGCTCTCTGGCCTTCCTGAGCCAATGTCTTTTAGCATATGAATCTGGCCTTGAGAGCTGATAGACAGGAAATAAAATTTTATTGACTTATTTCATTAATAGAATTTCATAAAAATGTTTTGTGGTTTGGGGTGGTGGTGGTTGGGAGAAAAGTCTGTTCCATGAGCACTTTACATTCTCACACAGTAAAGCCACCCATTCACAAGTTCCCCACCTACTTAAATTGTAATTCTTTCAGCCATGACATAGGGGCAATGATCACAGTAAATAAGCAGCCTTTTCTCTGACCTAGTATTTCTTTTTTTTCCCCCTGCCCCTGGTATTTCATTTTTGATGTTGCTTACTTTTTTCCTTTTCCTTGTCCCAAGCCAAGGCCCGAGCGCTGACCTTAATTTTTACTCCCCTCCCTCCCCGATTCCCTTTCTCTGACTGTGTTCTAGGTTCACTGCCCACCCTGATGTCCTTCCTTACACACAGCCAAACACATTGAGATTTTCTTTCTTTGGATCATGCTTCCCACACATGTCCCTGTAACTCACAGTCTTTTCTCAGCCACCGCTTCCTCCTGGTGGGCTATTTCCTGATCCTGGGCAATCAGGTGCATTATACATGTATTCTCACACCTTGAGGCATAGTGCCCTCTTTGGTTTTAATCTTTTCTTCACAGTGCTGCCTAACAAATGATATAATTCAATGTTTATTTTCATATCTGGTTTGCCTGAACTAGAATATAAAGTTTGAACGGGTAAGAACTTGGATCTTCTTTTTCATTCGTGTGTTACAACACCAAGAAGACTGCCTGGTCTGTAGCCGAAGCTCAGTTTGCTCAATGGGGAATGAATAGATAAACGATGACTTAGGAGATTTGCAAGTGTCAGTCCTTCATCAGGTAATATTGCTAGCGACATAAATCCATCTTAGTTTTATGCTCACACCCTCACTTTCCAGGTCTGAAAACAATTTAGTTTGGAATTTAGCTAACTCCCCAGTTTTGCCAGCAGGGGGAAGGTTTCATGGCTTTCTGTTGTTGAAATGCAGAGGTGGAGTTGGAAAACAATCTGAAGAAATGTTCCTTTCATTTTTGAAGGAAATGAACAAATCTAGCATTTGTTTTGCAGAGAACAAATGCTCTTCAAAAAGAACAGGAACTGTTCCCAAATCTTTGAAGTATGTCATTGACTCATGACCAAGTAACTGGGGAAGCAAGTGTCCCAGTGACAAACATGGGCTTTGTCAGGCCAAAGGCTGATCATGAGTTTACAAGGGCTGCTTGGGCGCTTGTCTTATGATACCATCGAGGCTTTCAATGGCCACAGCCTTGTATTTTTAAGTTAAAAGCCTTGTCCTCAAAGAAATGTGATATTTTTCCTAAAGCTCTTCTTGAATAAAAATATGATATTGGTTGGTGTTAACATTCCTTCACAGTTACCTGGCAACAGCCAGGTATGCCTGACTCAGTATAAAAGGGGCTGCACCCTCTCCTCACCCTTACTCTCTTGCTATCTTATTTTCTTACCCTCTTCCCGTTTTCGCTCTCTGTCCCTTCTCTCCCCATTCCCCTTACTCATCTCTCTCTCTCTTCACGTGTTCTGGTCAGCCTCTTCTCTCTCTCTCTCTCTCTCTCTCTCTCTCTCTCTCTCTCTCTCTTTTTCTCTCCCCCTGTTTCCTCCCTTCCCAACTCTCCTTCCCATGCCTTAAATAATCTCAGAGGGAAGGGATGCCTCAGCATGGGCCCACAGAGGCGTATCCTTCCACCTCACCACACCACACTTCTACCAAACATATCCCTGACTTCCTTTTCTTTTTATAAAACACAAAATTCAGTTTGTAAAATATTAAGAAGTTAGCTGAAGTCATGATAGTTTCTCTAATGGAAAAAGGAAATTCATATTTTTAGAAGAAGGAAATTATTGGTTTTTCCAAGAATTTCCCCAATGACTTTTTAACTTGATAATTTTTTTTAGTAATTTTAAAAAATACTTATTTATTTTATATAAGTGAGTATACTGTCACTGTCTTCAGATACACCAGAAGAGGGTATTGGTTTCTATTACAGATGGTTGTGAGCCACCATATGGTGGCTGGGAATTGAACTTCTGGAAGAGCAGTCAGTGTTCTTAACCACTGAACCATCTCTCCAGCCCATTTAACAGTCTTAGTAGCACAAAGTCAGGGATGGTTGAGCTGGCTTAGCAGGTTAAAGCGCGCGCGTGTGCGCGCGCGCGCGCGCACACACACACACACACACACACACACACACACTTCTCTTAAATGAAAAATAACAACAAAAAGAGGAAAAAGTGAGAGTCAATATGAATCAGAACAGGGTTCTACAAATTATGTATTCTGTGTTCTATGTATAAACATTATTGAATACCATTTGCATCCTATGACCACAATAAAAACATTCTTTTTTTTTTTTAATTATTAACTTGAGTATTTCTTATTTACATTTCGAGTGTTATTCCCTTTCCCGGTTTACGGGCAAACATCCCCCTCCCCCCTCCCCTTCCTTATGGGTGTTCCCCTCCCAACCCTCCCCCCATTGCCGCCCTCTCCCCAACAGTCTAGTTCACTGGGGGTTCAGTCTTAGCAGGACCCAGGGCTTCCCCTTCCACTGGTGCTCTTACTAGGATATTCTTTGCTACCTATGAGGACAGAGTCCAGGGTCAGTCCATGTATAGTCAATAAAAACATTCTTGATCTTCAAGTTCTGCTCTACTCCCTTCATGCATGTGATGATGGGCATCCATTAGTAGCTCCTTCTTGCAAATCAATCAGTCGATCAAACAAACAAACAAACAAGCATGTCCTGCTGGCTAATACGTCAATGTTGCTAGAGCTTGATTTTCTAGATTCGATTCCACATAAACTGCTACTCCTTCAGTCACATACAAAGTCATTGCACTGGCACCTTTAGCCACCTTTTTTATTTCCCCATGTGCTCAGAGCAGTGTCAAAATTAAATGTCAGAGATCTTATCCCCATGCATTGCTATAATGACTCAACCTCTCGGTCACTTTTTAACCAAAGATATCAGCGTGCTTTATTAGTAAAGGGAGAAAGAAAGGCCAGCACCACAAAGAAAACACTTAACTTCTGGGAAGAAACAGAAATGGCCCTAGCTGGGCAGTAGTCCAGAGGCCCAGCTCTGCTTACCGTGAGGACAAAGGGATGCTACATGTGTGAAGGCCTGTGGCTCTGGAGCAGCAACTAAACGTACTTAGTGTAAGGTTTGTGAACAACCTCGGAACCGAAGTGCTGATTTTTTTTTTCTTTTTTCTTTTTTTTGGAGCTGCGGACCCGAAGTGCTGATTTTTGCATGTGGGTAGGAGTGTAAACTTCTTTTTTCCAGGCTACCTATGAGCTCTGGGGTAGTGGAAAGTATTCATTGAGAATCCTGTAAGATAAAACAGAGAAGCTCAGTCGCTCCAGAACCTCCATCTTACCTCCACTCCTAACCATGCAAAGGCTCTGCCTGTGGTGCTTACTGCCTGTTAGACACTGACATACAGAAGCACTACAGAAGGTGCCACCAATACTGCACTCCAGAGAGAGAGAGAGAGAGAGAGAGAGAGAGAGAGAGAGAGAGAGAGAGAGAGAGGCGCAGAGACAGGCAGAGGCATACAAAGAGACAAAGGGAGAGAGAGACAGAGACAGAGGGGGCAGTATGGGCAGTAGGGTAATGGTTTATGTGTACACATTTAGAGCAGACAGTCGGATCGGATGACAGAGTACTGGCTATCTCAACAAGTAAGGGACGCCAAAGATGTAGTCAGATATTTGTGTCCCCCTTTCTGCCATGCTGAAACTTAACCACTAATGCAATGGAGTGGGAGACAGAACCTTTGGAAGCTGACCAGGTCATGAGGACGAGGCTGGCTCTCTTAGATGAAACTAGTGCCCTTAAAAAAGAGGGAACAATATCAACTGACTGGACACCCTAGAGTTCTCAGGGACTAAATCACCAACCAAAGGGAACACATGGAGGGACCCATGGCTCCAGATGCATATATAACAGAGGATATCCTTGTTGGGCATCAATGAAAGGGGAGGCCCTTGTCCTGTCGAGGCTCGATATTAGGACGGTGAGGTAGGAGTGGGCAGGGGGATAGGATAGAGGCAGTGGGAGGGGGGATAGGAGAGGGGTTTTCAGAGGGGAAATTAGGAAGGGGGTGTTAATAAATAAAATAACCAATTACAAAAAGAGATTTCTTGCCCTTTCCATCTCATGGGGGCATGGTAAGGAGGTGTATTGTGTATACTTTGTGAACCCCAAACCAGATCCTAACCAAACATCAAACTGCAGGTACTTTGATCTTAGAATTCAGCGTTCAGAACTGTGAGAAGTAAGTTTGTGTTGTTTCTGAGTGACCTATTTTGTGGTACTTTCTCACTGGTCTGTAAATAGATTAAGAGAGTGGAGAAATAACTACATTGGGCCTTATTTCTCCTATGTGTAAAATGTTAACATTTGATTTTGGAGAGTTAGAGAAAAGTTACCATATGCAAAGTATGATTGACTGATTATACATAAAGCAGTCAGGGGACTGTGGCTGTTGTTGGACTAAAAAGCTGGGCAGAGTGACACAATCCTACAATGCCAGTTTGGAGGGGTGTGGGAGTGGGGAGTTGTGAGTTTGTGGCTAGCTTGGGTTACACAGGAAGGAAAAAGAAATATGTAACAAAACTAGTTCCGAGTGATATAGAGTTCTTCAGTTTTAATAAAGGAAAAAGGTAAAATCCATACATATAATTACAGCTAAAAAAAATACATTGACAGTATAGCAATTATTAAATCACTTTTTCTCCCATTGTCAATCCCTGTTGTAATTAGCAGCTTCTGTTCCAAATTATATATGTCGTAATTGTGCCCCCCTCGCTATAGACAAAATGCTTTTTATGCATGGGTATGCAAATGCGGACGTTAGGCAAATGGTATAACGAGCCAGGAGTTAATGAACAGGAAACTGCACAAGAATGAGGCAGACAAGTTGTCACCAGGGATGACTGTGGGGCAGGAAGTATGAACCAAGCATTCCCAAGAAATGGAAAGTGGTTCGGGAGACAAGCGCTGCCTCCAGCCTGGCAGAGAACAGATTTGTCTTCCAGTTTCTGTAAGACTACAGGCTTCCTGAAAGAAAATCTCAAGTCTAAGTCACTCTCCTCAAACCAGGCCAGTAGGGTTTGGGATGAAGTCCCCACTGCAGAAATATTCAGGCCTTTATTATTTCTATTTATTCGTGCTGCAAATGGATTAACAAACATTTTCATCCCTTTTCCAGTGGATTGTGACCAGGCGACATATGTGTATAAGGCAAAATGCAGCGGGAAACCGGAGGTCGCATTATGCATTTCAATAAGGACATACATTACAAGAGAGTAAGGGGGGTGGTGTTGGCGGAACAAAACAGAAGAGGTGATCCCTGGGTGGGAAGCAGCAAACACCGCCAGGCTGAGTTGGGCCTGGTGGCTTGTAGCAGTTATTACAAGTGGGTTAAAAGACTTATATTTGATTCCAGACCCACCAAGAGAAAAAGCACCAGAGTCATAGCCTCCTGACAGTTCGTATAGCAATGACCACCAATTGTTTCATTTTAAGTGCCAAACCAAGAGTCTTGCTTTACCATTTTCCCTTACTGCTTCTGACTGGGTCTTAAATTTGCCCAGAGGCATACTAAAAGTTTAGTCTCTAACCCGTGGAGTTATTAGGAGGTGGAAGAGCTCTTGATAAGCAAGTCCTAGTTGCATGAACTGATTATTTAGGCCCATGAAGTAGATATTAGAGTAAAGCCCCTCCTGTCTTTCTTTCCATCCTGGCTGCCATGAGGTAAAAAGCTCTTTCCACTCCTGTGGACACAATGACCTTCCTTGTCTTAGGCCCCTAACTGTGAATCCAGGTGATGATAGAAACTAATGAAGCCATAAGCCAGAATCAAACTTTATGTTGGTGATTTGGGGTATTTTTCACAGCCATGTGAAGATATCTCAAACAACATAGAACGGGTACACAAAACACTTTACCATTACCTTGCGGAACCCAATGAATAGGTAACTGACTGGAACAGGAAGGGAGGGCCACCTTGATTGCATATTTCCTGTCCTGGTACTACTCCAAAGTACAGAGAGGCAGGTGTGCAGCCAAAAGACAGCACGAGAAGTGGGCACACGAGTTACCATCGAGAGAAGATTAGATTTAAACTGAGAAAACCTAATCAAGATCCCAGATGTGACTCTCAGTGATCTGGTGCTTTTGCAAAATAACTGTCTCCCTTGTAAGGAGAATCACCATAGTACTGCCTCACAGGCAATGGAAGTATGTGAGAGGAAAGCATATGCAAACCATTTCAGAGAGATAAAGATTGTGTGAATTATTATTCTGCATTGGCCTGTGGGAAATTATCCAATTCACTACTTAATGTGACAATCAATGAGGGAAAATTTTTCTTTGTTCCTTGATCCTGATTTTTTCTTTTTTCCTCTGCTTTTTTTTCCTTTTTCCTTTTTTCCTTCCTAAAACTCCTTTAATCGTGATGTAGAACAGCTTCTTCACACTGTTTATCTTCTTAGGGGCCTTGTCTACCTGAGTCTACCCCAGTTCTCCCACAAGTACAGGAGAGGAGGATTTTCTTTTCAATTTCAGGGAGGATGGGAGGTGGCTGTCAGCAAAAACAGCTGCTACCAAGAAATGTGACCTGTGACTGCAGGATCATCAAAAGCAGATGTAGCTGGGTGGGTAGGGCACTTTGCTGTCCCTTTCAACCAATCATAGACAGTTTATTATTAAACTTTCCTTTGTTAACTGGAAAACGCCTCTAAAATACCTTAATTTTTATGTTAGACACATAAATCACCCAGCACCTATTTAGCTTGGTGGTACAAGCTAAGATTTCACTTTTTAATAAAGCAGTTACATCAGTTACTTACTTGCCCTACACTCCTGTGACTCCAGCACAACATTGCTAAATTAGAAATGTGACTTTACCACTATCTGTCAATTTAGCAGATTTATTATTATTATTTTTTTTTAAAAAAACAATTCTCTTTTGATGGGTCACATCCAAAGATTAGCAGCTGAGCTCTCTTAGCAGCAGGAAGGAAGGGCAGCTAGCCTTGGGTTACACAAATGAACTTATTAAGAGGATTTATAAAGCCATCTAGTTAATCAAAGAGGAGGGGAGTGAAAGAGCATTTCTTAGCCAAGCCACAGTTGCCCACTGGACAATTAGAAGCATAGTTTGCATTAGCCTGTTGTAGTCCTCAGTTGGGGGTCAGGCACCGAGCAAGGGTACAGCTGGTGGGTGGATGCTGCAAGGTTGTTAATTAATCACAAGGGGGTGTAAACTGGGGATGCGGGTTTATTCTCTGTTTGGTTTCGCATGGCCCCTGTTCCACTACATTGACCTGCATTTCCTGGATGACCTCTTGTTAGACTTCTAGGAATTGTGGCGTGTTGAGTTCTCCTTTGTGAGTTATCAGGAAAGCTGTTTTGAGCAGACCGTTGATTGGGTCTTCATCACATAAAGATTGCATTTGATTTCTTTTATGTATTTTAAAAGGAAATGCTGGTTCCTCTGGTGTAGATTTGGTGTAATTTAGCATTTGGGCTGTTGTGGCAGTCAGTAACAAAGGCTGATTTTTCTGGTGGGTACTTTTGGCCTCAGACAGTGTTTTAAGCACTTTATGTTAACTCAGTTAACCTTCATAAACACCGTGTTAATAGATGCTGGATCCCCACTTGGACCAATGAGGAAATTAAAGGAAATAACCTAAAGTAATTTGCATTATGTTGGAATTTGCTTAGTGGGAAGCTTGGCTTTGAACTAAAGTTAGTCTGACCCCAGTCAGTGTGCCCGACCATTTGAAAGTGCTCTCTCTCATGATCAAAACTTCTGTCTGGCTCTCCTTAGCATAGTTACTTAACTCTCCATACCATATTAAAATGTGTTTACTCATTTATTCCTTTGTTTATTTTTCACATACTGACATTTATTCAAAGGGCCTTACATACATTAAGAAATTATATTATTTGGGGCTGCTCTCCAGTCCTATGTGGCAAGCATGTCATCAACAAAGCCCAGTGAATAACCCTTGTGTTCATGGTCAGTCCCTTGGATAGTCTACATCAGTATTTGGAGTGTCTTTTCTGCGTTAAGTGATATTTTAATACTCTAACTTATTGAGAATTATAATCTCTATGCAGTTTCTTCACCAATAAACTTAGTATATCAAATGACCAGGAAAGATGTCAGGTGCTGACATTGATTTGGATATGTACTTTCTAGAAACAGTTCCAGAGAGAGCCATGACTACAGAGCAATGTCTAGACAGCATCTGGCCCTGATGTACTTCTTCTGTCCCCAGAGTCCTGGAATCTGAAGCACTCCTAAATTGGTTGGTTGTTGTCATGATAAAAAATAACGTGTTTCATGGAAATACTTTAATTTACAGTTTTAAAGAAATGGTCTATCTGTACTAGGTAAACGTGCCCATGAACACAGTCTGTTGAAGAGCAGCAGCAACTCCTTCCTCCCATTAGACAGGACCTGCATTTCTATTTTCCCACTTGGCACATTCAATCTTTAGCACTGACTGCTTAGTCCTTGAAGGCATTTAGGCACAAATCCTCCAGCTCAGGGCAAACACTTTGATTCCTATCATATTTTTTCTTTGCAATATTACATGCTTCCTTCAGATCTTATCATCATTAGATGCAGCTTAAAAATATTCTAGTCAGATTGGAACTACTCTTAGTAGGGAAATAAATTTGTGTCTTTTCTTCAATGCCCCAATCACCAGAGAATTTATGAAGGTATATTAATTTTAGGTTAAGTCAAAAGGAACATTGATCATTTTCTTCACCTACATCAAACAAATATATCAAAAAGCCATGTGATGATTTGGTCATTGGCCATTCCTCATGATTAATTATCAAGACATGTAGGAAAAATTCACCATTTGGAATTGACTTGTCACTCTCTATGTTACTGTGCCAATCATAGTTTCTTGGTTTCGAATTGTGTATAATCAAGAGGATGACTTCTGAACATTTTGCTTGCTGTCTGGGCACTTTTAATTGAAAAATAAATTACATGATGAAACTAATTCTATTTCCTATTGAGATAATAAATTTTAATTACTTTGAAGGGTGTGGAATTAAGTAGGAGATACCCAAAGTAAATTTAGGCAATATTAAAATATTTTCATGGCATATTCAAAAGACTCTTTTTGAATAAGATAATTAGGGACTAGACTTGGGGAAGATAGATGAAGAGGTTGGCAGAAGCAGAGAGTACTTCTACTTTATCTGCTGACAGCAAAGCCACTGGACTCTTTTTTTCTTTAGCTCAGTTTCATTGTGGTATCATTGGAAATGTGACCAGTCCCGGGTGGTTTCATTCATGCTCATATACAGCTTGTGCTCCAAAAGTGTCCAGATGTGAGCACTGTGGCTCCAGCTTGGTCGTGCCATTCATCTGGCTATGGAAAGCCCATTTGCAGCAGTTAGCAAGCCTTTTTGCATTTGCTATGGTCCAGCGGCCCTGCAGTGCTTTGTGGCTTTAGTAGCTACTTGATGACAATCAGCAGATTCTAAAGCCTTTTCAAAACCCCCAAAGAATAGATAATGATGGTACCACACTGCTGAAATGCAGAAAGAAATAATAGATATTCAAATGTTGATGCAATTCAGCTCCCAATAAAATGATTACAGTTCATTTTCTTTGATTAGCTTTTTCAAGTTTTGATTTTAGTTCTTCTTTGTTTAAGTTCTGTGAGCAGACACTCAGGACAACATTAACACATGAAATCTGTCACAAACATTTGGATAATTTACTCACATGAATAGAATCACTTACTTTGTTCTGTACTATTGACCCTGCTCTGTCTTACATAGAAAAAATTTAAAACAATTCCTCCTTCAGTGTTTGATGAAACTCGTTTGGAATATTTGTGTATTTGGAGCCAGTGTTTAGCTGACACAAATATGAAGAGGGAAGGAATTTTTGTTTAGGACAAAGAAGTCTGTTGATCGGCCCCTGGGAACTGCATGGGGCCTCACAGCTCATCTTCATGGCATAGGTCCCTCTTCCTTCCACCCCTCTTTCCATGAGTTGAGTTCTTCTGTAGAACCAACAGGATAGGACTAGGCCAGATGAATTAACAGGTCCATGGATGGAAAACAGGTCCAGATGAATGAATAGGTAGATGGGTAGATGGCAGTGCAAGTACACCACGTCAACAGCAGGGAACAAGCTTATCTGAAGCCTCAGAGATAGTGCTCTGCCCATTGCTTCTCAATGCACACAGTGAGTGACTCGTCAGATAGCTGTTTGGTGGACACACCACCACCACAACCTAGGTGTTCACCTGGGGTCCGGATGAGTGTTACATACCTTCCTTGATGTGCCCAGTAAGTTCCCAGGTACGATCTCCTTAATATGGCTTTAATTCAGCCGTGAGGCCCCGGAAATCTCAGTTTGCCATGATCCATTTGTATTCTACATTTGTAGAATACCTTTATTTTTTCAGACACAACTAATTTATGAGTCTTTGCTGAGGGATGATGCTAGACAGATGGAGCTGTTCATGTGGTCATCTGGGTGCAGAGTCAATCTCCATCCTCCAAATAGAGTAAAAACTGCTTATACAACAGAGTTTCAGAGCAGGGCATAGTGCGGAAAGCCACTGCTGTGAGTTGTATGAGGTAATGAAAGGCAGGGCTTAGGCTGCTGTCAGCAGCAGAGGTTTCTGCAGTATATACACACTCCCAACTTGGTACAGGAGAAAGTCAAGTCAGTACTTGTCCAAAGATTGCTTCCTTTCTATTTTTCATGAGATAATGGGTATCTTTGCCATGAAAATTTTCAACTGCCCCTTCCAAATTCTTCATGTCTCCGTAGTTTTTCAGATATGGTGGTAGGAGGTGAGTGAACGTAAAATGCCTCCATGGCCGTGGCTTGTATTTGGATATTCTGCTTATAACCAATTGTAAGAAATTTCAAAGATGATCTGTAAATTTCAAAGCTAGGCATGCCATCTGGTATCATGTATCTGCAATCTCGATGCTTCTATAGTGAGACGGGAGTGTGTGTGTGTGTGTGTGTGTGTGTGTGGAGAAGGGTGTGGAGACAGAGATACCATGGGAAGCTTGCAGGCCAGAGAGCCTTGTAAATACAGACTTGATAATAAGAAGCCATGTCTCAAGTGAAATGGAAGGCAAGGGCTAACACACAAGGATATCCTCTGACTTTATGCATAGATGCACTATAGCATATATGTGTACATTCTATTATATACAAACATGCATATAAACACACACAATCATATTATATCTAATAAATATGACATTTTGTCTATTAATTGGAAAAAGGACATTTCAAAAAATCATCCCATTAAATCTCTATGATATCTAGCAATATGGATGAATTTGATTTTTGAGATGGTTATTCAGTGGCAACACCAAATAAATGGATAAAGCTGACCATTGTGGCTCCAAGGTAGTGGACTGACTACAAGCCACTGCTGTTGGCCAAGTCTGGTCTCCTCCTTTCCCCTTTAATAAACTATGTTCTAAGATAGTTTTTATATTCTAAATGGTTGAAAAGAGTGAAAGAATATTTAATAATGTGATAATTACATGAGATTCAGAGTTCACTAGATAAGTAGAGTTTTCCTGATACTAGCCATGTTCGTGTTGTCTGTTATTGGTACACACAATTGTGACAGTTAAGGAATTTCCACAGATCCTATGTGACTGCCAAGGTCTAAAGTGTTTGCCATGCAATGCATTTTTTTTTTTTGCAGACAGCATTCACTGAGCCTGTCTGCATTGAACAAGAGGCACATTCCATTTTTATTCTAAATGGAACTACAAAAGAAAGTTTCAGTAGCTGTGTAAGACTAAGCACTAAGCTTCCAAAACTGAGAATGTGGAAGAGAGCTCTCAGGGAGAGATGATGGAGATTCTGATACATTTATTCCACACAGAGAGATGAAACTCCATCTTCTTTTCCCATCATACCACTAACTTTTGACAGGATTTAGTGAGTGATAACTGTATCCAAAGGAGCTTTGTTTAAGTAGCTTCCCAGTACTGTGGACAGTTCTATCTGTGAAGTAATCAAGACAGTGGTCTGGGCAGATTGACAGAATGCGACCCCAGTGAAACCATCACTATGAGAGGTTTGCATCTACATTACAGTAAATATCTAACTCTTTCACCCTCTTCCCTTCTTAGTTTGTTACCTTCGAAAAACCCATTGTTTCCTTAGAGCAAGCTGGGAATTGTATTGTTGCTCTTGAATGTAAGAACTAACCAGATCAAATATCTATTTAAAAACCCATTGTAAAGCTTTGAAAAGAAACATCGAAACTCATCCCATATTCCTTGATAGTACCTCTTAATGCCAGCAAGCGTGTGTAAGGAAGGGCACGTTGTCCTTCAATTAAATAGACATGGCTATCCCTATGAGAACCATGGCATGGTAGTCACATCTGAAATAATGGCACTGGACACATCAGTAAGGGTAGAAGGTTGAGGGTTTTGTGTTTGTTTTCCAGTAGTCATATTGAAGATACAATGCAGATGCAGACTGGTATCAGTGACTGATACCGAGAGAAAGTCAGAGGAATGAAGCCATTATGTGGACCCAATACTCAGATGGCCCAGCTAGACAAGCCAGGGAATTTAATATTAAAGAACACTGTCTGCCAGTTGCACTGGCACCCTGACTTTTCATGCTGGTATCTAATTTCTTTCCTTTCTCTTAAAGTTTCCCCCAGTCCCCTGTAGCCATTGCCACTTCATTCAGTGAGTAGATGAATGAACCTTTCTCCCACACAACTCTGATTAGTCAGTCATTCATTCTCCCGAGTACTAATTACGCGTTCCAGGCGCCATGGTAAGTGTGTGAGGCACAAAGCAGAACAAGGAGGTCGCCCTGCCCTCCCCAGGGAAGTACATACAGGCTCCAAGTGGTGACAGACTTGTAAAGAAGTATACTTGTAAAGTGGGTTTCTGGAATATGTCTGTATTTGTGAATGAAAATCGCATCCTGGAGACTGTCTTGTAAACTAACAGCTGCCATTCTGTGTAAGCCACGAGCTGGGACAGAGAAAGAACATTCGAAGGAGACCACAATGTCTTGAAAGACTTCCAGGGGAGCTGTTGAGGCTGATGAGTGAAAAGGAGAGGATAGCGAGCCAGGCAGAAGTAATATTCAGGAAGGCCTGAAGACTCAGGGGAAAGGAAAGGAGACCAGAATTCTAGGTATAGGTGAGAGGGAGTCAAATTAAAAGTACACCACGGTCATAATCATAAGGTGCTAAGTAGAAGATGTGAACACCAACATAGGAATTCCAGGAGCCTGAGCTGGAGAAGCAATGAGAACAGGAAGGATGTTGTAGAGTCTATGGAGAGAACAGACCACAGGGTATTGATACCGGAGATGAGGACTCGCATCAGCATTGAGAGGCTATTCAACTGTGGCTCATAGCACCTACAGGAGGTGAAAGTTATGAGAAGAGAAGAAAAGGAAGGGTGCTTAGTAGGCTGTGAGGTAGGGAGAAAGGGAAAGAGGCATATACCTGGCATGCGGTCCAGCTTAGAGTCCCAGCCTGAGGGTGGTTCATGACACAGATGTTCGTATTTGAAAAATAAAAACATAGCTAGACTTTTAATAAATGTGCAAAATATTGAAAAGGTGAAATAAGTGTGTTGTATGAAAAGAGAGGATCCCGGTAAAGGTTCTCAGAGAGTCTGAAAGGGAAGAGGGTATTAGAACTGAGGAAGGGGGATGTGAAGTATGGGCAGAAGTGGGCAAAGCATGGGCAGGATCACTGGTACTACATATGCGGAAGGGTCAATTGCAGACCTGGTGGAAAATCTCCACCCCATTCTGTCAACCACAAGCTTATGCACACAGACTTCTGGAAGTGGTCCCATCGTCCTTTCCCTCATCTGACCCTCATGACTTCTCTTTGCTTTTCTGAATTACAATATTCTCCTTGTGTGTGCATCTCCTAGTATGTCTCTCCTGCTTCTTCCCTTTACTGGTATAGATGTTTCACATGCTGTCTCCTTCCACTTAGATTAATGTGGCATTAACTTTTTCTCTCACTGGATACCGTACCAATTTTTCTATACACTTCCATCTCTAATAGTTTTGGACTAATAGTAGCTTACACAGTTGTACTTTATCTTCTCAAATGCGAAACACATGAATAATATTTGCAAAATATTTGTAATCATACCGAAGACATAATTGTCTTTCATTGATGACTGAAGTGCTTAGAACCAATCCCATCATAAAACCTTACTGAATGTGAAATCAGCAGTGTTCTCACAATGCTCTTACAGTGTGCATTTTTCACTCTGTTTAATTTTAAATTTGGACTTTAAGAAAAGCTAGAATGCAAAGAAGGGACTGAAAAGGTCACATACATCCTTAGAACTTTGGACAAGGTAACTGCACCTCAAACTTTCAGGATAAAATCAAATTCATCTTTTATCAAGTTAGACTTGAAAACTTGCACATATTAAAGTTTTTTGGCATTTGCTGAAAGCTAGGAAAAACAACACATTTATAAAAGAAATTGGAATATTCATTTATGAAAAAACACAGGTGTTCAAAGGCGAACATTGGAACCCTCAGGGGAAATTGGGATTACTGAGTCCCAACCCCAGAGTTTTGGATTTCATTGATGGGGTGCGGCTTGGGTTTCAGGAGTTGGCCCCCTTCTCAGATGGCTTTAATGTGCAGTAGAGATTGAGAAACTGTTTTACAAACTCATTTGCAATTGACTATGACATTTCACCTAGTGATGACTTCCTGTTTCTCTATGGAAATGTTGGTGTAGCTATAAAACAGGAAGCTTGTCCTAAACAGGAATGTATTATCATTATTTCCCACTGTGCTCCAAATCCAGGAGAGAAATGTCCTCAAAGGATGACTGACAGAGCTCTCATCTCAGCCAGGAAGAATATTCCAATTTCCTTTATAAATGCCTTGCTTTGGCTAGCTTCCAGGCAATGACAAAACCTTTAATGTATACAAATTTCCATGTCTAACTTGACAGAAAATGCATTTGATTTTATGCTAAAAATGTGAAGAATATTCACGTTGTTCCAGGTCTTGAGGCTCTGTGTGAACTTTGTTCTTGCTAAGCTCCCGCTGAGTGAAACTCTCTTTCCAAGGTGGAGGAATGTTTTTGCCCAAGTGTTACGCATTTCTGATAATCATGCCTTCAAAAGTGTATAAAAGTTTCTTTCCTTAAGAAATGAAAAGGGAGAAATAGTATTGAGACAACTTTTAGTTCTGCTCAGATTTATAAGAGTTCTCTGGCTACATCCAGGATAAACCTAGTGATGTTTTTCTTTTTGTCTTCTCTAACAAAAGTGTAGGGTTTCTGTTCCTTAGAAATCATGTGGTATTACATAGTAACGATCTTTTATTCTTTATGCTATAATTTGTTAAACTAGTAAGTATGCACATATGTGTACTAAAAACTGGGTATATTTTAAAATCCTAAATAAACCATTATCAGGATGGTACATGCTATTTAAAGTATTTTTCTACTTACTCCACTCTGGTGTTAGAGGAGCAGAACTCATACAGTGTAATAACACAGCAACTCTCATTCTTCCACAGTAGCCTTGCCCTCCTGCTCTGTGGGGCCCATTCAGGTCCCCAGAAATCTCAGGCACTTGTCTCGCTTAGTCATGTTTAATTAAAGGTTATGTAGACACTCGAATTCCTCTAAAACTCTCTGTAAATTGCTATACACAGTTTAGTGTACTCATCAAGACAGCTAGCTCTATTCAAAGGCAAGCACTGCTTCTCTCAGATGAAGCCTAAGTGGCCAGACAGCGTGCGCACATGACTATGTGCACTGACATCTCCCACATTCCCTGGAGACTTTGTACTCCAGCCATCAACTGTCACAGAGGCTCCTTAACCTGGTGAGAAGAGTGTGACGCATCTCTCAGCCCTAGGCAGTCAGGTGAACACCATTAGCCTCCTTTCAAATCTTTGCCAATATCCAATTCAGATACTTCTGCATGAACACTTTTTGATTTGTAATCCCTAATGACTTCTCTTTCTCTGACTTCTCACGGCCCACCATGCCATTCCTACGCACACATTCTCAGAGGGCAGCATGTCTTCCCCATATCCCTTTATTTGCTGTACAGTCACTGACAGTGCAGCGCCCACCTTATCCCCTCTCTTATACTCACAGGTCCTTTCAAGCTCTCATCACCCAGTCTAGTTATTGTCTACAGTGGCTGAGATGAATTGCAATATATTAAAGTAAAAAGAAAGGCCTTGGAGCTGGAGAGATGCCTCATCAATTAACAGTGCCTCCTGTTCTTGCAGGTGACCTGAATGTGGTCCTCACTCCATGATAGGAAGCTCATGACCTATACGTAACTCTTGTTCCAGGGCATCTGATGACCCCAAGGGACACCTGCATACAGGTGGCATGCATTCATATGTGTAGTGCTCACATGCCAATAAAATACACGCTTTTAAAGAAGGGCCTTATGTAATGTGTATTTAAATTATTATCACAAAATTTAAGCAAAAACAAAAGTATAAATCAGTACATAAATGAAGATACGAATTAATTGAACCTTTAACTTTGTTCATTTCATTAGATTAAGGGGAAACAATAGGTTTCTGCTTTTATATTTGTGAAGACATTGCAAAATGGAAGCAAATACAATAATTTAAAACAATTTATCTGAATAATCAAAACTTCCCTGTGTAATATTTGTCAAATATAATGTGTCGAACCAAACAGCAGGTAACAAATTGCTTATTTCTTTACCCCAGCACCAGTACCTAATGACAATTTGGACATTAGAGGACAGATTTTTCAGATTTAAATATATGTCTTGCCTTCACTTTCACCTTTTTATCACAATGAGTCTATTTCTTCTGCCTGCATTTCTGCCTGAAGAAAATAATTCATGTAGTTTTACCTTTTTAACCTAATTGCCATGACACAGACGCACAGACTAAAATCCAGCTTATTAAATATTTACGGGATCGAATTAAGAAGGCAGTTGCATCCTTTTTATAACAGCTGTCGGGTGTACCAACGGATCCTTTACCTCATTATGTAAAATGCATGACATTGCTAGTGCCCTCCATCCAGTTAAAACAGACAGAGGGTCAAGCAATTTCCAACACCACCAGAGAAACTGAGCGTAGGAGATCCAGGGCAACTTCATCATGACTTTGGAAATATAATGAAGTAAAAAGTAAGGAAGCTGAGATAGAATTAGGGTTGTGTTTGCTTGTTATTGTTCCTAGGGGTCTTCAATTTCAACTCCTAACATTCTGTGATTTTGGTAGTTCATTTTGGTTGGTCATTTCTTTGTTCTGTTTTGGTTTTTGTTTTGTTCGTTTGTGTGTTTTGCTTTTTTGTGAGATCTGGTCTCATGGAGTTCAGGCCCTTGAACTCTTGATCATTCTCCCTGCAAACAGTGGATTACAGTTATACCACCAAACCCTATGACTTCTGTGTGTGTGTTTGTGTGTGTGTGTGTGTGTGTGTGTGTGTGTGTGTGTGTGTGTGTGTGTACATATGCACACGGGTCTTAGTTACTTTTTTATTATTATCATGGCAAAACATACAACCAAGGCAATATATTTTTAAAAATCATTTAATTGGAGGCTTGCTTTCAGCTTCAGAGGTGAATCCATGATTATCGTGGGAGAGGAGAATAGCAGCCGGGCGACAGTGTGGATGTTAACACGCAGCCATGAAGCAGAGAGTGAAATGGGAATAGCATGGACTTTTGAAGCCCCAAAGCCCACTCTGAGTGAATCCTCCCCAAACAGTTCTACAACCCGAAAGCAAGCCTGTGCCTACTGAGGGTTACTGTGACCTCAGCATTGACCTTTAGGCACCACACACCACTGTTTCGGACACCATCTTTCACTGGACCTTGCTGGGTAGGTCAGAGTAGCTGTCCAGACCCACTTGCTCTACCTCTCTGACTCTTAGATTTTATCACCATTCTCGGATTTTCTTTATATTTGGATTCTGGGAAAGCAAGGTCTTCTTGCTTTCAAAGGCAAGCAATTACAGACTGAGCTATCCCACAAATGCATGTACCAACTCCATTGTTTGTGTGTACACGTCAACTACATTTTAACCGAGGTCCTTCTGCCTGTGCCTCCTGAGGGTTATGAGGTGCCTCACCATGCTGGGCTTCAGTGCTTCCTTTGAAAGGCAGCAAAAGCAATAAGTTATATGCTCAGATTGAGTGGAAGCTCTTGGATAGTACAATAATTCTTCTTGGCAAAAGAAAAAAAAGGAAGGCATAGTATTTTTAATATGATTAAAAATACTTCATTTTATCTGAAACTAGGGCCAATCTCTGCTGTCATGCTCGTCCCCGCCCTCTGTGTGTGTGTGTGTGTGTGTGTGTGTGTGTGTGTGTGTGTGTGTGTGTTTCACCTGCATGTATTAGTACCACATGAGTACCTGTGCTGGTGATAGCCAGATGTTATCAGTTTATCCACTATTGGAATTACAGATGGATGTGAACTACCATGTGGCTGCTAGAAATTGAAATTGGGTCATCAAGAAGACCTATGCTCTTAAACACTGAGGAACCTCTGCAGTCCCCGGACTGCCTTCCATTTCAGTGAGAAAAAAAAAGCCGAAAGTTTTGGAATCTTAAGGGCCATTAATGAGACGAGGAAAATAATTTTAATTTTATTTTGTGCTACTTTGAGAGGTAGCCAGCTCTTAACCCAGAGAGTTACACTGTTTTCCTTTTATTACTCTCACCGTTACATTGTTTGGCACAAAAACTGGCCTAAGAGACATGGCTATGGCTGCTGGTAGTCAATGTTGCTGGTGTTGCGCCTATAGCTCAATATGCAGTTGAAGATGCAAGGAACCAATGTTCCATGCTCAGACCAAGCTTTGGCTGCTTTCCTGCGAGACACCTTTCTTCCCATAGTTGCAAATAGCACTTGTGTCCTTTAGGAAATGCAGGCACAATAGCAGGTAATTCTCCTCGTGGGTCAAAGTCTCCTCTTCTAAATTATAGACATAAAAATATATGTTGTTTTCATATATCTATACTTACATGCACACACGTTATGTTTAAAAATGAAACAATCTATAGTTGTAAAACATAACCTATAACTTTATTTTATTTTTATGTAGTTCTCATAACTACATAAAAACTGATAAACTTGAATAATTGCGAAGATAGCCCTGCCAATATGACATCAAAATAATTATTGTCTTCCTAATGATTTTAGTCATCCTATGCTTAAACTAGAAAGTTCTTTCAGATTAGCACTATCTGCCCTTCTGCCTTGTAGGACGGCACTTACATAAATGTGTATCTCTCCACTGCCTGATAGAGTGGAAAGAGTACAGTTGTTCTGACCAGATCGCCCCCACTCAGTGGCTGACTGACCTCTCACTTGCTGTATGACTTGGACAAGCCACCCTGCTTCTTTGAGCCTTTGTAAAATGGGAGTGAGACTCATTGTCTGAGACCTTGATATGGTTTCTAATTCTGGTTTGGTTTTAGAATTTTGATTTTTTAAAAAGTCATTGGGCATGTGTATAAATGTTATACAACAGTTCCTGCAGGGTCTAGAATAATATCTTATCATTAAATTTGGAAATTTTCAATAAAATATATATTAATTTTTGTTTTGCGCAAAGGTTCACTAAAGGCTATCCAGGTTAAGTTTGTTGGCAAAAGTTGTGTTTTTCAGAAGTATTTACGTATGTCTGTTGAGCCCTACTAGGGGAGACCGTGTTTGGCAAATAATTATTTCACCACTGGGAGTTATCCCTTACATAAGTGATAGATACTGTAGATTTCATCTACGCAGCTTGGATTGTGAGTAAAGAAATTACCAGTAGATGCCTCTGGTTCCCTTCGAATCTTACAAGGCTTGCTGGGCAAAAAAATAGACAGTAAAGTTCACTTTTCAAGAAAATGTTCCTAGGAGTTTATAAATTTTAGATCAGAGATGTTGCTTTCCTCAGAGATGATTGATAAGATCAGAATTATAGATTTAGAACTGGAAATGAGATTTCCATTAGCTACAGTTAAAATTAGAACGAGGATATTTTTAGGCTTTTCTCTTTTTCTCTGTATTTCTTCCCTGAAGGGATAAAAATCAATCACTTCAAGAGTTCAGCTTGTGCCAGAGCAGTCCTCAGAGATTTATGACTTGGTTAAATTTTGCTGCCATGTCTGTGAACTTTGCTCCAGTTCTATCAGTATACCAGGATATCCGGGAAAGCAACAGATGACACACAAGTTTACAAGTTTTTAATCAAGTATCAGAATTTGCAAGTCATTCAGTTGAAAAGTAAATGGGCAGAAAGTTCAGTTACTCTGTCTGTGTAATGTCTCTAGGTTTGGTGGGCTGTAATCTACTTTCTTAAGTGAAAGAAAAAGCAAAGACATGCTGTAGGAGTATGCTTTACATAAAACTCTTCCCTTTGTCCTGCAAGGAAAATCTATTTTCCACTATTATTTTTCTTATTTAAAGTATATGAGGGCTGGAGAGATGGCTCAGCGTTTAAGAGCACTGACAGCTCTTCCAGATGTTCTGAGTTCAAATCC
This sequence comes from Rattus rattus, assembly GCF_011064425.1. NCBI lineage: Eukaryota > Metazoa > Chordata > Mammalia > Rodentia > Muridae > Rattus > Rattus rattus. The sequence goes on from NC_046160.1 coordinate 58,166,813, forward strand.
CAGCAACCACATGGTGGCTCACAACCATCTGTGATGGGATCTGATACCCTCTTCCAGTGTGTCTGAAGACAGCTACAGTATACTTACACATAATAAATAAATAAACAAACAAACAAACAAATAAATCTTAAAGTATATGGAGTTCAGTCTTTCCCTATAAGGTATATATTTTATATTACATTTAGAAAGAGATGTTCTTTAAAAAAATTCAACTCTTTAGTCAATCTCTTGACTTTTTATAACTGTAAAATTACACAAATTTACCATCTTACTCGTTTATAAGAACATAGGTCAGAGAGATAAAGTCCAATTCCATTGTTGTGTGGACATCATGGAACTTTTACTCAAGTGAAATTCCATCCCCATTAAACACTGTATTCATTCTTCATTCTCCAAGCCTTGGCAACCACCATTTGACCATTACCCCATACAAAAGGACTCATGGAATATTTATTTTGCTGACTTATTTCACTATACATAAGGTTTCTAATTCATTCATATGTGAAGCATTTGTTAGAATCCCCTTCCTTATAAGGTCTATAAATTTCCATGGTATGCACACATTCCTGGTAGAGATCACATTGATGATGCATGTGCCTTTAAGGGACATGAGTTATTTCTACCCTTTGGGTATGGTGAATGATGTTGCTATAAACACTGGGTCTATAACATCTTAAGTTATTAGGTATTGCCTGTGATGCTCACAGAATCTTTAGGAGAAATTCATTACGGATAGCAACTGAGAGTCTTAACTATGGAACCTTGACATTTAACCTGTCACCTGTCTTTGAATTAGCTTGCTAAGGAGCCTAGAAAGGGAGCAGGTGCTGGGTCTCTTTTCTGGTTAAAGGACTACCAGGGACACCACAAGATAGTTTCTTGTGGCAGTTCCTGAAGGTCAGTTCAGATTCAGAATCCAAGACAGACCTGAAAGAGAAACGATTGCCTTTCTTATGGAGTTATTTTTTAGTCTCAAACTGTTGCTTTCCTTTCTGCCTCCCCCCATTTGGTCAACCAGATAGCCTTTTAAATGATAGGAATAATAACGACCTGGGAACTCAGGAATGCTGTGATTGCTCATGATGAACCAGTGACACTGAGAAACAAAACCCTCTGAAAAACAAAGTCCTTCTGAGAGCCCTGCTACACTTTAAGGAAATCTCTCCCTTTTCTTAGCTCCACCCCAATACCCTGCTCTGTTCCGGTGATAAGGAAGCTGGCATCTCATAGCTATTGAAGGAGCAGTATCTAGGTCACAATATTTATGATTTTCTTTAAGCTCATTTTTTCAAGTTTGGGCATGTAGGTCTAACTTAATGGTGAAGTATGCCATTCAAACACACAACTCACTATGATTCATATTCATGATCTTTAGCATTTTCCTTTGGTGGACATATCATCCTGTCGGAATTCAGTGTGACTTACATAGAGCTTTGTCCTGCACCTTTTATGATATGATGCGCTCCTCCCCATTACACATCACTTCTTCCAGATTATGTTCTTCATTTTATCTCAGAATAAAGATAACACAAAATAGGCGGACCCCTTTTTTCTAAAGATTACAGGAGTATAGGCAGAAAGGAAACACTCACTAATTTACTACATTGTTTCAATTTCAAACTAGAATCAGAGGTAAGAAGAAGAGACATTTCGAAAGGAGATTGTATACCACGGGAGTTAAAAGCGTGGATTCTAAATCCTTGACATTCTAGGCCATAATGACTGTGAGGGAGAAAAGAAAAGGTAGTAATTGTCTTTTTATTTAAACTTGATTACTGTGTACAAATGGATGATTTGTGTTAAATTTTTTGAGTGCTACATTAAGATATTAGATATCTTGTCCTCTCATTTTCAGGTTCCCACCTTAGCTTTTGTACCTGCCTTAACTTTATCACTAGTGTTGGCCTAGAGCCCAACTTCCTGAGTTTGCATTCTATGTGGAGTTCTCACCATGATCCTGAGTGAACAACTTTCCAGACTGACCTTCCTGTTTTTTCCTCTGTGAGATGGGGAAAGTAACTGTGCTTTATAAGGTTGTTCCAACTAAAATAAGCCAACGTTTGTAAAGCAGTAGGGCAGCTCTCAGCATCAAGTGTCACCTCTGCACTTGAGAAGAATGGTGAAGGAGGATTTCTCCGGACAATTCCAAGTTCTCCATTCTATATAAGGGAATTTAACAGATTGCCACCTCGCTGTCCTCCGTCATACCTCATGTGCTGTATTGTATTTCAGGACCACTCTCGCTGGCTACACAGTGATATATGAAAGATTTGTCGTTGGGTCTTACTGTCCTCACTTCCCCCTCTGCCCACTTTTGTGTGGCACGGGTCATGGTCCATGGTCACCCAGAGACACCTGTGTATCTTGCACATGCTTAGAAACTTCATGTTTCTCCTTGATGACAACTGTGTCAGGTATCTCTGCACATTTGTAAGGTGCCAAGGCATACATGGCATTTAAGTTCTTACTGTCACTTACCAATGAATTCCAAAAGCAGCCTTCAGTGAACAATTAGGGACCCCCATCTTTAGTCAGGATCCTCACTTCTAAAAGCCACTGGTTCTGTCTTGTCTAAGAAGAAGCCTCCATTTCTTGTTAGCAATTAGTTCTCCTCTGATAGTAACCTCTTCATGGTGAAACTACAAAATCTGGTGTGTGTGTGTGTGTGTGTGTGTGTGTGTGTGTGTGTGTGTGTACACACACGTGCTGAGCAGTTAGCATAGAAACTTGAACATGCTATTCTCTCTCTCTCTCTCTCTCTCTGTCTCTCCTCCCCTTCTCTCTGTCTTTCTGTCTTTCTCCTATTAAACTACATTGAAAAAATACACTGTAAATAAATACACTGTAAATGAATTTTACTTATTCAAAATATTAATCTGAAAATAGCTAAAAGCAAGTTTCAAGTTTTAAATGCCCTGATGTACACTAATTTATTCTGTAAGACTGGGGGCAGCTGTGTGAGTTAGCAGGAATTTAATTATCTGTATAGATTTCTGAATAATCAGCTAATATTTTCAATGAAATACATTCTGCATATGATTATAATAACTGCCCCAGGGAACACAGTGTTATACCATGGAAGAAACGAGCCTTATCTCAGAATGAATAATAATTTTTCCCTACTTTAGCCTCAAGCTTTGAATTAACAGTTTGTAGAAAGGCCACTTGACTGGAATTAGCATTTCCCTTTGATGAGCTTTCTTTTTAAAATATTCCATCTGAGAGCATATGTAAATATAGCTTTATTTCTGTTTCTTGTACAAAGCTCAAATATACCAGATTAAATGTAGCTCAATTCAAAAAAAGCATATGAAATAAAAACATTTTTCTTTTAAAAATGTGTTTTCCTGGTCATCTTAGTAAAATTTGGTTAAATTTAGAGAATTTGATGTGAAGCTATAGGCTACTTTAAAAAGTAAAATTCTTATATAGGGACCATGGGGGTAAGAACCACCAATAAGGGTATGGAATTACCAGTTGAAGAATACTGTCAGATTGTATAGCCACAGTATGCCTTTCCACAGCCATCATTAAGAATTAAGAAACTGCGGCAGAAAATTCTCCATAGTTTTCTTGCACATCTTGCAGACAGAGCCATCAGGAACCTGTCATTTGTTGTGGGTCTGTGCTAAGTGCCTGAGAAACTTTACATTAATAAGTCAATTACAGCACCTACCTCAGAGAAATGCTGAAAAAATAGATAATATTTGTAACTTCCTTAGCATATATGAAGCCTGACTTGTAGCTCAGTGGTCAGTGAGCTCAGACTACTACCAAGAGAGAACAGTTTTCAAAAGCTTTGTGTTGTGGACACTGAAAATTTCAGAAGGATGCCGTGTTCCTCTGTGTGATCCTGGAATTGTAACATGAAGGTTAGAGATGAAACTGTTTTCCAGTAGATGACAGAGGAAGATACAGATACCTACCTGAAGAATGGGTTCTGATTCCGATGGGCTTCAATAAAGCTGTGCGGTGAATCACCTGCCTCATAAAAGAACATCAGGGCCTATATACAAATTGTCTACCATTGATCACTATGAAATAAAGGGCAAGCACTCCTGCTAGGGGCAGGAAATTCATTAGCTTGTGAATGTCCCTAAAGCTCTCAAGTTTACTGAAGTATCTGGAGAATTATGCAAATCACCCAGATTCTGCAAATGATAAAGGAAGAGATCATTGGTGGTGAGGGGGTTCCCTTTTGATAGGTTTGTTATTCTCAGCAAATGATTTGCATAAATACTCAGTGTTTGCTTTAGTTAAAGATCTTATCAGTCAATATGAAAATGACTCTTCCCAAGAGCCAATTTGTTGCCACGGTGATGCAATATTAGGAAAATATCTCTTATATTCTAGGAGACTGAAACTTTTGCTGAACCTGAATAACTAAAGTTAATAAACATCGTGAGATGACTTAAGACTGCTATCCTGCTTTGTAGTGTTTGTTTAACCTGCCTTTAAGAGAACAATGTAGCAATCCGCCTTACTTACCTTGGATTTCCCATAATCGATTATACAACGTAATCAACACACACCTTTTTAAAAAATTTTTTAATTAGATCTATTTCTTTACTTACATTTCAAACCTTGTTCCTCTTCCCGATTTCCTGTCCATAAGACCCCATTCCCTCCCCTCCCCCTCCCCTGTACGGGTATTCCCCCTATACATCCCCCTTATTGTCCCCTCCCATATTTCCCTGCACTGGGGGTCCAACCTTGGCAAGACCAAGGGCTTCCCCTTTCCCTGGTGTCCCAACAAGGCTATTCTCTGCTACATATGCAGTTGGAGCCCTGGGTCAGTCCATGTATAATCTTTCAGTAGTGGTTTACTCCCTGGAACTTCTGGTTGGTTGGCATTGTTGTTCTTATGGGGTTGCAAGCTCCTTCACATCTTTCAATACTTCCTCTAATTCCCCCAAAGGGGGTCCTATTCTCAGTTCAGTGGTTTGCTGCTAGCATTGACCTCTGTATTGGACATGCTCTGGAAGTGTCTCTCAGGAGAGATCAATATCTGGTCCCTTTCATCATGCATTTTTTAGCTTCATCAATCTTACTTAGCTTTGGTAGCTGTATATATATATGGACCACATGTGGGGCAGGCTCTGAATGGCCATTCTTTGAGTTGCTGCTCTACACTTCTCTTCCATATTCCCTCCTATGGATATTCCCCTACCCTTTTAAGAAGGAGTGGGAGCATACCCATTTTGGTCATCCTTCTTCTTGAGCTTCCTATGGTCTATGGATTGCATCTTGGGTAATTCGAGCTTTTTGGCTACTACCCACCTATCATTGAGTGCATACCAAGTGTGTTTTTCTGTGATTGAGTTACCTCACTCAGGATGATATTTTCTTCTTCATTCCATTTGCCTATGAATTTCATGAAGTCATTGTTTTTGATAGTGGAGTAATACTCCATTGTGTAGATGTACCACATTTTCTGTATCCATTCCTCTGTTGAAGGGCATCTGGGTTCTTTCCAGCTTCTGGCTATTATAAATAAGGCTGCTATGAACATAGTGGAGCTTGTACCTTTGTTGTATATTGGAGCATCTTTTGGGTATATGCCCAGGAGAGGTATAGCTGGGTCCTCAGGTAGTGCAATGTCCAATTTTCTGAGGAACCTCCAGACTAATTTCCAGAGTGGTTGTACCAGTCTGCAATCCCACCAACAATGGAGGAGTGTGCTTCTTTCTCTATATCCTCGCCAGCATCTGCTGTCACCTGAGTTTTTTATCTTAGCTATTCTGACTGGTGTGAGGTGGAATCTCAGGGTTGTTTTGATTTGCATTTCCCTGATTACTAAGGATGTTGAACATTTCTTTAGGTGCTTTTTGGCCATTCGATGATCCTCAGCTGAGAATGTTTTGTTTAGCTCTGTACTCCATTTTTAATAGGGTTATTTGGCTCTTTGGAGTCTAACTTCTTGAGTTCTTTGTATATTTTGGATATTAACCCTCTATCAGATGTAGGATTGGTAAAGATCCTTTCCCAATCTGTTGGTTGTCGTTTTGTCCTAACCACAGTGTCCTTTGCCTTACCGAAGCTTTGCAGTTTTATGAGTTCCCATTTGTCGATTCTTGATCTTAGAGCATAAGCCATTGGTGTTTTGTTCAGGAAGTTTTCCCTAGTGCCCATGTATTCGAGATTCTTCCCCACTTTTTCTTCTATTAGTTTGAGTGTGTCTGGTTTGATGTGGAGGTCCTTGATCCACTTGGACTTAATCTTTGCACATGGTGATAAGAATGGTTCGATTTGCATTCTTCTACATGCTGACCTCCAGCTGAACCAGCACCATTTGTTGAAAATGCTATCTTTCAACACATACCTTTAATTTGAAATTACTCTTGCATACCTCTGACTCAGAGAGCAATTTATGTATGTATGTTTGTATGTATGTATGCTATATAAAAATAAATAAATAAATAAATAAATAAATAAATAAATAAATAAATAAAATGTTCACTATAAATGTTGGAAGCAATGTGGATATGTTTGTCAATATGTTTGCAGTGGTGTTCACAGTAGTTTTTGTTATCAGTTGGGGTCAGTTAGAATCAGTGACAATCCCTTGTAAAACTCTTTTAAAGTTTTCAATAAAGTACGTTTATTCTTTTCCCCATGTGGTGCTTTTTGTGTGACATGGAAACAGGAAAAGACATAGCAAGACATCTGGACATCAGTCATACATACGGACACATATTCAGACTCATACAACAGGCATGGAACAGACCAGAAAACAGAGCTACACAGAGGAGGAAGATGCATGGAGAGTATTCAAACTTGGGCTCCCTCTTGGGTAAACTACTCCAAGGGAAATGCTTAATGTGATATCAATGAATAGCGGTGACACTGGACTTATCCCTAATGTGCTAAAGCTTACAAAGTTAAAATGGTTGTGCTTTTATTAGAATAATCCTTTCAGGTAAATGTCTAATAACCTTGATTGCTGATTGGACCCAATATCATTATGGAATTTGTGAGTTTCCTATGAGCCCCAATTGTACTTTTTACTAAACCAAGAAAAAATGAAACTTAGCTTGCAAAAAAAAATCTGTGATTAGCAATGGAAAAAATGTAACACTATATAAGAAGCAGAAAAGAAGGTTGGGTTACTCTGGTAACATGTTAGCTTGAACCATTCTAAGCCAGACGAGTAAGTTTTTGTTTTCTTAGGGCTCCTCTGACAAGTGGACAATGCAGTGGATGCACCTTTTCCAGAGGTGCCTGGATGGATGCTTGAATAGAAGATTTGCCAGATAGACATTGTGCTGTCAAGAATTTTACCATTAAAAGTGCATTATTGTAGCAAAAAAAAAAGAAAAGAAAAGAAAAGAAAAGAAGGTTGGAAGTCACGTCTTTTCATAGGCATTGCAATTTATGTAGTAGCAATATAAGGGTATGCTTTTAGAATTGTAAATAGTACAAAATGGAAAGGCTAAGTAAATGTGGAAAGAGCTGGTATGTCCTAAGATAAACAAAGCTTAGGAGCTCTTCCAACTATTGGGGTAGCATAGGCCTTGGCCCAGGTCACCTTCAGCTGTTGGACTTGTGTCTCTAACTTGTGGCATCCACCCAACCTGCAAATGAGCTTTGCTGATTTAGTCATTTGTTAAGCCTGTGAGCCAAGCTCTGTGGAGTGGGTCAGATAGATGGCTCCTAGTTTCCTAAGTGGCTTCTGTGTGACAGTTGCGCTTGTGGCAGGAGTAAGAGCTGCAGAGAAGCACCCCATGATTTGATGCAATTATGTTCATGACTTGGAAAAGTCAACATTTGCCAGATGGTGTTGGCAGGAAGTAGATGGGGCCCATTTCAGCGCTGCCTGATGAAGAAGCTCCGAGTGGGGCAGTCTGTGGCAATGGGCTCTTCTGTCACTTTGCATCTGTTAGTGAAGAGGCCAATTTGTGCCATTGGTAGGCAAATAATTTCTTTCATTCTAACCTTTGCAGTTTGTGTTATTCTTGTCCACATGCTAGGGGAGAGAGGATGTGCAAAGCTCTACTAATCAGGAGTTGTTGACTCTTCACAAAAGATCAAGGACTTTGAACTCACACAACTGAGTTCATATCTAGTTTAATTTTTGCTTTGTGACCTAGATACGTCATTTGATCTCTTTGAATTGACATTCTCAAACTTGTCCTAGCTTTGACCTCTCTGGATCTCTCTGGCCTCTCTGAAGAAACTTGCACACCCCCTTAATAGTCTTGTTTTAGAAAACTGAAGTAAGCCTAGGGATATAAGACATGCTGGGGGTGGGGGGGGTGGAGAGTGAGGAGTGGTGTGTCTTCTGTTCCTTTCTTACTCCTGTTATCTGGAAAAGAAAAGATGAATTCTTTAGTTGAGGAGTCTTTGAATAGGGGAGACAAGCTCAGTAATAGGTGCTGTCCCCTTAGAACATAGTTACAGAATGAACTTTTGCTAATTTAATCTCATACTACCACCCATTTGTCTTAGCACAGAGTACCCTAAGGGATGAGCCAGAGACCAAGCTTCATTTACCAGTAGTTTGGAAATATGAGTTCAGGAGCAGAAATGGGGAGCAGAGAAGAGAAACAGAGTAAGGGAGAGCCAACAATAGGATGCATTATTACCTTGGCTCTTATGGACATAAGGGCACATGAGTGATTCACAATGCTCTCAGAACAGTCTGTCATGGAATGAAATAGAGATGTAGTTATCCACCATCTCCAGGGACATTCAAAGCTCTAAACCCATCTGCATTAGCAGGTTATGCATGTCTAGGTGCTAAATGTATTCTAAGTACTAAGGTCATAGTTCAGACATATGCATAGGAAAATGCAAGGCCTTAGGTTCAATACTCAGTACCAGAGTAAAAACATACTAGCCAGAATGGATTCTAGAACTGTGGTGCTGATTGCAAGGAGTCTATTATGAGTGACAAGGTGAAGCTATTGTCTAGGTACATCTATGCAAAGGTATTCAAACCTTGTTGCTATTGCTAAAATACGTAGTAAGAAAGTTTTGAAGTGGTGTGTTGAAAGGTATAAATACTCAAAAGACAGCATGTGGGGAATCAAAATTATATAGCAGATCAAATTATTTCCAGCTGTTCTCTATGCAGAAGTTCTCCTTACCATCTTCATGCTCACTTCTTTATCATAGACACTCTTTGGGAACCTAGCACCTTATTGGGTAGGTCATATGTCTCTGAGCTATCAACCAGTTGGTTTTATTAATGCTTACTGTGTTCCTAGAATCTTGCCAGAATTTAATCATGAGAACATTATAAATACCGCTTTCTCAGGTATCCAAGTCCTGCTAGACAATTTGCAAAGTTATTTTATTTCTCCTGTGTCACTGCTCTAGAGACAGTGGGACCTGGAAGAGTGGAAGTGATAAAGGAGGCAAACAAAAGTCTCATGCAATAGAGAAGTTTATTCAGAGCATCAATTTATACTCTGTAGGTTTGGAGAAATCACACAAATGACCTTCTTATGAGAATAAGCCACAGTGGCAAAGACAAATTTTTCCATAGAAGCATATAAAGGACAAGTTTAAACATTTAATTTAATAACATCAGCAGGCAATGTGTAATATGAAGTAAACTCACTCATGTTCCCTAAACCTGGAAGGAGCACAAAAACACATTCCAAGAATAATCTGTGTTTCTGAAGAGACCGAGGTCACAAGATTCATGTCTTATTTTCTTGGAGGGTTCTCACAAATACTCAGAATTCTCATCACACAGTTCCATTCCTGGACTGTGTTTTGACAGTCTTGAGTCATGCCTTTTTTTATGTACCACTTCACTATCTTGGCTTTTCTGTACCTTGGTCAGTGTTGAGTGAGCTCCATGAAACCTTATACATGTACAACTTGCATCTCCTACCCAGGAAAGTCTTTGTATTGTCACTTCCAAAGAAACCATTGGTAGCATGAAATGCACAACCCAGAGTGGCAATGGAGTGAACATGTGACCAGGAGGAGCCATGTATAAAATTTGGACCTTGGAGACTCTCTTCCTAACCATGTGAGAGCCAGTCTTCTCTTACTGGCCCTCAGATGAAGATGTAGAACTCCCAACTCCTCCTCCACTGTGAAACCTGGATGTTGCTATGCTCCTGCCTTGATAATGGACTGAATATCTGAAACTTTGAATGAGGAATAGTTTGGACTTTTAATCTTCAATGAATGACAATTCAGAAATGGAGGGCAAACTTGTAATCCAGACCTTGAAGCTGGAAGACACAGGCTTTTGATCTGGATCTTGAGGAACAATGGCCATGAAAAGGTTAGGTCCAGGCCTTGTGGTCCACACATATAATCCCAGATGAGAAAGCCAAGCAGATCTCTGAGTTCAAAGCCAGCCTGGGATTGAGCAAATTCTGGGTGAAGGACACAGAACCATGCAGATCTCTGAGTTCAAGGTCAATCTACAGAGCAAGTTTCAGGACAGCCAAGCTTAGGCAGTGAGACAGTTAGAAAACAGAAATCTGGTAATAGGATAAGGGAGCCATGTTCCAGCTCCAGCAAGCAGCAGAACTGAACAGTTTAGGTCATGTGGCTCTGGCTTTAGAGTCAAGAATTGAAGGGATTACTGGGACAATTGATGCTGGTTAGCTGGAGAAAAATTAGAGGTGAGTAAAAGAAACCAGCATCACTGAGGTGAAAACTTCTGGGAAGTGTTTTCTGAGATCACAAAGAAGCTGTGTTCCAGAGATAGCCAAGGTTGTATATTGTGCTTCAGCTGGACTTGGTCATGTATAAGAATCACCCAGCTGGTACTGGTTTTGAAGGTATGAAAGGGTCATGAAGAGCATCTGAGGCTTGGCAGCGTGAGAGGCCAGGGAAAGCTATTGGTGAAGGTGCAGCCTCAGTTGCACTTGACAGCCCAGGACTGAAGGGGTCATGCAAAGAAGTTGAGATTTGGTACCATGAAGAGAGCCTATGAGAGGCTATTAGTGAAGCCTAGTTTTAGCGGAAGACCAGTTTATTGGAGATGCCAGTACCGTGGGATGATCTCCAAGAACAGCAGCAGCAATAGAGTACAGTCAACCAGAGCCTAGAGTGCTACAGAGGGCAGAGCTGGAGAAGTTACAGCAGTCCTTTGGAGGAGCCCAGAAGATCCCAGACATTGGAACAAGAAGTTGTGAAGTTGAAGTTCACTTGGAGACCCCAAGATATTAAAGATGCCAGAGACTTGAGTTATCTGCTGAGGAGAGCTGCTAACAGAGAGTGGAATCAGCCCAGGATAAAGAAGTTTGTTGCAGTCAACAAAGATGAAAGAATCAGAGATCTGAAGGCTGCTTTGACGTCAGACACGGAGATGCAGAGTTCGGAGTTCGCCCAGCTGGTTTCTTGTTTTACTTTAGGGATTACAGTTAAGTGATTGGATGGATCTCAGAAGAAACTTTGAACCTCGGACTTTTAACATTGTTGATACTGCTATAGACTGGAGACTTTGGAAGTTGGATTAAATGTATTTTTTATTATGCTATGGCCAGATATGGCCCCATAGACTTATGTTTTTGAACAAGCCTATGGGAGGCCAGGGAGTGGAATGTGGTGGTTTGAAAATTCTTGGCCTAGGGAGTGGCACTGTTAGGAGGTGTGGCCTTGTTGGAGGAAGTCACTGTGGGAGTGGGCCTTAAGACTCTCCTCCTAACCACGGAAGCCACTCTTTTCCTAGAGGGCTTCAGATGAAGACGTAGAGCTCTCAGCTACTCCTGCACCATGCCTGCCTGTATGTTGCCACATTCCCACCTTGATGATAATGAACAGAATCTCTGAACCTGTAAGCCAGCCCCAATTAAATGTTGTTGTTATGAGTTTAAAAAAAATTGGAGCTTATGCTAATAAAGGCAAGACTACTTTTAATGAGGATTATCTCAGAGGAGAATGTAATGTCAAAACAAAGTGAATTCCCTGAAAGAAATAATAAAAAATAATAAAGGATATTTCACAGGACCTAGAAAGAGAAGGAGATAAGAGAGTACCCGGAGGTTTCAGAATAGGGCAGGGTTGCAGAGGGGAGATAGGCATGGCTCCTAGAGCAGGAGTAAAGGGGATAATTTAGAGAAAGTACAGAAGGTGAGGGTATTTCTTATTGCCATCTCATTTTGTACTGCTCTGAGCATTTTGCAGTCTAGAGTTGATGGTGTTCACCAAGGAAGTAATCTGGAAACCTTCTCCTCTCAGAGTAGAGATGATGCACCTCCTTTCCCCTCAGGTGGAGGCCCAGGCACCTCCTTTCAGTAGAAAATGGGTTTCTGCATGCCAATTTTATACTTCGTTTTTCTAATCTCTACTTTTGATGTCTTGCTTTTTCTTTAATAAGATAGAAGTAAACGGGGCCTGATTTAGAAAGTATTTATAACCCTCAGCCTATGAGAAGATCCGAAGACAAGGAGAAGAAGTCATGGCATGTGATGAAGCGAAGGGATAAACGCTCTCATCTGAGGCGCTGATGAAATAGGTCCTCTCTGCTTACTATGCACGGGTCTCTGATGAACTGCAAGTGAATGTGAAACAAAACCAAATAATGACATATAGAGGTGAAGCCTGATCTATCATAAAAATCACTTTGAGAAAAGTTGAACTGGTCATGAATTCTTATTAAGGAGACTATTTTTTAAATTGCAAAAGAAGCCGTTTAATAAACATAACTAATGTAATTTCTTTTTGGAGTTATTTATTTTCTTCTGGAAAGGTTCCTCTCTTAGCGCCTCTGCCAGTGAACTATTCAGAGTTACGTGCTAACATGTCACCTGTCATGTCCTTCAGGGGGGCCTGGTTTTCTTTGAGAAAACATGTGCTAACTTCTCCTGGCACACAGCTGAGTGTGAGGCATGGAAACATTCGCTACGGGACATAGACAGACATAGAGCAGTGTCCTCTGGGGAGTGTCCTGATTGAAACATTTGGGTGATGAGGTTGTTCTTTTTAAATGTTACAGCTTTCCCGAGATACAGTTTACACACCCACATTTTGTTCGTGTCAGTATAGTTCTGTGGGTTTTCATCCAGCTGTGCAGGTCAGCACCATTTAGATACAGAATGCAGCTGTTGGCTGACAAGTTTCCTCCTGCGTGATCACCGCAGCCATTCCACTGTTTCACTTTGTGTACATCTTATCCTCAAAGTCTCATGTAAGAGTCATGGGTCCTTTCTATTGAACTTCTTTTAGGGTAGCTTTGTGGTCTTTACCCATGACATGGGCCGTGCATGTTTCAGTGGGTCATTCTTCTTATGTTGAGTAGCATTCCATTATAAAAATACACTTCATTTTGTTTTCCCTTTGATACTTGAATTCTTTTCTAATTTTTGATTATTACAACTAAGTCGATGTGCATGAGCCTACAAGATTTTCTGTGGCTATATGTTTTCATGACTTAAAAGAGATTTACTAATTTGTATTTTATGTATGAATGTTTTGCCTCCATGTATGTATGTATACCACATACATACCAGGTATCTGTGGAGGCCAGAAGAGGGTGTCAAGATTCCCTGGAACTAAAATTATAAAGGCTTATGAGCCTCCATGTAGGTGCAGGGAACTGAACCTAGGTCCTCTGCAAAAGCAACCAGGGCTCTTAACTGCTGAACCATCTCTCCGGCTCCTGATTTCACAACTCTTGGCTATATTCTGGAGAATGGAACTGCCAGATAATTTGGAAAATAAATCTTTAACTTTTTAGAAAATATCAGGCTTTTCTCAAAGTAGCTATCTTTTTATATATAGCTACAAGAATGTGTGAGAATTCCACTTTCTTAGTATTTTCACCAACCCTGAATATTGTTGGTTGTGCTTTATTCTCTAAGGTAATGCCATAGCAGGGAACTTGGCAGTCTATGTTAGCTCATGCATACATGGCTACGGTAAAGAAAGGTGCTGGGAGGCTGGGCGGAGTCTTGCCATTTTAAATTGTGATAGGGGCCCCAGCAGCCTTATGTCAGCAGTGCTGCTGAGCACCTAAAAGCCATTCCCTCCTCCCCATTTGCACAGTCCTCTCCCCTCTCATCCACTCCTAGGGCAGTCATTGATCTGTGCAGAGCTGATTGCTAGACGAGTGAGCTGAATTTCATTGAGCCCTCTAAAAATCCCTGCCCAGCCCACCCCGCACGCTCCTTTTGAAAGGACAGCCCTTACCTCACCATGCCCAGTCTTGGACTTTGAAATTCATCTAATGCCATAATTAAATTAAAACTCATTAATACAGCATTTCAATTTCCTCTCAGCAGGGCAGCCTTCAGCAGCTCTGCCCTATTTCTCCACCTTCGTGTGTCATTTGTGTCTGGATACTTGTCAGAGACAGATCTTAGGCTTCTGTAGAAACCTTGGCTATTCAATAGCGACCTACTTCCCTGCCGGGATATTCTTATTACTGTTCCGTGCTCTCCACGTCCTCTCTTTCTTTAGCAGAACTCGACACCTGCTTCATATTCTGTAATGCAGAGCTCCTTCTGCAGGGGCCTGGGGGACATTCAACACACCATTTCATATATGCCACCTTCTCAAAAAGCCCCATTCCCCCTGGCAAGCCTAGAACAGGGTATTTTGGAGGTATGGATTATGGCAAACGAACACTGGAATCCTGCCATTTAAAACTTGGTGGGCATTGTAATGCATGTTTCTAATACAACATCTCACGAAGAACTCTGAGTACACTTGGATGTTGTTCTAAGGATGCCATGTTCAAGCTTCTAAGTAATGCTAAGAATTCCCTCTATGCACAGTCATCTTAGCAATGCCACAGTTCCTCAGTCATCCCTGCTCCTCTGCCTCTGTATGGACCTGGCACATTTCCCTCCATTTTAGAACCTTGCCTTCCATCTAAAAATTTCAGCGACCACTGTAGAGGTTTGTACTACTTATGATGCCCTATTGAGCACAAGTCAAAAAAATGTGTGGAGAGTAGCTTGTTCCCATCCAAACTTTGTCTCTTAATTTAATACAAAACTTTATCTTTCAAACATGGTTGTTTTGTTTCTTGTTTGTCCTAAGTCCAATTTGGAAATTCTCTATATAAGAACTATGGTCTCATGAATTAGTTCAATTAGACACAAACTAGGAATTTATATAGCCTGTTCTTACAATCAACTTTGATAAAAATCAGAAATTACCACTGATGTACTATGTAGTATTAATAACTCTGCTGAGACATTTCCTGGAGCGTATTAGGCTTTCTAATAGGCCAAGAAAAAAAAATGCTTCTCTGAAGGCTTACAAAGAGAATTAGAGATCAGTAATTATTGCCTAAATCTAACACTGAGAATGCTATTTTTTAAAGCTCTCAATGGAGACAGAAACCTAACTTATAAAGCCTCCCTTAGCCGGACTAATTAGATGGATTAGAACCTACTTCATTCTAGAGAGGTGTATCCAGGGGTCCTTACTCTTCATCCTGAGCCCACTCACAGGCAAGGGCAGGATTGTAGGTCATTCTGGAGAAGCCACTGTACCAGCTGGCCTGTGCAAACTGCACTAAGCTCCCTTCAGTTTTAGGGATGTGGCTGTCTTCTCTCTTCCAGGTTTCTTGGTTTGAAATGTCATTCTTGGTCTTGCTGTGTATCAGAACTTTGTTTTTATCCAGACTTCACATTTTCAAATTCAGGTGAATGCTTTTCCGGGTGTTGGAGTTGCTTTCGCTCCCAGGTGTGGTGGCCTCTGCAACTGTCACCCACTGAACACAAATCCAATGACCGATGTGTAGACTGAGAAACGAGTGCCTTTTGAGAGCCCCAGACCCACCTGTCCCCTTCAGAACTTGGCCGGATGATGTACCCTAGTGTCAGCATCTCTCCCTTTGTGGGTACGAATACACACCTGACACCCATTTCTCCTTCACCTCTGTGCCCACATGCGATAAGCAGTGACCTGAAGCAATGTGATGCTGGGCTCCTTTTGCTCAGTTTCTGGCCTTGTGGTTTGTTGTTTGTTTGTTTGTTTTGACTTGATTTTCTCCATGTGCTATGGCATCTCAGTAGGTAGTCACGCTGGGAGCAGGTTCCTTTGGCTTCAGAACAAAGGGAAAAGGGTCTTCCAACTCCATGTTGTCACTGAAATGTTTCTGACACCACCTTGAATATGCTTAAAGAACATTTTTCTATAATTTGGATTTTCAACTCAGTTTTGTGTGTGTGTGTGTGTGTGTGTGTGTGTGTGTTTGTGTAAGTGAAAAGAGTAAAATCATCATATAACCTATTCCATCTAAAATATTAGTTTTGTCCTATTTTTCTACCCAATCTTTTCTTCTCATTCTCCCTTCTTCCCATGTTCAAAAGAATAGGTATATTTAGTTTTAGAATACAAACGCTCATTTTGCCCACAAAAAAAATATATAAAAATTCAAGCTAGGGACAACCAAAGACACAGTCATCCTAGGCTTAATGCCATCCATCAACTTCAGTCTAACCCAAAATCTCTTTCACCCTGATTCTTGCACTGGAGAGTGGGAAAGGAATGTGTTCTTCCTGATGCCTTTGCTACCTGCTTCCTGCATGCTATCTCACACTTTGCAGTGGAATACATTTCTATGGAGTCTGTGTAGATGCTTTCAGGAAAAGGGATTCCTGGCACATTAGTCTTTCAGTACAGACAGAAGAATATTCCAAAGCTTAGTCAAAATGTTTAAAGATTAGTTAACTCTCATATACAGAAAATGTAGTTTCCAACATGCATGATTTTATATGCTTATGTTCTGTAGAGAGCATGGCCTTCTATGTGGAACTTCCTGGAAACTGAACTGCATTAAAACCTTCGGGGTACACTTTCTCTTTGGCATAGATTTGATACATTATCCTTTCAAACAAATGAATGATCGTTGGTTTGCTTTTTCTCTTTTAAAATATATTCTGATTTTTATGTGGTCTGTTTGAAGAAAATGAAATGTATCAGGAGTGAAATATGTCATGTATCCCTTCCCGGATCTACTGATGAATCCTGTGTGATATTTACTGTGTATCAGCTAGAAACTGAGATTTGTACTTAATGTGAAATAGCTTCTGGTTGCAAAGAACAATTTCCAGCTCTGGGGTTTATGTTAATACAACTTTCTCGACACTGATAACAAGTGGAAAATGCAATTCTTCATGTCTTGTCAGCCTCTATCCTTCACTTTCATGGCTCTGTTGCGATTATACATGGCTTGGAGACCTTAGTGCGATTTATTTTGAAATGTTGCTGTGAGAATTACAAAAGGCTGTGCAGGGGTAAAAATGATGTCTGTTGGGTTTTGGTAAATCTGGGGCTTTGCCTCCATCTCTAGCCCCATGTTTAAAGGAAGGTCAAATTATAGGAGAACGAATTCAGAAATGTAGTTTGGAAGGAGATAAAGGGGGTGACTTGAGCCAACCATCACCCACACCATCGTCAGTCAGGCTCACCCAAGCTTTGTCTCCATGACTTATCACAGAGATAGAGCAACACAATGCCAATCCTGATGAATATTAATTCTAAGATTCTTTCTTAAAGCAATTCTGGATGACAGGAAATAGAGTCTGCTCTCAGCGATAGGAACATTAGTGCCCACTAAATACTCCTCATGTACCCTGATGCTTTTCTGACTCTCGAAAACTGGGATCACTGACTATGTCTAATCAATCAATGGCAACCAAAACAGTGTGTTGCTTCTGAGTAGAGGAAGGTAAGACAGAGAGACTCTGGAGGCTGTCTGTTGAGATGGCAGCATCAAAAAGTGGGCTCTTCAGTGGGGCTGGAGGAAAAGACCCCACACGTTCTCTGGACATTAGTACAGGAGAGACATAAATTATATTGTGTTAAGCGCTGAGATGCTAGGTTAATTTTTCATGGCAGGATAGGTTACCTCACCTCCTGCCTTCCTGCTTGGCACTGTTAGGAAATATGCACATGCTGAGATACTGTCCCGAGTGACACATCCTTGTCTTAAAAGTTTTATTTCAGCAACAGTAACGGGGCTTATCTTAGAAACCTGACATCTTTTTTTCTTTTTCCAAAGAACAACCTCGCAAGCACTCCAAACATGCTTTTTGTATTATTAAATGTCTGCTATTTTGACACATGTTGTTTGCTTGACTAAAAGATAAGGCATCATTCACCAATAATACTAATGTCAGCATTCTTGCTAAGGTTTTAATAACATCTGACCCTTACACCTTATCAGTGCTATTCAAAGAAATTCTAGTTGACAGGAAGGTAAGCAGGGCCACAGCTCATTTTAGTCACTAGAAATCTTTCTAAATGCCTCATGGTCAATGCTAGTAATCAGAAGTAAATTGACATGTTTTTTAGACTTCACTATTAGAGCAGTTTTCTAATTTACATTTTTTAAAAAAAGGAACTTTGACATTTGTATTGTATAAAAGCGATCAGTTGGCAGATTGACCCAGTGATGAAGGCAAAGGCCTGTTTCTATGGCTTGGCTATTTTTCTTTCTCACCACCCCCCTTTCTGGCTACTGTTTGCTTAGAGTGCGAGAAAGCTAGGGCCAGGCTGAGCACCATCAGTAACACTGCTGTGGTTACTGGAGACAGGGAAGGGGGAGAAGTCAACAGTACTGAAGCCCCTCGACCTGTTTCTAGCTTCATTTTTGCTTTTCTACATTAGGAATAAATTGATGTAATGCCTAAGACAGCAAATTGGGCACAATATACAATCACTTTAGTAAGAAACTTACGGTAAACCAATGCCGTTGTTAATTGTTGTTTGCGTACTGCTGCTGACTACAGATGCCTGTGAGAAGCACAACCCGAGTATGGCTTTAGGGTGCACTAATATATACAAAGAACAATAGCTTCTAAAAATCGAAAAAGCTATGTCAGTTTCAGGGGGGAAAAATCTGTTACAAGACAATTTGGTCCGTTTGAATTCCTGTGTTTACAGCTGTGATCTTGGAAAGATGCCAGTGGTTTTGGCCTGTCAGTTTTCCTACTCTGTGTTGGGGCTTTTCTGGTTGGAAAAATACCCTCACTTGTCTTCATCCATCGCTGAAGATATCTGTGGGTGTATAACAAACCACATCAAAATCCTATGATAAAGGACAGTTTACCACTTCCCGTCATTCTGCGGTCTCGGCAGGGAGGCTGTTGTATGTGGTTTAACAAATCGTTAACTCTCTTGCTTTCAGCTGAGGCCAGAAAGCCTCAAATGATGGTTTTTCTCCTTCCAAGGTCTCTTTCCATGGCCCTTCAATCATCATTAGTTTAGTTTCTATTTCCCAGAGGGCACTACTCATCACACCCCTGCTCCTAGGATACCTGCCAGAATTTGATGTCAAAGCATATCATACAGCCAAGCCCAGTTACTGTAAAAGGGAATTGTGTAGTAGTAGGGATGGCACGGAGCAGTGCTTCCCCAGAGGCTACCGATGTGACATTCTACCTTCTTTCCATGTTTGTTGTAAAGGTCAGGGTGGAAAAGAGAGGAGAAGACCTCTTAATCACAGTCCAATTCTGCCAAACCTCATAGAGTTCTAGAGCAGTGTTTGGGCTCTCTCCTGGTTATCACAGCCATACAAGGGTGACAGGTGCTTATCATCTGTCAACTGTCCTGTCAGCACCATGGTCACAAGAACCTGTTTCTGCTCCCACAGCTCTTGGCTGACCCCGTGTTCATTCTGCGTTTAATACCTCATCTCTCCTCCGCTTACTCATGGCTGTTCACATAGCTGTCTGTAAGACCTTTGTTCTTGCTCCAAACTGCTGCCTCACTCTTTCTTTCTGTCTCCTAGTCACCCTTCCCCCGGAAAGGAATGTGTTAGTATTTAGTTGGTCACTCTTAATTCCCTTTCAAGTCACCAAGTCATCTCATAGCCTTTACACATCACCGACCTTTGTGCAGACACCCACTCTGATTCCTTTAGCCTTGGTCAGGCTTGGGCACATGGTGGGAGTGGAGTAGTTATAGGAGACAAAGCGGCAGACATTGCGAATGGAGTAGTCTCCTATGGTCAAGAAGGGTGTGCCTCTTCCTTTTTGAAGAACCCCTTTTTCTCTTCTATGCCAACCACCTTTACTCTTACTGTCAGCTCTGTCACCCAGAAGAAGACTGAACAGCGTCTGGTAAATGCCTGGTTAGACAATCGTGGAACAGGTGTGCTCCTTGCCTCAGTTGCCACTGGCCTTGTGCATGTGAACTTTGTATTAACCGTGTCTTATGCGTTTCCCTGCATCCATCTCTCCTTTGTATCGTGGGCTCATATATGTTCATTCTTTTCCTTCCATGGCTGTGCTGAGAAAATAGTTGATGTCCATATAATATTATGTATTAAAAATAACCAGATTTTACCAAAAGACTTTGGTAGTTCTGATGCTCTAACATCCTGTCTCAAAAGCTTGATTAATTCTCTAAATCTAAAGCACTACAAGGCAATGGATTTTTTTTTCTATTGAGATATGAAATATCTTTTAGAGTATTTGTGAAACTAGGAAATTGTCACTACTTCCTGATGGGGAAGCTTGGCTGCTGCCTCTTTATTTTGCCCCAGTTGATTTTTATTACCTGTTACAGAAGACCTCTGTTATTGTTATTGTTGCAGTTTTGAAATCAAGGTCTTGCTTTGTAGTCCATGCTGGTCTCGAACTCTCGACCCCCTGCCTTTACCTACCCATATATAGCCTGCCTTTCTTTCTTTCTTTCTTTCTTTCTTTCTTTCTTTCTTTCTTTCTTTCTTTCTTTCTTTTTTCTTTCTTTCTTCCTTCCTTCCTTCCTTCCTTCCTTCCTTCCTTCCTTCCTTTCTTTCTTTCTTTCTTTCTTTCTTGTACACCCAGACACACTAGGAGAAGGCATTAGATCCCATTACAGATGGTCGTGAGCCACCATGTGGTTGCTGGGATTTGAACTCAGGACCTCTGGAAGAGCAGTCAGTGCTCTTAACCACTGAGCCATCTCTCCAGCCCTAAAATTAACCTTTTAAAGACTCTCTCCTCTCTATTTTCTTAACTTGTTATTCTTTTAATAGGCCAGGGCTGTATAATAGGCCAGGGTGGTATAATTTGGGGAATCCCTGGTTATGTAGAAAACAGTGTAGAGGCACCCCTGATAGAGTACTGTGAACAGCCATGTGAAGACCCTTTGTACATAGTAAGACTCCATCAAGCTTACTTGCGGACTAGTTGCAGAGTAATCATATGTGGAAGGAGGAGAGAGGCTTGATTCATACAGGATATGACTGAGTACAATGAATAGACCTTTTTATAAGAACCAACTACGTAGGTCTGACACTTCATATAGTAGTGTGTGTGTGTGTGTGTGTGTGTGTGTCCTCAGCAGCTGCTTACCAGTGGGCATAGTGAAGTCCTTATCAGTGAGTAGGATGCTAGAATTTGTAAAAATTCATTGCATTTATTGTGCTAGGGAGGGAAGCTGTGCGTGAGGTGGCGCATGTGTAAAGGTTAAGAGAACAACTTGTGGGAGTCTATTATTTCCTTCTACCGTGTGGGTCTGGCTGTCAGGCTTGGCAGCAAGCACTTTTACCCACTGAGTCATCATCAGCTCGAGCACTTTCTAGGAGGGATTGTTGGGAAGACAGGACAACTTGCTGTATGAAGGAGCCTACATGGGGTTCCTACATAGGGAAGCACTTAACAATATAGCTCTCCTAGACGGCCTCAGGTGTCAATTTGACAGAGTCATGTCAGGCAGTCTCAAATTCAAAAATGCCCATATGTGCTAGGTCTGTTGCCATGTTGGTAAGGGACTCTCTTGACTGCTGTTTAGTATGGGAGGGCTTAGCTCACCGTGGGCGGTATCATCCCTAGGCAGCTGAGCCTGGACTGTAGGAGAAAGCTAGCTGAGCCAGAGAGTGTCGGGGAGAGCACGTTAGCAAGCTCCTTTCATCCATGGTTTCTGCCTTCAGGTTCCTTCACGGAGTTACTGCCCTGACTTCCCTTGGTGACTGATTGCGATTTGGAAGTTTAAGCCAAATAAATCCTTTCCTTTCCCAAGGTGAGTCGGACAGAGCGTTTTAATCACAGCAACAGACAGCAAATTAGACCAGTAGCCATTGTGATTTGGATTTTTCTCCCTTCATCGGTTAAATTGGAATATTTATATTGATTTTCCATTTTCTGTTGTTTTAAGTAGTGTCAAAATGAGATGGTCAGTTACAATACTTGAAGAAATAAGGATTTTGAGCTTTTACGAGGATACACTATCACCTGTTGTCCTGGCTAGTCTTATGTCAGTTTGGCACACAAACTAGAGTTTCCTGAATGGGAAGGATCTTAATTGAGAAAAATACCCCCAAAAGATCCAGCTGTAAGATATTTTCTTAGTTAATTATTAATGGGGGAGGGCCCCTTGTGGGTGGTGCCAACTCCCGGGGTTGGTGGTAGTCCTGGATTCTATTAGAAAGCAGGGTGAGCAAGCCATGGGAAGCCAGCCAGGAAGCAGCACTGCTCAGTGGCCTCTGTATCACCTCCTGCCTCCAAAGTCCCTGTCCTGTTTGAGTTCCTGTGACTTCCTTCAATGCTGAACAGCAACTAAACCTTTTCCTCCCTAACTTGCTCTTTGGTTGCGGTGTTTCTTCACAGCCACAGAAACAATAGACATCTGCTATTGTTTATCTTTCCTTAGATACTGTTTCATCTCAGTTACTGATCCTTTGTCAGAGCCCTGTTGTGAGATTCCTTTGATACGAGGGAAACTATAAATATCCACTTTAAAGCCTCACACAGCTTACCTTGCTGTCTATAGAGATCCTTAAGGTCTCTGTGGTCCAACCTCACATAGGCTTTACTTAGCTCAGTGTGACCTGAGATTGTACCGACGTAAGTGTGACTTTGAGGAGGATTTATCTCTAATCTCTTCATGACCTCAGATACAAATCTGTGACGGAAAAGCACAGGAGTGGGTAGGGGTGGCTTTCATGTGGTTATTCCTTACGGAAAAAAAAATTTACAACTTAACAAATGACTGTCCCCAAGTTGGACTCTGGAAAACAGTCAGGATAACTCCACATTCAGTGGTTGTGTAGCCAAAAAGGCCAGCGCTGATGGGTAACTAGTGTGTCATGGGGGTTCAGGTATACCCCTGTTTTGTTCACTGGCTTGGAGAATGTAGATCAGGTGTGTACTCAGCACTGACCTCCCCACTCTGGATACAGAAAAATTCCAACCGCACAGAAGAAAATGGCCTTCCTGTCCTGATGCCTTAACAATGAAAATAACTTCAGTTCTCATTTGAGAGGAAATCAAGGTTTTATTTTCCTTTTATAAACTGAGACTTCTTTTTTAATTTTTTAAAAATTTATTTGTTTATTATATATAAGTATACTGTAGCTGTCTTCACATACACCAGAAAAGGGCATCAGATCCCATTACAGATGGTTGTGAACCACCATGTGGTTGCTGGGATTTGAACTCAGGACCTCTGAAAGAGCAGACAGTGCTCTTAACCGCTGAGCCATCTCCCCAGCCCCCAAACTGAGACTTCTTAAGTAAGCCACAGGATAACTACTTTTGTTGGGTTTTGTGTGAGTCTTTTTGTCAAAACTTTAGATTTTTCTTTATCAACTATAAAAATACACAGTTGATCATGTTAACAGCATAGGTGATGGATTTTTAAATATCAAAAAGACTTGTCAGAGAATACAATGATCTCTTACAAGCATGCTTTGCAGTGTCTAATAGTAAATACGTTTTGAAAATTTCAAGCTGACGTGTGTGCGACTGTTGTGTTACTCTGCACTGGGATTTTATTTCTTTTGATCTAATTACACTACACGAAGACTTTTGTTTTGGTCTGATTCTGACTGTTGAACAACTGTAATCTTCCAAGGTGAAGCACCAGGCAGGTGGCTCCTGGTGGAGAGGGTATTGACAGGACTAATGAGGATACAAAGCAGTTTTTCCTTGTGTAAGATTCAGAACGCATTCCTGTCACTGAGGGAAGGTTCCGTTTTCTGTAGCTGTATTTGATTTTTCAGTTTGATTGAGTGCTGGAGACATAATGCTGTCCTTGAGTGCTTGGCATGTCACCTTTGAGCGCGTATGTAGAAGGAGTGTGTGATTTTCTCTAGTAGGACTCAGGAATGGGCTGGACCTTTCTTTGTCCTGCCCTAAGAGAGTATGCACTGGAGATGAGCTGTGGCTAATAGTGCAATTAACTTTCGGCCTTTGAAGGAAGATCATGGTGTCCAGTGCTATAGTTCAAAATCTCCCAATAGTGTGAAGATTTTATTTGTTCATGCTTCTTTAAGTAAGTACTTTCTTGTTTTTTGTTTTTTTTCTAATACTTGGGATTTTTTTTTCTTTATAGTGTTCACTGATTTTTATATGCAATTCCTTAATTTCATGTATACTTTGAAAGGATAAAGATAGTTGAACAATAGTTTATTTTATATGAAGCTTCTTATTTCATTTTTTTTCTGTTTGGATAGAATGAACACTTAAGACATCACATGTACCAAGTGAAGAACTTAGAAATTGTATTAGCTGTTTGAGATCTTAAGGCACTATGATGTATAGTGTAGGTCTGGGGAACTATTTCAGTTTTCTAGTACCTGTTTAGAGAACTGAGTACTTAAAATCTTATCAACTTAACTAATTAATAGCTAACTCATTAATTAGACAGGCATGTAGCATGTGTTCCAGAGTTTCACTTTTCTGTTTTACCTCAGCATATGTCGTATATAAGATCTTCTTGCTTTAGTGACATTTATGTTTATTTTCCCTGAAGTTTTTGTTGATTAGAATTAGCAATCAAACAGACAGATCTGAGGCAACCTAAGACAATGTGATTGTGTGGTGGAAATGTGTTATGTGCATACAGAAAGGTGGGACAGAAATGCTTTAACAAGCTTCTCTACCTGCCTCTCAATGCTTCTTAAAGATAAATGTTTATAATGAAATAAAAGACACATTTTCTGGATCTTAAACCATGTAGTGTGAATGTTTGAGTCACAAAAAAATCTTTATATAAGCAGAATGCCTAAGGTTAGCTAGTTTTTCTTTGTATCTGTTTTGTAAGAAGTCTATCAAAACCAAACTGAAATGAAAATTCTGTTGTTAGCAAGATACACGTTATCCACATTGTTTCTTTCTTTCTTTTTCTTTTTTCATATGTTCATGGTTTATCCCATGTGCTGAGCTGATATTAGGACTGATTTGTTTATGATGACTAGATCTGGTCTGAAAACTGCATGTTGTAATATAAATATACCTTGTGTTATACTATGGCCAGGCTATCTAAATATAATCATTTCAAGGATGTTAAGGATACCTTTTGTTCTTTTTTCTTTCATTCATTACTTTTGTTACTACAGATATTTATTTTACTTCCTTCTATGTTCTAGGCAGGCTACTGAGATTCTATGAGGATTAGGAGAGATTCAGCCTGCAGGAGCAATTTAGTGAGAAAGATGAATTTCATGAAAATACATGACTACTTAAATAATAAAAGTTCCACATATAATTAAGCCTTAATTCATTCACCCATAGAGAGCTGTTGCTCCCGGGTGCCATTCCTTCCTGACAAGACACAGTAAACCTCTCTTTTCAGGTGGTACAGACATCTGTCTCTATGACTGGGCTTAGGCTTTAGTGTGGTGCTTCTCTATGCAAAGCAACAGGACAGTGGGATGAGGGGGGACACAGCCCACGCAGCCCCTTTATTTATTTGTTTATGTTTTATTTGTTTGTTTTGAGACACAGTCTCGCTTGTAGCCCAACAACATGAACTTGGACTCACTATTGGATCAGGATTGAATTCCCCAAATCTCCCTAAGTCAGCCTCCCAGGTGCTGAGATCATGTTACATACAAACATGCATACAGCTACGCATCCATAATATATAAGCAGTACGTATAAAATGAGAAATTTCAGAAATCCAGGAATGCTTTCTAGTCTGAGTGATCAGCTGATGTTTCTTGAAAAGAATGTGATTTATGAAAAGCAAACAGAACCTTGATAAGCAGATAGGGTGGATAAGGCTTTCCAAGTAAAAGGAGGGGATAAAATAAGACATGAAGATGGGAGCTTTCGAGGCATATTGAAGGGCCAACAGAAGAAAAATACAAAGAAATCATCCAGAAAATAGTTACGAGGAAGTGGACAGAAGCTGCTGGAATAAATCAGTCCAGATCACTGAGGGTTTTAAATACCTATTAAAGGATAGAATGAACTAATACGGAGTCTCTCAGTATTTCACCATAGAAGACCTTGGAGAAAATAATTAATCAGCCCCTTTGAGGAGAGTGACTGCAGAGGATAGACGGCCTGAAACACAGAGCTCAGCTAACTCTGAAACTGTAGTATTGGTGAGACTCTGAATTGCCAGTGCACATCTGCTCTGTGAGTGGTTAGGAGTTGAAGGAAACCTGCGGCCATGCCCAGAACTCTCCCAGGTAGCATCTAAAGAGGCCATTAGGCCGCCCCTCTGAAGTCTCAGGGTGCTTACTTTCCAACTGGCTTCAATGCCATGGTTTCCTGACCTACATGGTTGCCTTCAGAGAGCTTGAACACAAATATTTAAAATGAAAAAAAAATCATAATAATGGGAACCGGGCAGATTTTGCTTGACATCACCACAAATATTTCCGAACTGATTTTAGACTTATGAATAAATGATTATTCCAGTCTCTGGGTTAAATATTTAAAACTCAGCTCCCTTTTGGAATTCATGTATAATAGAGGGCTGATTATTCTGAGCTGCACATTTTCGCTCTTCATTTCCGTCGTTTAATACACTATAATTATTCTTCTTATCCCATCCCTTTTCAGTCCCCTGCATGAAAAATTATTTAAACGTTGCACACAAATCTTCTGAGGAAGAAGAAAAGGAAATTCCGTGCGTGGGTCTCAGCAGGAGTACCGCTGATGCAGCTTAAAACAATGCCGAAGAAGAAGCCCTTGTCTGCAGGCATAGCGCCCCTGTTTCTCTTCCTGTGCCAGATGATCAGTGCTCTGGATGTTCCTCTTGATCGTGAGTATTAACAGTTTGAATCTCTTAGGCCAGGAGGCAAAACCTCCCAGTACTTACCCTGGGCTGTGTGGATGAGGGAAGTGTCTGCCAGACACCGAAAAGCTAATGAAAATTAATTTGGCATTTACCTTCAGCACCTGGTGTTAAGGAAGACACTGTAGAAAAGGCCATGGAAATATCCGGACATGCGGTCCCTTCCTCTTCATTATCTTTCTTTGCCTCAGGTGTTTTTTTGTGTGCAGTGGTGGGAGTGCTCTGAGAAGGAACTGGTGCAACTGCCCTGACCTCCCCGGTGGGGAGCCCTTTGTGGAAGGACCCTGTGAACCACTTTCGAAGGATGACACAGACCCCCATTTATTGTCCTTATCGTGTTTACTTTCTTCGTTCATTGCTGAGGCATCTCTGAAAAATAAAATAAAATAAAATAAAATAACTAGAGGATGCTCTTGCCATCCCTCCAACCCTTTGTATCCCCAGATCATCCAGACTTCAGACTTTATTTATCCTGATTCAGAGAGACACACTCATTTCCATTCCTACTTTTGCATCTTAAATGGAAGTCTGTCAGACCAGTACGTCATGCACAAGCCTAGTGAATAGCCTTGGCTTGAACTATGTGACCAAAGGCTAAGGTGCAAAATGTTGACACTAAGACAAGACCTGCTAAATGACTGAAATGAAGAGGCAAACAGGGCTACTGCATTTCTCTCCCTCATTTCCCACAAAGTAAAATGTGCATTGTAGTCTCCCTGGCCTGAGTGGTCTGTTTGTAGACAAGAAAGGCAGTACGGGCTTCCAGCTGATTATTTCCCTTGCAGCAGAAAGCAGAATTTCAAATCCGAACAATTTCTGCACCTCACAATTGATTTACCCTTTATCCCCAATCTGCATGACCTCATTAAAGCCATTAGCTTCCCGAGTAGAGCATCTGTTTGGCAAGCTTTCTAAGGTGCAAGGAAGGAGTCATCCAACTGCTGATGTGTCCTTTTCTGCTGTGGAAGTTGCGTCTATCAGTGGCTTCCCCACACACTCTGCTCACTTCCTGGGCCCTGCTTCTCGACACTAAAGTGCAACAGATTGCAGCATTTTCATTTTAAAAGTTAATCATCCAAGCACTTTAATCTAAAAATATGTAGATATATATTTAATTGAAATATGCATTTGCTCGAGCCCATTAGAGCAGGAATATTTAAGTAAGCACTTGCTCTGATAGATGCACTGGGAAGACAGAAATCAGTGAGGGCCACGCTTTTGTTCTCTCTTGTGTTAAATATATTCCTCCTTAATCTGACTGCTCCATCTAACTATCAGGGGAAACAGGCACCTAGGGCTAACTCAATTATGGTAGCTAATGGAATCGAGGCACAACCATGATGAAAATGAAGTCACCAGTAGCCTAGGCTCTCCCGCATTAACCTTTGCTTTGCAAGCAGTAATGACAGGCAGCCCCACGGAATGATTGGAATTGCATGCAAACATGTCTTCGTCCCGCATACCCTTTCTTCAGCACGCACAATGATCCCATATATGGCACCTGGTATGTGGCTGACTGAGAATTCCAAAGCAGAAGTATGCTAATTGGATAAGACCATCTTGGAGAGAAACCCTAGAGATGTGCAGAGCTTAGATGGGTGTCAGATTTGAGTTGGATGGAGAACTGTAGCAATATCCCATTGTGAGGTATCGTTATCATGTGCATCCTGGTGTCTGGGATAATAAGATCAGACACCACACAGAACGTGACAATTCAAATTAATTGTAGATTTCCTCTATTTTTCAAATCGAGCGTAATTATCAATGCATCACCATTCCTACCCCGGAAGAGCCTTTTTTCCCCTACAGCACAACCTTTGTTCTTACATATGCTGAGATGAGAAGCTGCTGCAGGGGCAGACCACCATGAGTATGACTTTCTTTCTCTTGTAATGTCACCATTTTAACTCTCACAATATGGTTTTTTTTTTTAAGGTCAAACCAAGTAGAAAAAAAAATGCCCCTTTTTTATCTTTAAGGTGCTAACATTCTCGCTACTAACATCTGGTTTTCTCTAATCTTCTTTGCCCATTCATCTGCTGATACTGATGGGAAAAAAGCAAAGCTCCTTGATGACTGTAAGTGTCTTTCTACAAATTACTAGGCGGTGTGGAAATGTGACCATGTCCTTGTTTCTTGAATTAATGCTGCAAATCAAACAGCATTGTGTGTGGTGCTTAGTGGTTTTCTAAGCATGTTGCTTACTCTAGCCTGGCACCTTGTTTGAATGCTAAGGCACAAATGTAATATATAACCTGCATGAACTGTGGAGACTCTGATATTACTTTTGCCAACACGCTGCCATTCTACTAACATCCAAGCTTAACTCAATCTGATGTAACTCAATGAGAAAATTCAAAAATGTTTAGGAAGAATGATTATTTTGTTTTTAAATGCCAGCAACTGGAACAGACACACATCTTTTGTAGAGGTTTGGAAGTTGAGAATATGCAGAAGCCTCATTCAAGTCCGTTTTGATGGCTTTAGCCTTCAGAACTGGGTAGAACAATGTTCCTAGGTGTTCTCAGTAGAAAAGTCCTGAAAATTAGAAGAATATCTTGAAATAACATGGTTCCTGGGAAGCTTCCTGTAAGCAAAATGTTTGCTGCTTCTGCAAGCTGGGTAGCATTTATCATCCAGTGAAAAGATGGTCCATTTTCAGACATCTTCCTTTGATGTTGAGTTAAACAGACAAATCTTGGTAAGTCACTTATTACTACAAAGCATTTCTTAATTGCCATATGACCTAAACACTATTGAAAAAGGTACCTCCAGATGGCAAACTCCTGGTACAGCTGCAGGCACAGGTGGGGAAGCCCGGCATTGTAAACCACAAAATTTGCATGTCTGGCACCCCATCCATTCCCCTACCTCCCCCCCAACCCCCGCCCCACCCCGCATATGAACTGGATAGAATCACTCCTAAGAATCCATTCTACCAATGTCTTTGTTCACAATTTTGACAGAATAGAACCTCAAGAATTCCTTCCATTATCCCAAATGCTGTACTCCCAGAATCTGAAGGTTGATCAATACAAAAGAAGCTGGCCCAATCAGAATGCTTGAAGCTCTGCTAACAATCCCAGTGTTGGCATCCACTAAATATTTTTGCACAAAGTGCATTACTAATCCTCCCAGTCCCAGTTGCAGGCCAAGTCAACTCTTGAACCTCCTTTTCCTCCAGAGATTACAGGAGTTGAGGCTCAAATCTTCCAACTAATGAAAAACAAACAGCCATTAACCTTCAGACAAAACTATTGACTAGCTTTGAAAATCAACAAGATAAAGGCAGGAGGGTTTAAAGTGCGAAAAAAAGCTGGACTACTTCATTGCACAGTCCTGAACATGCCCTAGCATGTTTGCATTGGGAGCCAGGTAAGCCTTAGTCATAGGAAACTGTCCTAGACATCCTGAGATACGTAGACACATGCTTGGCTTCTACCTACTACAGATAACAATTCTACACCAGAGGAATGAGGAACAATTCTGATCTCGTGAAAGAAAGGGCCTGTGGTAGTCTCAGAGCAATTTAGAGCCTTCTCCAGGTCTCTAGATGGGCTTTCCTCAGACTGAATTGCTCTGGGTCAAAAACAATTAGTTCTATGGTTTCACAGTAAAGGACCAGGTAACACTTTGAAGAGCACATAAAAACAAGGTCCCCTAGAAAGGAGAATTTTAACTTCATTACTAACCCAAGTAAGAGTGTTTTCTCTTCACTTCCAATTTCTCTACTTCCTGGCTCTGATAAGGGATGTCAAGGCTCCAATTTAACAATCTTTTACACATGAGTTTGTCAAAAGTATGTTTCCCCCAGATATAATTTACAGGATTTGAATACTAATGAGCTCTATGCCAGTGACTCTATCCTAAGAAAGATTTAAATCTACCTTATAAATTATATTGACAGGCATTGCTTGAAATGAAAGAAGCATCGATTTCTCATTGTTACATCAGAAAAACAGTGTGGTGTTTGAATATTAGATTTGTATTAGTAATTATTTTCCCAGATTTTTGGTCTGGGAAAATGGACTTTGTAAGTGTGGGTGATGTTACCAAAGGGAAGCTGTGTCTTGACTTCCCAACTTTAGCTGAGTTTTAGCTGAAAACATAATGAGGATTTACTGCTACAACAAATAACTAGGAATAATTGTGACATATTTAATCTAAGGCAAGCGATTTTAGTGTAGAAAAGATGGCTGCTATCACGGCAGTAAATCATACGATTCTTAATGCTGTTCTCTTTTTTACAATTAAGTGGTACAGCCTCCAACTATCACTCAACAGTCACCAAAAGACTACATTATTGACCCTCGGGAGAATATTGTAATCCAGTGTGAGGCCAAAGGGAAACCTCCTCCAAGGTAAGCGTGTCTCCTCCTTTGGATAGCATTTAAAATTGTAGGCAGTCTCTCTGAATAGAGAAAGGTTTGGAATCGTGGCAGAATAGGGGAGGTCATGGGAATACGTTCTCTTCTAGTTAGTTGGTTCTCCATATGAGTAGCAGCACATGCTTTTGTTTATCTAACCAATTCTCTGGCTCATTTCAACTCTTCAAAGGTCTTTAAAGTATCTCTAAAGTATCAGTCATAGATTCATCTATACTAATGAGCCCTACGGTCTCATCTCTCAGATTAATAACAGCTCATTTGTTGAAGTCTAGAGTTTTGCATTTTCCCATTCGTGCTTTCCTGTAAAATGTTCATAATTTGTGAGGAGATAGGGAAAGACACTCTAATCTTGCTTCTGACAACAATAGTTTTTATTCATGTAAATAAAGCCAACCCCCTTTTTATCTGGGCTTATCTTCCTCATATGGTGAAAAGAAAATGAATTACTTTATTTTTTTTAAAGATTTATTTATTTATTTTAGGTATGTGGGTACACTGTCACTATCTTCAGACACACCAGCCAAGGGCATCAGATCTCATTACAGATGGTTGTGAGCCACCATGTGGTTGCTGGGAATTGAACTCAGGGCCTCTGGAAGAGCAATCAGTGCTCTTAACCACTGAGACATCTCTCCATCCCAGAATTATTTTTAATTACAGGCTCTACAGACTTTCCTACCTTTATGCTGGCCATGGAATAGTCTAACACTGTTCTCCACATTTATCAGGATTCACTACGTGGATCTTAGCATGTGCACTTCATAATCCAGTCTAAACAAAAGATAATAAAGATGGGAGATAGAGGGCCATCCTGCTGGACTATCTATCCAAGGCCTTACAGAGAGTGGTATAGCAGCTAGTGCAGAAATAGGGAGAATTTTATATAGTACAGTTGTTAAAATATAAGATTTTAATAACTATTATACTATAACAATGAAATTTTATGATTGTTAAATTTTAAGTAGACATAATAATTTATAAATTAAAGGATGAATATTTATCTGCAAGTTTATATATATATGTATATGCACACACACACACACACACACACACACACACACATACACACACCTACGAAAAAACTACCTGGTTCTAGATAACAGTGTATGATCAACCTTTCCATTAAAGCTTTACTCCGATATAGTAACCCCATCCTATTGCTGAAAAGTATTTTTCAAACAGCTCAATGTGCCCTTCTGCTTTCTGTTAATGTCTTCCATACTCATATGACAGGACTTCTTAAT
Organism: Rattus rattus; assembly: GCF_011064425.1. Classification (NCBI taxonomy): domain Eukaryota; kingdom Metazoa; phylum Chordata; class Mammalia; order Rodentia; family Muridae; genus Rattus; species Rattus rattus. The sequence goes on from NC_046160.1 coordinate 58,199,334, forward strand.
AGTTAGGGGTGATGCGTGTTTGCTGTGAGAATGAAGTTGTCTTATGTACTGTTCGATGTGTATTAGTATCCTTGGTCTCTGTCCACATGGTACACATAGCCTGCATCTCTATCATTTCCTGTCCTAGTTTTTAACCACCACTATAAGCATAAGTAGTAAGAAAAGAAACCCAAGTTTGAAAACACAGGAAAGTTTGACATGTATGCCTCTCCATCATCTTACCATCATGGAGGTGAAACCAATCAGGAAGTATTTAATCACAGGAGCAACCTGACATTTACAGGGGGCATATTTTATATAGCAAAACTGAGAAAAATGAATCTTGATTGACAAGTTGGTATATTATCTAAAAATTACATACTTATATCTAAAATCAAAAATCCTTAACTATACCTTATGTAGAATTAGCATTTAAAAACTAACATTTAAAACACTTCAAAGCTTTAACTCTCTTCCTGGCCTCCAGTTTGTACTTTGGTAACTTGAAAACGAGCTGATCGATTTCCCACTGAAGATAATACAATACTTATGGAGATCTATTTTGTCACATTTCAGTTTTGAGAATACTTTTATAGACAGCTTAACTGTATGAACAATGGGGTTTAAAATAAAAATGTTAAATACAGGTCAGAGATTGTACCTTGAAAACATGTTCTTTTGTTTGCTTTTTTTTTTTTTTCTTAGAAAACATGGCAGGCAACTTGTGTTAAATTTGAGCAGAATTAAAAGAAGTATATTTGTCAAAATATAAAAAACAGCACTCTTTTTTGAGTCGTGATTTGGCATGACCTTTTAAGCGTGAGACCTTTGACTAAATATTGAAATCTAACAATGATTCCTAGAACTCTATAAAGCCTAAGGCTTTTAGAAAGATCCATAATCCTGTTTTTCTAGACCGTTAACGAGCTTAATCCTTGATGTGTTGGGCAGCTTTTCCTGGACTCGTAACGGAACACATTTTGACATAGACAAAGACCCTCTGGTCACTATGAAGCCTGGCTCAGGAACCCTTGTCATCAACATCATGAGTGAAGGAAAGGCGGAGACCTATGAAGGGGTTTACCAGTGCACTGCAAGGAATGAGCGCGGAGCTGCTGTCTCCAATAACATTGTTGTCCGCCCCTCTAGTAAGTACGATTTGTCAACCAAACATGACCCTTTAAAGACATGTTCCCAACCTCATCACATGTCACAGTATCCAAGTGTGACCACAAGGACGTTGCTGCCAATGTCCCACTTTGGCTTCCATGACGTTATCATCTCCTTTCTCTTTCCTACAAATAATCCAGTAATTCCCTCTGTCTAGTGGTTGCCAATCCAATGTGTCCAAATGAGAGGCCAAGGCTAAAAGGGGTGTTTATTCCCCAAATTGGTCTAGGTATTTATTTCTAGTATAGTTTATTATAAGATGAAAATAAATTCCTATAATATGGGAAACTATGTGATTTCTTTTTAACAGTTGTTTCAAATTTTTACTGGAAATTGATGGCCCTTTTGGCAGTGATCAGTACTAAAATCCTCACAACAGCCTTAATTGTATTTAAAGAGCAATGACCATTTGTAGTTGTGGTTATTTTCAAAATATTTAAAATTATATATAAAGATATTTAAGTTGATCTTGAGTCTTTCCAATCATAGCAATAACTTGTAGTCATGTTTTTCTTTCTTAATATGTATGTATATAAAACTAGTTTATTTTGATATGCTATTTACAACCTTTTTGACATTAACATATCATATACATTCTCTTAGCAAACCTATAAGTATAATGTATAATAGTGTATGAAATACAAAGGGATATATAGTTGTTTTTAATAAATCTGCTGACATTTAAGTTTTTCCCATTCTTTGTGGAGAACATGCCTGTATCAAACCCGATGTCTTATTGATGTATTACTGTCAATTATTAGGCAATGGATAAGTAGCTTGAGCCCTAGTAGCAACTGTAATATAGATTTTTCCTCTTTTCTTCTATAATAGTTTTTTAGAATAAAAACTCTAACACCTTATTTAAAAGTAATTCTCTCATTATTTAGTGTATATAAATTCTAAGTTACAATTTCCCAAAAAAATCTTTGAATGCTTTTCTTTGTACTGTTCTCTTCTTTTTACTTTTGCAAGAAGAAATACCTCAGAAGGTTTTTGATTTTTGCTTAATAGGGTCGCCCTTGTGGACCAAGGAAAGACTTGAACCAATAATCCTCCGAAGTGGTCAGTCACTGGTACTTCCATGTAGGCCTCCAATTGGATTACCACCGGCCATAATATTTTGGATGGATAACTGTAAGTCCTAATGCTAAGAATTTTTTCAACCATCTTGTAGTTATTTGTTGTTTTAACAATTTACCTTCTCTTATAAATCATAAGCTACTTGCAAAATGGTGTACAGATGCTCACAAAAATAGATGCTTACTGAAATAAGCACCATGCAACTTCATTCATTAACCATGCCATCCTGCTGTATATCATCAGCAACAGAAAATGCGTCACTGGGCTTGCCTTCACGTGGGAAGAGCAAGGTGGGCAAAAGGGAAGTGCAAGGGGGCTCAGTGTGTAGCCTACTGGTAGACCACTTGTCTAGAATCTAAAAGGCCCTAGGTTCAATCCCCAGCACTTGAAAAAGAGAGAGGGGCAGAGACCAATTAGGTAGGCGTTGTTGTAATCCCGGCTATGGTTAACAGTGACTCGAACTTGGGAAGTCATCGTAAGACTCTGGATATATTCTACAGGTAGAGTCTCCACAACTAGAAATACAGGAACCTGAGAAGAGAAATCAAGAATGAATACATTGTTTAGAGACTGAAAACTGATTTAAAAATAGGAGTATCCTTTAAGAAATTTCAAAAGCTAATAAGAGAAGAAGTCAAGTTGCTTTGATTATAGCTTATCTTCTTCCTTTAAATCTCCAGCAACATTTAATATTTAACCAGCCTTTACTGAGTGTCAGTTCCTTTACTAAGAATATCACATTGACCGTCAAATTTCTCAAGAGCATATGAGGCATATACTCTAATAAGCCTCTCTATCTCTCTAACAATGACACTGTGGCAAGGAGAAATGAAACAAATTACTGGAGATTTTCAATTGACCTTGCCCTTGATGAAACTTTGTTTTGCTACTACACCCTCTAACCCGCCCCCCAGACAAAGCTATTATGTTAGCATGTTATCTTAGAGATGGCTCACTGACTGGCTTACAAACTAAGGAACCAGGATTCGAGATGTGAGAGGCACAAGACATCCACATGTCAGAGGTATGAACCAGAGGCTAAGCCTGGGCTGCAGTGAGCAGGGTATGAGTCCTTAGTGGGCTGAATGAGGTAATTTAGAGATCTGGTACTGGAGGAAGATAGCAGTGTCTGGGGGCAGAGACTGAGAGCCTTCCAAGACCTTAGCAAAAAAACACCAGCATGTGAATGAGGAGTAATCACTGAGGTGAGAGGAGATCAAGAGAGGTAGAATGGTGCTCCATGGACCAGCAAGAACACAGGGTAGGTCAGCAGTGATGACCGTCGAGTGCAGATAATAGACAATATGAGGCCTGGGAATGACTGCTTGGTCTGATAGCAAGAGTACCACTGTGTCTCTGAAAGAGACCTACCTGTAGATGGTGTGTGGGGAATGCATGCAAAAGATTTACACGAAATACTCAATTCTCAGAGACCCGACTTCCTCTGCTACCGCAGACTGCAAACCTCACTGAAGAGAAAATTGCACACTGAATGCTCATTGTTGACTCATGAAACCTCTCAAAGGAAGCATTGCATGAAGTGAGAAACAAGTCTATGCGCAAATGTGTACTTCCTGCATAGACAGCTCTTATGGATTTTGTGGGGATACGCAACAAATCCAATAAAAGAATGATTTATAGCTTCGTGAATAATGTTCTTCAGATATCGCCATCAAAATTACATTCACGAATCTTTCCAGTTCAGAAATGATTTCTCGTCTGCTTAGTAAAGAAATGTATCACACGTAAACTCTCTAAAGAATCTGAATATGTAACTAATTGCTTCCTGCATGACGCGGGTGGCAGTATGTGTGATTCCATGGATTTTAAAATGAAAGCAAGCCAGGTCTTGCACCTGAAATATGAGAAAAAAGCGGAATCCTGCAGCACTCTTGGTTTCTGCATCATAAAAATATTTCTGTATGTCTATCTTTTCTCTAAGTATTATACAAAGAAACTCACAGGACAAACTCACACCCCTGTTGACATCCTGTTGTCTTACATTCGAGCTACCAGCATCCATTTGTCATGCAATTCAAGAGGAGAAGCAAAAGACAATAAGTATACGTCTTTGGTGCCCTGGATTTATTAAATAAATGTATTTTTTTTCTGACACAGGGTCTCACTGTGTAGCCCAGGCTGAGGTTGAAGTTGATATATAGTACAGAGTTGCCTCAAACTGTGGTCCTTTTCCCTCAGCCTTCCACATAGCTTGGATTTCAGACAGGCACCACCTTGCCTGGCTCTCAGTCTCTGTTCTTTTCCTCAGCATTGTAAAACTATTCCTATCTGAGAGGATTAAAATGTTAAGACCACAGCTTTATAAGCCTCCACCTTGATTGAAACTTGAGTAACGTAATTAACCAGTGGGTGGTGTACTTTCAGCTCTGACCATAGGGATTTGAACTATAATTTTGCATTTCGTGAAACATTAGGTTGGGTATCTGCTGCAGGAAGAACACATTCCTTGAGCTGGACTGAGGAAATCCCTTTAGTAGATGCAACACCTAGCCTGACATTTTAGTGCGTACAGCTTTTCCAACTCCCTCTCACTTGGAAGGTGAAGAAATCTCAGGTCAGGCTCTGGAACTGAGGCAAGAGCTTTAGAGTATCTTTTTGGTGGTCATTTGTAACACCATATAAAGATCAGTGCCTTCCACCTCTCTCTATGCCTCAAGTCTTGTAGGAAATCCTATCTCTAGGATAAGGCTAGCTCTTTCCCTGGTCCTGAAAGTGGACAGTTATGTGTGCTGATGAATATTGAGCCCTTCCAAGTGTTTAAGGAACCCCAGCCAAAGGCTAGGCACTTGTCTATGCTTTCAATATAGACACACAAAAAAAAAGTTTTTCCTCCTGCCTGGAGTTTCAATGTCAGTACAATGGAATGGCCACTATGCATACATAAGTAAACGATGGACTCTGTCATAAGATGAGCTGTATATGAGGTGAGGGAAACCAGACCTGACTCCCCTATACCAGATCATAGCATAAAACTGTGGTACCACTGCTTGTTGTGGCTAATTGGGCATTTGTTACTTGGTTTGTTAATTACTCGATTCCTGTAAGGGTGGGGATCTGTGGACTTGTGTCCTTGCTCAGAGCCTAATTTTGATACTGTATAACTCATGTTAATAACCTTACAAATTTTCTGATGTGTTTTCAAAGATGTATGCAATCAGAGATCAATTTAGATACTAGGAAATATGCAAACCTGTTACAGAGCACTTTGTCTGTTTCTACTTTCTTTTTTTTTTTTTCGGATAATTTTTTTTCCATCTTTATTAAATGGGATATTTCTTATTTACATTTCAAATTTTATTACCTTTCCCGGTTTCCAGGCCAACATCCCCTAACTCTTCCCTCTCCCCTTCTATATGGGTCTTCCCCTCCCCATCCTGTCACCATTGCCGCCCTCCTCCCAAGAATTCCATTCACTGGGGCTTCAGTCTTGGCAGGACCAAGGGCTTCCCCTTCCACTGGTGCCCTTACCAGGCTATTCATTGCTACCTACGCAGTTGGAGCCCAGGGTCAGTCCATGAATAGTCTTTGGGTAGTGGTTTAGTCCCTGGAAGCTCTGGTTGGTTGGCATTGTTGTTCATATGGGGTCTCAAGCCCCATCAGCTCTTTCAGTCTTTTCTCTGATTCCTTCAACGAGGGTCCCATTCTCAGTTCAGTGGTTTGCTGATGGTATTCACCTGTGCATTGCCATATTATGGCTGGGTCTCTAAGGAGAGATCTACATCCAGTTCCTGTCAGCCTGCACTTCTTTGCTTCATCCATCTTATCTAATTGGGTGGCTGTATATATATGTGCCACCTGTGGGGCAGGCTCTGAATTGGCATTCCTTCAGCCTCTGTTCAAAACTTTGCCTCCCTATTCCCTCCCAAGAGTATTCTTGTTCCCCTTTTAAAGAAGGAGTGAAGCATCCCCATTTTGGTCATCCTTTTTGAGTTTCATGTGTTATATGCATCTAGAGTAATTCGAGCATTTGGGGGTAATATCCACTTATCAATGAGTGCAAACCATGTGTGTTTTTCTGTGAGTGGGTTACCTCGCTCAGGATGCTATTTTCCAGTTCCATCCATTTGCCTATGAATTTCATAAAGTCATTCTTTTTGATAGTGGAGTAGTATTCCATTGTGTAGATGCACCACATTTTCTGTATCCATTGCTCTGTTGAAGGGCATCTAGGTTCTTTCCAGCTTCTGGCTATTTTAAATAAGGCTGCTATGAACATAGTGGAGCATATGTCTTTGTTATATGTTGGAACATCTTTTGGGCATATGCCCAAGAGACGTATAGCTGGGTCCTCAGGTAGTGCAATGTCCAATTTTCTGAAGAACCTCCAGACTGATTTCCAGAATGGTTGTACCAGTCTGTAATCCTACCAACAATGGAGGAGTGTTCCTCTTTCTCCACATTCTTGCCAGCATCTGCTGTCACCTGAGTTTTTGATCTTAGCCATTCTCACTGATGTGAGGTGAAATCTCAGGGTTGTTTTGATTTGCATTTCCCTTATGACTAAGGATGTTGAACATTTCTTTAGGTGCTTCTCAGCCATTCGGCATTCCTCAGCTGTGAATTCTTTGCTTAGCTGAACCCCATTTTTTAATAGGGTTATTTGTCTCCCTGTAGTCTAACTTTGTGAGTTCTTTGTATATATTGGATATAAGCCCTCTATCCGTTGTAGTATTGGTAAAGATCTTCTCCCAATCTGTTGGTTGCCGTTTTGTCCTAACAACAGTGTCCTTTGCCTTGCAGAAGCTTTGTAGTTTTATGAGATCCCATTTGTCAATTCTTGATCTTAGAGCATAAGCCATTGGTGTTTTGTTCAGGAAATTTTCTCCACTGCCCATGTGTTTGAGATTCTTTCCTATTTTTTCTTCTATTAGTTTGAGTATATCTGGTTTGATGTGGAGGTCCTTGATCTACTTGGAATTAAGCTTTGTACAGGGTGATAAGCATGGATCGATCTGCATTCTTCTACATGTTGACATCCAGTTGAACCAGCACCATTTGCTAAAAATGCTATCTTTTTTCCATTGGATGGTTTTGGCTCTTTTGTCAAAAATCAAGTGACCATAGGTGTGTGGGTTCATTTCTGGGTCTTCAATTCTATTCCACTAGTCTATCTGACTGTCTCTGTACCAATACCATATAGTTTTTATCACAATTGCTCTGTAATACTGCTTGAGTTCAGGGATAGTGATTCCCCCAGAAGTCCTTTTATTGTTGAGGATAGTTTTAGCTATCCTGGATTTTTTGTTATTCCAGATGTATTTGCAAATTGTTCTGTCTAACTCTCTGAAGAATTGGATTGGAATTTGATTGCATTGAATCTGTAGATCTCTTTTGGTAAAATGGCCATTTTTGCTAGATTAATCCTGCTAATCCATGAGCATGGGAGATCTTGGTTTCTGTTGCTTGGGTTCCTGCGCTTGCCTCTTGCCATCCGGCTGTCTCTGGTGTTACCTTGTTCTGTTCTTTCTGACAGTGGCTTGACTGTCCTATTGGCCTATGTGTCAGGAGTGCTGTAGACCCGTTTTCCTGTTCTCTTTCAGCCAGTTATGGGAACAGAGTGTTCTGCTTTCAGGCGTGTACTCCTTCCTGTCCACTGGCTTTCAGCTGTTCCTGTGGGCGTGTGTCCTGAGTCCACCAGGCAGGTCACTTGGACCAGAAAATCTGGTCTTACCTCTGGTCTCAGGCCTGAAGCCACTTCTCGGGGCTGGGTTTCAGCTCTCCATGAGGGCAGCAACCAGAAGGGCCTGCCCCTACTTCTGGGTCCCTGCACACAGGGGGCCCAGATGGCGCTAGGTGTTTTCCTCTAGAGTCAGAAATGTGGGCAGAGAGTAGTCTCCTCTGGTTTCCCAGGTGTGTCTGCCCCTCTGAAGGTCTAGCTCTCCCTCCCCGGGTATTTGGGTGCAGGGAGCTGTTTGACCAGGTCCCTTCAGATCTGGGCGTATTCTGGGCCGCAGGGCTCCTGCAGCTTGACTGCCCCTATCTTCCTGTGCCCAGAGGCCCTATACAGTTTCCTCTTTGGCCAGGAATGTGGGCAAAGGTGGGCAGAAATGGCGATCTCTCCTGCCCTGTAGTCTCAGGATTGTCCAAACCTCTGGGCAATGAGCTCTCTCTTCCACGGGGTTTGGGAGCAGGGAGCTATGGTCTGGGATCAGCGAGGTTCAGGCGCCAGTTAGAAACCAGAAGTGTCCAGTCCCAGAGGAATTTTGCCTTTGTATGTCCTGAGTCCACCAAGCAGGTCACTTGGAGCAGAAAAGTTGGTCTTACCTCTGGTCTCGGGCCTTAAGTCGCTCTTCGGGCCTTGGTTTCAGCTCTCCGTAAGCTGTTTCTACTTTCTTAATGAAACATTTCAGTTTATGCCTCTGGTCCTGTTTCTCTTCCAGGTTCCAAGAAATTAGGATTGGATATGTACAGTAGAGTATTAGTGTGTCTCACATCTTAAAAAACAGTCAAAACAAAGCAACAAAACACCCCAGTTGTTGTCTTTTACCAAAAGGGCTGTCAATACATATATATATATAAAATATATACACACACGTATATACATATATATATGTACTATGTGTATATATGCATGTATATATATGTATATATATATATATACGTGTGTGTGTTTGTGTGTGTGTGTGTATGTATGTCTGTATGTGTGCATTTTTTCAGGTGAAGTTCACAGGTGTATTAATTAATAGATGGCTGTTCTGCTGATATGGAGATGGGTACCTGTATGATGGAATGATCTTAGTATCTCTGTCTTTCCCCAAGCCTTTCAAAGACTGCCACAGAGTGAGCGGGTTTCCCAAGGTCTGAATGGAGACCTTTACTTCTCCAATGTCCTCCCAGAGGACACCCGTGAAGACTACATCTGCTATGCCAGATTTAATCACACTCAAACAATTCAACAGAAACAACCTATTTCTTTGAAGGTGATTTCAGGTAAGAACTCAGCCTCCTGGGTTTCTTTTAATGGTGTTTACATTATGTGACTCAAATTATTAACAATTAAATACAGTCTGACTCCAAGGTAAAACAGTTCATTGACCAAGAAAATTCCTGCAAATGCTCACTAAAGCATTAACTTAATGCTAGAAGAAGCATGCATAAATATTATCTTTTACATTTTTCACTGATTGCCATTTCTATTCCCCTGGAAACCTCCTGACTCTATAGTGTTCTGAGCATTGCTGTGTGCCTTATACCCCACAGTGCCTTTTGTTGGCATTGATCCTGTAGATCAAGTCGCAGTTGGGGGTGGTAGAGTGAATTCTGAGTTAGTCAGTATGATATCAAGCACTATACCTTCCTGGCAGGAATGACACTTAGCCTACTGTATGCCTTTGTTTCTGTTGCCCAATGGATTTTTACCCTTCTCGCCTACTTTTGTGCCCTCTTCATGATATTCTGTTTATTTCAGTGGATGAATTGAATGACACTATAGCTGCTAATTTGAGTGACACTGAGTTTTATGGTGGTGAGTTACAGTGGTTGTAACTGATATTCTCTCCTTCATTGTAGACTTTAGTTCACTAACGTCACCTCCATGGCCGCTTAACCTTGTTTCTTTAGGAAACCTCTAGTTACATGTTTAATATCACCGTATCAATGTGCGTTTCTTAAGAAACTTAGCTGTAAACTCTTAAGCATGCCACTCAAACATTTTCCATGATGTATGTACAATTAAACTTGTTATAAAGTTTCATGTTAACCATTTCATATGCTTTAGAAAAAACCTGTCATATGTGTTTAGAATTGTATTTTTCATATTTTGTGCTGTCTATAAACTTTTTGCATGACCTACAATATAAACTGATTGGTCGTATTAACTCCTAGAATATTGACTCATAAGAACCTTCAGTAACTAACATAGAGTACATTACATAGTAATCATCTAACCTTCTGTGTTTTTAGCTTTGTTAGAAATCAGTCACTGTTTTCTGTGGGAGGAAACCTTTAAAAATAGACCATTCAGTTCTTTGCATTAAATTGAAACAAACTGGATTTCCTCAAGGAAAACGTGGCTGTCAAGCATAAAATCTGTTACTAAACAATAATGGCTCTGGATGTAAGGGCTTCTTAATTCCTCATAGATGGAGTTTCTGCTACATTAGTTTTTACCTTTGAGATATGAACATTGCAGAGTAGGGCAGATATAAGTCACCTTTATTTATTTAATATGGTTCACTCAAATATAGGCCTCAAGACTCTTCTCAATAAGGAGTAAGTTCCCCTAACCACCTCTAAAATCCTTGAGGAAACAAATTTTTCTCCAGCAATACCATTTTGGGTACTTAGAATGTTTTCTTTTGAGAAATGAGAAATTTATATATTGCCCCTTCATTTGGTTTTAGAAGTACCAAGTGCATCCATCATTTGTGGCTGAAATAGTGTCTTATGACATTTCCACTTGAAAATTCCTCAAGGCCTTCAGTCGAGAAGGTCACAGTTTTTAAGTCCATAAAACAGAGGGACTATTTCTAAGCTTCTGTCTTAGAGCTTCTTTATTTTGACTTCAAATAAATGATTTCCATGTATTTAGCTCTGCCAGTATTCCTTTTCTTTTTTTCCCCCAAAACTAGGGATAAAACCGGGGGCCTTACCTATACTAAACAAACACTCTGCCATGAAGTCACACCTTGAGATCCTCTACTGCAGATCTTTATTCACAGCGTATAACTTTTCAGAACTCTTTAGAAATTCTCTAGTTCTATTTTATGTTTCACAGACTTGGCAGTGTAGGACCCGTAAGATATATATCAGTGGCATGGGCTATAATGCTGTCCAGAATAAATAAAAAAAAAACTTTGTCCATAATGATTTGTTACTTAAAAAAACAAAAAAAAAAACCAAAAACCAAAAACCCAACAATTAACATCCTTCAAAAGACACACTTTTTGCCTTGACCTGAGCTCTAGTCTTAAGGAATGTGACGAACTGACATCATCACATAAATTTTGGAGATTTACCAGCCCACAGAAAATTGATAAAACCCTAACCCAATTAAAGACATGTACAAAAAAGAGTCCTTGACACTGCTTTGCCCATGCAATCAAAATTGTTTCTTTTCCTGGCACACTGAGTAAGTGTAAGGAGAGAGTGTATATGTATAACTTAACAAATTTCAAAATAAGCATCCAATGGATTCGAAATGAGAGTAGAATTTTAGGCAGCTTTTGACAGCAGCTGTGTTCTAAGAACACACTTTCATAATTTTAATGCATACTGGTTTTCTTGTTTGCAGCTAAATCTAGTAAAGAGAGGCCACCAACATTTCTAACTCCAGAGGGCAATGAAAGCCGCAAGGAGGAATTAAGAGGAAACGTGCTTTCCCTGGAGTGCATTGCAGAAGGCCTGTGAGTTAACACATTCTGTCCGGATGCTTACTTCTTATCAATATATAAATGGTTGACAGACATTTCCATTTCCCAGGAAAAGCCATTGTTTCATGCTTCTAATTTGACCAAAATTTAAAAAATATACAAACATTACCCGAGTCAACTTTGAATTGTGTGTTGTTGCTAAAACATTCTGATGTAAGAGTGTTCATCTTGCAGTATGTTTTCTGTACCTGTAATCATCTTATGATCACTGGTCACTGTGATCACCATAGAATTCTGCTGCTTTCCAATGAACAACCTCAGCTTTTGCTGGCTTTAAAAAAGAATCACCTACTTACCCTGATCATTTGTTGAATGATCTTGGGAGGAGGCCTTTGAAAGCAGAATAGCTACGAGTTTGTTACTCTCAAGGTCTGCCACCTGGAGCACCTGATATGTTGGCAATCTTGCCCTCTCTTACTGTCTGTCATCAAAAGCTCACAGAGCATCTCGGGGCCTCAAAACGGAGGCACTGTCCCTTCTGTTCCTTCCTGTGGGCAGAGCGTAAAGCCAAGGTGCTCATCTGCGCATACTTCATAGCCCACGTGCCTTTGGCAGGCACTCCAGTAAGGCTTTGGGTAGATACAAGAGCAACTGTGAACTTGGGCCCACATGTCAGGCAAGTTTCTAGATTGTCTTGCTGTGATGCCAGGCGTATAACGAGTGTCTTTAAGTGATCACAGTTACTGAAGCCCTCACTGGGATCTCAGGAACACACTTCTTTCACGTTTTGTGATTTGTGTTGTCTGTGAACTGAATATCTAATGATCATGTCGTTCCTTGATGAAGGAATAAATACTTCTGAATGCACATGGCGCCCTCTGCTGACCAAATCAGGAAATTACACATTTGCCATGTCAGTCCTTCAGCTTAAATAAACAAAACTCTTAAAATATGACAATCTTTCCTAACAGATTTTTTAATTTCTAATTTTTATCATTTTTATAGTCAAGAACAAACATGATATTTAATAAGTTTCATATTTTCACGTTTTCATATTAGGAACATTGATTTTTTTATGTTTTATTTTTATTTATTTATTTATTTGCAAACTATCGTTGTAACTTGGAAATAGAAAAGAAAGAACTTTTAATACAAAGAAATCTCACGAATCCATGGTTGGAACTGTACTTTTTTTTTTCAAGCCAGGGACCGTTAGGCTCAGCATCAAACCACATTAAGCCATTCATCAATCTCTGAGATTGTTTGTGGAATAGGAGCCTTGCATAACAACTGATGGCTGTGCTCAGTGTAAACCACAACACTGTGTGTCTATCCCCACCCCACTCACACCTCATCTGAAACCTGAGTCAAACTGTAAGGAGACCTCATATGTTGTCAGATTCCACTGTAACTGACTAATACTTCGAAACTGATCTCACATCTTCTGCAGCTTTGCATGTTTGTAGTGTGTGCTAATTTTAGAGGCCACTTCATTAAAGTTCTATGCTGTCATTTTGTTCATCCAAACAAAGCAAAGCCCATGTCATGAGCTGTCATTAAATCCCTCTTGCATTTATGATAACAAAAGCAGGGATGTCCTGGAGGGTCTGGACCAGTCCTTCTTCCTTGCCATCTTCCCACCACACATGGCTGAGGACACAGGCATGTGTGTGTGCACACATGTTTATGTTGAACAATTTAAAATTTTCATGTCATGTAAATTCTGAAGATGTTATCCAAGCCAGCTATTCTCATTAAGACAACCAGAGATGCAAAGGCACAAGGAACCGTTGAGAAAGATCTAACACCAAGCGATATTCTGGCTTTTCATTCTTAAATCATTTGTTTGGATTTTCCTAATTTAAAAGAGTAAAATTGAATGAGAACCAGAATAACATTAATCTGATCTATTCTTATCGGATAGCATAAAGGTGTTTTAAAATTTCACTGATAGTAAAGAGAAGAATTCTAACCATTAGTCACTTAATTCACATCATCAGTGTGCCATAAAATAGTGAGTTTTATCAGGTCAATTTGTAAATATATATACAATTCCAGAGGCACTGATGTTCACGTATCTTTAACTCTAGCTGATTAAATCAATCAATATTATTAATAGTAAATCTCTTGATTGGCATAGTAAAAGTCTGTAGAGTATCCTCACTGATCAGAACGTTGACGAAAAGATTAGGTCCCTTGAGTAAAGCGATCCATGCTTAGGGCGCATCATCACTGAGGTAAAAAGTTAGTATAGTTCTAATTATTTGAAAATGGAATCATTTCAAGTACAGGGTCTGAGCAATACTTATACAAATGCGATGTTAATTAAAAGGTCTGTATGCTTGTCATTATCTTTACGTAAAGAATTGATTATAAGATTATAAATGCCCATGAAAATTCACAGGGGAGCTCCTCTTCCTTTGTAACATCATTGCTTATTTATTCTCTCAGACCTACTCCAATTATTTACTGGATCAAGGAAGATGGAACGCTTCCTGTCAACCGGACGTTTTATCGGAACTTCAAGAAAACCTTGCAGATCATTCATGTCTCTGAAGCAGACTCTGGAAATTATCAGTGCATAGCAAAAAACGCATTAGGAGCCGTCCATCATACCATTTCTGTCACAGTTAAAGGTATACTTTGATCTCAGACACATTCCCCTGGCTTTTGTGGGGGTTCTGAAACTTCGGTTTAATGTGCTTTTGATTGTGTTCTTCAGTAATGAGAAGTTTAAATTGATATCCTCTTCGTGGTGTCATGAATCTTTTCTCGTTCCCACTGTAATTGCATCCAGGCCAGATTAAAAAGCCACTCATTCAAATCTTCCTCGCACAACTACAATTAGTAAAAGCAGAAGGGATGGTAGAAACAGAAAAGCACCATGATAGTCCCACAGAGATAACTACTACAGGCAAGATCCAGGGAGGAATTCTGAAATCGGTGGGTGAAAGCAACTTTAAGGAGAAGCGGGATATTTACATAGCATCAAACTGTTCTTGCTATGGGCTGCGACATTTTTAATGTATGCCCACTAATTATCACCCTTCCTGGAGGAAACGGAAGTTAGGTTCTCATGGAGAATTGGCTGTACTGGTGAGCGGATGCCAAGGAATAGAACGCAGATTACAGAACAGTTTAATTTTACAGTGGGAGCACTGGCAGATACTACCTTAACCAAGTGACGAAGCTGAGTGTCGCTAATAAGTCACGGTGGTCTCATGTCTTCCTTGGAGTGGTGGGAGAAGAAAAGAGGCATCACCACTGTGATATCCTCACAACCCCGAACCTGGACTGAATCATTAGAAAGCATCGGCCAGACTCACCGAAGGCATTCTATCAAACGGGTCTAACACTCTTCAAATGTGTCAAAATCATGAAGGAAAAGGAGAGACCAAGAAACTCCCTGGCTAACAAACTCAGCCAGTGGAGGTGGTGTAGTGTCCAGAACAGGGCCATGGTCATTTTCTGTCCTGTGTGTAGCCACAATCCTGCTAGAAACATTTGATGTTAGGGGAAACAGAACAACGGGGTTTAGCACACTGTAGTCTATCTTTGCAACTTTTTCAAAATTAAAAAGTTTTAGAATTGTTTCTCTATTTTATAATTGTGTAACTCAAATCCATGTGATTCTCCTTACTCTTTATAAAGTCTAGAGAATTATTTGAATCAATTCTTACGTTTTTCTCCTTCATTCTAAAAAGTGATGCTAACAGCTCTTTAACAAAACCATGTAATCCAGTCCAACAGTCTGATGTAGTCAGAGTGCAATAGGAGTCGGATGTAGCATTGGCTACGATACTTTTTGAGTCAGATGTTTTCCTAAATTTATTTTTCTTCTTTCAATAAAGCGGCTCCCTACTGGATTGTTGCACCTCACAACCTCGTGCTTTCCCCGGGGGAGAATGGGACCCTCATCTGCAGAGCTAACGGCAACCCGAAACCCAGAATTAGCTGGTTAACAAATGGAGTCCCAGTAGAAAGTAAGTGACCTTCCTTGTCTCTGGTTGCAGGGTATTTTCAAAGTGTGCCTGGATCTCAGGAACAAACAAGTGTGCAGTGATGAAATAATTTACCTTCTATATGGAAGCTGACTGTAAAGTTATCAGAGGCACCGAAGCACCTTAAAATTTTTTTATTGCCTTTGGATACTTATATAGACTTATTAAAATAAGTTGAAAAAGAACCTGTAATAAAAAAGATAATTCTGTGTATTAATCAGAACTTAATATTTCTCCTTTTTTCTTTTTTTTAGCCCAGACCGTGGGGAGAATGATAGGGTGAGACATAAACCTCACCCACAGTTTAGATTTAACTTTCTTAGGAAATGTCACAGAGTCCACAGAGCCTGACAGGGTATCTAGGGCTGAGTCAGTAGATGACAAAAGAAAGAAACATCTGTCTGACTCTACAGTTTTCAGTCCTGGGGAAAGCCCCAGTGTCCCCCATATTCTCCAGTCTTCATAGGTCAATTGTCCCACTGCATATCTGAAGGACCTGGTCCTGATGAAGGATGCCACGGCTGCCTTCTGCCTCTTTGCCCTTCTTGAGTCTCATGAGGGCATTTTCCGGAGATCTTTAATGAAGACATTAAGACACTGGCTGTGTTTGTAACTGTCACTCCTGGTCTGCAGGTCTACCCCTAGGTCATTTTCACTAGCCATCTTCCCAGGCTACCGCTGTGCCGCCCACAGTGGCCCGTGAAAGGGTGTGGCTGGGGAGTTTTCATGAATCCTCCAAGCCACAGAGTAAAGGCTCATTTTTATAAAACATTCTCAGAGGATTGGAGATATTAGAAGGGGTATATAACAAAGGGGGGATTAAATTGCCCCTCAATGCTTCTGAACTTCTAAACCACGTCTTACTGAGAGCAGTCCCTGCCTCCCTCCTCACTTTGCCTCCTCACAGCCTTTGAACATTTCCCACCTCTTAGAATTCAGATGTCCCCTTAGGTGGAGCGTGGGGGATGTAAACAAAGTTGATTTCTGCTTCAAGCCCACCCTGTCCGGCTCACCTCATAGTCATTACCCTGATCAGATGCAGTTTGGCTCCTGGTAGTCTCCCACTGAAAACCAAATGCCACTTTTCCCTCCGAACAAGGAAAGGCCCTTTGAACTGACTTTGACCCATCTTAGTCTTCCTTTAGGGTGGAAGATTCATCCCAGAGGTGAAGACGGCCAGGAGATTCACTGTTGAAAGACACAATGTTCCTAATAAGCAGGCATGGGCGATGTAGTTTTAGTCTGAGTAATTGCAGCCTGTGCCCTGAGTATTTACTGGGAGTTTGCTTGTGTCACACAGCACAACAGTTATCAGATACTTGGGCAGAAACAGCTTGTGTTTACTGCAAAAGGAAATATGTCCTTGGAAGAAAACTGAACCTAATGAGGCCAGTAATTGATACTGATTCTTATGCTCCAATTTTAATTCCGATCAGAGCAGGCAACGCCACAAATCTTAGCTCCCATCACACATCAAAGAGATACTGACACTCTGAAGGGATTGTGAGTGACAACTGAAGAGAAAGAGTGGAAGGGAACCCAGAAGTGAACGATGTTCTCCGGTACAAGTATGGTTTGAATAGAAATGTGTCCGTAATAATAAAAGCAATATTGAATACTCAGCACTTTGCACCAAAGGTTTTTTTTTTTTTTCCAGCTGAGAGGTACTTTACAATTTATGAAAGATTAAATGTGCTCCTGAGAGTTAGACTCAGCGAAAACAGACAGGTGGGAGGGAACATCCATCTAGCCACTCAGCAGGAAAACCGGGACAGCCAGAGGCCGTTGTAGACATAAATTCCTAGGCTTGGCAGTCAGGACACAGAGCTAAGCAGGGGAAATGGAATCATGTGTGAGAAATTAAGTGATGAGCTTGCTCTTTCCACCTGACCTGCTATCATCCTTCCAAATTGGCCCTGCTGCTCTGCTCTGGCTGCCATAACAAAGTACCTTGGACTAGGTAACTTACAGACAACAGAAAATTGATACTCTGCTCCCTGTCCTGGAAGCTGTAAAATCCAAGTTGAACACTGGCTTCTGGGGCTGCCTCTTCCTCTGTGTACATACAGAGACAGGGGCACTAACTCTATTTGTGTATGATCTAGTCACCTGACAAAAACCCGAGCCTTTGGGCTAAGACAACCTTGGAGCTTGGGGTTCAACACATGAACGTGTGAGGCTTACGGACCTTTGGAGGACAGCACTAGCATAGCAGCACCTGGGGGAACCTTGGACTCCATTAACAGTCAGACTGTGAGCTTTGAATATGTCTTCACCCATACTTTTTAATGGTGAAATTCAGAGGACAGGGTGTTAAGCGAGGGTAAGTGTCTCTGGGAGACCAGTTAGACTTTTCTACTGTAACCCCAAATCATTCAATTAGGTCCCAAACAGAAATAATTCAGACGAAATCTGTCACATAAAACTTTAAATTAGGTTATTTATTTATTTATTTTATCCCCAAAGTATATTGCCTTGGAAAAGAAGGAAGGAAGCCAAGCAGATATGACAGGAATTCCACAGCTCTTTTAGCTCTAGTGTGCCCCACCTCAGGTGTGTTCAGTTCGGGACAGCCTCTCTGGTGGGCATTCAGTAAGGGGAATTGTGAACAGTAGGAGAGCACAGCAAGTGGCCTTGCCCATCAGGCTGCTCTGGGAAGCTGCAAGCAGCTCCCTGCTCCTTTGTCACAGAGATGTGGTGTATTTTTGAGCATGGCCAAGTCAGAAGTGCATGGACATTTCATAACTGAGGGTGATGAACTGGCAGGGACCCTGCACGGTTCTTTAGCTGTGCCCCACACATGGCTCTCGGCTGCTGGTCTCTGGAAAACTTCTGATGAGTGCGTTCTTTGAATGGGAACTAGGTCATAAGCAGCTAATAGCAAAGAGATACACCCTGATGTATATTGGCTTCTACTAATCCAAAATAAAGAGTTAGGTGAGGAAATAAAGCAAAAAAAGTCCTTAGAGGCTTGAAGAGGCAAATGCCTTTCTCCTTTCCACATGTTGGCCAAGGACCTAAACAAGCCTGCCTTGGAGACTTGAAGACTGTTCTGGAAACAGGCCAATGGTTGCCTCTCATCTGTAGTTTGTTGAGTTGTGCATCCAGCAGTGCCAGGCCATGGAAGGTAACAGAGATACAATGGTAGAAAAACAGAAAACTGCAGTGTATTGGCACTGGCTGAACCATGAGGATTACTTATGTTTAGCATTGCCTAACAGAGGCTCCAGAAGTTGGCCTGAGGCCCTAGCTGGCTTGTTAGCCTGACTTCCTACCCAAGAGACTACAGAAATGTAGATCAGCTGTGCTTCTGTATCCATACCGATTGCCTCAGATCTGTCTCCCTCGGCAATCAACAGACACAGTCAGGGACCCACACAGCCAGACTCATAGCCTCCCTCTCATGAATTGCAGGTAATCATCCAAGGACTCTGCTACAAATTAGGATTCTCATGGAGAGGTAGCCGTAAGGCCAAAGCACCTGGGTGCTTATCTCACTGGCTTCTGAAGCTATGTCTTATCAAACAAGAGTATTAAACACA
The DNA here is from genome assembly GCF_011064425.1 of Rattus rattus. Taxonomy (NCBI): domain Eukaryota; kingdom Metazoa; phylum Chordata; class Mammalia; order Rodentia; family Muridae; genus Rattus; species Rattus rattus. The sequence continues at coordinate 58,218,438 of NC_046160.1, forward strand.
GAATTTACCGGTGAAACACCGAGAATATCTTAAACAGTCCACAGTGGTTAGAGATTACGCAGTTATAAGTGACCTGCAGGAGACCTCAAATGTGGTCTGGAGTGCTTGAGAGAGTGTGAACTCAAGAGAAACCACTTCAAACCTACAGCAGGAGATTTCCCCACTCTCCTAGAGATCCAGTTCTTCCATGTCCTCTGCCTTCTCCTTAATCCCTGTTTCTGTCCAGGGAGGCAGTGAGGGAGTCTATTACTCGCATCTCCCATGGAACACATAACATAAAATCTCACCTTTGTTAAAAGCCCACTCGGCTCAGATCTGAGGAGGGGAAAGGACCAAATTTATAAGGAGGACCGCATCTCCTCCTTACACAATTACAAATTTTGTTTGTGTAACTCATGAAAACAGCCAGAGGGATGGAGACTTAATTCAGAATATTCTCAAGATCTCGCCAAAGCCTCCTCCTTCCCCTTCCTCTCAGAGGTAAGGGTTCTGTCAGCAGGTTCTGTTAGGGAAGAATAGACAGGACATGGGACTTCAGCTCTTCTCCAAAGCTTGGGTTCAAGTCCTCTCCAATTGTTCTTCACAGTCCAGGAAGTATTTAGAAACCTGACTAAAACAGAAATCTGCAACATTAATTTTATTTAAATAAAATGTTAAGTGCTCTGGTCTATAATTTTCATATCTAAAAATGTACTTAATATTATCTGGTTAAACTACTTAATAAGGTTCTCTTTAAGCAAAATTATATAATTGACATGAATATATCTTAGAAATTGACAGTACTAAGTGCTTATAAGACAGCATTTTTACTTATTATCATTAATTTCATATTTGAAATATTGGAGACATTACAGTTTTAGCCACCATGTAATACACACACACACACACACACACACACACACACACACACACATATTTTTTTTTTGAACTTTTCTGAAGGCCCTATTTTTTTTTTTTAAAGATTTTTTTGAACTTTGTCTTCAGACACACCAGAAGAGGCCATCAGATCTCTTTACAGATGGTTGTGAGCCACCATGTGGTTGCTGGGAATTGAACTCAGGACCTCTGGAAGAGCAGTCGGGTGCTCCTAACCACTGAGCCATCTCTCCAGCCCCTGAAGGTCCTACTTTTGGTCCTCACCCTTGGGGCTTAAAGTTATAGATGGGGATGCTGCACTCTGACATTTCTTCCTTCCGTGTTCATTTACAGCAAATGAAGTTGGTTGTTCCTAGAATTAATTGTTCCTTTCGATGATTTGAGTTTGCGAGTTGGCAAGCTGTTCCCACACGGTATCCAGTACACAGCATCGAAAAGTTCCCAATGGCTCTGCAGCCGTGACTCCATTCTGTGCCCAGCCACCAACTGAGCCGCCATATGTTGCTGCAGTTCCTAGGCGTGTTTGCTTCTCTTGAATAACTGCACAAGGAAAACAGAACACAGCCGTTCACGGAGAGAATGCTAGTTGCTCTTTATCTATACCTTGAGTCCAAGTTTGTTATCTGTAAACGTTACGTCAGAAATAAGTATCTGAAAACTGCTCTACTAAGCACAAGTGAGGTAGAGAGAGTCAGATGCCTTCGATACTGAAGCAAAGTCGAACCTGTAGCTGCACGTTGCTTTGTTTGTGGTTGGCGCATGTACACTTGTGAAAATTGTCCTTCTAGCCTTACCAATTCAGCTCAAGGGTCATGGTAGTATAACTGTAAACTGTTCTATCCCTTATATAGGTAAAGAGTAACGAGCATTCTCACCATGAAAGTCTGCATTATGTTTTCCTTGTGCAGTTATTCAAGAGAAGCGACATTTTAAAGGGTTAGGAATAGAGCTTAGTGGCTGAGTGTTTGTCTACTATATTTAAAGTCCCTGGGTCCACTTTTGCTAACTTAACCTTTGAATACACAGTAGGACGATATTGAATACATTCACATTGTTCTGCAACAATACCCCAGGAGATTTTAATCTCATAAAACTTAAACTGGAATATGGTTGTGTGGTTTTAAGAATCTGTAAGCTCAGGGATATGGGGAGCTTTTGTCCCATAGTCTGTTAGCATGCTCTGCCTGCTCGTCACACTCATTACTGTTCTTCAGTGTCCTGCGTACCTTCAAAGGGGCAGTCACAGTGGGCATATGGTGGACACCAAAAACCTCCAGGGCAGCCCTAACACTGAGTGTCCATGTTCTAAGACCATGTGTTGAAAGTAACTCACAGAGCAGGAGAGGCCAGAGATCCCAATTTCATCACAAGAACCTTCAAAGGTGCTATGCCACTCTTGGCTGTGTTCAGGGAGAAACATGATAATGGAAGAATGAACAGGAAACAAAAAAACAACACTGATAGCTTTGATGATGGTGGAGCAAAAAGAAAATATGGACTAAGAAATTAAGAATCCTCCAGAAAGCAGAAGGAACAAAGAAGTGGATTCCTCTGCACTATGAGAAGGAACATGGTTTTCTGAGACTTTGTCTGGCTTCCATCTTGGAGAGCCAAGAGGTAGTGAATTTTGTGTAGTTTGAAAATAGTAGATTCATGCTAAACTGTAGCAGTAAGAAACTATCGCAGGATGAATGGGCACAATTCACGGGTGTGTAAAACGGAGATGAGTAACTATAGCTGGATTTATTTTTATTAAAGCGACTTAATGAGTCAGAGGTGAGCCAGCTACTTTTATTTCAAAGTGATAATGAAGTCTCAGTACAGTGAAAGATATGTCTTTGATATAAAACCTTTTCTCGTCACCATAGAAATAGAAATGTGTTGCCATATGCCATTGCAGAGAGAAGGGTAGTATTATTTACTTTGATGTTGATCAGTGTGCTAAGGCAATTTACTCTTAAAATAATGTGGGGTGATGGTCTCCCCAACCCCGCATTTAGCATCCAAAAAAAGAAATTTGTGCATCTCAGTACAACATCTCAGTACAGCCCAGCACAGCGCTTCCATGGTGTTTGCCTTGCTTAGCACTAAATGCTGACATCCTGTGTTACCCAGCCGGTTTCATCCAACTTCAGCATGGCTCAATCCTGGTTATAACATGTCTTAAGTACTTAAGGGATTTAGATGAAAAGGGTCTTTAAGAGAAATTTTATACAACTGATTGCTCCTTCAGCCCCAGATGTGTGACCAGCAGGAAAGTGGATATCCTCCTGTTCTCGACTCCCTTTATCTGCATACCTTTATCTGTTTTAAGAACTAGGTCCTCAATGGCAGGGGGCAGGCTTGAACTAGCTAGCATATTTTTCCATCTGATGACAAGTATTATTCCTTCCTTTGAATAACTAACTTGCCTCCTTTTGAATAACTGGATTCTTTATAAACATGGCAATGTTTTTCTGAATTTGATATTCTTGCCCAACTTGGGCTTGCTTTTCAAGCAGTCCTCAGTGTTAAAGAGCATCCACACAGTGCTAAACAAGCATCATGCATATTTTCATTCTTGTGTGTGATAACTAAACTCTGCCTGGATGCTTTTCCTTTTATTGAGGCATATACCTAGATCATCCCATTTATGTAATTATGTATATATATATATATATATATATATATCAAGATTTGCCCATTTAACATATATCTTTTAAGCAGTAAGAAACGTGTATTTTCTATTTTTCTATTCAAACAGTTGCTCTCGATGACCCCAGCCGAAAAATCGATGGTGATACCATTATGTTTTCAAATGTTCAAGAAAGCTCAAGTGCGGTTTATCAGTGCAATGCCTCTAACAAATATGGATATTTACTAGCAAATGCATTTGTAAATGTGCTCGGTAAGCTCTTCCTTTATCAAAAACATGGAAAGTTAATGACCTCTGTTATTTTCTATTTATTCAGCAAAAATGCATTATGTCTTTGCTACCTGCAATACTCAGTGTTTTAAGCTACAAAGAATATACAAGGGTAGATACGATACAAATCTTGCCTTAAGGGTGATTTTTGTCTGTTCTTGAAATTCTTTCATACAGTTTTTATATGGCAAAATCTTTGCTGCAGAAATAATCAAACAGGCTGTTCTGTTCACTGGTAATTTGATTGTTAAATCCTTCAAAGGGAAAATGGTGTTTGTTCACATTAGCAATGTATATGGCAGCTCTTTTATCTTTAGACAGTTAGTTACTATTCCTTTGCTGCAGCAAAGGACCATGATCAAGGCAACTTACAAAAGAAACCATTCAGTTTGGGCTCATAGTTGTAGAGAGGAGTAAAGTCCATGACCTTCATGACCATCATGGCGGAAGCATGGCAGCGTGTAGGCAGGCAGGTACTGGAGCAGTAGCTGAGAGCTTATGTGATGAGACAACAATTGCAAGGCAGGGGAGGTCGGGAGTCAACTGGCATGGTGTGGGCTTTGGGAACCTCAAAGCCCATTTCCAGTGACATACCTCCTCCAACAAGGCCACACCTCCTACTCCTTCCCAAACAGTTCTACCAACTGCAAAAGCATTCAAACATGTAAGACTATGGAAGCATTCTCATTTTGCACTACAGAAACTGACAACTTTAAAAACAACTTCATGATTCCCACATAAAGAACTAAATGATTACCCATAATGCTTGTCTTCTAACCAAGTCACAGATATATATATTGTTTCATGTGTAAAAATACAGCCAAAAAACCCATAGGAAACTATGATGAACTCAAGCATATTATAAAGTGATTGGTTTATGCAGTCACTATATCTCTCCTATTGAGTAAAATTACAAAAAGCTACATTTTTAAAATTTATGTAAGAATTTTTCTTGTGACAAGCAGAAATTATACTTGAATCCTTTCAAATAGTTTATTGCTTTTCCAAATAAAACTAACATAAGGAAGCCAAACGAGATTCACCATTTTCCTTCATAACTGCCCAGAAGCTCAGCAGTTGAGGTGAAAATGGAGGAAACAGATTTGGTTTCTGGGTTTCTTTTCATACTTCACTTCTATTAAATCGACATCTTCAGGTCTCATATTTCAGTAAGATCAATGAGATATGTTATCTGAGTACTCACACAATGTCTTTCAGATTTATTGGTATCACACATACAGGATCCTCTTCTCTTTTAGAATATTTATTTATCTTTATGCCTGTGGCTCTATGTGAGTACCTGCCCTGTGTGTGGAGGAGTCTACAGAGGATAGAAGAAGGCACCTGATCCTTTAGATGTGGAGTTTGAGGCAGCTGTGAACTCCCAGATGTGGGTGCTGGGAACTGAACTTGTGTCTCCTGGAAGAACAGCAAATGTTCTTAGTGCTGAGCTATCTCAAGCCCCACTTCTTCTTTAAGGCTGAAAGACAGCACTTACATATGTCTGTTTTCTAACAGACATTATAACAGGTCTCAAGAGATACATGACTGTGGTTGATTTTCAATTTATTTTAAATTTCTTTATTCTTATATGTTATGAGTACACTGTTGCTATCTTCAGACAAACCAAAAAAGGGCATCAGATCTCATTGCAGATGGTTATGAGCCACTGTGTTGTTGCTGGGAATTAAACTCAGGACCTTTGGAAAAGCAGTCGGTGCTCTTAACCACTGGGCCATTTCCAGCCCCAATTTTCTCTTTATAATCGGTGATAATCATCTCTGTTGGCCATTTGTGTGTCTCCTCTTGAGAAATGTGGATTTGGGTCCTTTGCCCATTTAAACAAATCCGTATTGAGTTCTTTGAGTTTCTTATATATTTTGTGTAATAGTCTTATATCATGCAAATGATTAGAAAATATCTTTTCCTATCTATGGTTTTTCTCTTTATGCTCTTCATGCTGTTGCTTCTTTAGTTGTAAGAGGTATTTTTGTTTGTTTGTTTTGCTTTGCTTTTCTTTGTCCTCTTTGTTTTTCAGAAACCACACTTCCCATTCTGCATTTTTTTTCTACTTTCTCTATGTGTCTCCAACATTCCCAGTGTTAGGTCCTGAGCCGAGATGGGTCAGTCATTAAGCAATGCTTTCCTGCCAGACACTGTGCTGTTCCTAAAATGATTAAACAGCTGCATTCTTTCACTACAAGACACTCAGGGTCCTAAGAGATACACATAACCAAATCAATAACTAAACAGCATAGAAAATACAGATAAGCAATCAGTAATTTATGACTCTAAAGCAACATGTTGACCATACATTAGGAGGTGTTTTGTCTATGTTGAGTGACTATACTGATGCCACAGATGCAGAACTCATGGGAAATATCATGTTGGTCATACTTGATAAACTTTATTGATCCTAAAACAAAATGTGATAAATTCACTGTAAACCTAAAATGTATCCAGTGTTCACTGTACCTTTTAAAAATGTTGTAGCTGAACCACCTCGGATTCTCACCTCAGCAAACACACTGTACCAGGTCATTGCAAACCGGCCTGCTTTGCTGGACTGTGCCTTCTTTGGGTCTCCTATGCCTACCATTGAGTGGTAAGTAATGGCTCTATTTGTTTTTTGATACCTAATTCTGACTATGTCTGGTTTTAGTCCAAAAACAAACAAAAAATACAACACAGAGACCATCGGATTATAGTCTATCTAATCTTTTTCAAATGTTTATTGACTACCCACTTTGTGGGCATAATAAATACTTTCACATGTGTAACATTTATATTACCAGAATGTTCTATTAACTGTATGTAAACTATTTTTAAGATTGAGGGCTGCCATATTTCACAGTGCCATGGACATTGCATGGAAGTCTGTAAATAGTGTTTGGAGGACTGGTTAGGAAATGTGTTCTTGATAATTAATTACCTTGGGATTGAGGATGAAGCATTGACTCAGGGGTTAAGAATACTTGTTTTTGCAAAGGACCTAGGATTGATTCCCACTACCCAAGTGGTGACTCTCAACTCTCAGTAACTGTTTATTTACATAAAACAACAAAGTAAATCTAAAATAAAACAGCTTGGAGCTGGAGAAGAGGCTGTGCCTTCTTACCTCCCCTCTGACCATCCACTTTCAGATACCATTGTCCCAGGAATGGACGGGTCCTCCCGTTGTTGCTAGTTTATTTGTTTTAGAAGAGCTAGACAGACCAAAGGGAGGAGGGACAGCTACTGAGAATGTGTGAGGGACAGTTGGAACAGATAGGTATTGATCTTTAGCTACTGAGAGTAGAGTGACAGCAGGCTTAGGGGTAAAGGCAAGTCTGTCCAGGCCACAGAGAAGAGAAATATGAACACAGAGAGACTTCCTAGTGAAGGTGGGGACATTAACATTGAACTCAGATCAACTTTGGCTATCCCCGTTCATCTGTCTCCACTTCTCACACCTCACACACACATTTTCTTTCCATTGTCTGAACATTTGCTGGTCCTACTTTTAGAGTATAATCCTGAGCCTTGAAATCAAAATGTCTTCAAGATGTCATTTTACAAATGGGAGCAAAGTGCACTTATATACCCTTATGTTTGTCTATTTTGTCATCTATTCAAGGATAAGATAGTAATGCCTTTATTTAATTAGGTATCTCATAAAAATTGCAACCCATTATATTCAGTCGTTCTAATTCTGCAAACTCCATTTATTTTCGTATGCTCCTATTTCATGTACTTTCCTCTGATTTGTCAGAAGCATTGCTTGTGGAAAACCCTTCCAATTTTGGACAATGCTTTTAATTTTATAACTTGAAAAGTGAAATCTCAACAGATGTTTTCATGTCCCCTTTATAAATGAGCAGAAATCTAACCTCTGTAGTCATTCAAAATGTCTTTGACCTTGACACTTGCTGCTGGCCACATTCTGTGTGTTTTGTTCTCACTCTGGTAACTTTTGTAATGAAGGTTTAAAGGAACTAAAGGAAGCGCTCTTCATGAAGACATTTATGTTTTACATGATAATGGAACGTTAGAAATTCCTGTGGCCCAAAAGGATAGTACAGGGACATATACTTGTGTCGCAAGGAATAAATTAGGGATGGCAAAGAATGAAGTTCACTTGGAAATCAAAGGTAAGGCATTGTTAATGAGACTTTTTAAAGTACTATATGACCTGGAACAAATTCTCCAGCTTTGCAAAATGGATAATGGTAATTTTGAATTTTAGATCCAACCAGATTCATTAAACAACCTGAATACGCAGTCGTTCAGAGGGGGAGCAAGGTTTCCTTTGAATGCAAAGTGAAACACGACCACACCTTAATCCCCACCATTCTGTGGCTGAAGGACAATGGAGAGCTGCCCAATGATGAAAGGTATTTCAAGGGTCTTTCTTTCCTCTTCTCTCTATACACTGCTCTTGGTCAAAGGCCAACATTATGCTTTCAGTGTTTGAAGTCAGCTGTCCACAAAATTATAAGACACGTATTTCCTTCCTTCTATAAGATACTTAGAACTAAAAGGATTTGAAATGAGAGCCAGAGAATGTTGGGCTTTGAGTGCTGATCTCCTATGAGATTTGGGATGCAAAATTTCCTCCACATTTTGGACAACATCCATGGTTGTATACTTTTACTGGTCAAGTCTCAACACATGTTTTAGTCTGCACTCTACAAATGAGCAGAAATTCCATCTCCATCGTCAGGAATTCACCCAACTCTGTCCCAGTGCTTTAAAAAGTACTAGTTTGGGAAACTTAATTTCTTTTTAAAATTTAAACCTAAGAGCTGCAGAAGGAAAAGAAATCGAAACCAAGTAAAGCATTTAAAGGGGCACATTCAATTCTGTAACTTGGAATAAGGCAAAGATCTTGGCATTTCTGTCTGAGGCCCTCAGGTTAACCTAGTAAAGACAGCTTCATGTGTGATTTTCCCATTACAGTGGCTACAAGTGATAGCCAGTGCTAGGGCTGTGGTTTCTGTGGTTTCTGTGGTTTCTGTGGTTTTCTTGCTGCTGACCTGAGCCTGGGATGACTAAGTGGTATCTTATTGCTTGCTAATGACCCCACAGTAATTTTCTGGCCTTTCTCTCCATGTGCTCAAAGCTCCCTTTCAGGTAAGGCTTCCTCCCAGCAATTTAACATATGAGACCTGAGGTTGTAAAGAGAAGAGAGCATAAAGAAATGACCATCAGGTTAGATCAGCTGAGGTGTGACTTGAAATTACTTAGAAGACAGTTTACAATGTCTCCTAAGACATTGGGATCTGATGCCCTCTTCTGGTTTGTCTGAAGATAGCAATGGTGTATTCATATAAATATATGAATCTTAAAGATTATATAAATCTTAAAAAAATTGGAATTGGTATGCCATAATTGTACATATTCACAGGATACCATGTGACTTTTGGCCCCGTTCCCAGAGGGCTACTGCAGAATCTCCTAAGACCCCATAAGCCCGACTGAAAACCATTAGAGTTACTATCCCTCCTACCCCGAATGTTTTTCAGGTTTATTAATTACTAAAGTGCTATATAGTGGTTCACTCTAGTTGCTGAAGTGTTTGTCATCTTTCTCTTTTATCAAGTTCACAGAGATCATGGCCTGTGGGCAAGGCAGTTGTCAGCTGTGTCTAGTTGTTGTTTCGGCAGCTCTTCATGTGTTCTGTTTACAGGTTCTCTGTCAACAAGGACCATCTGGTGGTCTCTGACGTAAAGGATGACGATGGTGGGACCTACACATGTGCAGCCAACACAACGCTGGACAGTGTTTCAGCCAGTGCCGTGCTCAGGGTGGTCGGTAAGGGCAAGAACAGATATAGTGTTGGCCAGGCTCTTTATGTTAGATGGGAAAGAAAATTATATATATATTGAATATTTGTTTGATAAATTTTTATGGCTACAAGAGCAAGTGATTTTCTTCTTTCAGAGAGGACTTTGAGGAGACAATTTCTATATAAATATGCTGTGTGTAGATATACAGACTGTGACAAAGTGGTGGGTGTGCATATTTACTGACTTTAAAAAAAAACTAAGAAAAGTAACCTCTAATTTAGACTCAGAGGGGTTTTGTATTTCTAAATTGTCACTATCCATTTGTCAATGTCACATCTCATAGCTAAGGAGAGAGCTTAATTTTAAAAAAATTAATATTCTGTTGCTTTTGTCTTCTTCTATGTTTCCATGACTAATTATGATTAAAATCCTTTATATTAATGTCCTTTCTAGCTCCTACTCCAACTCCAGCCCCCATTTACGGTAAACTAATGAGCCTTCTTTTTCTGTCTTCTGTCAAGTGATTCCCCATTTGCAGACATCACCTTCTCTTCTCTGTCACACCATTCCATTTCTTTAAAGAAAATGGCTGCCAGTTATCATGGGCTTCATTTGTCATGGTCAATGTTTCCTTATAACCGAATAGTATATTGTAAAGTTAGACGATTGTGCTTATTGTATTTCCAGTTGTTTCTAAGTAATTTATTTGCTATTATAAAATCATTGCATCTTATAAAAATCTTCCTTTGACAGATTCCTCGTATGGTATGGTAGCATAAATTATTTATCACAATCTATCATCCATATTTTATGGAACAGAAAAGCTGTTTCTTTGAATCATTCTGAAAATTGGATTTTACTGGTTTCTTAAGATATGCTTAGGAACTGGGGAGGTGACTCAGTGGATAAGAGTGCTTGCTGTGAAAACAAGAGGACATGAGTTCAAATCTCCTCTACCCATACATAAGTAGATCATGGCAGTACATGCCTGTAACTCCAATGTTGGGGATAGAGGCAGACAGATCCTAGTAGCTCCATAGCCAGCCACCTAGCAGACATCAGCACATGAGTGCTGTGTTCTTGCACATGAGTGTGTCAATTTCAACACTGCATATGCACACAGAAACAAATGTAATACACCGATGACAATAATAATAAACATTAAAGAAATATTATTTTGTTCTGAGAGTCCATTTCCAAGCAGTGTGCATCTAGGGGACAACACTGATGTTTTATGTCTGTGAAACTTACTCATTTTGTGTTAAAAGAAAAGTCACTAGGGAATTAGCAAAAGAAGGGGCCTAACAATGTTCTGTTGATTTTCCGAGTCTGGAAAATAGTCAGAAATTATATCCGGAAACACTTTTATTTAGAAAACGCATCCTAATTCAGTACACAAACATCAGACATAATTTTGTAGCATAATATCAGCTAGACTGTACATAGAATCACTAACCATTCTCTAAATAAACCTGCTCTCTGTGGACATATAACACTGCCTTACCGAAGAGAAAAAAGATCCCATACATTTATATGTCCTCTAGTTCTCCAGAACTCAGAGACCCTTCTAGAAGCAAAGTTTTTTTTTTAAGTCTCAGAGAAGAGAGTTAACTTCAAAGCCCATTGCAGGTGGCAGCCCTGCTTCTCAGTGACCTCTGAGTCAGTGAGTTGTCTGAAAGTAAGGACGCCTATGCATGCAGAGACCTCCCTATCCTTAAAAAGCAGTCCCCAGGCTCCTCCAGATCGACCGTTCTGTGTCGCAGAACACTGAAAAATCCTCCGAACAGTGCATGCCACCTTCCTGCATTTGTCGCTCAGCCCTGACTGTTGAGTCCCCCTTGTCTAGTTGGCAATGAAGCTTGGTGTTCTTTCTGTCTGTGCTCATTTCTGCTGAAGAGAGGACACACACTGAGCGTGCTGAACACGCTCTGCTTCAGTGGATTTGGCCACCCCTAATTTGGTGTCTCTAGAAAAGCAAGCAAGCAGAACTCTGATGGGTTGGCTTGCGTGTGCAGTGTCCTCAGCAACCTCAGTGGTGTCCGTTTCATGTCCACTGCATGCTCAGTGACCAGTAAAAGTGATGTCTCTAAGGTGTCCCTCTGTGTACAATCAACTTTCCAAAAGACAGCTAACCATTTGTGTGTGTGTTTGCTCCACAGATGTCCCAAATCCTCCCTTTGATTTAGAATTGACCAATCAACTTGACAAAAGTGTTCAGCTGACATGGACCCCAGGCGATGACAACAATAGCCCCATTACAAGTATGTGGTAGCTGGTAAACCCAGTGGTCACTCCTGAAGCATTATCTCTAACAATGGTCTGATACACTGCTGTGATTTCTTGCAAATGCATTTAATGGCATTCTCTTCATCACTGCTCTTAGAACCAAAGTATGATGCTTTTCAGAGATGGAGTCACTCCTGGTTACAGCTTCTGGCACAATCCTGAAAACGTTAATTAAGCAAGCACACTATCATTTGTGTTTAAGAACTATAAGAATCACCTTATATGTCTTCACTGTCTTAGGGTCGTGAGAGCAACATGGGGAGGGGAGGGTTTTTTGACTTACAGTTCCACATCACTGTTTATCACAGAAGGAAGGCAGGACAGAAACTCAAGCAGCGCAGGAACTTGGAGGCACAGGCTGATACCGAGGCTGCGGAGGGCTGCTGCTTGCACCTTAATTAAGAAAACTCCCTACAGGCTTGCCTACAGCTGGGCCTCATGGAGGCCTTTTCTCAGTAGAGGCTCCTTCCTCTCTGATGACTCTAACTGTGCCAAGTTCACATAAAACTACCTAGCACAGACACAGGAGGTGCATCTTGAAATGAGTATTTAACCTGCTGCATTAAATGGTGCTAGTGTCCAGTCTAAACATTCAGAAACCGATCTTTTCAGAACCACGGCGTGTAATAGAGCTGCTTATGTACAATAGGTCCCTATCTTAACATTGGTGCTTTTCTTCCCATTGCCCCTTGCTACAAAATGACACATTCAAAAGTGTCAGCTCCTGACTTTGATGACATCATTGGAGGGAATCAAATCAGATGAGAGACCAAAGCATTTGGATACAAAAACATTTATTAAGTCAGACTATGATAGGCTTCAAAGCCTGATGCAGAGTATCCCAGTGTGTGGATCATAGTTAGCCTCGCTGGCGGGCGGTTCGCTTGTTTGTAACTAGGTTGCCTCCATTGGAAACCATGCAGCAGTGTGGATTCTTTTGCACGTGTCTTGACACCACGTGGGTAAGCACATTTGCCCAAAGTCAATTGCTAGAAGTACAACCCCTCAAAGACTGTATATGTTAAAAATTGTTAGATATTCTCAATTGTCCCTTATAAAAAGTGTATCGATTTACATGTTCCAGGAGGTCTGAGAATGTCACATCCAACAAAAGAGGTTAAATATTTGATTGCTGTCAATCTTCCTGGTGAAAAACTGCTTCTAGCTGTACATTCACTGTAATTAATTCATTTATGATAATAATTGAACATTGTCTCTATATTTAGACTTCCTCTCATGCTCTTTTGCCCTCTCCTCTCCTCTCCTCCCTGACCTCTCCCCTTTCCTCTCCTCTCCTCCTGTCACCTTCTCCTCCCTCCCCTCCACTCCTCTCCCTTCCTTTCCAATTTCCCTATACGTCCTCATGACAGACCTCATTCCCCTTTAATCCTCTCCTCTCTCCCCTCCTCTCCCCTCCCTCTCCTCTCTCCCTCCCCTCCCCCTCTCCCTCTCTCCCTCCTCCTCCCCTCCTTCTCTTCCTCCTTCTTTCCTCCCCCTCCTCCTCTTCCCCCTCCCCCTCCTCTTCCTCCTCCCCCCCCCCCTCTCCCCCCCCTCCCCCCCCCCCCTCCCTCTCTCCCCCCCCCCTCCTCCCCCTCTCCTCTCCCTCCCCCTCCCCCCCCACCTCCCCCTCCCTCCTCCTCCTCCTCCCCTCCCCTCCTCCTCATGTCCCCTCTCCCCTCCCTCCCCTCCTATGTCCCTCCCCCTTTACTACCCTACTAAGTCCTCTCACCATGCCCTGAATAAACTCTATTCTATACTTAAAGAAAAAAAAAGCCCAAAAAACAAAAACAAAAAGTAAGACTTCCCATTAGAATATGCAGATTAGGCCTAAACAGTTTTATCTAAGCTGAGCTCAGCATCATAGAAGAAAATGCCAAATATTGCACGTGCTTAAGTATTGAACTCAAAATATCCTCACAGGAAGTTTTTTTTCTTGCAAAATCACTTGTGTCTGGGTACTCTTACTTGCCACAAGGTATTTCTGGCTCCTGTTCATAAGTTGACTGAATCATTGTGTTGGGTTTGTGTTATGTGTGGTGGTGTGGCCAGAATTCATCATCGAGTATGAAGATGCAATGCATGAGGCAGGGCTGTGGCGCCACCAGGCGGAAGTTTCTGGAACGCAGACCACAGCCCAGCTGAAGCTGTCTCCCTACGTGAACTACTCGTTCCGAGTCATGGCTGAGAACAGCATCGGGAGGAGTGTGCCGAGCGAGGCATCGGAGCAGTATCTTACAAAGGCCGCAGGTAAGGCTGGAACGCAGGAGGCCGGCAGAAGACCGGAGGGTTCTCCATGCCTTCCCGAGAGCTGAAGCTTGCTTATGTGGGACTGCTTCATTTCTAGAACCAGACCAGAATCCCACGGCTGTGGAAGGACTAGGGACAGAGCCGGACAACTTGGTGATCACATGGAAGGTGAGTCAGGAGGCTTTTTTTATACTGAACAGAATCGGTCGTTTTAGAATAATATCTGAGTTCATATTCCTTTTGACCATTGTAGAAAAAAAAATCTTACCTGTATTTTGAAGGCAACTTTGTACAGTAATTAAACAGTTCTACCTCTGTGACCAAAATGGACAGGTGAGAATCGCTGATTGCCGATGGCCAAGTGTGTGTCAATCATCTGTGTGATGGGAATAATAGCACAGCTGCATAAGACCGAAGGAACTAATGTGTGTGAAATGCTTAGCATTGGGCCTCACAGGAATATATGCTGAAAAAAATGCTAGCCAGACATTGTTATCACCATGCACCAAGCTATTCTCAGTAGCCAAATTGTTATTACAATCATTCTTTTTTTTAAGATTTATTTTATTTATTCCATGTATATAAGTATACTGCTGCTGTCTTCAGACACACCTGAAGGGGACGCCGGATCCCATTATGGATGGTTGTGAGCCACCATGTGGTTGCTGGGAATTGAACTCAGGACCTCTGGAAGAGCAGTCAATGCTCTTAACCGCTGAGCCATCTCTCCAACCCTATTACAATCATTCTTACAGTATCTGTGTGTTCTAGATCCGAAAAGTTAATAACTAAAACTGAAATATTTGTATGTATAATGTTAAAACCTTAGATCTATGCATACAGACACATATATGCATATTTATGTGCACATATGATAGAATAGACAGACCCAAAATTTTAATAGAAAAATAGTAAGTTTCCATCACTAGGCAACAATGATGAGCTATGACACTGACAGGAATACATAAAATAAATGTAGATAATTACGTTTTAAGAGTCCCCCACACTTACTATGATGGAGCCAGTCTTTGAAGGTTTATGTGTTATTTACTACATTAGAATTACAATTTACAACTTTGACCCAGAAACAGGCCCTGGATCTCATCACAATTGAGAGAAGGGAAGAGGTCCCTGGAGATGTGGGCATTTAAGAGCATGCATTTTAGTGTTTCAGCATTCACTTATGTCTAGGAACTGGACTTTCTATTCCTGTAAAAGGCTGTACAGTCATTCTGTTTGGCTTTTCTCATAGCCCCTGAATGGTTTTCAATCGAATGGGCCTGGCCTCCAGTACAAAGTGAGCTGGCGTCAGAAAGATGGTGACGATGAATGGACATCTGTGGTTGTAGCCAATGTATCCAAATACATTGTTTCTGGCACACCAACTTTCGTCCCATACCTGATAAAAGTTCAAGCCCTGAATGATGTGGGCTTTGCTCCAGAGCCAGCTGCAGTCATGGGACATTCCGGGGAAGACCGTAAGTGTCCCCTGCCTATCTCATTCTACTCTTGCCTAGATGGACAGAGCTCCCAAGGTACAAACCTGGGCTATTTCCAGAGGTACCTTGGTTAGCAAGCAAGAGGTAACAATCATTTTGCTTATTTCCCTACATTTGTACAGCCTACTACGTGATAAATAGCGATTCAGTGCCAAGGAAATAGCTTGGTCATAGAGCATTTTCCTAACATGTGTAAGGCTTCGGATTCCAAATCCAGAGCTTACGGGACCGGGGAGTTTAAGTTCACAGTATTAAATTTGCTTTCATAGACTCAGATGAACAAATAATGAAATGTCACCTTTTAACAGTCAACAATCCGTAGGGCAGGACTCTCTAACGTAGTGCAGAGTATGCTTCAAGCCAAAGTTATTAAATATTGTGACCTTTTGTTGCGTGAAATAAAAAAAAAACAGCTATTTGCATCACCCCCATCCTTTCTTGTCTTCTTCCTAGTTCCAATGGTGGCTCCTGGAAATGTGCGTGTCAGTGTGGTGAACAGTACCTTGGCAGAGGTACACTGGGACCCTGTACCTCCCAAGAGTGTCCGAGGACACTTACAAGGCTACCGGGTAGGTGAAGGGAAACACTTTGTGCTCTTTATTTAGGAGCAGGACCATGGCGAAGGCCACTTGTCACATATACTATTTTAGGTTGAGATTATGTGGTTCATCTGTTAGTGGACTTAAATTCACAAGTGGACTTAAATTCACTGCTTCCAGCCACACCTAAAGAATCCAGCTACAGTTGACCTAAAGTCTCACTTATCGAGGATGATAAAATGATGTTTTCTCTGTATTTCACAGGTTTCCCACCTTTTTTAGGCCCTTCTGACAGACTGAACAGTATATGTGAAATAAGGCAGACTATTTTTTTTAAGAACTGTAAAAATGTAACAAATTCACCTAGTTTAACAATAATGTGGAGAACACTAATAAATCAGATCATACTTTAAGACTCTGTAGTATATAACTAAGTCATTCTTATGATCATTAATTATCTTTATTAAAAAAAACCCACAGAAACAGTAATTGCTAGAGGTATTTTTATTCATATATCCAAAGAACCCATGTACACTTATATCACTACTTTGATTTGACACTGACCCCTGGAGGATTCTTTTTGTACTGCACTGTATCCTCTTTTTTTTTCCCCACCCCAGTGACCAGATTTTGCATAAGCTAATTTATCTTAAAAGATATATATATAAAAAAAGCCTTTAAATTCCTAAGATACCTTCAAGAAGGTATAATGTACAAGAAGATGTAATGTACAAAAGTTCTCACCTTTTGACCAAAGTTAGGCAACACCTTTTGATCTTTTCAAAACGGTGCCTAAAATATAAAAGTACTTGTAATTAGATGGTAGAGTATCTTAATAAACTAATCTGAGACTTGCAGTACAGGGCCATTGCAGCTTTGGAAGAATCCCTCACTAACCCATGAGAGGTACCAAAAAAACAGTAATAATAGAAGCCTCCCTAGGGTGAGGATTAAATTAAGTAATGTGCTGTCTGTGTATAACTCTACAAGAGCATGTAAACAATGGGTAGCAAAATTCATACAAATAAAATACTTGTATATTTATTGTCATTTTTCTCATTCTGGGAAGAACCGAGTGAATCCCATTCATTTCATTTATAGTCCTCCAGCAAAACAGTAAAGCACAGTATAAAGCACAAAAATAAAAGTATTTTTGTGTAGGCACAACTTTTGTCATTCTCTATGGGCTTCTGTTTTGCTTGTCTAAGAACCACTATCCATTAGTTCTACTAATATTCATGTAAAATGAACCAAGATATTTTTCTGGAAACCAGCAGTTCAGTTAAAAAAAAAATATGAATGAGTGGTGTGCATGTGTGTTCCCGTCCCTGTGCATTCCTACAAGTCTATAGGAGGACTGAGAAGGGAGACGCTCAGGCATCACAGTGGATGTGTGGGGGTCAGAAGACAACTCTGTGGAGTTGCTTATCTCTTCCTACTTTTATTCGGGTTCCAGAGATCTCACGGGGCTGACAGGCTCTCACAGGAAGGGCCACTGCCGGCTGGGTCCCCTTGCTTTGGTTGTGTAAGCATGATCATATTGACTTCCTGTGTGTCCCTGACTTGGGTTCTTGCCACTTCAGATCTACTACTGGAAGGCTCAGAGCTCATCGAAAAGAAACAGACGCCACATTGAGAAGAAGATCCTCACCTTCCAGGGCAGCAAGACTCACGGCATGCTGCCAGGGCTGCAGCCTTACAGTCACTATGTTCTCAATGTCCGAGTGGTCAATGGGAAAGGGGAGGGCCCGGCCAGCGCCGACAGAGGCTTCCATACTCCAGAGGGAGGTACGGAATGGGTGTGGCTCTGGGACCAAGGAGCATGCGGTACATCCTGAAAGGTTCTGTACTACAGAAGGACCTCCATTGAGAGAATACTCTGGAAGCAAAATGCATGATTAGAAAAAAAAAATCACAAAACTGGAAAAACATCACTCACTTATGACTGGTAGCCACACAACACTTCCGAATGCAGAACGCTGTGTCCAGATGCTTGTCCCCTTTAACTTGTCCTCTTCATTTAAGCTATCTGAAACATTGCCAATGTAGTGTGGGAGTCATCAGCTTTCTGAGCTGAGTCACCTTCTGTATCCTCTCTAAGTGTCAGTAGCTCCCTCTGGGAAGTGTGAGCGATGGGAGGAAGAAGTAAGAAAATACCCCCTAGGGAAGATATTTCATCGGCTTGCAGTTGACGCATGTGCCCTCATAACTTCTTGAATCTTACAAAGTTGTACTGAATTAGAAGGCTACAGGTCTTACATTAGGTGTGATGGAGCCTCCACCCCAGCACTTAAAATGCTGAGTCACAAGGGTTCTTGCCACTGTCATCTCTCACCAGTGACATATCCTTTGGATAGCTCCAGGGGTCATAGAAGAGAAAATTGGGATTAAAGACTGAAAAGGAAGTGGGAAAGAATAGTTTGTCTGAAGCTATTAAAAGCATCCTTCTACTAAATATATGTTGTATGGCCAGGATGAGAAAAGGGACATGGCATTGGGAGAGAGCCCACATCATGCATTATCTTGGGTGCCATGGATGCTAACTTGTGGGGCAGGAGCTCTTAGTCTGCAGGCTGTGGTGGTTCCTTCAGGATCTGCTGAAATATTTAAGGAATGTCATGAACCTTCTACAACGGCACACTCATGCAACGCATCAACATAGTTTTCTAAAGAGAAAAGACCTATGGCTTCTAGAAATTAAGAACTAATTAGGTTAAAGTTTAGAAGCTGGTGGCAGACATGATTGCAGGCCTGGGCAAAGGACAGGAGGAAGACAAGAAGCAGAGAGGATGAAGAAAAGTATATGGTTGAGAAAAGGGTTTGTTGCCAAGACTTAGCATCCCAGGAGGTGGGAAAAGCAAGAACTCCAAGTTGACTGTCTGGTTTCTGGCTAGAGTGAAGAGGCGACCGTGGTGTCCTTAGTCAGTTTCTAGGGGATATGGCAGAGAGGCAGCATCCTGATGCAGTTCAGCCCCAAGCCTCTTAAAGATGGATGGCAGACTAGGCCTATTTCCCCTGATAATTTGCCAGCCTCTGTCCAGGAGACCTGAAGCCCTTGAGCCTCCTCCTCCATCCTGGGGTAGGGTGAACCAACATGTGGGCTCTCGTCTTTACTTTCTGATCCTGGGAAGCTGTGAGCACTTGGGAGAAGCACAGCTCAGCCCCTGGGCAACCTGGCCTGGGCCCAAAGCCCATCTGGGACTTTGTGGAAACACCTGGTTTGTTGGGGGAAACAGTGTTCAAGGGCCCAGAGCACAGCTGCTTCCTCTGAGAGGCCTGCTTAGGATGGTCTCCCTTAGCAACCCGCTTGCTTTCACAAATTAAGTCAAGTGCTGCCTGCTCTAAAATAGATAGTTTGAGTCCCTATAAAGGCAGGCTATGTATTTTGAGAAGATGATTTCAGCGAATTTAAATGGAAGTGGTTTTAGAAAAAAGATAAGAGAGGGAAAGGAATGTTTCTGCTACAGATTTGTGTTAATGAAACAGCTGAAGCAAAAACCAAGCTGAAAACCAAACTTTAGATCGATCGTGTAAATAGGAGAAATGTGTTTACTTTGAAACGTTTTCTCTTTTTAAAATGTGCTGTTTGTTCTTCTTAAAAGTCCCTAGTGCTCCCTCATCTTTGAAAATTGTTAATCCTACACTGGACTCTCTCACTTTGGAGTGGGACCCTCCAAGCCACCCAAATGGTATCCTGACTGAGTACATCTTAAAATATCAGCCAAGTAAGTCACCATGATAGGGAAAAGTTAGATTTTGAGCAAACTCCTGTTGTCAAATGCAAGCTTGTTGTTTCATAATATTTATTTATACCTTCAAATAGTATTCCAGAAAGAGCTTCAGAGCATACCTGTTATAAAAAACTAATGTATATGTTATTAAAAATTAAGGTTTATTTAGGATAATACAGGTTGTTAAGTGTAATTGTGAAAGGGGTGGTGTCCTATCCCTATTATCTAGAGACTATTATCTAGTAACAAGAAGTAAAGAGGAAGTTTCTTGGCCACAGGATGCCAAGCGAAGTGTTTGGAGTTATTAACAGTATCAAACTCCTCAGCAAAGATAGAGTGAAAACTGCTATTATGATCCAACTGTAAAATTTCCCTAGTGTGTATTCTAACAGGGAAAAATTCTACTTGTTTATATTATACTATAGGTTACAGTTTACTATTTAAATGGTACTTTATCCAACGCATGAGAAGGTCTGTAAAAGGCTTATATACCGGGAATGACATTTTTGGTTGAAGCAATGATTTACAATAGTATTGTTATGACAACTAACTAATGGGCATTGTCCTTGTTCGTCATTTCTCATCCACAGTTAACAGCACACACGAACTAGGCCCTCTGGTAGATTTAAAAATTCCTGCCAACAAGACACGCTGGACTTTGAAAAATTTAAATTTCAGCACTCGGTACAAGTTCTACTTCTATGCACAAACGTCAGTGGGATCGGGCAGTCAGATCACAGAGGAAGCAATAACAACTGTGGACGAAGGTAAGAAGGGTATGTATAAAATCCATATCATTACAAAGATCGGAGAATTTAAAAAGCATTGAAAACTTATTCCTTCTCTTATGGAATAGCCATCTTATCCAGTAACATGCTTATTTGTAATTTCTCATCCCAATGTATGTAAAAATCAGTTATTTTATTCAGCTGTTTGGGTATCTATTTTTCAAGCCTGTATGAAACTTCTAAACTTGAAATATTGGAGTAGATGGCTAACAACACGGCCCAGGGCTGAAGAGCTTTGCTCTTGCAAAGGCCTCAGGTTCAGTTCTTAGTACCCATATGGTGACTCACAACTGCTTATAACACCAGTTCCAGAGGATCTGATGCACGCTTCTGACCTCCACAGGCACTTGGGTGTACATAAACTCATGCAAACAGACACACATAGAAACAAATACATCTTCTATATTAGAGTGGGAATAAGAAATAACCATATTTATCACACGAGTTCAGAGTTTGATTAACTCTTTTGCCCGTACACACATACACATATATATATGTCTCTATATAGTTCTAGTTATAGTCCTGAGTCACTGTAAATAATTCCTTTATCTACATATTGATTTATACTTTCTGGAAAGAAATAAAAATTAATTATTAAATACTGCACTTATTTATGCTTAGACATAAACATTGTATTTCGGTATGTCATCTGCAGAGAAAGCAGAAATGTTCCATTAAACTGAACACTTTGAAAAGACATTCAGAAATTTTTTGATTCAATGAAAAGGATCAAAAATTGTGTAAAATAAGGTCGAATAGATAGCTCAGTGGTTCAGAACATGTTTTGTGTTATAGAGGACCTGATTCAGTTCCCACATGATAATTCACAACCATCCATACATCCGGTTCCAGGATATCTGCTGCCCTTTTCTGACCTCAGCATTCATACAGTACACATACATACACACATGCAGGCAAAACATTCACGTATATAAAACAAATACTAAAAGTATTTTAAGTATTGTAAAAGATTTTCTGGCTTTGCATGTCTCTAAATTGTAAAATTGCTTAAGGACTATATGTCTGGTTATTAGTTATCTTCAGTAGCTTCTATATCATATGAAATTGAAATTCCTATCAAAAAATGGATCAAAACATCCTAATCCTTCTTAGAATAATGGACCTTAAGTAATGTTTATATTTGGTAAGTTTTGGGACAGCAATACATTGTCCCATTGAAATAGGCTTTATTCTTCCTGCATGCCTTAGCATTTTAATAAGTGCTTTTTAAATAAGTGTACATGCTCATGGGTGTGTTACATCTAACTATACAGTGTCCTGTTTCTGTTTCCCTTCATTAAGCTGGTATTCTTCCACCTGATGTAGGTGCAGGCAAAGGTAAAATAATTCATCTGCATGACTTTATACTGTGTGAACTTTGCAATGTTAAATGTGGGGAAGTGCAGCATGGGTAAACTGAGGAACAAAAATATGCCCAGAACTACCAAAAGGAGAAGATCTTGGCTAATCATGACTTTCAAATTAACTTTTATATACTTTATAAGCAGAAAGTCACTTGTTTAATTCCTCCCAAATTTTCCCCGGTGCAAATCCTAATTGTAGATTGTAAGAATGTGATTTTGGTTAGATCAGATGGGACCAAAACTGGGGATTTGTCACAGATCTTCCATATGTCCATGCCACATATGAGGAATTCAAATCCTAGATGAGAACAGCCTACCAGAAATAGATCCGCTGAGTTTCCTATAGCCATCTGTCCTAGCCACAGTCCTGGGTGACACAATATGTTTGTACTCAATAGCACTACAACACACCATCCTTTTGACCTTTGGTTTAGTAATACCAAACCCCTTACCTGAGTCTCTACAAGTGAGTGTTCCAGTCAGCCTGCATACTCTGCTCAGATGTCTCACTCCACTTGCCTTTACCACTCACTGCTCAAGTCTCCTCACGCTGAGCTCTAGCCAACGGTCCTTGGTGGACAGCATCTGTTCTTTAGTTCTGAATAAAGTTTAGTTTAGTCCTCTGTGTCCGTATACTTGCTGGAAGAAGAGAACTTGTAATATTTCTTCCACCTGTGACAATACCAAAGAACCTCCCTTCCCCTCTCTGACCTCTGGTTATTGATCCACCAGAGTCTGCTTTTAGAGAGCAGGTATGTGCCTGTCTCTAAAACAGTGAAAGGACCAGAGTCAGGGCTTGCCCTGTGTTGCAAGAGACCAGGTGAGTATGAGCAGGAGTGAGCGAAAAGAACAAGAGAGCTGGGAGTCTTGTCTTGAGTGTGTCTGCTCTCGTGAGCTTAGACTTGATAAATAGTTTCATTTTTCTTAGAAACTCTGCCTATATCCAGAAACTTGATGAATTACAAAATGCATATAACATTAATCTTAGAGTAAATGAATCAAAATTATTGTCATTTTTAGTCATCCAAAATTATATTTATGGTCTTAGACTTCAGAGAACAAAGCTGTAGCAGTTCAAAGCTTCTACCCTATGTAGACTCACTCTATTGCATATGCATATCTGTTTTCTGGTATAATTATCACTAAAATGATGGGTATTTTTAGAATAAGTTTAACTCAGGAATTCCACGGAAAGTCTGGTTGCCTCCCCGATGTGACCAGCATGTCCCGTCGCTATGACCAGTGACTGCTAAGAACCTATGCCTCCCTGGGGCTGACAGTGAAACAAGTCTGAGCTCCCCATTGGCTCGTCATATTACAAGACAATAAATTCTGCTTTAAATAAACTCAAACTAAAATAAATTTATATTGAAAGATTTTTTTTGTTTCTCATTTGATGTTACTAAATTCAACTGTGGGCAGTTAATGAATATAAAAGATAAAGGTAGAATGTCTAAAATTAGATTAAGTCCTTAGTATAAAATCTAACAGGTTTCAAATAATAAAGGAAGTAATATTTAAATAAGAAAATGGTGAATCTGACCTCATTTTTATATTTTAATAGTATAATAATTAAATGCTGTTTACATGAATGATGCTATTTTACCATAGTGATATTTAAATTCAAGTATAGTTCATAATCCTGAATTTTTCTTCCAAGGTATTCTTTAATTTTCTTTAATCTAACAATGATGAATTAAAGTGGCCATCTGAACCCTTCTTAAGTCCTACTGCATAGTGAACGCAGGGCTTGCACATTCTTAGTGTTTTCCTGCCATTTTCTTCAGTACAACTGAGTTGAGCATAAATCTTTAGGATCTTCAGGAGTTTATTGTGGTCCATTCTGATTCAAGCCATCAATATTTATGGAAGAATTACCTTGCTTGGCAGCTCTTGTTCCATTTCTATGACTCTTTACTGGACCTCAGGGTCTAGTGCTCTGGGAGCTAGCCCCATGAAGGTTTATCTATGAAATGAAACTAGACCTGAGCAAAGTAGAGGTGGGTTTTGCCCCCCAACCCCACTGCTGGTAGATCTCTATCCCTATATCCTAAAACTTTAATGATGATGCTCTTGACACCAGTCACCAGAACAGACTTACATCCTACTTAGTTGATACAGTAATGTGGAGAAATTAGTAATTGACAAGTTTACACAAGGCTTAATTTGCAGCCACCATGGTCATTCCAGGACTGAGCAGAGAAACCCCACTGGGCAATAGCCAGACCTGGGGTCTCTCTGAGATCTGACTCTCACAAGATGATGTTGCCAGATCCAAAAAGTTGAAGACTCAAGTTTAATGTTCATGCCTTTATTTGACCTGAACAATAACAACAACCAAAACTACACAAATGCATTTGAACACTCGGTGTAGCAGGTAATGGTGTCTCCTTGGCACAGACCACACGACAACTGTACACTTTACATAACACTGTACATCACAAAAGTAAAGCAGGACTTTGCCTTTCACATGGCTAAACTGTGACAGCAAGATGCCAAGTCAGTCATGGAAATGAAATGCTACGTGAGCACAAGGAGGACATTATAAAAAAGAAAAAGAAGAAGAAGGAGAAGGAGGACATTTATTTGGCCCAGCAGTGCCAGGAAAGACTCAGGAAAGGCTTCATAAAGAACTGGTTCTTGAAAACCAGTTTTCTCTGGCAGATTGAGTCAAGGTTGAATTCTTGGTCAAAAACAAGCAAAGGCCAGGATTGGAAAGCACACAAGGTGTCGTGTTATAACTTGCCATGTACTTTGTGGAGAAAAGATGCCTTGAGTTGCGCCTAGAGCCACTTGGAGGTCAAAGGTGAATAGCTCTTAGCAGTCACAAAAGCCTGTAGTCAGAGGTGAGTCCTTGAGTTTGAACAGGGACGTTTTGCAGTTTAGGAATATAACATGTGGGTTACTGTTAACATCAGTGAATGTTTACAGAGAGAGGTTGAGGAATCGGCAGGGAGACCCTTGGGGAAGCCAAGACCAGAGACAGCACTGAGAAACCCTTGTTGACTAGCTGGGACGCCAGGTACTCACTCAGTGAGTGAGAATGTGGAACAAGGGGCAGCTAACAGAAAGGTTAGAATTTCCCATTGTCAAACTGGCCAACAATACAACCTGAAGAAACCTCCATCTTAAATGGGTACATAGGAGAGAAAGCTAAATACAAGAGTGGTGGAAACCTTAAGGACTCAGTTCTTTACTAATTTCCTGTTTTCAGTAAAGACACTTTAAATACAGTCGGCAAGACATTAGCTGTCTAGAATATATCTGTCTTAAAATTAGAACTTTGTACTCTTTGACCAACAAGTTCCAGGTGGTTCACCCCACTCTAGCTTCCAACAGTGAACTTTCTGCCCTGTATTTTTGTTTGACTGCTGATATTCCACATATAATTTGACTTTTCTCTCTGTGTCTGGTTTGTTTCACATAGCATAATGACTTCTGGATTTGCCGTGTTGTAAATAGGGCTGTCTTCTTTTGTAAGGCTGAGCAGTATTTCTTCACATATATGCCAGCCACCATCACTATCTGCTAATCTGTCAGTGGATACTTCCTTAGTTTCCCTGTCTTGATTCACAAAGATAGATGGCCTCATTCACTGGCATATCTTGAGGACACGAATATAATTTCAGTACAGCTGGAAATAAAAATGGAAGTGTCAAAACAATCTAAAGAAGAACCACTAGGAAGTAACAGAAAATAATATTCTGAGACACACTGTTTTAGGGCTGGCTAGAAGACTTGTCAGGTAAATGTGCTTGCTACTAAGCTGATGACCTGAGTTCAACTCCTAAAGCCTGCATGGTAGAAAGAGACAAACAATTGTCACAACTTGTTCTCTGACCTTCACATATATGTCATATTGTGCATAACAAACAAATACACATACACACACACACACACACACACACACACACACACACACGGTGGAGGGAGAGGGAGGGACAAAGGAGGGAGAGAGAGGTGGGGAAGGGAGAGAAGAAACAAAAACATATAAATAAATTGTTAAAAATTTTAACCCTTAAAAAGCTAGATGCTACTTGGTTAAAATTATTTTGCTATGGTCCTGTTTTCTGGGAACTTCTATAGTCATTCCAAGATTAAATTCTCCAGTTTTATGATGTCACAATAATTTTTAAAGACATGATCTAGTGTATTCTAAGTCACCCTTGTATCCTAACATGACCTAGAACGTGCTATGTAACCGAGGAAGATCTTGAACTTCCCACACTCCTGCTTCTACCTCTGAGTTCTGGGCTGGCAGGAGGGTTCCACCACACCTGGTTTTACACAATGCTGGGATCAAACCGAGCCTTCATGTGTATCATACAAGCACTCTTACCAACTAAGTCCCAAAACTAGATTCCAGAATTTTTAAGAGAAATTTATTGGTATGTTCTAGGTTCTAGCTGGAGATAGTTCACACACGTACCCATGTAACCCTTTGCGTTGATTATATTCTTGCCACTGGAGAAGAAAATCTGGGAAAACTAATCCAGTAATCACTCTGCTCTCTGCTATTCCTTTTACACACCAGAAAACAGCACAGAATATTCTTGTTGTACACTTCAAGTGTACCTTTTAACTCCTTCAATATGCCTTTAAAGTTTTATTTATCTTTATTACGTTTCTTTGTATACGATATTATACATCTGTGCGATATCCACCTCCTACTGCCCCTTTCCAATCTCACTTCTCTGCACAAATCTCTTGATGCACCTCATTTTGATCCTAAGAGAGGCTGCTTCATTACATGGCATTCAATTCTAAATTATATAACTCTGTTATATTCTATATTATATATAATTCAAGATTATATAATTCTAAATTATATAACATTTTAGAATGAATTTCATAGTCTGAGGTAACTTCTCAGTGCTTTCAAATCTAGTATCCCATATAATTTCTCTGGGGTGGCAAAAGGATCTTACCATGTTAGCTTACCTAGTTCTCATGTTTAGTTGATGCTATAGGGGAGGGGCTGAAAGAAATAGCCCACGGTATTCAAATAATACTTCTAAATAATTTAGATGTATTTTCATCAACTGTAAGCATATGGAAGGCATCATGTAGACTCCATAACTTGTATTTTTAAAGGCTAGTTAGGTTGTCACATACTGTTAGGAAATGCTGTGCAACAAATGCCAGGCGGGACTCACTTTCTGGGATTTAATGGGTCAGCTAGTTCCTGCTCCTTTCATTTCTTCTTGACCTTTGGTAGAGTATATTTGACCACAGCATGTGTACTTGTTTCCCCAGGATACCCTAACTGTTCAACATCCTAAAGCAAGAGTTTCTCAGCTCTTCAGATTCTCAGTTTGAGACTAAAAACAAGTCAGAAGTCACTAATGTAGAGAATAATCTTTCTCCTCCCAGTATAAATTCTCTGAATACCCGCAGTGAGAAGCTAAAGGAAATGGAAAGGTACCCAAATTACCTGGAAGTCTCTGATACACTCTAACAGCCTTTGTTCTCAGGACAGTTAATCATCCCCATTGTCCATCAGTAAATGAAGATGGTGATGTTTACTGGGACTGGATCTAATGGGAAACAATTTATGTTACTTAGAACGCATGTAATAGAACTTGTAACTTTAGAATCATATACTTCTGATTATTATATTTTAGTAACTAGGGGCATTTTCCAAAAACAAAAGTGAAGATACATGGACTCTAAATTTTTATAATCAACTCTAACATCTTATTTGCACAATTTCAAATAATTTTATCTTTCCATCGGTGTGTATGGTGCCGCAATATGATTGTCTGTTTGTTCTGTTCTGTTTTGTTTCTCTGTTGTGTATTTAGTCCGTGCAGTAAGTCCCAGGATCAGCAATGTCACTGCTGCAGCTGCTGAGACGTATGCCAATATCAGTTGGGAATATGAGGGACCAGAGCATGTGAAGTTTTATGTTGAATATGGTGTAGCAGGCAGTAAGACATGATTTATTACCCTGCTTTCAATTTGGGGGACACATTTTAAGAGCCTAAGAATAATGTTTAGGATTTACTATGGACTGTGTTGAAAAGTAACTTGATCCTACCCAGAGAATCAGAGTCATTTCAAAAAAAAAATCACAGTGAACCACTTTTAATTACAAACAAGGCAACTTTCATTTTCCAGTTTGGAATTTCTAGTAGTAGAAATCAAACTGATATGAAAGAATTAATTTTGCCCAACTAACCCAGCAAAATCTTATAAGCAAGTGAAGAAAATTAAAACTGTGGGATCATTGATTTTGTCTTGGTGTTTTATGTATTACCAAGTCGGCTCTCTGCTCACATCATAGCTATATCTCCTGGAAGATGCAGGCAACTTGAATTTTCAGGGACTCATGAAAACCCCTCCCTTCCTCAATGCAATGTGCCCTATATATCATAGGCTGATGACCAGTGAATGTCTGTGCAAATTTCAAGTACCATCTGACTTCCTATTTAAGTCTTTATGAATCAAATACATACTATTACTATTATCCCTTTAGAAAGCCTAACATTTGAAAAATATTAAATTTATAAGTTGGATACATTTAAAGACATTTAAATTTACCAAAGGATTCATCTAATGAATCTTTATAAACAATCTTCTTGTAGTTCATTAAAGCAATTTAATGTATAATAAGTTCTTAATGTAATCATTTTAGAAGAATTCAGTCATTTCATGGAACAGGGAGCATATAAGGTTATATTTGGATTAAAAAGAATAATGTCCACAATGGGATATGTACATTAATGTATACATAAATTGTCCAATAGGTTTCTCTTTGTGAATATTCTTATGAGCTCCTCATTTTAACTGACTTATTTGACATTCTTTGATCTGTAATAATCTAAAGTGCTATATTCAATCACCTAGACTTTTTTTAGTTTTACTTCAAAAAATTTTCCTTTATTGAAGTATTAAAGTAAATTCTGGTCCCTTGAAATACTGAAAAAAATTTTGTTCTTTTGTGTTTTGTTTTGTTTGTTTGTTTTTATTTTGAAAAATTTCCATAGGCAAAGAAGAATGGAGGAAAGAAATTGTAAATGGTTCTCGGAGCTTCTTTGGGTTAAAGGGTCTAATGCCAGGAACAGCATACAAAGTCCGAGTTGGTGCTGAGGGGGACTCTGGTTTTGTGAGTTCAGAGGATGTGTTTGAGACAGGACCAGGTGAGGCACACACTATACCAGTTCTCGTTGTGCTCAGAAGTAGAAACTAGCAGACACTCAGTTAGAGGCTGGGGCAGGTGGAGCTTGCAGGGCTGTGGATGTCGAACTCTCGGGCGGGCCCTGTTGGGTTGGAAGTTTGCATTTTAATTATGTTTGGCTGCTTGTATTATCTAAGTTACAAAATTGGACAAATTTTCTTTCAACTTCATTATTGTCCCAAACCATTTTTAAAAACCTAAATTTAATTTTAACTTACATTTAGATAACTCAAGTTTTGATATAATTTCCATATTTAAAATTTCTCTTAATTAAATTGAAGTTAATTCTGAAATTCTTTTTAGGTTGGAATTATATTTAGTAGAGTCAAAATTCTTTATATCAAAATCAGCTACAACCCAGCAGAACCCTGCAATTTAGTTGGACAATTGATACAGTGTTATTACGTTTATTAAAAAGAAATTCTGTAAGCCTTGTATTGCACTTTATTTCAAAAAAATTGCCTGAGTATTATGTTTTAGTTTTTTGAATGTTATTCAGAGTTCACTAGTGTAAAAGTAAAGTTTTGAAGGAAATGTACATATAAAATACAAATTAAAGTGCAAATAAGAATACTAACAAATATTGGTTGCTAAGGGAATAGTATCTACTTTCTCAGACCAGAAGAAGGGTCTTTGGGGTGTGTGTGCATTCTAGGGCTCATGCATTCATCTTCTGCTCAGTCATATCATGCATTCTTGAGGAAGTATTATGCACTCCTGTGGAAACTAAAGCCAAGAGGGAATGTGTAGTTTCATTAACAAAACATGATTTGAAAGCCACTTCTTATCATTTAAAAATACTCACCTAGGAATTGTTTTAAAAGAGAAAGGAATCAAAATTAATAATGAATAACTTACTGAGTAAGGCTTTCTAAATATACGCCTGCTAAAATTAGCATGTTTTAGGTAAAAAAAAAATCCTATTATTCTGTTGTGCTTCAATCCATTTAGACATATATAATCTAGAAAAGGTGTTAGATATAAAAGGGGAGTTCTAAACAACTCAGGTCTATAGGACATTTGCTTGTTACTGATAACTGTCAATTTCAAAATACTCAAAGTTCATGTAAATATACAATTAGAACAATAGTAATAATACAGCAATTAGTCCACTGTACACAGGCAAGTGGTTTCCTCATTTCTTACTGACAATAGCCCTCTAAAGTGGGTACTGTTACTGTACTCTTCCACCACATGTCAAGTCTTCAGAGTTGAAGAATTTGCCCCAGTCACAACTGCAATGTGGTAGAGCTAGGCCTAGGGGTCTGACCTTCCAATTCCCAAAGAGAGGCCCTTGTCACAAAGTCACAGAGGTCCCAAGGGAAACAGGTTGTCTTGGAAGTAATGGATGTGATTAGCATTCATACTTTTATGGTGCATTTCTGGGTCTCTAAGGACGTCATGTTTCCTCCGATTGCAGATGGATTAGATTCACTCACAAGATCAGCTTGCAGCATGTTTGTCCTTTTGCAAGATCAAAGATGTTTCCTTTAAACAAAAACAAACAGAAACGATAAGCATCTTTTCCTCAGGGGAAGATGCTTATCATCCTGGTGGCACGTGTTAGTCTTAGTCAAGAGGAGTCGATGGAAAGAGTGGGGCACTGCTGTATGCCAGTGATGGAGAGAAGATGTTGCAAGACCCGAGTGTTGTCACCTTTTATTTACTCATATGACAACTAAGAAGAACAATGCTGACTGAGTTCTAGTAATGACCCACATACCAAAACCCCTCCTCGCAGGGGGCAGTGCGCTGACTGTAGGATGCACTTGATGTAAACCCATAATCTATGGCTCTGGCTCCCTCCCAGCACAAGGTTTGAGGTCTAGGACATCAATACTCAATGGGGAGGCTACTATTTAGTTCTGTGTCCACATGCCACCCCCTCTCTGTGCTCTGCTACTTTCATGAACCTCAATCTGCTCTTGGTCCAAAGCTTTTCTGTTGACTCTCTAGGCTTTCTTCAAGTTCATTCTTTCCATTTCTAACTATAGCTAATTGTTTTAACTGGGCAGTACATTTTCATGCTTCTTCAAAAAGAACAGTGTCTTTAGAGGTCCCCCACCATGCAGCACAGGTAATCCGTGTCTCAGCAAGCAAAATGAGAACAGCAGACTGTTCTGAACCTTGTAGGCATCGAGACAGTTCTCACTGCTCTGCCTTGTGTTGTTTTCACATACTCCATATATGTGTTAATTTATCACCTTGTGGATAGCTCACGCAATGCATACAGAAGTTCCAGATGAGAAGACAACCCACTTTCACTACAACTAATGCCTATATATGTTTTTTTTTTTTTTTTTGTTTTTTTTTTTGCTGTGACCTGACAAGACATAACTTAAGGGAGGGAGGATTTATTTTGGCCAGTGGTTTGAGTCCCATTCATCATGATGGGGACAGGATGGTGGTGGAAGTGGCAAGGGACTATTGCAACAGGAGCCTAAGGTTGTTTGTTTTACATCTTGACAGACCAGGAAGTAGGTATACAGGAATGGGGGGACCAGGCAATAAAACTCTAAGACCCATCTCTACTGAACACCTTCCTTCAGCAAGGTTTTAGCTATCAAGATTATAGCAGCCTCTCAAAAGAGCAAGACCAGCTGGGGATCATGTGTTCAAATACATAAGCCTATGCGGTCCACATTACAATCAAACTCTATGAAGCTCAGATTCAAGAAGGAAAAATCCCATAAGTTTCATCCATGTCTGTCTGTCTGTCTGTCTCTGTCTATGTATGTGTGTGTATGCATGAGTGCGTGTATGTATGTGTATACTGACTCACTGGTTGTAATGAGCTAGTTTTAAATAGTGGGATGGAGAAATACCAAATACTATTTTCTTTGATATAAAAGCAAAATCTCAATGTTAACATGAACATCTTTGGTCAGCTATTCAGGGAGCAGCCAGTTTTGCACAATAACCCAATTGCTGGGAAGCAATTCAGTTCTGAAAGTCTCCAGGTACAGAAGACAGTGTCAGCACGAACATTTGAGCATCTTACATTCTAGGTCATCATTCTCATTTGATTTTGTGAAAATAAATGCTAACACTTACAACCATGCCATAGTTCATTAACGAACCCAAATGAAGGATTCCCATCATTAGAATAATTTTTGCCACATTGTTTGGGGCTCAGTTTTGAAAAAAAAAGCATGCAAAGACTGTGTACAACTTGGCAAGACTCTGTTGATAAGGAGAATGTAGTCAATTTTTCAAATCCTTTACCTGTTCTGGAAAGTCCCCAAAGAAATTTATTATATGTTCAGACATTTGTGGATTGGTGTTTGGACATGTTTTCAGCAGTACATTATATGAGGGCAGATAAGTAGCTTAGTACCTTGTAACCAAACCCAGAGAGGACAGACAGGCAGACAGGCAGACAGGCAGACAGGCAGACAGGCAGACAGGCAGACAGGCAGACAGGCAGACAGGCAGACAGGCAGACAGGCAGACAGGCAGACAGGCAGACAGGCAGACAGGCAGACAGGCAGACAGACAGAGGTCCCTTCCAATCCTTGGTGAAGCTCTTGTTCTCACCATCTCTGGCCTTGGAATTATGATAATGCCTACCTCAGAAAACCGTTGTGAGGGTTAAATGAGATCCTGTCTTCAGTAAAGTTCCTATCAAAGAGGAATAAGTTGTTAGCGGCCATATTATCATCATCACCATCATCACTATCAACACCATCACTATCATCAGTACCACCCTCAGTATCATCCCCATCATTAGCACCAGCACTATGGCTTGAGTATGAAAGCCAGAGCAGTTTGGACACATGTTCTCCATGGCGCCTGGTTACAAAACAGCTCCAAGACCCTCTAACTAATGAGTCACAGGGGACTGTTTGGAAAGGCCAGTAGACTCCGTTTTATATTCCAAAAAAGATATTTGTACTTCCAATTTTATTTTTCAAATAGTTTGGGCATTATTTACATTCTGCTTCAACTTGATTTTTAACTATTTCATCTTTTCTCTGGATTTTTGTTGCGAAAAGGACACAATAAAATGTTATTTCCCTGCATGTAGGAAATCTGGGATGCACATAGCCATGCTTACTTTTGAATTCAGAGATCACGCATATCTAACCCTACGATGTAATGCTTTCAAGAAAACTAGATTAAAAGCACAATATAGCCATGTGTATGAAAGCGAGAAAAAGAAAACCTTTTATGTTGCTTATGGTTAAAAAAGAAAGACAAAGGCCTATGATACAGGATTCCCGCAAACTTATTTAATCAAGCCCTGTGGGCATGTCTAAACAGCCACTGATGCTGCACTTTGTCCAGTGTGATTGACACTTCTTCATAAGACCTAAACTTTTCATAGGAGCTTTGTATATTATGAGTAGCCCAATGAAGAGTTTCCCATCATTTACTCAAACAGAATAGAGAGAGACATAAAGAACTATATTCACATAAATGAGTATTTTCTCTTCAAACTGTTCATTTAGTCCAAATAATGGTTCTATTGATCAAACTATACTTTACAGTTCTTTGAATAATAGAGCCCAGACAAAAACAAATGCTGGTCCCTGACAGTAGACTCGGTATTCTC
Source organism: Rattus rattus (assembly GCF_011064425.1). NCBI lineage: Eukaryota > Metazoa > Chordata > Mammalia > Rodentia > Muridae > Rattus > Rattus rattus. The sequence goes on from NC_046160.1 coordinate 58,252,176, forward strand.
AGAATTTCCATTCAGAATACAGCTGTTGTATAAAATAGCAATGGTGTGCATCCGTGGCTAGCTTTCTTGCATGGGCCATTTTCTTTTCTTAACAGATTTCTGAAACACTGAAAACAATAGTAGTTTCTTTTGAAGGGAAAATACTCCTTTAGATGTATACATTCTGTTGTGTTTAAAATTCAGTTTTATATTTTTATCATATTTGTATCCATTTTATCCCCCAAATAATAGATTTTTTACTTGGTTTGGGAATGTATTTCTATTGAGAATGTGTGGTTGAAGTAAATGTGGTCTTAGTGTTTATCAGGGTGTGGTAGCACTTATTTTTATTTACATCAAGATTTCTCTATTTGAATATTTTACATACTGAAAGTTTATAAAGTGAAGTAGGTGATTTCTCATTGGTGATTGGCAGATTCCAATTTGGAGTCCTGTGAAAAAGTACCTAAAGGCTTATACACTGTGGCAATTGATTTTTTAATGAAGAGACCAACACTGTCTCACCTTGGTTTTAACCTACTCCCACTGAATCCATTGATTTATTTTGTAGCAATGGCAAGTCGGCAAGTGGATATTGCGACCCAAGGCTGGTTCATAGGTCTAATGTGTGCTGTTGCCCTCCTCATCTTAATTTTGCTGATCGTTTGCTTCATCAGAAGAAACAAGGGTGGTAAATATCCAGGTAAGAAGAATTCTAGTGCTTTCTAGTGCTGCAAAATTAGCTGCTAAAAATAAAAGGAACAGTGGGCATAGGACTAGGAACAGTATCTTCTTAAAGGCATACTTTTAAATTTCCAGATAAAACCATTTTGACTCCTCTTTATATCATACAGACTGTCATGGATCATAGGGTATGTGGAGAAATATACCTCTCAGTTCTCCAAGAAAGCCTGCCTCCTTAGACTCCAAAGGTTATGTGTACTGAAATTGTTGTTATTAAAATCTCATTGTTATTAAATATCGCCCGCGCCCATCCGGATAGAGCACACAAAAGCAACACAGTTCCATGTGGTGAGATTTAAAGGGAGAATGAGACAAGGGGAAGAGGCGAGAAAAAGAAGAGAAAAGAGAACAAGGGCAGAGGAAGTCTGCCTTTTATTTGGAATGTGACATAACTATTCCCAGGTGGAGGTGCGAATTGAGCCAAAAGGTCTTCTGGGAATGTATGACCGTTGCCATGGCAGCAGTGACCAACCGGTCGCTGCTGAAGGCAATTCCTAATACAAACATACTTCCCTTTTTCTTATCATAAAAGAAGGGGAAAAAGGGAGGGGGAAACTGATGATGAAAGGGGGATAGGACTCCGTGTCTCTTAGGCTACTTCCTGCTGTCTTGGGGCGTTGTCCGTGTTACAGCACCAATGTTAGGGTCTCTGGTTCGATCCTGGGTTTCAGCTGCAATATTAGGTTTTAAATCTCGGCTGGTGCCCGGGAAGAACACACCCGAACACCATGGTTAAATGTGGAGAGATTTAATGAGAGAAGAGTGATGGGGAAGGGGACAAGAGCAGCGAAGAAGAGTGGGTAAGAGGGCGAGGAGGGGCAAGCAGCCCCTTATATAATCAGGCACAGCTGGCTGTTGCTAGGCAACTGTGGGGTGGAGCATACCTGGCTATTCCCAGGTAGCTGTGGGGCTGGAGCTTAGACAGAATACCAACAGGAATTGCACCTAAAACCAGTTTACAGGAGAAGCAGAGGCATCGTGCACAATTTTCCAGAGAGAATATAAGAGCCTGTGTGACATTACATTACAGTCCCTGTATGGTTGATGAATTTGTATCTTCTTTGCCTGACAATTTATCCTCTAATTAAAAACATGGAAAGTCTTTTTTAATGACACTGCAAGAGAATATATTTACAAGAATGATTTATTATCAATACACTAATCCATAGACTGAAAAACAGAAAAAGAATTGAGACACTTAAAAATCGTTTATTCATCAGGGAAGATCCTGAAGTAACTCAATGTATTACTAAACTTTGATCTCATAGATACCAAAGCATATTCATGGCCACATTAGATTTTTGCTTACACAGCATCTGCTCGTGGAAAGATTATCTTTGCTCTGCCATGTCTCAGCCCAGCCGTGCAAACATTTAACAAGGAAGTCTAGGATGGATGGATAATAATGTCCCTTCCCACTTTTCAGTTAAAGAAAAGGAGGATGCTCACGCAGACCCTGAAATCCAGCCCATGAAGGAGGATGATGGAACGTTTGGAGAATATAGGTGAGCCCTTGCTTCTTCTAGTCATGCCCTCCCTGCCCCACTGAACACGACCCTCAGATACTCACTAGATTCCGAGGATAGACCCAGTGAGCAGTGGGCCCTGCCTGGCAGTTATTACTTTAGAAACACACTCATGTCAAAATGTATCCATCCCCGTTGATTAAAACGTTCTCAGTAAAAATATTCCATTCAAAAATAAGAAACCTCATCAAAAAAATCCATTGTAGTCATAGATTTAGAGTTAGAATATCTTTCATTCTGTTTTCTTTTCCAGACACACAAAGTGTGGTATTCAGCCTAGCAATTTCATTGTGTTGCAGTGAGAATTACAAGGGCCCTGCATAGCCTACAGAGTGAGGGAAATGTGCATTTATAAAACCAGTGCTCTCTGTTTTTATTTTATTTTTGAGATTGAATCTCATTATGTAGTTCAGGCTGGCCTGGGATTTACAACATGGGCGTGGCTGACTCCAAATTCATAATCTACTTCATAGTCGTGAGCCACCATGGCTGGAGAGAGAGAGAGAGAGAGAGAGAGAGAGAGAGAGAGAGAGAGAGAGAGCACTTTGTATTAACTAGGAAGGCACTCTAGTACTGAACTACGTGCTTAGCCCCAAGATTTTTAATCTCCAATTATAAAATGCTATTTTAATACCTGTTCCCCTGAGTTTTAGTCAAAAATTAGGAGTACGTTGTTTTAGAAGCTATTAATTATTAAGAACCACCACAACCACTCATGTAGCATATTAATGCAATATTCATTTAACTTCATTTTAAGAAAAACATTTAGATAATCTATGTATTTTTTAAAGTTCCTTTAAAGAAACTATTATGATCTGGATACTGTAGATCTTTCAAAGAGAGGAATTATCGCTTTAATATCATTAAAAACAGTAAGTTTAGTCATGTATTTAGTGCCCTGTGATAACTCTATTTGTAAAATTTCTTTTATAACTTAGTAATCTTCAAAACATGCATGAAACTCATGTTGGTGCTTTATTTTTGCTAGAAGAAAATACCTTTGGGTGAAATAAAAGACTCACTACTATGATTTTCAGGTCCCTTTGTAGACAGATATTTGCGCCAGCTACTGCCTGCCTCTAGATCATTTTTGGTATTTTCATGTCAGTTTCATAAGGGGACAACTAATGCCAATATAGAACATAGAAAACGGATTTAGAAAAACCATATGTTTCAGTACGAGTTTTCATAGCAGCATCCATGCAGATGTGAGCAGGTCTGGCCTCCAGTGTCTCAGTACCTAAGCTGCTCCCCTCTTCAACAGAAAAAGATGTGCTTTCAAAAAGCTCTCATGATACCAGAACAATGTCTTGTGAGGGTTATCTTGATGCAAGACATTGATTCCAGACCTGAAAGTATTTGACAACCTTAGGCAGCATCCACCCACTATGAGTTTCCCATAGTGCATGAGGGCAGTGCTGGGCAGCTGCATCTCATCCTGGCAGAATAGAAACCTTCGCTGGTATAACTCACTTTTCTACCTGTTTCTCCCATACACAGGTGAGCTGATACTAATTAAAGGACATCCTTGTAAAGTTCTTGTGGCTATGACCTCATACAGGATATACACCACTCCCTTGTTTATTGATACGAAGTTACATCTTCAATGTAGCCTGGAAAATATAGATTTGCATGAATTAGAAATAAGTCATTGCACTTCATACATTCTCCACATTGTGATGGATTCATATTCTTATCATGCTTAAACAAATATGGCAATGTACTGCTCACCCGAAGGCCCTCAAAATGTCAGTTTACTATTATATCAAGGTGAAGCTGAGACCCAGGATAATGTTGACTTTGGGTAACTATTCTAATAACACTAAACCTTGATTCAATTTAAGGTTGTGTTTTATGAACTTGCTTGGAATCGAGAGGCTATTCATCTTTTTCAAGTCAGCCATTAGCTCTGATTCCTTTATAATGCTTAATTTCTAGAGGTCTCAATTTTCATCATCAAGATAGTTTTTCAAGCATCAGAACATCTTTGGAGGTCTCTTTCCTAGTTCTGTGCTCTCTGCGTGACCCAACAACTTCCAGTATGATTGTTTCCAGAGCAGTACATAGCAAGTGCCTGGCTCCTCTCTTCATACCCACTATTTGCTTTCCATCACCCAGCTCACGTTTCTTTGTCTCGGCGTTTCATTCATGCATTTGCTGTGCCCGTGAAGCGTTTTCAGATGGCTTGTCTTTGGCTTTTGCCAGAGTTTCTCAGGATGGAGAGACTTTCTGTTTGGGTCTATTGCATATAAGCCCAATTGGCACAAAGACAAAAACACTTGTCACACATGTAATGACATTGATCCTGGAGGGGCCAAAGGAAATAAAGTTCTGATGGGTGTCTTCAACTCACAGCACACCCCAGTGGTGTGATTTTGGGTGAAATTTAAAGTTTGTGAGAATGGTCCTTCATGTGAGATCACATCTCCTAAATTCTTGTTACCGTGATTGTTGTTGATATGACCTTGTTCTTACGCTCGCAGACACTTCCTCAGGATTATTCCCTTTCGTTCTTTCCCTTTAGGACTTTCTAATCTGAGAGTCATAATTATATGAAAACGGTTCCAACTGTTTATGGAGATTTTTGTTGTTGTTATTTTAATGGTACATTTGAGTGTTATTCTTTTCCCTAAATCACCGGGGTCCTTTCTCTACTTTGCACCTTCTAGAAGCTTTGGCCTCTGTATTACTTAATGATGCTTAGTCTCCTGCATTCTGAAAATGAACTATAATGCTGACCTCACACTGACACACAATTAGGACTATTGTGGAAATGTAAATTAATTCCATTTGTGATTTGCACATTCACCAGCCTGGGATGGAACAATTCTACCTTGTTGGTTCCACGCCAGATAAAATGTCATAGTGCAAAGAGGGATGGAACTTCCATAATAGCCAAATTTGATTTTTTTTCATATGCTATATCCCTATACCCTCAACTCCAACACCCAACCCTAAGCAGCCACCCTCTCTCAGAAGCCTGCAGCTTTCTTTGTTTGTCTCTTTAATTATACAGACAGTAGGATCTGCCTCCTTACTAGCATATAGAAAAATCAAAGAAACAGTGCAGCCAACTATGTAAGTATTTCCTTATTCTTTAGATGCATTCTCTTTAAAACAAGAATGAGCCTAGGTTGTGAACCATATGACTGTGCAATGTGGACTATGATTTACTGCTGCTCACATGGGAGATTGTTCAATGGGAATCTTGTCATTCATGTGGCCACAGCCCTGTTGCCAGCTTGCTATTCTTTTTCCAAAGCTTGGCTGGTACAAGTTGTGTTGCATTTGTTACATGCTTCAGGCTTATTGTACTCACAAATATGAACTGGTTGTAAGCAAAGTAAATAATGATGACCTTTTACAGCACGCCAGCCTAGAGTCTGGGTGCATGGATGTCAATAACACTGTTGTGTGGTTTGATCCAAGTTGGATGGTTGCTGCAGAAAAAAAATCAGATGTAATTATTACATTTATGTGCTGTTGCTAATTTTTATTTTAGTAACCATTTCATGGTTGTGGACTAAGCACTGCTGAGAAGGAAATGAAGGAACTCCTTAAAATGTATTCTCAATACAAAAGAAAGAAAAACACAAGCCAAGGCTTTGTCTGCCATTATAAAATTAAGAAAAATGAAAAGTTGTAATGTTAAGATTTTTAAAGCATTTCTGAACTATTTTTGGGATTTATGCAACAGATGTTTATTGAGTGCCTACTGTATTCCAGACTTTAGGAATATTAAATTCAATAGAATTTAGTCCCCCATTCGGAGTTTATGGTCTAGTGAAGAATACAGAAAAATAACAACTTGATGAATTGTTGTTGTGAAAAGTATCATTTCTTTTTCTCGTGACATTGCTCAATATTCCTGGGCAGTTTACATTAGTAGTGTTGAACAAGCCAAGTATGGTAGCTCATGTCTATACTCCTATCACTTGGGAAGCAAAGGCAGGAAGATGAGAAACTCAAGGTCATCCTCAGCTACATAGCAAGTTTTGAGTTAGGCAAGCCAGTGCTATACAAAACTTCCTACAAAAGCACAGAAGAAGAGGGAAAGGATGAGTGAAAGGAAGAGTGAGAAGAGGAAGAAGAGACAGCAGCGACACTTACCATTCTTTTTGTTTTACATTAGTCACTACAGTGACCAGCAAAGATTCTGGTCACTGTAGTGTTCATGTAGGCATTCTTAACCCAATTAATGAAAACACTTCTCTTTTCTAGCATATTAAAGTTTTCCTCATAAATGGTGTTGAATTCTATCATATGCCTTTTTTCTAAGTCTACTATGATGATCATAGGTTCTTTTCTTTCTACAAATGTACAAACGGTTATCTTATGAATTATATTTTCATACTAAATCAAACTTGCTTTCTTTGACTTGACCCAACTTGGGTATACAATATTATGTCTTTAGTAGCTAACTGCATTTGGCTTGCTATGGGTACAGTCTCCTTGCCTATGGTCATGAGTTGTCTCAGCCTATAGCTTTATCTTCTCATGGCCTTTTTTTTTTCATGTAATTGTCATAAAAGTTTTATAACATTATTGCATAAGTGGTGCTTCTGACATGTACAAACTCTAACATGCCCAAACCAAACCTCAGATCTTCATCAGAGCATGCTCTTCTGCCTGGTGAAAAAGAGTAATGACAGGCATTTTATTTATACCAGACATCCTGATTCCATCATCTTCCATGTTGTTCCCTAACCAGCTCAACAGGAAGTCCCTTTTGCTCTACTTTTAAAAAGATGAGTATAATCTGAGCATTTTTGTATAAACTTCTTCAACATTCCACCCTGGTCCAAACCACAGCCATCTCTCTCCTGGATGCTGGAAGTAATTTTCTAACTTTAGTGTAGAGCATTGTACTTGTAAAGAGCCCTTGCTAAATGTTTTAGACTGTGCAGCTCACATAGTCTTAACCAGATCTCTGCAATTCTACTGATGCAGCAGCAGTGGAGCCATAGGCAAGAAATAAATCATAAGTAGGTGTGGCTCAAGCTTGCCAGGGTTTACCAATCCCTCTTCTCGAGGGCAGGCTGCATCAGTGCTTGCTAGCAGAGTTGTGCTGTTAGGGTAGTGTCAGTTAGGTCACAGTGTTCACTATGATGACAGAGCTTCTGTCTCGTCAACAAAGGCTCTTCCATGGCCGTGGAGCCCTGGCCTAGCATTGCCACTCCAATCACTCTCTTTCTTACTTGTTCCTTTAATTCCAGCCACTGCAAGCACCTTGCTGTTTCTTGAACATTCCAGGCCTGCCCCTGTCTCAGAGCATTTCTACTTGTTGATTTTGCCGTAATTGCTCATGTTACTAGTCATCTTCATGCCTACCTCGCTTTAGATCCTTGATCAGATGCTACTTTTAAATAAGTCCTTCCCTCCATCCTCTTTTCCAGATCCCTCTGTTCTCTTTACTCAAGTACTGATTACCTCACATAACTGGATGTGAGGTTGACATTTTAGTCTGTGTTACTTGTTATGTCTCCAGCACGTAGAATGACTTCAACCTTAGAGCAGGCACTCACTAAACATTAGATGAGGGGAAGACTGGGTAGATGTCTGAATCAAAGAAATGACATGATGGATCCATCCTATGATGGATGAGGTGGCAAAATTCTACTTATCATTGACCTCTTCGGGAACACATGCAGAGGTACTGAAGGAAAGTATAGAAGTTAACCGATAAGTCTCAAAGATGTCGTGTAAGCTGTTTTGATAATAAGCTGAGTTTTGTGTTATATCCTCTGAAATGTCCCCACCCCAAATAGGCCACCCCAATAACCTGTGATTTCACAAAGTTCTATAGATTTCTCAGACTGTAGCATGTACTTATACACTATTGGAACAGATCATTTTGATTACACATGCAATTTGACATTCTTCTTGGAAAATTAAGAGACTTCTAGTAGAAAGTATCACCGAAAGAGACAGACTTATTTTTCTTTAAATCTTTGTAGCTTGACTAGAAAAAAAAAACCAAAACACCAATATCTTAGCAATCTTAGTATCAACTGCTGTTAAAACATTTGCACTCAGGGTGACCTCTTTGTCACATGAATTACACCAATGTTTTGTGTTCAGTACTATATATCATTCTTATCTCTGGACTGTTACTGCTAAATATTTTTCACTATCCTCCCCGCCCCCCAGTGTTACCTGATAAGGGGTCAGCCAGTGTGCCCATACTAGTAGATGATATTAAACTCAATGGCACGTCTGACCATGTTAGAGGACATTCTTACCTACAATGGATCCTCTTTGGCTTCCATGAGTTGTGCTCATGGGTTCAACAGAGAAATAAACAAAGTAATAATAGACCCCTATAGTGCTCTGCTGAAGTGCATGCCCTGGACCTCCTCAGCATGCATATAGCACAGGGGAGAGGCGAGAACCAGGAAATATTTACTTTTGGGAGCTTGGAAGCACTCCCACCCTTTAGGGTTTGTGGGCATGCCATTTATTGTTCAAATATAGTGCTTTGAAGTTGAAGTGTTTCCCTTTTCAAATTAATTTTTACCCATTGACCAAAAATTCTTCAGGAAAAAAACAATAATAATCATGTGACCTCTCAGTGTAAGGACTGTGATTTTCTTCTTAGGCTGTTCTCATTCCTTTCCTCTGCCTCCTTTTAATGGATTTCTAGGTCTTTTGAAAGGTAAGGCAGAAGTTCACAAATCTGGCCTGCATTCAGTAACAAAATTATTCCAACTGCAAGTTTTTGCTTCTCCTACTGCCTCAAGGAAAACGATCCATATATTACATGTAACCAAAATCATGCTCCATTCATATCCAAGAAATCAGAGACGTTCCAAAGTTTAACACACTAACTCCCAACTTTCCTGAGCTCCGCACTGCTCCTTAGAATTGAAACAGTGATGATCTGAGCTATCCTTAATCCCCTGCCATGGCCCAATAATGCTTGTCATTTTTCCCAGATTGCTTCCAATCGGGCGTCAGATTTCTTTCATTTAAATTAGCATGCACAATCAGAAAGTCACCTGCTCTGCCGCAGACATGATCCAAACACTTCTGCACCTGACTTCCATTCCAGAGCCACCCTACTCACTGGAATCCACCTGGCAGTTAAATTTGCCTGCAAGAGCTCGGGACTCCATATGCTTTTTCATAATTTGCATGTATGATCTGAAAAAAAAAACAAGGCACTTTATCCAAATGCCGGTCTTACTAAAATTTTTATCTTCCCCCCAGTGATGCAGAAGATCACAAGCCTTTGAAAAAAGGAAGTCGAACACCTTCAGACAGGACTGTGAAAAAAGAAGATAGTGATGACAGCCTGGTTGACTATGGCGAGGGGGTGAATGGCCAATTCAATGAGGATGGCTCCTTTATCGGACAATACAGTGGTAAGAAAGAGAAAGAACCAGCAGAGGGAAATGAAAGCTCAGAGGCCCCTTCTCCTGTCAACGCAATGAACTCCTTTGTTTAAGTCTTTAAGCTCTGTGCCAATGTCCCATCTCTCTGGAATGGTTTTCCTGAACACTTGTCATCCCTCTCAGACTATGGACATATGGGTAGAAAGAATGTTTTCTGCGGTATATGAGTATTATAAGAACAGAGCAAGAACATAACTCAGTCAGATGATACGTTAATATGAACTGGGGTGAAAAGGGCATACTTTTTGTTCAGAGTGGGTTTTCTCAATTTCCTCGGAACTGATTAAAAAGAACTACAACATCGTCAATAGATTACATTATTCCCTGTGCGGGATACAGTTCAATAAGATGCATGAAACATGCTGCACAGAGGACATAGCTGTGTATGTGATTGCGACGTGGTTGGGTACTTCATTGACACTATCCTCAGCTGAACCCTAAATATGAATTCCGTTGTCATTGTGGAGAGTGTTACTGTAGTGTTCTCTAGGGCTTCAATGTCTCTGTGGACATTGTTGTGAAACTCGTGACTATGTCTAGCTGTTGTTAGTCTTTTTGAGAGACTGTTAGGAACAGTATGTACAGTATATACTTGCTACATGAGTTACTTATGACAGTTGCATCCACTAATGCTCACCGAGACTCTGTCACCTGATCTTTGCTCCCTTACTTCCTAGGCTTCTTAACCTTCCAGGTGTTACAGCAACAGTGTTCCACATCCTACACAATCTCTGTCCAGTCCTTTGGGGGGAGGGCATAAGCATTGCATATTGTGACACCTTCTGGCCTTTGTGCCATACTCAAAGAATTGAAATCAAAGCTCTCAAGTGAAATTTTAAATTTTAGTCCAGAAAACGCAGGGCAAGACACACGTAGTGCCTTCAGACAATAAGCATTCCCCGACTCCTGTGTTCTGTATCAGCCAGTGTGGGCAACTCCATCCCATGCTACTGTTGTTGTTGGAAAGGAACTTTTCAGAGGCAGAGACAATGAGAACTGAAATACTGGAAACTGTGAAAGGAAGAACAAGTTTATGTGAAGGGGCTTTTCCTCACAAATATCAACCCCAAAACTCTGTCATTGACAGGAGCACATGAGGGTTTCGTGGTCTTTTGTGGTTTCTAGCCAAACAAGTCAGGTTGAAAAAGAAAAATGGTATGTTTAGAAATGGATAGAAAACCTAACGGTTGCAGAAGTAAAAGCGTACAACAGCATGCCAAAAGTACTACATTATTCACTCTACCTAGATAAGCTTTCAAATTCTGCAGCATTCAACAATGTGTATGCAAATTAGGACAGGCGCACTCCAGAATCTGAGACGTCTGACAAGCGCTTAATTAGGCCAACAGTCAAAGGAATTACACCTACAGTCTAACGAACAAATGCATATATCCTATCATAGCCATAAACAATTTGTATGAAATGGCTTACCTCCAATACAAAAGTCTATGACAACCTATGGTTGAAGGAATGCTCAATTTCATTTGCCAATAAATTGGTTTCTCATAACTTGCATCAAGTTTAATTTTAAGTAAAGCCTTTTATATGTAGGTATTCTGTTGAATTTGTAAATATACTTAAAATGTAGAAGCTATATGCTTATAGGTGTTACGTGGAAATAAACACGCAAGCGATGTTTATGTTCTGCCGTGTGAGACGTAAGCTCATTGGTGAATGCAGAGTGTGGGTCCAGGAAACATGCAAATACCTTTCATGGCATTTTGGTTTTTAGGTTCTTTTTGCTTTTTTTCCACTCTGCTTTTGGCTGTGAAACTGAAATAGTGAACTTTTTCTACCCACTTCTTCAGCCCATAGCTGGCTGAAATCCTCAGTGTTTTGCCTATGGAGTACATTAAGATTTGTCACTTGACATCTTTGATGTGTACAGAGAAAGCTTGTTTTAAAGTGATCCCCAAATGAAGTGGCCCTAAATACTCTCACGTCTTCATATTTACCCTCCACAAACCAGCCTAGCTATTGAAAATACAAAATAACAAAACAGGCTTGACTCAACCTCAGAAAGCACAAAGACAAAAGTTACTTCAACTCGTCAGTGTCTTCAGAGAAAAAATAAATATGAAGTTTCTGTTCTTCCATAACTATGGATGATAAATTTCTCTGTGCATGAAGAAGTCACGCCTGTAGATAACGACAGATTTTCTATTAAAAGTGAAAAATTAAGTGTGTTTTTAAAGCTCTTCCCTCTTTTGTACTTAATCATGTTCCTGGTGGAGTGTGGATGTGTGGCAGGGGTAGCAGAGTAGGACGATGCTACTGGACTCCCATTTGATGGGAGCTCTTGTGAGTTCTTGCTTCTTCAAACCTGTACTTCCAACTGGTTTTTAAGAAATTCTGACTTTTTTGTTTCATTTTTAAAAGACTTAGGACTTTATCACAAAAGTAAAAATAAGGTTAGGGCTAGTTAAGCCGGAAGCGATAGCACCAATCTTTTGCAAACAGGTGAACAAATCTGGTTCTATGTTGTGTCTCAAAAAAACCTGATTGCTGGTGCCCTGCCCATACAACCAGTGCAGACCTCCTCAGCCACGGTCAATTTGTATTTCTTACACTCATACATATTACAAATATGTCATCTACATCCTTTAGTCCACCTTCATTTCTTCTGTCTCCAAGCTGCATAGCTGTGCAAACATCCAAGCCCAGTAGTTATCCACATTCCATCACCTGCCCCTTAGTCACAGGTCCCTTGTCCCAGCAGTGCATCCAGAAGACTTACCTGCCTTGCACTCTCAGAGTTATTTAGGTATCATACTATGAAAGTGAATCAGAGCTGTCATATATAGCTCAGTGTTCTTCCCAGAGAGGACCTGTTGGCTGCTCTCTTGGACCCTCTCAGACCCTCTGTTCTCTGTCTTCGTTGTGGGCCAGATTAACAAACTTTAGCCTCGCTCTACATCATGGCCTGGCTCTGTGGCAACAGGGGCTTTGAAACTACAAACATGATCTCAAGAAAGATTTTGTAGTTATAGGCCTGCATAAACCATCTTCTTCACGGAGTTTTAATGGCTTTCGAGGTGAGGGGAGTCTAGGAACTCAGAGATTTTCACCCACAGAATGAACACTCCCACTTGAGATGTTTCAACGGCTGACCACCAGAGGGAGCCTGTGCTTTATTCTGGGCAGAAGAAACATGCTAGAGAAAGTGGGCTAAGGACACTGGCTGAATCGGTTTGGATAATTAAATGATGACCTGATGGTGCAGAAAATGATCGCCCGCTCCAACTAGGAAATGAGATTGCAGCTCTCCCTAGTGAGTTCACAGCTCCAGAGCGGAGTCATGAGTGTATGAGCCTTTTGCATAGTTTTTTCTCTTGACTGGGTCAAGGTGAGTCAGGGGAAGAGTTGCCCCCAGTCCACTGGCCATGCTTGTCAGGTGTAGGTGTGTGTGTGTGTGTGTGTGTGTGTGTGTGTGTGTGTGTGTGTGTGTGTGTGTGTGTGTGTGGTGTGACAATAAGGAAAGTGAGTCCTTAAAATGGCTTCACATCCTTTCACATAGACAAAAATGATACTATTTTTGTCTGCCACCAATGCTTTGATATTTTATTATTAAATAAAACACACAAAAAATAGTTTAAACACTACCCTCAGCTCGTATGATGCCTTGAGGAGACAGGAGAGAAAAGCAGAGAATATCACTGTAGTATTTGTACTGAATAGTGGCTTAGTGGGATGGAAAGATCAGTCCCACGGAGAAGTAAGGATTCATTGTCCAATCCCACCAGCAGTGTGGCCCGCAGAGACGCCTCCTCTTGCCATTCACTCCACATCCGTTTCCTCAGTCAGACAATGATGGGGCAGCCAGTGCCTAATATGCCTGTCTAGTTTAAGCTGGTGCATCCTAGTAACGAAACAAAGCAATCTGAGTACTTGCTAAAGCCAAGAAAAAACCCAAGCAAAACCAGGTGTGAGTCCGGCTCCCATGGAGCTTGGAACCTAGTGTTTGAAGACAGGTGTAATCAGATGACTTCCTGCGTGGATGCAAGTCCTCACTTAGGTAAGAGCTCAGAAGGGAAAGAAACCATAAAGAAACGGTAGTGGTAGTGTCGTCCTGCTAGGTATGGTGGTCAGGGAATTGGCTCCGGGGAAGGAAAGGTACGCTGAAAGGAGAAAGGCAAGAAGAAGCCATAGAAAAGCTGGCAAGCAAGGCCAGCATGCTTGCCTAGAGGCAGAGACCAGGCTATGCCGTGTCTGAGGATCACGTGACAAGCATCTGCATTTAGTCAAGAAGCAATGAAAATTGAGGAGTGAGCAAAAGGGTCAAGGAACTTCTACGATTAAGAGCACAAGATTAAGCCATGGGGTCCAGAGGAAATTGCCAAGAAGAGAACATGAGCTAGATGGCGGAGGATGACAGATGAGCCAGAAACTCTCAGTGTAGTACCCAGGAGAAGGAGAACAGCCATCTCTAGGAGACCAGTTACCAGGAGCTGGTTGTCACTGGAAAGCAGGAGGCTGTGTTGAGGTAGAAGTGAGGGAAAGATCTTTGCACAAACAAAAGTAGGGGTTTCTGCTTGGGTTTGGACACCTCCCCTGACAGATGCCACCCATTAGTCACCCCTATCTCTTCTTTCCTGGCTATCTACTGACTTTCAAAAGCTCAGGTTTCTCAGAGGCAAACAGGCTCTTGCACCAGTCTCCAGTGCTTCGGTTATCAGCCACCCTCAAAGTTTCATGGTTAAAATGGTTTGCACTAATAGCAGGAGAAATATATGAGGATAATTGGAAAAGCCACCATTGGCCGGACAGTGCATCCTTTGTTCCTTCTATGGCTGTAAAATCCCCAGTCTCGCTCAGTGTGTCCTGTAGACCGTGTCTTCCTTCAGCTCTAAGTGTGGGACACATTGTTGCAGCAGGTGACTCAACAACAAAACAGAATCCAACAGACGTTATCAGCTGGCTCATTGAAGTCACCTGCCAGTATTAAAAACTCAATTCTTGTTCACCCCCGCCCACAAAGTCATTCTTTTCATTATCTGATCTGTGGCTTGACCATCATTAGGAAAAAAATCACAGATGATTCTAGTGTGTAGGCAAAGTGGAAATTGGTGTTGACAAGATTATCCCGTGCTGCTGTGCAAACAGTCAGGGAGCAGTATTTTAAATAGGTTCCTCAACAGAGCCCAAGGGTGGACTTCAAATTCACTCCTATTCCCCACATAAAATGAATCTAGAGAGAACAGACCCCCCTCATACATTGCTGATGGGAATATAAAATGGTTCGGCCACTTTGGAGAAGAGTTTAGCATTTTTTTAAAAATATTGAATATAAATTTACTATGTGATCACAGTTCAACTCATGAGTCTAGACTCAAGAGAGAGAAATGAAAACCTACATCTAGCCACAGGCTTGCACATACATGTTCAGAATGTGTCAACCATAGTGTCTAGAAAACAATCCCAGTGGCTGTGGGCAGACAAGTGGCTGAACAAAATGAGTATATCATGTGCACAGATGCTAACGCTGTGAAGTCAGATGGAATACTGCTTGGCAGGTCATGGAACGGATTGACGCATACAACAGTGTGAGGAACTCCAAAACATATCAAAGTGTAAAAGTCAAGCACAAAGCCCGATATTCTAATTTACTTGAAATGTCCAAAAAAAGGGCAAACCTGTGAAAGCCTGAGGTAGATTGGTGTCTCCGGCTGAAGGAGGTGGAGGCAAAGATTAACTTCAAATTGGTGTGAGGTCTCTTCTTGGAGTATGAAAAAATTCTGAAGTGTTATAGTTAAAACAAGTGAATGATGGTATCAAGGGATACCTCAGTAAAGCTTGTATGGATCTGAAGAGTGAATAGAGTTACGTATAATGAGGATGGGACAAGTGCATCCCCACGCCATGGACCTATCTCCTCCTGTTTCCTCAAAGATGCTGCAAGGCCATCAACTCCGGGTGTTCCCCCAGAACAGTACCATCACATTCCTTGACTGCTCCAATTGGAATAGAAATAACTATTGGAATAGCTTTGATAGTAAAGGAAGAAACCAGATACTCTTCATAAGAGAAAACAACAATAAACTTCAAATAGTTCAAATGCCCATCATAGATTAGTGGCTACACAAATTGTAAAATGCATACCACTTTCAGACCAGGAGTCAACAGTAAGCACAAACCCTGGGTACAAGTGTCACGTGCCTCTGAGTGAAAGGAGCCAGACACAGAGGTTTTGTTACTGTGAAACATTGGGGCAGGTGGAACTACCATACAAGGACAGGGAGCCGATGTGGTGCTGTGGGGAAGTGGAGTCTGCAGAGGGCTTTACGGCTGAGATGCATTGAGAACTTCTACAGATGATGGGAGGAGTCCATATGTCAATTGTGAGGATAGTTAGAGGGTTATTTGTTCATCAGGACCCAAATCTATATGCTCAAAGTAAGTGTGCATTGTTATATGTGTTGTATCTCAATAAAGTTGGTTTTGAAAGGAAAATAAACTGGACAAAAGTGACTTTCCCCCTTCTTCTCTTTCCTTCTTTTGTCTCCTTACCCCAAGATGGGGTTGGGTGGGGGACTCCTGGTTCTGCCTCGTCTTCATGTGATTTGTAATTTGAGAAGGCTGTGGTGGCCTCCCCGCTACCTGCTACGTCATGTATGATGTTGTAGGTCAGGCCAAGACTACAGAAACATAAGTAGACTTTCCTGGTTGGGTGGCCCCAAGGACCTAAATCAGGTGAAATGTGAGAAGCTAAATATGGATGGCAATTAAATCCAAGATCTACAAACATACCTTAGAAATGAAGTAATATTTGACTTTCATTCATGCAGTTGTTGCATTTATGTTCTCAACTCCCAACTTAGTTGTCAAGGTTCGTCTATGCCTGACAAGAAGTACTCTGTTTCACACCAGGGGCATGAGCAGCTAGCTTGCAGTGGCACGGAAGAACCTTCTCAGTTCTGACTCTGACAATCCGCCTTTGGAGCCTTTCTGGAGTTGGATGTTTTTACCATTGCCCTACTCCTTCCTGAAATCACCCTGGCCTCTTCTAAGCAGAATCCTGTCTCCCAGCTTTCTGTTTCCCATCTAAGTGAGAACTGATTGACATCTCAACAGTAATCTCCATTTGTTTCTCCCTCTTCCTGGTGGTAATTTGTTTAGGCCCCTGTGTGGTCCACCCCTCATTATCCAGGCTACACAAGGACTGTGTATCCCACATTACCCTGTCTACAAATAACATCTCCTTTCCTCTCTTTCTTCTCCTCTCCTCTCCTCTCCTCTCTGTAAACGATGGGGCCCAGGGGTTACCTGGAAGAGAATGGGGGACAAGGGATGAGAAGAAGGACGCCAAGACAAGAGTCTGATCAAGGCGACAACTTTATTTTTCCCCAAGGCTGAATTTATACCATAACATGGGTAACAGAAGGAGAGGGGAAATAAGAAACATTTATGCAGGCCAAGGACACAATATTCGTGCGGTCAGGGAGTAGGCTGATGTTGACAGGTTGTCAGAAAGGTCACAGGTTTGTCATATCTATTAGTTAGCAGGATGTTGGTTTTAGCTTTATCATATCATTCATCCTGACCACCAGATTTGTATTAGTCTTCTGCAGCTGACTGGGGATTTTCCATGAACCCAGTCATACTTAATTCTAACCATAATAATAACATCAACAATGGAGGGCTTCATGGGCATCGCTCCCATCTCCTCTCCTCTCCTCTCCTCTCCTCTCCTCTCCTCTCCTCTCTTCCCTTTCTCCTTTCTCTCCCCTCCCCTTCCCTCCCTCCCCTCCCATTCTCCCTCTCTTATCTGCTGTTCTTTCCTCTCCCACCTACTCTACCTTCTTACCCTACTGTACCTTCCTTTGTCTCTCTCTGTCTGATTCTTTTTGTGTGCCTCTCTTTGGTTTGTTAAATATTCTCTTTCTGGTCCCTTCTACCTCATCTCCTCTTCATCTTCTTGATTCTGTCCCTGTCCCTTTGCCATGTGAAGGCACAGAGAAAATGTGAGGCCATCTGCAAACCAAGATGAGAGCCCTCACTGGGAACAACCAGCTAGACCCTTGATCTGACATTTCCAGCCTTCAAAAAATAAATTGCATCCCGACAAAATAGGTGTTTGTGGTTTAATACATTTAGACCGGAGGCTGGTATTTTAATTATGGCAGACCAAGAACACCAAGAAATAATCTTTAGCAAATTACAACCTTCCACATTTGTTCACAAATGCAAATAGCTTTGCTGTGTTTGCCTGCTTTATATTTTCAGCATTTCATCCTTTTTATTTAGCATGAAATTGCTGCGGTAAGATGGAGAAAAGAGAATAGCAAACTTGCCTTCAGTACCTCTTAAATGTCAAGCACCATGCTAGGCAGTGTATACACTGTTTCTATTTCATGCTCTTACCAGCTTGTGAGACACCATCACTTTTATTCCCAAAGATCACACAGCTGTAGAAGAGGTCTATCTCATAAACTCAGCTGTGGCTGACTTCAAAGTACAAATTCTCTCTCCATTTAAGTTGTTCATCACGAAATCTAAGCTACATAAAGCAAAAGCATAATGTTCAAAATAGAGAGTAAGCCTACATGCCTGTCTAGTTGTGAAAGGATAGTACTTCAAAATGAAAGCTTGCTGTTTCTAAAGGCCAATGACATCATTGTCCAAAGGCAATCCAAGACAAGACAGGACCAGGTATGCATAAGTGGTCTTGGAGGATCCCTGTTTTGTAGTGATCAGTGCAAAGGCCCAGGATTATTTGAGTGCAGAGCCTCCTATTTCTTGCATTAGATTACTGTGTAGCAAATAACACAGGTTTTTAAGATCCTACAGGTTTTCATGGTCATGAGGCTAGCAGATGTAACAAAAGCAGATCCAAAGCTTCCTTGCCCTCCCTCAGTGTTGCCAGTTGTTTAATAAAGTCCTTGTTGAGAAATGCTAGAGGTTGTCAGGGGTGTGTCTAGATTATTACTTTCCATCTCGATGGAATGGCACATGAGAATGTGGACATCATGCCTCACCAGCTCTGCTTGGGGACAATGCTCCTTGGCTGACAGATCTTAGCCTCTACTTGCTCAACAGAGCACAGCTTTACCTCTGCCCTATAGGGACAGTGAAAGGAAATTAGTGAGCATATCTGGAGTCTGGAGTTAGCTGCTTGGCATCTGACTACACCATGAGAGAACAGGTACTTCCACAGAGCAATTTTTATACCTCTAGGCCCATTGCTGATCCAGTGTCATAAGAGCAGAAAGAGCAGAAGCAGTGGTCTCTGATCCTACTGTACCTTCACTCTGGAGAAATTAGAGAACCAAGTGGCTTTGTGTCCAATACTTATGAGCCAAGACCCAAGTGCTGCATCAGTACCTAGACTGTGAGTTCAAAGACAGGTGCCCCTGTGCACTTAAGTAGAGGAGTCCCAGGAGAGGGATGTAAAATAAGTAGATAGAACTTGCAAAGGAAGAGGACAGAAAGAGGCAATGGTAGTCAGAGCAATGTCCCATCCCAAAGTCCTTGTCCAGATATCTCAACAAGGACCCATTGTGAGGTATAAAGGATGTGTGTTTTCAGTGTCTGAACTTGGACTGAGAGTCAAGGGACACAACTCAACACATTCTACATTGGTGAGTAGGAATTTAATCCTGGATCTGATGACTTCTCCTGTAGCTTCCATGATATAGTAGATATCTACCACAGAGAGAAGGTGGCTGCTTTTTGAGGGACTGGAATCTTTACCAGGACTACAGTAGAGGTTGTGTCAAGTTGCATGTGGTTTCTGCTCTGAAAGCACATTTGTTGCATCATTTCAGTGATGGCAAATCATAGAGTAAGAAGATGCTAGAGAGTCATGACTGAAGACCAAGGAAGGGAGTCCACAGGTACAGAAATTAATTCATGCAGTAAGGGGACACTTGAACCATGAAGATATGCTTAAAGCTGACCTTGGGAGAGAGTCGGCCACCAAAGTATTTGCTGCACAAGCTTGAGTAGCTAAGGCCAGTCTCCACAGACTACACAAGGCTGTACATGGTGGCACACTGTAATTCCAATGCTGGAGAGGTGACCCGGGGCTGGCCGACTGGCCAGCTTGCCTAATCAGCAAGCCCCAAGTTAGAGGAAGGCCTTGTCTCAAAAAACAAGGTGAAAGGTGTTTAAGGAAAAATACAGCAATGACACCCAACATGTCCTATGGCCTACACACACATGTGTACACACATGCACAAACATGCACATGCACACATGCACAAACACATACAGACATGTGCACATACATGAAGAAAGAACAAATACACACACACACACACATACAGAGAGAGAGAGAGAGAGAGAGAGAGAGAGAGAGAGGGAGAGGGGGGAGAGTTCTGACAATCTCATTCCTTACCCTTTTCCTTCTCTGATGTTTTCATTTCCTATATCCATATTAATTACTGAACATGCCCCATTGGCTTTTCTAACAGTGCCTTCTGGGAGTGAGCATTCAGCATCATCATAAACAACAGAATTGTGCTCTGGAGAGAATGTAGCTCAAACAGTGGTCAGCACATTATGCCACGGAAGTGAGGCCAAAGTTCTTCGCTATGGCAAGAAGAACAAAGCAGAAAAACCTGAAAATTAGAGAAGATGAAAAGACAGACTAGAAGGCCAGAGCCCTTGGAGAAGTGGATCCATGTAAAACAAAGTGAGGGGCATTTCTGGAAGCTGCATAACCTGCCTGTTCCTGTCCTAGTTGAGACACCAGTGGCAATGACCAGGCTTACCAAGGCTTTAAACCCGTGTTCCCAGGGATGTGTGAACATTCCACCTTCTTTCTGCATCAGCTCATCTCAGGGGAATTAATGTTGATATATATTGATCATGGGCCAGTTGTTCAACCTGTTTGTGCCATAGTTTCTTCATCAATAAAAGGAGAATAATTTAGTACCTACCTCAGCATCTATGCAGGGATTATATTACTTGCTAAACCGACTTCTATTCAAACCTTTAATGTTCTAAAACTATCTATACCAAAGAAAACATAATTAGAGAAACCTGACCAGCTACCATGAGTCACACGAGTTGGGAAGATGAAGGGTGGATGTAGACTGGTGTGTGGCTTTAGCTGTGTTAATTGTCTCCATAGATTTCACTTTCCTTATGAGAGAATGAAGTGTTAAAACTTCTCTCTTAATCGACTCTGCTGAGTCCTCTATCATTTAACTGTATTAACAGTTTTAGTATAGAAAACACACAGCTTGGTCCAGGGAAGTAGCTTAGTAGGTGGAGCCCCTCAAGCACAAGGCTCTGTGTTAGAACATTAGTACCAAATGAACTGGGGATACGGTGGCACAGCTGGGATTCCAGATGGATTATACTTGGAAGGTAGAGCAAGGAGAAATTCAAGATCATTTGCCTGCATAGCTAGTTGGAGGCCAGCTTGAAATTTGTGTTTATGTGGAATAAGTAACACAGAAGAGAGGGAGAAGAGGAGCACTGGGAAAGGAAAGAAAAGGGGGGAATGGCACAGCTGGGGCTAGAGAGATGGCTTAGCAGTTAGGAGCACTGACTGCTTGTCCAGAGGTCCTGAGTTCAATTCCCAGCAGCCACATGGTGGCTCACAACCATGTGTAATGGCATCTGATGCCATCTTCTGGTTTGTCTGAAAGCAGTGATTAAAAAAAATGATTCTTAAAAAAATAACACAGCTTTGCCATGTATTGACAACATAAAACTTCAGTACGTATATTAAGATTCATTTTTAATTTCTTATGAGAATCATAAAAACGAATGGGTGAACCTGAACGCCCACTTTCCCTTAAATGCTCTGAATCTCCATCTACTTCTGTCACCATAACTGGGGTACTCAGAGGCAGATCCAAGGTGGGTAGGCACAGGACAATCTCAGGCCTGGGCTGCATGGACCTTCATGCCAAAGGCCAGCTTTGACATCACAAGGTAAACTGAGGCAGGGCATAGAGTCTGGGATTGACTGAGGCCAGTGAAATGCTCCCGGTGGGGGTGGGAAGGGTCAGTGAAAATCTTGGGGGCCATTGAAAAATTCTTTGTGGCTGGTGAATAAAAACAATAATAATAATAAAAAGAATAGAAAAGTGGGGAAATACACACACACACACACACACACACACACACACACTGGGTGGATGAAGCAAGCTTCAATAAGCTCCAATGTTATACATATACATACATACATACATACATACATACATACATACATACACACTCATTCAAATTCACACATTGGGTGGCGAGAGCAAAGCTCCCACCACTTTTCTTGCACACATACAAGCATGTGGTAGATGATGCAAAGCTCTCATGAGCAAGCTGCAACAACTTTATGTTTAATCCCACAGTATATATACATATACAGTTCATATATACATATATATATACACATATATAATACATACACATACATGAATATATATATGTGTATATATGTATCCCAGAAAAATCTTTCAAGCAGCATAGAAATCACAATGTGATTACATTTTATTTTTCTTCTAGTGAATGATTACAATGAATTTACATAAGAAAAAACGTGTTCCCCAATACCCTCACTTGAATAAACATTTTACATAATACAATTGAAAAAAACCAAATTATTCTCAAGAACACACGCAAGCAAGGTAATTTTCTCGTCAGGTTCTTACTGGCAGGCTACAATTGTGGTTATAAAGAAAGGATCAGTTATTTTATTATTTATCTTAAAAACTAATCTATAAAAATCTTAAAAGAATCAGAAATCTTAACTTTTATATAAAAATTTGTCACTTTTATTTTAAATCCTCAGCTTGCATATCTACTAATTAAAATCTTTATTAAATCATATCAGGAAGCCAAGGGCAAAATGGGTACAAGAAATTAATCATCACCTTGATCACCAGCCCAGCTTTAGCAAGAGAGGCACATCAGGAAGTGCCAGTCAGATTGCCGTTGCTCTTGTCCCCAGCCTTAAAAAAACTTAACTAAACAGCAAATGCTTCTATAAACATCTCTGTACCTAGTGTGCAGTAACAAAGATATCCTACATCCTCCCAGAAATGTGGTTTCTGATGTCAAAAGTAAATAGATGAACACGACCTATGGGGAACACTCAAAAACAATGACATCAATTTAAAATGAAGCAGTCAATGGGTACAAATATCAACAAGAAATCACTTCAGAACAGGTTGAGTAAAGCTGAAACCCACGGAACGGATGTTTAGAGAATGTTGGATTTACTCCCGGACAGAGCATGCTATGTAAAATGAGCCTCTCTTTTGGCTCAGTTCAGAATTATTAACAATTCTTCCTCCAAAGAGTTATCCACAGACTTCTAAGACTCCCAAATCCATCTTTGCTATTTGGAATCAGGTGTTCTCATATCCTGAGAGGTGAGGAAAACTGGAGATCCTGCTTCTACTGCAAACCTATGTATCTAAAAGGCCTTACTTGCAGGGCATCTGTTCCAAACCACAACACTTAGGCCTGTGGTTCCTGAGGTCACAGATTAGCCACAGGTGTGGGATCACAGGGCACTTAAGATGCCCTTAAACCAATTTTGACTGGGTAGTGCCTTGAGAAAATAAAATAAAATATTTTATCTGCACCAGGAAGTAGATTGGGGTGGGATGAGTTCTCCACAGAAATAAGTCCTCTTATTTAGCTCACTTCCTAAATGAAATATCAAATGGTTTAAAAGTTATCCCAGAAAGGAGAACAAAGAAAAGGCAGACAAGAGATTTTCTTCCTTTTCCCCTAGTAATCAGTGAGAACATTCTTCCTTCTGGTTTTAGTGAAAACAAGACCCTTTGCTGTGAAAAACCCAGATGTATTTTCTTCTGTATACAAAGTATGAGTGCAAGTCATGTGTTAATCAGAAATTGGGGGCAAGGAACCCCACAGATCATCTTTTTTGCCAGAATTGAGAACAGTCCCTTCATTATTTCCCTCCTTTGCTCCCTGAGGAGAAGGAACTTGTTTAAATGACTCTCAGTCTCAGGTATGTCTTCCAGTGCCCAGTGTGCAGCTAGTGTTCCACACAGACTCAAATTCTGGTTCCTCTCCTTTTTTGCCACTGGCATGAGTTAAGAGAAACATTGGCAAGGTTAGAATTTTACAGTTCTGTGGGGAATCATGCCTTGGTTAAGAAAAATAAAAAGGAGGGCAATATATTAGTGGGTAGATTATGGTTAAGTTTAAAGAACAAAAGTTGGGCAATAATTCATACTCCAGGTAATAATAACATGAAATGGTATCCACAAGAAAATGGGTGCTTGGGGCACAGTGAAATGCTGCCAGGACTTGTAGCCTTTGTGGACTACGAGGGTGACCTTGATGGTTACACAGACTGCAGTCAAGAGTAGCTGATACATGTTCATTGCTCTTGTAGACATACAACTTGTGACATCCTGGAAAAAGTTTCCCTTCTTAACTCTACCCACATTTCACAAAATTTTCTTGATAAGCTACTCCTGTACTCACACAAAGGTCCTTGCACCCACAGAGCTCTAGGAAATCCAATAATGTCAATCACCTGGAACTGTTCTTTGAAAGGAAAGGACATACATCCTGTTTTTTACAGAAAGCTGGGAGTGGAGGTGATAGACAGTCCATGATCTGAGTTATATGTTGGTCCATGCCATCTCTAGCTTCTACAACCAGGATCAGAGATACCTAGTAGTCTAAATGACCCATATATTATCTGTATAGCCAGAGGCTCCCCCAAGTTCCCACAAACAAGAGTAGAGATGGCTAATAGCCCAAATGACCTCTCTTTGTATGACTAAGACCAGGTCAGATCCTTCTCTAGGCCCTTAAAGTAGTACAGGTTGACTATTTCTAGAACACATCTTGTTGGAAGAAAGAACATGCAGCCTGAGTTAAGTTTTGATGTAATTATCCTTCTTTGTGCATCAGAGATTGTATTACACAAGGCAAAAAAAATTCCCAAATTATACTTGGTTTAAATTTGTTGGGAATAAACTATATGATATGTATGTTTGAGTTTAAAAGTCTCAATCAAGATTAATGAAGTCAGTTAGAACCAAATTTCCATTCTTCTTCACAATTTGCTTCCCTACCTGATACCTACAAACACACCCTCAGTGCCAGCCTCAAATGTGACCCACACCTAACCCTAGGTACAATGTCCTTGTGAAGTGCTACAATAAAATTCATATGCTCTTGGAAAACAATCACCATTCTCTTGCAATACTTCACTGTCAGGTGCATTGGTATAAAAATGTTTTTGCTCTTGCAAATACACTGCTATTTCCACTGTGTTTTGTAACCAACATGCTCTACCTAGGAACATACACACAGCTGTTTTAATGGAAGCAACTTCAGAGTTGTAGAAGTGAAACCATGCATGTTGTCATAAGCGGTGCATAGTTTCCACTACAGTAGAAATACAATAACTTTTGCAAACACTCCCCTGGGTGGAACTTTAGTCAATTTGTACAGATTTTCTAAATATGATACTGTGTATTATTAAACTATCATATTTCTTGCCAGGTTCTTCCATTCTTTTCTTGTTCTCAGTCCTAAGCATAACTCTAAGACTGACAGAAACCCTAATCCCAACCTAACATTAAACTTCAGCACCACAATAATAAACATATTTTCTTTGCTTGCTTGGAAAGCAATCATCACATCTCTTATAGTACTTCTTTGGGTCTGTGGAATGTAATATGGATAGCCTGTATTTTTATGGCTAATATCCTCTTATAACTGAGTATATACCATGCTTGTCCTTTTGGGACTGGGTAACTTCACTCAGGATGATATTCTCAAGTTCCATCCTGCAAAATTTATGGTGTCTTTGCTTTTAATAGCTGAATAGTATTCCATTGTATAGATGAACCACATTTTCTTTATCCATTCTTTAGTGGAGGAACATCTAATTTGTTTCCAGTTTCTGGTGCTTATGAATAAAGCTTCTATGAACACAGTTGAGCAAGTGTATTTGTGGGATGTTAGAGCATCTTTTGGGTATATGCCCATGAGTGGGTCTTGAAATAGAACTATGTCCAGTTTTCTGAGAAAACACAAAATTGGTTTCCAAAGTGTTTGTGCAAGTTGGCACTTCCACCAGTAATGAAGGAGTGTTCCTCTTGCTCCACATCCTCACCAGCATGCGCTATATTTCTTGAGTTTTTATCTTAGCCATTTTGATGGGTGTAAGATAGAACCTCATAGTTCTTTCTGATTCGCATTTTCCTGATAAGTAAGAACGTTTAACACTTCTTTAAGTGCTTCTTGGCCATTTGACATTCCTCTGTTGAAAATTCTCTGTTTAGATCTGTACTTCATTTTTTTTTTAATTTGGTTATTTGGTTTCTTGGTGTCTAATATATGAAAATCCATTAATGTAATCCACCATATAAACAAGCTGAAAGAAAAAAAATCATATAATCATCTCATTAGATCCTGAAAAAGTCATTAACAAAATCCAAAACCCCCTTCATGTTAAAAGTGTTAGAGAGATCAGGGATATAAGGTACATACCTAAACGTAATAAAAGTAATATACAGCAAGTCAATAGCCAACATCAAACTAAATGGAGAGAAACTTAAAACAATTGTACAAAATTTAGGGACAAATAAAGCTGCCCACTCTTTTCTTACCTATTCAATATTGTCCTTGAAGTTCTGGGCAGAGCAGTAAGACAACTAATGGATATCAAAGGATACAAACTGGAAAGGAAGAAGTAAAGGCATTGCTATGTGCAGATAATATGATGGTTTAATGAGGGCCTCAAAATTCTAACAGAGAACTTCTACAGCTGATAAATACCTTTAGCAAAGTGGATAAAAATTTAATTCAAAGAAATTAGTAGCCCTCCTTTATACAAATGATAAATGGGCTGAGAAAGAAATTACAATTGCCACAAATAATATAAAATACCTTGGTATAATTCTAACCAAGTAAATAAAAGATTTGTACAGCAGGAACTTCAGGAAATTGAAGAAGATATCAGAAGATGGAAAGATCTCTCATGCTTACCAAAAGTAATCTACAGATTCAATGCAATCCCCATCAAAATTCCAACACAATTTTTATAGACTTTGAAAGAGCAATTGTCAACTTTGTATGGAAAAACAAAAAACCCAGAATAGCCAAAACCATCCTGAACAATAAAAGAACTTCTGGAAGAATCACCAAACCTCAAAGTTCTACTACAGAGCAATAGTCATAAAAAAACCCACATGGTATTGGTACAGAGACAGACATGTTGATCAATGGAATCCAGCTGAAGACCTAGAAATAAAACCACACACCTATGGACACTTGATCTTTTTAATAAAGAAGCCAAAACCATACAATGAAATAAAGCATCTTCAACAAACAGTGCTGGTCTAAATAGATGTCTACATGTAGAAAAATAAAAATAGATTCATATTTATCACGCTGCACAAAACTCAAGTCCAAGTGTATTAAGGATCTCAACATAAAACCAGATAAACTGAATTTAATAGAAAAGAAAGTAGGAAAAACCTTGAACTCATTGGAACAGGGGAAATTTTTCTGAACTGAAAGCATCAATGGCCCAGTTAATCAACGATCAATAAATGGGACCTCATGAAACTGAAAAGCTTCTGTAAGGCAAAGGACAATGTCAATAGGACAAAAGGGCAGCCTACAAATTGGCAAAGTCTCTTTTCCAACCCTACAGATGAAAGAGGGCTAATATACAACATTTACTAGGAACTCAAGAAGATACTGTTCCTTTTAAAACTTGATTTACCTAGGAACATATGGTTAACTGTTTTTTTTCCTAGATTTTTTATTGGATATTTTTATAGGATATTTTTTATTTACATTTCAAATGTCATCCCCTTTCCTGGTTTCCCATCCATAAATCCCCTATCCCATCCTCCCCTTCCTCTTCTTCTATGAGGGTGTTCTCCCACCCATCCACCCACCCCTTCCTGCCTCCTGGCCCTGACATTCCCCCACACTGTGGGGGGAGGTGTTGTCCAGCCTTGGCAGGACCAAGGCCTTTTCCTCCCATTGGTGTCCAGCAAGGCCATCTGGATGCAGCCGGAGCCAGAAAATGGATGGAACTAGAAAATATCATCCTGAGTGAGGTAACCCAATCACAAAACACACACACACACACACACACACACACACACACACACACACACACACACACCACACATACATACACACACACAGTATACACTCACTGATAAGTGGATATTAAACCAAAAACTTGGATTACCCAAGATACAATCCACAGTCCACATGAAGCTCAAGAAGGACAACCAAAATGTAGATGCTTCAGTCCTTCTTAGAAGGGGGAGCAGAAATATTCATAGGAGGAAATACAGAGACAAAGTTTGGAGCAGAGACTGAAGGAAAGGCCATTCAGAGACTGCCCCACCTGGGGATCCAGCCCATACCCATACAGCCACCAAACCCAAACAACATTGCTGATGCCAAGAAGTGCGTGCGGATAGGAGCCTGATATAGCTGTCTCCTGAGAGTCTCTACCAGAGCATGGCAAATATAGAGGCGGACACTTGCAGTCAGCCATTGAACTGAGAATGGGGTCACCAGTGGAGGAGTTAGAGAAAGGATTGAAGGAGCTGAAGAGGTTTGCAACTCCGTAAGAACAACAATACCAACCAACCAGAGCTCCAGGGACTAAACCACCATGCAAAGAATACACATGGACAGACCCATGGCTCCAGCTGCTTAGCTGTTTTTAAGGTAAGCAACTTCAGAGATGTAAAAGTAAAACTCTCTACTCCATTGGAAACAAAGATTTACATTTAACTGCTGTAGAAAAATGATAGCTTCTGCAAATACAGTTCTAAACACTGATATTTTTCCCATGTGTTTTTTTCAGAAGATAACACGGTGTGCTCCTAAACTTACTGATGTCTTTGCTCAGTCCTTTATTGGCTATTCCTAACCCCAACCCTAATCACAACCCTAAGCCTAATGTTCTCAGGCAGTGCTAAAATAATAAACATGTGCTCTGCTCGCTCGGAAAATCTCTCTTACAGTGAGTTTTCTTGTACATCATGGTGAGGTGTATTAGTATAAAAAGTCCTTGTGCTTGTAAAAATACTGCTTATTTCTCTGTGTTTTTAATGCACTTTATTTACGTAGGAATGTACATACAGTTTTTCTGATGCAAGCAACTTCAGAATTGTAGCAGTAAAAACTGTCCACTTAGTCGTAAGCAGCATTTAGTTTTTATGCATTAAAATAAAATGAACTTTACAGATATGCTAATGTATGATGCTCTCAGTGCTTGTGTCTGACATTTTACCTAGACTTTGCTGCCAGATTTTGTGTTCAAATATTTTGCCTATGTTTTTCTCCTAGATTTTCTTTCCTGACCTTTTTGCCCAGACTTTTTACCAATATTTTTTTTTAACAAGGCATTATCTTTACCCCATTTTTTACCCAATATTTTTGCCCCAGTTTTTCTTCTTTCCTTCCAGACTCTTCAAGTAGCCTTGGCTAACAGCTTTTGTACGTGCATATTTCACCTTAATTTTCTCTTACATTTTTTGCCACAGCCTTTGCCCTGGGGTTTTCCCCCAGCATGTTCATAAGGTTTATTCCAGAGTATTATTATGTGCAGACATTTCTCCAGTGCCGTGATCCCTAATTTTGTGCTTATATTTTTTCACTCAAAGTTTTCTCTTTGATTCCCGCCTCCCACAGTTTTGAGGCCCAGTCTCTTCACCTGATCTTTGCTCCCAGACTTTCTGCCAAGGGTTTGCTTCCAGCTTTTGTGGCCAGGTAGTTTCCTAGATTTTTCCCCTGGACTTGTGGCTCGGCCCTTTAGAGCAGTCATCTGCCTGGTGACCTGGCCTTTGTGCTTTGTCACTTTGCACAGCCCTTGCTACCAGCTTTTCCCCAGGGTGTTTTTCCCCCTACATCTTTCTTACACCAAGATTTTGGTTAGACCTTTATGCCTAGGGTTTTCACCAGTCATTTTTCATCTGATGTTTTTTTCAACTAACCTTTTCTTGCTTTGTTTGTTTGTTTTTCTGATAACTTTTGCCTAGATTTTCTGGATCTGCCCTTGTGAGCATGCTTTGCATCTGACATTTTACCAGGCTTTTTCAGCTTTACTTTGCACCTGGCCTTTTCACATTGCCTTTAACATTTTTTTCGCAGTATTTTTGCCTGCATTTCTCTCCTGGGTCTTTGACCTGACTTTTTTCATCGCCATTTTCAAGGAGGGGTTCCATCAGTATTTTCACTAGGGCTTCTTGTTGGATGTGTTGCCCATGCTTTAGTCCTGGCTATTGTGTCCATATGTTTACCTTCAATTTTTCTGCTGAGTCCATAAGTGCATCCACACGTGACAATTGAAAGGCTGTGAGAAAAGTCCAGGCGCAGAGGGCTGGGGGAAAATCCTGTTGAAACTGCAGATTGAAAATACTGGCCAGAAAGGTCAGGCCAAGAGTATAGGGAAGAAAATCTGGGCCAAGAAAGTGGACACAACCGTCGTGATCAAAGTCAAGTTAAAGAGACCAACCAGCACAGAGGCTGTAGGGAAAATGCCCATAAGATGCTGGGTGGTAAAGGCCAAAATAAAAACACAGCAGAGAAGTCAGGCAAAACTGCAGGTGCAAGTGTTTGAAACAAAATGTTCGCAGAAAGGCCTGGCAGAAAAACCGAATTAAAAGAATGTTGGTAAAAATTCTAGATGAAAAGTCAGGGAGAAAATATTAGAATAAAATTTTAGGTAAAATATCTGGCGCACAAATACAGGCACGAAAGCCAGAGCAAAGGCTCCATGAAGTGTCAGGTCACAGAGGACTGATGAAAAATTGTGCTGAAAATGCAGGGCACACATGTTGGCCATGAACATTGGGCTAAAAATCCAAGAAAAAAATCTGGGCAAAATGTATGGGAGTGAAAATTTGGAGGAAATTCTACTCAAAACATGGGCAGAAAGGCAGGGAGGCAAATCATAGTTAAAAAGCCAGCTTAAATATTGGACAAAAGCCCAAGCCAGAAATCCAGGAGAAAAATTCAGGCCAAAAATATGTGCACAAAAGCCGAGAGAAAATATTGGCAGAAGGTATGGGACAAAAACTGGTGGAAAATCCCACTATAAATTCTGAGTGGAAATGTTGAGGGAAAAGTTTGTACAAAGTCCACAAAGAAAAATCTAGATGAAAACTCTGAGGAAATATGATTGGAGAACATCTGAGCAAAGCGACAGTTGGAAAAAACCTAGTGAAAATGCCAGGTGAAAATACAGGACAAAAAGATGGGGTCAAAAAGCCAGAAGAAATTCCATGCAGAAAACGTGGGTCCAAATTCTGAGACTAAAAGCTAGGTGAACATGCTATACACAAAGAGGGGTTATGAACCCCTGTAGCCACGCTGGGTGAAAAGGGCAGGCAAAAAAGCTGGGCCAAAAAATCCTTGCAAAAGATTCAGGCAACCAACATGGGCACAAAAGGCTAGGTGTAAAGACAGGGCGTATAGTAGGTCTACGTAGGTGCTTGTCTTCTCATACTAATTATGCTCCCCCAAAACTTGTCATCTTAAGACGCTGAGGGACTCTGTCCCCAATTAGTTCTGCCCAGAACATTGGGGGCAGGTAGCAAGGAATTCATGCATTTTAATACTGCAGTCCTTCAGCAGAGAAAGCGAAGTCCTGTTTACAAGGAAGTTCCCTGTTTGATTCACATACACTGTAGTTGCTTGCATCAAACAATATCAAGTACATACCTAGGTGAAGCTGGTTTGTAGGGAACACAGTGGAAACATAGTGTTCAGACAGCATCGAGAACTGCGTTATACCAGCAAGAGATGCGCTACAGCAGAAAGTGTGACTGATTGACGAGAATCCAGAGCACTAGAGATGATTGAATCACTGCACTGAGACGATGAGCCAGGGTACAATGTGCATCTTGAATAACCCATTCAGAAATGACTAAAACACCTCACAGTGGTGCAATTACAAAAAAAAAAAATGATTATCTACTGCAGTGAGACCTAAATCTGGTTAGAATGAACTTGTCCACTTTATACCTCGACTCTAAAGTTGCTTGCATCAGAGCAGCAGTACAGAGGCTCCTGAGTAAGTCAGGTGTGTAAAAATACAAAACAAAACAAAATTAGTGACAATGGCAGGTGATTTTACAAGAGGAAGGACCTTATTACACCGGTGCACCGCACAGTGAAATAGTGTAGCAGAAATGCTGAGCGTTTTGCCGGAGAGCAGAGCACCAGAGTTTATTATTGTAATACCGCAAAAGGACACTGCATTTAGGGTTAGGTCTAGGATCAGGTTTAGGGTTAGGGTAAGAACAAAAAAGAAATAGAAGGGCAACCAAGCCAAAAAAAATCTGTAAGTTTAGCAGCACTCCATGTCATCTTTAAAAACATACACAAAAATGAAAAGAACACCACCCAGGTGTGTGTGCGCAAATCCCATTGTACTTCTTGCAGTGAAATCTAAATGCCACTTACAGCAAAGTGGACTATTTTACCTCTACAAATGTGAAGTTGCTTATATCAGAAAGGCTGTGCATACATTCCTATGTAAAACAGGTTTGTTAAAAACACACCGACAATGCCAGTACTTTTATAAAACAAAAAACTAAGTCATACCATTGCATGTTGAAGTAATGTGAGGGAAATGATTTTTTTTTAAAGAAAGTAGCAGAACACACACTTTTAATATTGTAATCCTACAGAAGAACATAAATGTTAGGGGTAGTAGGGTTATGGTTATTGTTAAGGCTAGAGACGAGGTTAAGAACAGAGAGGAAAAGATACCATGGCATAAACCTTTGTAATTTTAGCAGTAACCAGTGGCATCTTCAGAAAACACTAGCACAAGTGACTAAAACACAATAAATTGGTGTTTTCAAAAAACACTGTACTTTTACTATAGTGAGATTTAAATCCTCCTGAAAAGGACATGGACAATATTGCTCCCACAACTCTGATGATGCTTGCAAAAGAACAGCACTACCTATGTTCCTAGGGAAAGCAGATTTATTAAGAACACACTGACAACAGTTGTATGTTACAAAAACAAGAACTTTGTTATACTTATGTACTTTGAAGCTCAGTACACTAAGAGGATTGGTGACTGCATTCCAAGGAAGTAAATCACATGAGTTCATTACTGTAGCAATGCAGAAGATATCGGGGTTAGGTCAAAAGACAGGATGATTAGGACTAGGGTTAAGAACAAGAAAAGAATGGGATAACTGAGCATAAAAACCTGTAAGTTCAGGAACGCTCAATGCTATTTTTAGAAAACATGCACACAACATGCAAAAAGAAAACCCCACTGTACAGCTGTTTTTGCAAAAAGCATTGTAGTTCTGCTGTAGGGAAATCTAAATCCTGTTTATAGCAGAGTGGACAGTTTTACTAATACAACTCTGAGGCTGCTTTCTTCAGAACAGCTGTTCATATGTCCCAGATAAATACATTTTTTTTCAAAAACACAGTAAATATGGCAGTATTTTTAGAAAAGATAGAACTTTTTTATACCAGTGCACCACATCATTCCAACGTACTATAAAGAGGTCCTAATTGTTTTCCAAGAAAGAAGAGTATATGAGGTCACTATTGTAGCACTTCAAAAGTTGGGTTTAGGTTTAGGGTTAGGGTTAGCATTAGAGATAGGGTTTGGGATAGGGTTAAGAACAAGAATGGAATAGGAGCAAATAATGCACCAATCTGTAAGTTTAATAGCACAAAGTGTCATCTTTAGAAAATGCACGTGAAAAAGTAACCACCCAGGACACCTTCAACAGGACAAAACAGAAGCTTACAGAATGGGAAAAGATTTTTACCAACTCCTCATCTGGATAATATCCAAAACATATAAAGAACTCAAGAAACAAGACATCAACCAACCAAATAATCCAATTAAAAATGAAATATAGATCTAATAGAGAATCTCAACAAAGAAATCTCAAATAGCTGAAAACACTTCAAGAAAGGTTCTGCATCCTCAGCCATAAGGGAAATGCAAATCAAAACAACTCTGAGATTCCATCTGTCAAAATGGCTAAGATTAAAAAACACAAGTGACAGCTCCTGCTGCCTAGGACACGAAACAACGAAAACACTTCTCCATTGCTGGAAGGGGTACAAACTTGTAAAGCCACTTTGGGAATAAATATGACAGTTCTCAGAAATTGACAATAATTCTACCTCAAAACCCAGCTAAACTACTTCTAGGCATATACCTAAAGGACACCTCATCCTACCCCGAGGACACTTACTCAACTATGGTCAGAGTAGCTTTATTGATAATAGCCAGAAACTGGAGACAACCTAGATGCCCCTCAACCAAAAAGAAAGTGGATAAAAGAATTGAGGTATACTTACACGATATAGTATCACTCAGTTAAAAAAAAGGAGGCAAATGGATGGGACTAGAAAAAAAAATCATGCTGAATTAGGTAAGCCAGACTCAGAAAGACAAACATGGTTTGCACTTACTTACAAGTGTATATTCGCTGTTAAGTAAGGATAATCAAGATGCAATCCACAGATGCAAAGAGGCTAAATACCAAGGAGGGCTCAAGGTGACTGGAATCTCCCTGGGAAGCAGAAATAGAACAGATGTGCAAACTGACTGAGGTCATGTGGAGATAGAAACAGAAGAGATCAGATACACCGAGAGATGAAGTTAATACTGGGAGAGGCAGCTGGAATTGGAGGCACATTTAGTGGGCAAAATGGAAATTTAGTGCAATGGAAGCTCCTTGGCATCTATAAGGGTGACCCTAGCAAAGACTCCTAGTAATGAGGGGAGGGCAGGAGTATGAGGAGCCTGAACTACATTTCCTGTAACCAGGGAAGGCTTCTTCCAGTGCTGGGATTAGGGTATCAACCCAACCACAACCTTCAGCCTATAATCTGTCCTGCCTGCAAGATGTACTGGAATAATGGTGGTGGCACAGAACATGTGGGAGGGGCAAATCAATGATCACTCCAACTTGAGACCCAGGCTACTAGAGGGAGCCCATACCTGACACTGTCTGGAAGGCCAGAAGCCAGAGGCTATATAACTTAGAGAACAAGGATAGAACTGAGCAGTACTGCCCTTCGCCCTTAAAACACAAGTTAAAGAAATGCTATACTCATAGAACAGATATTAGCCTAGTTGTCATCAGAGAGGTTTCATCCAGCAACTGATGGGAATGGATGCAGAGACACACAGCCAACTATTAGATAGACCTTGTGGAAACCTGAGGAAGAGTAGGGGAAGGCTTGTAGGACCCAAAAGAGTCAAGGATACCATAGAAGAGAGATAGTAGAGTCAACTAAGCAGGTCTCATAGGGACTCGCAGAAACTGAAGGAAGAGTCAGGAAGCCTATCTGGGTGTGAAGTAGGTCTTCTGTGTATATGTTACATAACTACATGTTCATGTGGGAGTCCTATCAATGGGAATGGGGGGTTGTCTCTGACTCTTCATCTGTTCGTGGGACCATTTTTCTCCTACCAGTTTACCCTTCTAGCTTTGATATGAGAGTATGCACTTCATCCTTTTATATCATGTTGTGCCTTGTATGATTGATATACCTGGGAGACCTGTGCTTTTCTGAGGAGAAACAGAGAAGTGGATCTGAGGAAAAAGGAGGTGGGGGAAGAGGGAAAATTGTGGTGGGATATGATATATGAGATAAATAAATAAGTTAGTAACTATACATAGAGGACAAAGTGTAGTAGTTTAATAGAGCAAGAACTTTTAAACCAATGTATCATTGCAAACACAGTAATGGAATGGTGCTTTAATATAAGAATTCAGGCAATAGTTTACTAATGTAGCACTGAGTTATGGTAAATGTTATAACAAGAAGAGAATGGGAGAGGAGAGTATGGGTGTCTGAAACACTAACCACACACAGTATCATCTTTTGAAAACGGACATCCAAGGGATTAGAACATTGCATAATGGCAAATTTGCAAAAGCCAAGATAGTTTTACAAAAGCTAAATCCCAATTACAACATGTGGATGTTTTTGTTATTATATCTCTGAAGTTGTTTATGAAAGAAAAGCAGTGTGCACATTCCATAGTGAATAGGGTTAGTTAAGACACAGGGAAAAATGTGACTTTTCAAACAGTATTTTGTTAAACCAGTTTGCCTCACCAATGCTACTGTAATCGAAGTTGAGATTATAAGAAAGCAGTGCAAAAGACTCTTTTCCTGAAGCACATTTTCCTGAACACAAGGACATTAGTGTTAGAGTTATGGTTAGGCTTTACACAAGAATATAATACAAGCTTCCCTTTTCTACCTGCAACCAGGAGCAGTCTCTGTGTTACACAGTCTTCCACAACTTGACCAATTCCATGAGCTAACACCAATCCCTGACACAGTTAATGTCTGTTATGCTTGCAGACAAGAGACAGCATAACTGTCCTCTGAGAGGCTCCATCAGCAGTGGATTCAGATGGATGCAGACACCCACAGCCAAATGGTGGATGGAGCTTGGGGACTCTTATGGAAGAGTTCAGGGAGGGAAAGTGGGTCCCGAAGGGGACAGTAAGTCCACAGGAAGAACAACAGAGTCAACTAACCTGGACCTTTGGGGGCTCTCAGAAACTGAACCACCAACCAAAGAGCATGCAAGGGCTGGACCTAAGCTTCTGCAATATATATATATCAGGTTTACAGATTTAGAGCAGAGTCCCAAACAATTGGAATGGGGGCTCTCCCTAAAGCTGTTGCCTGTAAATGGGATATGTTCTTCTAGTTGGACCGCTTTGCCTGGCCTTAATGGGAGAGGATGCACCTAGTTCTACAGAGACTTGATATGCCAGGGTGTGGGAATACTCACAGGTCTGCCACTCTCTCAGAGTAAAAGGGTAAGAGGGCCAGAAATGGGCCAGTGATTGGGATGTAAACTGAATGAATAATAAAAAAAGAAAGAAAGAAAAGAAAAAAAAACGAAATGCAGTTGATATTAGAATTAAAGTTTATGATGCTATTCTGAAAATAGAAGCATTTTCTAATCATTTTAGGAAAAATCAAAGTGTCAGATGTTTTAATTGTGGTAAGCACAGTTATTTAGAAAGGGATTATAATTAAGGCATTCCTAGAGACAATGTTTTTTCTAGAGATAATCAAAAAAGAAGACTTCCAGCCTTCTGGAGTATGCAGAAGGTGTGGAAAGGTCACCATTGGACTAATGAATGCACATCAACAAGGGGCAAGTGGTACCCTTTCCTATAAGGAAAGGCCCTCGGTGGCTTCTTGAAGGCCCCCTTACCAAATCCGATTCAGTCATTCACTGCCAGCATTGGAGAAACTTATCCACAAAGCAATCGAAATATTTAATTTCTGTTATTAAAAGCGATACTGCTCTGGATGTAATCAGGACAGAACAGTTTCAGTAGATGAAAGAAAAAAATAGGAGAGAACAGAAAAGAAGTATTTTGGCAAACCGCTATAAATGTTGAGAGAACAAAGCTAAAAGTACAAACAAATGACATTGAAATTGAAGGATTAACAGACACAGGAGCAGATGTAACAATAATTTTGCCAAAATCTTGACATCTAGATTTGCCTCTTCAGGAGGTAAATATTCAACTTCTAGGGATTTGAGCTTTATCTCAGGTGAAACAAAATATAAGATGGGCTGTGTATAGGGCCAGAAGGACAAATGGGAAAACTAAAGCCATATGTGGCTAATATGGACGGAAATGACTTGTTGCAGCAATGGAAAACACAGATTAACATTTCTTCAATTTGAGAAACAAACCATTAAATAAAGAAAGAATGCTTCTTTCTGAGAGAAATAATGAAAGGTGTAGGAGGAATGAGTGTGCACACCCTGACTGGAGGCCGATAATGGAGCACGCATGCACAGTAGCTGCATCCTCATTTTACAGCCTTAAAACCTGATACATGGAGACAAATGACAACAGAGCACATGGCCTGTCCAGCCAATCAGATGGTGCTAGCAACAAGGGGTAGAGGTCATGGACCAATGGGGCATGGGTGGAGGGTATAAAGGCACACCCCAATTCTGCAATAAACGAGTCTGCTTCTGCTTCTCCCAACTCCCGGAGTCTGTGTCATTTATTCAGCGCCTTCTTACTGCCTATCCCCACGGACCATCTAGAGGGACTGAGAGCTGGGGCAACACAATGGTATTATCAAGAACAGTCCCAGACCACACAGGATGTTCATAAGCAGCACAGAAGAGCCGTTGGGGTTTCAAAGGTATCAACCCCCTTACCTTTAAAATGGTTAACTAACAAAGCTGTGTAGGCACACTTGCATTATTGGCATGGAGTGAAAAATGGGTTTTTAAAAGTCACATGTTTTAGTTTCATGTTAGAATGTTAAATTGAAGATTGTCCTGTGGACCAGATCATCTTGGACATTAGCTTTTGCGTTTCCTTCTTAAATAAAATGGATATTTTTGTTGTTATTTCGTATTAAAAACAGAATTAAGAGATTTAAAATGTTTTAAATAAATATAAAGGGTTACTACAGTTCAAATTCTTTTGTAAATCTTTAAAAGAATAATTCAGAGCTAAAATATTTTAGCAGGGTGGTGGTAGCCATCATGAATCCCAAAGGATCTTTATAAATTGGTTGCTTTCTAAATTCTAGAGTCAGAATGAGCAAGGTGGTGGTGGCCCATGCCTTTAATCCTACCACCCAAGGGCAAAACTCAGATACTCAGATTCCTAATTGGTATGCTTGAACACTAGAAACATCACATACCATATTTACTGATTATTATCAAGACTCTCCACAGTATTAATAAAAAGGCAGTTAATTTCCGATGGGGACAGGGACAAAGATCAACATTTGTGACTCCCAATAACCTCATCTCCATGTATGCAAAACCTGACCAATAATGAACCAGATGATAACCTAATCATAGATATCATATTATTGGTGAATTGGCAACTGGGGACTCTTCATCAAGCAAAAATGAGTCTGCCAGCAATTGCTTATTGGTGTCTATTGCAAACACTTTCCATATACAGACAATAAGTATTCTCCCTTTGGAAAAAATATTTTATGAGACATTATTTTCAGTCATTGCCACCTACCCTACGGTCATAGGGTGCCTCTCCTCTCACAATGATGGATTGGATCTGTTTGAAGGCATAGTCCTTTGGTAAGCTTAGCCTTGGAAGGAAATGTATTACAGTGGAACTGGTTTCTATCTGAATTCCTTTGTAACCAGGATGTGGTAGTGCTGATGTCTAGCTTGGCATCTAGTACTCTGAGGAAACCAGGAGGGTGGCCTGGTGACTGTGGGGGCAAACGTAGCCCATTTTTGGTAATTTTTTCTCTGTATTCAATTATTTGCTATTTTGTTGCAAAAAGCTGTTGACTTCTAGCAATTTAACTCCTAATGCTATCAGCAGGGGATTAAGAAAAAAAAAACTTAGTTATCTGAACTCTTTCCTCCCTGGCTGGGCATAGGGGATGCTTGCTGGCCAGTTGAGAAGCTTGGACTTTGCTAACTGTTCATGAGCCAGAGAGAAAAGAAAAGGAAGAAAGAGAGGTCAAGGAAACACCGAGAACCTGTTTCCTCAATTCCACAAGAGTTCATGCATACTTGTACATATACACATATACCTCATATTTATGTACATTCATTTAGTCATACACACACACACACACACACACACACACACACACACACACACACACACACACACACACACACACACATATTTGGTGGATGGGGCAGATCCCCAAAAGCCATACTCTTTCTCCTCTCTGGCCTCTTTATATCTTCTTAGACAAAAGTTCTTTATAAAGTTACCTCATACATGAAATGTTACACAAAAGGGGAGTTATAGAGGGATGTTGAAAGTTCAAAGCAGTGTTTTGTTCTATAATATTATAACTTCTTTTAAGTTCAAACAAATGACCTTGTTTATTATAGTGCACACTTAAGGCTTCATCCTTGGACCTGACCTAGAATGAATCTTTTCCCTCGATCACAAATTTGTCCCAAGCCTTTTTCTCTTCTAGTGCAATTATGAAAGCTCATTGTTTTTCTTATTATGCAGCCTTTACTTCCCAGTCTATGAGGAGGGGGCATTTTCTAGTCTTGATTATTACATCTTTCTGGCAAAACAATTAAGACTATCTTCTTAAATTTTCTTCTTAATTTTTAAAATCAAATCAGGAAGGCTATAATTAATTAATCTAGCATTAATTCATGAAAGTTTATCTTCATGTAGATCTGCAGAAAATTTGCCCAATAGGGTGGGCTAGTGGCAAGGAATCATTAGGCTACGTAATAGTGACAGGAAAGATATATCAGCAG
The DNA here is from genome assembly GCF_011064425.1 of Rattus rattus. Classification (NCBI taxonomy): domain Eukaryota; kingdom Metazoa; phylum Chordata; class Mammalia; order Rodentia; family Muridae; genus Rattus; species Rattus rattus. Next base: position 58,292,029 of record NC_046160.1, read on the forward strand.
TAGGAAGAAAGCCTGAGATGAAATCTCTGAGGACCTTGCATCTAAGAATTTATCCATCGCAGCTATGCAAAACAGTGAGCCATCACTTGCTTGCTATATTCGTTTCTAGATGGCTTTCTGACGTGGTAGCAAAGGGGTTTGTGCTTTCCTGTACTGAACAAATAGCTCGCTTGCCTAAACTGCTCACTTCTTCCCCAAAAGCCGTACCTACTATACTGTGGGGACTGATGGCAAGGTCACAATATTTGGCAGTCATACTGAAGGTTCAGCAAATACATAAGTAATGGGTAGCCTACAGACTAAGGAAGCACAAAATGAGCACAGCAGTATTGCATTGGCTGCAAGACAAACAACTAGGCTTAACAAAGCTGCCAAATTTTATGCAGCTAACACTGGCAAGACAGAAAAAAGTCTGAAAATAATAAAATGGACAAATTGACATCATGGTTAATTATGACTAGACCATTAAAATTTGTTAGGAAACAAACTCAGAATAAATCAATAAGAATGATAAATTACACATTCAAAAAACATGAAAACTTACCACTAACACTGAAAAATAAGGAGAAATGGAGAACCAAACTAAACCTGGAAAGCACTGTAAGAATAAATATTATAAGGAACCCATGGCTAGGTGGTGGATCACACTTTTAATTGCAAAATTTGAGAGGCACATAACTTTGGTCCTAACACTTGGGAGGCAGAGGAAGGTACATAAGAATTACAATGATTTACATTTAAATGTCACTTGCAAAAGGCAGATTGAAATTCAAAATGAATGTCCTTTGTAATCTGAAAGCAAATACTCTTGAACATTGAATACTCTTAATCTATCATCTATCTATCTATCTATCTATCTATCTATCTATCTATCTATCTATCTATCATCTATCTATGTATCTATCTATGTATCTATCTATGTATCTATCTATGTATCTATGTATCTATCTATGTATCTATCTATCTATCTATCTATCTATCTATCTATGTACATTTATCCACACATATTAAGGTACATTTAATTTCAAAATTAAAAAAAAATTTCAATTTCAATTGTAAGATCTTTCTCTGTTGCCCCAAACCATTTTGCCCTAGGAAAAAATAGAGCCTGCCAAAAATGGAACCCCACAGAGTTAGAGTTGGGGCAGTGTCTTGTTTCTATCTTTCCAGGAAAATAAAAGCATCCAACTAAAGAAGCCAGAGACCATAGGACAAATGAAACATCTGAAGAAAATGGATAATCACAAGAAAAAAAAGTCCCAAGAAAAAGAGTAAACTGGCCAAGTGGTGTTGCCTACCTCCAGGTTACCAGTCTAAAATTCTGGCTTAGAGACCTGGATTAGCAATGGCCCCCACATCACCATCTTGCTGGATGGAGACATCTGGCCACTCCTTCCCACCAGAAAAGTACAAAATTAAGGCCAAGGGCAGAGTAGTCCAGGTGAGCACTTCCTTCTTTCTTCCAGCCCTGAGGCTGGCTGCTCATCACAGATTCCCAAATGCTTGTCTGTGGTACCCTCAACAAATATAAGTGGCAAATGGTCTTTATGTTGTTCCAATTCAATTAAAAATTAAAGCTGGCTTTGGGGTTGGAGCATGGCTCTCTCCTTTTCTAAATCCATGTGTACTTGTTAGGAACACCACAATCTCTGTCTCATATCAGAAGAGCCACCTGGAATGGGAAAGAGAAAAGTAAAATAAGGGACTATTATCTTGGCTTTCATTTGTCTCTTTACATTTTTCTTAAAGTATAAATATATCTCAAAATCTATAATATATATATATATATATATTTCCTGTCATTATATGATTGGTCATACAGAGTACTAATTCTAGAAATAAGCTTCATCTAGATTTCTGTACATGTTTTCAGATTTGAGCCTGAAGCAGGTAACTAGGAACAAAGTTTGTATACCTTAGATTTATTTAATAGATTATTGTCCTGAAACCACTGGTTCTGCTGAATATTACATTTAAAATGTTTAAAATTTCTACCATTCCTAACAGCAAGAAGACAAAGGGATTCTGCAATGAGGAATCCACTTTGATTGAGGTAACTCTCAATCTGTCAAAACTGCCCCATGCCTCTTCTGCAGTCAGGTTCTGCACACACAGTCACTGGACGTCTTCGGGATGACTGCTGTGTTCTATCTAGCCAGGATTGTCACTAAACTCACAAATACCACCCAACAATCAGCTTCTGACTACAAAGTGCTCAGGACACTCAAATTGCAGAGTTCATAATCATTTTTCAGAACTTTGAACTCACAAATACTTAATCATAAGACTACCAAGTACAGCTAAGCTGGACATTATGGAAAGCTTGGCAGAAGTTGCTGCATTATTGTAAATAGTTTTACTGTGTTAGAGTTAAACCTTTCATTTTTATTTAAACCAAAAGGGGGAAATGTTGCACAATATTTGATCACATTGTGAATCTTTAGATTGTGTTATTTACTGGGAAAACGTTTTCAGTTGTGTTGTGGCTCGGCCTTGGAACACACCTTTAATCCAAGAGCCTTTTGCTTGAATATTGTAAATAGGATTAAATAAAATCAATCATAGATCAAGAGGCAGACAAGCAATCTGTTGACAGGAAGTGAACATAGGATTAGTAAGAAAAAACATAGAGAGTAAGAAGGGGTCAGGAGGATTGATAGAGGATGATGCACAGGAAGTACAAGAGACAGACATTCAGTTTGAAGGAGGTTTTTCAAAAGGGTGTGAGAGGGCGCTAGGATGTTGACTGAGGAAGAAGGTCAGCTGGGTGCTTTCTCTACCTCTCTGAGGCTTTCACTCCAAATTTGTCTCCCAAGTATCATTGGTAAAATTGAAAGATTCAGATTTTGTTACAACAACAACAACAACAACAACAACAACAACAACAACAACAACAACTACTACTACTACTACTACTACTGCTGCTGGTTGAGAATGCCGGAAAAGTCAAACCCTTATTCACAGCTTGGTGAGAGGGCAAACTAGTACACCCTCTATGTAAATCACTATGAAGTTTTTGTATTCCTGGACATATACTCAAAGAACTTCATGCAAGACAGTTATATATCTATGTTTATTGTGGCTCTATTCAAAACTGCAAGGAAATGGAATCAGCCTAGCCATACAGATGAATTAATAATGAAACTGTGGTACAAACACACAATGGGATTTTACTCAACCATAACGAAAGTCAAAGTATAAAACATGTAGGTGGAAGGATGGAACTGGAAAACACTCAGTGAAGTAACCCAGGCTTAGGAAGACAAATGTTGCTTATGGTCTTCTACATTGAGATCTAATTTTTTATATGCCCATCTGTATGTGTGAGTGGTTGTAGATAGAGGTTGGGAAACTAGAAAGTGGTTCATTAGAGAGCAGAAAGCAGCATCAAGAAAGTGGATTAAGAAGGGCAGTGGAGCGCGCGCACACACACACACACACACACACACACACACACACACACACACACACACACACGATTGCAAGTATCAATTTGGGGGAAACAGTATAAATAGTTGGAGGGCAAGATGACTGGGAAAAGAGTAGGTTAGAGGTGAGGATGCACCAAAACTAAGCATGTATGTAAATGCCATAAGGAATTCTTAAGCTATTTAACTTTTTATGCTACTTAAACAAATTTGAGAAAAAGAGTTATGAATAAGTGTTATTCAAAATCAAACTATTGGCAGGGTCGCAGACCTAATAGATGCAGAGTTGCAACATCAGAAGCAAACATAGCTGCTGTTCCTTCACTCTCTTCTCCATTGTGTGAGGATGTGTTACTGAATGTTAGACCTGAGTACACGCCCTTCGCTGTGTAGTTTCCTGGAGAGGATAAGGTATCATTAATTAAATTTAGGATTTGACTATTTAGTTTATCATATTTTGCATTAGTTGACAACTATCAGAACTGTAGTCTGGCACACTGAATGCTTAAGTTGCCAAATGTAGAGCAAAAATTTACTTATTATTTCTGTGGCTGCACACTTAAAGAATTCGGAGGGAAGAGAATACCGGACATGATGAGATTTTAATATTTTTCTTTGTGTTCTGGGAGATGGCAGCATTTAAAAATTCCACTGCAGTACTTCTAAAAAATGGTGTGGCAATATTTACCACTCATCTGTGTCTGTTCATCACTTTGCCTTGAAATGATCAACTCTTGTAGAATTTTCTCCCTGGCACATAAGTGTTTCTATGTTCTCTCTCAACTGTGAAACAAAGCAAGACAGAATTTCCTAATAAGTAACCACTTCCAGTTCTCACTCCATGTTGTTGCTTCCATTTGTGAAAAGCTATTAAAATGTTCTTGCACTTTTTGTCTCTATGTCTAGACTCATATTCTATCAAAGCTTGTGACTTTTGCATAACTAGCTATTTTCACTCTTATTAAATTCAGGGCCCAGACTATGAAAATGGTGTCTCTCATATTGAGGAGTTCTCAGTTCAATTAACAATTAATACAATCCCTCATAGATAAATCTACTATCAGGTCCTAAAGAAACTTGGGACAAATGGCTCACCATAACCATCATGTCTTTTATCATACCAAAGTGCAGTATGGCCACCAAGCTCACTCAGTATCTGTAGCTCCTCTCAGTTCTCCTCACCTTGCTTTCTACCCTAAACCTTTCCAGTCAAGAATTTGGTCTTCTTCCTCTAGCTTCTCTTTTGTATAATGACCCTGACATTTTGGCCATGCACTCTGTTGGCTCTCGTGGTCCTTGACTCTTTTCTTGGTCTACTTGCCCTCTTTCCTTTTCTTCCTCTCTCTTTTCTTCCTCTATCACTCCATCCCCTTCTCTCATGGCTCTGTTTAGTCTAGATCCTTTCAGATACCTTAGGCAGTACTCTTTTTCATACATACAATAAAAAACCCTTCTCCTCAATAATAGGTAGGAATGATCATGTTCTTATTTTCATCACTCACAAGTTAACTTTATCTAGATAATTCCTTACTATGACTCTTCTAGGATGATTTTAAGTAGTGTTAAACTGACAGGTAAACCTAAGCAGAACATCTGTTCCTGTTCTTTAGTAAACTTATATGACTAAAAAAATTATTTTGATTTCTCAAGACCTGATTTCACTGTGTTGCCTTGGCTGTTCTGTACCTCACCCTGTTGACCAGGCTCGTCTCAAACCCAGAGATCCACATGTCTCTGTCTCCTGAGTGCTGGGATTAAAGGCATACACAATCACATTTGGCTAATTTGTATGATTTTTTAGCTGTAGATTTAAAATATAAATTCTTACTTAATAGTCCACAAATATATACAAAATATATTGCTAAATAAGTATTAAGAGACAGGAAATAAACATGCTCTGAATATTTTCAAAGGCCATTTGTTTGGACTGCCACCTGCTTCTGGAAAACTTTGAGGCAACTAAAGGAACTGGATGTCCAAGATGGTAAATGACACAGATGGGAGATGAAGTCAGGGAATTCAAGAAGTAAAATATGTCAGAGTTCAAACAGTCCTTTCAAAATGCTTTCCCCAGTGACCCAAGGGCATTCTCCTAGAAGTATCACTTTCTCTTGGTTCTAGCACCTATTCATAGCACTACCCTGAGGACCAAGCTTTGAATACATGTCCCCAAGGGATCTTTAAAGTCCAAAGTTCAGCAGATAGCAAGGCTCAGAGACATGAATTTCAGGCAGTCCTATTTCTATCGGGACTAGGTTCTCTTGATCTGACCTGCCACATTTCCATGGAAGCCATTTTACTTCTTGCACTTCTTTTATATGACAGCTTTTGCTTAGAACACTGACCACATTCTCAGGACCACAGGATTTTGGACTATTAGAAACAAGATGGGCCCTTAGCAACGGTGGCACATGTGGATTGGTTGATTTTCCTTCATTCAAACATAATGGAATACTCATATAATAAATGTCTCTCAAATCAGTGAGTGTCTGTCCTCAAACTTTCTCAATTAGTACTTCCAGCCCATGTACTCTAAGTAGCAGCCCTTCCCTGTTAGACAAAGCAAGTACCAGGAGCTTAACTGACTTGGATATTAGAATTAAATTTTATTAGTTCAAATTACTTTAATTTGCCTAATTTGTTTACTCTTTGTGAACTCTGTTAAGCTCAGTTTAACATCTTCTAAACTGTGGTGTCTGTCTGTCATCATTGATACATACTCAAATTGCCTCTGCAAAACAATGGACCTGGAAAACCAGGGCTTAAGAAGTACAGCTATTTGTTTTTAATATTTTCTACATATAACACAACAACATGTGAAGTCCAAGAAACAAGAGAACTTTATTTCCATTAGACAATTCTTCTTTTTAAAAACAAAGCACCATCAGAAAAGCCTTTCATTTATTTATCTTTGAAATGTTTGGGTATTAGGGATTTAAACTCTGAGAGTTGTAAATTCTTGGCAGGGCTCGTCTCATTATTTTGTCATTTTCTCTCAAGCTACTAAGAGATTTTTGACTAGCCCATGTTTAAATGTGTGTCTACAAATGTACTTGTTTATGTTGTGGGCAAAGAATCTGATCTTGTGACCACCAGAATTGCCACATCAATCTACATGAAATACAGAAAACTGTTAGCATTACTAAAAGGAACAGAGGGAATTATTAGCAATTTTTGATTCTGAGAATGAGTGCTGAGGGGGAGACTTTTCTCAGTATACCTGTTTATCTATGCTTAATTGTAATACTATATTTTTCTTCTATACCAGCTTTATTTACGTCATTAATCTGTAATGGTAAATTGTTCGAATAATGCTGAGCACAAATCACTGACTGATACAAGTCAATATATATGAACAGATTTTTTTCAAACCTTGCTCCTCCTAGAGATTGAAGGTTAGAACTGTTAGAGTTCAAGAATCACTATAAGAAGAACCCAGACTTAAATATTACGCAAGAACAAAGAGCGTTTATTCTGCAGAAACAACCAGCATGCAGTGGCCACCACCACTTCAAAATGGCCACCCAGATAAAGACACTTGGGCTTCTTTTATAATAGGACAGCTAATAAATCACTTCTGATGTCAAAACTCCCATGAGAAATCTGCAAGTCTTCATGTGTCATGAATTAATTGCTTTTGAGACAGCAAACAGGCATCTAAAACTTAAAGCACATTTCAAGAGGCTGTAAAACCATTAACCAAAGGTCGTAAAAAGGGAATTAAGGATTTACTATAGGTGCAAGGACATAAGATAAAATATTGACTGGGTTTATCTATACAAAACCTCAAGGATAACTTAGTTATGGTTTTTAATTCTCCATGAACCTGTAGAGCTAGTAACAAATGATCAATGTTTACCCAGATAATTACTCTGTGCTGGGCAGCCCATTCTGTGGTTATTCGTTCATGACACAGGGGTGCAGACCATCTGGGGCATCCTGACACCCATCAATGAGGTTTAGATTTTCTAACCATAACAAAATAACAATAAAATGTTTACCTTTCTTAAGTCTAAGTAATTTTGCTTTTGTAGCTAACCTGCCTGTCTGAGTGGATGTCCATGTCAACATTCTCCGTGGTAAACCTCTTATTCAATTTATGACCTGAATTTATGTGCAAACTTTTGATTAACTTTTGATAATGTTATCATGCTCTCTGAAAGACATACAAGTGCTGAGAACAAAGAGTGGAGACAGGCCACCCTCTCCTTTTTCTTTGACTTCAATTTATAGCCAGTTCCTGCAGAGATACAACAAAGTATACTTTACCTAGCCCCCAACCACCACACCACTTGCTGTTTTATTATACGATGCCAAACTGGAGGCTGCATCTTCTAGTCTCAGAACAACTAACTCAGACAGGCAGGTCATCTTACAGAAGCAAAGTGACTTAGACTTAAGATAGACTTAAAATGGGCTGCCCGACACAGATGGCCTATCCTGAGATAAGACATGTTCCATTCATGTGGCTATCTTTAGGCTGCACCTGAAGTGGGGGATTTTATTGTCTTGTTCCTGGATGTTGGAGTCATGGCCTAGTTTCTGAGTAGAGACAAAAATGGGATAAATAGACCCCTTTCATACCTCTTGTCAAAAATGGCATGTACCTTGAACGGGGAGGTTATGAACTGGATCTGACATGAAGTCACCTTCTCTGAAGACTAGCTTTCATGGTACTAGAAGGTGCTTTGCAAACTCTAAGGGAGGAAGAAAGCCAATAGTTCTACCCAGCTTTTATGCCTATGAACAACAACAATGATCAGAAGGACTCCATATCCCCAAGGGTGCAATTGTGACACAACTGTGCAATTGTGAGATGTATCACATCTCAGTGATAACTAGCAGCTCCCTAATTGGATTTACAGTCACTGAACGAGAGGGAAATCAAGTCTGGTACTAGATATCTAGTCAATTACCTAGGGATAGTGAAGTCATGGATATTGGAGGAGGTCCTATAACCACCATTTAACTAAACTAGCATAATTACTATCTAGATCTTACATATTTAACCTTTATAATCATAAAGAATCATAGATCTTGTTGGGGTCTGAAAAACCAAAACAACCCAAGCCGTCACAAGAGTCCATCAAAGCAAGATCTTTATTTGAATTAGGCAGTCCAAACTGACAATTCAGGGACATCTGCACAGATTTGGGAACTTTGAATGTGTCTTTGAACATTCATCTTAGTATTTAAGCAGATGGCACAATTTTATTTTACTCTGGCCACTACTGATCAATCAGAGCTGAAGAACAGACTCAGAAACTGAAGTGCAATGCTGAAGGGAAATTGTACAGTATTTTTACAGGATTAGAGTACAAAGCAAGGAGGAATGGGATGACCTGTACCATTGTCCAATCATATTTTGACACAAGGAGTTGAGCAAGTAAACATTGGTGACTGGGTTTTATCTAGGCCACTGGGTTTCAAGATCCTTGACTCATGGCTTTGGTGGTCAAGCTACCTGCTGAACTTCTGGCTCAAAACTCAGAAACAATAAGGAAACAAAGGGGTGGGCAGGCTGTACATAGTCAATTAAGTCATGACAGGTAATACATTTATGACTTGTGGACCTTAGTTTAGATATTAGCAACTTCCTTATGTCTTTTACTGGTTAATAGAAAAACTTGAAACATATAGAAACAGAAAAGGAGTTAGTTTCTGGGCCTGAGAACTTGAACTCAGTTTTGACCCTGTCAGCAAGATGGAGGTCATTCCTGAGACAGCTAGACTTGGGCAACTCCTTACTCCTAACAAAGAAACTTCTCTTTACAATAGATGGAGACAAAAAGCAAACAAACAAACCACAACTAATCAAAACACAGAGAACATGTGACTGTGTGGTTCTGGGCCCCAGATGATTCATCAACAACATAACTCCTCTACATAAGGCTGAAGAATTATAGTAGAAGAGGGAACAGAAAGACTGTAAGAATCAGAGGGTCACAATATCTACTGTGAAATTGTGTCTCCTCAAAATGTCAGAGGAGCTATACTTATGAGATTTCATCAACCTGGCTACCTAAACATAACCTGAAGAAGGATGACATCAACAGAGAAGATAACATGAAAATGAGAAATCTCACAAGAACCCAACCTTAGGCAATGAGCTACAGGCTGAGAGAGAGGCAGAAATAGTCTTTCTGAGGGAAGAATCCCAAAATTGGTCATCCAATACCAAATGTCCAGTCCTGCACACACACTACACACACTGTTGTGTTTTATAAAAAGATAAGGAGAGAAGGAATATGTTTGTTGGAGGTGTGATAAAGTATGGGTTCCATAGGCCCATGATGAGGCATTCTTTCCCTTTGAGGGACTAGCCACATGATGGTATAGCATAGAATAGAGTTTATTCAGGGCATGTGGAGGGAAATTGAGAGGGTGGTAGAGACAGAGAAAGGGGGGGGAGAGAGAGAGAGAGAGAGAGACAGAGAGAGAGAGAGTAGAGGAGTAGAGGCTGGTGGAGAGAGAGGGGTGGAGGGGAATGGAGAGAGAGGAGAAGGGATGAGAGAGCAGAGGAAGAGCTAGAAGACAAGAGAGATCGGAGAGGGTAAGCAGTCCCTTTCATAGTGAATCAGGCATACCTGGATATTGCCAGATAACTGTGGGGCAGATCTCAGACAAAAACCTGCACACACACACACACACACACACACACACACACACACACACACACATACACACACACACACACACACACACCACACATGCACACACACACCGCACACACACACACACATACACACACACACACACAAATGAACAATTAAAGAAATTTCCCATAAATCTGAAAGAAAGAGGAATGCATAATGCATGGGGAAGGTTAGAGGAAGGGAAAACAAGAGCAAGAAATGATGGAATTATGTTTTAATATCAACAATAAAGAGCATTTTTCCTGAAAAATATAGATTCTTTTAAAGCAAAAAAATAAAAGTTATATACAAAAGGACCTATTTACAGACCAATACCATGAGAGAAATGTGATTATAAAACCTGTGATGAGACCAGAACATTTCACCTGTGCTTTGGAGAAGGTTATCATGCAACATTTACTTAGTTGAAGATGGATCAGTACAAGGGCCTATACAGAAACTTTAACGTATTTTTGTTGTTGTTGTTTTATGTTTGTCCAGACCTTCCTATACTGAACATGCAATGTTGTGACTTTTTCTGTTTTCATGTTTCTAAAAGTTAAAAACAAAATGCATTGTCAATAACAATCAATAGTCCTAAAAATCAATTCTTTACAATGTTTACAGTATTTAGGTTTGTTAGCTATGCCACATGTTGAACTTTTATTTTTTTATAATCTAAAAACATCTTCATTCTAGTGCATTATGGAAGTGACCAGACAAATATGTCAAGGTTATATTGCCAGTCTGTCTAATAATCATTACTGTAACATATATTTGTTGTTGTAAAAAAGCTTGACCTACAGTACTGAGAATACACAGACCTTTATGAATCTCATTTACCTTGGAAATTATCTTAATCACTATTTTATTGCTGTAAAGGAACACCATGACCAAGGGACCTTTTATTTAAAAAAAAATTAACTGGAGCCTTATTTACTATTTCAGAGACTTAGTCTGATATCATAGTAGAGATCATGGGATTGTAGCTGTGACTGGGGTCTACATTCTAACACAAAGGAAAAATAGGGACACAGGTTTTGGATTAGACATTTGAAACTTTAAAGCTCACCCCTGTGACATATTTTGTTCAAATAAAGCCATACCTCAGAATCCTTCTAATCCTTTCAAATAGTGCTACTTTCTGGTAACTAGTCAATCAAACATGAGCTTGGGGGCGTTATTTGTATTCAAACCACCACAGTAATCTCAGGTTCTGTTAGTTATGCTTTCAGTGATTCATGTTGGAAGAGACTCATGGTCCAAATGGAACTGGTAACTATTAGATTTGTAAGGTTCACTTTTCGATTGTCCAGTTACTTCTCACATTGCTCTCTCTGCATTTCCTACTTGTCACTCTTACACAAGAAATAGAAAATTCAGGGACCCAATGCCCAGCTATTTACTCTGCATGATAACTTCATACCTGGATTGGAGAAAACCTACAGTCAGCTTTACTATGAGATGCCTCTCTTTGCAGCAAATGGCTGCGACTGCAGAGATTCATCGATGGTTGCTCAAGATGCTGAAAGATGCTGATAGTTCATGGGGGGTTGGCTGGAACAAGCTCCAGCAAACCATTTATACCACTCTCTGCAAACTTAGGGAATGTTGTGAAACAGAGCAAAGGAAAAATGTAAGGGGCTGGCATTTTGGAAAGAGTATTTGAAAATGAAAATAAAATAAATGTATAATTTTGAAGACTCTTAAACATTTAAAGAAAAAGAAAGATGTAGACTTCATTCATTTTCTTCTGTCCTTGCTGTCTTGAATCCCCTTATGAACAAAATGAGCTGAAATGTGAATGGTAGTTTGGAGAGAAGTCAGACATTACAATAATTAGAAAGCATACTAAAATAAAATCATTCTTTTCTCTAAACAAACCATGGCAATCATGAACTCATGGCAACTGCATTTACTTGAATTGGACCTGCACAGGACCAACTCTGTCAACAATCACTCATGGATATGGAAAGAGCCTGTGAGGCTCTGCCATTTCTTGCTGTACTGATGGCTGTTAATGGATTCTGGCGGGGGGGGGTTATTATTTTTGGTTGTGTACTCACTGCTGTGTTGACCAAGTTCTAAAGGACAGCTCAAAAACTAGTCACACACATGGTCCTGGTTAAACTCAGTGGTCACTAACAAAGAGGGGTGTGAGAAAATTACTTGTGGTGAAGAAAGGGTAGGAGAGAGTTAAGACAAAGTAGGAAATGAGAGTAATAAGTATGTATTTTATAAATGTGTCAAATTGTCAAATTTTATTAATTATTAATATAATAATAAAAAAGAACTAGCCCTTAGCAAGTGTAAGTCTCTTCCAGGGAGACTGAGGCAAACCGCTGGACCTCTCAGAGAAAAGAGAAAAGAGAGGAGGGCACTATCTCTCTGCAGACACCTGGCATCTCACCTCCACTGTATGTTGGAGCTTGGGACTTCCCTTTGGAACATCTCTTACTCCCAAGACAGACTGAAACAGAAAGAATTTCCCAACACATGGAACTATCATTTGTGGCTCATATCTTTAAAGATACATAAGAAAAGGAATGTATAACTATGAAGAATTTTACCCTTAAAGAGAAAAACAAAAATGTAGGTTTCTTTCATTTTCTTCTGTCCTTGCTGTTTTGAATGGCCCCAAGAAAAAAAATGAGCTGAGATGTGGAAGATAGTTTGGAGAGAAGTCAGACATTATAATAACCCAAAACACACTAAAATAAGATCATTGCTCTCAGCAAACTGAGACCCACTGGGATTTAAACAGCTAAGTATTTCATTCTTTGTGAATGATTAATATAGGTAATCCTCTTTTGGGGGTAAAAGAACAAAAATGTATAATAAGGTACACAATCCAGAGTCCAAATACCATACATAGAAATAAAGAATTCAGATGATGAGGAAAAATAGTCTTTATTAAGCTATATAAATAATTATTTCATTTCCTCAGCTTATTTAAATATCATGTGTCTCTGGACTGACCATATAGAGGTAAACATGGCATAAGGAATAATTATAGCCACACTACCATGAATAGTTAAGATCAGATAGCTTGAGCACTCAGTGGAAATCTGAATCATCCATCCCTCAGTTTCTTTTTTGGGTTCTATCCACATTTACCATCTTGTGGAGCTCTTGGGATGAAGAGTCAATGTACAAAACAGCGTACACGGATGTGTGCCATCTGGCTTATTTTCCCAGCCTTCTGCGTGCTGTCTGTGCTTCTGTGTCCTTCCAAACCACCTTCAGAAACATATTGACTTCATGACCTTGTGAGTAGAGAGGGAAATAGCCTCTCTTTTCCTAGACCGTCTACGGTGTCCCAACAAACTTTTGGAATGCTGTAGTGCTTTTTCTTGTTAAGACAGTAGCATCACTGAGATACAATTCATGGACTGCATTTTCCCCCTCTAGGTATACAGGCTAGGCTTATATTCCTAATGAGGGAGGCTGTAGTAGAGGGATTGTTTGAATCTGTAAATCTGAGGCAAACTTTGGCAACACAGTGAGACTGCATCCAGCTGTGCCAGCTAGTTTTAGGTCGACCTGACACAAGCTAGATTTATCAGAAAAGAAGTTACCTTAAATGAGAAAATGCCTCATGACATCAGGCTGTAGGGCATTTTCTTAATTAGTGACTGACAGGAGAGAACCCAGCCCAATGTGGGTAGTGCCATGCCTGGTAAGGTGGTGCTAGGTTCTATAGGAAAGCAGACCAAACAAGCCATGTGAAGCAAGCTATTAACCAGCACCCCTCCATAGCTGCTGTGTCAGTGCCTGCCTCCAGGTGCATGGCCTGTTTGATTTCCTGTCCTGATTTCTTCTGGAAGTATAAGCCAAATAAACAATTTCCTCCCCAACTTGATTTTTGGTTATAGTGTTTCATCACAACAGCAGAAATCATAACAAAGACACTAGCTAACTAAAGGTAAAAACTTAACGATTTGTGTTTTCTCCAAAATTCGTTACCAGAAATATTTGTAATAAAATTTGCTATTTTAAGCACTGTTGCACAAACATTGATGCTATATTTTTTCAATGACACAAATAGAAATTCTGAGCCACTAAATAATAACTCTCTTTATTACCAGCCCCTGGTAAATTCCATTCTAGTGTCTATAAATTTGCACATTCTTGGTATCTTCCATAAATGTCCTCATATAGTATATGTCCTTCTGTGATTACCTTCTTTTGTTTAGCATGTTTTCAAGACATTTACATGTTGTAGTATGCATCTGGGTTTATTCCTTTCAGTGGATGAATAATATCCATTGTATTGGTAATAATTTAGTTTATCCATTCATTTGTCAATAGGCTCTTGTGTTGTTTTCAACTTTAGACTACTAGAAACAATGCCGCTATACATGTGGAGGGTCAAATAGTAATTTATGTTACTGGTTTTCATTTCTCTGAGTATGTATATCTGGCAATGGAACTGTTGGATTATATTTCAGTTCTATGTTTATTATTTTGAGGAACAACTCAACTGTTTGCCACAGTGGTTGTGACATTGATCATTTCCCCCAACAGTACATAATGGTCAATGGTTTTATATAAACATCACGTTATGTATTCACTAAGATAGAAAATAAGGAGTAGCTCAGATGGAACAGTTTAAAATGACACCCCTAACCCACTATTGTTGGGGTTACAACTGGGTTCTTAAGTGCATCTGTTCTACTATGGCTACTATCAGTTACTTTAGTGCATTCTGTTGGTTGCAGTTATTCCTGGTCAATGTTTGCTCTCTAGTCACTGATTCTGTTTGATTTCTAGTCCTAGGAATCTCTAAAGGATTAATGCACATTAAACAATAAACAGATACAGAAATGGAAGCCAGTTGCCAGCCACCTCGAGATAAAAATCTGTGCCTGGGTTCTTTAATAAACTTAAGAAAAGATAATGGCACTAATTAAATAATAACGAGTGAATCCATTCATTCAACTAGTTGTGATGTGGTTGATAATCTTCACCAGCCTAAGCCTATCCAGAGGAGGTACTGAGGTGGGCTGAGTTGTTCAAGGCCTCTTTTGGGGATATGCCTGTGAGAGAACCATCAGGTTGCAATACAGATATAGCCATTGTGACGGAAGAAAGAAAGACATAGTCACGTGGAGCCAGTCAAGGTGGCTATGTAATCTGAGGCAGGTTAACATAGTAGTTGGGAGTTCTCTAACTGTAGTTGGCCATCTAAAGAGACCATTGTCTCCCAGGATTAAGTGGGCTTCAGTATCCTGGTATATGCTGGATCTCATGCTGGAAGCAGCTGGGAGCCTTGACTTTAGCCCATGCAACATCTGGCACGATAATTGCAGTTCTAGAAGTACAATTCCATCGAAATCAAGTAAAATTTTGTGTGGGAACACAGCCTTACTGATCCAGGGGATTTTTGAAAAAAATCTACTTAGAAGATCTTTTGCCATTTCAGATTAGAGACTGTCACTCCTGATAGTCCTCTAGAGTTGTCACATATGATAAATTTACTTATTTCAGCTAACATGGTGTTGCCAGAGGCATGGGGGCATCTATGAGAAACAGAGTTCTAAATCAACACACTTTAACAAAGAATCACTAAGGTAGCCCACTGACTATCTATGGCTTTGAGGGAGCCCTGAAAACTGTGATGAGCCATCCCCTAACCAACTAGCTCACATGGTGAGATCAGAACTGAAAACTAAAGCTCTTGGATCCTAATTCAGCATGCCACACAAGACCTTTAGATGATCACTCATTTCTCCTTTAGGATCTTGTTCTGATTATTCTCATGGTGCTTGATTTCTCCCTTTGGGACTTTATTTAGGAGTGGTATTTCACCTGATATGCACCCTGTCCAATCTCACTCATGCCTTGCTCTTCTGTTTTTTTCTCTTCAACACCCTCATTTAACTCTCCTCTATTTCTCAATATGCACACCCCACACATCACTTCTAATAACAAATTCTCACTCTGTTTCCCATAAAGATAGACTATATTCATTCCCTATAAATGTATGGCTCTTATACCTTGACTGAGGGTCCATTGAGCAGAACAAACAGGAGCAATCTCCACACTGGGCATAACCTGGGCCTCTTCCACCTGTGTTAAGACAATCCACACAGGACCTCTGGGCCCTATGGCTTATCTTCACAGAAGGAAGAAAAGACTAATGTGCACAGAATAAACTTTTGGGGTCAATGGCCTTAAAGTGTCTTCCAATAAAATTAAAGAACTCTAGTCATACCAGAAATATATTCTCCAAGGGAGCATGGAGCAAAATTAGAGAAGTGTCATAAATTACAGGCAGGGCAAGGGTAGTTTGATTAATTAGGGACACGTATCATGCATCACAATGTACGTTCAATGCACCTGCTGTGCACCAGTTCTTAGCTGTGTATGACCTTTAAATAATTCCTATTCCCCAAGGGAACACTTCAGGCTCCATTCATTTACTAAAGACTCTTATTTTTCCCAGTCTCCAGTGACATCTCATCTCCCCAGGACCCAGGATGCTGCTCTTGTACTGAATGAGGAGAGCCTAGAGAGAGTTTGCTATTCTTGTTTTCTCTGCATGTTTCTAGGGTCAGTCTGTGCTTCCTATTAAATTTCTTCTAGAGGGAATGTGGGTGGTGCAGAGTTTACTTTTTATATTTAAGGTGATTTTTTTAAAAAAAATAAGACTATAAAAAATTTTATATTAATAGAAGGGGGGGTCTACTCTTACTGATATGCTATGACTGGTTGATATCCATTAAGGCTGGCCCTTTTCTGAAAAGAAATGAAGGAGAAGTGGATGTAGGGAGAGGGGGAAGTTGTGAAGGAGACTAGGAGGAGAGGAGGGAGGTGAAACTGTGGTGAGAACAAAAATAAATAAAATTAAATTAAAATAAAAAATAAAATAAAAACTTTGACCAACAAAATAAGGACCAAGGCTGAGAAGTGCAAATAGCAATGGCAACTCCAAATATTGGTAGAGCTTGGGAGCAAGTCACTGCCTTTTCCCATTTGGTAGTGAATTCAACCTCAATATTCTGTACTACCAAGATTTTCCTGTTACTATTTATAAAGTAGTTACTCTGTCGGTCAGGGGCTTCCTACAGTCTAAGGTAATATACTATGAAATAAATGCTTTTATCAACACACTCTGGCAGGTGAATATATAGAAACACACATGTCAGAGGGTAGTAAAATTATTATCTGAGTCTGTACAGTCTGAATCCAGAGCCCTACTCTGGACTACTCTATGGGGTTTACAGGAACTCTAATGAACACAGAAAGAAATACATATTCAGTTAAATCTGATAAACACTACAAACCAAAAGTACAAGATGCCATGAAACAATTTAGGAGGAATTTTGAGAGCCAGGGGAATAGGAAAAACTTAAACTGAGGTCTTCAGAAGGGATTGGAGCAAGATAGGGTGTTGGGAGAAAGTGAGAAGAGGATGCTAGACAAAGGACATTAGGCAAAATAGGAAAAAAGGGAAAGAAGTTGGGCTTTCAAGAACCTGGAAGACTATTGTTTCTCTGCTGAGTGAAAAACATGGGTGACATGGAGAAGTCTTAGAGGCAGGGGTGGGACTTGGCACTCAATATTAGGAATCGCTTTACCCTAAGAGCATTGCAGACACTGATGGAGGAAAGGTCTGGAGATCTAACAAGTCTCTGCAGGCCCCATGAGATGAGAAGTGGGGGACTGAATGCAGAAGTGGGGAGAATGCTAAGGACGTATATTTGGAGAAAAATGTAAAAGCTTAGAAGAAAAAGTTGACACAGAGGTTGATGTAATGGGAAGGAAGGAAATGTGAAAGAAGCCCAGGTCAGTGGCAAATTCTTGATGATGGTCCTATTCCTTAGAACAAACATCAAAGTTAAACTAGACTGGGGTGTGGTGGTGAAGGCCTTCAATCTCAGCATCAGGGAGACTAAGGCGGGACAGTTCATGAATTCAGACCTGCCATGACTACATAATGAGTTTACAGAGAACTATCACTATATAGCAAGATACCATTTTAGGATAATAACAGTAAACTAAAATGCTAAAAGATGTATGATGTAGAAATAATTAAAAATTGGATAGGTTTACTTTCTGAGGTCAGGGAGATAGACAGAGAAATGATTAATTCATAACTGAGAGGGGATTCTGTGTTAGGTATATATACTCTGGTAAGTCTTTGGGCCAATGGTTGAAACTCTAAGGTTGAGTCAAAAAGATTTTTTTTTTAAAAAAAGGGGGGGCCTACATTATTACTCACAGTTCTACAACAATTAAAAGCCTTATAAAGAAAGAAGACTAATTAATAAAATGAGCAGAAATAACCCATGGGAAAAGAAAAATGGAGCAAGGAATTGAAGAGAGAAAGTAAGAGAACAAAGATCTGGATTGTAGGTATGAGTGTTCCTAACTCAAACTCTAATTCAGATTAGAAGTGAACTTTTCTCCTTTAGCCAAAGGCTCTCATCATTGTGTCTTCTCTCTCTCTCTCTCTCTCTCTCTCTCTCTCTCTCTCTCTCCCTTCCCTCTATATATGTATACATATATGTATATATTTTATATTATGAGTATTTGTATATATACATATATATGTATAAGTTCTGTAAAGTGTGATTGAAGAAGACATTTGACATTTACCCCTAGCCTTCACCCCTCACAAATATAAACATGAATACACATGTATGTGCACAAACATGCATACATGACCCACATAAAAATAGGGAAGAGAGTTTAATAAACATTTCTTTAGAGACAGATGGCTTATAGGTCAATGTAAAGGTTTTTAGCACCATTCATCATTAACAAACACAAGACCACACGTCTTTTAAAGAGTTGCTTCTCTGTGCTTGTTTATCACCTCACCTCATCACTGAAGTCCTTGAATTAGGCATTGAAATAAGAGGTAGCATCTTATTTATGTTGCAGTACAATTTCGTAGCAGTAAGATCAAGGAAGGAAGATAGAAGTCATAAGATGTTTTATGCACTGCTTAATTTAATGTTAACTTGAAACAGGCTAGAATCAATTAAGAGATGGAAACCTCAATGGAGAAAATACCTCCACAAGACTGGGCTGTAGGTAATCCTGTAGGGCATTATCTTAATTAGTAATTGAGGTGAGAGGGCCCAGCCCATTGTGGGTACCATCCTTGACTAATGGTCCTGGGTTCTATAAAAAACAGTAGGCTGAGCAAGCCATGCAGAGTGAGCCTCTCTATGGTCTCTGCAACAGCTCCTGTCGCCTGGTTCATGCCCTATTTGAGTTCCTGTCCTAAGTTTCTTTGAGGACGGAATAGGATGTGGAAATGTAAGCAGAATATACACTTTCATCCCCACCTTGGGTTTAGTCATGGCATTATTGTGTTTCATCACTGCAATAGTGACCATAACTAAGACATCATATACCAGTCCTTAATGACTTACTTTATAAAACTCAGTTTTTATATATCTTGACAATGTTGCCTAGTCTCATTAGAAAATCACAGAAATAAAATCTAAAATAGCATTGTGGTTAGAGACAGATCTGAATTTTCTTTCCTAGTTATGTCATGAACTATGAAAACAATCTATTTTATGTGAATAGGTATTTTGCCCACATAGTTTTCTGTACACCATATGTGTACAGTGCTCACAGAGGCCAAAGGAAAGCCCATGGGACTGAGATTTCAGAAAATTGTGAGCTGCCATGTGGTTGCTGGAAATTGAACTCTGATCCTCTGGAAGATCTGTATTTTCAGCCATTGAGCCATCACGCTAGCCCATTTTGCTGTGAACTTTAATCAAGCTATTTAGTCTCTCTCTCTCTCTCTCTCTCTCTCTCTCTCTCTCTCTCTCTCTCTCAAAGGATGATAAGTTTTCAACAAAATGCTTGTCTGTAAAGAATGTTCCATATTTAAGATTTTTATACAAAAAAGATTTTTTTGTACAAACTCAACATTTAGGTCAAACTGAAATTGTAATGTTTGGAAACCTGAATATCACTTGATCTTCCTAAATAGTGAATAAAGCTGAGCGTCTTTTGGTTCAACGTCTTCCTTCTTACCCAACTCTACTGTTGAAGTGAGAAGCCCACAGTCAAAGAAAGCTGCATCCATGTCTCCTCCAGAACTCACCTTCCGCCAGCATGCAGGGAGTTAACAGACACAGCCTTGGGATTACACTGCTATTGTGCCTCCCTCCACTAACAAAGTGTGATGGAAGGACGTGGCGACTTCTAAAGCCAAAACACGAAATATCTGAGGGCTTCCACTTTTATACTCTGGTAGACTCCAGGTCCCGGGTAAGAAGTCTAGCTTTCTGGAAAAGGCTTCCTACAAGAAGTCCAAGTTTGTCATTTGGAGAAGCTTGTGAAGGGGACTTAGGTTTCTTTCTACCAACAGCCCCTTTTGGGGTCCAGCTGCCAGCTAGCACCAACTTGACAACATGTCCGAGCTGCTCTGATCTGATAACACAAGGAAAGGTATGAACCACCTCTGAGACTTGCCTAAATTTCAGAATAACACATACGTGCTGTTGCCATAGACAAGGAAGTAATTTGTCTGGTCTTTTTCTTATGAATGTGGAACAATAGGGTTCTTAATGTAAGTCTTGACTTAACAAATGGCTTGAGATCTAAGGTTGGATTAGATCTTAGATTGTTGGATTCAAAAGGGATGGCTGAGAGTCATAAAGCAGATACCAAGTGGAGAGCCTGAATCGGAACTTGATAAAATGAAAGAAAGACACACAAAGTATGGGGAGTAGGTACCGAGGCAATAGTAAGGGTGTGTGTGTGTGTGTGTGTGTGTGTGTGTGTGTGTGTGTGTGTGTGTAAAACACTCTGCTTCCTGCCCCCACCTCAACTCCTGGTGAGAGATGCAAGGTCTCTCTTGTACTGTTGCTTTGTTTTGGGTCCAAAGCATCCACCATTGCAGTCAGGTGTTAGTTCTGCATGGATACATAGCTGGCTGGGAACTGAGATGATCAGAGTAGCCTAAGAAGCAAGCTTTTCTCCAGAGGCTGACTCTGGGCAGTGACACTAATTCCTTTTGCACAGTGGTTTGACCCTTGGCCTGGACTTAGATTTGGTTTTCTTCTAATCCTTTTTAATGCTGTTTATGTGAAAAATCTCCTGGGAAAATATCTGATAGTTTTATTTTGAATGTAAATTACTTGCTAAACTCATACTCAAATAGATCGCCATTTAATCGTATTCAGATGGGAGATTTGAGATGTGGTTAAGCCCGGCAGATTCTGTCTTTATGGATGGAGTAATACAGTTGTCTCAGGATTGAGTTTGTTATTTTAAGACTGAGACTATTATCAGTGGAAGAGATCCTTGTAAAATGCTAGTTTAGTCTTCCTTGACCTTGTCACCCAGTGGCTTGTGATTGCTGATTACACCTTAAAAAGGTGCCTCTGTGGTTGATCTTACCTTCCAAAATAAGTTTCTGTTCATTATAAACTATTCTCTGTGTTTTTTGTAATAGCACAAACAGACTTTAACAAATAGAGAAGAGAGACACTTAGTCCCTCAACTAAAGACTTGACTTTCTGTTTAAATTACAGTATGAATAGCAGGGTTGGTGGAGGTGGGGCTCAGATAGACAGACCTCCATTTCCTTGTGTGCTGAACTCCATGTGTTGTCAGGATCCAGAACCAATATATTCCCTGCTAATGAAGCAGATGTCCATATGCCTCCCATTTCAGAGTGGGAGGAAAGAAAGGTATATTTAGGAGGTTTCTTTCTCTGCTGACATCTGTATTTGTGATGATTTCCCTGAATTTCTGAGGCAGGAAGTATGTGGGGTGGTGAATGACTTTATATGTCTCTGTCCTTGTTAGCATCAGCTGTCAACTTGACAACTCAAAGTCATCTGAGGGAGTTTCAAGTGAGAGACTGACTAGATAAGATTGGCCAGTGGCTATGTCTGTAAGGAATTGTCTTGATTGATGGTTGCCGTGGGAGTGCAACTCTATGCCAGCAGGTCTGTCTGGGCCATATAAAAAAGCTAGTTGAGCATGCATGTGGGGAAGAAAGCCAGTAGGCAGAATGCTGTAATATGAAATGCTCTCCTTCCAGACGCATTTGATCATGGTATTTATCACAGTAACAAGAAAGAGAACACTCCCTGTGCCAGAAGATGTCTGTTACTAGACCCAACACTATGACTGAGATTTCCACAGAGTGTGTTTCTTGTTAAAGTTGGCTACAACAAAATCACTGTCTTGCACACTCTCTTTTTAGAACAACACTTAAAATTACATGTATTTGTGTTTCTGCATGTATATGCAACAGCATAAATATATGGGTCAAAGGACAACCTTGACTTAGATTTTTTTTAAATGTTAGAATTAGTCTTACTCCAAGACCATCTAACTTTCACATTACTGAGGGAACTCAGAATACATTTCCTAGAGGATTTGTTCACAATAAATCATGGTGAGTCATTCAGTGATATGCATTATATTTCTGAAAACTCAGCCTTTTAAGATTACCAACGAACATTGAAACTGACAGGATTTATTTTACACTTTTTTCTAATCTCCTTTCTATTCTGTTATTGGTTAAGGTAGATATTGGGTAAGTCTTTTAAATGGGGTTAAACAGTGATCTGTTGTTACTCTCAATTTATTTCTTTACTCACCTTAGGCTTAAAAATGGCTAGAGTTCCCCTCCCCATCCCCTATTCCACTCAGTTCCTCCTTTCATTGATCTCCAATATCTAATTTGTTTCTCCTTCTGAGAAAGAGTCAAACACCCTCCCTTGTGTCCTTCTCATTATTTGGTTTCTTTTGGCCTGTTGATTATAACATGGTTATCCTATACTTTTTGGTTAATATCTACTTATAAATGAGTATAAGTTACTTTTTTTGCATGTTCTTTTGAGTCTGGGTTATCTCACTCAGGATGATATTTTCTAGTTCCATATACCTGTTTGTGAAATTTATTTTATCCTTGTTTTTAATGGCTGATTAGTATTCTACTGGGGAGGGGCAAAATCACATGTAGGGAGAGCAGGGAAGAGAGAAGGGAGATCGGCTGGTAGGGGAAGCAATCTACAGTAGGTGGCAGAGACTTGGGATGAGGAGAGGCCCCAGAGAGTCTAAAGGGGCGACTCAAGCTGAGATTCCTAGCAGAAGGGGATATGGATCCTGAGGTGGTCACTTCCTGTAGTCAGGAAGGACTTACAGTGGAAGTATAAGGACAGCAACCTACCCACAAAGCCTTCTACCCAAAAATGTGTCCTGTCATAAGGTTGGCAGGGTCAAAGATAGAGCAGAGACTGAGAGAATGGCCAACCAATGACTACCCTAAATTGAGAACCATCCCATGGGCAAGAACCAATCTCTGACATTATTAATGATACTCTGTTATACTTGCAGACAGGAACCTAGCATAACTATCCTCTGAGAGGCTCTACCATGCAGCCAATGGAAAAAGACACAGAGACTCACACCCAAACACTAGATGGACTTCAAGAATATTATGAAAGATTTGGGAGAAAGATTGAGGAACCCAAAGAGGACAGGGATTCCACAAAAGACCAACAGAACCAACTAATCTGGATCATTGGGAGTCTCTCTTGGGAGACTGAATCACGAACCAAAGAGTGAGCATGGGCTGGACCTAAGCTTCCTGCACATATGTAGCAGATGAGCAGCTTGGGCTCTATGTGGGTTGCCCAACCAACTGGAGCAGGGGTTCCTGATCATGTTGCCTGCCTTTCTTCCTGTGGATCTTGCTCCCCTAACTAAACAACTTTGTCTGGCCTCCATAGGAGAGGATGTGCCTAGTCCTGAAGTCACTTGATGTGCATGCAGGTGGTGGTAATGGAGGTGGGGAGTAAGGGTGTGTGTGTGTGTTTGTGTGTGTGTGTGTGTGTGTGTGTGTGTGTGTGTGTGTGTGACACCTAGAGGGTGGCTTTGTCTTCTCAAGTGCAAAAGGTATGGGGGAATCAGGGGTGGACTTTCATGAGAGGGTACAGGCAGAAGGGGAAGGACTGATATTAGGTTGAAAGGGAATAAACAAATACATTGAATAAAAGAAAAAAGAAATGATTAGAGTTGATACTAGGGACTGTTTCTAGATTGTTTCCCTAACTCACTTTCCCAGCGTTGTATAAATTAGAAAGCCACAGTTGCTTTGAGTGCTCAAGTTAACACAGCTCTTTAGAGGAGGCATTAGAACATGACTTTCCAGTTCAATGCTTTTTCCAGTGTGAAGTTCTGCCTCCAGTCACCTAATGGGATCACTACAAAATGAGACATAAAATAGGTAAGTTCCATAAAGAAACAAATGTTGGGAATGTGAGATGAGCTGTGGGCCTGGGGAAGCTCCCACAGATTGTGGTGGGATGTAAGATGCACTGAAGCAGTGCTGAGGCAAGTTTCTCTAACGTGACTCCTGCTGAGGTCAGAGCCATTGTGACAGGTGGCATGTTCCAAAGACACATACAACAAAGGTGCATGTCTCATACACTTGACTTTTAGAAAAATATTTAAGTATTTAAAATCACACTTATTTATGTGTGTGCATGTATATGCGACAGCATGCAAATAGAGGTCAAAGGACAGGTTGCTAGATTTAGTTCTCTCTTTCCAACATGTGCATTTTTATTATGACCTCAGAAAGAGGTGTTGTTTTATTTACTCCCTTGACTGTAAACTGGCATAGGACTTTCTAGTAACTTATAGAGTGTGACTAACGAGGCTGTGTGTGATTTCTAATGCTAAGTTAAGAAAAATCAATAAAGTATCTGTTTTCTCAGAATGCTTGGTGCTGGGAAATTCATTGCCATGTAATAATTCTGGTATCCTGAGACTGCCATTCTGAACCACACACATGTAGCCTCTTGAATGGGGAGTCACACATGCACTTAGTTTTCAAGGCTCCCACCAATGCATTTATCCTTTAGAAATTACTTAAGAAATGTTCTAGGGAGGCTAGTCTATATTTTAAAAAGAGGTTTATTTAGCTTACAGTTTTGGAGTCTAAGAGCCCAATATGAGGCTTTTCCATCTATTGTACTTCTGATGAGGGCCTAAGGACAAATGCTATCACAGTAGGAGTGCCTGTGGCTTTGAGAGATTATGTCACCAGACAGGACGTCAGAGAGAGTATCAGGACTCTATTTCTATAACAACTTACTTTGCAAGAGTTTATAGGTATCCCAAGAGAGCAACCTAAATTCTTTTTATAAATAGCTCTTTCTCAGTGACCTAAAGACCAACAGTGTTGAAAGGTTCTGTCTCATAACCCAGTACTACAACTTTGGGAACAAAGGTTCCATCTTTTGGAGGACAAACTACATGGCAACTATAAAACCAGCCTATGTGCCAGACATGTAAATTGGTCCATTTTGAAACTCATCTTGAAATAGGGTAACTCATATGCAAACTCAACATTATTTAGTGATTACAGAAGATGCCTTGGTTGAGGAGGAAGAATAATGGTAGAACCAGGCCTGACTTAATTCTAAACTGTGTAAACTGTGACATATGGTAAAATACTGGCCTATCAGATTCAGGAACAGAACTTAGACTCCAGTTTCCCCTATATTTAGGACCATACTATTCAAGTCTTTCTCAGAGAGAAAATATCATTCGTTTTGTCCTGGAACATAACCAAATAATTTGATAACTACATCTTAAAAAACTGTGATTCTGAGGTCTCCTGTATGTTGCTCACATGGACAAGACAGCAGGCTTCCTTTTGACTATAGATATTAAATGATAAGTTATGGCATAGCAAAATGGAATATCCAAAATGAATTAACATAATTGATAAGAAAACCTTAGCATACATTTGGTGCCTACAAAAGAAAATTCCCTAACTGTGGAAAGAGATGGCATATGATAGGATATAGACTCAATACTCACCTGAGATTAAGTTGCCCTATTCCATAAAGCAATTTCACAGAAAAACCAGTCAACATATTCCTGAGACCCAATGAAGCCAAGTGTCCCTGTCTTTTTTTTTTTTTTTTTTTATTAACTTGAGTATTTTTATGTACATTTCGAGGTTATTCCCTTTCCCGGTTTCCGGCAAACATCCCCTTCCCTCCCCCTTCCTTATGTGGGTGTTCCCTCCCCACCTCCCCCCATTGCCGCCTCCCCCCTGAGACAGTCTAGTTCACTGGGGGTTCAGTCTTAGCAGGACCCAGGGCTTCCCCTTCCACTGGTGCTCTTACTTAGATATTCATTGCTACCTACAAGGCTTCAGAGTCCAGGGTCAGTCCATGTATAGTCTTTTTAGGTAGTGGCTTAGTCCCTGAAGCTCTGGTTGTTTGGCATTGTTGTACATAAGGGGTCCAACCCTCAAGCAGTTCATTCTCTGATTCCTTCAACGGGGGTCCCGCTCTCAGTTCAGTGGTTTGCTGCTGGCATTCGCCTATGTATTTGCTGTATTCTGGCTGTGTCAGGATCTATCACATCCTGTCCTGTCGGTCTGCACTTTTTGCTTTCATCCATCTTGTTTTGGGTGGCTCATATATGGGGCCACATGTGGGCAGGCTCGAATGGGTGTTCCTTCAGTCTCTGTTTTAATCTTGCCTCTGTCTTCCTGCCAAGGGTATTTTGTTCTCTTTTGTAAAGAAGGAGTGAAGTTTTCACATTTTGATCATCCGGAGTTTCATTTGTTCTAGGGCAACTAGGGTATCTACATTTAGTTAGAAACTTATCAGTGAGTGCAGGACCATGTATGTCTTTCTGTGATTGGGTAGCTCCCAAGTGTCCTTGTCGAAATCCTTTGCAGACTACTCCATAGCTCATAATTCATTTCTCTGCTAGATGTCTACAAGTTAACAAAGGACATAGGAAAGATATGGGTATAACGGGTACATGCGACATACTACATAGGGAAGCATAACTATAGCCACATTTCCTACAGCACCAGCCTTTTACCTTTGTGAGGAGAATCTATACACTTTCTTGAGATTTACACTGCTTTGTGTCTCCTTCTACTAACAAAATATGGTGGAAGAATTTGGAGATTTCTAGACCCAGAACGCAAAAAATCTGAGCGCTTCCACTGTCTCTGGTAGACTCCAGGTTCTGGGTAAGAAGTCTAGCTATCTAGAAAAGGCTTCACACAATAAGGCCAAGCTTGCCATTTGGAGATACTTGTGAAGGAGAACTTAAGTTCCTACCAACAGCCCCATCCAAGCACCAACTTGACACCATGGAAATAAAATCTTCTTACTAGATTTTCCAACTCCATCCAAGATGTTCTGGTCTGACAAAACAAGCAAAGACATGAACTGCCTCTGAGACTTGCCTAAATACCAGAATTAAAAATCAAGCAGTATTGCTGTCTAGTTTGGGTTTTATTGCTGTGACCCATGGTGACCTAGTCACCACGACCAAGGCAACCATTATTAAGGAAAACACTTAATTGTGGCTGATTTACAGTTTCAGAGTTTTAGTCCATCATTACCATGGTGGGAAGCATGGCGGCATACAGACAGACCTGGTGTTAGAGAAGGAGCGGATAGTGCTACATATTTATCTGCAGACAGCAGGTGACTGTGTCTCACAGTGGTCATAGGTTGCACATATATAACCTCAACTCCCCCTTCCGCACTAACACATTTCTTCCAACAAAGCCACACCTCCTAATAGTGTTATTCTCTATAGACAAGCATTCAAACACATGAGTCTATGTGGGATGTACCTATTCAGACCACAGTTTTTGTGGACTAGGAAGTGGCTTGCTGTAATAGCTATAAGGCTGGTCTTTGTGCTCTCACTTTAAAGAAACTGGAGTTCTAATTCTACTTTTTTCTTGCTTTAGTGACATCCAGAATGGTATAAATTACTAGCGGGCTGAAAATGTTTGCTTCATCCTTTTGCATCAGTCAGCATAAGGTAATGGTGGAATGGTCAAAGAGGCTTTTTCCATTTTTGCCACTGTCATCTTATATGCTGTCCTTTCCCTGGTGGCTCAGGGACACCATGTTCCCTAATAAGCAAACTCATTCCTCATGTGTCCACTCTCATTTCCTTGATCTTCCTGAGCCAAATTTTCCTCAAAGACTCATGGTGATAATAAAATATTAATATTAATACCACACTAAATATTTATTATGTATACTTTACAATATGATTTAGTTTTTTAAAGGATACAAAATTTTATACCACTATGGGATAGAACGAGAAAATCGGAACTTGTGAAAGAAACTATTTTTGGTTTAGAATTTACACAGTAGCAGTGTAAATCTAAGAGCATCTGTAGATTCTTCTCATGAAGGCAAAAGGTTGGTGTAGTAGGGTATGTGGCTGCAGTTATGCTTGGCAGGGTAGTAATGATTCTAGTAAGCTCTAGCGTTAGAAAAAGCTGTATCTATGCTAATGTGCTACAGGGACAGGGGCAGTAGAAAATGCCTAGACTGATCTTCATAAGAAAAGGGAGGCCTCAGCAGCTGAATCCAAGTGCATGACAAGTGGTGAGAATCTTCTCACAGTGAAGATGGCAAAGAGTGTTCAAAAGACCTGAGCAAAGTTTTATTTGATGCTTTGTTGCAATGAACATTTTGTCCTAGTTCTTGATTTGCAACAGAAACAAAGTTAATGAATTATCTCTTTGTGTGTGCATGTATGTAAGTGTGTATATCTACGTGTATTCACACATGTATAAGTGCCTGCTTCAAGAGGGAGCAGACCTGGTAATGAGTAGGAGAAGAAATGGAAGCAAGAACTATGAGAATCTCATCAACCAACAGAGACTGGAGGAGAACTATGGATTTCAACCAGGAAAAGAATGTTGTGTGCCTCATGACCTCTGGAACTCCACCTGTCCTACAAACTACACAGGTCATAGTTATGTATCTGGAAGGACATTTCTAAGGTTAAAATTAGTTATTAGCTATCTTGTGGTGCTGAGGATGATTTTATTCTTCTGTTTTTTTATTATCTATGTCTTTTTAAATAAGCATTATTTTTGAGATAAGAAATGTTATATTTAAAAAATTATCATTATTAAGAGCCTTTTCAGCTTTAGCTATGAAGTTGGGAAGAATTTCCCAAATCAACATTACGCATAGTTGTTAATATATAATGAATAATTGTGGCAAATGGGTGCAGGCACATGTACAGTTTTTTTTTTTTTTACATTTTTTCTTTTATTGAATATTTTTAAAATTTAAATTTTTTGTGATAATATTTTTCCTTTTTTTGTTTATTAACTTGAGTATTTCTTATTTACATTTCGATTGTTATTCCCTTTCCAGGTTTCCGGGCCAACATCCCCTTAACCCCTCCTACTCCCCTTCCATATAGGTGTTCCCCTCCACATCCTCCCCCCATTGCCGCCCTCCCCCCAACAATCGCGTTCACTGGGGGTTCAGTCTTAGCAGGACCAAGGGCTTCCCCTCCCACTGGTGCTCTTACTAGGATATTCATTGCTACCTATGAGGTTGGAGCCCAGGGTCAGTCCATGTATAGTCTTTGGGTAGTGAATCGGCAAATGGGATCTCATAAAACTGCAAAGCTTCTGTAAGGTAAAATTTACATTTTAAATGTTATCCCCTTTCCCATTTTCCCCCTCTAGAAACCCGCTATCCCATTCTTCCTCCCCCTGCTTCTGTGATGGTGCTCCCTCACACAACCACTCTCTCCCAAGCCCCCTCTTCGACCTTTCCCTGCACTGGAGCATTGAGCCTTAACGAATTTGGAAAGAGTGGGCATCCTTGTCTGGTCCCCGATTTTAGTGGAATTGCTTCAATTTTCTCTCCATTTAGTTTGATGTTGGCTACTAGTTTGCTGTATATTACTTTTACTATGTTTAGGTATGGCCTTGACTTTCTGATCTTTCCAAGACTCTTAACATGAAGGGGTGGTGAATTTTGTGAAATGCTTTCTCAGCATCTAATGGGATGATCATGTGTGGGTTTTTTGTTTGTTTGTTTGTTTGTTTGTTTTTTGCTTTGAGTTTGTTTATATAGTGGATTATGTTGATGGACTTCTGAATACTGAACCATCCCTGCATCCCTGTGATGAAACCTACTTGATCATGATGGATGATTGCTTTGATGTGTTCTTGGATTCAGTTTTCAAAAATCTTATTGAGTATTTTGACATCAATATTCATGAGGGAAATTGATCTGAAGTTCTCTTTTTGTGTATGGGCTTTGTGTTGTTTATGTGTAAGTGTAATTGTGGCTTCATAGAAGGAATTGGTAGTGTTCCTTCTCTTTCTATTTTGTGGAATAGTTTGAAGAGTTTTGGTATTAGGTCTTCTTTGAAGGTCTGATAGAATTCTGCACTTAACCCATCTGGTCCTGGGCTCTTTTTGGTTGGAAGACTTTTAATGACTGCTTCTCTTTCTTTAGGGGTTATGGGACTGTTTAGATGCTTCATCTGATCCTGATTTAACTTTGGTACCTGGTATCTGTCTAGAAAATTGCCTATTTCATCCAGATTTTCCAGTTTTTTTGAGTATAGGCTTTTGTAGTAGGATCTAATATTGTTTTGAATTTCCTCAGTTTCTGCTGTTATGTCTCCTTTTTCATTTCTGATATATTAATTTGGACACTCTCTGTGATCTCTGGTAGTATCACTAAGCGTTTATCTATTTTGTTGATTTTCTCAAAGGACCAGCTCCTCTTTTTGTTGATTCTCTGTACAGTTCTTTTTGTTTTTACTTGGTTGTTTTCACCTATGAGCTTGATAATTTCCAGCTGTCTACTCCTCTTGGGTGTATTTGCTTCTCTTGGCTCTATAGCTTTCAGTAGTGCTGTCCAGCTGCTAGTGTATGCTCTTTCCATTTTCTTTTTGGAGGCACTCAGAGCAATGGGCTTTTCTCTTAGCCCTCCTTTCATTGTATCCCATAAGTTTTGGTATGTTGTGTCTTCATTTTCATTAAGTTCTAAAAAATTTTTCATTCCTTTGTTTATTACATCCTTGACCATGCTATCATTGAGAATAGCATTGTTCAGCTTCCATGTATATGTGGGCTTTCTGTTATTTTTGTTGTTATTGAAGACCAGCCCTCATCCATGGTGATCTGATTGGATGCATGGGATTATTTCAATTTTCTTGTATCTGTTGAGACCTGTTTTGTGACTGATTATATGGTCAACTTTGGAGAAGGTACCATGAAGTGCTGAGAAGAAGGTATATTCTTTTTTTTTTAGGATGAAATATTCTATAGATATCTGTTAAATCCATTTGGTTCATTAACTTCTGTTAGTTTCACTCTGTCTCTATATAGTTTCTGTTCCCAAGATCTGTCCATTGCTAACAGCAGAGTGTTGAAATCTCCCACTATTATTGTGTGAGGTGCGATGTATGCTTTGAGCTTTAGTAAAGTTTCTTTTATGAATATGAGTGCCCTTGCATTTGGAGCATAGATGTTCAGAATTGAGAGTTCATCCAGGTAATTTTTTCCTTTGATAAATGAAGTGTCTTTCCTTATCTTTTTTGGTTGAAAGTCTATTTTATTTGATATTAGAATGGCTACTCCAGCTTGTTTCTTGAGACCATTTGCTTGGAAATTTTTTTCCCAGCCTTTTACTCTGAGGTAGTGTTTGTCTTTGTCACTGAGGTGCATTTCTTGTATGCAAAAAAAATGCTCATCCTGTTTACATTTCCAGTCTGTTCGTCTATGTCTTTTTATTGGGAAATTGAGTTCATTGATGTTAAGAGATATTAAGGAATATTGATTGTTGTTTCCTGTTATTTTTGTTGTTAAAGTTCTAATCATGTTTGTATGGCTATCTTCTTTTGGGTTTGTTTAAAGAAAATTACTTTCTTCCTTTTTCTAGGATGTAGTTCCCCTCCTTATGTTGGAGTTTTCCATGTATTATCCTTTGTAGGGCTGGATTTGTGGAATGTTATTGTTTAAATTTGGCTCTGTCATGGAATATCTTGGTTTTTCCATCTATAGTAATTAGGAGTTTTCCTAGGCTGGTGTTTGTGTTCTCTTAGGGTCTATATGACATCTGCCCAGGATCTTCTGGCTTTCATATTCTCTGTTGGGAAGTCTGATATAATTTTAATAGTTCTGCCTTTATAAGCTACTTGAGCTTTTTCCCTTACTGCTTTTAATATTCTTTCTTTGTTTTGTGCATTTTGTGTTTTGACTATTATGTGACAGGAGGAATTTCTTTTCTGGTCCAATCTATTTGGAGTTCTGTAGGCTTCTTGTATGTTCAATGGCATCTCTTTCTTTAGGTTAGGGAAGTTTCCTTCTATAATTTTGTTGAAGATATTTACTGGCCCTGTAAGTTGGGAGTCTTCCCTCTCTTCTATTCCTATTATCTTTATGTTTGATCTTCTCATTGTGTCTTGGATTTCCTGGATGTTTTGGGTTAGGAGCATTTTGCATTTTACACTTTCTTTGATAGTCATATCTATGTTTTCTACAGTATTTTCTACCCCTGAGATTCTCTCTTCAATCTCTTGTATTCTGTTAGTGATGCTTGTGTCTATGACTCCTGATCTCTTTCTTAGGTTTTCTATCTCCAGGGCTGTCTCTCTTTGTGATTTCTTTATTGTTTCTGCTTCCATTTTTAGATCTTAGATTGTTTTGTTCAATTCCTTCACGTGTTTGGTTGTGTTTTCCTGTAATTCTTTAAGGAATTTTTGTGTTTCCCCTTTAAGGGCTTAGACTTGTTTACCTGTGTTCTCCTATATTTCTTTAAAGGAGTTATTTATGTCCTTCTTAAAGTCCTCTATCATCATCATGTGATATGATTTTTAATCCAAATCTTGCTTTTCTTATGTGTCGGGGTATCCAATACTTGTGGTGGGAGATCTGGGTTCTGATGATACCAAGTAGTCTAGGTTTCTATTGTTTAGGTTCTTATGCTTGCCTCTTGACATTTGGTTGTCTCTGATATTAGTTCGTCTTCCTGTCTCTGACTGGAGCTTGTCTTTCCTGTGAGCTTGCTAGCCTATGATCTTAGAGGTGAGAGTGCTCCTGGGACACCAGCTCATTCTGGGTAGGTTTTGGGTCTGGAGGCCTGTGGGACAGCCTTAGCTTTGGGTACAGATAGAGACTGGATGGGTCCTGTCCCAGGCCACCCTGTGGCTCCTGTATCCTATATGCTACCACTGGGTTTCTCTTTGGACAGTCAGTGGAGTGAAAGTGGGGCCCCACATGTGGGTTAGGAGTGAGAGCACTCCTGGGAGACTAACTTTCTCCTGGCAGGTTTTAGGTCTGGAGGACTGTGGGACAGCCCCAGCTCTGGGAGGAGATGGAGACTGAAAACCATTTTAATCTTCTGTATTTCCAATTCTACATTCTTTATTTTATCTTTAATTTTTATTTATTAAACATTTTTTCATACAGTATACTTCAATCACATTCTTTCTTATTCCCAAACCCCTCCTAAATCATCCAACCTCTGTATCCACCAAATTTTTCATTTGTCTTTCTCCAAAATCAAAAGAAATAAACAAGGCTTTCAAAAAGATAAAAATTATGGCACCAAACAAAACAACAACAATAAAGACAAAAGCCAAACCAAAAATCCTGGAGTCTGTTTTGGGTTGGTCAACAGTTCCTGATCATGGGGCCTGCCTTAGAAATGTGGTAGATATACCCATTGCCACTCTATTGCAGAAAACTGATATTTCTCTTCCCAGTAATTATCAATTGCAAAGAACTTATTAGAGGTGGAACTTTGTGCTGGGATCTTGTCCTCTTTGAACTTGTGCAGGTTTTGTGTATACTGCACCCATCTTTGTGAATTTATATGTCCATCAACCCTGTTGTACCTGGAAGACAAAGTTTCCAGTTATCTCCCAGCTCTGTCTTTTACCACTTTTCTCCTCCTGATTGAGCCTTGAACCTTGAGGCAAGGTTGTTGATAAAAACATCACATTTAGGGCTGAGTACTCTAAAATCTCTCACTCTCTGTACATTATCCATACTCTAGAACAAATCCCGAGACAGGAAAGTAGACAATAATAATGAATGAATGAGATCTCATTCTTCAGTGTTTACACTGTGGCAGGCCCTATTCTAAGTATTAAACTCTAAGAATCACAGGCGTCCTTAGAATAGGAACTTGAGGCAGGCCCACATTACCACCGTCTTACAGACTTCAGAAGCTGAGGCACCGAGACATTAAACAAGTCATGCAAGTTTTCACAAGTGGTCAATTTTGAAACCAGATGGTAAGTAAGACCCAGATTTCAGGATCTGCATTCTAACTAACTGCTCCGTTATGGTAGTTGCTCAGTAAATGGAGGGAAAATAAAGAAATAAAAGAAAGTATGGTAACAGAAGGAGAAAAACCTAGTATTCTCTTAAGCATTCTTTCTCTTTTCCTTCTTTGAAGAAGAGATGCGTAAGAAGTCAATAATTCCCTCAGAATTCACTTGAGAGTCCCTTGAAAGTGGGTTACTATCTGTCTCTGTGCTAATCACATGTGTAAAAATTGTACTCTGGTACCCATGTCATAACTTTTCGCATTAGATGGGTCATTTGGGGTCCACCATATGTACATTCAGCCTGTTAGAAATGTTTCCCTAAGAGGTTTCTCCAAATCTGAAACACAAGGGGGCAGTATTTCAACAGCTCTGGGATTTTGGACACTAAGTATGCTTCCAGTGATTTCTACAGGGGAAAAAAAATCTTGTTGGACTGATTATTTCAACTAAAGAATTTTAGAGTCCAGGGAAGGATGCATTTTAATGACTCCAGGGAACAGATGAAATTAAACGCATTATCCAGGATTTTCTTTCCTAGCCTCCTTTCACCTGCCTTTGCCGAGTTTATGTCGGCTGCAGGAATTTTGCCCCATGCCTTAAATCACACTCTTTGCTGGAGAACCAAGGACATGAAAAATCCACAGCAGCTTGTTTTGGTGCAGATTTTCCAAGGTCACCTTCCAGTAGGATAAACTTATAAGATGCTGAAACTGTGTGTCCAGACAACTTATTTGCTGCTGGACAGAAATACCACTTAAGTGGAAAACAAACTCCATCCTGGTGGTCTATTGCTGGTGACACATTTATCTAAGCACTTTAC
The DNA here is from genome assembly GCF_011064425.1 of Rattus rattus. Classification (NCBI taxonomy): domain Eukaryota; kingdom Metazoa; phylum Chordata; class Mammalia; order Rodentia; family Muridae; genus Rattus; species Rattus rattus. The sequence goes on from NC_046160.1 coordinate 58,327,017, forward strand.
CTCTGTGATCTCTGATCTGCCCCAAAACTTTGCAAAAGAAAAAAAAAACCTTGCTAACTTTGCAAATGAGGAAATAGTGGTTAAAAATGTGCTTAAGGTCAAGAATCAACAAATGGGACTTCATAAAACTGCAAAGCTTCTGTAAGGCAAAGGACACTGTCGTTAGGAAAAAACTGCAACCAACAGGTTGCGAAAAGATCTTTACCAATCCTACATCAGATAAAGGGCTAATATCCAAAATATACAAAGAACTTAAGAAGTTAGACTCCAGAGAGCCAAATAACCCTACATGGGCTACAGAGGTAAAACCCCTAATGGGCTACAGAGGTAAAAAGGGAATTCTCAGCTGAGGAATATTGAATGGCTGAGAATCACCTAAAGAAATGTTCAACATCCTTAGTCATCAGGGAAATGCAAATCAAAACAACCCTGAGATTTCACCTCAAACCAGTGAGAATGGCTAAGATAAAAAACTCAGGTGAAAGCAGATGCTGGTGAGGATGTGGAGAAAGAGGAACACTCCTCCATTGTTGAATTGCAAACTGGTATAACTGCTCTGGAAATCAGTCTGGAGTTTCCTCAGAAATTTGGACATTTCACTATCTGAGGACTCAGCTATACTTCTCCTGGGCATATACCCAAAAGATGCTCCAATATACAACAAAGACACATGCTCCATTATGTTCATAGCAGCCTTATTTATAATAGTCAGCAGTTGCATGGAACCCAGATGCCCTTCAACAGAGGAATGGATTAAAAAAATGTGGTACATCTACACAATGGAATACTACTCAGCTATCAAAAACAATGATTTCATGAAATTCATAGGCAAATGGATTTAACTAGAAAATATCATTCTGAGTGAGGTAACCCAATCACAGAAAAACACACATGGTATGCACTCACTGGAAAGTGGATATTAGCCCCAAAGCTCAAATTACCCAAGAAGCAATCCACAGACCACATGAAGCTCACAAAGAAGGATGAACAAAATGCTAATGCTTCACTCCTTCTTAAAAGGGGGTACAAAATATTGATAGGAGGGGTTATGGAGGGAAAGTTTAGAGCAGCGACTGAAGGAATGACCATTCAGAGCCTGCCCCACAAGTGGCCTATATATATACAGCCACCAAAACTAGATAAGATTGATGAAGCTAAGAAATGCATGCTGACAGGAGCCAGATATAGATCTCTCCTGAGAGACACAGTCAGAGCATGTCAAACACAGAGGCAAATCCTAATTCTAGCAGCAAACCACCAAAGTGAGAACTGGACCCCCGTTGGAGGAATTAGAGAAAGGATTGAAAGAGCTGAAGAGGCTTGCAACCCCATAAGAATAACAATGCCAACCAACCAGAGCTTCCAGGGACTAAACTACTACCCAAAGACTATACATGGACTGACCCATGGCTTCAGCTGCATATGTAGCAGAGGATGGCCTTGTTGGGCACCAATGGAAGGAGATGTCCTTGGTCCTGCCAAGGTTTGACCCCCAGTGCAAGGGAATGTAGGGGTGAGTAATAAGGAAGGGTGGATAGGGAGGGGAACACCCTTATAGAAGAAGAGGAGTGAGAGGGGAGAGGAGACTTATGGACAGAAAACAGGGACAGGGAATAACATTTGAACTGTAAGTAAAGAAATATCCAATAAAAAATACTTAATAAAAAATGTGCTCAAGGTCATAGAACTAGAACTGTAAAGTTGAGACACCAGACACTACAATCTGAGTTTGGAATATACATGGCATCTACATAAAGTCTGCATCCTTTATCCAAGCATTCGCCTCAAGACAGTAGTCCACAACATTGGGTTGACACATTAACTTTTTGAGTGAGAGGATGGGCTGGAAGCTGGGGTCAGCTTCTTTGTGTCCTATGATGGAAACTCTGAAATTCTATCCATTCTCTAGTCTTCAATGTACCTGGGATGGCCTGGTCTTACTTAGCACTGCAGAGATTAGGTTAAAGCTATCTAATGATTTTGTAACTCCTAGAGTTATTTGAAATATCCTGTTACTTATTGTTAAAAAAAAAAGGTATGCTTCTGTCTCACTTATTATTTTTTTAGTTTCTTTTACCCCACTTAGATTTCATTTTATTTTACTTTTTTAAATTTTTTATTAGATATATTTCTTTACTTACATTTCAAATGTTAGTCCCCTTTCTGGTTTCCTGTCCATAAGCCCCCATCCCTCTCCACCACCTCCCCCATACGGGTATTCCCCCATACATCACCCTTACTGACCCTCTCTCATATTCCCCTGCACTGGGGGTCTAACCTTGGCAGGACCAAGGGATTCCCCTTCCACTGGTGCCCCAACAAGACTATTCTCTGCTACATATGCAGTTGGAGCCCTGGGGCAGTCCATGTATAGTCTTTCAATAGTGGTTACACCCTGAAATCTCTGGTTGGTTGGCATTGTTGTTCTTATGAGGTTGTGAGCTCCTTCAACTCTTTCAATACTTCCTCTAGTTTCCCCCAAGGGGGTCCTATTCTCAGTTCGGTGGTTTGCTGCTAGCATTGACCTCTGTATTGGACATGTTCTGGATGAGTCTCTCAGGAGAGATTTATATCCGGTCCCTTTCAGCACGCATTTTTTAGCTTCATAAATCTTATCTAGTTTTGGTGGCTGTATATATATGGTCCACATGTGGGGCAGGCTCTGAATGGCCATTCCTTGAGGTACTGCTCTAAACTTTGCTTCCACATACCCTCCTATGGATATTTTCCCCCCTTTTAAGAAGGAGTGGGGGCATCCACACTTTGGTCATCCTTCTTGAGCTTCCTGTGGTTTGTGGATTGCATCTTGGGTAATTCGAGCTTTTTGGCTAATATCCACTTATCAGTGAGTGAATACCAAGTGTGTTTTTCTGTGATTGAGTTACCTCACTAAGGATGATATTTTCTAGTTCATTCCGTTTGCCTATGAATGTCATGAAGTCATTGTTTTTGATAGCTGAGTAGTACTCCATTGTGTAGATATACCACATCCATTCCTCTGTTGAAGGGCATCTGGGTTCTTTCCAACTTCTATTATAAATAAGGCTGCTATGAACATAGTGGAGAATGTGTCTTTGTTGTATGTTGGAGCATCTTTTGGGTATATGCCCAGGAGAAGTATAGTTGGGTTCTCAGGTAGTGAAATATCCAATTTTCTGAGGAACTTACAGACTGATTTCCAGAATGGTTGTACCAGTTTGCAATCCCACCAACAATGGAGGAGTGTGCCTCTTTCTCTACATCCTCACCAGCATCTGCTGTCACCTGAGTTTTTTATCTTAGCTATTCTGACTAGTGTGAGGTGGAATCTCAGAGTTGTTTTGATTTGCATTTCCCTGATGACGAAGGATGTTGAACATTTCTTTAGGTGCTTTTTGGCCATTCGATAATCCTCAGCGGAGAATGTTTTGTTTAGCTCTGTATCCCATTTCTTAATAGCGTTATTTGGCTCTCTGGGGTCTAACTTCTTGAGTTCTTTGTATATTTTGGATATTAGCCCTCTATCTGATGTAGGATCGGCAAAGATCTTTTCACAATATGTTGGTTGCGATTTTGTCCTAATGACAGTGTCCTTTGCCTTACAAATCTTTGCAGTTTTACCAGGGCCCATTTGTCGATTCTTAATCTTAGAGCATAAACCATTGGTGTTTTGTTCAGGAAAATTTCCCCAGTGCCCATAAGTTCGAGACTCTTCCCCACTTTTTCTTCTATTAGTTTGAGTGTATTTGGTTTGATGTGGAGGTCCTTGGTCCACTTGAACTTAAGCTTTCTACATGAGTGTTAAGAATGGATTGATTTGCATTCTTCTACATGCTGACCTCCAGTTGAACCAGCACCATTTATTGAAAATGCTATCTTTCTTCCATTGGATGGTTTTAGCTTCTTTGTCAAAGATCAAGTGACCTAGGTGTGTGGGTTCATTTCTGGGCCTTCAATTCTGTTCCACTGATCTATCTACCTGTCTCTGTACCAATTCCATACAGTTTTTATGACTATTGCTCTGTAATACTGCTTGAAGTTAGGGATAGTGATTCCATCAGAAGTTCTTTTATTGTTGAGTTTAGTTTCTGCTATTCTGGGTTTTTTGTTATTCCAGATGAATTTGCAAATTGCTTTTTCTATCTCTATAAAGAATTGAATAGGAATTTTGATGGGGATTGCATTGAATCTGTAGATTGGTTTTGGCAAAATGGCCATTTTTACTATATTAATCCTGCCAATCCATGAACATGGAAGATCTTTCGTTCTTCTGATGTCTTCCTCAATTTCTTTCTTCAGAGACTTAAAGTTCTTATCATATAGATCTTTCAGTTGCTCGGTTAAAGTCATACCCAGATATTTTATATTATTTGGGACTATTGTGAAGGGTCCTTTCCTTCATTTCTTTCTCAGCCTATTTATCCTTTGAGTAGAGAAAGGCTACTGATTTGTTTGAGTTAATGTTATTCCCCGACACTTTGCTGAAGTTATTTATCAGGTTAAGTAGTTCTCTGGTGGAACTTTTGGGGTCACTTAGGTACACTATCATATCATCTGCAAATAGTGATATTTTTATTTCTTCCCTTCCAATTTGTATCCCTTTGATGTCCTTCCGCTGTCTGATTGCTCTGGCTAGGACTCGAGTACTATATTGAATAAGTAGGGAGAGAGTGGGCGGCCTTGTCTAGTTCCTGATTTTAGTGGGATTGCTTCAAGTTTCTCTCCATTTAGTTTAATATTAGCAACTGGTTTGCTGTATATTGCTTTTACTATGTTTAGATATGGGCCTTGAAATCCTGATCTTTCCAGGACTTTTATCATGAAGGGGTGTTGAATTTTGTCAAGTGCTTTCTCAGCATCTAATGAAATGATCATGTGGTTCTTATCTTTGAGTTTGTTTATACAGTGGAATATATTGATGGATTTTCATATATTAAACCACCCCTGCATCCATGGAATGAAGCCTGCTTGATAATGATGGATGATTATTTTGATGTGTTCTTAGATTCAGTTTTCAAGAATTTTATTGAGTATTTTTGTGTCAAGATTCATAAGGGAAATTGGTCTGAAGTTCTCTTTGTTGGGTCTTTGTGTGGTTTAGGTATAAGAGTAACTGTGGCTTCATAGAAGGAATTCATTAGTGCTCCATCAGTTTCAATTTTGTGGAATAGTTTGGATAGTATTGGTATGAGGTCTTCTACAAAGATCTGATAGAATTCTGCACTGAACCCATCTGGATCTGGGCTCTTTTTGGTTGGGAGACTTTTAATAACTGCTTCCATTTCTTTAGGAGTTATGGGGTTGTTTGGGTGGTTTATTGTTCTGATTCAACTATGGTATTTGGTATCTCTCTAGGAAATTGTCCCTTTCCTCCAGAATTTTCAGTTTTGTTGAATATAAGCTTTTGTAGTAGGATATGATTTTTAATTTCTTCAGATTCTGTTGTTATGTCTCCCTTTTCATTTCTGATTTTGTTAATTTGGATACACCCTCTGTGACCTCTGGTTAGTCTGGCTAAGGGTTTATTTATCTTGTTGGTTTTCTCAAAGAACCAGCTCCTGGTTTTGTTGATACTTTTTACAGGCTGATGGTTTCAGCCCTGAGGTTGATTATTTCCTGCCTTTTACTCCGCTTGGGTTTATTTATTTCTTTTTTTTCTAGAGCTTTTAGGTGTGCTGTCAAGCTGCTGACACATGCTCTCTCCTGTTCTTTTTGGAGGCACTCAGACCTATGAGTTTTCCTCTTCGTACCACTTTCATTGTGTCTCATAAGTTTGGGGATGTTGTATCTCCATTTTCATTAAATTCTAAGATGGCTTTAATTTCTTTCTTTATTTTTTTTCCTTGACCAAGTTGCCATTGAGTACAGCATTGTTCAACTTCCATGTATACGTGGGCTTTCTCTATTTTTATTAATAAAGACCAGTCTTAGTGCATGATCTGATAGGATGCATGGGATTATTTCTATCTTTCTGTATCTGTTGAGGCCTATTTTGTGACCAATTATATGACCAATTTGGGAGAAGGTTCCATGATGTGCTGAGAAGAAGGTATATCCTTTTGATTTAGGATGGAATATTCTATAAATATCCTTTAAATTCATTTGGTTCATAACTTCTGTTAGTTTCTCTATGATTCTGTTTAATTTCTGTTTCCGCGATCTGTCCAGTGATAAGAGTGGGATGTTGAAATCTCCTACTGTTATTGTGTGAGATGCAATGTGTGCTTTGAGCCTTAGTAATGTTTCTTTTATAAATGTAGGTGCCTTTGCATTTGGCGCATAGATATTTAGGTTGAGAGTTTATCTTGGTGGATTCTTCCTTTGATGAATATGAAGTGTCCTTCCTTATCTTTTTTATTGACTTTTGGTTGAAAGTCAGTTTTATTTGATATTAGAACGGCAACTACAGCTTGTTTCCTAAGGTCATTTGCTTGGAAAGTTGTTTTCTAGCCATTTACTCTCAGGTAGTATCTGTCTTTGTCTCTGAAGTGTGTCTCCTGCATGCAATAAAATGCTGGGTCCTCTGTACCTATCCATTCTGTTAGTCTATGTCTTTTCATTGGGAATTGAGTCTGTTGATGTTGAGAGATATTAAGGAATAGTGATTGTTGCTTCCTGTTATTCTGTTCCTGTTATTCTGTCATTGTTAGAGGTGGAATTATGTTTGTTTATCTCTCTTTTGGTTTCATTGCAAGGAAATTGTATTCTTGCTTTCTGTACTGTGTAGTTTCTCTCCTTGGATTGTAGTTTTCCATCTCTTATCCTTTGTGGGGCTGGATTTGTAGAAAGATATTGTGTAAATTTGGTTTTGTCATTGAATATCTTGGTTTCTCCATCTATGTTTATTGAGAGTTTTGCTGGATACAGTAACTTGGGCTGGCATTTGTGTTCTCGTTGGGTCTGTATGACATCTGTTCAGGATCTTCTGGCTTTCATAGTCTCTGATGAGAAGTCTGGTGTAATTCTTATAGGTCTGCCTTTATATGTTACTTGACCTTTTTCCCTTACTGCTTTTTATATTCTTTCTTTGTTTTGTACATTTGGTGTTTTAAGTATTATGTGATGGGAGGAATTTCTCTTCTGCTCCAATCTATTTGGAGTTTTGTAGGCTTCTTGTATGTTTATGGGCATCTCTTTCTTTAGGTTAGGGAAATTTTCTTCTATAATTTTGCTGAATATATTTACTAGCCCTTTAAGTTGGGAGTTTTCACTTTCTTCTATACCTATAATCCTTAGGTTTTATCTTCTCATTTTGTCTGGGATTTCTGGGATGTTTTGGGTTAGGAGGTTTTTGTGTTTTGCATTTTTTGACAGTTGTGTCAATGTTTTCTATGTTATCTTCTGCTCCTGAGATTCTCCCTTCCATCTCTTTTATTCTGTGGTGATGCTTATATCTACAGCTCCTTGTCTCTTCCTTAGGTTTTCTATATCCAGGGTTGTCTCCCTTTGTGCTTTCTTTATTGTTTCTATTTCCATTTTTTAATTCCTTCACCTGTTTGGTTGTGTTTTCCTGTAATTCTTTCAGGGATTTTTGTATTTCCTCTCTGAGGGCTTCTATTTGTTTACTTGTGTTTTCATGAATTTCTTTAAGGGAGTTCTTTATGTCTTTCTTAAAGTCCTCCATCATTATCAAAAAATGTGATTTTAAATCTACATCTTGTTTTTTGGTGTGTTTGGATATCCAGTATTTTCTTTGGTGGGAGTACTGGGCTCTGATGATACCAAGCAGTCTTGATTTCTGTTACTTAGGTTCCTGAGCTTGCCTCTAGCCATTGGGTTGTCTTTGGTTTTTGCTTGTCTTGCTGTTTCTGAGAGTGACTTGGCCCTGCTGTAGGCCTCTGTGTCAGCACTCCTGTAGAACTGTTTTCCTGTTTTCTTTCAGCCTTTCCTGAGAACAGGTGCTCTGATTTCAGGTGTGTCAGCACTCCAGGAGAATGTCTTCCAGCTCTAGGCCTGGGCAGGAATCAAGGGTCCTACCCCTGATTGTTCTTCAGTCCTTGCACCCAGCAGGCACAGTTGGTGCTATGCGATTACCTCTTGGGTCTGGACTGTGGGCAGAGGGTATTCTCCTCTGACTTCTCAGGAATATCCACATTTCTGAGGGTCCAGCTCTCTTCCCCACAGGATACAGGTGCAGGGAGCTGTTTGGCCGGTTCAGTTCGGTCCTGGGTGTAGACCAAAACTGTGGGTACCAGCAGTTGTCTGTTCCTATATCCCAGTGTACAGAGGCACCATGCAGTTTCCCCTTGGACCAAGGTTGTGGACAGAGGTGTGCAGAGGTGGTAATCTTTCCTGCAGTCTCAGGATGTCTGCAATCCTGGGTGTTCAGTTCTCTTCCCCTTTTAGTTTCTTTAAAAAAATTTTTTTATTGATTCTTTGTCAATTTCATATCATGCATTTCAATCCCACTCATCTCCCCATCCCTTTGTTTTTGCCTCTTCCATTGTAACCTCCCCCCACAAAAGAAAATAAAAAAATTAAAAACAAAACAAAAACCTCAAACAATCAATCAAAAAACAAAACAATACAAAAAAAGCCCATCTCCCACATGTCTTTGTGGAAGGTGTAGTGTATCACAATGTGTTCCACAGTTCACCCTTTTGTTCATATTTCTTTGCTTGTAAAGGTTCATTGCAATGAGTCATTGGTCTGTTTGAAGCCTCAGGCTCCTGCTATTCTATCAATACTGGATCCTCACTGGGGTTCTTCTCAGCTCTCCTATTGTTGCCCCATGTAATGAGGGTTCTGCAGATCCAACTGTCCCAATTGTGTGGTAGCTAAGCTGGTCAAAGCACCACCTCTCCAGTACCCACACCACCAGTATAAGCTCTCCAGCACTGTCCTGACTAGCTCATCATAATCGAGTCATTACTCGATTAGAAAGGGGCAGGGACAGCTCTCTCCTATACTCATGGTCAGCTCACCCATGCCCAAGTAATCAGAATCAGCTCTAATGTGCAGCCCAGGTGAGCTGCACAGCCAGCTCTCCTGACTGCCACCAAGGGTGAGGGATAGGGAGGACATCTCAGCTCATGCATTCTCATGGCTGCCCCACTTTTTCACAGGAGTGATTTCTGCCTAGTTTTGTGTTAAAACACTTAAAGAAAGTTAGCGAGTGTTATAATTATCTTCTTAGCTTTATTCTTTCAGATAAGAGGCAGAAATGATTTTTCAAGGCAGAATGAACCAATCAATCAGAAGAAGCAGCTGTAATCTGATTTCAGAGCAATCTGCAAGATAACAGCTGACTAAGGAGAAATAATTTCTTATCGCAGTGGGATAACATGCAAATGAATTTAAACTTCAGGCTCTTTTCCCTCGTAGAATGTTATAGAAGTCAAACAGAATGTGGTTATGAATGAGAAAGGCAATGGTGTGATGTTTTCTCTTAGGACATTTTCAAGGGGACAAAATAAATACTTCACTCTGTGTGGCCCAAATTCAAAACTTAAAAATGTTTACCAACTGTGCACAAAGAATGATGTTAAAGGAAAAGGATCAATTTTATTACAAGGTAACTTTAGACATTTTTTCTTTAGTGAATAACATTAATTTGCTGTCTATCCTTCAATATAGTTTAGTTTACTCTAACCAAAGCTGGACAATTTTTATTAACTATATATGTGTTGAGAAAAGTGTTCTTGGGGAAAGGTTGACCTAAGTGACCCTGAAAGGTTGGATCAACTCTGAAATTCTTGTCAATTAATAACATTAATGCTGGTTGCCTTTACTCTTAAGAAAACCCATCATATTGTTTTATAAAGAACCAGTGGGGTTGGGGATTTAGCTCAGTGGTAGAGCTTGCCTTCCAAGCCGAAGGCCCTGGGTTCGGTCCCCAGCTCCGAAAAAAAAAAAAAAAAAAAAAGAAAAAAAAAAGAACCAGTGATTTCTTTATGGGTGTGTAGGTCTACTATGCTCAGTGGGCAATACCTTATCTATGAAATTGATAATTCACAAATTGAAATTAGTGGGTTATTAAAGAAGTGGAGGCATGAAGTTAGGTGTGGTTAGAGAAATGGGGTTGAGACTGGGAACAAGCTACAGGGAATGGGGAAGATGAATTTAATAAAAAATACATTGTATCAAGTTCTCAAAGAATAAATAAAATATTTTTAAAAGATTGAATACAATGATGAAATTTAGAACTAGCAGATTGATTGCTAGTTGTGATATGGTTGCCTTCTTTAAAGATCTATCTTTTATTGTTTTTAAAACTATGTGTAAACGTATGTGTGTGTGTGCGCACACGCACACCTATCTGTGGATGTTCCTGAGGCCAGAAGGCATTGAGTATCCTGAAGCTGGAGGGAAAGGCACTCATGAGCTATACAACATGGGTTCTAGGAACCAAACTAAGGTGAACTCTGAGTTATGTCCCCATCTGCCATTGCCTTCTTAAAAATTACAAAAGCTGTGAGAGACTGTAGGCTTAAATTTTTTAAATCTATTTTTAATAAGGCTTCTCAAATGCTTCGACCCCTCTTCTAGTCCGCTGTCCAAAGGTAGGGGAGAAAAGACGGTACATAGGACAAGGAGTGTGGACCTGTTTAGAAGCAGTTCCTTTGGATGATTCCAATCTTTGTTTCTCAGGATACCAGCAGTCCAGTTCCATGGTGTCAGGATACCAAACGCTAACCAGCAGTGGTGGCATATATCCCATTGGAATTATGTCTTTCAATTACATCTGTGAAAATAATTTTTGAATGGTGTGATGGTTTGAATGTGATTTGCCCAGGGAGTGGCACTATTAGGAGGTGTGGCCTTGTTGGAGGAAGTGTGTCATTGAGGGCATGGGCAGACCCTCATCCTAGCTGTCTGGAAGCTAATCTTCTCCTAACTGCCTTTGGAACAAGAGGGAGAACTCTCAGCTCCTCCTGCACCATGTCTGCCTGGACACTGCCATGTTTCCTGCCATGACGATAATAGACTGAACCTCTGAACCTGGAAGCCAGCCCAATGAAATGTCTGTTATAAGAGTTGCCTCATCATGGTGTCTTTTCATAGCAGTAAAACACTGTCTGAGATAAGTGGTATCCAGATTTCTTCATCAGAGGAAGAAGATAGGAGTTCCACAACAGGCAGAGACTTCATGGTACAATCCTTTGGTTTCATGAGTAAACATCTGGACAAGCATACTCAAGGTCACACAGCAAGTTTGAAGAGACTCAGTGAGCAAACATTCTTGCTGCCAAGCCTGAGTCCTGGGAACCACGTGGTAGAAGGAATAACCTGATTCCCACAAGCTTTCCTTTGACCTCCACACTTGCATGATGTCATGTAAGTCTCTTGCGTGTCTGCAGGTGCACACGTCCACATGCATGTTTATATATGCTTGTACACACACATACACACATGGAAATACATATGTAGGTACATTCATAAAATGGAAACAGAAAAAAAATGAAAAAAATGAGTGATTTAATCTCTCTGAGGGTTCAATTTTCTCCAGACTACCTTCTTATACATGAAAATAAGATAGGCCACAGGCAGCGAATAAGACTTCAGTGGAAAAGAAGGAGATTGCAGTTAATAAAAATGGGTCCTTCCTGAGAGAAACATGTTAGGAGATGGTTGTATCTAAAATGAAAAAGCTCTGTGTTCCTTCTCACAGAAGCCAGAGATCTCAAACCAGACCATTGACACATTCCACTTAACATTTACAAGTGAAGATGTGTGGATAAAGGATATACTGAGGGACACACAGTGACATAGTACAGCTTCCTCGATGTTTTCTATGGTTTGTTTTTGCTTGTTTGTGTGTTCTTTAATTTGTGGGGTAGGTTGCTATTAATCTCATCAACTCATGAGCATGGGAGATCTATCTTCTGATATTCCTAATACCTTCTTCAATTTAATTCTTTAAAGAATTCAAGTTATTGTCATACAGGTCTTTCACTTGCTTATTTACAGGTACACCAAGATATTTCATATTCTTTGTGGCTATCACGAAGAGTGTGTTTCATTGATTCCACATCTTGTTTGTCATGTATGTAGGTAGAAGGACTACTGATTTTTTTTAAAGTCAATTTTATATCTGGCCAATTTACTGAAGATGTTAGCCAGCTGTAGGATTCTTAGGTAGAATGTTTTGGGTTTGCTTATGTATACTATCATATCATCTGCGAATAGTGATACTTTGACTTCTTCCTTTCTTATTTTTATTATCTTTATCTCCTTTAGTTGTCTTATTGCTCTAGCTGAAATTTCGAATACTATAAATACACACACACACACACACACACACACACACACACACACACACACACGGAGAAAGAAAGTGAGCAGCCTTGTCTTGTCTTTGATTTTAGGAATTGGTTTGAGATTCTCTCCATTTAATTTAATATTAAGCTATTACCTCACTCATGGTGGATGATCTTTTTGATATGTTCTTGGGTTCCATATGTGAGTATTTAATTGAATATTTTTATCAAAGTCCATGAGGGAAATTGGTCTGTAATTCTATTTATTTGTTAAATACTTGTGTGGTTTAGGTATCATAAAATAAGGCCTTCTGTTTCTATTTTGTGGACAAATTTAAAGAGTACTGGCATTAGAATTCTGCACTAAAACCATCTGGCCCTGTCTTCCTTTCTTCTCTTTCTTTCTTTCTTTCTTTCTTTCTTTCTTTCTTTCTTTCTTTCTTTCTTTCTTTCTTCCTTCCTTCCTTCCTTCCTGTTGTTGGGATATTTTTAATAATTGCTTCTATTTTCTTGGGGTTTATATGTCTATTTAAATTGTTTATCTGATGGTGATTTAATTTTCATAAGTGATTTTGGTAAATGGTATTTATCAATAAAATTGTCTTTCTTTTTTCTTCTTTTTTAAAGATTTTTCCAATTTTATAAAGTACATGTTTTTGAAATATGACCTAATGATTCTTTGGATTTCATTGGTATCTCTTGTTGTGTCCCTTTTTGTTTATGATTATGTGAATTTAGACATATTCTATCTGTCTTTTGTTATCTTGGATAAGAGTTTATGTATCTTGTTAATTTTCTCAAAGAACCAACTCTTTTTCATTGATTCTTTGTATTCTTTTCCTGGTTTCTGTTTTATTGATGTCAGCCCTGGGTTGATTATTTCCTGCCATCTACTCCTCTTATATGTGTTTGCTTCTTTTTGTTCTAGAGCTTGCAGATGTGCTGTTAAGTCACTAGTATGAGATCTTACTAATTTTTTTATGACAGCACGTAGTGTTATGAACTATTCTTTTAACACTGGTTTCATTGTATCCCATAAGTTTAGGTATGTTGTGAATTAATTTTCATTGAATACTAGGAAAACTTTAATTTCTTTATTTATGTCATGATGAAGCAGGATGTTTGATCAGACAATATTTACTGGAAAAACCAGTTTCAAGTTGCTGTGTGGCTCAGACCTAGCACATACCATAATCCAAGAGCTTTGTATTTATTGTAAACAACATTAAAGTCAAACATAGGCCAGAAGCATAGCACTCAACCAATTATTTTACAGATAGTGAACATAGGGAAAAAGCATTGACAGTAACAGGAAGTCAGGACAATTGATAGAGAGATACACAGGAAGTAGATGGGAGAGAAATTCAGTTTGGGGCGCTCTTAGACAACTTGGGGAAGGAGACCTTCTTTATGGAAATAGCTATGAATGAAGGTCAGCAGAGTGCTTTCTCTGCCTCTTTGAGCTAGCAGGCTTTGAACCCAGGACCTACCTCCCAAATCTTCATTGATAAGTTTGAATGGTTAAGATTTTGTTAAAAAATGTCATTTAGGCTGTGCCTGGAGCTGACCTGGTCCCATAACATTCTGTACTCAAATCCCATGGGGAGAGAGTTGGACTTTCAGAAGTGCAGAAAATCCTGAGAGCCCAGGGGAGACCACCACTTCTATTCACATTCTTGGCCCAAGACCAACCTGCTTAGTGCCCTCTGTGCCCACCGGGCACCGGAACCTAGGAACAGTCAGGGGCAGGAACCTTCCAGCTTCTGCCTGAGCCCAGAGCTGAAAGCCAGTCTCCAGAAGTGCTGACACACCTGAGAGCAGAGGTAAGACCAACTCTTCTACTCCAAGCAACCTGAGTGGTGGCCTCAGGACACACAAAGACAGCAGCAGTCTGGGATAGAATACTTCCAGTATATGCCTGCTCATTGAGCTGAACCGGTCCCACAGCTTTCTGTACCCAAATCCCCATGGGAGAGAGAACTGGACTCCCAGAAGTTCAGACAATCCTGAGAGCTGAAAATTCTTTGTCTAGCTCTATACCCCATTTTTTAATGGAGTTATTTGGCTCTCTGGAGTCTAACTTCTTGAATTCTTTATATACATTGGATGTTAGCCCTCTATCCAAAAAAGATAGCATTTCAACACACAGTGCTGGTTCAACTGGTGGTCAGCATGTAGAAGAATGCATATTGGTTCATTCTTATTGCCCTGTAAAAAGTTCAAGGCCAAGTCAGCCAAGGACCTCCACATAAAACCAGATATGCCTAAACTATTAAAAGAAGAAATAGGAAAGAGCCTTGAACACATGGACACTGGGGAAAATTTCTTGAATAGAACACCAATGGCTTATGCTCTAAGAGCAAGAATGGGCAAATGGGACTTCATAAAATGTCAAAGCTTCTGTAAGGCAAAGGACACTGTCATTAGGACAAAAAGGCAACCAACAGATTGGGAAAAGATCTTTACCAGTCCTACATCTGATAGAGGGCTAATATCCAATATATACAAACAACTCATTAAGTTAGACTCCAGAGTATCAAATAACCCTATTAAAATTGGGTACAGGGCTAAACAAAGAATACTCAACTGAGGAATGTTGAATGGCTGAGAAGTATGTAAAGAAATCCATTCAACATCCTTAGCCATCAGGGAAATGCAAATCAAAACAATTCTGAGATTCCACCTCACACCAGTCAAAATGGCTAAGATCAAAAACTCAGTTGACAGCAAATGCTGGAGTGGACATGGAGAAAGAGGAACACTCCTCCACTGTTGGTGGGATTGGAGGCTGATACAACCATGCTGGAAATCATCTAGAGGTTCCTCCAGAAAATTGGACATAGTACTACCTAATGACCCAGCTATACCACCCATGGGCATATACCCAAAAGATGCTCCAACATATAACAAGGATGCATGCTCTACTATGTTTGTGGCAGCCTTATTTATAATAACCGGAAGCTGGAATGAACCCACATGTTCCTTAACAGAGGGATGGATACAGAAAATGTGGTACATCTATACAATGGAATATTACTCTACACAATGGTATACTACTCAGATATTAAAAACAATGATTTCATGAAATTCATAGGCAAATGGATGGACCTAGAAAATATCATCTCGAATGAGATAACAACCCAATCACAAAAACAGACACATGGTATGCACTCACTGATAAGCAGATATTAGCCCAAAAACTTGAATCACTCAAGATACATTCCACAGACCACATGAAATTCAAGAAGGACAACAAAAGTGTAGATGCTTCAGTCCTTAGTAGAGGGAACAAGAATATTCATAGGAGGAGATATAGAGACAAAGTTTGGAGCAGAGACTGATGAAATGGCCATCCAGAGACTGTCCGACCTGGGGATCCAGCCCATATACATGCAGTCACCAACCCCAGACAATATTTCTGATTCCAAGAAGTATATGCTGACAGGAGCCTGATATAGCTGTTTCCTGAGAGGCTCAGCCAGAGCATGACAAATACTGAGGCAGATGCTCACAGCCAACCATTGAACTGAGAATAGGATACCTTTTGGAGAAGATAGAAAAAGTACTGAAGGGCCTGAAAGGGTTTGCAACCCCATAAGAACAACAATACCAACCAACCAGAGCTCCCAGGGACTAAACCACTACCTAAACAGCGCACATGGACAGACTCATGTCTCCAGCTGAGGATGGCCTTGTTGGACACCAATGGGAGGAGAAGCCCTTGTTTCATGCTGCAGTGTAGGGAAATGTCAGGGCAGGGATGTTGGAAAGGGTGGGTGGATGGGTAGGGTAACACCCTCATAGAAGAAGAGGGAGGGGAATGGGGGAGGGCATTTCTTGATGGGAAACTGGGGAAGGGTATTTAAAATGCAAATAAAAAATATCCACTTAAAAATTAAAAAAAAAATAAAAGAAATTTGTAGGAAATGGATAGAATTAGAAAAAGTCATCCTGTGTGAGATAACCCAGATCCAGAGAGACAAATGTGTGTACTTACTTACATTGTGAGTAATATTAGTAAAACAAAGGATAGCCATATTACAATCCACAGAATGTAAAAACCTAAGTAACAAGGAGAGCTTAAGGGAGACTTCTTGAATTTCACTGAAAAAAAAAAAGATACCATGAATAGACATCATGAGTTGTGGGTGGATGAAAGGAGGGGCATGAAAATGTGAGGGATGAAGATGGAAACAGGAAGAATCAGATAGGGGAAGGAATGAAGGAGTGCTGGGAGAGACAGCTGGAATTGGTGGGGAAGGGGAGCATCTTTGAGACAAGTTAGAAACCAAGGGCAATGAAAACTCCCAGGAAAATATGCGGGTAACCTAGCTAAGACTCCTAACAAAGGGGGATATGGAGCCTGAACTAAAGTTTGTTTGTTTTAATCAGTGTTGTTAGGAAGATGTAAAGCGAAACTCCAGCCTAGTAGACAATAGTTGTAAAACTTTATGTGAAAATTTGATTTCACAATATAACAAAACATTTTAAAATTCAATACTAAAGGGAGAAAACTTGTTGTTTGTCATTCTGGTAAATTATTTAAGTCAGTTCACATAGAGAGATGTTATAAAATAAGGCCATGACTGTGAGGAGCTGTCCGAGGAGCTGTCCTCACAGATGTGAGGAGCTGTCCGAGGAGCTGTCCTCACAGATGTGAGGAGCTGTCCGAGGAGCTGTCCTTACATACTCCATTACAAGATGGCACCAGCATCTGGCAGAACGCACCTAGTAAAAAGGGCAATACGCAGGCGCCTGGTAACTTCCCTACGCGACGGGACACGTACGTTATGTTACGTCATCTGGCATAATTGGCAGCGACCAGTCAGAGAGTGACACGTCCTAGGCGAGGATAGTTTCCTATATAAGGGACGGTTATTCCTCACTCGGCGTCTCCGCATTGTAAGCTTATGCTCTCCCTCTCAAGACGCAGTAAAGCTTTTTCTGTAGAAGGATCCTGTGTGTGCCGCGTCGTTCCTGCTGGCGAGACGTAGCGCGGGACACATGACAAAGTGGTTCAGCACCATTAGGTCATTAGGGAAATGTAAATGAAATGGCATACTATACCTACCCACTATGGTAGCAACTATGAAACAAGTGTCAAAATCTTAAAATACAAGATACTTTTCAAGTATTAGAAGACTTTCCCAAGGAATGGGAAGTTTATAGAACACCTAGAACCCTGAGGCACTCCTTGTAGCAATGCAACATGATTTTGGCCTTTTGTATTCCCAACAATACAAGCTCTTTCCATTCTTATTGGTTGCCTACAAGAACAAGAACCATATCATGGAAGACATATGCCTTGGTTACCAGATGTGGAAAAATCAAGTTCAGAGTAAACCAGTGCTTCCATCCTGCTAGGAAGCTTTCATAATACTAGAAGGCGATATGAAGGACTGTAGGGGAGGAGAGGCATTCCAAATTTGCCTGGCTGTGAACTCTATGAATTATTATGCCAACTTCTTGGCAAGGTATGTCCACTGATGAGATAGTGGCTTTACTGTCATGAAAGTCACCAACTTCTTTGATTGGAATTGAGGCTTGCCCTGCAGATGGGAACCCATGCTTGGACCATAAGATCACAGAACCTAGGAGGAAACCGAATACTGATTTATTGATATATTGAGTGGTGGTTTGAGTATGCCTAACCCAGGGAGTGGCAGTATTTGATGGTATGACCCTGTTGGAATATGTGTGTCACTCTGGGCATGGGCTTTAAGACCCTCATCCTAGCTGCCAGGAAGCCAATCTTTTCCAGCCTTCAGATGAAGATGTAGAACTTTCAGCTCCTCCTGCATCATGCCTGCCTGGGTATTTCTATGCTGCCATCTTAATGATAATGGACTGAACCTGTAAACCAGCCTCAATTAAATGTTGTCCTTATAAGAGTTGCCTTGGTTATGGTATCTGTTCACAGCAGCAAAACCCTAAGACATATTGTCAAAATGCCTTCTACTATTTTTGTTTATTCCCACAGACAAATGCTACTTCTCTAAATCAGAGAACCCTCTCTTTTCAGTGAATAGAGGCTAATTCAGAGACTCAGGGCTGGTCATGTTTCTGAGAATACATGTCATGATGGTTGAGTCTTCAGACCTACACAGTTATAGAACTCCATATGAGGTTTAAGGAACATCACAGAAGAGAGCATAAAGAATGTAAGAGCCATAATACAGCAAGAAGGGCTGCAAAATACATCTTCGGGGCATGACATAGTCATTGTAATTATGGTCTTACAGCAGCTGTGATTGCCTATACTGGTCTTGCACAAACTTAGATTGTATCTGTTATTGGTCAACTAGGGGCACAGAAAGGGCTCAACGACTACCTGATAACTATTGGCCACTGATAAATTTTGGGGAATTTGGTGTACAGTCATTGTCTTCAGTGGATAACCTATTCATTGCCAAACACATGGTCACATAGTTAAATTCAGCGGGTCCCAAAACAATTAAAAGACCTCATGGAGGAGCAGGGATTTATAAAGAGGAAAGAAAGGGATGAGATAGATGGAAGGAAAATAAGAGAAGATAAGGTGAGACTAATTAGAATGCATTGTGTATATATGAGAAACCGATAAAGAATGTTTAATCAATTTAAATAAGAGTGAAATTTAAGCACTTTCTTAAATATTTTTTTTTAAATTGCTTAGAATATAGCCCAGCAATCGCATGCCTAGATAGTTATTTAAGTTTTCTCTCAGGGCTGACAATTTGGTAATGGATAATCAACTAGCATGTTCTTTTTCAAGGAAGACTATTTCTTCTGCTCTCAGCATTCATTAATTGCCTGTAATTCTTTGTCTAGGATTGATGCCTCATAGCTTTCCCCTATACACTTTTATATATCTATTGTTACTGTTGTGTAACTCATGGTTAGACAGTCATGTTAGTGAGACTTTATGAGTATACCTTCTGACTTTCCTAGGAGATCCAATCTGATCCTCTGGCTCTTATAGTCTTTCTCTTCCTTTTTTTTTGTGATCCCTGAACCTTCTGTACAGGAATTGTGCTATATTGTATTGGAACTGGGATCCACAACTCTGCATTTTGATTGGTTGTGATATCTTTAATAGTCTCTGTTTGGGACATGATGGAAATGGCTTTCTCTTGATTGTTCCTATGTTTACATACATTTGTTAAAGATCCTCGAGTATGTGTGTGTGTGTGTGTGTGTGTGTGTGTGTGTATGTATGAACAAAATATATTGAATTTTTCTGAAAAGACAAGAAATACAAGACTAGAGAACTAAAATTGTATTTTACTGCTGCACAACAGAGCAACTTAAAGAAGCCTATTCCAGGCATTTCCTGGAACATAGAGGCACCAAGTTGGGTATGGCACATGCTTCCACGGAGAGGACTGTACACTGACAAGGATGATGCCACATTGTCTATGCTGAGAAACAGAGGACAGAGCCTCTTCTTGCCATGAGTGTCACCCCAGAGGTGAAGAGTCGTGGGATGAAGTTTGCTGAAGAGCCTGCTGAAGCATGGATGGACTCAAGACAAAGGCCTGGGCTGGAAAGAGAATGGCATCACCCAGGCCCTCAAGGTGACACTGAAGCCAGATACCCATGGGGTGGGACATGCCCTTGCCAAGGAGTTTACAAACCAGTGGTAAAGTGATCTCTTAACAAGACTACTGTCAACTTGGTAATGGACTCGGGCAAGGATGGAGTGCAGATAAGGCACCTTTCCAAGGAGACCACACAGTGCTATCACTCCATGCTCAGCTTGCTGTATCAGAAGTTTGTGAAGACAGCCACACTAACCTCAGGTGAAGAGAAGTCTGGCAGAGACTTGGGGAGCTGCAGTGATATTGATAACCATGAACCCATGCCCCCAAAGATTCTGACTGATGAGATGCTTCTCAAAGCTTGTGAGGGGTGAACAGTACACAAGGCTGCCAAGATTGGAGTCACCATGAAAGTCAAGCTTGTTTGCCTGGAAGCTCAAGAGCAGGTCTGCCTGGCTCGACTCAAAGGCTCTAAGGACATGGGTACTTCTCAACCACTGACTGATAGCAAGCCCCCCCCACAAAAAAAAAGAAAAAGAAGAGGAAGCAGAAAGAGGAGGAAGAGGCTGCAACAACTGAAGAGTCTAGGTGAGGAGCTCCTGAAACATACTGACAAGAGCTTCAGGAAAAGCAAGAATAAATAAAAGAAGAAAGATGAGAGAGAAAAGGAACAGTTATAGGAAGTGAGGAGGAAGAGGCTGCTGGAGTGAGTGGGCCTGGAGAATTGAGCACAGAGTAATATGATCAATCTTCCAGGAAAAAGAAGAAAAAAGGAGGAGGCAGTGCCGAAGGTTAAGAAAAACATATGTTTATATGTATGGGTTGGGTTGCCCTCCTAGACTGCCTGTTTTTAATCATGATTAAATGAGAGCTTGGGCCCTGAAAAAAAAAAGAAAGAAAGAAAAAGAAAGCCTACTCTAAGCCTGAACCACTTCAAAGGTGAGGAAGCTCATATTTTGAGGCACATGCAGTGGAATTTCACTTTCCAGTGGGTCTCAGCACAGGGTTCCAAGGTGGCAGCAGTCCCTACAGTCATATGCAGTGAGTGACCCTCCAGTGGAAACCAATATGAGATATGATCAAAATCTCAACTGTCAGGCAAAATTCCTGGGTCTGAGTAGCTTCAGCACAGGAGGTAAAGGAGTGGTGAAGGCTGCCAGGAGAGAGAGAGAGAGAGAGAGAGAGAGAGAGAGAGAGAGAGAGAGAGAGAGAGAGATCATATTTATATCAGCTGTGGCCGTGTCAGAATCAGTTCTCAAATGCAAATGAATAGACATGTTTTTATCATTAGAGACCATGCATGTCTCGAGTTCTACTCTGTAATTGCTAGGACAATAGAAACATAGATAACCTTCCCGTCTCTCTACCTAAAGAGTTAAATGATCTATAATACATCTCAGAAGAGAGACTGTTCAGATTTTGAGAGTAAATTTGTGTTCTCTCAATAAAGTGTCTAGCATCATAGTAAAGCTGAAATCATGGGTTTTTGTCTGTTTTTTCTAATTAGTCTTCTCCATGGATAACTGACAATAATTACTAGAAGGTTCTCAAACTATAATTTGTTAGAGATATATGCTGACTTGCCTGACAAGGACTGATATGTCTTCTAAAAGAAGTGAATGCAAAGCTTGCAGCTGATAATCTTTAATATTCTCTTTGATCTGTCCCCAAATGAGGTCTGTGCATGCAATTGAGCTGTAAAGATTCCAAGAGGGTTCTACCTAGTTTGGTGAAAGAAAATTCAACTCCAGATGCTTAAAGAAGTCTTCATCTAATGAAATCAGTAGAATGTCAAACTGGGCAGGGTGGAATTTGAGTATTTAATGTTTTTTGCTTTTAACACAAAAGCAAAGTTATTTGATTTTAGATGCTAATATTCATCAATCTGATTTTGGCATTGTAGTCTCAACTTACAAAATTTATAATGGAAGAAGCTTTATCTGCAATTTGAGCTATTTTGTTATTAAAAATTTTCAGAATATTTTAGTATCATTATTTGATTTTAACACAAAATCTCTAGCTGTTTGTAATACAGGATGAAAATCAGAATAGAATGTGATGGACTTGAGTACTGCTATTCATTTAATTTATGCTCCATTAACTTCATAAATTTCTAAAGCAACAGTCATCACCATCCTCTCCTAGTCCCATGAAGAATCTTGTCAGTGTTGATGGGGAAGCCTGGTGAAATAAAGGTATTTGGTTAGGTAGGTTGCTGGTTTCCCCTGGTGACAATGCCAAATCTCCTGCTAGACCACAGGATCAAATGTTAGGCTTCATAGATTAAAAGAGAAAAAAACTGCCAAAGAATAGTAAGAAATAGAGATTCCTCTGTTCTAGTGATTCTAATACTGATTAAGCTTGAAACCTACTGCATTAGACGAGTGTTTCAGCAACATGAAGAAGGTGCTAGAAATATGAATTCTCAGGCTTTGCTCGTGTATACTGAACCAGAAACCCAAGAGGGCCCAGTAACCTGCATTTATTAGACCAATGAGGACTGAGAGACAAAGTTAAGCTTGAGAGCCCCTGCAGTGGAATGGCACTGTGGACGACACCATCCTCATGAGTTGGAGGACAAATGGGAGGGAGCAAGTGGTTACACTTCTGAGAGGGGGAGAAAAATGAGCAGGTGAAGATTTTGGGGGGTACACTTTCTTTAATCTTTTCTGATGTGTGTGTGTGTGTGTGTGTGTGTGTGTGTGTGTGTGTGTGTGTGTGTGTGTATGATTTATAAGAAAGACTTACCAGCTTCAGCCCAACTAATTAAAATCTGGCTGTCTGTGAACAGAAAGTCCACAAACCCAGTACAAACGGTCAGTTCATGAGACTGGATGTCTCAGCTGATCTTCAGTAGACACTGGAATCCCAAAGAAGTAGACTGTAGTGCCAGTGAAAGAATGGATGTGCTGGTAAGGCAAGAGCGGGCAGACATTAAAAGTACAGACTTCCAGCAGAATGTGTGTCCCAGAGTAAAGGTGTGCCTTTCTGCCTCAAGATCTGGATTAAAGAGTCCCCAGGGTCTCCAGCCTCTCCTGGATCTGTCCCTAAGAGTACACCTCCGTCGGCAGCTATTACCACAAAGGAAGGACTCGTGGGTCTGGTAGATTATCCTGATGATGATGAAGATGATGATGAGGATGAAGACAAGGAAGACACACTACCAGTGTCAAAGAAAGCAAAATTTGAGTCCTAATAATAGCAACTGCCTGTGATCAGTACCTGTTGACAAAACTGGTTCTTTACCCCTCCCCCTACAAAACCCACACCAGAGTGCAGTGAATGACAGATCAGCACCACACCGGTCTTCTGTTCATCAAGTGCCAATTCAAAGGAGCAGGAGGAGGGGGATGCCGTGCAGTTAGGGGAAGACATACGCCCGTGAGCTCTCCAGCTTGGACCACACATTGCCCTTTTCTTGGGGAAGGAAATAGAAACAAAAAGCCAATAGGGCAGTGGTTTTGTCCGTGGAACTCTGGATTGACTGACAAGTTGCTATAATCAGAACCTGCTTTCTTGGACCACATTTGAGACTTAGAAGAATGGGTCTTTCTGCCATAGTTCCTCACTAGTAAAGAGTGCTAGCAGTTTCTTTGTATAAAGAGACCAGCCTTTAAAATTGAACATTTTAGTCAAGCTAAAACAGGTTGATGGGGGAGGGCAAAATAAAGTATCCTCTTTTTTTAATCTGTTCCCTTTGCCCTTCAAACTGCAGATTTTTTTTCAAGGTGGGGATTTGTCCCTACTTGATTAAAGATTGAGTGGAATTCTAGATGTGGTCATTTGTGTCATAATTTTTCTTTTTGTTTCAGTTTGTTTCTGTTTTGTTTTTTCTCTCTCCCTGAGTGTATGATTAGTTGTTGAATATATATATTTGGGACCATTAAAACTTTTTTGATGTAATATAGCCTAACGTGCTGGCACCTGCTTTACATGTGTAATTTGTGTTCTACATCACAGTTCTTAATTTGTTTAGAGTTTTATGAAAGATGGTATAGTTTTTATTGACAAAAGCAAAGTAATCTTATAACTATGCACATATAAAAGCAATACTATTTTGTGACTAAATATTTTATATTAAAATTTGCATCAGCAGCTGTCTTGAGATTTCAGGGAAATAGAGTGGAATTTAAAACTTCAACAGTTTTGTTAAACCTAGAAACATGAAATTAGTATTCCAAAGAGATTCAGAAATTTCATATCTTGGAGAAATGATGGTACATTAAATCAAAAATGAGGATGGATGATTTAAAAGTAATACTTAACTTTGGAATAATAAAAAGAAAAGTGAAGAGTGAAAAAAAGGTGTCTGTCTTCCCACTTCAAAGGGCTGAATTAGAAGTGGATCTATATACCTATTTCAAATTAATCAAAAAGCACACATAGGTGTGCCCTACATTTTTGGATTTTAGTTAATTTCAATTGTTGTCAAGTTGACAACCAAGAAAAGCCATCCCAAGTACTGAGTCTGCTTATTTCTCACATTCAGGCTGGTTTCTGAGAAGCACTGCCATTAGTAGTTGATTTCTGTGTTTCTGGCCTCGCTCTTCAGCAGGCTGTGAACTTGGAACAGGAAGAGGGAAAATGCACATTTTATCAGCTTATATTGTCTATTCATCCACAAGTACTATCAAAAGTGAGGGCTCTGGTCAAACTCTGCATTTTTATGCAAACACACACATATACAGAGATAAATAAATAAATTTATTTAATTTGCCATTATCTGTTCACAATCAGAGATAATTAAGTGACATTTAAACTTAAAGGAGACCTAAAATGAAAGACCCTTCCAGAATTCCAGAGAAACAAACATCTAGAAAACTTTTTCAAACTGATTTTGAACTTTTATGATTACACACATGTATTTTCCCTTATGGTATCATTTTGTGATTAATCGTGCAATTTCTTGTTTTTTTTAATAGCCTCTGGGTCTTTAAGATTGAATTAGCTATATGTCAATACACACTATATTTTCATTATCCCAAGAAAACTATGCCACTTTCTAAGATTAATTGGAGTTCAGAAAAGTGTACAGTCACAGCCACAGGGAAGAAGATAAGATATAATGGCAGTTAAGGACAGGCTTTTGTGACTCACTGAATATGACTATCTCCCTAGAAGATTGGTTTCTTAACTTTTTCCTTAAACGACAATTTAATCAGAATTAGATAACTATTGACCTGCAGAAATAGGAAACAGAAATAAACAAGTGTAAATGCCCACCAAGATCCTGCACAACTCAGCTCAGCCTGAGTCTACCTTTAATATGGATTAAATTAAAGTGCTGAATGCCATAGCAAGATCCATCAATAAAAGCACAGGAAAGGAAAATGAGATCAGAGCTCTATGTAGTCCTTGGCTTATGAACAGATTACATCAAACTAAGCTCTAAAATTTCATTTCTTGTCAGTTTTTTGGCATTTAAAATGCATGAAATCCCTCTTCCTGATAAAGACCATGCTTTATTGAATCATTCGGGACATTTATGACCCACAATCTGACCACACATTCAGAATGAAGCATATATTTGTAATAAGTGCTCGTGTTGTTCTGATGGCACAAGGAATTCAGCCAAGCAGAAGAGACAATGAGTACGTAGCTGTTGTTTATTTGGGATGATTAGAAGTTATGCTTATAGAGAAATCATTTTGAAAAAGCTTTCTATGGAGTTTCAAGTATTCTAGATGTTGACAGAAAGGACATTTTCAGGATAGTTTCTTATTTTATTTATGTTCTACTGAATTATTAGTTATTATTTATCTATCTTTCTTCTAAGTAAAGTACTTTTTAAAGAAGAAATATTTTCAAAAGTAAATTGGCCAGAGTTAAAAAAGATAGATATATGTATAGATAGATAGATAGATAGATAGTAGATAGATAGATAGATAGATAGATAGATAGATAGATAGATAGACAGATGACAGAATAAGACAGGATGGAGTTAAAGTGTGTGTGTGTGTGTGTGTGTGTGTTGTTTTAAGAAATATAGTCATTGGGAAGATGGTACAGTTCATAAAGTGCTTGCCTTGTAAGCATGGACACCTGATTTTGATCCCCCATGTAAAAGAAATCTGTGTGTAGATCTCTGAGCCTTGTGGGGCATGATACAAACATCTCATTTGGGCTGAGCATTCCAAAGTATCTTATTGATCACTTTTTACTGCAAGAAGCATCATCCCTCATGAAGGATGGGTAATAGGCTAATCTATGGGTGTAGCATTATACATTAGGAGTCCTTTTATTATTATGCACACTTAGCAGAATAGTACTAGTAGGTTTTTGTTCAAGCACCATGACCTGTCTAGCCTCATGTTCTTGGACTTATTGACAGTGCCAGGTATAGATTCCATCTCATAGAGTTGGACTGCAATCCAATTTAAAAACTGATTGGTTATTACCTGTCTTAGTCACTGTGCTAATGTTGTGAAGAGACCAAAGCAACTCTTTTAAAAGAAAACATTTAATTAAGGGCTTGTTTTCAGTTCCAGAAGCTTAGTCTATTATCAGTATGGCAGTTAGCATGTCAGTACACAGGTATACACGGTCCTGGAGAAGTAGCTGAAAGCTCTGTGTCCTGATCCACATGCAGCAGGGAGAAAGAGATAATTGGTTCTGGCTTGAGCTCTTGAAACCACAAAGCCTACTTCCTCCAACAAGGCCAGGCCTACTCTAAAAGGCCACACCTCTTAATCCTTCTCAAATAGTGCCACTTCCTAATGACTAAGCATTCAAATATATAAGCATATGGGACCATTCTTTTTTAAATTACCACGCACCCACAATATTCATATCACCATTGTACAAGAGGAAATATGAAGCCAGTTGGGTCATTATTGTAGGCCTCAGGATTCATAGCTGGGTGAGACTGATTCTTCTCTAGTACCCTACCCATCATTTTCTAACAGTATGACATTTACCCATTAGAGATAAAGTTTCCAGTTGAGCAATGGTTTGGTTTCTTCATGTTTGATCACTTTGTTAGATGTGACTGCAGCAATAGGGTCTTCTATCAAGCTCTGAAAGTAAACAGTAACATTGCACACACATACACTTTTGCGAGTGTGCGCATGAGCTCGTGTGTGTGTGTGTGTGTGTGTGTGTGTGTGTGTGTGTGTGTGTGTGTGTGAAATATACTTATGGGGGGGGTCTATGGAACTCAAGTGGTGAACAACTCAAAAGGAAGTAATGCATTGCTGGTACTGGGTTTTTATTTGGTTGTGTTAAGGTTCCCCAATTATACAGGGATATAATTTAACCTCCTTTTCATATGTGTGTATTTTGGAAACTTGTACATTAATAAGTTTCCACATAGCTGCTCAAAAAGCCTTCAGTGTTATCATCCCTCCTCAGATCCCTTCCTCAGTTCTGTTCTCTGGCTCCCCATTTCTTTTAGTTCTTTGGTTTTATTTGCCCTTTAATCTTGTAACACTACAGTTTATTTCCTACTTCTTGAAAGATCCCCTCTTTTACTGTCATCGCTTGCCAGATCCCTGACCTTTGTGAGTATTCTAAACGAAACAACAAAGCTCTAATAAAGATCTTTAAAGTTAATATTTACATGTGAAAGAAAACATGCAGTGTTTATCTTCGGAGGTCACTGCATGTGAAATATTGTTCAATTACAGTCATCTACCACCTCTGGTTTTTACTATCTCTCTACCCCATGTTGCTAATTTACATATGGGGCACAGAAACAAACAAATCATAAAATATAAAACATGAATATTAAGTTATCTGTAAGTTTCATTTTTCTTAACACCCGAATAACACTCTATTATGTAAGTTTAGCACATTTCCATCATCCATTCATTAACTGAGAAATATGTAGACTGTTTCCATTTTCTGGCTATTGTGAAACAAGAAGCATTGAGCATGGATGAGTGGGTCTCTCTACAGTAAAATATCTAAGAGTGGTGTAGGTAGAATTTGAGGTGGATTCATATTCTACTTTTTGAGGCACCTCCATGCTGATGTGCCCATTCCGGTTTGCACTCCCATGAGCAGTGAAAAAGTGTTTCCCTTCCCACAAATACTTGTCATGATTTGTTGTCATTTGTTTTGTTGATCTTGGCTATTCTGACTGGGGCAAGATGAAATCTCATTATGCACTTCTCTGAAGGGTAAAGATGTTGAATATTTTAAAAAGTATTTCCCAGCTATTTGTGTTTTATATTTTGAGAACTCTCTGTTTAGTTCCATATCCTATGGAACAGGCAGAGATCCTGCAAGAGCCAGAGGAGTTAGGTGAATGTAAGGAAACAATGTTTTAGGAACACAATAGGGAAGACACACATATGAGTTCACAGAGCTGGTGACATACACAAGATGTGCACAAACTTAAAACTGACAAAATTCCAGCATGGAGGAAGGCAGGTAGGCATAAAATTCCATCCCTATCTAAAGAGATATTGACATTTAGTTGCTGCTGGTGTGTGGAATATTTATTTTCTTTAATGGAGTGATACTGGTATATTTATCACACTCCAATACAGTCCCCACACCCAGAGGTACTTGGACAATATCAAATGAATTCTGAGCAGTGTGTTTTTAAGGAGAGATGAAGAGAAAGAAGGAGAGGAGAGAGGGACACAAGAAGGGGAGGGGCAGAGGGAAAGGGGAGAGAGAAAATATGAAGTTTGGTAGGGGAGTGAGGAAGATCTGGAGGGAGTTAGGTAAGATGCATATGATTAAAACATTTTATATATAATTTTCAAAGAAAAACAAAACCATTACTCTTTTTAAAAAGCATGAGGTAGAGACAGGAAGGTGTTTGATTCTTGGTGTCCATCTGGTTTGTCCTACTTGGCGAGTTCCACGCCAATGACAGACCCTGTCTCTCATGAGATGCATGGAGTTCTGGAGTATTGTATCTGAGGTTCTTCAGCTTCCACATACATGCACACACATGTGTGCTCAGGTCCCCACTGCTATATACATACACATATGTGCACAACCATGCAAATTAGAAAGAAATGAAATTACTTAGAATTAATCGAATAGTGAAAGCTGAAAGTTGAAAAGAAGTAGGAAATGTGGGATGGCGGTACATCTAGAATTTCACAGAAGAGAGAAGAAACTTCCTTGAATTACATAGATGTACAATTTCTGTAAATGTTCACTGATGGTGTTCATCCAGAACACCATCTCTATACTTCCTGACTTATGGTGAGTAATGAGAAGTTTCTAGGAGACTAGGTGGCAGGTGATTTATGAATGTCCACTTGTGCCTTTAGAGACTCCTAAGATGAATCTTGATAGCTAGGGCTCTGTAAGAAAGTGTCCTGCATGTCAGTTAGGCTGGGTAACTGACATAGGTGATGATGTCCATTATTAACAGTACTATTACTATAAGTATTATTCAGAGGCTGATCAGAAGTTTCTAGATTCTTTTGGAGGCATTGGACCCACTACTAACTTCATGGCCTGAGTTAATTTCCCCCTTTTTGGTAGGCACTTCAGCCAGCAGCTTAGTCATGGGCCAGTTCAAACAGCAACGGGAAGAATTCCTGCCTATTAACAAATTGCTCATGAATTTTCAAGTGTGCTTGTTGACCACTGCAAGTGGCAACTTCCTTAAGCTTTCTACTGAGCAGTGCTCTTGGACATGGATTCTGGATAGACAGAAAATAAACTGAGCTCGTTCAGAATGTTAGATCAAAAGCAAATAGGCAGGGCTGTGCCAAGTTTAATTTATGAAAATGGCCCCAAGGAAATGAGTGCAAGCATAAAGCCAGGTCGATATGTGTAAGGGTAGACAGCCTCTTCCTCTCTCTCATGTGGCTGTATCTGCAACAGGTGCCTCTTGTAGAGAGAAATGACTCTGAATTGGAAAACGATTTGAGAAAAGGCAGATAGGAAAGGTTCATGTACACAGGTTCTTGTTCATAGCAATGTGTCAGAGAGGACCTCGGCTGAGAGGAGGCCATAGTTCCCTTGGGGCTCATTTCTCAATTGTCAAGAGATAACTAGGAAATGCATGTAAATTTCTTAGGGTTTCACAACTTGCAATCAAACTCTTTTTATAAATACAACATGGCATTTCTCTTTGCTTTGATAACAATATCTCACTAGAAGGTTTAATTCTCCTTGCAAATGAATCTGCAGAGACATGGAGAGGAAAGACTTTTATTGAACAGGAAGAGGCATAGATTCATTTAAGTGAGGGAAAAATCTGATTCTTCTGTTTGAGAGTGTTTGGCATTTCCACTCTAGCTTGGTTATTTGCAAACTAAACTTTCTGCAGAAAACTTATAGATTAAAAATATCCTCTTGTAGCTTCTGAGGTGAATGTCCATCACTGGATATTTTGGACAAACTGATTTAAATATCAGCCAGTTTAATTTGTCATCAAGGTATTGCTGGCAGTGATTGGGATTTGGGGTTTGCATCCCATCGTGACCTCTTCATGTTGTCTACTCTTCCTTATATATTTCATTCTCCTTTACTACCTCAAACAAAAAAATCAAGATGTCAGGTAAATTACTCCAGTGACAAATTAAGAAGCAATAAATCCTGTCATTTGAGGACCCTTTTGTCTTTCTGGGCTCCAGATTTTTAAGCCTTGGAGAACTCTCTCTGCTTATCATCTGTAAAAATATCTGGCACCAACTATTATACAAAATGGAATAAACAAAACAAGCATAACTATTTTGTGAAACTATTGCACTATTTGGTGGGCACCTAAGAGATGGCATGTATACACGCAAAAGAAGAAGACACCAATTTTCATTGAAAGGAAAAAGTTTAAAATTTCCCCCTAGACAAAAGTTGAAGCCAAAAGAAAGAAAAATAGTCAAGCCCTGGAACTGCCTCTTCCAGAAACTAGCTGATCACAGAAAGAGTGATTGCACCAGCTGGTTCAGCCACTTTGTTCCAGAAACTAGCTAACCATAGTAGAAGCTGACCATAATAGAAGCTGACCATAATAGCAGCTGACCATAGTAGCAGGAACTGGTTAACCATAAAGTTAGATTAAAATCTTAAAGAACAATAGTGAGAAACATGAGGTTCTTGCTTGTGATTCAGTATGATTTTTCCTTTAAATACCCCTTCTCCCAACCATTAGAGGTCGAACTCCTCTACCCCTGCGTGGGATACGAGTCTCGACCCCAGTGCACTGGTTTCTGTCATCCCTATCAATAAACCTCTTGTTGATTGCCTCAAGATCGGTCTCTTGTGAGTCCTTGGGGGGTCTCGTCATCCCGAGACTTGAGTGAGGGTCTCCCTGCTCCAGAGGTCTTTCACTCATCTCTACATCATTTAGAAAAACAGAGAGCTGAAATCAACAGGTAATCTGGTAAAAGGTACGCTATCCTGAGAAGTAAGATGCAGCTATGAGAAAGAACAAACTGTAAGTTTGTCCTTGGAAAGGATCTACCCAGAAGCTGACTGAAATAGATACAGAGATGCACAGCCAAACATTAGACATAACTCAGAAGTCTTGTGGAAGAGTTGGGGGAATGATTGAAGGAATAGAGACTCCACAACAAGACAGAGTCAACTAACCTGGTCTCTTGGGGGCTCCCGGAGACTGAGTCACTGTGCTCATTTCAACGGACTGTTTTTTCTAGGACATCATATGAGCGCAAATTTTCACTTTATAAGAAAAAATGAGATATTGAAAATCATTTGCCAAATACTGAGAGTCTAATCCATGTGAGGTGGGGTTTGGGGCAAGGGGCCTACCTTCAAAGAGCTCCTTAATATTTCCTTGACATTTCTAGTTCTCACCTTGCTCCACACAGGTCTCATCCCACACATCCCATCAAGACAGCTATCTTTTGACCATGTGTTCTCTGAATCAACAATTTTCTGTTTATGAAACCATTCTAGATTACCCAGTCAAAAGTAAGGATGTTTCAGAGGAGGCACATTGGTAAATATTCTAACTCTAAAGTCAAATCTGGACTCTCAGTTGCTAGCCAGAAACTGAGTCTTTTAAGTTGTTTTCATCCTATGATGAAAAACTCCTGGCAGAAATATCTCCGGTACATACATTAAGGTTGTGCAGGCTAGGCAAAAAGTAAATGAGAAGTGTATCAGATTTTTCATAGTAGACTTGGTTATTTCAAGTTTTGAACTGGCAATTTTCTATGACTTTAATAATGTGAATATATAGTTTAATAACTAATATCTGGAGCTTTCTTGAAAATCAGATTTCAAATTCTGAAGTCCTTGGGTTAATGAGAATAAAAATTTATCATGTACACACTGCTGTTTCAGCTGCAGAAACAGCAGAGGGCGCTGGAGTGAAAGTATTCCCACATTAGTCATTGTTTCAAGGGTACAAGACAGAAATAAAGGTTATCAGAAAAAAGTCCCTGTGCAACATGATAAATATGGATCTATTTTCATTCTTCTACATGCAGATATCTAGTTATACCAGTACCATGGTGAGATTACCAATGGAGGCAAGGGGATACCAACGCACGCATAAAACTTTCAACTTAAAATTTGTCCTACCTCCAAGAACTGCAGGGCTAAAGATGGAGCAGAGTTTGAAGGACTGGCCATCAATGACTGGCCCAACTTGAGACCCATCCTATAGGAGAAAGCCAAACCCTGATGCTATTAATGATTTTCTATGCCTGCAGATGGGAGCCTAGCATAACTGTCTTCTGAAAGCCTTCATCCATCAGCTGATGAAAATAGATGCAAAGACCCACAGCCAAACAATAAGAGGAGCTTGGGAGTCTTTCGGAATGGTGTGGGGAGGGAATGAGAGACAGTGACCAAGGATACCACAAAACATCCACAGTAAACAAACCTGGGCCCATGACGGGTGGGAGTCACAGAGACTGAACCACCAAAGAGTATGCATGGACTGGACCGAGGCCTCTTACACATATGTAGCATAATGTGTGAAGGTTGTTCTTATTATGGGTTCCCTAGCAGTTGAAGTGATGTCTGTCTCTGTTATGGGCCCTTGGATCGCTTTCTCATAGCTGAGCTGCTTTGTATGGCTTCAGATGGAGATATTGTGCTTAGCTCTGCTGTGACTTGATGTACCAGGGTGGGTGGGTACCCATGGAGACTAGTACTCCACTTCTCTCAGGAGCAGGGCATGGTAGGACAGGGTATAAGGATGAGATCATGATGGGGGGCTTCGATTAGGCTGTGAAGTGAATATACAAACAAATTAATGGAGAAAAAGAAAGAATAAAGTCCCTGAAGACTGCAGAGTGACCACTCTGGGCCTGCCACTACTTTTGTTAAAAGAACGTTGAGTCATTGTCAACTTACAGTTTGTTTATTACGCTTTTTTTTAATTTTTAAAACTTTTTTTCACATTTCTAAAATCAGGGTTTACTGTACAACATTGCCACGGAATCCTATGCAGCCATTGCAAATTTCCAAGGAGCTCCCTCTTTTTTTTCTACCTTTATTAAATTGGGTATTTCTTATTTACATTTCAAATGTTATTCCATTTCCTAGTTTCCAAGCCAACATCTCCCTAACCCCTCCCCCTCCCCTTCTACATGGTTATTCCCCTCCCCATCCTTCCCCCATTACCGCCCTCCCCCTAACAATCTCGTTCACTGGGGGTCCAGCCTTGGCAGGACCAAGGGCTTCCCCTTTCACTGGTGCTCTTACTAGGCTATTCATTGCTATCTATGCAGTTGGAGCCCAGGGTCAGTCCATGTATAGTCTTTGGGTAATGGCTCAGTCTCTGGAAGCTCTTGTTGGTTGGCATTGTTGTTCATATGGGGTCTCAAGCCCCTTCAGCTCTTTCAGTCCTTTCTCTGATTCCTTCAACGGGGGTCTCATTCTCAGTTCAGTGGTTTGCTGCTGGCATTCACCTATGTATTTCCCATATTCTGGCTGTGTCTCTCAGGAGAGATCTACATCCGGTTCCTGTCAGCCTGCACTTCTTTGCTTCATCCATCTTATCTAGTTTGGTGGTGGTATATGTATGGGCCACATGTGGGGCAGCTTCTGAATGGGCATTCCTTCTGCCTCTGTTCTAAACTTTGCCTCCCTACCCCTCCTAAGGGTATTCTTGTTCCCTTTTTAAAGAACAAGTGAAGCATCTGCATTTTGGTCATCCTTCTTGAGTTTTATGTGTTCTGTGCATTTAGGGTAATTTGAGAATTTGGGCTAATATTCACTTATTAATGAGTGCATACCATGTGTGTTTTTCTGTGATTGGGTTACCTCATTCAGGATGATATTTTCCAGTTCCATCCATTTGCATATGAGTTTCATAAAGTCATTGTTTTTGATAGCTTAGTAGTATTCCATTTTGTAGATGTACCACATTTTCTGTATCCATTCCTCTGTTGAAGGGCATCTGGGTTCTTTCCAACTTCTGGCTATTATAAATAAGGTTGCTATGAACATAGAGGAGCATGTGTCTTTGTTGTATCTTGGAGCATATTTTGGGTATATGCCCAAGAGAGGTATAGCTGGGTCCTCAGGTAGTGCAATGTCCAATTTTCTGAGGAATCTCCAGACTGATTTCCAGAATGGTTGTACCGGTTTGCAATCCCACCAACAGTGGAGGAGTGTTTCTCTTTCTCTACACCCTCGCCAGCATCAGCTGTTGCCAGAGTTTTTGATCTTAGCCATTCTCACTGTTGTGAGGTGGAATCTCAGGGTTGCATTTCCCTTCGGACTAAAGATGTTGAACGTTTCTTTAGGTGCTTCTCAGCCATTTGGCATTCCTGAGCTGTGAATTCTTTGTTTAGCTCTGAACCCCATTTTTTAATAGGGTTATTTGTCTCCCTGCAGTCTAAGCTCGTGAGTTCTTTGTATATTTGTATATGAGCCCTGTATCAGATGTAGGATTGGTAAACATCTTTTCCCAATCTGTTGGTTGCCGTTTTGTCCTAACCACAGTGTCCTTTGCCTTACAGAAGCTTTGCAGTTTTATGAGATCCCATTTGTCGATTCTTGATCTTAGAGCATAAGCCATTGGTGTTTTGTTCAGGAAATTTTTTCCAGTGCCCATGTGTTCCACATGCTTCCCTAGTTTTTCTTCTATTAGTTTGAGTGTATCTTGTTTGATGTGGAGGTCCTTGATCCACTTGGACTTAAGCTTTGTACAGGGTGATAAGCATGGATTGATCTGCATTCTTCTACATGTTGACCTCCAGTTGAGCCAGCACCATTTGCTGAAAATGCTATCTTTTTTCCATTGGATGGTTTTGGCTCCTTTGTCAAAAATCAAGTGACCATGGGTGTGTGGGTTCATTTCTGGGTCTTCAATTCTATTCCACTGGTCTATCTGTCTGTCTCTGTACCAATACCATGCAGTTTTTTATCACTATTGCTCTGTAATACTGCTTGAGTTCAGGGATAGTGATTCCCCCAGAAGTCCTTTTATTGTTGAGTATAGTTTCAGCTGTCCTGGGTTTTTTGTTATTCCAGATGAATTTTCAGATTGTTCTGTCTAACTCTATGAAGAATTGGATTGATATTTTGATGGGGATTGCATTGAATCTGTAGATCGCTTTTGGTAAAATGGCCATTTTTACTATATTAATCCTGCCAATCCATGAGCATGGAAGACCTTTCCATCTTCTGAGATCTTCAATTTCTTTCTTCAGAGGCTTGAAGTTCTTATCATCCAGATCTTTCACTTGCTTGGTTAAAGTCACACAGAGGTATTTTATATTATTTGGGACTCTTATGAAGGGTGTCGTTTCCCTAATTTCTTTCTCTGCTTGTTTCTCTTTTGTGTAGAGGAAGGCTACTGATTTATTTGAGTTAATTTTATACCCAGCCACTTTGCTGAAGGTGTTTATCAAGTATAGTAGTTCTCTGGTGGAACTTTTGGGATCACTTAAATATACTATTATCTCATCTGCAAATAGTGATATTTTGACTTCTTCCTTTCCAGTCTGTATCCCTTTGATCTCCTTTTGTTGTCTGATTGCTCTGGCTAGAACTTCAAGAACTATATTGAATAAGTAGGGAGAGAGTGGGCAGCTTTGTCTAGTCCCTGATTTTAGTGGTATTGCTTCAAGTTTCTCTCCATTTTTTAAAAAATATTAGCTACTGGTTTGCTGTATATGGCTTTTACTATGTTTAGGTATGTGCCATGAATTCCTGTTCTTTCCAGGACTTTTATCATGAAAGGGTGTTGAATTTCGTCAAATGCTTCCTCAGTATCCAATGAAATGATCATTGGGTTTTTATCTTTCAGTTTGTTTATATAGTGGATTACGTTCTGCAGCTTGAGTGCCCCTATCTTTCTGTTCCCAGAAGCCCTATTCAGTTTTATCTTGGGCCAGGGATGTGGGCAAGAGTGGGCAGTACTGGCAGTCTCTCCTGCCCTGCAGTCTCAGGAGTGACCACCTGCCTGGGCAATGAACTCTCTCTCTCACAGGTTTGGGAGCAGGGAGCTGCAGGCTGGGATCAACGAGGTTCAGATGCTAGCTAGAAACCCTATGATGCTTTTAAAACCTGAATTACAAGCATACATTGTGCCTCTTGTATCACTTTGCAACATTATTTGTCTTCCACTAATTAAAATAATTTGAATTATTTATCCAGATAATATGCTGCTCAATCTGGAGAAAAAAAATCTCGATGTGTGTTCTAGCCATACAATAATGGTTACTATTGTTGGGTTTGGTATGGAAGTTGAGAACATGCACTATAGTGTTGGAAGCTTAAACTGAAAGATTTATTTTCTAGGAGGAGGGGAGGTCTGAAAGGAGATTTACAAAATTTTTATAAGATGGAATACGAACTGAGGTGTGTATTATTCAGCTGTATTTTGACATTGTGGGTTAAGCAAGTGAGTACCTGTTGGAGATAGTCTGTATCTAGGGCTCCTGGCTTCAGGGTCCCTAATCCATTCTCCTAGACATGAGGTCCAGAGCTCAGTGTGATAGGGGACAAAGGAGTGGGTCATTCTTAGGTCTGGGAATATGAACTTGTTTAACTCTGCCAACAAGATGGATAAGTTGTCCCTGAGATGTCTGGACTCAGACCACCATCTACTTAAAACAGAATCTGTTCACCTGTAGGGAAGTCCTCAGATTAACTAGGGTCTGAACATTGAATTTAGTTTCATCCTAAGATTAAACGGAGTCTGAAAACAAAATGGTAATACTTAGAATAAGTTTCTTTTGCTTGCTCCCAATACTGTGATTGTCTCTAGTCATGTCCATTTCCCTGAAAAACTCACACAAGTCCTTTTCTTTATTGTCCCAGTTTTTCAGACATCTTCCAGTCCTAGTGTGAATTTATTTAGTGGGTAAGTTTGCCTCTGACCTCCTTATGTGTCCTTTCCGTCAAATAAAACAGATACCAATATGTTGGAGAAATGATGGTGGCTTGGCATTTTGGGGCTTGGATCTTCCTTGTCATGTCCTTGCTGTTTCTCCGAGGATGACTCACAAGGAATTAATTCAGGCGTTAATAAATAGGAATGGAAGGGCTAGAGTCAGGAGTTTAAAATCTACCCTTCTTGCCTAACGGGTATAAGAAAAGGGAAGCTTGCACTGCTATTCTTGGGAGAGCTCTGCCTCAGGGGGAAAATATGAGCAGGGTAGTTTGGCCCCCATCATTTGAGTTTTTCCATAAAGCCTGATTATGTCTTTCCTGAGAATATGAACATGGGTCATTTTGTCTCATTGCCTTTTATAGCTCCACATTTGACTGATTACCATTCTGCAGATTCACATCGAGTTTCACTGTGCACTTAACCTTCTTAATTGTAAGAATCCTTGGACTCATCATTTCTTCACAACTCAAATGTTCTTATAGTTTTCAAACTTGTTTACTCAAGCTGGATACATTAATTCAAAACCCATTTTATGTATGTGCTGGGTGTTTTTTGTTAACTTGACACAAGTCTAAACATCTGGTAAGAAAATATCTCACTGGAGGAAATGCTTCTGTCACATTGGCCTGTAGGCAAATCTGTGGAGGCATTTTCTTGATTAATAATTGATGTGGGTGGGCCTGTCTGATAGTGGGCAGTACAACTTCTGAGTAGGTGGTCGTGTAAAAAAAAAAAAGCAGGTTGAACAAGCCAAGGAGCACAAACCAGCAAGCTAAATTCCTATGGTCACTGCTTCTGTTCCAGCTTTCAAGGTCCTGCCTTGAGTTTCTGACCCAATGTCCATAGTGATAGACTGTGATGTGAAGTGTAAGACAAATAAACCCTTTCCTCACTAAGGTGGTATTTGTCATGTTGTTAATCACAGCAACAGAAAAAAAAAACTATTACAATCTTTTTGAAATTTTTGAGTTAAGATTCTATTCTTCTATTTTAGTAAGCACTTGAATGCCTGGAGTGGTAATCCTCATATTCTGAGACCACATAAGGGAACTCTGGAGTGAGCAAGATCTTTGACTCTAACCTACAATCTCCTCTACAGAATATCTAACAGCTAAGTCCTTTTCTTCCAGCTTGAAATTTTTCAGTGACATAGGAAATGTGCTTTCTAACACAGGGGCAGAATTTCTAGCCAATTATGATGATTAATAGAAATATGTTCATTGATTTCCCCAATAGATACAAGTCTTGAACTTCATTCATCTCTCCATTTAATTTTTCCCTCTATATAATTTTTCAAGGCCACTAGCTAATTTCTTTTATCCAAGGGATGAGCATCCCCAAGGTATTTAATAAGGCTTCCTCATCATGATTCTTTTTTTTCCTTTTATTTTCTGCCATGATTTTTTTTTTGTGAGCATCTCTATATAATAAAGATGTGTCTATATATTCCTCCCAGATAAGTTGATTGCTGGATTCTAATATTCTCAATAATCTTAGTTTGATATAGAAGTGAGTATGGATTGATAATGGGTCAATTATAAGGATTTTTGTCAACAGACAGAAAGACCCAAAAGCCAAAAACCACCTGTGTGCAAAACAGGGACAAAAAGCCAGATCATAATTCAAGGATGGCATCTGAGTCTAAAGTATAGGCAAAGCAGTAGAAACTAACTGAGAGATCAATCTAGATTATAGTGCAGAGGTTCAGGGAAGGACAGGATTCTTGGTGCTGTTTCTACCACACTACCCACATCCATTTAAATAGCCTCTCTTAGCTCTACTTTTATGGGTTTAAAAATCACCAGACCACAGACTGAATTTAATTGCAATTAAAGAATTCATTGATTACTGCTATCAGGACAACAATCTTTGAGTCAAACTTAAGATTGCTGTGGAAAGGGGAAATGAGGGAAGGATATTAAAAGGTGAAAAATCACAAAAAGACTGACCATGTGAGCAAGCAAACTGAGGCTGGTTTACTCTACCATGATTAGGTAGTCAGGGAGACCTCAAAATAGTTGATTATTTGTGGAAGCAGGTTACAGAAGTTAAGAAGCTGTTAGTCATATCATAACAAGTAGATGATCATGACCACATTTTGGGAGACAGGGAGGTCACTGAACCAGGGTTATTAGGAACTTACCTCTCAGAGACTGGAGTCAGAGACAAATGGGAAGTGGATACAAAGATGGATGTCACAGCATAAATAGATGTTTTTTTTTTTTAATCACACGACATGATTTCTTATTGTAAAGACAAAAACATACATATGTACTAACAATCCTCTGATGCTGGGCAGCTAATGATAATGTACCCAACCACAAGTGAGATATTTGCTGAGTTCAGCAAAGATTTCATGGCTTGCCTTTCATGTCTGAGCAATATGGTTACTTGAACCTAGGATTTTGACGCCAACCTGAGAAACACATAGAGACCTGATTCTTTAAAAACAAAACGAAACTATAATAGATGGAGAGATTACATAGCACTTAAGAACACTAAAATTCTTTCAGAAGACCTTGGTATAATTCCCAGTATCCACATGGAGGCTAATAACTACCTGTAACTCCAGTTGCAGGGGATCTCATAACCACCACTTCTGAACTCCTTCGGAACTGCATGCACATGGTACACAAATACACATGTATGCAAAATACCCATACGCATAAAATAAAAAGTGAATATTGTCCTCCTACCAGAATTCTACACACCTGTGGACCTAGTTCCAGATACGTAGCCTATGAACATTCTTTTTTTTTTTTTATTTTATTATTAACTTGAGTATTTCTTATATACATTTCGAGTGTTATTCCCTTTCCCGGTTTCCGGGCAAACATCCCCCTCCCCCTTCCTTATGGGTGTTCCCCTCCCACCCTCCCCCATTGCTGCCCTCTCCCCAACAGTCTAGTTCACTGGGGTTCAGTCTTCAGGTGGACCCAGGGCCCCTTCCACTGGTGCTCTTACTAGGATATTCATTGCTACCTATGAGGTCAGAGTCCGGGGTCAGTCCATGTATAGTCTTTAGGTAGTGGCTTTAGTCCCTGGAATATTCTCTGGTTGGTTGGCATTTTGCTGTACATATGGGGGTCTCGAGGCTCCTTCAAGCTCTTCCAGTTCTTTCTCTGATTCCTTCAACAGGGGTCCTGTTCTCAGTTCAGTGGTTTCCTGCTGGCATAAGCCTCTGTATTTGCTGTATTCTGGCTGTGTCTCTCAGGGTTGTTTCGATCTGCATTCACATTTTGATCATCCGTCTTGAGTTTCATTTGTTCTAGGCATCTAGGTAATTCAAGCATTTGGGCTAATATGCCACTTATCAATGAGTACATACCATGTATGTCACATTCTTATATAAGAGCTACTTTTACTGGGTAAGTAAAGTTTCCCATTTCCCATAGCCCTAAAGCCACCACCTGTTGCCATCTCCCACGGGCCTAGATTTATATACACAGTCCAAAACCCACAAGTTTTCATGAGTTGCCTTTGCCTGGTAAATTGCTCATTCCCTTTCCCATCTTTTACCTCACTTGTTTTTATCTCCAAACTCTCAGGCTTAGTTCCAGGCCCACACCTTTGTGTTGTTTATAAACTACTAATAACTGGTGAGGTGTTCCTTTCATAACCTATCTTTTTCTCCTCCATTGCCCTTTTATACAGGCAAACACCAGACCCATAGTTTGGGGCATTTGCTGAAGTACAGATGATCAGGACTGCAGTATGAAGGATCAATACATCAACAAATCTTCATAAGGACAGTCAGACTGTTAAATTTGTGGGATTGATAATTGTTTCAGTTGTGATAATTAAACTGTATACATTTTTTTTTGCTTAAGCAGAAAGCAGGAAGATGTAGAGGAATTATAATCCAGCTACATTGCTGTTCCATCAAGGGATTAAATTCAAAGATTTTCCAGTACTATATGCTGTGGCTGAATGCAGACATTCCCTGGGTTACAGTATGATCTGGCTGAAACACAGACACACCCATAGTACACACCTTTAAACCCTAACAATGAAGCTAAGATTAGTTTGTAGAAGGAAGTAGCCTTGTTTGAAAGTGAAAATTGAGGGGCAGACAAAGTGCCAACTCAGAAAAAGATTTGACAGAATGAGTCATAGGATACACCCATTTTACATGAGAACCAATAGGAAGGAGAGGCTACTTAAGAGCAGGAGAGAGAGAGAGAGAGAGAGAGAGAGAGAGAGAGAGAGAGAGAGAGAGAGAGAGAGAGATTTATAGAGAACAAGCTAGATACAAGTCAGAATAGAGAATGAGAAGGACACAGATTAGAGCATGTTGCCAAAGTTAGTATGAGGCCAAGCAGAACAATTCAGTCAGAAGCCTAGTGAAGCCAGATTGAATTAATCATCTTGGGAGACTAGATTTTACGGATGCTAGAAGCTTCCAGGACTAGGAATAGGGATAGTTAGAACAGAGGAAAAAATGCTCTGAGCTCAGCCCAAGTGGAGTACTTGAAAAGCTTAGGTATGTCTCTCATCTGATCCCTTCATCTAAGGAGATAAACGACATTTATAGTCACCTACCAGCTATAACTAGCCACGCTCCAGTCATGATGGTTTTGCACTCATCTAATCCGAGGCAGGCCATGTTCTCATATCTGAGCAATAACCAAAGAAAGAAATCTACATGTCCAGGTCAAATTAAAAAAGTCAATATGAACTGTCAAGACATCATGTCTCCTACAAGCCCACTAGTCCAGTAAAAGCATTATCTATTGAGAATTATTGAGATGAATCTCAGGATTTAAAAGAATAATCATACATTTTATCAAGGAATTCAAGAAATTTAAACAAGTTAAGGACATTCATATCACTCTAATAACATGACTGCAAACATCTGAGTGAATAACTGAAGAAATACAGATACACATATGTTAGGGTTTCCATTGCTGTGAGAAGATACCATGGCCAAGCCAACTCTTAGGAAGGACATTTAATTGGGGCTGGCTTACAGGCTTAGAGATTTAGTCTGTTATGATTAAAATGTGAAGCATGGCAGCACTGTGTAGGCATGACACTGGAGAAAGAGCTGAGAGCTCTGTATCTTTTTCCAACGGCAACCAGTAGAAGACTGGCATCCTCAGGCAGATAGGAGGAAGCTCTCTTCAACAATGGATAGAACCAGAGCATAAAAGGATATTTCCAAAGTCGAGCCCTACAATGACACACTTCCTCCAACAAGGCTTTGTCTTCTAACAGTAGAATTCCCTATGGTCCAAGAGACCTTGTCTCAAAAACTGAAAATTGTTGAGGAAAAGGATTTTAGCACCCCTCAATTAAAGACCAAAAGTTCTTCCAAAGGTCACATCTTTGTGTCTACTATATATATTTGAGGAGAGAGATGACAGGACTACAAACTGGGGGCTTAATGATGACTTCAAATTTGCTATTAAGTGTCAAGAAGAAAAAGGCTTAAATCAAAGCAAGTTACACAAATATTCACCTGTTCCTAGGTGTAAAGTACGAAAAAGCCCTAAGTGCTCCAGGCTGAGAAACACTCCTAGGATATCACAGATAGTAAGATTTGAGGAAGGGGAGCCATCACTGGCCTTTGCCTGCTGGATTTTAGAAAGAAGAGAAACAAGAAGAAAGAAGACAGACAACTGAAGTGGAAACTGAAGGGTTCTTTGGAAAGTTAGTTAGATGGTGTTTTGTTGGGGCAAACACGTGAAAGAGCATTTCGTTAAAGTGGATACAGGTGAACGACTAAGGCAGACTTGTGAAGGAGTGTTTCGCTGAAGCAGACACAGGAGAGAGGATGTTCTGCTAAAGCAAGCACGTGAAAGGACACGTGATGAAAGATTCTTTGCTAATGACACACACAAGTATTGGTCCCCCTTACATTGTGTAGTTGAGCTGCATTTGTCAGGACCTGATAGAGAAAAGCACATGAAAAAATTTCTGGTGCTGTGCTGGAGTTCATTGCCAAAGTTTCAAGGACTGGGGCTGATTGGATACACGTGCTAAGGCAAGAGCCATGCTGACGCAAGACACATGGAGGACAGGTGATGTTTGGAGGGTATAAATAGGACAGCACAGAGTGAAGGAGATAGAGCTTGGCTTGCTGGTACAGCTAGCTGTGCAATGCTTGTGGGTCTCTCATCTTCGCTTCCCTGAGAGAGGCACAGCTGAGAACTCCTGGTGTTCCTGTTGGTCTCTCCTGCTGACTCAAGCCATGGCTGAGGCCTAGCTGTCTCTGCTAGGTCATATCACTGCTGTTGTTAACCTGACTCTACCAAACTGGACTGCTGGTCTATCTGTGACATGTTTGCAAGTGGATTGAGCTGCCACTGTCTTCTAACCTGTGAACTGAACTGTGGATTTCCAGACAACACAGAGAGGAGTTGCTCCAAAGAGCCTTTCTAAACAGGTCTACTTCCACCTTTTCCTTTCTTTTCCACTACCACTTGTAGGTGGTGGGTTACAAGGAAGGCTAAAGTGTTTAAGAACCATCATTTAAAATAGGGTTTAAAAAATTTAAGTTACAGGTAATGCCCATCGTGGCTTAGGTATAGTGGATAACTCTGCTTTTTTCCCTTTTCTTTTATTGGATGTTTTCTTTATTTACATTTCAAATGTTATCCCCTTTCCAAGTTTTCCCTCCAGAAACCCCCGATCCCATCCTCCCTCTCCTGCTTCTATGAGGGTGCTCTCTCTCTCACCCACCCACCATATCCCTCCTGCCTCCCTGCCCTGCATTCCCTTACACTGGGGCATCAAGCCTTTACAGGACCAAGGGCCTCTCCTGTGATGCCCAACAAGGCCATCCTCTGCCACATATGTGGCAGGAGCCATGGGTCCCTCCATGTGTACTCTTTGGTTGGTGGTTTAGTCTCTGGGAGCTCTGAGGTGTCTGGTTGGTTGATATTATTGTTCTTTCTATGGGGTTACAAATCCCTTCAGCTCCTTCAATCCTTTCTCTAACTCCTCCATTGGAAACCCCTGCTCAGTTCAGTGGTTGGCTGTGATCATCCGCCTCTGTATTTGTCAGGCTCTGGCAGAGCCTCTCAGGAGACAGCTATATCAGGCTCCTGTCAGCAAGCACAACATTGGCATCCCCAATATTGTCTGGGTTTGGTGTCTGTATATGGGATGGATCCCCAGGTGGGGCAGTCTCTGGATGGCCTTTCCTTCCGTCTCTGCTCCACATTTTTGTCTCCATATTTCCTCCTGTATTTTGTTCCCCTTTCTAAGCAGTACTAAAGCATCCACACTTTGGTCTTCCTTCTTCTTGAGCTTCATATGGTCTGTAAATTGTATCTTTGGTAATCCAAGCTTTTGGGCTAATATCCACTTATCAGTAAGTGCATACCATGTGTGTTCCTTTGTGACTGGGTTACCTCACTCTACTTCTAATGTAGAGGAAACTGCAGATTATGAGGGTTTAGCAATGTTGCCTAACGAGATTAACAAAATGGCATCTACCACTGCTGGGAGGTATCTTGCCTTGCTTCCAGACAGGGTTTTTGCTTTTGCTTTGTAGTTTTCATATGTACTATTTTGAAAAAGTTTAAAGGGAAACCAGACAATTACCTTCTGTTACAGAAGACTACAGAGTTGGATATGCATTTAGAGAGATTGCAGATAGGGGTAGAAGTGCTCAGGAAACAAAAAGGATCGCTGGGAGGAGAAAAAAGTTCAGACTTGGTGAATGAGAATGGGAATGTACCACATGATGTAAGTGGGAAGCAAACTAGGCTGGAAGGTAAACTGCTGCCCTGCCCTGCTTGCAGGGGCCCTAAAGAGCAGTCTATG
This sequence comes from Rattus rattus, assembly GCF_011064425.1. Classification (NCBI taxonomy): domain Eukaryota; kingdom Metazoa; phylum Chordata; class Mammalia; order Rodentia; family Muridae; genus Rattus; species Rattus rattus. The sequence continues at coordinate 58,371,725 of NC_046160.1, forward strand.
ACACAAGTACAACGTGTTAAGGTACAGCCCAGTGCAGCACCAGAGAAAAGGCCTACACAGGTAACTTCAGCCTTCCCAGTCATTGTGTAGCATCTGCCTGCTAACAATGGTGGACAAACATAATGAATTGACCTGGAGATCAACACAAATGTGAGATTTAAAGCATTTTAAAGAGATAATAATAATGCATGGCTTACATTATTCCTTTGTCAAAGAAATGCTGAGTAACAGGGCTATACGGCATAGGGTTAACGCAAAAGATTGGAAGGTATTGATGTTCTAGAAGCTGGTCAACAATTGTAATGGTTGTCATGGTGGAGGCATGAAGCCACAAAACTAACACAACATAATTTAGCAAGGGGAATTAATGTTACTAAAGACGAGCTGCTTGGTGAAGGTTGTTTTACTGACTTACAAGAACAAATCCCATTTGATGATGATGATATTGAACAATGTCATATGGTAGCTTTAAGAGCTTGGGATTTGGTTGAAGAACCTGGGGGAAGATCTACCTCTTTTACCAAAATAGGATTCCGGAGAATCCTTTATAGAATTCTTACAGAGGTTGAGTTCAGCTGTGAATACAGCCATAACAGACCCTGAAACCTGACAGTCATTGATACAAATATTGGCAATTGAAAAGGCAAATATCAAATGTAAGAAAGCAATCAGACCATTGAAAGCACATGGAGCTCCTATACATGAATGGATAAGAAATACAACTGATATTGGTTCCCAGGAGTATAATGCCAATATCATAGGGCAAATCATAGGTAGAAATAGCAGGAATCAAAATGCTTGATGTTTTAATTGTGGTGAATTTGGTCATTTCCAAAGAATTGTAAGTCTAAGGGATTCAGAACTCAAAATAATAAGTATATTAACCCTAGAGGATATGGTAATTGTAGGAGGGAACATGCAGGCTCTTGTCACTATGAGCCACAAAGGCTTCCAGGGTATTGTAGCCTCCTTGGAAAGAGCAAACCTTTGCCAACAGAGAATTTGTCACCAGACAAGAGAGACACAAGAGGTAACCTCTGGCCATTGGAAAATGAACATAGGGGCCTGTCAGCTTGAGGCCCTGCAGCAAACAATATGAACCACGTTCCTTTGGTCAGTCAGGAGGTACCGACCAGAAAGAAAATCAAGGTTTTTCTGATCTCATACATTCTACAGAATAAAGTGCAGCTTTGGATCTGGCTACAGATTCCTTTCTTATGTTACTCCCAAAACTCGAATGATTTATCTTCTAGGGTTTTAGGTTGTTTTGCTTAATTATTGTTTAATTGATAAAAATTAAGGCTTTTTGTTTAAATGTTGTATATTAATAGAAATTTTAAGGTTTTTGTTTAAATTTCTGTATAATGATAGATATTTAGGATTGTTTTGTTCATTGCATATTGATAGAAATTTAAGTTCGTTTTGTTAGACTATTGTTTGACTATATTTTACATAAGTCATTTATTGAAATTATGATACTTCTTACTATTTCTATTAGGTATAGATTGTTATGGTTAGAGAAAAGGACAATTCATAAACAGAAAGGGGTATATGAAGTGGAAACTTAATGGTTCTTTGGAAACTCAGTTGGATGGTGTTTTGCTGGGGGCAAACATGTGATGAAGGAACATTTCGTTAAAGTGGGTATAGGTGTGAAAGGCTAAGGCAGACTCCTGAAGGAATGTTTCACTAAAGCAGACACAGGAGAAAGGATTTTTGCTAAAGTAAGCATGTGAAAAGATTCGTGATGAAGAATTCTTTGCTAACAACACACATGTATTGGTTTGCCTTACATTACTTAGTTGAGCTGCATTTGTTGGGACTCCATAGAAACATAGCAAAACATTTCTGGTGGTGTACTGGAGTCTGTTGCCACTTCCATAGACTTAGGCTGATTGGATGCATGTGCTGAGGCAAGATCCATGCTGATGACATGTGATATTTGGAGGGTATAAATAGGACTCCACAGAATGAGACGGTGCTTGGCTTGCTGGTACAACTAGCTGTGCAATGCTTGTGAGTCTCGTGTCTTTGCTGATCTTTGCTTCTCTGAGAGAACTTCTGGTGTCCCTCTGGGTCTCTCCTGCTGACTCAAGCCTAGGCTGAGGCATGGCTGTCTCTGCTAGGTCCTGTCACCAACTCTAGAGTTGCTAACCCAACTCTACTTAACTGGACTGCTGTGTATCCACGATGTGTTTGCAAGTGGATGGTGCTGTTACTGCCTGCTAGCCTGTGAACTGAACTGCTATTTTCCAGACAACACAGATGGGAGTTGCTCCAAAGAACCTTTCTAAACAGGTCTACGTCACCCATATCCTTTCTTTTCTACTACCTCTGATTTGTGGTGGGTTACAAGGAAGGTTAAAAAGCATTTAAGAACCATCATTAAAAATAAGGTTTGAAAATATTAAAGTTATGAACAACAACAGCAACAACAACAAAAATTTAAGAAAAAGGAATTCACCTTGATGGGTATTATTGGATATTCACCAGAAAAGACTGCTCAGAAATAGGTTTAATCTAATACAAAGTCTTTATTGACGGACAGGTGACTACACTGGGTGTTCACAATCCCAGTGTAGTACTGAGCCTTTCTTAGGATGAGCCTTTTATGCATAAAAACCATGTTCTGGGTTGACATACTTCAGTTATCAAGAACAGTTAGCCAGGAACAGAAATGCAGAAGCCAAAAAGCAAGGTTACTTCATTTTGAAACTTCTTCAGAATTGTGTGGACTTTGATAGATTAGACCTTTGTTTTAGTTTTTGCAGTCTGTGTTGAATTTTATAGCCTGAATGACAGTTGTGCTAAGGTATCAGGGCCTACTAAGGTCTGAGGCTCTATTACACTGAGGTTGTTTTTAAATGAACAATATCCCATTTTTCATCTCTAGAAGGTCTTGTTTAGTTCTCTTTTGCACCTTCCATGTTTCCCTCATTATGTTCTGGCTTCCCTTAAAACTCTGAGGCTATATACTGGCTATTTTAAAGTACTTGTCGGATCATTCAATCGCCTCTATTATTTCTGAGTCTCTGTTTTTTCCGTTGTATATGTCTCAGTTTTGTTCAGTATCAAATAATTTCTGTTCAGATCCTATCATTTACTTTTTACTGTTGAGCTGTGGGTTTATTGTAGTCCTTTAGGGTTGTTTGTCTTTTCAGGCAGTTAAGTTTTATCATAGCATTACATACAAGGAAGACACTAAGGGAGCCATAAGATGTTAGTAGAGACAACAAACAAAGTTCCATAAGATTCCAGGTCGTAGGAAAAAGTCACTTGCTCCAGCAAATATTAGAACCAGCTTATTTTTTCTAATGGCTGCACCACAACATCATGTATAAGAAGATAATTTAAGCAATCTTTTACTGGCTGATTTAAAGTACAATACACAAAATAAATGGTAAAATGTACAAGTAGGGAAGAGGAGAAATAGCTTAGCAGTTAAGAGTGCTGGCTGCTCTTGCCAAGGACCCAGGTTTGGCTCTTAGGAGAAGAGTCTATGACTTTAGTACCAGGGTACCAATGCCATCTTTATGACTCCATGGGAAACAGGCACGCACATGGTATACATACATGCATACATACAGGCAAAGATACATATAAATCAAATCAAATCAAGTCAAATCAAAAAAATAAACATTCTTATATACAAGTAGAAATTAATATAAGAGATAATTTTATTCAACACAAGTGTAAAGAAGATGGAAATAAACTTCCAAAACCAATAGTCAACTGAAGGAAGTGTTTCTTTCACAATGAAAAGAAGATAAAAATTATTTCCCAACATTCTTTTATCTTAGACAAACATTTGCATCCTTAAGGACAAAACCATCTATTAAATTTTATTTCCTAACCCAGGTGGTGGTGACCATGCCTTTTCATCCAGGAGGGAGAGGCAGGGCAGTCTCTAATTTCAAGGTCAGCCTGGTCCACACAGTGGGCATTGTAGGCTGATCTCATTGTAATTACAGACTCTTCTAGAAATCAGCATATGCTCTATTCTAGAGCAGAGTCTGTTCTCCTTAGCCCCAAAGGACCCTTCTGTGTACAATACAAAAAGCTATGTACAAAGAAGAGGAATAGGAATTTAAGAGTGTAGTTTATCAAAATACAACTTTTGATGATACAGATAGATTTGTGTATGAATGTACATACTTATATACATATGTAACTACATGCGCTATAGTTAAAAGATAATGATTTTTCTTAATTCAATACATTTTGATTAAAACTACATCCCTTCCCCCATACCTTTCTTCTCCATCTAGCCCCTTCCCAACCATTCTTTTCCAACCCCTTCTATATCTACTGCTCACTCTCAAAATTATAGCTCCTTCCTCCCTGATTATACTTATTATACATTTTATGTATGTATGTGTGTGTGACTGTGTGTGTAACTTGTGTGTGTGTGTGTGTGTGTGTGTGTGTGTGTGTGTGTGTGTGTGTGTGTGTGTGTAGTACAAACCATTTAACTCACTCTTGTTTCCAGGCATAGGATTTCAGGGCTTACCAACTTTACTGTGTAATCAATTAGGGAACTAATCTCCGGGAGAGCTTAATCTTCTTCCGCTCAGAATTCATCAGTTGCCTACAGTTCTTTGTCTAGGGGTGGGACCTCTGAGAGTTCTCCACTCCATGATATCATGTCTACTGATATTCTCATTCTTCAGATTAGGTTGTTTACGCAACCATTTCTAGGAAGACAGGCTCATAGCTGACTTTCTAGTACTCTGACTCTTGAAACTATTCCACTTCTTCTGTGATGTTCCTTAATCTTTATGGAGGCAGGAGCATGAATACATTGGAACTTCAGTCCATGCAGCTTGTTGATCTTTGTATTTTGTCAAGTTTTAGTCTTCTGTTATGGTTTTCACTTGTAAGGAGGAAGTTCTTTGGCAAGATTTTGCTGATCTAGCAAAATGTCATTATCAAATTCTAAAATCTGTGACTTCAATAGCCCCAGGTAACTGGATAGGTTCATAGTACCAGGCATGACTTAACTTCCTGTTGGGTGAACCGTAAGTTCAATTAGACAGCTGTTGGTTGCCACAGTGCAATGAAGTGCTAATGAAGGCACTGTAACCTATATCCGGCCATTGTGATTCATGGGTAGAACTATAAATTGCTTCCTCTCTTGGTAGCTTGCATAGTAGTTTCTGTTATTAGAAAAGCTAGACCAGAGGAAGGAAACTTTCAGGTTAAATTCAGCTCAAATTATCTAGATCTGTGTCTTAAATGTGTAGTAACTTTGACAATAGGGAATTACCTTCAACCTCTAACAGGCAACCAAGGGCAAGAGCAATAGCTATATTTTGGGGGAGTCATTTGGATTGCCCTGACCAAGTGTGTGAAAGAATCTTGTGCCTCATACTAGGGGTTTTGTTAGTTTATGGGTCTCTTGGAGAAAGTTAACAGTCGACATGGTTTAGCTTTATTTAAAAACTTCATTCTAACTTATGCATTACATATAATTTCAGGTAAATGCACAATAATAGGATTCCTTGAGCCTTTGCCAAACAGCCTTTGTGTTATTAGCCTCTCCTGCATACTTCCATGCTGACTCTCCTGACACTTTTCCAGATGGAGGCTTCCTTCCCAGTTTTTAATTTTGCCCTACATATCACTACAATTCCCGTTTCAAGCTCTGTCCCTCATGGTCCCTTTACACTTTCTGGTTTCTACTGTTACTTCAGGTCACATTTGAAGCTTTGGAGCCATGAACCACAGATTAGAGACAATCTGAAGTATTTGCCTTTCTGGTCTCCCCTAACTCAGTCAATATGATCTTTTCTTGGACCACCCACTTACTGAAAATTTCATGATGTTAGTTTTCTTTATAGCTGTATTATGTATTCATCATGTGTAGGTACCACATTGCCATTACCTATGAAGCAATCAAAGGACATATAAGTTGTTTTCATTTTCTACCTATTGTGGGAATATGGTGAAATGAACGATGATGAGCAAGTGACAAGCATGTGAAGTAAAATGTCACATCATCGGGTAAATGACAAGAATGGGTACAGCTGGGCCACATGACACAATTTCTGTTAGATCTTTTGAGGATCTCTGGAGTGGCTGCACCAGTTTGCAACCCCACCAAAGGTGAATGAGGGTTTCCCTTTCCCCAACAGCCACACCAGCATTTATTGTCAGTTATGTGGATCTTAATTTTTCTGAATGGGGTAAGGTGAACTGTTAAAGAAATATTTAACTTGCATTTCCCAAGTTATTAATTCAGATGGATTTAAAATGGATGCATTTTGAGTTGTTTACTTGGTAGCTGTTTAAAAATTTATTTTATTGATAGCTCTTTGTTTCTATCCTTAGCCCATTTCTTTCAAATTAACTTTTATTTGAAGTTACTCTTTCTCGCATATATTTTAGGATCCTATTCAATAACCCACATAACCAATGTCCCAATACCAAAATTTCTAACAGCAAGTTAAACAATTGTTCTAGATATTAAAGTTTGTCCTTCAGTGATTAAGGGAATACTTAAGTTTCTATAAATTTAACATAAAAATCATACTTTAAGTTTATAAGGTTTAACATGTAATTTCAAACATAACATATTTTATAGGAATTACAAGCTTTTAATTTCTAAAAGGTGACTTAATTTTTAGGTTCAAAGTTATATTCTTCATAATAAACGTCCCACATTTTCTCCTAGAGCTTCAAACTTTCTACACTCAACTATTCAACTGTTCCATCATACTCCAGACACCCTGACATGACTGAACTACTTAAAGTGTTACTTATCTTCCCCCCCAAAGAAGATCAAAAAGCAGTTTGTCATACCACAGATTTCTAATGTCTACTACAATGTCCATCAGAAAACTAGTTCAAAAGATGGTTTCTTTCCTCATAGTATCAAGTTAATTCTCTGTAAAGGCAAAGAAAAACCACAAAGCATAACACAGGAGTTCCCTTTTACTCAAGGTGAAATGACAATCACACCTTTAAGAGTACAACAAAGGGTGAAAAACAGCAGCACAACTGGTCACACATAGATTAAATAAATCAGTCTTTTTTAAAGAACTAGGAAGCATTGGAAGCTTGGAAATCCAAAATCAAAACGAAGAAAAAGCAAGTCCTTGTGCACAATCACTCCAGTATCAATAATATCTTGGGCTATAAGAACAGGATATTGATCATGACCTGTAGCGACTGTAGTAAGGAGAAGCCAATCTTCTACATCGGTGATCATAATCTTCATTTCTGTCATAGCCTCAGTCATATCCTCTATCACACTAAGAATTTCGTCATCTACCACTGCCACCACCACTAACTCCTCCTCTGCCACCTCCACCACCCTATGAGTTGCTCTGTCCATGTAAATGCCTGGTGGTGTAGGTGTGTGCGGTCTCTTGGTGATAGAACAATCTACATGAATTCTACTACCATTCAGCTCCATCTTATTTGCTTTTTCCATAGCCTCCTTAGAGTCATCAAAATAGACAAAATAAACAAAAACAAATCCACATGACCTCCCAGTTCGTTGATCATAAACCACATTAACACCTTTCAGTGGTCCATATCAAGAAAACACTTCATGAAAATCTCTGCGACAACTTGAGAGCCTGTATACAAACTGAGGCTAAATACACCCAGGCGAATGTTAGGATCTGGGCTCACCCTGCTGCCACTATGCCTTCTGCGATTAGACATTGAAGAGTGACTCTGGCTCCTCTGCCACCTATACTCTGGTTGGGACCTACTTTGAGATTGTCTCTGTGAGAGTGCGACCTGGATGGAGTGTAGCATCTATGAGAATGTCTCCTTGACTTTGACCTGGATTTTGATCTTGGTAGATGGGATTCAGAATATTTGGAAACTCTTAATGAACTATGAGATCCTGACCTGCTTTCTGATTTTACATGAGCAGGAGGAGTTCCTGTTGGAGATTTTGACAGAGAGCGAGACTGCCTGCTCTTCATGTCTACTAAGTGCTCCAGAGAACTAAATAAGAGATAGAAGTCTTAGCTCAAGGGTTGACGGTCTAGTCACCTGGCTGTTTGGACTGTGGGGAGAAAGGAGGAGGCCACTACAATGGCCGAGGCGTTCCACTCGCCCTAGCTCACATGTTCAGGTAAAATGCCCTTAGCTCATTTTTAGGTGAGTCATTTGTTTCTTCCATTGTGTTACTTTTTAGTTCTTTGTATACTCTGTATATTAATCCTCCATCAAATGTATATCTAGCAAAGATTCTCATTCACTTTGTAAAGTTTCTTTTCAGTTGATTATCCATTTGGATGTACAAAAGCTTTTGATTTTGTGACACCCCATTTGTCAATTGTTTGCTTTATTAATTCCTTGGCAAATGGTATCCTGTGCAGAAAATTCTAGCTCACATCTCTATCTTGTAGGGTACTGCCTGTGTACTACCTGTAGAAACTTTAACTTTTCAGGTTTCAACTTGAGGTCTTTGATCCATTTGGAGTTAATTCAGATGCAGTCTGATAGATATGAGTCTAACTTCATTCTGCATGTGACCCAATTTTTCTAGCACCAATTGTTAAAGATGCTGATTATGTTTCTGCTTTGTTGTCAATGTCAGATGGCTGTCATTGCAAGTACTCATGTTTAGTCTTCTGTTTTGTTCCATTTTTATATGTCTGCTTTTTGTGCCTGTATCATATTTTTTATTACCACATGTCTATAATACATCTTGTTTCCTGGAATGATAGTTTCTTTAGTATTATATTTTTGGTTCATGATTGCTTTGTCTATCAGAATCTCTTCCGGCTCCATATGATTTTAAAAATATGTTGTGATGAATATTATAGGTATTTTGTGTGAGATTGTATTACATCAGTAGTTGCTTTTGGTAAGATTGCTCATGTTCATAATATTAATTCTACCAATCTACGGACAGGAGATATTTTTCCAATTCTTAGTCTTTCTCACTTAAAATATTTAAAGTTCATATTGGAGAAGTCTTTCTCCTACATGGTTGGGTTTATTCCAAAGTATTGATTGTCTTAGATGATATTCTAAATGAGATGGTGTCTATGAGCACCTTCTTAGGATGTTTTTTGGGGGTGTATTTTTAATTTTTATTTTATGTCTGTTGGTGTTTTTCCTGTTCACTAAGTATGTACACTATGTCCATACCTGATACTTGTGGAGATCTGAAGAGGGTGATGGTTTTCTCTGAAACTGGAGTTGGAAAAAGTTGGCAGACATTGCATTAGGTGCTGGGGACTGAGTTTGGATTCTCTGGAAAAGCAGCCAGTGTTCTTAACTGCTGATCCATTTCTGATTTGTATGTGGTCTGTTCCAAGTTTGCACAGTTAAGATTCATTTAAAAATTTAAAGCACACTGTGGACCAACAAAGCAAGGTAACAAATGTATCTTAGAAACCATTACTAGCACCTTTGCTGAGCAGTCTGTTTCATAGTTAGCACTCGAAAGAATGATCTTGGGCTTCTTGTCTTCATTTCAGTTTATTTTTGTTCTTCTACTATATACATCTGCCAACCTGGAAGATATTCTGACATAGTGTGGTCCCATAAATATCACTCAGCAATATGAGCATCTAGGTTTGCAAACCGATCACCATAGATACATCCTGCCTCTTCTTCCACCTGCTCTCCTTCCTCCTGCTCTTCATTCTGCTCCTCCTTTTTGTATAGAAAATAAATAATAGTTAATATCACACATTTCTTTATTATGTTGGATAAAATCATTGAAATCACTATTGTTAATAATAGAACTCAGTTCTTTCCCTGCTCTCCCTTGCCTTCCCATTCTATTTTATTTTTAATTAATTTATTAGTTAATTTTTTGCTTATTCACTTTAGATCTCACTCACTGCCTCCTCCTGGTTACTCCCTCCCACAATCCCTCATGCATTCCACCTCCCCTTCTCCTCTGAGCAGGGGTCCCTGGATATCTCCCCACCCTAAAGTACTTTTTCTAATAAGGTGATTTTTATGCACCAAGACATTTTGCTGAAATTGGTGACTGTTTCTAGAAGTTTTCTGGTGGAAATTTTAGAATCTCTTATGTACAGTCTCATGTCATTTGTAAATAAGGATAATTTGACTTCATTTTCTATTTTTATCTTTATAATTTCCTTCTCTTGATGTATTTTTTCCAGCCAGTACTTTGAGCATTCTAGTGAAAAGAAATGGGAATAATGAACAGCTCTATTTCATTTCTGATTTTAATAAGATTTCTCTGAGTTTTTCTCAATGATAATATTGGCATGGATTTATACATATATGTCCTTTATTATGTTTGATGTACATTTTCTCTAGTTTTAGTTTCTCTAGGACTTTATCATGATAGCATATTGGATTTTGTCAAAGGTTTGTTTTGTGTGTTTGGTTTTGTTTGTTTTTTTTTGCCTCTATTGAGATGATTATGAAACTTTGTCTTTAATTCCATTTATATAATTAATTTATTTATTTATTGATCTATCTGTGCATTTCTGAGATAAAGTCAACTGATTGTGGTACATGACATTCTTAATATGAATCTATATTCAGATTGCTAGCATTTAAAAAAAAGATTTATTTATTATATATAAATACATTGTAGCTGTCTTCAGACATACCAGAAGAGGGCATTAGATCTCATTACAAGCCACCATGTGGTTGCTGGGATTTGAACTCAGGACCTCTGAAAGAACAGTAGTGCTCTTAACCGCTAAGTCATCTCTCCAGCCCCAGATTGCTGGGATTTTATTGAGGAGTATAGTACCATGTTTATCAGTGACACCAAGTTGTAGCTTTGGGATTTTTGTTATTTTATGTTTATGTAGTTACAGTTATAATTGCTTTATAATTTTGGGGAATGCTCCTACTTGTGGGAACTGGGATCTAGAGGGGACAGGGAGAGGGAAGAAGGTAAAGCCATAAACCCTGGAAACAGACTCCAGAGACCAACATTGAGGTGCAGATCTAATTTATTGTGCAGCAGCAAATGCTTTTTATACAGCCTTTGGTCCAAAGGGAGATCCACAGGAGCTCTGGAGAAGCCAACCATCTCACTGACACTATGGGGAGGTTCCAGGATGCCAGAACCTGAGTAGACTTCCAGGAAGATGGGAAGCAGCCATGGCCCTGTTCTGGGACAATTCTGAGGTTCCATTAGCTTGCTGTTTTGTGTCTATTTTGTGTCATACTGTATGCCAGCAGACATGGGCACTCATACTGTTAAAAAGGTATTGAAAACTCCCTCATCATCCATCAGGCCCCACTCTGGGGTCTCACCACCCACATCTCCCCCCTTTCTTTTAAAGAGGAGCTGTGTCATTGTAGGCACCATTGTTCAACTTTAGGGCCACGTGTTGTGTCAAAACCATGTCCATTGTCACATCAACTATGGTGGAAACTTGTTGCCATACAAACTGGAGTAGGCAGGGTGAAACATCTTGATGTACCACAGAGCAAGCATAGGGGTCAACACAGGTAACAACCAAGTAAGGAGAGGGCATTGGAACCAGGACATTGGCTCCAATCGTTAGTGTACTGGGCAAGCAATTTTGTGTGGAGGTTTTTTATTTTATTTTATTTTTTTTATGGCATTTACGTTGGATTCAACAAAATTTGACTCAACATAAAAGCAACATTCTTCCCCTAGCACAGCTCAAGTCCTCCCATATTTAGCTGTTATGAGATCTAGGGAACTCTTATGTTGCAACACCATTCCTGCCAGAGAGTTCATCTGGCACTGGGAGTGACTCCAGGCTTTCCATTGATAACGTCATGGCCTGGTGGAGTTTGTCCCTGAAGTCTGCAGTCAGGTAATGTGTCTGAAGGAGGTCCCTGTCAAAGAGCCCTATGGTCCCTAAGGAAAAGACAAGTCCAATCCCCACCAAGAGGGAACATAAGGGACTGAAGGTCTCTCTCGGTGAGATTTTGGAATGAAATTGCCATCTCCTTAGATCTGTGAAAGAACAAGAACAGGGACACAGTGAGAGGGAGAAGAAACATTCATACAGGCCCACACCAGAGGAAAAAATGGGGATACACATGTTAATTTTGTCACTGTGATGTTAGTGAGGCAAGGGCTTTCCAAATTTTTAGGTCCTATTAAAACATACAGGGGGTACTCCAGCCAAATCAAATGGGGATGTCATGTAACTCTGAGCAGATATCATTTGCAGCTCGGTGAGTTACTGAGGCATTAAGTGGCAAGGCTGCCAACGTTGGGTGAGCATTAGTGGCACAAATGAAGCATCGTGGGCAGTAAAAGGCACAAAATCAGCCACATATTGGATGTACTAGTTCCAGGAGATCATTGCCTGCATCTGCATCTTTTCCCAAGAAAGAATCTTATGCTTTATCTGCTCTGGCTGTTAGTGGGGACCAAAGACCTAGAAGTATTGATGGTACCCACAGCATAGCTGGCCATTGGTCTTATACATTTTTCCTGTGATTCCTTCTTGCCATTGTTCATCCCAGAGGTGAAGGACCCTATGTAGACATTTTCCTCCTTTTGTGGTATTTTGAGACAAAATTATATTCAGTCATGCAATACTGGTAGCAGCACTCTCCCCAATATTCTTGTTAGCATGCATCTTTAGCATTGATAACAGTGCTATCAAATGAGTTTGCATTTGGGTTGTTCTTATTTAACTATATTTTTTAGTTGTATCACTAAATTATTTGTTAATTGGAGTTTTTTAAACCTCATTGATCTTTGTGAATTTTACAACATGTACCCAACCCCACTCATTTCTTCATCACTTCATAGTCATCTTCCATCTCTGAAACCTCCTCTGCAAAAGAAAACAAAAACCAAAACAAACGTGAAAACATCTCACCATAGAAGCTGTAGTGTGCCAGAGTGTCCCACAGTACACCCTTTTATCCATACATCTTGCAAATGTTAATTATAATGAGTCTGGTTCAAGGCCCCTCAGTGGCAGCACAGGCTGGGAATTTACCGTGACCTCAGGGGGCAGGGTAGATTACTTACAATAAGCTATTTCTCCCATCCTCCAGCTCTACCTCTTTCATAATGCTCAGACTGTCTGCTTTTCTTACTTTCTCAACTGTCTGTCACATACTTGTACGTCATAGTGGTTCAACCACAAGGCAGGTGGACCTCTGGGTGGTCTCCCATGCGCATGCTACAGAGCATAGCAGGTGAGCCTCTAGGTGACTTCTGCCCATCTGCATGTTGGCAGGCAGGCAACCTCTGGGCCATTTGGTGGTTGGTTGGCTTTGTTCTTCTGATTTTTTGTTTTGATGTAGGAAATGGATGGCTATAAACTTCCTTTGTGGGAATACTTTTAATATGCTTAAGATATTTTTTAAAATTTCACCTAATTACAAGAATACTTGATTTTTTTCTTTGATTCATCATTTAATAATAAATTGTTTAATTTCCATGAGTATATACATTTACTAGAGTTTTGTTTGATTTTGTTTATAGCATAATGGTTCAACTTGGAAATGTAAAATTATTTCAATCTTTCTGTATTTGTAAAGAGTTTTTTGTATGCCAGTAGAGAAGCTTCCAGATACTGCTAAATAAAATCTGTATCCTTTGGTGTTTATGTGCAATACTCTATAATGTCCATTCAATGCCAGATATCTTTTAATTCTGAAAATTCTCTGTTTATTTCTTGTCTAGTTGACCTATCTATTGGAGAAAGTAGTGTGTTGAAATTATGATTTTTAAGTTTCTGTTAATTTGTGTCTTTAATTCCATTAAAATGCTTTAAATGAAAATAGGTGCACCAGAGTTTGGTGCATAAATGCCTAGTATTACAATATTATCTTGCTCAATTGATGCCTTTATTTGTCTCTTCGGATTAGTTTTAGTTTAAATTGTATTTTTTTCAGATATAAGGATGCTGACATTTCTGTCCTTTCAGTGTCCTATCTATCCTAAGGGGGTCTATCTTTAAAGGGAAGGTAAGCTTCTTGTAGACAACAGATTGATTTGTTTCCCGGTTTCCTGTCCATAAGCCCCCATTCCTTCCCCTCCCCCATACAAGTATTACCCAATCCCTTCCCCCTCCCCGATACAGGTCCCCCCCCATTCCCCTGGACTGGGGCGTCCAACCTTCACAGGGCCAAGGACTTCCCCTTCCACTGGTGCCCCAACAAGGCTATTCTCTGCTACATATGCAGTTGGAGCCCTGGGTCAGTCTTTCGGTAGTGGTTTAGTCCCTGGAAGCTCTGGTTGATTGACATTGTTGTTCTTATGGGATTGAAAGCTCCTTCAACTCTTTCAATCCTTCCGCTAATTCCCCCCAAGGGAGTCCTGTTCTCAGTTTGGTGGTTTGCTGCTAGCATTGCCCTCTGTATTGGACATGATCTGGGTATGTCTCTCAGGGGTGATCTATTTCCTGTCCCTTTCAGCATGCATTTTCTAGCTTCATCAATCTTATCTAGTTTTGGTGGCTGTATATATATGGGCCACATGTGGGTCAGGCTCTGAATGGCCATTCCTTGAAGCATTGCTCTAAACTTTGTTTCCATATCCCCTCCTATGGATATTCCCTCCCCCCTTTTAAGAAGGAGTGCGAGCATCCTCAATTTGGTCATCCTTCTTCTTGAGATTCCTGTGCTTTGTAGACTGCACCTTGGGTAGTTCCATCTTTGGGCTAATCTCCACTTATCAATGAATGCATACCAAGTGTGTTTTTCTGTGATTGGGTTACCTCATTCAGGATGGTATTTTCTAGTTCATTCCATTTGCCTATGAATTTTATGAAGTCATTGTTTTTGATAGCTGAGTAGTACTCCATTGTGTAGATGTACCACATTTTTTGAACCATTCCTCTGTTGAAGGGCATCTGAGTACTTTCTAGATTCTGACTATTATAAATAAGGCTGCTATGAACATAGTGGAGCATGTGTCTTTGTTGTATGTTGGAGGATCTTTTGGGTATATGCCAGGAGAGGCATAGCTGGGTCCTCAGGTAGTGGAATGTCCAATTTTCTGAGGATCCTCCATACTGATTTCCAGAGTTGTTGTACCAATTTGCAATCCCACCAACAATGGAGGAGTGTTCCTCTTTCTCCACATCTTGCCAGCATCTGCTGTCACCTGAATTTTTTATCTTAACCATTCTGACTAGTGTGAGGTGGAATCTGGGGGTTGTTTTGACTTGCATTTCCCTGATGACTAAAGATGTTGAACATTTCTTTAGTTGCTTTTGGCCATTTGACAATCCTCAGCTGAGGATGTTTTGTTTAGTTCTGTACCCCATTTTTAATAGGGTTATTTGGCTCTCTGGAGTCTAACTTCATGAGTTCTTTGTATATTTTGGATATTAGCCCTGTATCAGATGTAGTACTGGTAAAGATCTTTTCCCAATCTGTTGGTTGCCGTTTTGTCCTAATGACAGTTTCTTTTGCCTTACAGATGCTTTGCAGTTTTATGAGTTCCCATTTGTCGATTCTTGATCTTAGCACATAAGCCATAGGTGTTTTGTACAGGAAATTTTCCCCAGTGCCCATGTGTTTGAGAATCTTCCCCACTTTTTCTTCTATTAGTTTGAGTGTATCTAGTTTGATGTGGAGGTCCTTGAACCACTTGTACTTAAGCTTTGTACATGGTGATAAGAATGGTTCGATCTGCATTCTTCTACATGCTGACCTCCAGTTGAACCAGCACCATTTGTTAAATATGCTATCTTTCCTCCATTGGATGGTTCTAGCTCCTTTGTAAAAGATCAAGTGAACATAGGTGTGTGGGTTCATTTCTGGGTCTTCAATTTTGTTCCACTGATCTACCTGCCTGTCTCTGTACCAATACCATACAGTTTTTATCACTATTGCTCTGTAATACTGCTTGAAGTCAGAGATGGTGATTCCACCAGAAGTTCTTTTATTGTTGAGTATACTTTTCACTATACTGGGATTTTTGTTATTCCAAATGAATTTGCAAATTGCTCTTTCTATCTCTATAAAGAATTGAGTAGGACTTTTGATGGGTATTGCATTGAATCTGTAGATTGCTTTTGGCAAAATTGCCATCTTTTTTATATTAATCCTGCCAATTCATTAGCATGGGAGATCTTTTCATCTTCTGAGATCTTCAATTTTTTTCTTCGGAGACTTGAAGTCCTTGTTGTACAGATCTTTCACTTGCTTGGTTAAAGTCACACCAAGATATTTTATATTATTTGGGACTATTGTGAAGGGTGTCATTCCCTAATTTCTTTCTCAGCCTGTTTATCCGTTGAGTAGAGGAAGGCTACTGAGTTATTTGAGTTAATTTTATACTCCGACACGTTGCTGAAGTTTTTTTTTTTTAATCAGGTTATGTAGTTCTCTGGTGGAACGTTTGGGGTCATTTAAGTATACTATCATATCATCTGCAAATAGTGATACTTTGATTTCTTCCCTTCCAGTTTGTATCCCTTTGACCTCCTTTCCCTGTCTGTTTGCTCTGGCTAGAACTTCAAAAACTATATTGAATAAGTAGGGAGAGAGTGGGCAGCCTTGTCTAGTCCCTGATTTTAGTGGGATTGCTTCAACTTTCTCTCCATTTAGTTTGATGTTAGCTACTGCTTTGTTGTATATTGCTTTTACTATGATTAGATATGGGCCTTAAATTCCTGATCTTTCCAGAACTTTTTTCATGAAGGGGTGTTGAGTTTTGTCAAATGCTTTCTCAGCATCTAATGAAATGATCATGTGGTTCTTATCTTTGAGTTTGTTTATATAGTGGATTACATTGATGGATTTTCATAAATTAAACCATCTCTGCATCCTGGGATGAAGCCTACTTGATCATGATGGATGATCATTTTGATGTGTTCTTGGATTCAGTTTGCAAGAATTTTATTGAGTATTTTAGTGTCAATAATTATAAGGGAAATTGGTCTGAAGTTCTCTTTCTTTGTTGGGTCTTTGCGTGGTTTCAGTATACGAGTAATTGTGGCTTCATAGAAGGAATTGGGTGCTCTTCCTGTGTCTATTTTGTGGAATAGTTCCACTTAACTACTGGCTAGCCGCTGGCTGCATCTTTTAACTGATGAGTTGAATTCATTAATATTTGGAATTACTGTTGAAAAGTGTGTTTAAATTATATTCATTTTGTTGTGTTTTCCTGGTTGATTTCTTATTCATCCTTTGTATTTTATTATAGTTTGGTTTGTTCCTAGAATCTCTTGACTGTGCCTATTGTCTCTTCAGTTCAACCTATTGCTTCCAGATTTCCATTCACAGTTTTTTCACTGATTTTTGAAAAGCATTTTGCCTCATGGAAAGTTTTCTTTTCTCCATCAACTATAGGATATACTTTAGAGAAGCTTCCATGTACTGCTGAATAGAATATGTATCCTTTTGTGTTTATGTGATCTAGCAACCCAGATTGGCAGTCATGGTCATTTACAACTTAAAGTGCATTATTCCTGTCACTTCTGATTCTAACAGTTTCTATTGAGAAATTAGCTGTTATTCTGATGAGCTTTAATTTCTATGTGACTTGTGGTTTTTCTTTTGAAGCTCTCAATAATTTCTTTGTTTTGTATACTTAGTGTTTTGACTATGATGGGCCATGGGAAATTTCATTTGTGGTCTTATCTAAGTTGTAAGTCTGTGTGTTTCTTGTATCCTTAAGAATATATCTTTCCTTAGTGAGAGCAACTTTTCATATTTGGTCTCCTTAAATACTTAGTCTATGAGAATGACCTTCTCCCTCATCTATGCCTATAGTTCGAGATTTGGCCTTTTGATGCTGCCCCTCATTTCCTGTATGTTCCTTCCCTGTGCTTTAAATTTTTTTTATTCTTTTGCTTATTTGGCCTAGATCCTCTACTTCATCTTCTAGTACTAATATTCTATCATTTGCTTGATTCATTTTACTTGTAAGACATTCTCCTGAGTTTTCTAATTGGAAAATTGAGTTTTCTAATTCCACCATGGTTGAAGAAGAAAAGAAAAATTGTAAGAACCAATATACCAAGAAGTCCGTTGTGGAACAGTCTCTCCTAGACATGGCTGTTTTAACAAGATGGGAATAACAGTGATATCAATGTATATGATAATATAGAAGGGGAAACTTTCAAGGGTGCTTGATTTAACATCCCTAGACAAAGAACTATAGGCAACTATTGACAGTTATGAAAAGGCAATGAGCCTCCTTCTTGGATGACCAATGCAAAGTGGTCAAACTTGGAATCATGTAGTCACAAACCACAAAAATGAACTCAGAAGGTTTCATTTATATAACAAATATAGTTTAAAAAGAGACTATCAACTCGAAGGAAAATTGGTGAGGGGGTCTGGATGGGAGAAAGAGGAGGGAGAATGTTGCGATTCTATTTCAGTTAAAACAGTGAAAAAATTCTGTCTTCACTTAGCTTGTGTTCTTTTATTAATGTTTCTATCTTCATTGGATTCAGTTTTTAAATCCTTAACCATCATCTCATTCAACTGTGTTGTGGTGGTTTGAGTATGCTTGGACCATAGGGAATGTTAGGAGGTGTGGCTTTGTTAGAGGAAGTGTGTCACTGTGGAGGTGAACTTTGGAGGACTTCTAAGCTCAGGCTCTATCCATTGTGGAAGAGAGGTTCCTCCTAGCTGCCTGAAGATGCCAGTCTTCTCTTGGTTGCCCTTGGAATAAGATATAGAACTCTCAGCTCTTTCTCCACCTGTCTGAATGGTGCCTTGTTTCCCACCTTGATGATAATGGACTGGACTTCTGAACCCATTAGTCAGCTCTAATTAAATGTTGTCCTTCATAAGAGTTGCCTCAGTCATGGTATCTCTCCACAGCAATGGAAACCCTAATTAAGAATTCTATGTTTCCCTGGCTGTCCTGGAACTCCAGGCTCTCAAACTAACAGAGGCCCACTTGTCTCTGTCTCTAGAGTGCTAGGATTGCAGGCATGCATTAGCATGCCCAAATTCCTAAATGAATTTTTTAATGTAGAATTTACCATCTGCTCTTAGAATCAGTGCATTGAGAATCTCAATTATGCATACAATTGTTGGAAATGATCTTAGAATATCCCACTGGTAACAAGCACATAGAGGATGAATTAAAAATTAGACCACAACTCTATCTCCCAATTTTCAGAAAAGGTTGTTCTAGCATCCTCACAAAGAGCTTTTGTGACTAATAGGCTATAAATAAATGTAACTTTGATGTATTATGCAGCATGTAGTCTTACTAGAACAGAGACAAATGAGGAACATAGATGCTCTGTTCAGAAACATCAGAATACTTAATGATGAAGTACAACTAAGGTGTGTGTGTGTGTGTGTGTGTGTGTGTGTGTGTGTGTTTGTGTAGTGTTTCCAGAGAAATGTTTTCAGATGGTCCTCATGTGCAGATATATTAGTGTTTATATATTTTATAAGCTATATAATTACAAATTCGTTTTTCCATGAGCTTCTGCAGCTTTTATTTTTGCATATAAACCACTGGGGGAGTCTTGATGGTGTGGGCACCCTAGAGATTACACTGGAGTTCTGAGGGCTCCAGACACTAGTTGGGAAGTCAGGTGACAGAAACAATGATTCAGACCAATCACATGAATACAAAGCTGGGGTCTCCAGCAGGGCTCCAGTGGGTTAGGCATGGATGTCTAAGGAAGCAGTGACAGGAGAGGGGCCAGCATTAGGCCGGCCTTGAGCAACCTGGATGACATCAGGGACAGAGGATCTGGTAGCTCCAGGGATCTTCAGTCCATGACTTACATGGCCAGTGGGTTCCTGAAGGACCTGCCAGCAAACTTGGCTTTGTTGCCCAGCTCTTCCTTGATTCTAAGGATCTGATTGTACTTGGCCAGGCACTCAGATTGGCAGGGGGCATGTGTTTTGATCTACCCAGTGCAGAGCCCCATCACTAGGTTGGCAATGAAAGGGTTCTCAGTCTCCCTAGATCAATGGGACACCATGACGCCCCAGCCATTGGACTTGGCCAGTTTACACACTTGCAGAGAGACTCGGTTATAGAGCTGATCTGGTTTACTTTGAGCAGGAAGCTGTTGCAGTAATTCTTGCCTGCAGCCTTGGCAATCTGCTTAGGGTTTGTCACTATGAGGTCATTGCCCACCACCTGGATGCCTTCACCAGCTGCGAACTTCTGTCAAGCATCCTAGTCATCCTGGTCAAAGGGGTCTTCAATGGACACCATTGGGTAGTCCTGGATGAAGGACTTACAGGTCAGCCAGCAGGTTGGGTGTGATGTACCTGCTGAAGTCATCTGAGGACTTGAAGTCCAGGTCACCCTTGCCAGCCCTGTAGAACTCGGAGGCAGCTAATTCATGCTAATGACAACCTGGTCACTGTTGCCAACCTTTGCCATTGCGGTCTTGAGCAGCTCCAGTGTTTCTTTGTTCTCTAGGATGTTAGGTGCAAATCCACCTTCATTATCCACATTGGTGGCATCTTTCCCATACTTCTCCTTGATGACATTCTTTAGTTTGTGGTAAACCACTGCTCCAGTGCTCATGCCTTCCCAGAAACAGGATGACTCCACAGACCAGATCATGAACTCTTGCATGGCCAGCTTGGTGCCAGTATGAAAACTGCCATTGATCACATTGAAAGCTGGGACCAGAAGTATGGATTCAGGGTTGCCGGCAAAGTCAGCAATGTGACAGTAAAGGGGCACCATGCCCTTTTCCCATGGCACCAGCTTTGCAGACAGCCAGGGACACTCCTAGGATAGCATTTGCACCAAATTTAGATTTATTCTCAGTGCTATCCATCTTGATCAGCAGCTGGTCAATCCACAACATTCAGTTTTTTGTTAACTAGAGCAGGTGCAATAGTGTTATTGATGTGCCCAACAGTCTTTGAGATACCCTTCCCCATGAAGCAGGTCTTATCATTGTCTCGGAGTTCTAGGGCCTCATAGATGCTAGTAGATGCATTGCTAGGCACCGCAGCTTGGAAGAGACCTTTTGCTGTGTAGAGATCCATTTCAACAGTGGGATTCCCACAGAAGTTGAAGATCTCTCTGGCATAGATCCTGAGAATAGACATGGTGAACTTTTGGCCGTTGTATCACTGTGAAGGAAGTAAATAGGGTCCTGTAGACACTGAAGAGACCGTTAAGGACAGACATGAGTCCTACTCTGTACCCGAGAAGCACATCACAAATTCATTTTTAAAAAATCTGCTAATGTTTCTCTAAATATATATCTCATTTTTTCACTATTAATTTTAATAGGAGTTTAGATTGTGGTTGTTAATTTTGTGTATTATCTAGATCAAATTAAGGATGCAACAGAGTTAATAAAAAATGACTCTGGGTAACTTTGAGGGATTTCTTGAAAGAGAGTTGCATTTGAATGAATGCAGTAGGTGAAGGTGAGCTCAGTGTAATAGACAAGAAAGAATGAATTTGGTGTATGCTGTAGCTGGTACTTACCCTCTTCCATGATCTTGGACATTGCTATTCCTACCTCTTACATCAGGGCTTACACTCCATCTGCTCCTCTTTTTCTTAATTCTTTGACTAATTATGTACTAGAATTATACAAGTAGCTTTCCTAGGTCTTGAAGTTTCTGTTTTCTTAACCATCTAAGTCAATTACTCAGAATAAGTATTTTTATACTTTTAAAAAGATGGACTACTTTCTTGTAGTTCTGCTTTTAAAAGAACTCCAAGATGCAAGACAAAATTGTGTATAGATATATCCCTGTGTTTACATGTATATGTACATGCATGTAGCCATGTGTACAGTAAAGCATCTCTCATATGCCATGGTTCCCCATTTGTTCAGAGCCGCACCATCTACTCCACAACCATTAGGCTCTTACATGTCTACCTAGAATATCCTTCTTTTCACATCCAAGCAAATATCAATACGCACTCTTATTTCCTTACCTTTTTACCCAGCGATGGCATATTACACATGTTGTTGGTATCAGTGGCAAGCACACCTGTATGATTAGTTCCATTTCTCTGAAGAGCCTTAGGTAGCATTTACAATGTATTCTTTATGTGTTATCTTCTGGGTCTCTTTGCAAGTATTGTTTTGGAACACCGGGCTTCGGATTAATAAGTGAAAGTATTTCCCCTTTTATCAGATATTAGTATAGAGATTACACTTAAATCACAAAGATAATTTAAAGATTTTCTCTTTCTTTTTGGTTTTTGTATTTGTTTTGTTTTGTTTTGATGGTCTTGAATAATTGCAATATCATTTGTGCCTGAGCAAAATTCTGCTGTGAAGGTATTTATTTAGGACTGCTGCTATTTGGAGCATTTGTTTTGGGGGGTGGTTATTTTATTACAGGATAATCCATCTCATTCAATTTCAAAATTTATCCATGTAAAATGCAGCAAAGTAATCCACCTGACTTTTATTTGTCTCTTTTGGGACAGATAGGGTCACTTGTCATCTTTGTCTTTGTCCTTTCTGCAGTTAGGTCATTGAACCCCTTCACTGCTTTGTACTTCTTTTGTTTACTTCTTCTAGAATAGCTTCCTTATTTATTACTTTTGAAAAGTATTAGTGGATTAATGTATTATTATTGTAAGTGGAAATAAAAGGAAGAATTGGTCATTTATCTTGTCTTTCTTTTCTGAACTCAGCACCCTTCAGCTAAGCTAAATGCTTGCTGAAGGGAAATTTTTCTTTGTGAGAATTTTCTAGCTAATAAATGGGAAAAAGATGATAGGGTTAGAAGATCACTTCTGTACCCAGCAAACAATACATCTGGGCAGCAAAAGTTGACAGTGCTAACATTACACAAAAGGGATGCAAACCGGTGTTACATATTTCTGTGGTCTTGGCAAAACAGTGAATTTTATCTGACCAAACCTATTAAGATAACTCCAGCTTAACAAGAAATACAGATCAGAGGGAAAGGTAAATATTTCTTCTTCCCAATAGGAAGCCTCGACTTGTTTGAACACTGTTTTCTCAAAAAAAAAAATGAACATTGCTTATGGCAGAACAGATTGGTAATTAGTAAACTTCATCTGGTTTGGGAAGCTCACACATACACTGTTTTGCTTGGAAGCCATAGCTAGGGGCTTCCTTGAATGGAATTTCCCTTCCATTTAAAGCTATGCCTACAGGTTGTTATAAGAAACACTACTTCCTTTTGGGAACATGGAATTTCTAAGCCAGTGATGTCTCTCACACTTACCTTAAAATCTCATTTTCTTGTGCCTTGAGTTGCCTTTGAAGTGGTAGAACAGACTGGGCAGCTATTAGGATTCCCACTGAAGAAACATCTGATACTCCTACATGGAAAAAAATCATAATCAAGTCTTTATAAATGATTTTCAGTGGCTTTTGTAGTTGAGTGATTCTGAGGGTCCACTTGAACAGAAGACAAGAAGAAATGTTAAGAAGCAAAGTAAACAGGGACTCACCTCAAAAAATCAAAAAAGAAGCCATCCTCAGGACAAATGGGGTTTCACAAAATACAGATGGGAACGTTTTATGCAATAAAAGAAACCTAAAATATATACAAACTAGGACAGCACGTGCTATATGTTTAGATTTTGAATTGAATGTCATATGAAACATTTAAGAATGGAGAAAATTGAATGTTGTTTTTATGATATTCTGGAAACACTACTTCAGCAGCCAGGATTGTTGTCTTAGAAATAGTCCCTATCTTCAGAAAATATGACAAAATATGTATGGCTAAAGTGATAGTAATGTCTGGGATGTGTATCTACAGAATCTATTACAGGTGAAAGGTAGCAATCACACAGTCTCAGCAAGTAGCAGCACAAGATGGCACCGAGGTGTCTCAGGAAGCCTCTCTGTTTTCATAGATGCTTGAACTATGGAAATAGGGACTCGAGTGTCCTCTATTTTTTACCTTTCTGTGGCTCTTAGATAATTTGTTATTGGCCATATGGTACATTTTATATTTCTATAGTATAGTCCTGTTCCACATGTATTTTCTCTTATAGGAATTAAGCTAGAGAAATAGGTTAGGACAATGTAAAAATGAATCAAATTTCAAATCCGTGCATCAACAGGATCAAACATTAAACAGTTTGGCGTTTCCCCTTTGTTACAAGCATCACAATGACATTTAACTCCTTATATGCTAATTTAAAATGGCATGAAAAAAAGCTGATGTTATTAAAGACTGCCTAAGTAAGAAAAGAGTTATAAGTCAAAGGTTTCAAAAAGAACATAGCTTTTTGCTTGTTTTTCTATTTTTGTTTTTTTAATAAGAGAATGTCCTTATTCTTAAAAACTGTGGGCTGAAGTATTAAAAATTCATGAGGACTGAAAATTATTCTCAAAGAGTTACACACACACACACACACACACACACACACACAATGATGTACATATATTCACACACAGACATACACACATGAACAGATACATTCACACACACATACACACATGTAAAGCAAAAGTAGCAAACTGTTACTAGTTGTTGATGGTATTAGAAAGTTCATAATATTCTATAAATTTCTCTTTCTTTAGAAATATCCAAAGTGAATTGTTATGGATAAAAATACATAGAAATCAATTTGAAGTCTCCACTATTCTAGGGTGAGATAATAATTTAAGCACCAGAAAAGAACAATGAATACAATTGTTTGGAACACTCTTCAATCTATAAAAATTCATGAGTTCGTGACAGTACTTCATAACAAGCTAATATCTTGTCATTCAACATTGCATTTTACTATCATCTTGTTAATCTAAAATCTGATAAGGAAATGATTTAATATTTCTTTTATTCCATACAAAGTAACAGATATTGGATGTTGGAAAGTATTTCATAGAAATATTACCATAACAAATGTGGAAGGAATAATAAAATTAAAATCACAAGTTTGCAACCACTAACAAAATAAAAAGCCCAAGGCTCTTAAATACTAGTGGAGATTTTATAACAAGTGTTAAAATTAGATAGCCAATCTTAATGGTACAACATATAAACCAGAGACAAGGCTGAGTGAAGCAGGAGGAATCCAAGTTCAATGCCTCTTTGGGCTATGTAGCAAGTTTGAAGCCAGTCTGATCCATTTGATGAGACCTGTGTCAAATGAAAACAAAAAAGCCTAGGAATATAGTTTAGTGCTTTTCTAGCATGTGTGAAGCTTTATGTTCAATGCCCAGTATTTAAAAACTTAAGTCAATGTTCATCACACTTAAAATGTGAGAGGATGATGTTATAATGTTGCCTTTAAAGTGCCAAAAGAGACTGGGCAGCTATTAGGATTCCCATTGAAGAAACATCTGATACTCAGACACAGAAAAAAATATATGTAATCATGTCTTACATGATGCTTTCTTCTAGAATGTGTGTTTCTTGGGTGTTATCAAGCACCTAGAACTAATTATCATTGGGAAGAAACTGCAGAAATTGGAAAACAAGTTAAACAATACCAGGAAGTGATCTGTGAAAGGTAGAATATGGAGTTTTTATGAGAGTAATTAACTTGGTTTATTCAAGAAATCCAGGAAAAGAAAAGACCATCGGAAAAGAGATGAGTGCAACTGACTGCAGGCTGTGTCCCCACTTAGATGCTGATCTAAATAAGCCTAAGATAAATAGATTCATGAGGAAATCAGGAGAAACAAAGCTATGTTAACTAAAAAGAAATAAAACTTTATGCTGAATTACACTATATTCTGAACTTTAAGGAAACAACTATTGAACATTCATTCACTGAGATCTGACTGATTCCATGTCACGTATGTGGCACTGTGAGCAAATAAGAGGAGCAGAACATAGAGTCTTCCCTACAAGGAGCATAGCATACATACAGGGAAGTGGGCTGTGCACCTGGTCTCTATATGTAATACACATTATGAGAGAATAAACTTATGGAAGCCCACATGCAGAAATCCTATTGGCTGGAGGAACCATGGAGGACTTCTGAGAGCTGTGGAAAGCTTATTAGATTGATAGATGATACACAGATGGACAGATAGATACATAGATGTATGGATACAAAAGTACATAAATACATAGGGATCCATTTTGTTTTTAATCATAAAACTTATCCTTTGGTTTTCATCTTAATTACATGGCAAAGACATAAAAATGTTTGCCTTTTCATGACATTTTAACTGACATAAAAGATAAAACCATGTCTTCTTTATTTCCTGGCAAATATAGTCTTTCGTAGAATGACTAGAAATATAAGTAAGACCACATGTAGTAAATCTTTATAGAAATATTTGCTGAGGTCCTAGAATACAGTGAGGTATTCACCAGAGAGGACTAATCAGACTTGGTTTTAAGCTAAAAGACAGTTGTTATTAACTACCGGGCAACTGTACTGGTTGTTTGACCCCATTGTAACCTCTCAAGCCTTTCTTAGGGTAAGCATGTAAGAAAAAATCTTGGGTTGATACACCTCAATTAGCAAGAAAAGTTTGCGAGAATCAGAACTACAGAAGCCAAAAAGCAAACACATATAGGGACTTAAACCCAAAACTATAGATTTGATGGATTAGTTCTTTATTCTCATGCTCACACGTGTTGCTGTCTATATGTTGTGTTCTAAGGCCTAAATGGTTTCAGTTGTGCTAAGGTCTAGGGGCCTATTAAGGTTGGAAGACCCGTTACATGAGCAGTGTAGGTTAATGGTAGAATATTTACCTTTCATAAGACATTATTGGGAAAAAGATAGGCTTTCTAAATTCTCGAAAATATTTGTATATAGGTGTCACATATTGTATGGGCTGAGGAAATCTCTCTGTAACAATATACTGCAAAGGCCTGAGCTTTAGGTCTAGCATTGATAATAAAATGTGCTGGGCATCCAAATACATAAATACCAAATAAATGTAGTTACATCTCCTCCACTTCAAATCTGAGATGCTGGATGTTAAGCCATCTTCCATCCTGAGAAGACCAGAACAACCACATGCTGGCCTTTCAGAATATTTTCTTTCTGCTTACAAACAAGCTAAAACATGATGCCTAAACACTGTCTAATGGAGTCTTGTGAGTCCTATAATCTGGAGTCTTTCTGAATCCCTTTGTGACTATAAAGTCTGCAGAGAAACCTTTATTAAACTGATATCTATTATTCAAAACAGCTCACATTTCAGACCAATTACTACTTCCCAGTAAACTAATTGCCCAATTAGTCTTTGTTACAAATAACACCTAATACAGTGCCCAGTGGAGAAAGATATTTAACAATCCTTTATTGCCCAATTCATTTTCCTACAGCGACCTAAACAAGGCTCATACATTTTTGCCTATAATAGATATCACTCAAGGGTTGACTATAAATGAATTTCTTAAAACTAATTTTTATAAAAAATACTGGGTAGGCTTATGAATTATTTATTTTGTCTTTGTATGTCCTTGTCAAGAACAAGAAGATTGATCCTTGCCACTCTTTTTAGGACAGCCTCACTCAAGGGCAACTGTCACGGAAGTCTTTCTTCTCCATCCACCCTTCCTTCTCTGTGAAGTGTGTAGGAGTGTAGACAGGTGTGAACACAGTCTTCCTGAGCATCAGAAGAAACGTCTGCATACTTCACTAATGTGCATTACCCCAGCACTGTTGTAGTTGGTCTCTTAAAATATGAATCTTATCAAGAGAGCTTGAAAGTAAACTACCAAAATGGACATTATGAAATTGACTAATTGAATCCCCAAATTTGCTAAACTATTTTCAGACAAATTTTACTAATTCTTTTTTTTTCTCCATCTTTATTAAATTGGGTATTTCTTATTTACATTTCAATTGTTATTCCCTTTCTCGGTTTCCAGGACAACATCACCCTAGCCCCTCCACCTCTCCTTCTACATGGATGTGCCCCTCCCGGTCCTCCCCCCATTACCGCCCTTCCTCCAACAATCCCATTCACTGGGGGTTCAGCCTTGGCAGGACCAAGGACTTCCCCTTCCACTGGTGCCCTTACTAGGCTGTTCATTGCTACCTATGCAGTTGGAGCCCAGGGTCAGGCCATGTATATTCTTTGGGTAGTGGCTTAGTCCCTGGAAGCTCTGGTTGCTTGGCATTGTTGTTCACATGGGGTCTCAAGCCTCTTCAAGCTCTTTCAGTCCTTTCACTGATTCCTTCAACGGGGGTCCCATTCTCAGTTCAGTGGTTTGCTACTGGCATTCGCCTATGTATTTGCTGTATTCTGGTTGTGTCTCTCAGGAGAGATCTACATCCGGTTCCTGTCAGCCTGCACTTCTTTGCTTCATCCATCTTCTAGTTTGGTGACTGTATATGTATGAGTCGCATGTGGGGCAGGCTCTGAATGGGCGTTCCTTCAGCTTCTGTTCTAAACTTTGCCTACCTATTCCCTCCTAAGGGTATTGTTGTTCCCCTTTCAAAGAAGGAGTGAAGCATTCACATTTTCATCATCCTTCTTGAGTTTCATGTGTTCTGTGCATCTAGGGTAATTCGAGCATTTGGGCTAACAGCCACTTATCAATGAGTGCATACCATGTGTGTTTTTCTGTGATTGGGTTACCTCACACAGGATGATATTTTCCAGTTCCCTCCATTTGCCTATGAATTTCATAAAGTCATTGTTTTTGATAGCTGAGTAATATTCCATTGTGTAGATGTACCAAATTTTCTGTATCCATTCCTCTGTTGAAGGGCATCTAGGTTCTTTCCAGCTTCTGGCTATTGTAAATAAGGCTGCTATGAACATAGTGGCTGCTTCTATTCCTTAAGGAGTTATGGGGTTGTTTAAATGGTTTATCTGTTCCTGATTTAATTTTGGTACCTGGTATCTGTCGAGGAAATTGTCTATTTCAAGTTTTGTTGAATATAGGCTTTTGTAGTAGATCTGATGATTTTTTGAATTTTCTCTGATTCTTTAGTTATGTCTCCCTTTTTATTTCTGATTTTGTTAATTTGGACTTACTTTCTGTGTCCCCTAGTTCGTCTGACCATTGGTTTATCTATCTTGTTGATTTTCTCAAAGAACCTGCTTTTGGTTCTGTTGATTCTTTGTATAGTCCTTTTTGTTTCTACTTGGTGGATTTCAGCTCTGAGTTTGATCATTTCCTGCCTTCTATGCCTCCTGGGTGTATTTGCTTCTCTTTGTTCTAGAGCTTTTAGGTGTGCTGTCAAACTGCTGATATATGCTCTCTCCTGTTTCTTTCTGCACGCACTCACCGCTATGAGTTTTCCTCTTAGCACAACTTTCATTGTGTCCCATAAGTTTGGGTATGTTGTACCTTCATTTTCATTAAATTCTAAAAAGTCTTTAATTTCTTTCTTTGTTTCTTCCTTGACCAGGTTATCATTGAGTAGAGCATTGTTCAATTTCCACGTATATGTGGGCATTCTTCCCTTATTGTTATTGAAGACCAGTTTTAGGCCGTGGTGGTCTGATAGCACGCATGGGATTATTTCTATCTTTCTGTACCTGTTGAGGCCCGTTTTTTGACCAATTATATGGTCAATTTTGGAGAAAGTACCATGAGGAGCTGAGAAGAAGGTATATCCTTTTGTTTTAGGATAGAATGTTTTATAAATATCTGTTCAGTTCATTTGGTTCATATCTTCTCTTAATCTGCCTATACCTCTGTTTAATTTCTGTTTCCATGTCCATTGATGAGAGTGGGGTGTTGAACTATCCTACTACTATTGTTTGAGGTCCAATGTGTGCTTTGAGCTTTAGTAAGGTTTCTTTTATGTATGTAGGTGCCCTTGTATTTGGAGCATAGCTATTTAGGATTGAGAGTTCATCCTCGTGGATTTTTTATTTGATGAATATGAAGTTTCATTCCTTATCTTTCTTGATGAGTTTTGGTTGAAAATTGATTTTATTCGGTATTAGAATGGCTACTCCAGCTTGCTTCTTCAAACTATTTGTTTGGAAAGTTGTTTTCCAGCCTTTTACTCTGAGGCACTGTCTATGTTTGTCTCTTAGGTGTGTTTCCTGTAGGCAGCAAAATGCTGGGTCCTCATTGCATATCCAATTTGTTAATCTGTGTCTTTTTATTGGGGAATTGAGTCCATTGATGTTGAGAGATATTAAGGAATAGTGATTGTTGCTTCTGGTTATATTTGTATTTGAGATGAGATTATGTTTGTGTGCTTGTCTTCTCTTTGTTTCGTTGCAAAACGATTAGTTTCTTGCTTTTTCTACAGTCTCGCTTGCCTCCTCGTGTTAGGCTTTACCATTTATTATCCTTTGGAGGGCTGTATTTGTAGAAAGATATTGTGTAAATTTGGTTTTGTCATGGAATATCATGGTTTCTCCATCTATATTAATAGAGAGTTTTGATGTATACAATAACCTGGGCTGGCATTTGTTTTCTCTTAGGGTCTGTATGACATCAGTCCAGGATCTTCTGGCTTTCATAGTCTCTGGTGAGAAGTCTGATAGGTCTGCCTTTATATGTTACTTGACCTTGTTCCCTTACTGCTATTAATATTTTTCTTTGTTTTGTGCATTTGGTGTTTTGACTATTATGTGACAGGAGGAGTTTCTTTTCCAGTCCAATCTATTTGGAGTTCTGTAGGCTTCTTGTATGCTTATGGGCATGTCTTTCTTTAGGTTAGGGAAGTTTTCTTCTATGATTTTGTTGAAGATATTTACTGGTCCTTTGAGTTGGTAGTCTTCACTCTCTTCTATACCTGTTATCCTTAGATTTGATCTTCTCATTGTGTCCTGGATTTCCTGTATGTTTTGGGCCAGTAACGTTTTCCATTTTACATTATCTTTGATAGTTGTGTCAATGATTTCTATGGAATCTTCTGCACCTGAGATTCTCTTTCTATCTCTTGTATTCTGTTGGTGATGCTTGTATCTACAGCTCCTTGTCTCTTCCTTTGGTTTTCTATATCCAGGGTTGTCTCCCATTGTGCTTTCTTAATTGCTTCTATTTCCATTTTTAATTCCTTCACCTGTTTGTGTTTTTCTGTTATTCTTTCAGGGATTTTTGTGTTTCCTCTCTAAAGGCGTCTACTTGCTTATTTGTGTTTTCCTTCATTTCTCTACTGGAATTCTTTAAGTCTTCCTTGAAGTCCTCCATCATCATGATCAAATGTGATTTTAAATCTAGATCTTGCTTTTTTGTGTGTGTTTGGATATTCAGTGTTTGCTTTGGTGGGCTAATTGGGCTCTGATGTTGCCATGTAGTCTTGGTTTCTGTTGCTTGGGTTCCTGTGCTTGCCTCTCGCCCTCAGGTTGTCTCTGATGTTACCTCGTTTTGCTATTTCTGACAGTGGCTAGACTGTCCTACAGGCCTTTGTGTCAGGAGTGCTATAGACCTGTTTTCCTGTTTTCTTTCAGCCAGTTATGGGAACAGAGTGTTCTGCTTTCAGTCCTGTAGACCTTCCTGTCTACTGGTCTTCAGCTGTTCCTGTGGGCGTGTGTCCTAAGTCCACCAGGCAGGTCACTTGGGGCAGAAAACTTGGTCTCACCTCTGGTTTCGTGCCTGAAGTCGCTCCTTGGGGCTCGGTTTCAGCTCTCTGTGAGATCAACAACCAGAAGGGCCTACCCCGCCTTCTCTTGGGTCCCTGTGCACAGGGGTCCTAGATGGTGCTAGGCATTTTCCTCTACAGTCAGGCATGTGGGCAGAGAGTAGTCTCCTCTGGCTTCCCAAGTGTGTCTGTCCCTCTGAAGGTCTAGCTCTCCCTCCCATGCTATTTGGGTACAGGGGAGCTGTTTGACCGGGTGCCTTCAGATCTGGGCACAGTCTGGACTGCAGGGCTCTTGCAGCTTGAGTGCCCCTATCTTCTGTTCCTAGAAGCCCTATACAGTTTCCTCTTGGACCAGGGATGTGGGCACAAGTGGGAAGTATTGGCGGTCTCTCCTACACTGAACAGGTGTGTTGAGCTCTCTCTCCCATGTGGTTTGGGAGAAGAGAGCTATGGGCTGGGATCAGCAAGGTTCAGGCTTTGGCTAGAAACTGGAAGTGTCTGGTCCCAGAGCCTTTTGTGTCCTGAGTCCACTAGGCAGGTTCACTTGGAGTAGAAAAGTTGGTCTTACCTCTGGTCTCAGGCCTGAAGTCGCTCCTTGGTGCTAGGTTTCAGCTTTCTGTGAGGGCAACAACCAGAAGGGCCTGCCCAGCCTTTTCCCAGGCCCCTGTGCACAGGGGGGCCAGATGGCGCTAAGCATTTTCCTCAAATTTTACTAATTCTTATGAAGGTGCTAGCAGTAGGTTTTACTTGGAGCATTCAGGTAAATTTGTCATGTGTTGTCCCCCTTTCATTATATGTTGATATGTTGTCTTATTTTTATTTATATTATTGAGAATTTGAAAGATTAGCTCTTTGAAATAGTCCATATACTTTACAAGATTTGCCATAAGTGCTAAGAATTCCCATCCAGGTGTTCTGTTTCTGAACAACCTAATAGCCTAATGTGTTTCTCTATTTCTTCTCCCAGTTGCCTTGTGTTAGAGAACAATGCTCTCCATTGTACCGTTCACCGCAAATACCACTAATGTGTGCATCTGTAGCAGTCTCTAAGTTCCTTTTGCCATTATGAACTCTGCCTACCAAAGAACAAATGCTATCATTGTTATTTTTAAAAAGACAGCATGTTACCTTGAAAGGGTATTAAATTTTGAGATAAAATTCCCAGCTATACCAATGACCTTGTATACAACTTTAAATAATTTGATTAATGTTTATGATCCTGAGCTTTATATTTTATTCAACAATAACAATGGTATTGCCAATCTTTTGGGATTCTATAGTGACTAAGATACTTTAAGTGAATTGATCCATAATTAGTTCTTAATACTATAATTCACTGACACTGGGTTATTATTGATTATATAATACAATATTGTGGTTTCATGGTATTTTATGGGAGTAGGCATTGACATCAGAAGGATTATGTACAAAGATCTTGTATAAGGAAAGCTTGTGATTTGCAAAAGTCTATTGGGACAAAAGCAGAGAGATAGGAAGATCTGAGTAAAAAATCAACCAACTTTTGTTTGGTCCTAGGTACAGTGATTTAAATAAAAGAAAGACGAATATTTGTGAACTTGTGGTTATTTTGAAGCATGCTTTGGTTCCGCATTCCTAAATGTCATGTGACCATTTTGACTTTGAGAGAGACAAAGGGACACTGACTCCTAATTCAAAAGTTACTAAGTGAAATCAATTCCAATTGAAATCAGATGGTCTGATGTTGCTGTCATGTTTGGTCACCTGTGTGGGTGGCCATGCTCCACTTCTATTCTTGAAGTTGGGAAGGAATCTCTGTATCCTCTCCTTCTTGCACAATTTGATTCTTGTTTGGGAGAAAGAAGTTTGGATATAAAGGACTGAAAATTGGGCTTGGCCTAATATCTGTCTTAGATTTATTTAGACAAAGGATTGCCTGGTCACAAAAGGATAACAATGGAGTCTGAGGAAGCACATTGAGGATAGGATTAAAGGATTCAGGACTCAGTTTCTCAGTGTCTTTTGTGTGCAACAAGTGGTATGCCTACATGAAAGATAGAATGGAGTACATGAGTGAGGCAACTTAGGAAGCTTAATACTTGAAAAACACAGAAAAACATTTAAATCATAGGGGTCTAGAAGATCAGATAAAAACAGTTGCCACCAAAACTACTGATGCTTTATTAGTACTCTCGTTAAACTTCCAAATAATGTTCAGATTGTTTTCCAACTTTGGTAGAATAAGTTATCTCAAGAGAAGCCAAGAGAAGCTTTGGGATTAATATCCATAAAAGTATTTATATCTTTAAATATTCATTAAATTGTTCCACATCCATCAAACCACTTACCATGAAGCAGCCTGAGGCTTCTCTCATTGTAAAGGATTTTTGAGTCCAAAAAGATACCAGAGATGTGCATCTGGGGCCAAGGCTCCTATAGTCTTGATTCAGCAATTCTTGAAGAAGTAACAACTTTTTACTTCATGAGGAAATTCTACCCTGTGTCCTTGGTGGCTGAACTCTTGAAACAAGTTAGCACAGTAAATCCCTCAATGACTGAGCTTTAGACAACTGAGCACCTTAAAGTTAGCATGAAACCATTTAGAAGGTGAAGACTAGTGATTGAAGATACTAAATACCATTGTTATTGAAAATTTGTTTTCTTTTTACAATTTCACAGATGTATTTAATGCATTCTGATTACTTTCTTCTGCCCCCTTTTATTTATTTCCTTCCAGCCCCTGATGACTCTCTCTCTCTCTCTCTTTCTCTCTCTCTCTCTCTCTCCATATATATATGTGTGTGTGTGTGTGTGTGTGTGTGTGTGTGTGTGTGTGTGTGTGTGTGTGTGTGTTCTTTCTCCAATTCATTACTTTTGCTTTGCTTTCATTTGTGTTCCTTGGAGTTTAATCCTAAATAAGCCATATGTGTGGTTCTGGGTTTGGAACTGTTCATTAGAGCTTGGTGTATTCAGTCATGAGTATATAACTGTATACCTTACCTCTCCTCTCAGGGTACAGAAAAGTACCCTGTACATTACTAAAAGACACGTGTAAACACCAATCCAAGCACAAAACCTTTGATCTTCAATGCTGTGCTGCCTACCGGATATGCTAAAGCAATGGTGGCACAAAGTTTGTTGGAGTAACCAATTTGACTTAAGGCTCACTCCATGAGACAGAATCCACACCTGATAGTTCTTAGGTGACCAAGAACCAAAGACTAGGTAACCTAGGATCCTAGAGTAAAAACCAAAATATACTGGTCTGAAAAAAAAAGAAATAAAACTATCCCTAATTATATTCTGCCATACTCATTGCTCAGTACCTTGTTCAGCCATCATCAGAGAAGCATTCTTCTGCAGCAAGTAGGAATAAACACAGAGACCCACAGACAGATATTACATAGAGAGTGAGAGACCTTGGAACACGCAGCCCTAAATGATATATCTCCATCTAATCATCCCACTCAAAGCCTGGGGAATATGGTAGAAGATGAAGCGGAGTGGAGTGTAAGAGCCAGGGGGCATAGAAGACCCAAGGGAAACAAAGCCATGTAAATCAATATGAGAAAAACTCATATGAACTCACAGAGGCTGAATCAGCATGCACAGGGCTTATATCAGGTCCTCGGTGTATATTTTATGGCTTCTATTTCAGTGTTTTTATGGGATTTGTGAGTCGTGGGTCTTTGATTCTTCTGTAGGCAGTACAATATTCTTCTCTTGGCCTGTCTTAATTTTTCTGTTGGTTTGGTCTGTCTAATGTCCATGTGATGATAGTTTTTGTTTTACCTTATTATATTTTGTAATATTTTAAAGACAATGAATGAATGCATGCATGAATATGATGAAAACCTAGTCTCTAGAGTAAAAGTTAATCACTGAATTGTCATTTATACCTTCTGAAAGAGAGAAATAATTTTTCTCCAGTGGAATGACACTGGGTACATCACTTCAAGAAAAGTCTCACGTTCAATAGTTTGTGTGTGTGTGTGTGTGTGTGTGTGTGTGTGTGTGTGTGTGTGTGTGCTTTTATTTGATTACAGTTTGGTGGGCTTTTGTTTTCTGTTTGGTTTGGGTATTGTTTTATTGGATTTGGGGACTTTGTTGTTGTATTGTATTTTTGTTTGTATGTTTGTTTAAGAAATAACTTAGAGTGGGTAGGGAAGGGAAGAGGGTTTGGAAAGACTTGGGGGAGAAAAATATGATCAAAATATATTTAAATTTAAAAACTGTTTTACATATTAAAAATATAAATGTAGTATGTGCGTCTTATTTAAAAATTATTTAATGTGTATGATTGACTTGCTTGAATGCATGTCTGGTGCCCATGAAAACAAAAGAGAGCACTGGATGCCTTGAAAATGGAGTTACTGAAGGTTCTGAGCTGCTATGTGAGTGTTGGGACTTAAACCTCAGACCTCTGGAAGAGCAGTCAGTGTTCTTTACCACTGATCTATCTCTCCAGCTCCATATATATATGTCTCAACTCTCCTTTATTCTTATCCTCTTGAGAGCAGTTGTATTCCACTCCATTCATTTGAAGTAGAGCCTTTTTTCAAATGGTTGTAGGTAGCCTTTGTCTGTGGGTATGAACATAGATATTTAGGAGTTTGATATTATTTCACCTTAGCTTAGAAGCAGTGTTATGTTCCTTTAGGGTCTGAGACCTCTTCAGTCATAGATTTTGAACAAGATTTATAGTTCTAGGTATGGATTTCCTCTTGTGGCATATAATCCCTTCAATGATTGCTCAGTTATTCACATACCAGTTAACAGTTGCACCCCTATTGAACCAATGGGCACCTCTTGTCTTCCAAGTTAGTATTGTACTTTGTAGAGTTCACACTTGGATAAGACTGTTGATGCCTTGACACCCTTCCAAAAGCCTACCCAGCACCACCTAGTAGCATGAAAACTATGCACCAGGATGGAGACTTCCAGCACTGCTACAGCTTGATTTCTCTATATCCTATAAATAGTCCATGGGGTCTTCAGCAATGGGGTCTTATTAACTAGTTCTATTGGGTAACCAAAAAGTGGTATAAATATGTAGTGTCTTGAAAGCCTCTGTGACCTCCTTGCCCAACATCTATTTTGTTATTTAAATGAAATGAAATGAAATGACTCTCAGAGGCTGGTATGTTTGAACACTTGGCCCGCAGCAGGTAATGCTGCTCACCGAGGTCATGGAACACTTAGGATATGGAGCCTGGCTGGAGAAAGTAGGTCACTAGGGATTGTCTTAGACAGTAAACATCCTTACTGCACTTTCAGTTTGCGCTCAGCTTCCTGTGTAATAAAATGTACTCTGCCATCTTTTCGGCTCCTGATGCTTGCTGCTTGCCATGCTTCTGTTGCGGCTCTCCATCTGTGGCTGTAAGCCAAAACCAACTCTTCCATAAGCTGATTTTAGTAATGGCATTTTATCAAACCAGCAAAGAGTAACTAATATAACCTGCTTTTGAGGGATCACACACCTGGCACTGAGTTTTTGTTTAGTGACCCACTACTTCTATGGCTAGCATTGTCTCTCCTTGCAGGCTTAGATAACACTATTATGACTGCAAGTGAAAGAGAGAAAAAAAGAGCTTTAGTCTGAAGCTAGGGGAATTCCGGTAGACAGAAAATTCTTTGTGCAGTAAAATATTATTTCTCTACTTTTTGCTCTAAATTCTGAAAGCTCTTAGCTTGCTCACCAAAATGCTGCATTATGTGTTTGCTGACACAGAAGAATAGTACTTCCTGATGCCACCAGATGGTAATTGGATTCCAATAATAGAACAAACTACAGAGAATTCCCACTGCTTGGCTGGGTTTTAACTGATGTGACAGCAGAGAGTCATCTCTTCCACTGTGTCCCATGTGGTGAGTAAGCGGTGGAGAACTGGGACAGTAAAGCTCCCTTAGAACACCAAGTCAGGGAAGAAGTCACACAGTCTCTGGTTGGGGCAGCCCTGAGGGCTCCAGCTTTTCTTGGGCTGACTGTAGGCAATAGTCTGGTCCTTGTCAAGCATTTTTAGAAACCCCAAAGCAAGTTTCATCTTCTGCATTCAGAGCGGGTCTATACCTTTCTCTGTAGACATCAGTGGAAGTAAGTCTCCTGGAAGCAAAAGCTTCCACCTCTGAGGAAGCCAGTCTCTCTCTTTACCTCTCCCAAGTCATGTCCCAGCATGTACTGACAGCAGAAAGGCCTTTATCAAGAGATGAAAAATATCTTGGAATTGATTATTCATCAGTGTGTTAACCCTAATTTATAAAAAATAAGAATTGGGTAGTTCAGATACAAGGAGAGCAGCCTACATTCAGCCTTGTAGCTACGATTACTTGGAGCCCTTTTCTCAGGGGAGCTGTTGATTACAAATGGTTCATCAGAAACATGGAGGGGCAGGTGGCTAAAATAATACCTGTCCAGGTCTAAACACGATTTCCAAGAGTACGTTCATGGTTAAATTTCTTAGCTTAGGTTCTACCTACAAAGAAAACAGAATTACAAATGCACCTAAAACAACCACTGATATCCCAATCAATGGGTATCATGACCTAGGAGCCAAATATAAGTGAGAAGTTACAGAAACAAAGAATTGGGAAATAGAGAGCTATAGTGAAAATTTTGGTTTCTTAAAAAAGAAAACCCCACAGAAATATTATAAGAATATGTTTCTGTTTAAATCCCAGGCACAGGAGATGGGGCTGCCTCACCTGTCCACAGCAGCTGACTGTGATTTGCCTCATGCTGTACCAGAGGAATGATTTTGCAAGCTGCAGATAGTTTCTATAATTGATGTCTGGAATTCTGGCGACTTTTCAGAGGATATATAAGTGCTAGGCCCTCAAGAGGCAGTATGGATTGTTGTCTGTTTGCTGTTTGCTGTTTGCTATTGTTTACTGTTTGTTGCTGATGGGTGCTGTTGGTCACTGTTTGATAAGTAGTTGTACACAAAGAAGAAAGAAGAAATTAGATATCTTGATCTCGAAGATCAAACTTGCCCCAAGTAACTTGAGGCCCCTAGTCATCAGGAAGTAGGCTAACAATAATGTCACTCCCTTTTCCCTCTATCCTTGTTCTTATCTAGCTCTAGGGTGTTGAAAGGATGGAAGAAAAGAGGTGGAGAAGGGGAAGAAGAAAGAACCTAGAAAGTATCCAAAGACATGCTACAGTGACCCATGTCCAAAAGTTGTTTACAAACCTCAAGCATAACCTAGCCTTGTAATATTTTTTTCTTTTTTCTTCTTTGCTTTTCTCTTCTGTTCTCTTCTTTTCCTTTCCTTTCAGTTTCTTTCTTTTCTTCTTTTTGAAGCCAGGGAAAATCAGAATTACACAAAGGAAAATTTCCGCTTCAAAATTATTAAACTAAATGAACTAAACCATAATTGGCACATTGTATCCACATCATCAATTCTATTTCCCAATCAGGAATCATTATTTTATATCTAAACCAAGGTGTATGCTGGAATAAATCAGAAAGAAAAGGATATGTTCGAAGTAGGCTGAAGAACAGAATTTACATGTTTTTGTGAGGCAGGCAAGTAAGTGTAGGCAGAGTAACTCAGTACCTTAGTAGACTTGGACTATATACATCCTGATCACCAAAATCCACCTTGCCACCCATACTAAGCAACTCACACATGCTTCTTTATATAAAGCAAGCTGGTCACGATGTTATATAGCTCCCCAGAAGCCCCTAGCAAACTGCTTTTGTTGTGAAACATCCTGAAATGAGGAGTAGTGGCCTAATCCAGTCTAGACTGGCTTTAGGTTTGAGTGCAACCTATGAGACAAACTATGTCCTAAAAATGAAGTTTTAGGGTAAACTCCCTATTTATCATCTTATGGCTATGCATGACTGGGTAAGCATATGATTAAAGTCATATCTATCATGGAAAAGGGCATGAACTGTAAAAAATGTTTTCCAACCCAAGCTGATCTGTGAAAACCAGGAATCACCCACACCTCCACCCATAGCAACCAATTAATGTTCCTCCTGGACCCTCAGAAGAGCACACTGGGCAGCACGTAGTAGCTCCTTAGCACTGTGGCTCAAGTAGACTACTGCTTCCTTGCAGCATATTGGTTCTGTAGTTTAATTTTACCTTTGAATAAAAATCCTTTCTTACTTTGCTATATATGTATAGTTATTCAATTCTTTGAACAGGATATAAATAGCTTGGGACACCTGGTCCTGACAGTGACCATTGGCAACTCCTAGGGTAAGCCTTGTGAGAGACTATAGATACCCCTGTAAGAAAGAAGACTTGGGTGCAGATGCTCTGAGAAAGAAAAGAAGAAACACTCTATAAAAATAGTCAAAAGCCTTTACATTTTCTGTGCTTTCTTAGGCTGAGCAGTGAGGGAAGGTTTCTCGGAGATAAAAGTTAAACTAAAATTGGAACAGCAAAATTTACATAAGAATAAGACCATTAAGCCAAGTGGTTCAGAAGCTTTGGTCCAACAATGTGAAAAGGGACTGTTCTTACTCTGAAGGTTGATGAACTAATACAGGTAGAGCAGGTAATAAACAGAGCTAAGAGAGATCTAGAAACTGTATTATTTAAGAAATAATTTTGTTATTATTAACAAAATGCTTCACTATCAGGGTTTATAACTTAATACTAAGGTGGAGAGTCAGTTGGTGGGGAAGAAGCATCAAAAGTCTCATCTGCCAGGAAGGTAAGTTTAGTCCTGAATGTGGAGTTCTCTCCTTTAACAGGACAATACTTTGATGTACTTTGGCAGGACACTAACACCTTATATATTGATGAAATGATGCAAGCTGTGTTGAATTTAGAAGGAAACATCAGGTAAGAAGCAGAGGTCAGCACTCACGGACCTAAATTATTTAGGGGATGCAGGGTGTCTTAGTTGGGGTTTCTTTGCTGTGAAGAGACCCAGTGACCAAGAAAACTCTTGTAAAGGACAATGTTTAGGGGTTGGGGATTTAGCTCAAGGCCCTGGGTTCGGTCCCCAGCTCCAAAAAAAAAGAAAAAAAAAAAAAGGGACAATGTTTAATTGGAGATAGCTTGCAGTTTCAGAGGTTCAGTCAGTTATCATCATACCAGGAAGAGGCCTGAAATGAGGTCTAACTGTTTTTAGGTAGAATTTTGTCTATATAAACTGAGTCACTGTTTTTCTTCTTAGTCACTCTCTCACCCACTCATCCATTCACTGAATTATAAGATATTTCTTCAGCACATACTGCTTTCTCAACTGTAGAAAACATTCCTGAAGATAATGGCAGTCATCAAAGAAATCTGTATATTACATACGCCATCTTAATTTCATTCACTGTTGTTCCTACCCACAAGTACCCCTTTCTTAGGAGAAACAACATGATATTCCAGAAAGTTTTTGTATGAAAATGCTGTGCTCTAAATTTCTTATATGTTTGCTGAACCAATATAAGGAAAGGTGGCAGAGTTAAAAAGAAGAATGGCAGTGATGTGGGAAGGTAGGAAAATGTGAGAAAGGCCAGAGCACCAGAGAAACAGGAATGTCTATTCATCAATCTAGCATGAAGAAAAGAAATGCATTAATTTAAAAATGAAGAACTATATGTATACTCAAAGCAGAGATATTTCATGTCTATTTTCCTGTTGCTGTTTTTTGCCCCATGAGGATCTGATTCCTTTGTGCTGTCATAGAATTCATAGGATTGTGGCTTTATTTTTTTCACATGATTTGATTATATATACTTTGTTTTCTAAGGTTTCTAACATAACAGTCTTTTGGCAGGCTGGGGTACCATGTCCTTTTTGTTTATTTGAACCCTAGCTTTATACTGGGGTGCTCAATCCTGTTTGAAGCACATCTATTCAATTAAAAAACAGAAGGCTTGCCATCATCTGCAACCTTCCTTTAACAAAAAGTATAGTTTTGTCTGATTTCTGTTGAGGGAGATCTGCATGTCCCTGCAGCCCATGCCGTGGGTTTGATCTCATGTGCCTAGGGTGGCATTTCCACTCCATGTTTGATAATGGCATACAGGGTATGGAACAATGACCTTTATTTCCAGTTTGTCACTTTTCTATGATCCTTATTGTCTTTAAGGAAATAGCTCATAACCAAAAATGAAGAACGAGTCTAGGCTCCCACCTTAATGTCTCTAGCTGCAAGGGAGCCTCCTTCTTCTGTACTCCTTTCTCTTTATTACAGTTGGCAACTGGGTCTTAATCTGAAAAGGCGCAGCGATGACTTGTGCTTCTCAGGTTATTTGCAGTGCACTAGGGAAAAGAGCAGATGGTTTATATAATCTAGATATCTAGACATTTATCTTTATTACCCAACAGATCATTAATCTACAGTTTCAAGACCACAGCTGAGCACTGAGAGCCTTTACCCTCAGATACTAGAAATGATTAGGGTTCTCACATCCATCAACTTAGAAAAAATGAAAGTCAAGAAAAAGAAAGAGAAATTCATCTCTTAATATGTCAACAAACTCTGCTAATATTTGATAATGAGATAAGGTGATGACATAGCACTCCCTCTGTCTCAGGCATTCAAGGACAAACACAAGGAGATATCATTTGGCCAGGCCTGTTTTCCTTAGAGTGCATACCATGTATGTTCTTTTGTGATTGGATTACCTCAGTCAGGATGATATTTTCTAGTTCCATCTATTTGCCTATGAATTTCACAAAATCACTGTTTTTGATAGATGACTAATATTCTATTGTGTAGATATACCACATTTTCTGTATCCATTCCTCTGTTGAAGGGCATCTGGGTTCTTTCCAGCTTCCAGCTATTATAAGTAAGGCTGCTATGAATAGAATGGAACATGTGTCCTTATTATAGTTGGAACATCTTTTGGGTATATGCCTAGGAGTGGTAGTATAGCTGGGTCCTCAGGTAGTGCAATGTCCAATTTTCTGAGGAACCTCCAGACTGATTTCCAGAGTGGTTGTTACCAGCTTGCACTCCCACCAACAACAGAAGAGTGTTTCTCTTTGTCTACATCCTTGACAGCATGTGCTGTCACCTGAGTATTTGATTCTAGCCATTCTGATTGGTATGAGATAAAATCTCACAGTTATTTTGATTTTTATTTCGCTGATGACTAAAGATGTTGAACATTTCTTTAGGTATTTCTCAGCCATTTGGTATTCTTCAGTTCAGAATTCTTTGTTTAGCTCTGTACCCCACTTTTAAAATAGAATTATTTGGTTCTTTGGCGTCTAACTTTTTGAATTCTTTGTATATATTGGATATTAGCCCTCTATCAAGTGTGGGATTGGTAAAGATCTTTTCTCAATCTATTGGTTGCTATTTTGTCCTAATGACAGCGTCCTTTGCTTTGCAATTTTATGAGGTCCCATTTGTTGGTTGTTGACCTTAGAGCATAAGCCATTGGTGCTCTGTTCAGGAACTTTTGCCCTGTGCCCATGTGTTCAACGCTCTTTCCCACTTTCTCTTCTGTTAGTTTTAGTGTATCTGGTTTTATGTGGCGGTCCTTGATCCACTTGGACTTGAGCTTTGTACAAGGTGATAAGAATGGATGGATTTGCATTCTTCTACATGCTGACCTCCACTTAAACCACAATGAGGCCAGTCTTATTACACCACATTTACTGCAGGAATACATAACTTCTTTAAATTCTTGATTGCAGTAGCTTATTATGTAATTGTTATATCCAAAACATGGCATTTTATAGCCTTTCTTCCTCTTTTCTGGCTCTTATGTTCTTTTGGCCTCTGCTTTTTTTAACCCTGAGCTTTAGTGACTGTAGAAATGTCTTCAATGTGTTTACTCACTCA
The DNA here is from genome assembly GCF_011064425.1 of Rattus rattus. Taxonomy (NCBI): domain Eukaryota; kingdom Metazoa; phylum Chordata; class Mammalia; order Rodentia; family Muridae; genus Rattus; species Rattus rattus. Next base: position 58,414,702 of record NC_046160.1, read on the forward strand.
TTTGGCATTTAGTTTCAGCATCTTGTGAAGTCTCTACATTCACCACCAATTACTGAGAATGACCACTTCTCTAAAATTGAAAGTAACACTCGTCTATGGGTATAAACAAGAATATTTAAAAGCACTTCATCATCTAGCTAAACATCAGTACTTAGTTTTCCCCTATAGCCTGTGGTCTTTTTTACTATTGATTTTTGTAGTAGAATTTTAAACCAGGAACATGGTTGCTCTGACAAGGAATCCCATCCAAAGCCTTTCTAGGTCTATGTGATCTGGCTGGACAGCATATGTGCCCTTAGTATATATCTTTAATTCCTAACATTGAAGGTATAGTTAGTTTGTAGACAGAAGCAGCCATGTTTGAAATTGATGTCCGATGGAGGGGCAGACAGTGACAAATCAGAGAAAGATTTGACAGAATGAGTCAGAGATAGGATATGTCCACCTCACAGGAAAACAGCACAGGACAGAGGGAATTAAGAGATCGGGGGTGGGAGTGGGGAGGGGAGACAGACAGAGAGAGAGAGAGAGAGACAGAGAGGAGGCAGTTTTATTGGGACAGTTTTGCAGAGACAGGTTACAGGTGAAGACAGAAAAAAACAGTGAGTGAAAAGGAATCTGAAACTTAGGACGGAGTTTGTGGCCAAGTAGAGCAATTGAGTCATAAGCTAAGAATGAAGTGCGAAGTCAGTTGGATGATGTTTTGCTGGGGTAAACACATGAAGGAACATGTTGTTAAAGTGGAAAAAGGTGTGAAAGGTTAAGGCAGACTGGTAAAGGAAAGGAATGTTGTGCTGAAACAGACACAGGAGAGAGGATGTTCTTCTAAAGCAAGTACATGAAAGGGCATGTGTCAAAGGATTCTTTGCTAACTGTACGCATGTATTGGTCCACCTTATGTTGTGTACTTGAGCTGCATTTGTTTGAGCTCCATAGAGAGAAACACACCCAAAAACTTCTGATGGGATGCTTTGGTTTCTTGCCATTTCCATGGACTTGGGCTGATTAGATGCACGTGTTGAGGCAAAACACACACTCAGGCAAGGGCTGTGCTAGGGCATGCCATATTTGGAGGTATAAATAGGACTTGACAGAGTTATGAGAGCTTGGCTTGCTGGTACAACTTGCTATGCAATGCTTCTAAGTCTCAAGTCCTTGCTGATATTCACTTCTCAGAGAAAGGCACAGACAAGCACTTCTGGTGTCCCTCTGGCTACCTACTGTTGACTAGGCCTGGCTGTTTCTGTGAGGCCATCTCTATTGCTAACCTGACTCTACTGAACTGGACTACATGTGTATCTGTGAAGTGTTTATTAATGGATTGAGCTGCAGCTGCCTGCTAACCTGTGAACTGAACTGTTGATTTTCAGACAACACAGATGGGAGTTGTTCCAAAGAACCTTTCTAAACTGGTCCACTCACCCCATACCCGTTCTCACTACCTCTAATAGGTGGTGGGCTAGAAGGGTGGTTAAAGAATTTAAGAATCATTAAAAATAAGGTTTGAAAAAATTAAAATTACACAAGAAGCCAGTTAGAATCAGTCAGCTTGATAAGGAGTTTGGACCAGAACAGCTGAGTTGAACCAGCCAGCCAGGGTTCAGAAAGTTATTTTACAGATTTTCAACAATATTTGGAGTACTAGATGCTAATTACTTCCTGGGTAGTAGGCCTTCAAGCCAGAGAACATTTGGTTACCCTCACAAAAACATTAACATAACTGCATAAGTAGGCGAATCTTACCTAACAGATTTTTTTTTTGTAATTCTTTAGGTTCCCAGCTGAGTAAGACTATTTATACCTTTTCTTTCCAGCACTGCATAGAATCTTTATAAGAGGTTTCTTTTAGCAATTTGTAACCTTAATCTTCATACTTGTTTGTCCTTCCTATTTATCACCCACTAGACCCAGGAAAACCATACAGAAATATTCCTTTATTGACTTATTTGAGTAAATACCACCTTTGAGTTAAAGTGTTTACCATATTTATATCTACCAAACTATAGTAATAATGTATGCAAAATTCATCTAGAACAAAGCTGAGTTTCTTTTAAGCAGCTTGCTTCATTATCATTCTAAAATCCTGTAGAGAAAATTTGTCTGCTGTGGAGAGAAAATTGATTTTAAGTGGCTCTCGTCACATTGGTCTCTTTCAGGGTGTTGTGAAGGAGTAGTCCCAATTACATATACACACAAAGGATATAGGATATTCTAACAGTGCAGGAGATCACCTTCAAGTTGATACAGATAAGTGATTAAGGTGATTTTTCTAGCACCCTTAGTGAAATAAAAAGCAAGTCTATTCTTCCTGAAATGCATTTGTTCAGATCACATAGCTTTTACATTTCTGTTTTTTACCTAATTAGGAGCGCTGATGCGTTTTTTTGACTTCTTCCTCTGTCTTCTGCTCTGTTTATGAACCTAAAATCTTAGATCCAAAATAGATCATTTCTTTTCTTCCCTACTCCAGTGTCTCCTGAAATTCTTTGGTTCTAGATGCAAATGGCTGAAACAGGAACTTGCCTGGGCTTTAGAAGGGAAAAGCAAAGCCAACAACATTTAGTTGCTAAATAGCGTCTGGACTAAATGCAGTAAATAACCAAAGGATAACAATATGCCAGTGAGATTCAGTTTAACCTATTCTCCTATTCTGTGGTAGGTCTCCTTCCTTACTGGGTTGTACTCTAGATCAATGATAACCCAGGTCTCACTCCAGCCATCCAATGGACACTGGATATGGACATGATTGGCCTCTTAGGTGGTGGTGTTAACTGTTAACTCTCTGATCCTCTAACTCTGCCTAGATTTCACTTTCTGAACCTTTATGATAGGTGAGTTAAGTAAAAGTGCCTAATGGTCCCTAGCCTATAACAAATTCATGTACATTTTTATGACTGTTCATAGCCATGTGTTTCCGTCTGTGTTCTATTGCTGTGAAGAGACACTATGACCACGGCAACTCTTCAAAAGGAAAGCATTTTTACTGGGGCTGGCTTGCAGTTACAGAGGTTTAGGCCATTATCATCATGGTGGGAAGCATGGCAGCATGCAGGCAGGCACAATGCTGAAAAAGAAGCCAACTTACAGGCAGCAGGAAGAGAGAGAACACTGGGCCTAGCTTGAGCTTCCTAAACCCCAAACCCCATTTCCTGTGGCACTACCTACAAAAAAGTCACACACTACCACTCAATGTAGGCCACCCCTCCTAATCTCTCTCAAGTAGTGCCACTCCCTAATGACCAAGCACTTAAATATTTGAGCCTCTAAAGACCATTCCTATTCAAACCACCACATCACATTATCTGGCAATTCAAAGAACCCTACCATATAGAAATGAGTAACACATATTTATTTGATATATCAAGGAACAATAAGGGTATGTAGCATTTTTTTCCTAGACTGTAAAATAAATAAAATCAAAAAAGATGAATTGGTTCTTCTCCAAAGGGGAGGTATTGGCATCAACTGTTCCATTATGCAAAGATCTTCCTTGATTGATTTCCGTCTTCTGATGCTTCTACGTGGCTTCTCATGTCCTACAAGGGGTAGGTTTATAGGCTGCACACCCGGGCAGCTCTGAGGTCTCACTCCCATGTTTTCCTCTAATTCTCTTACCCCTCTTTGTGTTTTGCATTCATTTTTCTCCTTTACACTGAGCTAGCAGGAATGACAGTTTCTTCACAAGGTGGAGTGGAACTCTGATAAAAGCTGTTTCTGAGCTGTTGTTTGAAAGATGCCTGGTTGGTATTGCTGAGGAAAAAAAGTACAACCTGCGTTCTGGCACACATTTCTCAGTCTTTGACTACATGTAGCAATTCTCAGTTAGGCTTTTATACAGAACACTTTAGTAGCATTTCCATTTATTACACATTTAATTGCCTGTTAATTGGTGCAGATGTTTTCAGCATGTTTTGAAGCACATTGGAACTATCTTCCTTAGAACCCATTTTAGGCTCACTTTTTGCACTGGATTTCATTACCGTTAAGTTGACACTTGTGTTTGAGCCTTCCAAGTTTAATTAAAGACTTCCTGTCTAGAATAAAACCCCAATACCCATTATTTCTGTAGACAATGGGAGAAAGAACATGTTAATAACCAAGAGGAGCTGGACACAGAGGCATGTGCCTGTAACATTTGCTACTTGGGAGGGTGAGATGAGAGGATAGAAAGTTCAAAGCAAGTTCAAGCTCAGTCTAAACAATTTAAGGAGCAATTTAGGGAACAATTTTTTTTTCTTAAAAAAAAAGAAAAAGAAAAATCCTTTCAAAAAGGAAGGTAAGGTTGTGCGTAAAAGCACACTCCTTTAATTTCTGCACTTGGTAGACAAAGGAAGGTGAATCTTTTTACTGTGAGACCAGCATAGTCTACATAATGAAATCTAGACCAGAAACAAAACAAAACATGAGACTGTATTGAAAATAAACAAATGAATGAGTAAACATAAATTTTAAAGGCAGTACATGTAGTAGAGTGGTCCAGGTTTCAATCCCTAGTCCTTCCCACTCCTGCCCTCAACCACTCCACAACTAAATGTCATCTCAGCAACTAAAATGGCCAGAAGGTTTTGGAGTACAGCAACTGGAATTTCAGTTCAAAATGCGTTACTATAAAGACATATGTCTGAGGCAAATGATTAACCTTTCTGGGCTAAACATATTGTTCTGTAAAGTCCTGGATTTTAGATATTAAGTATCTGATTATAATGTACAGAGCCATCTCTTCATGTCTTGTATTATGCAGTAATACATTTTAATGTATTAAAGTGCAGTAAAGACATTTTAATAAAGGAATATAGTTTTATATTTTCATGCTTGAATTATTTTCCCTTTTGGAGCACATAGGCTGTCCAGATCCTTGCTTTCTTATCTATTTATCCATTATGCTGGAGAAGACAGTGGCAGAACAGGTCTAGGAGGTATAGACCAGAAGATCTGAGTCTTAATGTTCATATTTGTGACCTTGGAGCAAAAATGGTTGTTCTGAGGGTAAAATGAAAAAGAAATGATCATGGAAATTCTAATTAAACTAAAGGAGGCTGCTTAAACATTACCAGTTATTATTTTTGTAAGAAATCTTATTTTGTGATAGGAAATTGTTTGTTTGTTTGTTTGTTTCTTTTTACACTCCAGATTTTTTCCCCTCCCTGTCCACCATCTGAATGTTCTACATCCCATATTTCCTCCCTGCCCCACCTCCTGTCTCCATGAGGATGTCCCCACCTCACTGACCCCACTAGACCTCTGAACTTCCTGGGGCCTCCAGTCTGTTGAGGGTTAGGTGTCTCTTCTCTGACTGAGCCCAGACCTGGGAATCATCTCCTGTATATGTGTTAGGGGCCTCATCTCAGCTGGTGTATGCTGCCTGGTTGGTGATCCAGTGTCTGAGAGATCTCAGGGTCCAGGTTAATTGAGACTGCTGATCTTCCTTCAGGGTTGCTCTCCTCCTCAGCTTCCTCTAGCTTTTCCCTAATTCAACTAATGGGGTCAGTAGCTTCTGTTCATTGGTTAGTTACACATACATGCATCTGACTCTTTTTCACTGCTTGTTGGGTCTTTTGGAGGGTGGTCATGATAGGTTCTTTATTGTGAGTACTTCCTAGCCTGAGTAATGGTGTCAGGTCTTAGGGCCTCCCCTTGAGGTAGATTCCACTTTGGGCCTGTCGCTGGACCTTCTTTTCCTCAGTCTCTTTTCCATTTCCACCCCTGCATTTCTTTCAGACAGGAAGAGTTATGGGTCAAAGTTTCGACTGTGAGATGGCAATACTATCTCTCACTTGATGCCCTGTCTTTCTGCTGGAGGCGGGCTCAACCAGTTCCCTCTCCCCATAGTAGGGCATTTCATCTAGGGTCTGCCACTTTGAGTCCTGAGAGTCTCTCACTTCCCAGATCTCTGGTACATTCTGGAGGGTCCTCCCAACCTCCTTCCCCATCTGTTTCCCTACTTTCTACTGGCCCTCAGGGCTTCAGTCCTTTCCCCCTACTCAATACCAGAACATGTTCCCCTCTCCCCCAACCCCCATCCCTCTTTCCCTCTCCTGTCCCTCTCTCCATCCTTGTGGTTGCTTTCTTCTCCCTCCCAAGTGGGAGGTTCAGCTTGTTGACCTTTTTAAGTTCTGTGGACTGTATCCTAAGTATTCTGTACTTTTTGGGGGGGCCTAATATCCACTTATTAATGAGAACACACCATGCATGTTCTTTTGGGTCTGAGTTACTTCACCTAGGATGATAGCTTCTAGTTCAATTTATTTGCCTGCAAAACTCAGGATGCTGTGGCTCTTAATAGCTGAGTAGTGTTCCATTGTGTAAATAAATGACATTTTCTGTATCCATTCTTCTGTTATGGGACATCTGAGTTGTTTTCAGCTTTTGGCTATCACAAATAAAGCCTTGATGAACATAGTGTAACACTTGCCCCTGTGGCATGATGGGGCATCTTTTGGGTATATTCTCAAGAGTGGTATTGCTGGGTCTTTAGGTAGTTCTATTTCCAATTTTCTGAGGAACCTCCAAATTGATTTCCAGAGTGGTTGTACCAGTTTGCAATTCCACCAGCAATGAAGGAGTGTTCTTCTTTCTCTACATCTTCACCAACTTGAGGTTTTGATCATAGCCATTCTGACTGGTGTGAAGTAGAATCTCAGGGTTGTTTTGATTTGCATTTCTCTGATCACCAAGGATTTTAAACATCCCTTTAGGTGCTTCTCAGCCATTCAAGATTCCTCTGTCGTCAATTCTCAGTTTAGTTCCTTTTGTGATTGGGTTATTTGCCTTTTTGGTGGTTAGCTTCTTCAGTTCTTCATGTATTTTGGATATTAACCCTCTATTGGATGTGGGATTGGTGAAGACTTTTTCTCAGTCTGTAGGTTGCCAATTTTAAATTTTCTAAAAAAAAAAAAAAAAGTCTATAAGATTCATCAAAACACACGATTAGCCACTCAGTTACCCAGTTCACTTTGACTTTTAAATATCTGGACTCTTTCCATGATCATTAGTACCTCTAACTGGAGTAGAGATAAGAAGTGAAAATCTAACCTGTTCAAGTCTCTATTTGAGAGAGAGTCTGGTTAAAGTGTTGATATATCAAAGAGATGCCAACAAGAAGCCCGGAACTCACAGTCCTTCCCTTCCCATGTGGATCCAGACTGAGTCTACCAGTGAGAGATGCTCACTTAAGACCTGTGGAAGGAAGAAACTCTTAGTCTTACAGGAAGTAGAGAAGGAAGATGTGAAGTAGGATTGTTCTGGGTCCAGACCATTTTTTTTTTCAGCAAGCCTTTGATATATTTGACCTGGATATTGAACCTGGGACACCAGGTTTGGTAGTAGCTTCTTTAATTCACTGATTATTTTCCTTCTTACCCTCCATCCAGAGCTCATTTCCCTCTTCTCCAAATATCTATTCAGAACATACATGATAGGTGGCAGGACTCCAGGTTTGTTCCCTTGAACTAACTTCCCTTCTAGACAGGAGGGCAAAATAAAACCATCAGTTCTAAGCCACAGATTAGACTACCTTGAATGCTAGATGATGACCCTCAAGTACTACAGATTTTTTTTTCCAATACATGTTTTTTCTGTGTAGACATGGCCATCCTGGAATTTGTTCTGTAGACTAGGGTGGCCTTGAACACAGCGATTGGTCTGTCTCTGACTCTCAGATGATTGGATTAATAGCTTGTGCCATTACTACAGATTTAACCAAATGGTAGCCTTTATTTCTACAATCACTTAAGATTGAATTTGTTAGCCTTGCCTTGTAACAGAATATTGACACAACCTTAAGTACATTTTATGTGGCTATAGATCAGGAAAATGTGTTCTTTTCCCTCATTCTAATCAGGCAAGAAACTAGAAACATTACTTTTACAGTAATGGTATTCATACATGGTTCTCATGGAATAATATAATCTCTACAACTCTCAAGGGTGTTTTTTGCTCATACAAGTGTTCCTTTCATTCCTTGCTCTTGCCTTGTGAATGCTTTCATGCAACCTCCTTGGAGTGAACTTACATCCAATGACTAATCTGTGTTAAGGTACAAGGCCCATCTCATTTACCTTGATTCAGAACATTTCTAAGGGCAGATTGGCTGAGTTCTCAGCTTGAATTTCTTCTTTTTCTAATACTTTGTCACTCATTTTTTTAAATGATTATTCCTCTCAGTAGTCCCTAAGACCCGTACCCAATCAGCTGCAGGAAAATTGCTGTCTCTGGCTCAGAATTGTCTCATGAAATCTTGTCCATGACAAAGAGTGGAACACATTTATGCTGTTCACTGCTTCTTGAGTTTTCCTTTATCTGCATAGAAAATACTTCCTCCTTGGAATACACATTATGATCTATCATTTCTCAAGCCCTTGCAATTTCTTCTGGAAATCAGTGTCTGCTGTCAGTTTCTTTTGAGGAAAACTGCATACCCTCAATAGAGCATCTTTGACCAGAAGCCCTTATCTAGAGACTGATCAGCATGATGGCATAATGGCTACGCTGTCCACTTTCTACCTTCAAAATTCTGAAGGAGCTACCTCGGCTCAGGAACTCTCATTCTTTCCTATCATGAATAATGTTTTACATTTATTGAATTATTTTTGATAATTTTATTCATGATCCCTGTATTTACATAATTTCTACCCAACTTTCTTCCCCTCCAACTTTTTCTGTGTCCCCATCCCACACCTCAAATTTATGACCTCTCTCTTTTTTGTTAAAGTTACATACATATTATGTATACATATGTATGCTCCCTGCAGAGCTCACTTAGTGTTCTGGTGTGTATATGTGTTTAGAGCTGACCCTTTTGGATTTGATAACCTGTCAAGGGGCACATCCCTGTTGAATTATTCTTCCTCTCTCAGAAGCAATTGATTGCCTATAGGTGTTTTTAGGTATGGGGCTTTGTGAGATTTTCCTCATCCATGATGGGATATTGACTGGGGTTATCACTGCAAAGGGTTTTGTTTTTGATTTTTTAAAATTACTTACTGTATATGAGTATGCTCTTATTGATACACAAGAAGACGGCATCGGATTCCAGTACAGATGACTGTGAGCCACCCTGTCATTGCTGGGACCTGAACTCAGGATCTCTGGAAGAATAGTCTATACTCTTTTTTTAAAAAATAGGATATTCATTTTTTTCTTTATTAACTTGAGTATTTCTTATTTACATTTTGATTGTTATTCCATCACCCTAACCCCTCCCCCTCCCCATCCTCCCCCCATTGCCACCCTCCCCGCAAAAATCACGTTCACTGGGGGTTCAGTCTTAGCAGGACCAAGGGCTTCCCCTTCCACTGGTGCTCTTAACTAGGATATTCATTGCTACCTATGAGGTTGGAGCCCAGGGTCAGTCCATGTATAGCCTATACTCTTAACCTCTGAGCCGTCTCTCCTGAAAGTCCTTTTTGTAGAAGATACTGTCTCATGGCAGACATCCTCTGACTATTACAGTATTTCTGCCCTTCTTCTACAATATTCCCTAAGCCTGTGATGCAGAGGTTATGTTATAGATGTATCAATTAGGAATGTGTACCACACATTTGGTTCTGTACAGTTTGACCAGTTGTAGATTTCTATGCTAAGATATTTTAGCTGGAAGGTTTTGATGATGATGATGATGATGATCTTATTTGTTGTGGGTCTGTTTAAAACATGGTTCTCTTCTTAGTTTAACTTTGATGGTTTGGATGAATTTAGAAACTCATTCATTTGTTTTATTTTCTAACAATAGATTTTTAAAGCATTCCTTGATAATATTTTCAATTTCCTTTGTTGTAATGTTTTGTATTTTATTCCTAATTCTGTTCATTTGAGTCATCTCTTTCTTTTGGTTAGTTGGTCTAAGGGTCTATTGTTCTTGTATATCTTCTATTAAAAACAATTGTTGATATTATTGTTTCTTTAAATTGCTTTCTTTGCTTCTAGTTCATTAATTTCTGATCTGATTTTTATTGCTTCTTACCATAAATTGTGTTTGAATTTGTTTTATTGCTTGTTTCAAATTCTTAATTTGTATCATTTGGTCATTTATTTGTGCTCTTTTTGATCTTTTTAGTGTATATGTTGAGTTTTGTTGTGTTCCATTGTCATTTTTAATTCCACAAATTATTTTATTTCTTGTTTCTTTTTCATCCATTTATTGTTCAGTAATAGTGTTTAATTTCCATTTGTTTGTATAGTTACTAGAGGTTTGTTTGGCATTAATTAAAAACTTTATTTCAATGTGGATTAGATACTTATAGTTATTTCAATTTTTTTGATTTTGTTAAGATTTGTTTTTTGTCCCAAGATGCAATTTATTGTAGAGATGCTTCCTATGCTGCTGAGTACTGAGTAGAAAATATAATTCTTTGGTATTTGGACATATTCTGTAGATACCTGTCAGATCAGTTTAAAGTATAATATCATTTAATTCTGACGTTTCTATGCTTATTTTTTGTCCAGATGACAAATTAGAAAAAGTTGGATGTCTAAATCACTTACTATTAATGAGTCAGAGTTAATTTGTGTCTTTAAGTCCAATAGTACACTTTTAATGAAGTTGGGTGTGCTTGTAAATATGTTTAGGATTACAATGTCTTCTAGTTAGTCAGTTCCTTGTTTAGAATGAAGTTTCTTCATCTCTTCTGAACTTTTTTAGGTTGAAGTCTATTTTTTTCACATATTATCAGATAACAATGATTGTTTCTTGGTCCCATTGCCTAGAATTCCCCCCCTATCCCATTATTTCACTTTAAAGTGATAGCTATCTTTGAAGGTAAGTTTAATTTAATGTAGACAAGTTATGTAGGTTTTGTTTCTTCCGCTTTATTAGCTTTTGTCTTCTGATTGGAGAGTTAAAGCCATTCTTATTTATTGCTATTATTTATTGAAAGTTGTGTGTAAATTGCTTGTGCACTCTCTGTCTCTTTGTCTCTGTCTCTGTCTGTCTCTGTCTCTGTGTGTGTGTGTGTGTGTGTGTGTGTGTGTGTGTGTGTAGTGTGTTGATAGTTCTATTTTATGTTTTGTAATAACAGCTTTACTTGCTCTATCTATTTAGTTTCTTGACTAGGCTTATTATTGTCTTCTAACTAAAGTATTGCTTCTAGTATTCTGTGTAGGACTGGTTTTATGAACATGAATTATTTTAGCCTGTTTATCTTATGGAAAATTTTATTTCTTGTTAAACTATGGCAGACTATTTTGCTGGATATGATAGTCTGGAATGGAATTCCTGATCTTTTACAACTTGGAGTACATTGCTCCAGGCGCCTCTTGGCTTTCAAGCATTCCATTGAGAAATTAGTTGTTATTCTGATGACTTTTTCTTTATATGTGAGATATGTTTTACTCTTTCAGCACTCTTTTTTTTCAATTGGATATTTTTAATTTATTTATATTTCAAATGTTATTCCCTTTTCATGGTTTCTGTTCGTAAACCTCCCATCCCATCCCCCTCCCTCTTCTTCTATGAGTGTGTTTCCCCACTCATCCACCCACCCATTCCTGCCTCCCCACCCTGACATTCCCCTACATTGTCAGGGGTCGAGCCTTGGCAGGACCAAGGGCTTCTCCTCCCATTGGTGCCCAACAAGGCCATCCTCTGCTATATATGGAACTGGAGTCATGGGGTTATCCATGTGTACTCTTTGGATGGTGGTTTAGTTCCTGGGAACTCTGTTTGGTTGGTATTGTTCTTATGGGGTTGCAAATATTTTCAGCTCCTTCAGTCCTTTTTTAAACTCTTCCAATGGGGACTCCATTCTCAGTTCAATGGTTGGCTGCAAGCATCTGCCTCTGTACCTGTCATGCTCTGGTAGAGCCTCTCAAGAGACAGCTATATTAGGCTCCTGTCAGCATGCACTTCTTGGCATCAGCAATATTGTCTGGGTACTCTTTAAATGCTCTGAATATACAGTGTTTTAACTATAATATGTCTTGGGGAGTTTCTAGTTTGCTCTGGTCTTTTAGGTGTTCTGTGTGCTTCTTGTATCTATACATGTTTGTCTTTTCTTAATTTGCAGAAGTGTTTTTCTTCTATGATATTGTTGAAGATCTATTATATGCCATTTTCCTGATATTATCCTCTTTTTTTCTATACCTAAAAGTTTTGTGGGAACAAGACCAAGTATGGGGGATGAGAGGTAACAGAGTCACATGATGAATTCCAGGAATTCTGAATCTGGAAACCAGCATCAGAATGCAGACCTGAGTTTATTATGCAGGACATAAGCTGAATGTGTATGTGTGGTGGGGTGGTCATCATTACCTGTTAGGAGTTCCATAAAGACAAGGGAAATAGCCACTGCCCTGGTCTTGGTTCCTTTTTGCTGTCTCACAGGTTTTCTGGGAGCCATGGCAGATCAGGACTCTTCAAGGAGTCCCAGGTGCGTCACTATCCATCCTACCTTCCCCTTCACAAAGTTGATTTCCACATCCCCGCATAGGTTGTACTTTTTTAAAAAATAGATTCTTTTTTTTTATCTTTCTTTTTTTTTATTAACTTGAATATTTCTTATATATATTTCGAGTGTTATTCCCTTTCCCAGTTTCCGGGCAAACATCTCCCTCCCCCCTCCCCTTCCTTATGGGTGTTCCCCTCCCCATCCTCCCCACATTACCGCCCTACCCCCAACAATCACGTTCACTGGGGGTTCAGTCTTAGCAGGATCCAGGGCTTCCCCTTCCACTGGTGCTCTTATTAGGATATTCATTGCTACCTATGAGGTCAGAGTCCAGGGTCAGTCCATGTATAGTCTTCAGGTAGTGGCTTAGTCCCTGGAAGCTCTGGTTGCTTGGCATTGTTGTACATATGGGGTCTCGAGCCCCTTCAAGCTCTTCCAGTTCTTTCTCTGATTCCTTCAACGGGGGGTCCTATTCTCAGTTCAGTGGTTTGCTGCTGGCATTCGCCACTGTATTTGCTGTATTCTGGCTGTGTCTCTCAGGAGAGATCTACATCCGACTCCTGTTGGTCTGCACTTCTTTGCTTCATCCATCTTGTCTAATTGGATGGCTGTATATGCATGGGCCACATGTGGGGCAGGCTCTGAATGGGTGTTCCTTCAGTCTCTGTTTTAATCTTTGCCTCTCTATTCCCTGCCAAGGGTATTCTTGTTCCCCTTTTAAAGAAGGAGTGAAGCATTCACATTTTGATCATCCGTCTTGAGATTCATATGTTCTAGGCATCTAGGGTAATTCAAGCATTTGGGCTAATAGCCACTTATCAATGAGTGCATACCATGTATGTCTTTCTGTGCTTGGGTTAGCTCACTCAGGATGATATTTTCCAGTTCCAACCATTTGCCTACGAATTTCATAAAGTCGTTGTTTTTGATAGCTGAGTAATATTCCATTGTGTAGATGTACCACATCTTCTGTATCCATTCCTCTGTTGAAGGGCGTCTGGGTTCTTTCCAGCTTCTGGCTATTATAAATAAGGCTGCAATGAACATAGTGGAGAACGTGTCTTTTTTATATGTTGGGGCATCTTTTGGGTATATGCCCAAGAGAGGTATAGCTGGATCCTCAGGCAGTTCAATGTCCAATTTTCTGAGGAACCTCCAGACTGATTTCCAGAATGCTTGTACCAGTCTGCAATCCCACCAACAATGGAGGAGTGTTCCTCTTTCTCCGAATCCTCGCCAGCATTTGCTGTCACCTGAGTTTTTGATCTTAGCCATTCTCACTGGTGTAAGGTGAAATCTCAGGGTTGTTTTGATTTGCATTTCCCTTATGACTAAAGATGTTGAACATTTCTTTAGGTGTTTCTCAGCCATTCGGCATTCCTCAGCTGTGAATTCTTTGTTTAGCTCTGAACCCCATTTTTTAATAGGGTTATTTGTTTCCCTGCGGTCTAACTTTTTGAGTTCTTTGTATATTTTGGATATAAGGCCTCTATCTGTTGTAGGATTGGTAAACATCTTTTCCCAATCTGTTGGTTGCCGTTTTGTCCTAACCACAGTGTCCTTTGCCTTACAGAAGCTTTGCAGTTTTATGAGATCCCATTTGTTTATTCTTGATCTTAGAGCATAAGCCATTGGTGTTTTGTTCAGAAATTTTTCCAGTGCCCATGTGTTCCAGATGCTTCCTTAGTTTTTCTTCTATTAGTTTGAGTGTGTCTGGTTTGATGTGGAGGTCCTTGATCCACTTGGACTTAAGCTTTGTACAGGGGTGATAAGCATGGATCGATCTGCATTCTTCTACATGTTGACCTCCAGTTGAACCAGCACCATTTGCTGAAAATGCTATCTTTTTTCCATTGGATGGTTTTGGCCCTTTGTCAAAAAAATCAAGTGACCATAGGTGTGTGGGTTCATTTCTGGGTCTTCAATTCTATTCCATTGGTCTATCTGTCTGTCTCTGTACCAATACCATGCAGTTTTTTATCACTATTGCTCTGTAATACTGCTTGAGTTCAGGGATAGTGATTCCCCTGAAGTCCTTTTTATTGTTGAGGATAGTTTTAGCTATCCTGGGTTTTTTGTTATTCCAGATGAATTTGCAAATTGTTCTGTCTAACTCTTTTTGAAGAATTGGATTGGTATTTTGATAGGGATTGCATTGAATCTGTAGATCGCTTTTTTGGTAAAATGGCCATTTTTACTATATTAATCCTGCCAATCCATGAGCATGGGAGATCTTTCCATCTTCTGAGGTCTTCTTCAATTTCTTTCTTCAGTGTCTTGAAGTTCTTATTGTACAGATCTTTTACTTGCTTGGTTAAAGTCACACCGAGGTACTTTATATTATTTGGGTCTATTATGAAGGGTGTCATTTCCCTAATTTCTTTCTCGGCTTGTTTCTCTTTTGTGTAGAGGAGGGCTACTGATTTATTTGAGTTAATTTTATACCCAGCCACTTTGCTGAAGTTGTTTATCAGCTTTAGTAGTTCTCTGGAACTTTTTGGGATCACTTAAATATACTATCATATCATCTGCAAATAGTGATATTTTTGACTTCTTCTTTTTCCCATCTGTATCCCCTTGACCTCCTGTTGTTGTCTGATTGCTTTGGCTAGAACTTCAAGAACTATATTGAATAAGTAGGGAGAGAGTGGCAGCCTTGTCTAGTCCCTGATTTTAGTGGGATTGCTTCAAGTTTTCTCCATATAGTTTAATGTTAGCAACTGGTTTGCTGTATATGGCTTTTACTATGTTTAGGTATGGGCCTTGAATTCCTATTCTTTCCAGGACTTTTATCATGAAGGGGTGTTGAATTTTGTTAAATGCTTTCTCAGCATCTAATGAAATGATCATGTGGTTTTGTTCTTTCAGTTTGTTTATATAATGGATCACGTTGATGGTTTTCCGTATATTAAACCATCCCTGCATGCCTGGGATGAAGCCTACTTGATCATGGTGGATGATTGTTTTGATGTGCTCTTGGATTCGGTTTGCCAGAAATTTGTTGAGTATTTTTGCGTCGATGTTCATAAGGGAAATTGGTCTGAAGTTCTCTTTCTTTGTTGGGTCTTTGTGTGGTTTAGGTATAAGAGTAATTGTGGCTTCATAGAAGAAGTTCGGTAGTGCTCCATCTGTTTCAATTTTGTGGAATAGTTTGGATAATATTGGTATGAGGTCTTCTTCTGAAGGTCTGATAGAATTCTGCACTAAACCCGTCTGGACCTGGGCTTTTTTGGTTGGGAGACCTTTTAATGACTGCTTCTATTTCCTTAGGAGTTATGGGGTTGTTTAACTGGTTTATCTGTTCCTGATTTAACTTCGGTACCTGGTATCTGTCTAGGAAATTGTCCATTTCCTGCAGATTTTCAAGTTTTGTTGAATATAGGATTTTATAGTAAGATCTGATGATTTTTTGAATTTCCTCTGAATCTGTAGTTATGTCTCCCTTTTCATTTCTGATTTTGTTAATTTGGACACACTCTCTGTGTCCTCTCGTTAGTCTGGCTAAGGGTTTATCTATCTTGTTGATTTTCTCAAAGAACCAACTTTTGGTTCTGTTGATTCTTTCTATGGTCCTTTTTGTTTCTACTTGGTTGATTTCAGCCTGAGTTTGATTATTTCCTGCCTTCTACCCTCCTGGGTGTATTTTGCTTTTTTTGTTCTAGAGCTTTTAGGTGTGCTGTCAAGCTGCTGACATATGCTCTTTCCTGTTTCTTTCTGCAGGCACTCAGCGCTATGAGTTTTCCTCTTAACACAGCTTTCATTGTGTCCCATAAGTTTGGGTATGTTGTACCTTCATTTTCATTAAATTCTAAAAAGTTTTTAATTTCTTTCTTTATTTCTTCCTTGACCAGGTTATCATTGAGTAGAGCATTGTTCAATTTCCACGTATATGTGAGCATTCTTCCCTTATTGTTATTGAAGACCAGCTTTAGGCCGTGGTGGTCCGATAGCACACATGGGATTATTTCTATCTTTCTGTATCTGTTGAGGCCTGTTTTTTGACCAATTATATGGTCAATTTTGGAGAAAGTACCATGAGGAGCTGAGAAGAAGGTATATCCTTTTGCTTTAGGGTAGAACGTTCTATAAATATCCGTTAAGTCCATTTGGCTCATGACTTCTCTTAGTCTGTCTACGTCTCTGTTTAATTTCTGTTTCCATGATCTGTCCATTGATGAGAGTGGGTGTTGAAATCTCCTACTATTATTGTGTGAGGTAATGTGTGTTTTGAGCTTTAGTAAGGTTTCTTTTTATTATGTAGGTGCCCTTGTATTTGGGGGCATAGATATTTAGGATTGAGAGTTCATCTTGGTGGATTTTCCTTTGATGAATATAGAAGTGTCCTTCCTTATCTTTTTTTGATGACTTTTAGTTGAAATTTGATTTTATTTGATATTAGAATGGCTACTCCAGCTTGCTTCTTCCGACCATTTGCTTGGAAAGTTGTTTTCCAGCCTTTCACTCTGAGGTAGTGTCTGTCTTTGTCTCTGAGGTGTGTTTCCTGTAGGCAGCAGAATGCAGGGTCCTCGTGGCGTATCCAGTTTGTTAATCTATGTCTTTTTATTGGGGAGTTGAGGCCATTGATGTTGAGAGATATTAAGGAATAGTGATTATTGCTTCCTGTTATATTCATATTTGGATGTGAGGTTGTGTTTGTGTGCTTTTCTTCTCTTTGTTTTGTTGCCAAGACGATTAGATTCTTGCCTCTTCTTGGGTATAGCTTGCCTCCTTATGTTGGGCTTTACCATTTATTATCCTTTGTAGTGCTGGATTTGTAGAAAGATATTGTGTAAATTTGGTTTTGTCATGGAATATCTTGTTTCTCCATCTATGTTAATTGAGAGTTTTGCAGGATACAGTAGCCTGGGCTGGCATTTGTGTTCTCTTAGGGTCTGTATGACATCAGTCCAGGATCTTCTGGCCTTCATAGTTTCTGGCTAGAAGTCTGGTGTGATTCTGATAGGTCTGCCTTTATATGTTACTTTGACCTTTTCCCTTACTGCTTTTAATATTCTTTCTTTATTTTGTGCGCTTGGTGTTTTGACTATTATGTGACGGAGGTGTTTCTTTTCTGGTCCAATCTATTTGGAGTTCTGTAGGCTTCTTGTATGCCTATGGGTATCTCTTTTTTTAGGTTAGGGAAGTTTTCTTCTATGATTTTGTTGAAGATATTTACTGGTCCTTTGAGCTGGGAGTCTTCACTCTCTTCTATACCTATTATCCTTAGGTTTGATCTTCTCATTGAGTCCTGGATTCCCTGTACGTTTTGGACCAGTAGCTTTTTCCGCTTTACATTATCTTTGACAGTTGAGTCAATGATTTCTATGGAATCTTCTGCTCCTGAGATTCTCTCTTCCATCTCTTGTATTCTGTTGGTGAAGCTTGTATCTACAGCTCCTTGTCTCTTCTTTTGGTTTTCTATATCCAGGGTTATTTCCATGTGTTCTTTCTTGATTGCTTCTATTTCCATTTTTAATTCCTTCAACTGTTTGATTGTGTTTTCCTGGAATTCTTTCAGGGATTTTTGTGATTCCTCTCTGTAGGCTTCTACTTGTTCTCTAAGGGAGTTCTTCACGTCTTTCTTGAATTCCTCCAGCGTCATGATCAAATATGATTTTGAAACTAGATCTTGCTTTTCTGGTGTGTTTGGATATTCCATGTTTGTTTTGATGGGAGAATTGGGCTCCGATGGCGCCATGTAGTCTTGGTTTCTGTTGCTTGGGTTCCTGCGCTTGCCTCTCGCCATCAGATTATCTCTAGTGTTACTTTGTTCTACTATTTCTGACAGTGGCTAGACTGTCCTATAAGCCTGTGTGTCAGGAGTGCTGTAGACCTGCTTTCCTCTCTTTCAGTCAGTTATGGGGACAGAGTGTTCTGCTTTCGGGAGTGTAGTTTTTCCTCTCTACAGGTCTTCAGCTGTTCCTGTGGGCCTGTGTCTTGAGTTCACCAGGCAGGTCACTTGCAGCAGAAAAGTTGGTCTTACCTGTGTCCTTGAGGCTCAAGTTCACTCTCAGGGTGCTGCCCACGGACTCTCTGTGGCGGCAGCAACCAGGAAATCTGCGCCGCCCTTTCCGGGAGCTTCAGTGCACCAGGGTTCCAGATGGCCTTTGGTGTTTTTCTCTGGAATCAGTAATGTGTGCAGAGTGCAGTCTCTTCTGGTTTCCCAGGCGTGTCTGCCTCTCTGAAGGTTTAGCTCTCCCTCCCACGGGATTTGGGTGCAGAGAACTGTTTATCCGGTCTGTTTCCTTCAGGTTCCGGTGTCTCAGGCAGGGCTCCTGCCGCTCCTGGCCCTCCCCATGGGAACCCAGAGGCCTTTATACAGTTTCCTCTTGGGCCAGGGATGTGGGCAGGGTGGGCAGTGTTGGTGGTCTCTCTGCTCTGCAGCCTCAGGAGTGCCCACCTGACCAGGCGGTGAGGTCTCTCTCCCATGGGGTCTGGGTGCAGAGAGCTGCTGCAGGCCAGGATCCGTGGGTGTGGGACTCCCGGTAAACAAAGGAAGTGCCCGGTCCTAGAGGAATTCTGCCTCTGTGTGTCCCGATTTTACCAGGCAGGTCACTGCAGCAGGTAAGTTGGTCTTACCTGTGGTCCCGAGGCTCAAGTTCGCTCGCGGGGTGCTGCCCACGGGCTCTCTGCGATGGCAGCAACCAGGAAGATCTGCGCCGCCCTTTCCGGTAGCTTCAGTGCACCAGGGTTCCAGATGGCCTTTGGTGTTTTCCTCTGGAATCAGTAATGTGTGCAGAGTGCAGTCTCTTCTGGTTTCCCAGGCATGTCTGCCTCTCTCTGCTCTCCCGCCCATGGGATTTGGGTGCAGAGAACTGTTTATCCGGTCTGTTTCCTTCAGGTTCCGGCGGTGTCTCCTAAAAAATAGATCCTTTTTCTCATACAATATACCCTGATTATAGTTGTCCCTCCTCCTACTCCTCCCAGTTCTTCCTCTTATCCCCTCCTGTCTAGATCCACTTCTCTGTTTCTTATTAGAAAAGAACAGGCTTCTAAGAGATAACAGACAAACATGACAAAATAAAATAGAATAAGATGAAGCAAAATCTTTCATATCAAAGATTGACACAGTAACATAGCAGGAGGAAGAGTCTCAAGAACATACAATAGAGTGAGAGACACAGTCATTCTCATAGTCAGGACTCCTATAAAAACAATAAGCTAATAGGTATATTATAAACACAGCAAACTTGGTGTAGATCCACATAGGCTCCGTGCTTTCTGCTTCAATCTCTATAAGCTTGTACTCACCTTACTTAGTTGATTTAGAGGGCCTTGTTCTCCTCATATCCTTCATATCCACTGACTCCTACCATCTTTTTTGCTTCTTCTTCCACAGGGTTTCCTGGGCTCTCTTGGGAGGAATTAGGTGGAGACTTCAATTTAGATTTTCTCTCTGCATAATGTCTGCCTGTGGGTCTCTATATCTGTTTCCATCTGCTGCCAGAGAAAGCCTCTCTGATGATGACTAGATAAGATGCCAATGTATGAGTACTACAGAATGTTACTAGAAATCATTTTATTGAAAACTTTTAAGACAAGTTGTGTTTGATTTTACACTAGGTTTCTGGGCTATCTAGTTTCTGGTTCTTGGTTCCCCTAGCAGTATCAGGTATGGGATTCTTCTAATGAAGTGTGCCTTAAGTCAAATCAGACATTGATTGGCTAGTCCCACTAGTTCTGTGCCAACATTGCCCAAGATTATTTTGTAGGCAAGACAGATTTTTGATCAAACGGTTTATGATGTTTCTTTTTTGGTAGCCTGAAGATCACCCTCTCATACCAGAGAGACTAGAACATGGAGGTAAAGGCTCTGGGTGGGCATCAGCTCAAATTCTCCATATTCAACAAGTTCTGCTCATTAATAGAGTCCCTATACTGGTTTTCAGAGAGTAATCCGTATTAGGATCAGCCTAGGTTATTTGGGTTTTCAATGAGAACTCCTTGGCCAACAGCCCAGTTGAATGCAACCCAAACCCTCCACTGGAAACTGCTTCTGGCTACTGGATGGCTAGAACAGACTCTGTCTCCCTCATTACTAAGAGTTCTCATTAGGATCACCTTTATATATTCCAGGAAGTTTACTCTGCATTAAGTTTCTACACCTTGCACCAATTACTGTTGTGTCTGTGTTGTTTCCCCCCATTTCCATCTCTCCCACATTCTCTTTTCCATTTCCACTTGCCCTAGTACATCTATAAAATATATTCGATTTCCCTTTCCCAGTGCCTCTCTTTATCCAACACTCTGGGTTTATAGATTGTAAATTCATCATTATAACCCATTTACTTAATGGCTAATATCCACTTATAAGGGAATACACACCATATTTGTCTTTGTAAGTCTGAGTTACCTCACTCACAATGGTTTTTTTCTAGTTTCATCCATTTGCCTGCAAATTTCATAATGTCAATTTTAGTAAAGTAATACTTCACTCTACATTTTGTTTATCAATTGTCCCGTTAAGGGACATTTTGGTTACTTCCCATTTCTGGCTATTATGACTAAAGCCACAATGAACATGGTTAAAGAAGTTTCCTTGTGGTAGGATAAAACATCCTTTTGGTATATGTTCAAGTGTGGTATAACTAGGTCTTGAGATAGATCAATTCTCAGGTTTCTGGGGAACTGCCGTGTTGATTACCACAGTCTTTGTACAAGGTACTCATCAGCAAGAGAGACCTCTTGCTGCACAATCTTATCAGCATGTGCTGTCACTAGTATTTATGTCAGCCATTCTAGCAGATGTAAGATGAAATCTGAGAGTCATTTTGATTTGCAGTTCACTAATGGCTAAGGATGTTGAATATTTCTCTGTTTCTCAGCTATTTGAGATTCCTCTGTTGAGAATTCTCTGTTCAAATCTGTCCTCCAACAAATAACCTATCAAAAAAATGGGGTTCACAGCTAAACAAAGAATTCACAGCTGAGAAATGCTGAATGGCTGAGAAACACCTAAAGAAATGTTCAACATCTTTAGTCATAAGGAAATGCAAATCAAAACAACCCTGAGATTTCACCTCACACCAGTGAGAATGGCTAAGATCAAAAACTTAGGTGACAGCAAATGCTGGTAAGGATGTGGAGAAAGAGGAACACTCCTCCATTGTTGGTGGGATTGCAGACTGGTACAACCATTCTGGAAATCAGTCTGGAGGTTCCTCAGAAAATTGGACATTGAACTACCTGAGGATCCAGCTATACCTATCTTGGGCATATACCCAAAGGATGCCCCAACATATAACAAAGACACGTGCTCCACTATGTTCATAGCAGCCTTATTTATAATAGCCAGAAGCTGGAAAGAACCCAGATGCCCTTCAACAGAGGAATGGATACAGAAAATGTGGTACATCTACACAATGGAATATTACTCAGCTATCAAAAACAATGACTTTATGAAATTCATAGGCAAATTGATGGAACTGGAAAATATCCTCCTGAGTGTGCTAACCCAATCACAGAAAAACACACACGGTATGCACTCATTGATAAGTGGCTATTAGCCCAAATGCTTGAATTACCCTAGATGCTTAGAACAAATGAAACTCAAGACGGATGATCAAAATGTGAATGCTTCACTCCTTCTTTAAAAGGGGAACAAGAATACCCTTGGCAAGGAATAGAGAGGCAAAGATTAAAACAGACACAGAAGGAACACCCATTCAGAGCCTGCCCCACATGTGGCCCATGCATATACAGCCATCCAATTAGACAAGATGGATGAAGCAAAGAAGTGCAGGCCGATAGGAGCCGGATGTAGATCTCTCCCGAGAGACATAGCCAGAATACAGCAAATACATAGGCGAATGCCAGCAGTAAACCACTGAACTGAGAACGGGACCCCTGTTGAAGGAATCAGAGAAAGGATTGGAAGAGCTTGAAGGGGCTCGAGACCCCATATGAACAACAATGCCAACCAACCAGAGCTTCCAGGGACTAAGCCACTACCCAAAGACTACACATGGACTGACCCTGGGCTCCAACCTCATAAAGTAACAATGAATATCCTAGTAAGAGCACCAGTGGAAGGGGAAGCCCTGGGTCCTGCCAAGACTGAACCCCCAGTGAACGTGATTGTTAGGGGCAGGGTGGTAATGCGGGGAGGATGGGGAGGGGAACACCCATATGGAAGGGGAGGGGGAGGGGTTAGGGAGATGTTGGCCTGGAAACCAGGAAAGGGAATAACAAACGAAATGTAAATAAGAAATACCCAATAAAGAAAAACAAAACAAAACAAAAAAAAAACAAATCTGTCCTCCATTTTTAATGGGATCATTTGTTTGGTTGATGTCTAGTTTAAGGAGTTCTTTATATATTTTGGATATCAACCATCAGTCAGACATGAAGTTGGTGAAGATCTTTACATATTCTGTAGGCTGCCATTTTGTCCTATTAACAATGTTTTTGCCTTACAGAGGTTATTGCTTTCATGAGGTCCCATTTATTAAATGTCAATCACAGTGTCACTATTGATGTTCCGTTTAGGAAAGTGTCTCCTGCAGCAATGTTTTCCAGGTTATTCCCTACTTTCTCTTCTATCCAGTTCAATATGTCCTTTTATGTTTTCTGTTGAGGTCTTTGATCCACTTAGACTAGAATTGTATGCAGCATGATAGATATGAACCTATTCTCATTCTTCTACATGTAGACATTCAGTAATACCAATATCATTTGTTGAAGATATTTTTCTTTTCAACTTCATGTTTCTGATTTTGTTATAAAAATCAGGTGGTCATAGGTGTATACATTTATATCTTCATCTTCAATTTTATGTTTTTGATCAACTTGTCTGTTTGAACACCAATACCATGGTGCCTTTATTATCATAGCTCTGTGATACAGCTTGAAATCAGGGATATTTATATTTTGGGATGAACTCTTTTTGTACAAGCTATCCTGGGATTTTGTTCTTCCATATGAAGTTGAGTATTGCTCTTTAAGAATCTGTATTGTTTTTGAATTTTGATAGGGATTGCATTGAATCTGTAGATTGCTTTAGGTAAGATGGACATTTTAAAGCATATTCTACCAATAATTGATCATGAAACATATTTTCCACCTTATGACATCTTCTCTAATTTCTTATTTAAATACCTGAAGTTTGCTCTTTGCTCTTCTCTGATCTCTTGCCCTCTTCCCCTTTGTCCCTTCTCTCCCCATTCCCCTCCACTCTTCTCTCCACCTGCCCATGGCCAGCCTTTCCTCTCCTTTTCTACTCTTCCTCTCTCATTAAACCTCTTCCCACAAAAAAAAAATACTTGAAGTTTTTGTCATATGAGTTTTTGCTTGCTTGACTAGAGTTACCTTAAGGTATTTTATATTACTTATGGCTATTATGAAAGGTATTGTTTTTCTAATTTCTTTCTCAGCCCATTGGACATTTGTATATAGGCAGGCTCCTGCTTTTTGAGTTAATTTTGTATCCAGCCATCCCACTGAAGATATTTATCATCTGTAGGAGTTCCCTAGTAGAATTTTGGGAGTCTTTTATGTATATTGTCATACCATCTGCAAATAACAATACTTTGACTTCTTCCTTTCCAATTTGTATCCCCTTCATATCCTTCAGTTGTCTTATTGCTCTAGCTTGAACTTCAAGTACAATGCTGAATAGATATGGATAGAGTGGACAGTCTTATCTTGTTCCTTATATATTTGAGTTTTTCTTCATTTAATTTAATGTTGGTTAGAGGCTTGTAGTAAAGTGACTTTATTATGTTTAGATATGTGCTTGTATCCCTGATCTCTCCAAGACTTAGTCTGAAGGCATGTTGGATTTCATCAAAGGCTTTTTAGCATCCAATAAGGTGATCGAATGGGTTTTTTTCTTTCATTTTCCTTATATGGTGGATCATATTGACTGATTTTTAAATATTCAACCACCTTTGCCTCTCTGTGATGAAGCCTCCTTGATCTTTCTGATGTGTTCTTGAATTTATCTTGAAAATGCCGAGCATTTTTGCATTCATGAGGGAAAATAGCTTATAATTTTTTTGTTGAATTTTCATATGGTTTGGGCAACCGTAGCCTCATAAAATGATTTGGTAATGTTCCTTCTGTTTCTATTTTGTGGAATAATTTGAGGAGTAATGACATTACCTCTTTTATGAAAGTTTAGTGTAAATCTGTACTAAACTCTCTAGACATAGGAATTTTTTTTTGGTTTGGTGGGATTTTAATGACTGCTTCTATTTACTTATCGGTTATATGATTATTTAAATTGTTTCTCTGATCTTGATTTAACTTTGGTAAGTGGTATTTATTGACAAAACTGCTCTTTTATTATATATTTTCCAATTTTTGGTGTGTGGGTTTTTAAAATATGACCAAATGATTCTTTCAATTTCCTGGTATCTGTTGCTATGTGTCTGTTGTGTCCCCAACTTCATTTTGGATTTTGTTAATATGGATTTTTTCCATGCTTTTTTCTTAGTTTGGGTAAGAATTTGTCTATTGTGTTGATTTTTTTTAAAAAGATCCAACTTGGTTTCATTGATTTGTATTGTTCTCTTTGTTTAAATTTTATCAATTTGAGTCCTAAACTTGTCTGTAGGTTGATGTCATTATGCAGGTGAAGGCAGGTACGGGATAGAACAAGGCCTTTCATTGGATGAGAAGGAAGGATGGACAAGAGAAAAGTTTTAGAGAGGCAGAGGAAGCCTCAGCTAAGAGGAAGGAACTGAGAGAACATAGAGGTGGATGTTAAGATTTTCCTCTCCACATAGTACAGGTTATATGACTATTCTTAAGGGATGGATATGTACAGGATTTTGTGTTGTCTAGATGGGCAGATTATATCTTATCAATTTGATCAGAAGATATTGTGTGATGTGTTCTTTCATGTGGCTACTTAATTGTGTTCAAGAGAGTGTATGGTGTCAGGATGTATACAGAATTGGGATATGTATGTGTGGCATGGTGGAAACCAGCCAAGAGAGATGTGAGTGAAGGTGGGGTGGCCTGATAGGGTGCCACATTGGAATGGCAGGTCAGAAAGTAGATGGGGGCAGCGTAGAGCTGCTGAGATAAATTAGCTCTAGTTCTAATGGCCTGCTGAAGCCAGAACTAGCAAGAGAGCATGTGACCAGGAGGGTACATATCAGAACAGGTTCTGCCATGTTTAAGTTTTATTGCAACAATTGTCTACTAGGTGTGTTTGCTCTTTTGTTGTAGAGCTTTCAGGTGTGCTGTGAAGCCAACACTATAAGAGCTTATTGATTCCATTAAAGGCAATTTGCACTATGAACTTTCTTCTTAGCACTGCTTCATCGTGTTTCATAAGTTTGCGTATGTTTTGCATTAATTTACATTGAATTCTAAGAAGTCTTTATTTCTTGACCCAGTGAGTGATCATTGAGTAGAAAGTTGTGTATTCTGTTGTTTCTGTTGTCCTTGAAGTTCCAGCTTTAATGCTTTAATCCATGGTCATCTGATAAGATACAAAGTGTTATTTCTTGCTCTGTAAGAAAGCAAGAGACTCGGCTTTATAACCAAGTCTATTGTTAATTTTAGAGAAGGTTCTATGAGGTGCTGAAAAGAAGGTATATTCTTTTGTGAAATGTTTAGTAGATAACTGTTAGGTTCATTTGTTTCACAACTTATGTTAGCTCCAATATTTCTCTGTCTAGTTTCTCTCTGGATGACCTGGATATTGGTGAGAGTGAGGTATTTAAATCTCCCACTATTTATAACTGAGGTTCAATGTGTGATTTAAGCTTTACTAATGTTTACTAATTTTTCGTAGATATTCAAATAACTACATGAGCTTACTTCTTAGGTCAGTTTGTTTGTAAAATCTATTTTTTAGCCCTTTACTCTGTGGTAATGTCTATCTTTGATGTTGAGGTATGTTTCTTGTATGTAGCAGAATGATGGATCCTGTTTCTGAATCCATTCTCATAGCCTGTGTCTTTTTACTGGGGAATTGAGTCCATTGATATTGAGAGATATTAATGACAAGTGATTGTTAATTCCTGTTATTTTGTTGTTGTAGTTGCTGGTACTGGTGGTGGTAATTCGTGTGAATGTGAATGCACACACATGCCGCTGTGTGCCTGTGTGCCTGTGTGTGTGTGTGTGTGTGTGTGTGTGTGTGTGTGTGTGTGTGTTTATTATCCCATTCTTTTTACTTTGCTGGTATGAGATTACTTTATTTTCTGTGTTTTTACATGTGTAGTTAATATTCTTGAATTGGAGATTTATTTCAAGTATCTTTTATAGGTCTGGATTTATAGACAGGTATTGTTTGAATTTGGCTTTATCATAGATTATCTTGTTCACTCCATCTATAGTGATTGAAAGTTTTGCTGGGTATACTAGTCTGAGCTGGCATCTGTGATCTCTTAGAGTCTTCAGGACATTCATCCAGGCTTTCCTGGCTTTTAGAGTTTCTGTTGAAAAGTCAGGTATAATTTTAATAGGTCTGTCTTTATATGTTACTTGCTCTTTTTCCCTTGTAGCTTTTAATCTTCTTTCTTTGTTCTGTATATTTAGTGTTTTGATTATTATCTGGAAAGGAGACTTTTCTTTCTGGTCCAATCTATTTGGTGTTTTTTATGCTTCTTGCACATTTATAGGCATCTCCTTCATTGGAGTTTTTTCTATAATCTTGTTGAAGATGTTTTCAGGGCCTTTAAGCTGCAATTATTTTCCTTCTTTTTTTATTATTCTTACCTTTGGTGTCTACATAGTGCTCTAGGCTTCCTGGGTGTTTTGTGTCAGGAAATTTTTAGCCTTAACAATTTCTTTGACCAAGATATCCATCCATGTCTTCTATCATATCATTAATTCCTGAGTCTTTCTCTTCCATTTCTTTTATTCTGTTGGTGGAACTTGCCTCTGTAGTGCCTGTTCAAATTCTTAAACTTTTCATTTTCCCTATGCCATCAGTTTGTGTTTTCTTTATTGTTTTAATTTCCATTTTAGGTCTTGAACAGTTTTTGTTTTTTGTTTTTCAATTTTCTTCCAACTGTTTGTTTATGGATGTATTCATTTCTTCCAACTGTTTGTGTTTTCCTAGATTTCTTTAAGAGATTTATTAATTTCCTTCAGCTGAGTGTGTTTCTTTGGATTGCTTTAAGAGATTTATGTAGGCAAGCCCTATAGTCTCCCTCAGGTACATCCGGACTTTGTTTGTGACTAACTTTTTGAAATTTAACTCTTCATTTTCTGCATTTTCAGAGACAGTAATGGCTGCCTTTTTCCTGTTTTGCTGGCCTGCTCAGCACTGTGTTCATAGGGAATGCCTGCTGGTGTGGGCAGCTGGGGTATGTCAAAGAGCAGGGATAAGAAAATTAGGAGAGGATGATCTCTGGAATCCCCAGGGGATGTGGGCAGGAGGAAGGATGGCTGAAGCTGGTGATGTGTTGCCATGTGAGGTGTAAGAGCGGTTGGATCTAGGGAAAGAGGAGTGGGGGAGTGGGTCTGAGAGTAGCCTACCTGGTTTTCTGGCAAGCATGGTTGAGCAGGAGATGCCTGCTGTAGTTAGGGGCTGGGATAGAGCAACTAGAGGTGGGAAGAATGCTTAGGAAGGAAAGGCTTGTGGGATTTATAGGATATGTAGACAGTGGAGAAGGGAAGATACAGCAGGTGACCTTTTGCAGTGCTACGGACAAGGCTAAGAGATTGGATCTAGGGGAATAGAGAGAGAATTGGTCTTTTCATGGTGTCCCACAGATTCTGTGTATTTCTTTTATGTTAAAAAATTTAATATTCTTTGCTTAGATACTTTATCTACTTTACCTTCAACTCATAAAGTTTTTTCTCAACTTTTTAAATTGAGTTATTGAACTTCCCAAGTCCATCTTTACCTTAACCTGACATCTTTTGAGTATTTCTATGTCCTGACTGAATACAAATCCTGCCTTGCTTTTCTCATTTCATTCATCATTGTTTATGGTATTTTGAACATGACTCAGGCATTCCTTGTTCTTCTCTTTATGTTCATTGAGCTTTTGTTCATGTCTTCTTAAACCCATTAAATTTTTTGATAAAGTTCATGATTGTTCCCTTAGGATCTATAATCTAGAGTTCATCTAGGCAATTATTATTGGAGAACATTTCTATAGTACTGGTGGGATCAACAGGGATGCAGTGGGGACATAGTATCTTAATCTTCCATATTAGTTGTGTTACTTCTAGTGATACTTGAGCTTGTGGAGATATTTTCTTGGTTGTGTCTGATGTGAAACGTTAGACTGCCTATGATATGTGGAAGGTGATATATTTGCTGTTGCCCAAGCACAGTTAATTTCACATCAGGTAGGAAGAGTTGGTTGGTTAGTCAGACTGTCAGATAGTCAGTGTTCATTTTGGATTGGTGGGATAGAGATGACTCAGTTCAATGATAAGAAAGAGGCATGTGCATGGTATACATGCATCTGCTTGGGCTGATGTGAAGCCTGGCTATTCAATCTATTCCTAGAAGTGTGAGGATGACTGAATGTGTCAGACTATTTGATACTTATCAGGCTAGGTCAATGTACAGACAGTGCGCTATCTAGCAAGTTTGCTATGCTTGAAGGTTGAGAGAAGGTAGGCAGGCAAGTTTCCAGAGACTCAGCAGGTTGTGGTGGTGCATAAATATGTGGCATGAGCTAAGCCAGGATGCTGGTTATGGTGTAAATGGCATAAGGTTTGGTGGACTTGACAAATGAACCATTATATAGAATGTGTAGTGTGAGTTAATTCTGGAAGTTGGATATGATACAGATGACCTCACCAGAGTGGCCACAACATAGAATGTGTAACCCCAGTTAAGTCTGGACATTGGGTATCATGCAGCTTGCCTCGGGTTGGGTAACTTACGAGACTATGAACTCCAGAGTTCTTACAACATTACTCTGGTCTAATTTCCTCCTTTCCAAAACTGTGTTCTTCCTTTAGTCAAAGGCAATGCTTCTTATAATATTGTCTTTACAGTATGCTTCCAATGAATCTGACATGCAATGTGCAATGTGTCCTTTTTCAAGTTATTCATTTATTTACTGATTTTTGAGATGTTTTATTTTGTAGCCTAACTCATGATCTTATTTCCTATTCTTTCCGAATGTGTGTGTATGTGTATATATATATATATATATGTATATATGTATATATATATATGTATATATATATGCATGCACATGCACTACCATATCCAGATATGAGGTCACTTTTACATATTGCTTATGAATTTGGCTCAGAGTTCCCCATATTTGAAACCTCCCCAGTGTTGTTCTACACCAGTGGTTCTCAACCTTCCATAATGCTGTAACCCTTTAATAGGTTCCTCATGTTGTGGTGACATCACCATGATAAAAATTATCTTCGTTGCTACTTCATAAATGTAATTTGGCTACCATTATGAATCATAGTGTAAATATTTGTGTTTTATGATGGCTTTAGGTTACACTTGTGAAAGGGTTATTCAACACCTAAAGGAGTTGCCACAAACAGGCTGAAAGCTACTGTCTCCACTTATCTTACCTTCTAATTTGAGTTAGTTCTTCTTTATTAATTTTTCTATAAAAATCCCATATTTCATGGAAGCAATTACCTCTGATAATAATTCTCCATTTTCTCTTTTAATGTCTATCCATATTAACCTACTGTTATTTACTACAATGTGTGCATTTGTGTTGTTGAACTTGCTATCCAAGGGCCAGCAAAAAGAGCACCATATATGTGATGCTTCTAAGATTTCAATCCATCCGAGTTCTCTTAGGACTATTCCGTGTTCTTTACCTTTCCATGTGTCAATATACAGAATGACAAAAAGAGAAAAATAGTCTCTATTTTTCCCTCTTTAGTGAATTTAAATCTACTATAGTTGTAGCTGAGAAACTTGAGGTAGGACTCCCTCAGGATGTTTACTACACTCTTTCCTTAATGATGTCTACCTCCACAGCCTTCCAAAAGGGCACCACAAAAACTGATGGCTTGTAAGGAGACCAGAGCACAGCATCCATCTTGACTTTTCCGACAGGAATATTGTAAAGTGAGTATAAGCTCAAGGGTTACCTCAATTTAATTAATATTTATGTTTTTACCAAATAATTTTCCAGGCTCCAAAAAGGGGAAAATATTATGCTATATGGCCCAATTTTGGAAATTTTATTGGTACTAAATTAGAGTGGCAAATTGGCATTGTGAGATATATCTGCTTCTTATCATCTTGATTAATGTAAATCAATTCTTCAGATTCCTAGCCATACCTTTGACAGCAATTTGTTGGTAGAACGTTAAGGCTGATGCTTAGAGTGCTGAACAAAGTGAAGTCACTTATAGCCCAGACTGAAGTGGCAAGATGTGTGAACAATTTATTGGCCTTCTAGTGGAAAGCACGCTCTGGTCACATTGCAGTTGTTACTTTAACTGCTACATTATAATAACTCTGAAAGTTACTTCATCTTTAATCTGAATGTTACTCCTTTATCTTTAATTACTTTAATATTTATACTATAATAAACCTAAAAGTTACATCTTCACTATTATATAGATGAAGAAGCTGAGACTTAAACAGAGAGGTATTCTCTAGCCATTGTATATGGGACAACTGAGCTCACGGTATGAAACTCTCATAACCTTGCATTCAGTGGCTTGAAGCAAGCTTTAGTAAAACAATTTACAGCACAGAAATTGACATATGTTAAAAATCAAGATTTTAAAAGTACTTTATTTATTTATCTGAGATCCATTTAATAAGCACGTAGCAGCACACTACGGCTTTCAACAACTCCCCACTGGGTTAAGATTCCAATGCGGGTTTGTGGATTTGTCAGTCTCCATGCTCTTTCCTGTGATCACTTTAGAAGAAGTGAGAGGCTGAGTGTCAAAGCCCAGCACTTTTCCTACAGTTATGATGCTCACTTTCTCCCCAATTAGGCTCTGTTTTTAGGAAGTAAAATTCAGTCAGGCATTATACAGCATCCCCTTTACTCAGTTTTAACTCCTGCCAAAAAGTGAAGTCAAGTGGCAAAGCCATTAGAGGAAAACCGAAGAGAGAAAGATAATTTGACTCCTGTTTTTTCAGTATCCATGAGTAAATGCCAACGAGGAAGTGACAAACCATTGCTTCTCAGAATCTTTGAGGAGCCCCATTGGAACACTCTTTCATTTGGCAGTGAGCAGGAAAGCCCCATGGAAGCATTAATCAACACCATCTAATTACAAGAGACGGAGTGGGACAAGTGTCCATCTGCTTCCCATTTCCAATAATTCAATACAATTAAAAGTGAGTACAGCATAACCCAGAGCACATCAGTGATGCATTACACTTCTGAGACAGGAGTACACAAAAATGAACTTCAAGGAAGAGAGCAGCCTCGGCTTGCTATGTCTGGAGTACACTAGAGTCCTATATTGAGAAAATAGCTTTAAATAGATAAATCAACTTTTAAGAAACTAGAATGCCCACTAGGTGTGATGATATTTTAATCCTAGGGCAAAATTTAATTTTGTATGTATTTTCACAGTTCTTTCCTTTGTGTATTAGTTCTGGGTTTTAATGAACTGTTTGAGGATAAAGATATTGTTCATATTTATAGTAAAAAGTTGAGTGATTTTTACATCATTGAATAGACAAAGATACAAAACTTGATCCACTTTATAATGAGAAAGTTTCTGAATTATGTAATAACAAGTTAAGCATATAGGTATGTTTATCAGAGTATTTTTTAAGTCCTTGCATATATCACAGAGCTTCAAAATGCTGCCAGTGCTCTGAGGTGATCTCACATTTCCTGTGTAAGACTTGCCCTTGGCCCATCTCACTCACCCTTTTGGTGGAGTTAGGACCACCTAGGAAAACACATTCTTTTCACTGCATCTCTGCCTCAGTTCCCACCTTCATTGCTCCAGCATCATGGAAAACCAAGGTTTACCCTGTTTCATCAAGGTTCCTGCTCATGGAAGCCCGAGAGGGTTTGGCCACTGTTCAGCAATTAACCTTCTTGCCACAATTTGCTGTAGTTTTATTTCATAATAACTGACATTCTGACTTGTGTCAGATGAACTCTCCATATAGCTGTAATTATCATTTCTCTGATGGCTAATGAGGTTGTGTACTCTTTTTCATTTCTTGCTGGCCATTTGTACTTCATCTTCTTGAAAACTCTCTGCTCATTTCCTTAGTCTATTTATTGACTGGGTTTAGCTTCTGTTGTTTACTATCTTCTAGTTCTTTGTTGTCTATTCTAGATATTAATCCCCAGTCAGATGCATAAGTAGCAAAGTTTTTTTTCACATTAAATACTCTTAACATGATTAACTGTTTTATTCGCCTTGCAGAAACGTTTTAATGTCATGTAGTTCCACTTATCTGTTTTTGGCCTTATATCTGAGCAACCGGAAACCAGTTCAGAAAGTCCTTTCATATACCTGTATTTCAAAATGTGTTCCCTCCATTTTCTCTAATAACTTTAGAGTTTTTGGGGCCTTACATTTGACTATTAGGCATTTATTTTTATTTTTTCTGCAGTGTGAGAGCTAGGGATCTAGTTTCATTCCCTTACATGTGACTATTCAGTTTTCTCAGTACTCTTTGTTGAAGAAACCATCTTTTTGCATATATATAGTATAAATGACATCTTGTCAATCATTAAGCAGCTATAGTTGTATGGCCTTATACCTGGGTCTTCTCTTTTTTTATGTTGATCAATGTGTCTATTTGTATGCCAGTACTGTATTCGTTAGGTTTTCTATTGTTGTGAAATGCCCTGAGCAAAGAACAAGTTGATGAGGAAAGGGTTTATCTGGCTTACAGTTTCCCAGCACTGTTCATCATCAAAGGAAGTCCAGATAGGAGCTAAAGTAGGAACTTGGAGGCAGGAGCTGATGCAGACACTGTAGAGCATTGCTGATTACTGGCTTGCTTTTCATGGTTTGCTCAGGCTGCTTTCTTATAGAACCCAGGTCCATCAATCCAGGGCCAGCACCACCAACAATAGGGTAGGCCCTCCTCCATCAATCATTAGCTGAGAAAATGTCCTACAGGCTTGAATACACCCAGTCTTTTGAAGGCATTTTCTTAATTGCGAGTACTTCCTTTCAGATGGCTTTAGCTTGTGTCAAGTTGATACAAAAATATCCAGTGCAAGTAACGAGGAGTTTTAATTAGTACAACTCGATATTATAGCTTCAAATGAAACATACTGTTATCTCCAACATTGTTCTTGTTGCTAAGGATTATTTTAAGTGTACTAAGTATTTTGTGCTTCATATTAAATTTAAGATTTTTTCTCTTTATGTAAAGAATGACATTGTGCTTTTATTTACAGATTGCTTTTTGGTAGTGTGCTGGCTGGTTTTGTGTGTCAACTTGGCACAAGCTGGAGTTATCACAGAAAAAGGAGCCTCAGTTGTCGAAATACCTTCATGAGACCCAGATATAAGGCATTTTCTCAACTAGTGATCAGTGGGGGAGGACCCAGCCCATTGTGGTTGGTGCCGTCCCTGGGCTGGTGGTCTTGGGTTCTATAAGAAAGAAAGCTGAGCAAGCCAGGGGAAGCAAGCCAGTAAGTAACATCCCTCCATGGCCTCTGCATCAGCTTCTGCTTCCTGACCTGCTTGAGTTCCAGTCCTGACTTCCTTTGGTGATGAACAGCGACGTAGAAGTAAGCTGAATGAACCCTTTCCTCCCCAACTTGCTTCTTGGTCATGATGTTTGTGCAGGAATAGGAACCCTGACTAAGACAGGTAGTATCCATTTTTTTTACTAGTATTAATTCTTATAGTCAATGAGCATAGGATGAACTGCCTACTTTTGAGGCTGCTTTGTAAATGGATGCCAAGAGAATAGTATGAAAAGGCTCTGTTTTGGATCTCTCTAATTCTTTTATGAACTAGGTTAAGATCTAAGGCTTCCATTTTACTGTCAGAAATCTTATTGAAAGGCATTGTTCTAAAATGAAAATAGATTAATAAACAATTTGGGTGACATGTATTTGGATATTTTGAGAGATATAAGTTCTCTCTACATACACTTAGCTTCTCTGTAACTCACTGTGTAGACCAGGCTGGTCCTGAACTCACAGAGATCTGCCTGTCTCTGTCTCTTGAGTGCTAAGATTAAAGTGATCTATTATCATACCCAGCTTGGTGATATAATTGTTTGCTGAGTTTTTTTTTTTAACAAAAGCACCACACAGTAATTTTTGTCCCATAGTTATGGAGACTAGATGCCTGTGATCAAGGTATATTACCAAGGTTGGTTGCTTCTGAGAAATAATCCATTATAGGCCCCCTACTGACAGTGAAGATGCTTATGTATCTTCTCACTTGTATATGCATGTTTCATGAACTCTCTTCTTATAGGTACAGCAGTCATATTACATTATGGTCCACACTAATGCCCTCATTTACCTTATTACCTTATTAAGACCCTAGCTCCTGCCATAGACAGATGCATGGGTGGTATTATTCACAAAAAACATTTTAGGAGAGGTTAGAGGTATGGATTCCTTGACTGTTTAATAAGATGGGCTGTAAAAGCTACGAGTTGAATGTCAGTGAGTTAAGGAAGCTGCATGGCCAAAATTGAGAATAGCAGATGAAATTTTCCATTCTGTGTATTTTCGGATGTTGTATGGCAGTTTTCTCCTATAGAAGTATTCCCTTCTTTGGAAACATTCCTCCCAGAAGGGAAGAGAGAGGTTCATGACATTTCAGATGTAAACAACAGGTCAGTAGTCTAGGAGAACAGAAACTTGAAAGATTCTCTGATGACTTCACCCTAGCAATCTAAAAATGAGTGAATATCTGCAAGGGGAAAAGACTAACTAGCATCCTGCAGAGAGAACAAAGTCTCTGGCTGTGGAGCTGAGCAAGCTCTCCAGAGAGCTCCATGCTGGTAGCTTCCAAGAGACATTGCTAGTGCTTAGGTAAGCATCTTTGGTGATACAGCTACTCTTCAGTCATCACTGCCCCTTGTAAGTTACCCCCTCACCTAAATTCCTGTTAGTAATCCAGTGAATATCATTACTTTGATCTGTTATGGTTTCCCTCTCCAGAATGAGTTAATATGTGGGTTGCATTACAGGAAAAATCTTGTCACACAGCAGTAGGGTGTGAGAGAGGCAGTATGAGGATAGATCAGGGTGGGATAGGCCCATGCCATGCCAGTCGATGGGAGTGAATTATAATTGCACAAGAATTGTAAATAAATTGCTGGATGGATTCATGTTGAATATATTCTTTCTTGGGTAGCTAGATCTCCAACAGTTGCTCTCCACCCAATGCGCAGCCAGTTTTATACTTTCTTCAGGCTCACGTTTAACATTTCCCCCCAGAAGATGCCCGTGTATGCTCTAGTCTTATTTCTCACAAATCTTTCTAGTTCTCTGGTTGATATTTTAGTGTAATTGGTATATTGGGAAATCTGTACTACAGTGAAGGGATCCGTGCCAGCAATTTTCTCCCAAGAGGTATCACTGCTGAAAAATACTACCTTGGAGAGTTTACAACTGTGTGGTGTCTGCCTCCACTTTTTAGGATTGCACATCAACATCAGACTGCTTCAGGCTGAGGATGGGCTCAGTGGTACACTTACAAAACATATATGAGGATTGGTGTTTCTCAGCATCGCAAAAATCCTAAATAAGATAAAATTAAATAATACACTAAAGTAATACAGAAAGCAACCCTCACTCGGATACTAATAGCATTTGATCTTTATAGTTCTTGATCAAATGGGCTGATCTTTGCTTCTCTCAGCTTCTAGAAACTTTTAGGATTTCTAGCCTCTCCATTTGACTTTATTAACTCACTGCTCCGCCCTTTATCCAACCATTGTAGCAGAACCAGCCATAGTAGACTCAGTATAAAATGACAGGTTGGGGGGTTGTCTAAAAATTATGGAGAACTTCAAGGTGGTAAGTAGAATAAGAAAG
This sequence comes from Rattus rattus, assembly GCF_011064425.1. NCBI lineage: Eukaryota > Metazoa > Chordata > Mammalia > Rodentia > Muridae > Rattus > Rattus rattus. Next base: position 58,450,955 of record NC_046160.1, read on the forward strand.
TAAGCACAGATCCTTATTCTCTGCACAAGGAAATGCTCATAAACCTGGACCTCCCTCTAAGGGCTTTCGTCCCCCCAGTTCTCACTCTTGTTTATATCCTTATTTTAGATTCTTAGAAAATACTCTTGAATGACAGCAGGATCTCAGATTTACTGAAAGGCTTTGGAGCTCCTCACCATTCTCTGAGTTCACAAGCGTGGCACAGACTGGAAGGAGTTGGCTTAATCCATGCTATAAAAATGGTAAGAGAAGAGCAATTCAGCATGGGAGAGGGAAAGAAATGTGGCCTTTGAAATATGAGTACAGGTGGGTCAGAGATGTGAAGCAACATGTAGCAGTGGAGGCAGGGGCTTCTTATATCCACCTGCAAGAAGAAACTAGAAAGGCAGTGAATAAATGAGAAATAAACTCCCACCTAGACAACATGAAGGTTTCAGGCTTTGCAGACCTGCCTTTTGCTAACAGCATCACAGGGCTTTCGGAAGGCACCTGGACTAGCCATTGACAGTAAACCAGATGGAGGAGCAGGACAGAGGTGGGTGAGGTCCTGCCTTTAGAACAACATGGACCTAATGAGCACAGCTAATTAGCAAGGCTGCATTCATATTTCCCACACGGGCTTGACAGGACAGTGAGAATTATGAAACGGCTGCTGGCAGATAAATAGGGTTTCCTCCACCATCTGTCTTCCAAATGATCCTGTAGGTACAGCTATTATTTCAGTCAGACACTGGCAGGCAGGCAATTGTTCACAGCCTCTGTGAAGAATAGTGGCTGTCAAGGGTTTGGTGAATGTTACGACTTTCCGCGGGCCTGTTTTCAGCTTGTCGGAACCATTAACACAGCAGACCTATCAGAGAGCAGCCAGAAGTGCTGGACTGTCTTTGCCCTTGCCTGGCCACTAGGCCTCTTCTCCCTCCTACCTCTCCTTATTCTTTCTTTATATCTTCATGTGCTACACCCCAGGTTTCCTCTCCTCCCCTGTGTCTTCCCCCTTTCTTTATTTCCCTCACAATACTGGAAAAAATCTGGGGGTGGGACTATCTTTCTCCTAGGAAGTCTAGGAAGTCTGGGGTGTGGTGGAAGGAAGAAGGACATACAGGGCAGGAAGATCAGGTGGAAACCAACTGCAGCTTCATGCAGAGGGAGATTTGTGAGTCTGGTATCAGGGAATTGGAGATGCAAAGAGGAATTTAAAGGAAAAGAGAAAAAAAGAGATGCTTGCAAAATACATCCTGTATTAAATGTTGCATTCATCCTGGCTAATACAGTGCTCATTAGATGAGAGAGAGAGAGAGAGAGAGAGAGAGAGAGAGAGAGAGAGAGAGAGAGAGAGAGAGAGAGAAACAGCTGGAAGACAGACTCTCGTTAAAATCCCTCGAAGGTAGGCGTGAGCTTGAGCACATTAAATAGCTTCCTATAATTTGATATGTTCATTTTGTCAGCAGTTTCATTTTCATCTCTTTTGAACCAATCTGAGTGACATTCTCAGTCCACATCTGGTTTGATGTGATGGATCTGAAGCACCACATACAGCTCTCACCTCTAACACTCTCTAGAACCCCACTAGCACAGACCCAGAATTCAATAGCGTCCCACTGTTCAATTGTACCTTGTGCAACAGGGTGTGTCTTTGAAAAGATCGTAGTTTGAGACTCAAAGTCAAGGGTGAGATTTGCTCTTGAATCTTGGTGAAAGTGAGAAGGTGTCTAGAGCTTAAGATCTGTCCCTTTCATGCTTGCTTCTGTGCTTGTCTGTTTGTCTTTTCTGTGCCTCCTTCCTTTCCCTAACATTCTGCATCTATCCCCAGCCTGCCTGGAAGCACAGCTGAAAAAGAAAATTAATCAAATTAAATCAAAACAATACAAAACACCTTCCTTCAAGCTGCCACCGCTGTAAGAACTGTCATATATTAAAAATCATCATATTTCACTAGATAATGTAATTCCAGTTTCTTCACTTCATCTGCACCAGGAAGGGATTCTGACTATGGTGTCTATTATTGAAGTGTCTGGTTTCTCACAATCAATCAACTAAGCGAGGTCTCTTCTGAGATTTCATTGTCATAAAAATGTGAGGAGAACTCTTGGTACTGCATTGAGACTCAGGCTCAAAGCTTTTCCTAGCGATATAGGGTGAACCCAGTCACTTCATGTCTAATACTCCACCAGATTATCATACCGAAATAGACAATTGTAAGGATGAAAGGAATCCCCATATGGAGGCAAGAGACATGATCTTGTATCATCTTGGACAAACTTTGTGTACCCCTTCAAGCCCATCACAGGTAAAGACTAAATTTGGAGAACATCATGTCCATTTAGACAAAGATGTTTCCTTGGATTTAGAGAGATACAACTTCTCCCCACACTGCCCCCTTGAGTGGAATCTGTACATTACCTTAGAGGTTAAGGACTTTGTTAGTTTTCAATTGTCAATGTAACAACTTACTAATTTGGTGGATTAAACCAACATAAATTAATTTTGTGATAGTGGGCATGCATGTGTGTGTAGTCTGAGTGCACCTGTGTATGTTTTCACATGTATATAGATGATGATGATGATGATGGTGTGTGTGTGTGTGTGTGTGTGTGTGTGTGTGTGTGTGTGTGTGTGTTGTCCTGATGGCTTCTTCAATTGCTGTCCACTTTATTGAGACAGGGTTTCTCTTTGAACCTGGAGCTTGCCAATTCCAACAGACCTATCTAGTCAGCTCGCCCTACTGCTCCCCTTTGAGGACTGGGATTTCAGGTAATTGTTATGCCAATCTGGGTTTTATGGGTGGTGAGGATATGATCTATAGTTCTCACATTATTACAGCAAGCACTTTATTCACTGAGCCCTCTTGTAAGTCCCACCACAAATATATTATTTTTGTTATTGTAATCTCAAAGTCAAAGCTTGGGCAAGGCTGCATTTCTCCTGGATGCTCTAGGAAAGTCCTATGTTCATGTTTTGTTATTCCGAACTCCTAGGGACCATCTGCATTCATTGTCTGATAGCCATTCCCTTTATCCTCAGCTAGGGATCAGTTGTCATTCTTTTCCCCCCTCTCTCTATTTATCTCTTTCTACCCTTTCCTCTCCCTTTTCCTCCCTCCCCCTCTCCATCACCAAGGCAACTTCCCTGATTCTAACAATTCTGTCTCCCTCTTATTAAGATCACTGTGTTTAATGGGCTCATTTAAATAACCTGTGCTAACCGGTCTCAAGATTCCTAATCATATCTGCAAATCTCTTTAGCTATGTAAGCAGCATATAGGGACTTATAGGTACCATGGGTTAGGAGGAGCAGGGAACTTCCTCCTGGCTGCTTGCAGATCTAGATGTAGAACTCTCAGCTCTTCCAACATCATGTCTGCTTAGATGTTGCCATGCTTCCTGCCATGATGATAATGGACTGAACCTTTGTGAGCCAGACCCAATTAAAAGGTTTTCTTTTTAAGAGTTCCCTAGGTCGTGGTGTCTCTTCACAGTAATGGAAAACCTAACTAGGCCACCCTCTAAATCAAAGAAAAGAGTAATTCTTTTAAAGTGACTTGGACATCAACCTATTGGGGTTCAGATCATTCTACCCAGGTCATTTCTGGCCTTGGACTTGCACACCTTGGGATAGTGGAACTATAGGTAGAAGCCTTCAGTAGATCATAGAGAGATTAGGCATGTCAAGGTACATCACTAGTTCTCTCTTGCTAAGCCTGTTTTTATAAGACAACATTGACTCCTCTATTTCTCTACCCTACTTGCATCCCATTTCCACTCTTCAAGACAACAAGTAACATAAGCTTCTGAGATTCTCTGTTTTAGCATAAAACAATCATCCCCTCTGCTCTCAACACCCATGTCATCTGTGTCACCATTGTTTCAGGCTCTTATATAATGGCCTTCTGTCCCTAGTACCTTAAACCCCTACATTCTTTAAGTGACAAGTTATGCTCCTAGGTTCCTGTAGTTTTAAAAGTCTTTCAGATTCATCCCCCTGGGAAAATGAAGATTTCAGCATTTTATAGCCAAAAAATGTAAGTGCCGCTGTGATTAAAGTTAACATGCATGAATGCCTACAGTATGCTGTCACATTGTTAAATATTTAACATAAAGCATTTCATTTAATCTTCAGTACAATCTCTGAACTGAGTCACTTTGTAATAAGTACTACTCTCTACACTGAATGAAATGGCAATGTTTCCTCTGATGTGTGTACATATATGGTGACATACATATGCAAAGCCATGTACATTCTACTCAGGAGAGGTTACTTCAAGGGAAAATATTTTTAAACATCAGTATTTATATAGAGGTACTAAAAGGAAGTTATGTATAAAAAGCCAGGAACTCAAAGTTCATTTTTACTTGAGAGAAAATTATAAAGTTATTAAAAATTATATATCCATTTAATCCATAAACACAATATACTTTTAGATATGTGGATACCACTGAGGTTAGGCAACTCTTATAAAAGAAAACATTTAATAGGGACTTGATACAGTTTCAAAGGTTTAATCCATTTTGCCATGGCAAGGAGCATGGTTTCGGAACGATAGCTGAGAGCTATACAAATAAATGAGCCACATGTACACAAACATGAAGAAAGAGGGGCTGATCAGGGAAGGTCTTTCTCAGAAGACAGTTCAGTGGAGAATTTGGAAATGGTCACAATGTGACATGACGGGGGAAGAAGTATTCTTGGCAGCAGACACAGCATTTGTGAAGGTTTTCTCATGTAGAAAAGTTTGACCTGGTTGAAGAGACCAGGCAATTACATTCTGTAATGAGGTAGCAACTGCACACATTCCTGGTTGACTTTAGGAGATATGGCTCTCCAGGTCCTAGCAGATCTGGGAACTGTGTTTGAGCTCCTTCCCCTCTCTTCCATTTCCTCTCCTCCCCTTTCTTTCTCTACCTCCTATTCCCTCATCCTTTTTTCCCTCTTCTCCCCCTCTTATCTTTCATTTCTTCCCCTGCTTTATTCCACAGGATTAGAGCAGACATGATGGAACCCAGTGGGTTGAATGTGAACCATGCTCCTTTACAATGTCCTCAGATTCTCTCTTGAAAATCTGGGGGTGATAGGCATGTCATGGGTCCTGAATGGGGAGGGCAGCTCCCCATTTTCCTTTATGGAAACAGGAAGAGGTCAGGCCTTCCTCTGGCTCAGGAGTAAGCTTAAAGGGAGATACTTGTTTCACTCCCAATCCTTTTTTCTATTGCTTTCAAGGGGAAAGTGAGGCCTATTGGACCCCTTAAGGAGAAACTGAGCTGGTTTTAGTCTTACCACTTTCCATGTGGATAACAGTGCTACACTTGTGGGTTCAGATGAAGGGAGTTGAGTCTGCCATTGATAGGTTGCCCTTGGGTTATGTTCTGTCAGAACCTGACTCTCAGGTAACTTATTAACCACCATATTGTTCTCATTTTCTTAATAATTTCCCAGATTTGGTTCTTTTCTGTAGCCTCTTCTGTTAACTAATATTAGAACACTGTCAGGACACCAGACTTGCCCACTGAGGGAGCAAAGGCATCTCGGTTCAGTTCTTGAACATGAATGTCACTTCCCTGAAAGGTTTTAAAACTTTGTCATTTTTAATGTTTCCTTGGCGGGCAGACTTCAGCTTCTCTGACAGGCTATGAGGACTCACCAGCTTTACTAGTAGTCTTAGCATACAATGCTTTCAAGGTGGGCATTGTACAGTGCAGTACCTTACCAGCAGCCTAAATCCTAATGCTGCCATATAGGCTTCTAAGATGTGGCCTCAGTTTAACTGCCATTCAATAGTATTAGTCTTTTTTAATGTAGTGGGGTTATATATCTGTCTGTCTGTCTAGGATTTTTGAAACAAGGTCTATATAGCTCTGGATAGCCTGGAAGTCACTGGTTTTATTTTTTCCCAGTAAGTTCCTATCCATATCCTCTATCTGGAGACTTTATTATACAATGCTTCCAAGGTGGGCAGTACAGTGCAGTACCTTGACCATGGGATGCTCGTAACATTTGCTTTAGGAAGGGCTTGTAGCCCAGCTGTCTTCTTCTATGAGCAACTTGGCACTACACCTTACTGCTGCCCGTTTCGTGTTCCATAATGGCAAGCAGTCTTCTTGGGTCTTCATTATCCTTTTGATGAAGTAGAAAAAAGTTAGTACCACCCACTGCTACTAGGATGAGCCCCCAGGGAGAGAGGCGATGATACATAGCGTGACCCTTTGGATACTGCATGGGGACAGTGAGGACTAGGGTTTAGAAAGTCCACACCTTCATACCCCAGTGTTCTCTCCGTTGCTTCACCACGTGCCACTTCATCAGGCTGAGGCTCTGATCTTGCTTGCCTGGACGGTGCTTTATGAATGGCCTAATATTGAAGCTAGGATTCCACTTTATAAATAAAAAACTTTAATTGTGTAGAAATAGTATGCTGTCACCATAGTTTTTCTGAAACTGTTTTTCAGCTGAATACATCAGGTGCTTCCAGAAAGATACAACATCACCAATGTACATGTTAGTGAGAACTCCTTGCCTCCTGTTTTCTCTCAGGGCCATTTTCACGTTGGATCAAGTTTAACCTGTACAGCTGAGGGTTCTTTTAAATATCGTCAGGGCAGTAGTCTAAGAAGGTTCTTCTCAGCCTCCTTGGAGTGGTGCAGATGACTTTGTTGAAAGATTCTGAACCTTACTCTTGAGAGAGTGGCATGAATTTCCTACTCAAAGGATACATCAGAACATCTCCCAAACTAACTGCTCATTTTCATCTCCATGGTTGGTGACCTAGATATAGAGTTGAATTTCCCTTATTAATTGCGCTTTCTTGGAACTTTTTTTTTTTTTTTTTAAAGAACGTAGCTCCTACTGGGCACTGAGGTCAGCTATCTCTCATTTGCTAGAGCTTCTGTCTATGTGATGTAGAAGGATTATAAAAAAAAATGATCAGAGGAGTTTGGATAGCATTTGCTCCAAATGCCTTGTAGGGAGTGAAGGAGAGTGTGTCCATTCACCAGTCAACACCTTGTTCAGCAGCCAGCAATGTCCTCCAAAGTCACTGTGCTGGTCTCATTCACAGGAGAGAATCCAAGCTGACATACAATGAGTCCAGATGTGGCAGGCATGGGGGTGTACATTCGGTATGCAATTCAGTTGCTACACTCATAGTCACCTCCAAAGTCAAGTCTAACAAAGCTGGTGCTGAATTTTAAAGAAGAAATACTTGGAACATAGATTCCTCTTTTATTATCCTAAAATTCACACTCCTGCGAGTAACCACAAGGGGGTGCCCTACCCTAACTCACCACACTTTAAAGGCAGTGATTTAATTTGTGTGTGTGTGTGTGTGTGTGTGTGTGTGTGTGTGTGTTTTTTTTTTTACAATTTATATATCTTAGTTCCACCCAGACTTCTTTCTTCCTTTTCTCATAGTAGTGGGGATGGGACTTAGGACCTCACTGTAGACAAGCCTTCTACTGCTGAGCTAGACCTCCCACCCCCTTGAACATTTTCTTCCTAAATGGCATGGCTCAGTTTACGCTGAAACATTCCAGACTGATGTAAACATGTCCACAAATACTGGGTGTTAACTCCAGGCCTGAAACAAAATACCCAGTAGGGAACCTTTGTGCTGTGAATAAAAGGCATGCTTACTCTTCAATAAAAGTGTATTCTTTGTCATCCTGAAATCAGGAAAAGACAATTCTTTTTTTTTTTTTTTTTTTTTTTTTTTTTTTTTTTTTTTTTTTTTTCTTTTTTTTTTTTTTTTTGGAGGAAACCCAGGGGCCTTTGGCTTCCTAGGCAAGCTCTACCACTGAGCTAAATCCCCAACCTCAAAAGACAATTCTTAAGGAAAACTTTATGCTTAAAGAAGTTCTTAAGGAAACTTTATGCTTCAGCCAGGAATTATTAGTCGTAATTAAACAGATCATTGATGTACATGGTCAGTGCTTACACGGGAATGCTCTTTAAAATTTGTGATCTCCAGTCTTCCTCCCAGCAATGCTTGTGGAATTCATGGGCTTGGTTTTCTTGTTTCTGTGTCATCCAACAAATAATTGTCAGAGCAACTGTAATACAACTGGCATTGGACAAAAGCCTCATCTATATCTAATGTTGACAAGTGATACCTGGGACTCAAAGGACTGGAGCATAACTTTCATTTCCCCCCACATCTAACTCTAGATGTGTGATATTTAAACTTACCACCCAGGTAATGTATGTGTGGTAAAATAAACCTTCCCTCCACTGGAAAGAACCAGTAGTATTTAGAATGCCTTAATAGAGGAAGTCTGAGAATAATGGTGATACATATGGCCAGCTAAATCACAAACCAGTAGACCTGACATGCATGGGTCTGGTTTCTATATTATATTCCATGACACTCAATGCGATGGGCCATGGGATGGGCCAGACCTTTCATGTAGTCACTCTGAAGACCTATGGAGCTTAGCAATGACTCAGCCAACAGATGAAATTGTGGCAGAAAACTTGAAGAAAAGGCTTGTTCTATAGCAACTTCCTCTGAGGTAAATTTCCAAACTTCCATCCTGAAGGAGGCAGTCACATGATGTTTTCAATGGGTGTGAAACATTACTCCTGCAGGGAATCTAACAGGAAGGAAGCAACTCAAAAGCTTCAAGAAGTCCCTGAAACTTACTAAAATTCTACATCTCTCCTTTCCCAATATAAGCAATAAGAACTGATGAGAAATACTCTCAGAAAATTAGACCTAGAAAAGAAAGACAATAGCTAAGCTTCTTGAAACAAGCTCACCTGGAAAAGAGTCTTTCTAATCTGACCAGCTGCTTATGGACTATACAGTGTACTCCAGGCTCCCAGCTTTTGTGAGCTGTCACCTATGCTGGAGTGGGCTTTGGGCTTCAGTGATGCAGCTGTCTCCAAGTCATTTCTGCTCCTGTAAGTAACCCCTCACCTATATGCCTATAAGCAAGAGCAATAAAACCAAACACCCAAACAAAAAAAAATGTCATGGTTTACCAAGCTGGATTTTCAATAGTATCTTTATTTTGGTCTGGGCTTAGTTCCCCGTCTGGAGTAAAGAGACATTTGTTCCTATCTCCCAAAGAATAAGGAGGAAGTGGGCAGTGAAAATAGGATTTGGGAAATACAGAGGCTCCAGATGAGGCTCAAATGTGAAAATATGAGAATCAATGTAAAAAAAAAATTACACCTACTGGTAATTCAGTATAAATACACTTTATACTGAACATTCTTGGCAGCTTTTATTTGCTAGTTTAAATCTAGTAAGCATCTGGGAAAACCAGCTGCCCCACCATCTGGGGCCTGTAGAATGAATCAATGAATTAATTAATTAACAAAAGCAAGATAACCAGGGATAGCAAAACAGCAAATTTGAAAGTAAAAGTAAACATTGGAATAACATTAGAACTGGCTATGACAGTCAGGGTAAAGGCTGGCTGTAATCCTGGGTAAATCCACACTTTTCTGACATGTGACCCTTAGGCAGGCTGAGCTGAAGAAGAGATAAAGAAGAAATAGTAAAAAGACTTTGGACAGAGAAGACTTTGATGAAGGTTTGAAGATAACGTTTGCATCAGGAAGGCTTGACTTCATAAAACAATTACACGTTGCTATGGCTTGGATTTTTTTTTTAATGTTTTCAAAAGTTCAGCCTGTAAAGAACCGGTCTGTCATTTGAAAGCTAAACCTTTAAGAGGTGGGCGTAGTAGGGGAGCTTCAGGTTACTAGGAGTACACTCTTAAGAGTACTTGTGGAACCCAAATATTTTACTGTAATTTTCACTTTTGGCCATAAAGTGGGCAGTTTTGTATCATGGGTGGTGTATTGTTACATAACTGGAACGTAAAGGCAATGTGTCTGCACGATCACCCAAGGGATCCCCCAGAATTATGAGCCAGAGACACAAAGATTGCACTGGCTATTTGTCAAGTAGTGGAATACAGATACAATTTCCGAATTTCTAATGAGAACCAAAGGACACCCTTCTTTTGGTGTCTTACCCGGCTGAGGAGTTAGCAATCACATTCTGAGCATTGAACTGAACCTTGCCTGTGGGTACAGGCAGGTTTTAAAGCTGAAGATACATGAAATTAGGAGCTTCATGATGTGTTCATGCATTTCACTGCACTGTGCTCCTGTCCAGTCCACTGCCTTCTGGACCCCTTGCTCTCCATATACACATGTGATGAATCCAGATTGCATGTGAAAGTATGCTGTACCTCTCTTTCTTCCTATTGCTTTCTCCTGCTCCCCTCCTGGTAACCTCTACCTTTCACACATAAGTTCCTCTTCTACATGTGTAAGTCCAAATTCCACACGGGAGAGGAGTGCTGTCCAGTTAGGCATGAGTTTCTATCCATGCCATGTAAGTGTTTGTTTTTGTTTCTTGCTGGGGAAGGGCCCATTGGAGGCATATTCAGTGTTCCTGTCGTGGAAGTACTCTCTCCAGATGAAGTGACCTTATCAACTTGTCATATTAATACTCTCAAAATTGGAGTTGGTAAATGCATAACTGATAACAATTAAAATCCTTTTCACAGGATGATAATCTCTGTAGGTCAACCAGATGGGTTGTAAATTTGTTCAGAAGAGCAGGTATCTTTGAAGTGTGCAATTACCTCGGTTCTCATTGAACCAAACTCTCACTATTGTTTCCTTGTCGGGTAGGGGAGACCCACCAGCCTCTGAGTCTGCCTGCTTCATGGTGTGTACCCTCCAGAGATAGCCATTCGGCTGCCAACATTATTCAGGTCGCTTCTCTTGAAAGCCAATGGGGTGGCATTTGCTTTGCCGACAGAAACATGCCAACAACTGAACACATTGTGATCTAGTCTACCTTACAATTTAACAGGGCATGACGCTGGTCTACTCAATGATTGGGCATACTGATGATTGAAACAAACCTGTAAACAGAACACGTATCACTGGATACCAGTAGGAGTGAACACAGTGATCAACATAACTGCTTCATTCACAAAAAAGAACCCAAAATGCAATAGTTGCTTAATATGGGCATGCTCTACACTGTGCTTAGCTCTTTTGTCTCCATGATATGTTTCCTTTAAACTTCAAGTTTTCTCACAATTTCATCATCTTTTGGCCTCCATCCTGAGGTCTCCTGTGGGCATATAAGGTTTGTCCCCTAGTGTAAGAAGTGTCATGGTGTTTACCTGCTGGTTGGTATTTCGTATGTTTCATAAATAAAGGAGAGGAACAAACATTCACCAGAGAGTTAAAATATTTAATGACAAAATCCAAGTTGCTATAAGAGTGAACCAACAGAACAGTTGTTAACTTGTCTCTGAATGAAACAAAAATGGTACTGTACTCAATATCATAGAGAATTTCTGAAAAACCAAGAACAACACACATTAGCAGCATCACAATTCTGATAATTAGGAGTGAAACCTATCTTAACTAGTATCTCTTATATAGGGCACTCTGTAACTGTTTCTACATAAATGCATAATCTTTGCTAGTCACAAGAGTATAAAACAGATTTCACTATAATTTTAAGTCTAACACATAATATTACTTCTACCAGACCTTAAAAAAAGTTAGCTACTGGTCTTGTTACATTTTACAAGTACATTCTTTAAAATGAAACATCAACCTGAATAACTGCATAGAGCCTGGACGTAGATAGCTAATCATTCTAGTGAAGAACACTACGGCAACATTCCAGGAAGAAGTGGAAATGCTGGCAAGTTCCCTTTTTTATGCACTGTCAATATAATTCACAAAGTCCTTCAGAGAAAGACAGCATTTCCAAAATTCATAATGAAGTGCAGAAATAAAATCAACACTGTAAGTCTTCTAGCAAGCTCAACCAAATGACTTGGTCCCTTATGACAGGAGTCCTCTTAGCAAATTCATGCCAGTTACACTGTAATAGCATTTTATATTGCAACACCTTCTACAAAAGGATTGCAATGGATTTCACATGTGTCATCAGGGGTTTCTCTGCAAGAGGCTGGACAGCTGAGAAGGGGCAGCGATTGCTGTTATAGTCCATGTGTTTGGTGGAAGACAAGCAAGATGGATCACAGACCAAGGTCATGGTGATGGCCTAGATGCTGATTGATCAGTAGAGGAAGCTAGCAGAGCTCCAGGTGGGCTTTTCTTTTAGTTCAGACTATTTCCAACAAGATTTAGGCCAAAAGGGCAGGTACAGGGCACTTACATTCATAGAAAATAACTAAAAGGGGAAGACTCAGCTTTCACAGTATGCTTCTGCCTGTTCAGAAACAGATGCCCCAAAGCTGGTTGTCAGGTATCTAACAAGCAATTTTATTGTTGACTTGTGCGGGGAAGTTAGACTATTTCTCTCAACTCTGTATATTAACTCTCTGAAACTAGAATCCAGTTCTAGAAGACAAATATTCGTGTTTTCTGAGCTAAAGTCTGCAAATGAAACCAATTTGGAGTGTTCTTTGGGCGCTTTTTCTTTTATTCTTATTTTTTATGAATCAGACAGTTCCACTAGTCAGCAGATGACAGGTTCCTGACTTTAAAAAAAAAAATATAAGACACCTAAAGAAAAATGTAAGGTATAGTAAACATTCATAATCCTCTATGTACATTTTACAGTATGTTCTTCACCTGGATAATCTACCCAAGAGGATTCTTACACTTTTTTGCAGCAAATCCCATCCTCTTCCTGACATTATACCTATGCTATTCCATAAAAATGTGCTTTCTCAGGGGATGCGTTATTAGGAGAACTTAAGCTATTTAAATCAGCATTAATAATCTAAAGTCATCTCATGTTGCTGCATTAGAGACTACGTCACAAGTAAACAGGTGACTCAGTGGAGAGCAAAGAAGGAAAGGGTCCTGAAGACCCCAGGCGACTGAAAACTCCATGCACTGCAGTATCTGGCATATATAGCTCGCCTCATTGCTTTATGAGGAACAAGCATTTTTTATTTTTAATGTTTAGCTTTTAACCCTCGAGAAAACAAAGTCTCCACAGTTAAGTGCAGTATTACCTTGAGCAACCCACAATCCAAAGGCCTGGAAGAGACTCTTCAATACGACAGCAAGGTAAAGGCTTGTAGCCATGCTGTCTGTATCAGATCAGGCAAGTTGAAACAGACGAGTATACAATCTGTTGTGAAGTACATGTTAAACAACACAAAAGAAACTAAAAACCACAATACCGGAACCTCCAAAACCAAGATACCAAGAAACTAAAAGTTCTTTCTCAAGGGTCTTGTGAGAGTGCCTCTAAAATTGGGTATAGTTTTGTTAAAAAAAAGAGAAAAAAAATACAGTAGCATCTTTCCATACTATAATTTGCATCCTTTTATCTAGACAAATCATTTATTTTTATTTGACTTAATTCATTATTATGTTGTTTGTGTGTTTTATATGCTGGGCATATGTATGCTAGGACACATATGTGGAGGTCAGAGGTCAAATCTGTGGAATCTAGTCATCAGGTTTATGCTATAAGCATCTTCATTCACTGAGCCACCTCATTGACCCTAGATACATTATTTATTGTTAGAAATATAAGTCCCCCCTCTCTCTTTCCAGCTATGATAATTTAGGACAGTGACAACAAAAGAAATATCCATAAATGCACAAAGATTTTTAAATAGGCTTTACAGTAGGTCTTTACATTAAAATTTTTATCCTTCATATGATAATTTCAACTAATCAGACTAGAAGGAAGGAGCAGAAATGTTTATGCATCAGCCCAGAGAGTAGATTTCTATTTGAGATTCTGATTTGTTTTGTGAATGCTCTTGATGGTTCATGCAAAAAGATTAACATAAAAAGACAAAATCCAATTCCCCTGATACATCCATGTGTTTTCTACAGTACAGACTTGCATCTCAGGATAATGAATTTTAATTTTGCTCTTCAAATTAAGAGGACTAGGAGAGTGAGTGAAAACACTGCTCAGCTTTTATTTGTATCCAGCACCATCATCTGATGCCACCATATTGAACTATTTTGTTGCTTAGTTTCAGAGAAAGAGAGAAAAAAAATACATTTTGCTAATTTATACCTGGCTTATTATTTGGTCTGAATTTTATATTTGAACTACAAAAACAATTTTCCTTCAAAAGGAACATGTGCACACACACAGATACACACAGACGCGCACTCACACACACACACACAATGGAAAAAAAATAAAAATGAAGCTGATGCTATTGCAGCATTCCTTAGCAAGATAGAGAAATGTGTGCACACAACACGCCGCCTTTCATTCATATTAACATCTCACGATGAAAAACCATACCCTTCAATGTCCTTATGTTGGGAAAACAAACAAACAAACAAACCAACAAACAGCAAAACCGAAGAAGCAGCCGTCTGGAAGTCTTGGAATAACTGCTGACCAAACTCCTTCACTTTCTTTAGAGGTTCACAAGGATAGGCAGTTTCTCAACATTTGTGCTTCATGGCAAGCTAAGGAGAGAGAGGGAGAGGGATGAAAAAAAAAAAAAAAGAAACCTTATTAATAGGCAGCTCTCTCTACTTTGCCTTCCCAAATCCAGGATGAGAGATCTTATGCTTGGTGCCAACCATATTCTTGTTCACAGTGACTCCTGGTAGACGTGTAATACTATCACCAATAGGTCACAGGACACTGCCCTTTGCCTCTTCCTTACCATCAGTTTTGTTGGTACATGTGCCTGCTGGCAGAGGATGCTGTGAGGTGTTCTTTCTTCCACAGAAGGATCGATGAAAACAAAATGCACAGAGAGGACAAGTGACTCATCCCTGAGACAGCTGGGATTCCCAAGTCACTTGATATGTCAGGAAGCAACAGTCCCGCCCGAAATGTTAATGCTTGATGATATCCCATGAAGTGTGAAAACTCGACAGCGTGTATAGAGACAGTTTAAAATAATCTATACATTATCCATCCTGGGCTTTCAATCAGATCCAAAGTCCCTGGCAATTAAATTATATTCCTGCATAGGGATAAACGGGGATAGACCCTGACTTCCTACTACTAGTGCTTTGACTCATCCTGGAACACGCTAATAATCTATCTTTCTAGCAAAGCTCCAAGCAGTCATAAATGTCATTTTATTGGTGGCTGCAAGAGAAAGGTTAGAACCCTGAGCTCCCACTAGGAAAACAGCATCAACATTTCCTCATCTGACAGAGGATGGCTAGCCATTGTCCTGGTTAGACTAAGAAAAACCTTAGCTGAAAGTCTTGATACCTTTTTGTATGGTAGAGCCAGTGAAGATCTCTTCAGATCTCCTGCAGGCTGATGCGGATGGTTAGTCAACTGTCAGGTGCAGAATTTGTTTTGAGTACAGTCATTTTGCTACACTGAGTGATACTGGGTGTGTGTTTGTGTGTGTGGGGGGGCGGTCAACAACTGTGCTGATGTCTAATAACTCATTACATTAAAAAGCCTTTAGTGGAGTGAGAGGTAGGGCTCTGCCTCAGACCTGGCCCAGCCTTCAGCCACATTCTGGACACTTTACTGCAGGGCCTATGTTTTTGTTCTGCCTCCAGTTTTCATTTATTATTTACCAAGGAGGTCCATCAAATAAACACAGAGCTGTTAAGTGTTGCGTGTAATGAATTCCAACCATAAATATTTGATCACCGCTACTGTCTTGGTATTCATTGAGCTATTAACTTTCCACTAAATAGGCTTGTGCCAGTTCACACATAGCCACTAGTCTTCAGGAATGATTGTATTGCTGCTCAAGCTAGACCCTGGGCCATGGCCACCTGTGCTTTGCAGAAGTAAAATTGGATAGGACAATTTGCTACTTAGATCTTATTCTAGTCCAAATGTTTGTATCTTCCCTAAACTCAGGGGCAGAAACCTAACTGCCCTGAGATCGCATTAGGAGGCAGGCATGGAAGGTGACTGAATCAGGAGGTGCAGAGTCCTCAGAATGAATCAGAGACTCTTTCCCTTTTCATTATGATACTCTCAGAGGTCATCGTAAGTGAATCAGGAAACAGACCTTCATGGGGCATGGAATCTAGCATCTTGACCTTGGACTTCTGTGTGAGAAATGAATTCATTGTTTAATCAACTACCAGGTTTTAAAAATTTGTTTATTTACTTTAATAGCAGCTGGCAAAAACTGGTAATACCCTGGTTTATGAGAGTACCTAGGAATGAAGGACTTCAAATTTAAGAGCAGAAAGAGCACTAAACAAAATTAGGGAACCAGGTTATACAATTTTTGTTGCGCTCCAAAGCCAATGCTTGCCCATTGTTTCCCGTTCCTGTAAAACTGTCACAGATTACCTCAGGGCTAGAGCTCCTTCCTTAAAGAGTCCCCCTGGTTTATTTACTGGATATTTCACAGAAACCCCCTATTAATGCTTTGTAATCTATTCTACATAATGATAATAAAAATCATAAATGATACTACGGCTGTGCTTCCAGAGGAGAGTCCCTTCTCTTTTAGCCTAAAGGCCCAAACTGAGCAACTGCAACAGAACAAACAGGAGAGACAGAGAAACAGACTGAGAGAGGAGAGGGGGGAGTGCTTTTCCCAGAGAGGGTAATGCCTGTTGTCATCTTTTCCACCCTGGTATAGAAGAGTCCAGATCAACTCTCTTTGCTGTGAGAAATGTCATTTGAGGATGCTAGTGTGGGTAATGTTCTTGCCTGCTGACTTACCAGCCATGGTGGGCTGTCACAGCCTGGAGCTCACTGCAACCTTGAGCTTTTGGGGGCAGGGGAAAGTGAGTGAGGCTGCTTGTGCTGTGCTGTGCAGTGCTCGTTCCTAATGGCTGGAACTGTGCCAAACCCACAGCTCAGGAAGGAACAATAAATACTTCCTCATGACAGGATAACCAGAAATGGGGTGAGGAGCGTGCTGGGCCTGGAGAGAAGCATTTTCCCTATCTTTGTTCTAGAGGGGACTGGCACCCACACAGCAAGAGGATGTGCTTGTACAAAAGAGACCTGTTTACTTTTGTACCTGGGTCATTGTAGGTAGGTGTACTGGGAAAAATAAGACAAAAGATAGTTTTTTTACTATAATCTGGAAAGACAGGGCACAATTTCCATCAGATGTGGTTATCCTCAGAGGAACTGTCACCTGGGATGATTGTTCTCTGCCATGTGTACTCTGTCTTTCTCTTGTAAACACAGCCCACTCTATATGAGTCAACAGGCTACACATGTCTGGGGGAGTGCAGGGATGAGTAGAAGGCCTGGTTCTACCTCAGAATCTTCTTCTCACTAGCAGGCCTGCCTGGAACTTGGCCAGTGAAATGACATCTTCATGGTAAACCTATGGTCAAACCACAGTTCTAACCTAGAAAAGCAGCCATACCATATCTAAAGAGGTCAGCTTGCTCACTACAAATACCTCTGAGGTATCCCAATTTTCAAAAACTATCTGCCTAGCTCTAAGGCTGTCTTACACTCCCTAGTAAACACTCACCCAGGGACTTCTCTCCCCTGGGAACACCTACTGGAGGGGAAACCAGTTAAAATGCCAACTTCTCTTGCCTACACCATCTCTACTAAGACCAACCAGCCCTGCACTCACCAAAGCTGGAGACCCCTTTGCATTTATTCGATGGCCTCATCAATTTCTGGTCCATAGGCTGTTCTAAGACAGCTCTCTTCACATACTGTAAGCTTCCCACTCCCTTTCCTTTCGAATTTGGATCATACAATATTCCTCTGCATTCTTTTTTAAATTGCTGTTTTGAAGATTCTCAGTCATCTGTAATAATTCCTCAGCCTCATTACTGAGCCTGTTATGTCACCAAATGGGACAGGCTCAGCAGAAGCTATGTTTATTGAAATAAATCATAAACAATTTAGATTTATGGGCATGCTTCCCTTAGCACCCAAGGAAATAGGTGTTGTTATTAATCAATTGCCTTTGTTTAACTGATAAGAAAACATGGGTTTTGAGAAATTTAGCATTTGTCCCAGGTCACCCAGATGGGAAATGACAGAGCTGGGCTCAAACATAAGAAGTTAACTACTATACCATGTTATTTCCCAACCATTCAGCAAACTTGGCCACAGCGTCAGGGAAATAGTGGCAATGGCCAAGAACTTGGATGTTTGTACAACCCTCGTGAGAGGGACGCCTATGTGGATGACATCCAGGTATTGTCTACCCCACATTAGGAAGAATAATTTCACAGCTTCCTTGGTAACATGGTTTGTGGTTTAATCATTAGCTGCAACTGTTTTAGCAGAGCTTTCTCAGTACACCACTGTGGGAAGGCAAAAGAGATAATGGCTGGGCCACCCGGCCTTTGCAGACTTTAAGACAGCTGTAGTGTTACCTCTTTTGGTTTTCTCTCTCCTAACTCAACACTAAGGGGTTTTACTCAGATTTCCACTGTCTTTCTCCCATTTAAATACTTCAAGTTGCTTTGTGTATCAGTGCATCTGGGCATGGACTCTTGAATTTCCACACCATCATTTCCTTGTACCAAAGCCGTGGGGAACATGCATCTGGGTTTACTCTGTCACAACTTCTAACTGTGAAGGCCTGATGCCAGCTTGTCTGCTGGCTTCCTCAGACAGACTTGGTTAATTCTCCTTCAAGGAACTCTACCTAGGTTTCAGAATCAGCAGTGCACTAAGACCCTGTTGTGATAGAGTCACTGAGATACTTAAATAGTTCTGTGTAAAGGGAATCACAGAGGAAAGAAAGGCAGAGGAAGCATCTGCTGGGAGCCAGTCTCCTGGAGTGCTTTCTTATGAGCCCAGGAGAAGCATCTTCTGGCCCCGGGAATGTTTTCTTGGTTGCCCATTCTTGTTTCCTCAACAGAAGTGGGGTATTCTATTGAGGCTAATTGAATTGTTCTCCCTTGAAGATCAACTAAAAACTATCTGCAGGTCCAGATCATGAGCCTGACAGGCCAATATGTCACCAGTAGAAATGGTTCCAAGAAACTTAAATTCAAGTGACCAGCTAGAAACTAACTACTCTTTGATCTGAAGTATAAGCACAGTAATACATCTTCCTTATCAGCTGACCAGTAGACCTCCTCTTTCCTTTGGTTTATGACTGCCTTAGATAGGAGCTGCCAGTAAATAGTACTTTTCCCTTCTAAAAGGCAGTTCTCAGCAAAAGTATGAAAATGCATGCTGAGTATCCAGTCACATGAGAAGTACCATTCTTTGAGTTCTGGGATAGAAGATAATCTTGCTGCCATTTTTGCTGAAAATTAGAGATCCAGAGTAGAGGTTTTGAATTGACATCCTGCCAGTGTCAGAGGCGAAACTAGCCTTGAGACCAGGGCTTGCTTTATGTCTGGTGAAGAGATAACAACTTGTGACATACAATGACAGATACTTAGAATGAGAAAGGGATAGAGTGGAAAGGACACCTGTGAAGCCTCAAGTCCAATAGAAGTCTTCCAATTGTGGTCAATGACAGCGATGTATCGTCAGGGCTGATCTCACTTCTCCCTCTTTCTGTGACCTCAACATGAATCCTGATACTTAGGATAGTAATTAAAGATTTTCTTTGTTATCTTAAATACCTAAAAGTCAGAAGGTCAGAGAAAGAGATGAAGCCATTAGAAAGAAGATGGTGACCACAAAAAATAGGTACAAGGAGAGAAACCACAAGGTTCTAGGTACTAGAAAATTGCTCACCCAAAGGAACAACAGCCAAAAAGGCTCCTCGAGTTTCTCACCCACCATAGGAACAGTTTCTTGATATTATGACCTCTGATAATCCAACATGGAGACCCTGCTCTCTGCTGACTCACCTTGTGTGCAGTTTCTGCAAACTGCTGGGCACTGTTCTTCATGTCTTCTGTCTTCTCCTCTGCTCGGCCTAACCGTTCCCCACGCTCATTCAAGGCCTGGCTTGCCTTCTGTACCGCACTGGTCACACTATCCGCTGCTGAATGGAGGATGCTGTTTCCTGGAAGGATTGCAAGTGCATCAAGAGCTAGCTCGGTCCCCACAAAGGCAGATCCCCACACTGAGGAAAGGCGCAAGGCAGGCTGTACTGGAAAACAAGTTTCCATTCTTTGAGGTGACTCATTCATTTATAGGAAGAACACCCAAAGATCTGCCACAGGGCCATGGCAAATCCTGCCAGCTTTTCTCTTCTCCACTGCCATTCCTTATGCTTGAGGAGGCTCTGAAAGATGGAGCCCACTGGGATTTAAGACTTAAAGGCATAGGTAAATGGGAACCCTGACAAGTTCACAAAATTAGGAAGGTACATTGACATATATTTGTATTTTATGTACATTTTATTATTGCATTACATATATTTAACTTTTCTTTCTCTCATACTGTGTGTGTGAGAGAGAGAGAGAGAGAGAAGAGAAGAGAAGAGAAGAGAAGAGAAGAGAAGAGAAGAGAAGAGAAGTTTAAGTCAGTGGACAGTGTCTGGAAGTTGGTTCTATCCTCCCACCACATAAGCCTCAGCAACTGAACTTGGTTAACTTGGCACATGCCTTACCTGCTGAGTCACCTCACTAATTTATTTATTTATTTTTTTTTTAAGACAAGTGTCTCACTCTAGTCTAGGTGAGCTTGGGATTCCATTTTTCAGCCTCTGTCCCTAGAGTGGGAATTCCAGGCATGAATTCCATGCTCTATATAACCTGTGTTCCCTGCAGCCCATCAGTCTGGGGAACTGAACCCAGGGCTGGCTGTATGCTCGGATCTTCAGTTTGTTTTCATCTTTAGAATGGTTTAGTAATCCCCAGAAAATTGGGGACATAGGGGTTTTCTAGATATAATACTCTACTTCCCTACCCTTTAGTTGACCCCTTTATCTAGCAATTATGCCACACTTCCCACTGCATGGCTAAGAGTTATGATTGAATAATGAGCTTTTAAATTCAAAAGAGATACAATGGCCCCCATCCTCTGATCCTCTGTTATGGCTTGGATACTCGTGCTTCCATGTGTGATTTCCAGAATATTAAAAGCAAGGTCACAGCACTGCTAGCAGATAGCAGGTAGGAAACCATCACAGAAACTTGCCTCTGAGGAAATTTAGCATTTTCCAACTCTAGAGCAATACCAAAGAAGTAGAAGTCAACCAGATCTCCAAAGGTCATGCATCCTTGCTACTCTCCTCGCCAAGACAGGCGGCATGACTTGGTAAATAGCTTGCTGGCACATTAGCCATTGAGGACAAGCACACTGCCCAATGACAACCTCGGGAAAATTTATAGCTGTATTTTGTTTACATTGAATAGCATTTTACATAATATTTTTATGTCTTTCAATAAGTTGCTGACATCATTTTACTTTGTATGTGGGATGGATACTTCAAGCCACAGATAGCTTTTTATAGCAATGTAATTTCCACTAGTCTCAGCTACAAAAGCTTGCTAATTTATCCTTTGTGGGAACATTCTGGAGTTTGTGGAAAAGAATCTCAGGTGAGAAGTGCCTGGTCCAGAGGCAGCACTGACGAAATCATCTTCTATTTTTTCAAGGGCCAAATACACTCTAGAAAAAAAGTGATTAGGGCTAAGTAATGACACCACTTGTAGCTAGCACCACATAGCTATGTATATACAGAGGCACAATGACATCCATGTACATAGACACAGTGAGCATAGACTTGAAGTGATTGCACCCTAGAAAAATCTGCTTGGGCACAAAGGAAATTTTGGGACGTCAGAACAAATTCTACAGAAGAAATCTTGGTCTTATATTGCTTTCATACTGTATTAGTAACTATGATAACATTCCATTATCATAGCTAACAACACAGGACTTTGCAAGCAGAAAAGCATTAGAAAACATTGCTTCATTTCCTGTCCAAAATTCCGAGGAAGCAGATTGGAAGCAGAAAAGCTTGTACGCTGTCATCACACTGGGAAATGACAGGGTTACCATTGAACCTTGGTCTGCGGATGGTTCCATCCTTTCTCACAGACACGATGCAGCACTCACTATGACAGGATTGTGGGCAGACTAGCATATGCGTGTAGGTTTGGGCTGGATATTTTCCAGGGTAATTCCAGACTGCTTCTGCCTTCGAAGCATTCTTCTTGTTAAACTAAGATTTACTGTTCATGCTACATGTCAAGCCAGGTGACACAAAGAAAGAAGAGAGCGGCAGGATAGACCGGGAAGGTGTATGAGAGGCTGATGTCTCTCTGACCAATGCTTCCTTATACACACTACAGTTTAGCATCAAGAGGTCTGAGAAAAGATGAGGCAGGAATCTGCAAGTATATGATGATTGTCAACTTGACAAGTTTACAGTCACCTAGGGGACATAGTTCTGCGAATGCCAGTGAGAGCATCTCATCTCCAAAGAAGTTTAACCAGGAAAGAGGACTTAGCCTGAAAGTGGATGGTACCATCCCACAGGGCAAGGCCTGGACTGAATAAAGATGGAAACAAGAAAAACCATGTGTGTTACAGCAGCAGAATTAGAGAGATGCTGCTACCAAAGGTTGTTGGAGCCCATGTGATGTTATGAGCGCCAGAAACCAGCCAAGCAGCAACAAAATTCGGTGTTTTCCCTGCCAGGTTTTGAGCTTGCTTTTGTCTGATATTTCCTTGTTATATCCTCATTCCTCCTTTAAAAACCATGAATGGTTTACTCTGTCCAGTTGCATGTTGGAAGTATATGAAAAAGGGATTCAGGTAAATGATCACTTTGAGATATAGATTCACTATGGATTTTTAAAAGTATTAACATTATAAGACTTTGGAGGCTTTTCAAGATGGGATGCGTGTATTTTGCATTGTTAGATATCCTTAAGTCTATGGGGATAAGGGCTTTAAGGGTGGACACAGGGTGGACCTGAGATGGTTAATCTTAGTTATCAATTTGTGGACAAAATTAGTGATTCTAAAAGACACACAGGGTCCAGGAGGGTGATTTCATACAGATCTGATCACAGGTGACACTAGGTATGGGCTGGGGTCCTGGGCTGAGTAAGAAGGTAAAAGTGAATAGAGCTTCAATACCCACGTCTCCTTGACTGTGGATGCGGTGTGATCATCTGTCTCGTACTGGATTACATAGCCAGAGTTGCCATCGGGGCCTTTTCTTTCCTGTTAGCACAGACTGCACTTCAAAGTTGGAGCCAGAAAACTGCTTTTGTAGTTTGCTTTGACCATGTGTTTTATCATGGCAATGAGAAAAGTAACTAACACATCTTGGTTAAGAATGGTTGTATTATTAAAAAGACTTTAGAAATAATTTCAATAAAATTAAGAGTATAGAGCCAATCTTCTTTTTATGTCAATTATAATTAACCTATCTGGCTTGCTAAATTATGTACGCCTGTGAATTTGGACTGAATCTCCTAGGCGTAAGTCATGCTGCTTCTATGCCATGGTTTCCTTGGAATGAAACTTGGACACGATGTTAGGTAATGTCCCTCCCAGTTTCTTACAGTCGTTACAGAGAGAGAGACACATGGTATGTGGTAAACCAGAACTATCTGCTGTGCTCACTTTAAAGATGGCATTGTTGACCACTGCTAATACGAAATCCACCTTCAGTTATTTGCAGGCATTATAATGAATCTGACAAAAATTTCATTTTTTCAGCTAAAGTGGCCTCTCCCAGTTAGAATATGACCTGTATTTTAAGGCAGGGAAACTCCTCTCACTTTTATCAGGCTCCAGCTCAATTCTACTCCTTCACACAATGATAAGCACTATATATGTCTTCAAGTAAATTGTAGTACTTAAACCAAGTACCCCTGTTCTCTCCATCCTGTCAACATCCTGTGCCACAACTTTCAGCAGAATCACAGACTTCCTGAGTGTCCCCTTTTACTCTTCCTACCATTCCCTAATTCTACAATCATTTTCGTCTTTTGACTTACATCTGTTCAGTTGACTTTCTTCTTTTGAGAACCCTTACTTATACTGTAATTGTAAGGCTGTGGCCTTTCCCTGTGACAATATTATCCAGCACATAGTCTCTAGGACTTCATCTCTCATAAGGTTTTTTTGTATGTTCTTACTGGACTCCAACTGAATGCCCCCAAGGCACCTCAAAATTCAGTCTGTCTAAATGTAACCCTATGGTTTTTCCAAATGCTGGGTTCCTGTTTCAATGAATGAGCCCAATCTCTCCCCATTTGACTCCAGACAGAAATCTAGGGGTTAAGTCCTGACTGTTCTGTTACTGTTACTGTAACACCAGTAAAGACTGTGTTCTCTTCAGTTTGCTGAACTGCACTCTTCACCCCCCTCATGCTCCACACATAGAGGCACAGTTATATATTCCTTTCCTGTTATCATCAATACTCATAATTCTTATAGTTGTTAAAAAGGACAGTGCTAGCTCAAAGGGCATACACTGAGGCTCTTAGCGGATGCTGCAGACTGTTGTGTGAAACTGTTAGTAGACACTCAGAACTACTTGCAGTGGGCATAGCATTTGCCAGGCACTGTAGTGACACACTTGGTAATCACGCTGACGTTACTTATCGGGTGTTCAGTTTCTTTACACTTCAATGTGGGGCCTGCCATCCATCCCATCTGTCTAATACAGAGACAGTAAGATGAAAATAAAGTAACGGGGTGCTTGGTGAAGGTGTGTGAAGGTCACTCCACACTTCCCTTAGGAAGGCCACACAGGTTTTCTAGAGAAGTTCTGGGAAATAGCACAATCATTTGGCACAATCCATCTTTTTCCTCTTATTGTTGGATAGGGTCTTGTAACTAATAGATGTTTCTTGGTTATCTATGTGTAGTCCAGTGTCTTGCTTTGGGGGAGATGGACACATATTCGTTAAGTGAAATCATATTGTGTAAACAGGGGACCTTACTCAGAAGTTGGGGTCCATTAATATTGTGCTGTTAAGTCAGGAAATAACGACATCTCCTGCGACAGATAGAATCATAATTCTTTCTAAATAGACAGGAAGGATATTAATACCCAGATTTATTCAAACAGACTGAGAAGACGCTGTCAACCACAGCACATGAAGTCAACTGCCTTTTGAGTCACAGACTCTGGAGAGCACAGACCAGTCCAGTTCCACTGATGTTGCCTTCCCATTAGTTCCACTCAGTAGAGCCTTAATACAAGCACGTGTTAGCTCATTTTATGCTATGCGGTTTAGAAAACGGTTGAGAGGGAAACTTGATAGAAAGCCTCACCAGTGCAGACAGTCGCTGTTAGAACACAATCAGGAGAAAACAAGGAAGGGACCGAGGGAGAAAGAGGAAAGCAAATAAAAAGTGATAACGCAAGAAAATTAAGAACAGTTTTTTATACATACATAAAGTATAACAATAGCTTAGATGTCAACGGGAATTAATTTGATAATTGTAGACTTCGGCCCATGTGTTGGCAGTTAAAAATGTTAATACTCTATCCACTAAAAAGGCCCTTTAAAAGACTTCAGCAGCTACTTCTTATATATAATACATATATAACTTAAATATACATAAATTATATGGTTTAGGAAATAAAGAAGGAAATATCTAGAAATAAATGACAGATAAATATATGCACATACAGCTGAGTAAACAAACATGTTCTTTTAAGATCTTTTTAAAAATTTAATTTAAAGTTTTAAATTTTCTTTGTGTGTGTGGTAACTGCAGGCCAGAAGAGAGGATCAAATCCCTCTGGAGCTGCAGTTATAAGAAGTTGTGAGCTACCCAACCCAATATGGGTTCTGAGGCCTGCACTAGGGTTCTCTGAAAGAGCCGGAAGCAGTCTTAGCCACCAAGCCATCTCTCCAGCCCCAGACAGATTTGTAAAAATAGTTTACCTTTGCTTGGGCTATGTTTATTCTAAAATCTATCTAACAACTTAGGAATAGCTAAGCAATAAAGCCCCACTTATTAAACTAACTTATAGGGAAATTAATTTGAAGTGTAGACACAGACACAGCAGACAGACAGACAAAGACACAACACATACACACACACAGGGGGTGGAGGGAGGCATGATTTCAGTTCTTTTAAACTCACAAAAATCTTCCTTGGCAGAAAGATTTATTATAATAAATCTGTTAATATACCAAAACCATCAATATTCTTATATGCTAAAAATGTTCAATAATAATTTTTTCCTCAAGTAGATTAAGTGGCTTCTATTCAATTTTTAACTATGGTTTTTAACTCTCTTAGCAAGACCACTTCCTTGGGTAAGATATAAGGTAAATTGAGTTTTGCTTAGCTTAGTAACATATACATTGCTTTTACCGAACATTAGTATGTGGGATTAACCTCAAATGTTCTTTCCTTCTTTTGTACTTCCAGTCTACCTCTCGTAAAAAATAAAGTTTCATGAAGACCTACTTTCTTGCCGCCTCCTGGAAGTGCTCACTACTACTCACACACGGTCTCTCCTGTGATGGACGTCCCAGTTCTGCCAGTCACTGCTACTTGTATCACGGTACTCTCAGTGCTTCACGGCAGACACCACTTAGTCCTGTGACCCTCATTGAACATCTCAACCTGAATACAATTTAAATGCCTATGACACTAATTGTTTTTTATATGAAATAAGTAATAATATGCAGAGATTTCCCAAGCAAAATAATTTGGTCCCTAATTCACAGACTCCATTTATTCTATAAGATTAATAGTAGATTAAAAATAATAAAAAGCTCATATATATAAATATATGTATATATATATATATGCCAATAATACCACACCAGGTCATGCCAATGTTGGAAGTCCTTATTGCCCTTTTAAAGGTAAAAGTTCTGTTAAAGGGCAAATTTTACTTGCATTTTTGTGTTGATGGGCAAATGGATCAAGTCTTTTATAAAACAATGACTACATCAAGTCTTTCTAAAAGAAATATATTAACCTACGTAGGGGCCAGATGTAATATGAATGTCTGCCAACCATAGAACAGCTCTCATTCTTTGACATAAGGCAAGAGGTATTAGGGGAAGTGCTACTGTCCCAGAGAAGATCTTCTCACCTGAATGTACAGTTACAGAAATACACAGTAAGGCTGGTGGAGCAGTTACTTCAACTGCCTTAGCACTGACCCCAGACCTCTTAGATTCTTCTGTCAGCCTTTCCCAGAATTGTTCTTTGGTTAAAAAACATGGTACAAAGAACACATAATGGTATGTCAAATAACTTTATAAAATACGATCTAATCAGGATCTTTCGTGCAGAGTTTTGGATAACCTTTCTAAACTAATATAAACCCAGTTTTTAAATGAGGTGAGGATGGAGGGAACACATGATTATACAATTTCCCAAACAGAATTATCTGTGGGGTCCTCTTGGACAGGGTATTGAAGTAGAATTTGTGTTGGAAAGTGCTGCAAGGAACTCTACTTTGCTCCTAAATTAAAGGGGAAAAAGTAAATCTAGGCTGTCTCCATCAATTTAGTAGTAGGTAGGCAAGTTGTGTAATTATATTCAAAGGGCTTGCTTTATGGAGGCTGTAAAACAGATATAGCATGCTGAATGGCAGTTCTAGAATTATCTTTTGTTTCAATTTGGTAGTTAATTTCAGGGACCATGAAGCCTGCTTGTTGCCTGGAGCTGGATGACTAAGACAAACGGATGCAGCGTCCAGGAATATTTTGTAAACTCATAAATTCCAAAGCCTACTTGAAAGAGAACTTGGAAGTTGTTTTTTTTTTTTAGTTGAAATTAATAAGGAAGAAAACTGGTCCATTTTACCAAATTCATGCCTTCTGTTGGCTATGTCAAGGTAGCTTAGTGGAACCTTAAATACTGGAGGAAAAAGCCCTGTTTTCTTGCCTTATCATAAGTACGTATGAGTTCATAATTTTCCTCTTAATTCCGATATGCTCAGTGCTGAAGATCACAAACATTCAGGATATTATCCATGGCCATTTTAACACGTAAATTTAGGATATCAAGAAAAATACCTTTTAAAATATTAATTTAGCTTTGGTTCCTAGGGGTTTGCTCGTGTGAGAAAAACAAATACAAGAATAAATCTGTTGGTACTATTCAGAGAGTATCAGGCTCAAAGAAGGATGGCACTTCAAAAAAAAGTTCCCCTACAATCCAATCTTGAGAAGCAGATTTTGTCCTTTGTCTCTTGCTATGGATGGTAACGTACCAGTAATGATTCGCAAGTCTATGATCTTTAGAAGTAAGAAGTTAGTAGGTTTTACATTAAGCATTACAATTTCAAGTATATATATACTACAAAACCTCTTTATGTAATGCTATGGGCTATAAAGCAAACTCCATTCAGTTTGTGGAGTCTGCTACTTCCTAGCTGCACAACACTGAATAAATTATCTTCACCTCTGTGCTCCAGTTTCATTTCTTCTCAGGGGGTCCAGTCTGGGACCTACTCCCCAAGATTGGATTGCGGAAACTATCTCCGGCAATGTACAAGTGCAAGGGGTAAAGGGTACACACAGAAGACAATGGACATCAAACATTAACAAACAAACAAAACAACAACAACAAAAAAAGGCACTAAAATCTTTGTTAGGTTTTCTACTGCGGCCTACCCTTCCTTCCACATCCCCATCACTGTGAACAGTCTTCTGTGGTTTCCTCCCACACCTTATCATTTTGAACACCCAGTATGATGTTTCTGACCCACTGTGTTATGATTCTTCTCTTAAGCTTGTGAAGATTGTCAGTGGGTAAGAGCACTTGGTATTCAAACAAAAGGAACTGGCTTGGACCACAGCACACACATACAAGCCCGAGAGTGGCTGCGAGTGGCTGCATACACCTTTAACACCAGAACTGGGGACTGAGGGAAACAGATCGCTGAGGCTTGCAGTCCTAACAATGTAGCCAAAAATTGGATGACTCTAGTTTCGGTGAGAGCCTGTCTGAAAGGAATAAGGCAGAGAGGGATAGAGCAAGACACCAACATCATCTTTTGGTTGCTACATGTGAACATAAGTGTTGCATGGGCTCACATATGCATAGAACCTCTGTCCCCAACACACAGATGTTCTTCTCTCAGACTCACTGGTTACTTGGCCACTGGAGCACAAGCTCATTGACCAGTTCTTTTGAAGGAAAATTCTTTTACTTAGCTTCTAGAACATAACTTTCTTGTTTTCTACCATTCTCTTTGACTACTGCCTTTGTCACTTTTCTGATGAGACAAATAAAGCCAGAAAAGTCTGGGCTCATTTCTGGCTCTCTGATCTCAGGTAAGTTACTCTGAAGCTATAATTTCTACTCAGTATAAAAGAGATAAAAGTACCTGTTTTGCAGGGTCTGTTTTTAGAAGTAAAAGCAATATACACTTAGCACCATGCTCACTCCATAGTGTGCTATTCACTTGCCACAGAATACGTGTTCCACACATAGCCTGCCCTGTGTGCCTTGAAGTTTATACCTGGACATTAATTTGGTCTTTCTTTCTTCCTCTAAACGTACTATTGAACCTGAATTCACAATGGTGTCCACCTTATCTGCCATGCCAATATCTTTGACTGTTATCTCTATCATCCCAGCTAAGTATGGGGCATTCTACCTCAGAGGGACACTTAGCTCTCCACTCATTTTTATTGAGTGTGAAACTTTACATTCTGTTGCCCTTATCAAACCACTGCCACATCCTGCATGACTTTTCTTCCATTGCTATTTGGTCTCTAATACTTTGTTTTCTTTATAAACAATTATGTGGGTCATGAAACTTTCATGTTTCAGTGTAGTGCTGGCTTACTCACGACATGGCAGAATCAACTGATCAGATCCCTCTCTTGATCTCATCCTGGGCTACTTATTCAGAGCCTTTCACAGCTCTCTGGCCTTTATCTACTATCTTGCTGTTTCTTCCAAAGTTATGATTTTACAGCACGTTGCTGTAGAGAAACACATATAAAAGATGAATCTTAAACAAAAAGCAATGTGAATAAAAAGCTCAACCAGAAATACCATGTCCATCTCTGTTCCTAACCTTAGTAGCAGCCCACACTTGTGAGTTCAGCAGCATCAGTCTAGACTTAGTGCGGTTGGTACTAAGATTTTGGTGTTTATCAGTTTTATGATAGAAGAAAAAGAAGTTCTTTGAGAAAAGTAGATTCCATTGAATTGGGGCCAGAAACCCAGATAACACCTGAAACATCTTGCTGCCAGACAGTAAGAATGCCTTCAAAAGGCAGGGGTAATACTGTAATCAAAAACTGGTTTAATGTGAAATCAACAAGGCAAATTGTGATATTTAGAACTCCAACAGTAATAAAGGTTACATAGCAATGAGATAATTATAGTAGTTTTATATAAAAATTTCCATAACTTTTAAATGCTAGTGAGAAAAAAGTTCATGTCAAATATATACCAATGACATTTAAATAAAAAATAAAATTGGATATTTCATTTATTTGGTTGAATTTAATTAGTAAGGAATAATTTAATATTTGGCTATTTCATTCTTTTAAGTATTTGTCTGTATACAAGAGTGTGTATCCTGGTTGGTTGTTAACTTTGATACAAGCTAGACTTATATGGGAAGAGGAACCTCAATTCAGAAAATGCCTCCTACAGATTGTAGGCAAATCTGTGGGACGTTTGAGGGTTAATATTTGATATTAGAGGAGCCAGGTTATGGTGAGTGGTACCATCCCAGGCAGGCAGAGTTGGGTTGTACAAGAAACCAGGGTGAGGAAGTCTGTAAGCAGTATTTCTCCATGGCTTTCTGCCTTAGTTCCTGCCTCCAGGTTCTTGCCCTGGCTTCCCTTAAGGAAGGACTACAGACTATATGGTAAAATAAATCCTTTCCTCCCTAACTTGCTTTTGGCCACGGTGTTTGTCATAGCAGTAGAAACCAAAGTAAGACAATGTGCATTTATCTGAATGTACGTGGATAGCAATGGAAAACACAAGAGAAAGCCAAAGTGTTTCAGGAAGAGGAGAAACTGTTACAGCAAAGGGGTAACAACCAATTTAATGGTAAAGTATAACAGAAAGAGTTACAGTGGCATAGTCCAAAGTCATGACTACTTCTTCCTGTTTTTTTTAAGATTAGAATTATATCATTTCATTATTTTCTTTCATCTTCTCAAATCCTCTAACATACCCCTCTATTCTCTCTTTCAAATTCATGGCCTTTTTTTTCATATATTGTCGTTCCATGTTACCATGCATATATGTATATGTAATATATTTACATCTCCAAATATAGCCTGCTTAGTCTCTACAGGGCTACTTGTGTCTGTGTTTTTAGGGTTGATCATTTGATGTTGGATAACATATTTGTACGCTCTTCCTTAGGGAATACTACTCCCTCCCTCTCTCTGAGCATTCCTCAGATACCTGAAGTTTTGATGCCTCTTGGTCATCCCTCCACTTTAGCATGTCTATTTTTGATACATGCTTAGCTTATGTTAGGATGGTTATGTTGGTCAGACTTTATGGGTTTCTCACCCATATGAGATTCCTAAAAGAGCTTGTCTTATAGCAAACTCCCTAATTCTCTAGCTCTTACCCTCCCCCCTCTTCAGTAAGTTATCTGAATATTAGGTGTAGGTGTTGTTCTGTCGATGTAGCCATTGAGACTGGGCCCCATACTCTGCACTTTAATTGGTTGTGGCTTTCTGTAAGGCACTCCATCTGTTGCAAAGAGATGTTTTCTTGATGGGGGGTGATGACACTTATTCAGATGTGGTTAGGGATTACTGTGGTTTAGTAAAGTGGTAGTTGTTGGTTCTTCTCCAAGACCCATGATTTCAGTAGTTGTATCTAGTTGGCTAGGTTTCCAGTATCAGACATGATATAATTCTTGCTGAGTGGGAGAGCTTTTGGTTACTGACAAGGTCACTATTGCATCCTGAGAGTTACTGTAGCATGCTGGCCATTGTTGTGGTTCATAGACATGGTTGTTTCTTCTTTATAAATTTGGTTGTTTAGAATAGATCTCATTTCATGGGAGAAGAAATGTCTTGATAATTTACAAATTACAGTTCGGTATTTAGAAGGCACTTGCTTGTGCGTGTTAGTTTAACACACCAGATTGTTGATCTGGTGGAGGATTATGCAATGCTGGCCATGCAAAGAAAACCATTCACTCTTCTGGGAGAAAATCTACCAGATTGAAAATACTGGGTGTGCCTGTGAGTATCCTGAGCTCAATTCTGCTACCACAGAATGGAACCACATTTATACAGAATTCTCAGGAAAATATAACAAGGATTCAGGTTTTATCACATTAAGAGAGAGAAGCAGAACTAGTACCCTTTCCAAAACAAGTGTCTGATGACTCAATTCCTCTAGGCTCACAAAAATATGAAAAAAAAAAAAAGAAAAGCATTTTGACAATATTTGGAAGATCTGTGAAGTTAATAAACAAGATAGAAACTTTTGATGTTAATTTAAATGACAGGACTAAATATAATATGCTAAGTACTATAGTTGTCAATATCGCTTATTTTATCTCTATTTAAGTTACCTTCATTATTCTAAACATTTAAATTATGACTGCAGTCTAAATTATTTGGTTAAGTAAGTTTCATAAACAATTCTTCAAACTTAGGAAAATTTTATTTTCCAAGTTATATTGAGTGGAAATATTTAATGACTTGAGAATAAAACTAAGTGGAAGTAAATGCTTCTTCCCCTTCAATACAGAACGTTCTATCTTGAAGTCTTGAAGGAATGTCATCAACATTCTTACACGTTTCATCTCTTGCTTTGAGACTTTGTGTTCTCTGGCTATTCAACCCCATGGCACCCTGACCTTTCCATCTGCCTGCTGGTTCAAACTTAGAAGACTTCAGATTTATAAATTTCCCTCCTGGTTTGTTGTTTATTCACTGAAATAGTTTTGGGGTCACCTATTATTTACAACAGGTATAGCATTGGTTGAAAACGGGCATAGACAGAACAGTTGTGTTCTCATACACAGCATCCCTTATCCACACCAGAAATGAAAGTTCCACTGTAAAAATCACAGAGTAGAATGTACATAGGTCAAAAATATGTGTAGAGGGTGATGCATGTGTTTAAAAATACATTTATGATTAAAACTAAATTATTGAAACACAATTTAAATTTCCAGGCAAATCAACAGCTGAAAAGTTGAAAAACTGCCAGACAGTTAACAAATAATTTAAAAGTTTACCAGTAATTCACTGTGGAAGTGAACAAAGGCGAAGGATGCTGCTGATTGATGACCGTGTGCAAATACCTTTCTGCAGAGGTAATGTGCTAAACTGTGCTGTGAAGAGACAAACTAGGAAAAACCCACACGCAAAGATCTGAAAGAGGATGAACTTGGATATTCCAGGAACTGCTGATGTAGCTGCAGATGGGACTGTGACTTACGAAGAAGAGGTGGAGGATAAACAGGAGTCAGACTACAAAGAACTTACGGATGAATTGTATGTATAACTAGAAGGTATTGTTGTATTTAAAACAGGAGTAACATGGACTACGGTGTTTGAAGCCATTATGCTGTATACAGTTTGAAAAAGGAGCAAGGAAGGAAACAGAAAAAATTGTCCTGAAGCTATCGGAATGATTTCAAGTAAGAGATAATGGTAGCCTGATACTGGGATGACGTCAGTGGGAAGAAGATGAATGGGAAGATTTAAGATGTGCACTAATGGACAGGGTGTGAAGTGTGGATAAAAAGGAAAACAGAATCTGGCTTGAGAAACAGGAATTGGATGGCGAATGACAAGAATCTAGTATTTCACTTCTTGGGATATATCTCCACGTGAAGCCTATAGAGCAAGAAATGACACTAAGAAGCTTTGCAGAGAAATGGAGGATGCAGACCACACTTGTCACTTCTCAGAAGGGAATGGAGTAAGCTGACTCAGGGTTCAACACTAGACAACAGTGAAGGAGTCACTAATAGTCCCTTCTAGAATGGTAAACTTCAGAGTAAAGGGTAAAGCTAAAACTGTCTGCTAAGGAGATGAGTAAAATAGATTGAAAAGCAGGGGAAACCCCAGGCCAATGGGAAGTCAGTCAGGAAAAT
Source organism: Rattus rattus (assembly GCF_011064425.1). Taxonomy (NCBI): domain Eukaryota; kingdom Metazoa; phylum Chordata; class Mammalia; order Rodentia; family Muridae; genus Rattus; species Rattus rattus. The sequence continues at coordinate 58,484,734 of NC_046160.1, forward strand.
GTATCAAAGAGGCAGCTGCGAGAATGTCAAGACAATTCAATGAAGGAAAACATTCCTCCCATAAAATGGTATTGAGAAAACTGAATATCCACACATAGAAGACTGAGTTTGGACCTTAAGTTGCTCACATGCAGAACTTAAGATGAATTAAAGCTAAAAGTAATAGCTAAACTGTGCAATGTTTAGAAGGAAACACAGATGTACGTCTTTATGACCACAATTTAGTGTTGGTTTCTTAGACATGACACCTAAAGCCCGAGTGGAGGAGAAAAAGTAGGTAACATCGACCTCATCAATTTTGTGTATACATGTCTGTATGTACATGTGTATGGAAGCCAGACGTCAAATTGGCTGTCTTCTCCAACTGCTCTCACAGATTTGGCTGGCCTGCTTCGTAGCAAGTCTTGGGATCTGCCTCTTTCTGATTCCCCAGTGCTGGGATGTTGGGCGTGCACTCAGTCTTTTTATATGGGTTCTATAGGGATTGAATTCATTTCCTCATGCTTGTGTGGCAAGAACTTACAGACTGAGCCATCTTCTAAGGCCTAATATCACCAAAATTTGAATAGAAAATTATGTTTCCACTTCCTTACATCCTTGACACTGTATCCATGCCTGTATTACTGTACTCGATCAATCACATTATACTTTAACTATCAGGTGAAGTGTCTGCTTAGTTTATTAGGCAATGAATTTTAAATTCTTTTATCCTCACTTGTATACTTGCTGCCAAACATTCCTAACTAATTTAGGCCTATTCGTCACATAAAACTTGTGATTTAGGTAAAAAATAAATCTTTAAAAAGAGTATTCACTGAGTAGAAGGAACACAACAAAGCTTGTTTGTTATCATGGCATAGAAATGGTGTTGTCTGGTGTAGAGGACATGAGGTCCTAGTGCTTACGAGAGAAACCAGGAATGTTAAGCATTCAGGCTGGTCTCCTGTGTATACCTGTTTTTCCACCCAGATGGCTGGGAGTGGATGTTGTGAATAGCTGTATAATGCTATTGTAGGGCTTGGCCATTCTTGAATCCCTCAGGCTACTATGTTTATCTCAAATTCTTATCCCCTAGACCTTTACCTTGAGCACTGCTTCTCAGTCAGTAGAATTCCTAGGAGATATGTCACTTGTAGTTTGTAGCTGGTGACCTCTATGATGACCTAGATCACACCCGATTTCTTCCCTAATCCCTTAAGCTATAGAACCTATTCTTGTGGAAGAGGTCCTACAAGCTTCGCAAAAGAGTTTTGATGCAGCCATGCTTTAAGCTTTTTTATGATAATTGTCACCAGAAAATATTTTCCAAAGCTGCACTGTATGTAAGTGTCTAACCAAACTGCCCGGTGTTAGACTCTAGAAGTCTGAACCAGCTTCAGTTATTGTACTGAACCAGATTTTTTCTTGCCTCTCCTGGACTGTTTCTCTCCTTGCCATAGCAGTTGCAGGAACCCCCAGAGTCTGGGACTAAAAACAATAAAAAAGAAAATTCTTGAGATTCTGAGAGTAAGGAATCTAGAGTGAAGAAAACCCACAAATTTTAAGAAAACATGTAGAATATATACATCCACTTATCAGTGAGTGCAAACCATGTGTGTTCTTTTGTGATTGGGTTATCTCTCACAGGATATTTTCTAGTTCCATCCATTTGCCTATGAATTTCATAAAGTCATTGTTTTTAATAGATGAGTAGTACTCCATTGTGTAGATGTACCACATTTTCTCTAGCCATTAGTTGCTTTTCTTGTTGCTGGGACAAAGTACTTGATAGAGGCAACTTAGGGAAGGGTTAGTTTGGCTCCTAGTTTTAGTCTTTCAGACTATGTTGACCCTCACATGAACTTGAGAATCAGTTTTCATATTCTAATTTTATGAATATGAAGTTGAAGCTGCAAGTTAAAAACAAAGGATATAATGTGGCCACGCTAAGAGCATTAATCCAATTCTGTCTGGCTGACAGTGGTAGTGTGCATTTTTACCATTTCTCTGGTATTCAACAATTTTGAAATTATACAACCCTAGCATGTTTCATTAATTAGTTATTCTATGGTATTTTGCTTGATTACTAATGAATTCCTGTGATACATTTTTACTTCCTAAGAATGTTCTGAAAACTGACAAGTTGTCATTAAAATCCATTACAATTATCATCAACAGAATCCAATTATGATCAATTAACATAAAGGAATTAATACACACTGTTCTATCTTTAAACACTAGTATTTCTTTAGTTCATATTAGCAAGATCCAAATTGAAAAGAGTGGTCCACCAACTGTAGAAGTGTATTATCAAAGTCACAAATGCAGCTCATTTCCTTCTACGTCATCATTAGAAACTACGACCTGCTATAGGCCAACTGTGCCAAAACAATGTTAAATGCTTTATATTCATTGTTATATCCTAATGACTGTTGTTTAAGGGTAGGTATCATGATCTCTTAACCCAGTGAACTACTGAAACGCACACAGAAGTATTCTACTTGCCAGTGATAAAATGTTGAATTGATCAACTACGGTTGGCTTCAGTGTCACGCGTTTTTGTACTATGGAATTTTCTACCTTTTCTTAAAGGCAGAATTGTGAGGCAGAATCTAAGTGCCAGGAGTGGCTTTTCCCTTGTCACCTACATTCTCTTTCATCAGCTCAGTAACCTAAATCACACCTCTTCCGGGAATATAGGTCTGGCCCTTGAAACTGAGTAAGGAATTCTACTCATGTTCCTAGAACCCAACATGCATTTCTCTAGTAGAATGTTTAGGATAATATACCCAAACTGTTGTCTACTGAGCTGCACATTTTGCCAAACTTAGAGCCTCTTTCTACAACACAACACAATGCCACCTTAGACTTTTTGGCATCTCTAGGCATAACGTGTATTCTTTTGTAGGTGTTCATTGGCCAAGAATAAAAGAGGTATAGATTTATAAAGATATGACGAGGTTAGCATACACACCCAAATCTGATGCTCATTGTCATTTATCATAGATTATATAACATTGCTACTATGGAGAATGCAACTTCTGGACATGGTAAAAAATTTTTTAATTTGGCACCCCAAATTGTTAGGGGTTTCTTTATTCTGTTGAAGATCTAATCATATATAAACTACATCAAGTTCAAGGTATTTGATGTAACTGAAAATATTTTCACTGGAAATATTACTGTATCCAAAATTGTTATGATCTGGCAGGAAAAAAAAGATGGAATGCAAAATGAGTGAAAACCAAGACAAATTTTGCTTTTTTCCTGCATTTATTCCATTAGAGAAAATGAAGGCTCGTTGCTCACACCTCCCTTTTTAAATATGACACTTGAAAAGGAAAAGGGTTCAACAGCCTTTTAGTACATTCCTTCCCTAGTCATCATAATGTTAAAACGAAAAACAAATCACAATTAATAAAGACATCTGTCAATGTAAAGGGACTTTGCCAGTGGTGGTTCTAATCCTTATGGGAAGAATCTATACAAACTGAGGGATGAGAGCCTCATGTTTGTAAGGCGTGTGACGCAGACATCACATCACTATCTGATCTGAGATGCAGAATTTCAAGCAGCGCTTCCCAAGAGTTTTGCATCATGATACAGATGATCGTTTGACAGATCTAATGCCAGGGCGCCACAGAATTGTGTCTTGTTTCTCTCTCCTTCTCCTACTCCCTCTCATAAATGTTTAAGCATGTATTTTAAGGAGCCCCTTCTAGTAAAATTGGTAATATGGCCAGTGAATTGTAAGTAGAAGCAATGAGTGTTACTTTTGTACAGAAATAGTGGAAGCTGTCTGGTGGGCCACCAGCTCTCTTCTGCCCTGTGGAACTTACTCTGGAAAGACAAAGACAAAGCAAACTTGGTCCTTGGTTTACAATGTGGAAGGTGTTTGAGAAAAGGCCTAAAGTCCCAGGCTTTGTCGGAAGAATAGAAGAGTTGCACTTGTTAAGACATGAGGACTGTTGTAGTGACTGAATCCTGAACGCTGGAAAGGGTGATGCTCAAAATTTCAACATATTCTGAGGAGAGTGCCCAAATTTAGAAAGCTCTTGAAAATGCTTGATTCACTTAAAACACATGGAGCCAATAATATTATTTTGATATCTATTTTTCCCTCCCACCATTTATATAAGCGGAGTTTGTGAACATGTAGTGAATACAATTATTTATCTGAAACTCTTTAAAATATTGTTTTGTAATAATAAAGTAACATGGGTCATGCAATTAGAAACTAGAGTTTTCTTTATAGAAAGTCCTTTTTCCTCATGTCTTTAAGGAAAGATAGGTGCTTTTCGAAAATGAGTGCTAATAGCCCTAATTTTATGGATTAAAATAAAAGACCTAAACTTCAGATTAATATGCTAATATAAATATACTATTTCTGCATTGGACTTGTGACCACAACTTCTACTGACACTATATTAGCTCCTGGTGACAACACCCACAATGCATTTTCTCTCCTGTGCAGTCTGAATTCAAACAAAATTATCTGCTTCTTTTCTTATTAAAAATCTACCTTTGGGTACACCTAAAGAACAAAACCAAGTAACAAATACTATAGCATCCAAGTGTGAGGATGCACTGAGATCGCTTTCACTACTGTGGAGACTGTAAAGTAACTCTGTGTGGTCACTTCAGAGAGTTGTCAGAGACACCTGTTAGTAAGGAGTTCTCTCAGGTATGTGTGTGAAATCACACATATTTGTACTTGAATGATGGGATGACTGCAATACAGACATTCATACATATTTCATACTCAGCTGAGTATTGACAGGGACTTTGCAGGAATAAAATACACCCAAACAATTGGTCTAAATAAACACCAAAGGCAAATAGCAGCTGAGAATTCCCAGTGCAGAAATGAAAACGAAACAGCAGTCAGAAATGTATCAACTGACAGAAATGTCTTTTTGTTAGTTCTTGTAATAGGGGAAACAGAAGGGTCTAGGTGTAAAGGTCAAAGGTCACGAAAGCAAAAATAAAGGGGAATGGAAAAAAAGAGAATCTTTCCTTAATTCTTTAAATCTTCAGGGAACAAAAAAACTTCTTGCTTCAAGTAAAATTTTACATGAGTCCAATTAGGCATTTTGCTGCAGAACGGAGCTATAATTAAAGCTTTACCTTATATGGTTAATTTGCAGCTGCTGGCAGAACGTTCTAACGTCTCATCATATTGACATTAGTTTGACAAAATGTAGGAATCATTTCCTTTTGTGGATGAGAAAGACATCGTGAACATGCATATTTTAATTTGTATGTTAGCTGATCCAGACATAATTATTAGAGGTTACAGGGTATATATGGCACTGCAATTTTCCCCATTCTCCTTTTAGGTAATTGAATGCTTTGCTTATTTTGAATCCATGGAACTTGACACAAATGGTCTAAAGCAAGAGGAGAAACAGCAGAGAAGATGAAAGGAAGGGGGACAGAGCCACAAACTCGGCACAGCACAGGAAGTTCATGCTTTTAAAGATTAGGAAGTGGTCTCAGGTACAGACGTATAGGTCTGCCTGGCACTTACTTCTACCAAAATATCTAAATTCACACTCCATTAAGATATGGAGTGGACCAGGTATGGTGGCACATGCCTTGACCCCAGTAGGACGGCAGAGACAGGGAGATTGCTCAGTTCAAGGCCAGTCTACACTACAAAGAGTTCCAGGCCACCCAGCGTTGTTACACAGAGAAACCTGTCTGGAAAAAACAACAAATGATAAAACAAACTTACAAGAAAGCTAGTGGTACCTGGTTTTCGTTGTTTACATTTAGTGATAGAAGCATATCTACATGTGAAATCTGAGCTCTTACGGTCATTTAACTACAGTGTATCATGTCTCAAAAAACACTGCAAAAAAAAAAAAACCAAAAAAAAAAAACATTTAAAAAAAAAAACAAAAAAAAAAACAAAAAAAAAAAAAATTCCCAAAAAGGTTCCTTATTTAAAAATTTTATTTCCCCAAAGGCAAGGCAAAAATTTGAAAAAAAAAAAAAAAAAAAAAACACTGCATCCTTCCTGAGACTGGCATGTGTGTTTGTTTGGATCAGAATCAGAGAACAGAGTTGATGAAGTACTGAGCTGTGGCTTTGGAGGCACTGGATGAGAGGAATGGTGTGAGTAGGCTGCAATCTATGTTCTAAGGACATGTGGGACACACAGTACCCTAGTCATCTGGAGTCAGCCACAGAGGCACTTGTGTTCATTTTAGCAAGGGCTGGGATAGAAATAAGCTTTGTAAAACCAACAATAAAAGGGCCAGCAAGTGTACCGTGGACATAACCCCCGTGAGTGTAGGAGGTCTGGGACACAGCTCTGTTCTAATAGGACAGAACAAAGAACAGTCTTCCCCTTGGACTTCTCCACACTGAAGTACGTCTTCCACACAGACTGAGATCTAGACAGTGTGTTTCAAATGCCCTGTAAAATTGTAGGTGGCTAGAAATAGATACTAAAACAAAAAGAAAACAAAACAACAAAAACAACAACAACAACAACAAACCCCTAATGATCCCTCCTGACTTGCCAACCAACAAGGTATTTTTTCATCTTTTTGCATTCCAGTCAAGTATCTGCATTGTTGATCTCAGAACTTTCCTGAAAAACTGGGCATCAAAGTTGTGTTGTGTTGTGGTTGTGAAGTTAAAGGATACAAACATTTTTAAAATGGCTGATATTTTTGATCAAGAACATACTCCTGTTAAGTAACCACATAAGAAACGTCTAGAAATGTCCTGAGGGACTGAGCCAGTAAGAGCATCAGCCAGTATGAGCATGGAAAACTCAGCTGTCTTCCTATTTTAATCTCCTGATATTTATTCTTTTATATACTTTAAAATTCTCAACATTTCTATAGTAGTTCATCTTTGTTTTAAAAGTTAAACATGCTTAAAAACAAACAAAATACAAACCATTAAAACAGAATACGTAAGAAAAATCTCAGATCATTCGAAGGTCAACAGGCCTTGAGAATAAACACTGAAAACATTACAAAGTTTTGTTGTAATCTCCCTTCTCAATTGGGAACCTGGCCGGGAAAATCCACAGGGAGCTGACTTCTGTGATTATGAGTGAAAGTTGCATTGTCTGTCCCTGTCTGCCCTCCTGGCTCTCTGAGCTAATTTTAGACATACTGGCCTTGACAGCATTCCTTAACAAAAAGATCAGCAGCAAACAGTCCTAAATGTGACATTTCCCACACTGAGAAAGAAGAGGACTCTATACCCTCTTTTTGTAGTTAATAAATTTTAGCTAATCATACACACACACACACACACACACACACACACACACACACCCCACCACCACCACCACCACTGGAAATTCTTTAAAATTCTATTGCCCTATGTATCTTTTCAAAATACATGGTCACATTTTGAAATGTATCCAAATACTGTTTCTGACTAAAGACTTTCTGAAAGTTTTTCAGGTAGATTTCAGAACAGTCAATTCTTTTTTTTAAGATTTATTTTATATATATATATATATATAAATATATATATATATATACATATATATATATATAACACACACACACACACACACACACACATACACACATATATACACTGGCTGTCTTCAGATCTCATTACAGATGATTGTGAGCCACCATGTGGTTGCTGGGAATTGAATTCAGGACCTGTGGAAGAGCAGTCGGTGCTCTTAACCACTGAGCCATCTCTCCAGCTCCAGAATAGTTAATTCTATAAATGGCCAACTGGTAAATACTTCTAATTTTTCAAGTAGATAGTGTTTCCTTTATAGCTGTGGCTATATCATGGGGCTATGAAGGAACATGGCATGTTCTAATAGAACTTTGTTTTCAAAATGGGCTGGGTTTGATCACAGGTCTGCAGTTTAGACTTCTGCCCTAGTATCCTAAGGAGTAAGTCAACATAGCTGGCTGGTATTGGAACATGAAAGCATATACCACATATTATTTTGATATAGCTTACAAAATACTTAGGCATGAACAAAAGATAATTTGAAATACGGAGTGTTCCATGTTTTATAAATGAAAAAAATTAGAAAGGCATTTGAGTAATGAATCACTCTATCCCATGTCCTGTAAAGACAAAACCAATCTTTAATAAAGTCCCTAATGCCTTAGAAATATGGCAACATGCCTTGTTACGACTTTCCATTTCTGAAAAATAATAGTACTAGTACACACTGAACAGTTACCTCACATAAAACACTATTCAAAGTGGTCTGTAAAAGCTCACCTAATTCTCTGAACAACTGTTTGAGGCTGGTTCACGTTGAAAATTGGAAACTTAAGGACCAGATAATAAATGTATCTGAGAGCACAGCTCATATTGAAAGAGGCTGTACTAGAACACAACCATTCCTGCTCCTGAATTGGTGCCCTCAATCACTGCTCTCTGGAGAGGAAGAGGAAAAGGAAGGCTGGTCAGGGCTTCATATTTCTTTGTGGATCTGAAAATATCTATTTACTGTTGGTTACAGGATGGAAAGCACACATTATTTTCCACACATGTTATGTTACTTAATCCTACATATAGCTCTGTAGAGAACAAATTTCCCCTCTCTTTTACACCAACAAAATGTGGCTAATGAAGTTTTCCCTTTCTTTTATATCAACAAAATGTGGCCAGTAAATACATCATTTTAATTTGAATTAAATTGGAATTAATATGAACATATAATTTGAATTATTTTATCATTATCTTTATTCATCTTCAATGGACTTAAATTCATTGTCAGATTTCTGCTTTTTGTTTCTTTGTTTTCCTTTCATTTCATTTTGTTTGATTTCAGGTCTGAGTTATTTTCTGTTGGCTTTTTCACTTGCTAGTGAAAATTGTTGGCCCACCTTTCTGGAAAAAGGGGGAATAATTAACACTAAAGATGCTTGAAAAAGCCACATAGAATTCACTATCTACTTTATACAGTAATTATACATACACATCATTTTTTCCCATGTAACAGAATTTAATTGGTGTTGCCCTGTATCAATTATGGCCTTCCACGAGCCACAGGTTGCCATATAAAAGCCCAGTGCCAGTTCTTGGACACTCAGCTTTGATTTGTTGGTCACAGGTGCCCCAGGGACTCCCAGAGCTGTATAGGCTCTTGTCATTGCTTTTGGTTGCCCAGCATGATTTGATGTTAAGACTTCTCTGCTGAAGACACTAACTACATATTTTGGTCACCGGACTTGGGAAAATCAGGTTGGGCCTGATCGGGAAGCTTCCTACTTGTTGGCAGGCTATCACCACACTGGAAGGTGCTATGCAGGCTGTCGGGAGAAAGCTCACTAGCAACATTACCCAGCTGTAGCCTTGTGGAGCTACAGTGATGGTTGGCAAGATACTCCTGTTAGAGCAATGGTGACATGAATATTATGAGAGTAACTAATTTCTTTCTAATTAGATTAAAAAATATTGTGACCACAAGGGGCAGAGGCTTGTCACAGGAAGGTCCAAGAACGTATAAGACCTCTATATTCTGTCTATTGGCCACTTTGCTATGTTCTAATATCAGGCAGAATGAGCCTGCAAGCATTATTTTAAGTCCAGGCGGTCTTTTCTTTGCATGAAACACTTATAATGGCACTTGGAAGTGAAGAGAGATTAAAATCTTCCTCTTAATAAAAAGGCACACAACACTCTACTTTAAAAATAAATACTACTATAACTACCTACCTTCTCATTCTCTCCAACTTTCACGCTTCCCCTTAAAAACCAACCCAGTGAGTTCAGTTGATGTTGCCCATGTACTCAGAGGTGTGAGGCAACCCACAAGTGTAAACAATCTACCAAGTGCCACACCGTTTAAAAAAAAATACTACTCCTCCTCACAGAAGCCATCATCTTTCAGTGACTCCTCTGTTAGAAGCTGGGGTTTATGAGCCCCTTCTGCTCCAGGCTTCAAGGCTAACTGGCTTGGTCTTGTGCAGGTAACCGCAGATGTCATTCATCCAAGGATGTAGCTGTTCTGTTACGTCCAGAAGATACTGCCCTGCTCCAAGCCTCCCTGAGCAGCATTATAGTCTTTCCTTCCCCTGTCGTACAACTGTCCCTGACTCTCAAGGGGAGGCAGCAATATTCCATGTGTGGTTGATCACCTCACTAAACTTAGTCTCCATTGTTTGATTAGTTGTGAGTTTCTGTGTCAACCACTAACCACTGCACAAGCAACTTCTCTATAAGGGCCGAGAACTAAACTACTGGTATAGAGGAACAAGTTTAGAGGATTATTTGATACTACATCCATTGATCAGAATACAGGTTCACCCCTGAGATTTGCATTTCTGCCTGTAGAATGGGCTTCAGAATCAATTACAGAACATTATAAGACTCAACAGCTGGGTGAAACCCGTTGATGATCTTCCCAGCCTGAGAGATCTTCACAACTTCCTGCATGAGGTAATTTAACCCCAAGAGTCAAATGTTAAATCTTTTGGCTCATGTGTTTAATTGAAGCACCCATAGAATCCAGAAAATTAGAAAAGGATCACTAGTATGAGTGTGTTTGTGTGTGTCCTTGCATGTGCATATTTGTGATGAGGTGTCAGTGGAGTAGGGAAATAGGCAATACAAAGGAAAAGGGGGACTAATGTGGAGGAAGGATGAGGTGGAGAAAGGGACAGAAGAGAAGGGCAGAGGGGTGAATGAGGAGTGATGTGTGCTTCTCTCCTCCTCTTCTTCTTCCTTCTCCTCCTCCTCTTCCTCCTCTTCCTTCTCATCCTCTTCCTCATCATCCTCTTCCTCCTCCTCCTCCTCTTCCTTCTCATCCTCTTCCTCCTCATCATCCTCCTCCTCCTCATCCTCCTCATCCTCTTCCTCCTCATCATCCTCTTCCTCCTCATCATCCTCTTCCTCCTCATCATCCTCTTCCTCCCCTGCTTCTCTATCTGTAAAAGAGTTCAGAGAGAATCACCCTAGACATGGAATAATGTTCTTCCTAAAAGCCAGACCTTGCCAATAAGCCCAGTGCCAGGTGTGGGACACCTGCCCTAGAGTCGTGGGAGAAGAATATCTCAAAGATCCCCGAAGAATACAGGCTATTTCACTTGCTCACTAAAATTTGAAGGTAAGCTCCTCTGGATGAAAAGAGGACACACTTCATTCACATGACATAGAAAACTCAAGTTGGTCCTGAGAAGGCTGACTAGCTTTCAAAATTCTTTAAAAATGAACTTTGTTTTTAAGTATGACAGCATGTGCATAATGCAGGATGTCTGTGCTTGTTGATGAAATGCTAATTAACTTCTCAGAGTATTCAGCGGCCTCACCTGATGAAAATATTTGTTTGTTTGCCTGCTTGTTTGTTTTCATAGTAAGTAATATATTCATTCTCTTGTAAAGTTGCGAAAACATGCTTTGGGGCTTTTTTATTCTTAGTAGAAGATTTAAATTATGTGCCCTGAACTCTGGGGGATAGTGGCATTCAATATATTTTGAACATCATTGTTTTGGCAAATCAGCAGTAACATATGCACTCCATAAATGCCAAGCCTAAAATGCTATACTTTCATCATTCTCTAATGCCACGGAAAGCGATTCAGCATCCCAGCCTGAAATGCCTACAGTGCAGCTCAGCTCATTCCTACCTGAAACAAAGAAATTACTGCATAGCTAATTGTATGGGGAAAATATTATCTGATAACTATTATGAAAAACATGCACTAATATGAATGTTTGAATTTCTAGGCTTTTATTAGTGTATATCAGTCATATAAATAAGAGATCTCATTTAGACATTCTAGACATGTAGAAAACATATTTTGAGTATCTATAGTATATAGTTGTATTATCTACATAAATATACATATAGATAATATAAATAAAATAAAATGTGAGATCCATTTGACTGAATATTTAAAGTTAGCGTCTATGTCATCCATTCAGGATACACATTGCTGTCCCATAATACAGTAAAACACAGAGGATGAATATAATGTAAACCACTTAGAGAAAGTCACAGGGCTAACAAATGATACTATCAAAAGCAGGGACAATTGAATCAGGTTCTAGCTGAATTCCGTCTCCATTATATCAAGACCTCCAATTATTTCTTAAAGTAAGGAATGGCTCTCATCTATTGCAGATAATTTAAATGGAATTTTAAAAAGTGCTTATAATCCTTGTCAAGCTAATAAATGATACATCAGGAAAGCCTTATGTAGCCTGGATCTAGATCAAGATATTGATTCAAAAGCATTTAAATCATGACATCCTGGAACAGAGTAGTCATACCTCCCACTATTTCATAGCAAGCATTTTAGTGTGGCTTATAGACAACAAGCAAAAAAGGGAAAAAAAAACTTTACATCTGTGACCCAATTTTCTATTTTACACAGAAATGGATAAAATCTAAGGAAGTAATTGTTGGGTACTTCAGTTTTATCACTTAAAACGAAAATAACGACTACTATTCACATTGTGGGAAGAAGATGAGGCTCTATGGCTAAATCAGAAATTCATGCTAACTATAATGATCAGTTCTGTTATCCTGCACTTTAAAAATAAATATACAGAAGAGTTATATGCCGTGCTCTGCGCACATCAGATAGTTACGTTATTTATGTGTGATAGCACATTGTAATGGAAACACACACTTTTGTTCATTTTTAAAGATGTATTTTAAATTCTATGTGTATGGGTATTTTGTCTTCATGTATGTATGTGTACCGCTTATGTGCCTGGAGTTCAGGAGACCAAAAAGTGTTGGCTCCCCTGACACCAGAGTTACAGATGGTTGTGAGCCTCTATGTGGGTGCTAGAGTTAACTCAGGTCCTTTGGAGGAGCAGCTCAGTGCTCTTAACCATCGACTCTTGTCTCCAGCTACATACTTATATTTTTTGCAGTGGTTACAATGGAGGAATACCAATAACAACAACATCATCATCATCAACAACAACAATAACATCTCCCCTTCAAATAAGATTTTTCTGCTAGTATACTTCATTATCATTAATTTTAGTAATGCACTAAAATTCTTCTTCACATCTGTCTTTCCAGAAAGTTCTCTATGGCATTCTTCTTCTGGATTAGGGATTGAACACAGAGCATTGCACATCTTGTATCCCCAAGCTCTATGAGGCATGTCTGAAATCAAGCATGGTGTCTGGGAAAAGATGTGTTGGCTACTGTGACACAAATGGAGTTCTGGGAGGGATAAGTCTCTCTGTGTAGAGATTAACAGAATTAAATGCCATTTGTAAATGTACAAATATCATTTTAAATTTAACCCTCACAAAGAACTTGCTAAATTCATCTCCCTTCCTTTACTGAGCCAAATCAATATAAAGAAAAGAAGACCTGTATTCATGAAGGGGCCTTGGAAGCCTCGACGCAAACACTGGCTCTGTTCCTTAACAGTGGTGGGATTTGCAGTAAGCTTCTCACAAGTCAGGGTCTTCGTCTGTACCAAGTGGAAAGATAAACTAAAGCTTGCTATTTTTGCAAGGACAACAAAATTAGTTACCAGAGGAGCTCTGACATAGAGTCTTCTTGATTTACAGGACTGGAGGGGACATTTGTGGCTCTACAATAACAGTGAATCACTTGTGATGTTTGTCCTCTCTTATCCGGCATCTATTTCTCTAACGAGAAACAACATGGTAGCTTTGCAACAAGTTCTATCTGTGAAGATGGGGTAGGGTGGCAGATAGGGTAAGGTGGGCAGAGGGAGGGATGGAGAGAGAGTAGAGAATGTACATGTCCAAGGGTATTGATTTTAATTAGGGACAATACTCTACATGACTTTTTTCTTGAGAACTAAATAATTCATGTAAATGGGTTTGGTCAGAGCATGTGTAGGATTTTGACGATCCTGCCCCATAAAGCCTTTAAATATTAAAAGAAAGCATTTAGTAAAGGAAGAAATAAAATAATTATAGTAAATGTTAACAAGTTCATTTGAAGAACCTGATTAATAAATTAATTTGCTGGGATTTGGGATCATACCAATCATATATTTCCCCCGGTACGAACATGTGTGTGCTCTGGAATAACTGTAGAAATAAGGGAAGTAACAAGGGACCATGGGAGTGGGAGGGAGGAGGATTAAGGAGGGATTACAGGGTAGAGGTGATTAGGAGGGGAGAATGGGAAAACTGAGGGGATTAATTACAGTGGACCAAGAGGATTGATATATTAGAAAGAGGGAGGGGCAAAATAATAGTATGGTTGTCTGAAAATGTCATTAGGAATTATATCATCTATATATCTACCTAAAATCTCTATAACACATATAAGTTGTAAACTGTAATGATAATTAAAGAAATAGAGGTAATGAATTTGAGAGACAGAAAGGGAGGATGCATAGGAAGGGTTAGAGGTGGAGGGAGGATGGGGAAAGGGCAAAAGATGTAATTATATCTTAATTGAAAGAAATTTTAAAGAGAATGAATGCACACACATGTAGGTATGGAATATTGGAGGGTGTGTGTATAATTTTCATATTTTTTCTATTATTCTTTGCCATAGTCCTTTGAGGTCTGGGCTGGTAACCAGTAATCCCCAGTGATCCTTCATTGCTACTCTTTCTATCAGTGGAGGAGGTAGAAATGTGGAGCTGCACTTGACCTTTTATTTGGGTGCTGGATATTTGAATTTTCTGCTCGCGCAAACATTGGTACCAATGAGCCACCTCTAACTCTCCCACCCCCTGAAGATAATTTGTAGTCTTACTTTAGGCTATCTATGCCTGTGGCATTACAAGGTGACATGTTCCACTCCCGCACTTCCCTAAAGGATGACCTTGTTTTGTTTGAGAAAGAAAGTATAATACAAAGTCACATTGTGATTCCATCTTTTCATTCCGTCCACCCCAGGGGAACAGAGTAGAGTCATTTGGCCATCCTTTCTAGCATACCAATCAGTAGGGACAGACAAAGGCCAGCCTGGGATGAAGGAGACATCAGAGGCATCTGTGTTCCTGGAATCCTAATAGTGCTCAGAAGCCTGGGCTTTATATCACCATCTGAGGAGGAGAGTGCAGAAGGGCAATGTGTCTGAAAAACTTTTGCTGCTGATCAAATATATAGCCCTTCAAAACAGGCCGTTTAATGGAGGGAAAAAAAATCTGCCAGGTTCTAAATTCTGAATATAGTTAACATGGAAATCAAACTGTCTGGATTAGTGGTTAGAATACGGGAAAACTTCTCTCACCCTGCCACCGTTTTGTCAACTACTAGCCATCCTTTAAGATGCAGGCTGGCCATCACCGTGCTGGTATGCACTTCTTACATGTGCTGCCTACCAGAAAGGTTAATCAAAGTGGTCACAGTGCCCACTTTGTGTGTGTACCTCCATAGACAGCTCAGCGCTCGACACATGGCCATTGCGGAGGAATCCCTAAGGAATCAGTGAGAAGTGAGTGCCTGGACCTCATACAAGAGCAGGAAGAGGCACGGGAGGATGACACACCAAGAATCACAAGATTAGGGAGTAATTGAGTGAGTTATGGCTTTTGGATTTGGCATTAAAAAAAATCTAAGATATACATCAGTGTGTGTTCACCTTGAGAATAAATCATTTTATTCCATAAATAATTTGTATCACTTAGTGAGAAATAAACTAGTATTGCGGTGTACTGACTCTGTGGTTCCAACACTGAAGCTGTCAATACTCGAGAGCATTGTCCGTAGTTCATGCTTCATCCTTTATCTGAATATCTGCCATCCAAAATGACCTCCAAATCTAAAACTTTCTGAGCACGACAATATATTACATGTAAAATATTCCAGTCTTATTTTGTGATGTAATATAGTGCAAGCTTGCACTTGCTCAGAGTCTTTAGAGAACAGATTCTCCCAGCCTCTTTAACTGTGATAAACTTTGTTTTACATACAAAGTTACTAAGACTATAACAGAGATTTACCTTCAGACTGTGCATGAGGTATATATGAAGCATATGTGAATGTTGTGTTTAGATGTGAGTCCCCTCTCAAAGGATGTATCACTGTTATGCAAATACTTGGAAATCCAAAACTGAAGCTTAAAATACCAGGTGTCCAAATAAGTCAGCAGCAGTCAGTATAAAAGGTGAAGCTGTAAACACAAGGTAGGAGCCAATGGAACCCGTTCCCATTTAGCTAAGAGTAATGAAGTGAGGAAAATAGCAAAGCCAGACTTGGGACCCTGAATAAATATGAAATGAAATATTCATCATCTAAGTGAATGCTGTATTTGTAACTGTTTCTTTATAATGATCTAGTGGAAAGTTTCACCTCAGGAGCCTAAGATTCAAGCATACATATGCTATCATGGGTATAATGTCATACCATCATTTATGTTTAAAATAAATATAGAGAAATACAAAATCTAGGATGCCAAAGTATGTCCAACTCATGTGAACTTGTTACTTTACCTCAGGGACCCCTATGACACCATGACACATTTCAGCAACTATAACTTGTTTCTACTGCTGTCATCACTCTGTGTGGGTTGCTAGGTACTTTTAAGAACCAGAAAATTAAATGAATGGATTTAATTTTGAAAGGAGGCTGATCTTTACAATGTATGGGAGAGTCCTGTAGAAAGACTAGGAACGAGATTGTAACTGCTGTCTTAGTTCCCTGATTCTTCAACTGTCTGGAGAAAAGAAGACAGGCACAAAAGCACCAGTCACAAAATACATGAGCAGATGCCAGAATGTTTCCCTTTGCCTCTCTCAGAGATGATGCTTTCAGTTCCATTGTTTGAGGGCCTTCAACCAGCCTAGACTTTAATCACATCTTTAGCACACTGTGAACTAGCATGACAAGGCCTAAATGTCTCAGTTAAGCAAATATCATTTTGGAAGAGAGAATTTTGAATGTCAAACAAACAATTTCATTTCTATGTAACTGACCTTCCATACCAGAAAAAGAAAAATATAGTCACACATGCCCTGCCCAGTTGATAAATATAGGGGTACAATGGCAGTCATGGGGTTGTTGATATTTAAGTTATGGCTTTATGTTGAACTCGTGTTTAAAAATGTTGTTCAGGGGACAGACATACTCTTAGTGACCTTGATAAAGGCACTGAAATCCACTGAGCCTCAGTCTTCCCAAGAATGCCCTGGAGCTGATGCAGCGTCTCTGGATGTGCATGACCACAACTTCAGCATCTTTCCCGTGCTTTCATCTGTCTAAAATACAGGAATTCTGACCCCGCCCAAATACAAACAACCCAAAGCAAGTTGACTTTAAAGGTCCCTGGTGACAAAAAGTAGATAATTATCTTACATATCCATGAAGTAAAGGGTGAAGTAGCAAGAAAGGCATTTAAAACTCTCCACAATCTCTATGCACCCATCCTATGTAGGCCCCCTTTATAACCCAGGAGTTTCTGACTAAAATTTTCCAACAAGGCTTGCACAACATTAGCGAGCACCAGTTATCCCAAAGCCATGTAGCACTCTCTAAGGAAGGTGCCTTTAGCACTGTGAAAGCAGTTGCTGGACTCTTATTCCCACCCCTGCCTAGTGACGTGACCCTTGGCTGGCTCGTTATCAACTCTGATTCTGTTTCCTACTCTGTAGAGATAATAAATTGGATTTCCAAAGAATGCATTCATGCCAAGTAAGATAACGTATGTGGAGAGGTTTATGAAGGGCAGAATCCCAACAGCAATCCATTTTCTAAAACATCACAAGCTGTCATATTTCAAAGTAAAGTGAACGTTGGCGTCTACACTTGTGACCTGAACATAAGGTGATAAGAAAAAATTTTTTTTTTAAATTAGGGAGAATGTAATCTATTGAAGATGAAAGGGGTTCACAAAATAAAGGGATCAGTCTAGAGTGATCCAAGAAACACCATTTTTAAGTTTCCGAATTATGTAATGCGAAGGAAGGAAGAGTAATAAGAATACTAATTCATTAAATTGTGTTGGCACAACTGTTATCCAAGATTCACAACTGTTTGAATAAGACAGACTGCATTCATTAGGGACACACATGCTGCCAGCAAATTACAACATGCTCAATATGAACTTTTTTGTTCTTCTAAGGAATGTAGGAACAGCCAATATTTAACCCAATAAATTATTTAGTCCCTTAGTCGAGAAATAATTAGACAATAAACTATGCCCTAGGAATTATAGATTCTCAGGGCAATAGAACTGGAAAATCCTCTAGTCTATTATCAGGTGCTGTACCTGGAAAAATGAAGAGCTAGAGAAATAAAACAAATACCGCGAGTCACAGGAGACACAATTAGTTCTGGTGTCTGATCTCATTATCTTATTCTCTTTCTGATGATAGAAAAGCAATCTGGTTTTATCAATTATCCATACTACCTAGTTAGCATTTGAAATATGGATTTCCAGCTCAGCACTGCATCTTTAGGACTCACACGGGAATAGAGGGTAACAGAAGACCAATGGCCAGTAGACACAGCTGCGTATGACTTCTGAGAAATAGGGTACATTCAGGGCGAATGAAGACCATGTGTGAGATGGAGGGGCTCCCACGACACTGGGTTCTGGCTTCCCCGCTCACAGTGTAAAATACAGAGAAGTGCATTGCTTATCTAGAGTCCTCTCCAAGAGTCAGACAGGTTCCAGCATGAAAGCCACTAGAAACACCAACCTCAGTGAATGTTTCGCATCAGAAATGCATCTGACATTAGGCCAAAAGAAATGAAGGACAAGTGAAAGCTTCCTTTCCTAGATAACTTTCTACTCACTAAAAACAGCCACAAGTGGTCCTAACACAATTTACTTTGCTCATTTACCAAATGGGTTAAGGATGGGCTTTAAATCAGGAAGAATTTATGATTTGCCAGAGGCAAAGGCATAGCAGGGGACTACATATCCCATTCTATTCTCCAAATGGGTCAGTGTTCGATGCTTCCTTCTTACACTCGCCTTTCAGTTTCATGCAGGATGAAGTGGTAGCCTTAAAGAAAACACACACCACCCATCATCCCACATGTTTAGAACTAAACAAAGGAGCTACCATATAGGACTGCCTTGACGAAGAAGAAAGATGCTCCAGGGACCCTACGATGTAAATAACCATAGGGGTGATAATGAAGTTGGCAGTGTATTCTCAGTGCAACATCTCATAGACAAAGAGCAAAGCAAACCTGAACATGTGGACTGTTCGCACAGAGCAATGCCCTGTACCTCATAGTCATATGAAAGACAAGTAAAGGCCAAGGAGACGATGCAACATCTCTAAAGAGACTGCCTCTTAGTATTTGACGATAGCATAGTTGGCATATTTAAAAAATATTTTTCTAAATGAGAAAATAGGTCAGTGCAAAGACCAAGGTTATAAAATGTCTTCCCCAATTTGGAGTGACTGCAAGGCTTGCAGTTTTGGCTGCTTGGGTTTCCTAAGATCCTGGACACTGCAAAGACCGATGTGGGTGCCCTTAAATGGTTCTCTTTGTTTCCAGTGCCAATGATTGCCCCTTAAGCCTGGCTTGGAATACCAATTCACCTTTGTGTGCTGCTCCTGAATAAACAAGAATGTCTTTTTGATGGACAGTGTTATGGTCTAAATGTAAAATGCCCTCCATGGGGTCACGCGATGGAACACCTGGCCTCCAGTTGGTGGCACTGTTTTTGGAGGTCACAGAATGTTTTGGACATGGGTCTTACATTTAGGCGGATGGACAGGTTTGAAAGCCACAGGCTATCTCTGCCTTACAGATGCAGCTATTCTAGCCAGGCTAACTATGAATGCACTTCCCACCAGGAATGGACTGCATTTCTCTGAACTGTCGGCCACAATGAATCCTTTCTTCCTTAGGTTGTTTCGGTCAAGTGTTCTATGACAGTAATAAAACACATAATACAAGAACAGACAGTGAGGACAGTACCAGGAGGAATTTGAAAAATAGCTTGAGAAGAAAAATAGGGATGCAGGAGAGAGTCCTGCAATAGAGTTATAGCAAAGGTAACAAAGAGATCAAACTGAAAAGCCTTTCAAATAAATAAAAGAGATAGGCTTGTTCTCCTATTACGAACCATTTTCGTTAAGTAGAAATGTTTTCTAAGAAAGACCAGCTTTAGTGGAAGATTGAAAGCATGCCTTTGCCTTGAGATGTGGCTGGCACATCACAGACTCTGTAATGTCAACTACTTCCCAGCCTTTCGATGCTATTGTTTGTTTTTAATTATATGGCCCAACACCCAGCTTCTTGTGTCAAAGTGAGTGTAGGGAAACAGGATAGCTAAAACAGTGGAAGCGCCCACTTACCTCCCATAATTTTGGATTGGCAGTTAATAAACTCTGGCTTCCTGTCTGTGAGGTACCTCTGGCAGGTGTGGTGGAGGATCTGGAAGAAGGTGCACTTTTCTGAGGCCGTGCTAGCAACCCACTGGTCAAAGGCATTTTCAAACAACAAATCAAACTCTGCAGAATCCTGGAAAAGACAGTGGAATAACTACTGATCTCAACCTATACAAAAGCCTCCTGTAAGCGCTATCTTGTCAAAAGATGCACAGAGACTAAAACAAAGACCCCAAGATAGGAACCATACATTTCTTCTCTACCAGCACCTAAATTCATAGAGAGTTTGCATGTCTCTGTCAAGCAAATAAATCCAAACTGTACTGTATTTAGAAATGTCCCTTGGCAGCTAGCAGTGCAAGAGTTAAGACTTGTGTCAGAATTCTGAGCATCTACCCAATCATTAGAAAAAAAACAAGATTCCTCTAAGTCCTCAGCATTGTGACTTGTTGATATTTTTTTATACATGGGTCCGAAAGGACTTCCTCTTGGTACTCCAGCACGTCATTGATGTGTGGGGATATCGTGACATGTATGCACAAAAAGAAATGGGTCTTTTGAGTAGATACTTATAACATATTTCGGTAGGAATCCTAATTCATTATTTTACAGTGCTGTTAATTTATTAGCATTAGGAGGGAAATAAAATTTTGACAAACCCAGGGTTTTCGTATAGACACTCAGGGGCATGACACTTTGAACTCTGCCCTGTGCTGATAAAGACTGCTGGAGACAGCGTCCTTCCAAATGCATTCTCTTGGATTTCTCCCTCAAACATGAAAGATTTATAATTTCCCATAGGATAGTAACAGAGATGGAAGAGTTTTGGTCACACCACTGAAATAGCCTTGCAAGAATGACTCTAACTACTGTCACCACCACTGTGCTAAAGCAGAGTCATCATGTGACGAGAACTCCTTTGCTCAGCATTGGAAAAAGCCACTCACCCGATTAGGATCAATACCATTAACTTGGCGGAGCTGCTCAAGCATCCACTGGGATCTTCGGACGAATGATGTGGAGCCCTCAAACTGTTTGACCTTCGTGATAGATGCCTGTGTGGGTTTCTTGTTTGTCACTGCCAAAAAGGAAAAAAAATACAGTCGGATTAATGAGCAGATAAATTGGCTGATTTTTCTCCTTCGGTGTTATTTTTACAGGACACCAAGTATGCATGTGCAGGGAGAGGTGAATGCAAGAGAAAAAGGAGCTATAACTCCCCTCTGAAGCTTCTAATACAATTGTTGCTTCATTTGTCTTCACACAATCGAACTGAGGATACCCGAACTGAATAACACCAAGTAATTTAATGGGGGCTACAAGTGCACAATTACAGCTCTCAGGACAAAAGTGTCCAGGGCAATCAGACACCAGGTAGGGCTCATTAGGAAAGCTGAATTCTAAGTGAGGGGAAGGTTACCGATTCCTTGGGGGGACCCACAAGACTTATTTCCAGTTTTATAGTTCATTGAAAATACTGAAGCTTCAGTAATAGACTTGACTTTATATCATGACCCAGTTTGTATCTAGTTTGCATCTGATTAACACTATCTGCCTGGCATCGTGGGCACAGTTCCAATATGAATTCTTTTATTAACTAAACCTGGGAACCAGGACAATCATTCCACCTTGAGCAATTCTTAATCGCCTATGCTGCATGCAGGTGGACAGCATCGTCTCTCAGGAGATGCTAAGCACAGGTACTGGTAAGCAGGTATCTCAGACATCTCGACATTTGCTTACTTTGGGATTTTTAAGGTTCAAGGGTGGTGGAGGAGGTAACTACATATCTTGACAAATCTTTCCAGTGAGCTACCGAGCCATATGTGTAGAAGTCATTGAGAATAAATAGCCAAGCAGTGAATACCTAGGAAAAAACACTAAACACCACTAGCTGCAATGCATTTGATCCCAGTCACTGCCTTTAGGGAAAGTGTGCGTCTGGGGAATGTTTCCTCCTTGCTTCTTGCATATTGGATGCAGAGATGGCTCAAAAGTTAAGAGCACTTGTTTCTCTAGCACTGGTCATGAGTTTGGTTCCTAGTACCCATGTTGGGAGGCTCACAATTACCTGTAACTTTGGTTCTAGTAATAGACAGACAGACAGACACATTTTAAAAAGAAGTCTCTATAGTTCAAGAATCCTAAGGCTTATTATTGAAGTAGAAAAGCCTAAGAAAGAAAGGACATTCTTCAATCAACTACTTTTCATAACGTTAAAGGGGTCACTCTGCTGCGGTGAGTCTCCAAGTCGCAGCATGACTTTATGGCCATAGGACAATCTTCCTTTGCTCTGAACCCGAATTTAGCCAATGCTTTAGCTTGTTATCTATTATTTCAGATATTTTTTGGATAAAAGATTCCGAGCACTTCATCTCAATTCCATCTACTTTTGTGCTTAGAAAGTCATCATTCCCTCAGTACCCCAATTAGAAAAAGCGCTATAGTCTCTGATCACAAACAGCCTCTCATAACATTCGCTAGCTCCATGGTTCTCAACCTGTGAGTCATGACCCCTTTGGGAATTGAAGGACCCCTTTCATAGGGGTCTCCTAAGACACCCAGAAAACACAAATGTTCTATTATGATTCATAAAGTAGCAAAGTTAGAGTTATGAGGTAACAATGAAAATAATTTCAAGGTTGTAGGTCATCACAACAAGAGGAATTGCTAAAGGGTTGCAGCACAAGGAAATTTGGGAACCAGTGCTCTAGACTATTGTAACCATTGGGAATGACATTTTCTGTACACGCATGCACATGCACACACACACACGCACGCACACCTCCAGTAATGAAAAAAAGACTTGAATAGGCTTCTCTGATAGCTGGACTCTGCACTTACACTTTCTTGTTAAAGAAAAAACACACCTGGCCCTACAATGTCGTTAAAATATTAAAGACTGCTCTTCAATAACAGGAAATATGTGTGCTAGACATGTGTATTAGATACACACCCCTGAACACTCAGAGGATTTCCTCCCTTGTTTATGTACATCGTATGGCATTTCAGCATCCTGGGAAACTGCACATTTTCCTTCTCACTTCAGTTACAGTTGTTACAAACATCTATTTTTACTCCTGGTCTGTTTGTTTCCAAGCAGTTTATAGGATTATAAAAGTTCTCACACAATGGAGGAGCTCTGTATATTCCTGCATGTTTAAGATTTACATGTCAGGAAGGTAAGTTCCATGGAATGTTTGTCATTGAAATGAACTGGCCAGGAACTCCACCCGCGGTGTCCCTCAGCAGACACCATGCTATAAAGTATATAATTACAATCCCATCCTCTCTTGCCTCATTTCCACTATTAGTTTATTGCTTGCCTGGTTCTTGGCATCTGGCTAGTTTTCCTGGGCACCGTGCCCAGTTTGCTTTGATTTTTGTTTATTGTTATTATCTCCAACATCCTAGTTTTGAGTCTGAAGCAGGTGCCTTAAAATCATTTTATTATATACACATTATTATAGAATTAAATGAGATTTTCCTTTTACAAAATCAAAATACTGAAACACTACTGTTCTAGACTTTCCAAATACAAAACTTGAAGGAAACGTAACCTTCCTTCCTTCCTTGTTTTGGGGAAGTACCAGGCTAATTTTAAAAATTAAAGCCCTCAAATTTCATCTATTCAGTGAAGACAGTAGTAGTCTACCAGGAAGTTAGTTAAAAGCAACTCTTCAAATGCAAACTAATTACCTGGATAAGGAATATCACAGCACTCAGATCAAGCCAATCAAATTTTCAGCACAGATGATGGGTCTGAGCTCCACCCCTAACAGAAGTATTTGATTACTGCAGGTAGAGGGGAAGAGTCAGTGTTCATCAAAGATGTGGCCCCTGTCATGTATCAGCAGCTGACCTTAAACGCATGTTCATATTGGAAGCACTAATTGTAGTCAGTGATAAAGGGAAGGTAGAGATGGAATGGAGGTGTGTGTGTGTGTGTGTGTGTGTGTGTGTGTGTGTGTGTGTGTGTGTGACAGAGAGAGAGAGAGAGAGAGAGAGAGAGAGAGAGAGAGAGAGAGAGAGAGATCAAAATACATGGTATATATGCATGATAGTCTCAAAGAATAATAATATATTAAAAATAAATGTCACAGTGCTATTTTCCTTACTACCAACATAAAGTATATTCCTCAATTACTTTTAATAACTCTAAAGACCAAGTAACATTGTGCATTCAATAACCATGAAAGACAGAGAGATATAGGCATTTATAGTAGCAGGTGGTTATGACAGTCCCAGGAGATACTGAAGTATTGGTCCTCTTCCTTGGTTCTCGGCACTAACTGAGAATCAGGAACACCTGGGCGCTCGTACAGCCAATAAAATTAACTATGTGAATGGGAGCCCTTAGGGACATGTTCCTGGCATACACATTTTAAACCTGCCTGGTTAATTCCGAAGCTGATGGGCTGCCAAAACCACTAGACATATATCTATCCATTTAACAAATATTTAAGAAGCACTTACATTTTGTGGGCAACTCAAGGACTTAATAAGATTCCTCAGCTCCCCCTAGTGACACACAGACATGGTTGGGACATTGGAAAGCTACACATTTTGCAGTAAATCAAGTATTTGGTATATGATTGCTATACTCTGTAAAATGAGCCATATTTTAATATAAAAAGCTGCAAAAATCATGCATTCAAAAATAATGGATAGTGAATGCATTTCAAGAATTAAATGGTCTTTAAATGGATACATGATATATTTGCTAATAATACTACTAAAAACACATTTACAACCTTTTGTATAAAGTCCTATTTACTTAATTCTCATGTGATAATTTTAATTACCTTTTGGGAAATAGAATATGAACTCAGATTACTCAGTCTTTACCATTTTTCTCACTTTCTTGAAAACATGTGCCACGAGCTGCTCTTCTGATTGTTACACACTATTAAAATATTTTAGTGAAAGAAAAGAAGAAGATTCTACTCAAGAACCTCTCAAGAATCAAGGTAGCAGCAGGAGGGATAAAAATTCTGCAGTAGAGCACTAAGTACACAGGGGAGCAGGATGATACGTGATGTGCGAACTGTCTGAGGTATGTGAGAGGCTTTAAGAACTAAGGCATGCTGGGGAGAAAGTCAAAGATCTGTTACTACAGCATCTCGGCAGTATACTATCATCCCTAGTGTGGATTCTCATGACTTCCCCAACTGGCCTATTAATATAGAGGGCTGAATTATATTTTAAAATGAAGTGGTATTGCAAAGCATCTAAAATACAATGCAAGCCCTGTACCATGACCTATAAAGCCTTAGATGACCTTGGGCACAGCTCTTGGGTGCTAAGGACATAATATTTCACTTTCCTTTCTGTCCACTAAGCTTTGGCTGTCATTTGCTTCTGGCAATGTCTGTCCTCCAGACGTCCTGTAAATGAAGTCCCCTTGGTAGAAATACCATTTCCTTTGTTTCCTCAGGGTTGTCTTTTGCTCACTATCCATATTTGGGACTGTACAGAAAGACTTATCTGTGGTTACTTTATCCAAGTAGGTTTCTCTCAGCACATTTACACATTGAAGGATGTTTGTGTTAAAAAAAAGATATTTTTAAGCCTGGATTCAACATTCAATGTTTGCTTCTCTGACATGTTTGTGAAGAACCAAATCAGACAGTTTACACATGCCGAGTCCCTAAATATATGTGATGTGGATGCATGTCCACATGAATCTAAGCTACAACCTACGCTTTGTGAAAAGGGCTCCCACACACTTTTAAAAACAGCATGTAATGTTAGACATCGCTCTGGTAGAGTTTGATTTTTCGGTGACTGAGAAAGAAATTATTTCATGGATAAGAAAACTGAGGCACAGAAAGAGATGCATTGCCAAAGTTACGCTTAATAATTGGAAAATCCACAACTTATGTGGTGAACTTTGAGCCTTCGTTCTTTCTACTGCAAATTCTCTTGCTGAAATGTCAAATGTCACATTTTATTTGGCATGGGAATTAATTGAGGCTTTTCTTTCTAATGATCCTTGCTAATACTTTTGTAGAGTTTCCTGAATTATTTTCCTAGTCTTTCCCTTTAAATAACTGTGCACTTTACTTAAATAAGTTAACAAAAGACAAAATACACGCAAATACATAAATAGATGCACAGCTTTGCTTTCGTTAAGTAGAAGGCAATACGGTAAATATAATTAAAATGTATGTACTATTAATTTCACACCAGAGGGGGCTTGGCATATGAGGCTCAGACTTTGGTGAATGAATGATTAACAATTATGGCAGGTGTTAAAGACTTTCAAAATGAGAATACATTCCTAGATAGGATAAAGTAAATGGTTCCTCTTGGGTCTATATATTGTGCATTCTGAGGCTCGTTCATTATGTTTTGGGATTATCCAGGCTAATTCGTGGTGACCACTGGTTTCTGTGTGGACATCAGAAAAAGACCAAAGCCCACAGAAGATCAATTCCAGGTCATTTTGCTACTAGCTCTGATAAAAAAGAATGGCTTCATGTTTTTTTTCTTTATTCTTTATACTGAGGTGATCTTAGATCCTCAAGTGTAGCTTAACCACAGCTAAGAAGTAGTGATACTACTGGTATTGTGTCCAGATTATCATTACCATTATTACACATACAAATTGTATTTTATCTTTATCTCAGGAACTAAAACTGCAAAATGTGTTTTGGTAGATGGTCCTTCCATGAAACGTTTTTTGAAAATAAAACCAGACTAGAATTATGGGATGGAGATCTCCAGCTTTAAGTATGCCCAACTAGAAAACATCCCACTTGATTAAAAACCAACAGGTAAGCTAGGAACACACACTTCTAATTGTAGCATTTGGAAGGCTGAGGCAGGAGAGTCACTGAGTTCAAGGCCAGCTTAGGCTACATAGTGAGTTCTTGGCCATCATGATCTACATAGTAAAACCATGTTTTGAGGAGGAAGAGGAGGAAGGAGGATGAGGAGGAGGAAGAGGAAGAGGAAGAGGAAGAGGAAGAGGAAGAGGAAGAGGAAGAGGAAGAGTATGGGAGTCAATACTGCTGCTGCCCCCATCGGCCCATAAAAAAAAGCCCTGGCTAATCATATCAACGCTGGTCTTGCAGTAAACCAGGAAAGTAGAATGGGAGGGAAGCAAACAGACTAAGCAGGATAGGAAGGATATAAATGGACATTTCTCTAACATTATGCAAAATGAAAGGCTACCAATGATGGTGGCACAAACCTTCAATTTCAAGAAATATTGGCTGAAAAATGACAACTTTCCTAAAACATAATTTTTCCTAGTCTCATGATTCACTGCATCATTTCTCAACAATCCCAAGAACAAGACACGACACAACACGTGCATTTTGCTTGCCTGAATACATACAACTTATGTAGTTTGTTTGTTTTGTTTTTTTGAGATAGGGTTTCATTGTGTAGCTTCAGGTATCCCAGAACTAGCTCTGTAGACTAAGCTGGCCTTGAACTCTCAACATGTAACCAATAATTGCCATATAAAAAAGGTGACTTTATGCTACTTTTGTGCATCTTTTATCTCATACTACATTTACTAACATGTGCGTGAAAATTCCTTCACACAAAGCACTTAATTTTTAAAATAAATTTATGCTACTCTTTCTGCAAATTAACAAACAAAAACTCAATCCGTGTCCACATTAGAGCATGAAGTCAGGACTAGGCAAGTGATAAAAGAATTCACCATGCCTACATATATACTCACATAAATGTCATCATACATTAGTCTCATCATAATCTTCCATGTAAGAGCAGTTCAGTGTTAGTGGTCCAGCCCGGGTCCCTGCTCAGCTGGTCTAATGACTAGATATTTTGTTTTTAAGACTTTTGATGAGAAATATATAATTTAGGCATTTTTAGAAAAAGTGTTTACAAGGAGTCTTACCAGTGTTGCTCTTCAGCTGTGCCAGAAGTGTCTGACAAAGAAAAAAATATGTATATAGCAAATTCAGGAAACCAAAGCAAACTTTACGATGGCTTCTGAGTACCAACATTGCAAGGGAGCAGAATAAGGGACTGGATATTTGGATCTGGTTTCCTTCTGGCTCTGTTAAAACTCTAATGTAGTCATTCGACTTCATAAGATTCATGAGATACATTTCAGGCCTGTGATCTCATCAGCAATTTTGTCAGGTGAGGTTGCGGAATGTTTATAAAGCTTAAAAACAGAAACTTCTGGATCATTCCCACAAATATTTTCAGAGTAGGGAACCCTCAGCCCTATTACAGTTTGTGGAAAATTGGGCATGTGGCTTTCCATACAGGTTTTCCACCTACATTTCAAGGCCTGTATACTTTAGGACCTATATATATTTGGAGTCCAGAAGGTTGGGACCCTGGGTTCTAAAATCAGACCACTTTCTCAAATTGCTAAATTTGTCTTTGGGGCTCAGGCCACTCATCTCCTGTGCTCTCTGTAATAGTGAGTCTAACGGTATCCTTACATTTTGGGGGTTTAATAAGGAACTGTATGGATGGGTAGAGAACACTGCTAAGCCATCCCTGTCCTTTAGCTCCAAGGGAAGAGGATGGAAACTCAGAATACATGGTTTTGGTCCCCATTAGGGATAATCATAAAGGAACAAGCTTTCTACACAAAAGATCCCTTATTTGGTAATACGACTTCCTCTCACAGTGCTTGTGTTATCTTCTCATCTTCAAGCTGGAAGAGAAAAAAACGCACTTGGGAACGACTTGGCTGGAGGCACCACCTTGTTTTAATGTTTTAAAATTACCAAAGGGGAGGAAGTATGCCTGTTAGAATGTACAATTCCAACGTCACAGGACTGCCAGATGTCTAAGCAATACTTTAAAAATCTAGTCCCTTATTCACTGTGCTCCTGAGTCCACTAATATTTCATCATTACAAGCATAAATAACATATCTACTTGAAGTAGACTGTTGGTTCAGGTACAGCATAAGTTGCCTTGAACTTATAATACTTATAAGACAATAAGTTGTCTTAAGTCTGAAATGAGGAAGTATAAACCCAAAAAGGCAAGAGTTCCCACTGCTATCCCCAAACTAGGATTATGATTTTGGCACTTTAGTAAGAATGGGCCTCTATAGGCTCATATATTTTAATGTTTAGACATCAAGCAGTAGCACTCTTTGAGAAAGATTAGAAGATTCAACGGTTAGAACAGGTATGCCTTTCTTGGAGAAAGTGTGTCACTGGGGGTGGGCGTTAAGGTTTCCAAAGCTTAAGCCAAGCCTGGTGACTCTCTTGGCCTGTGCATCAGGGTGTAGCTCTCAGGTATTGCTCCAATGTCATGTGACCCACTGTGCTCTGTGCCATGATGAAATTTTCTAAGACTTACTTTAGTCATGGTATCTCTTCACAGCAACAGACCAGTGACTAAGATCTGATGTCTCCTATAACATAAAGTGGTATACAGCACAAAGTGGTGTGCATAAACAAGAAATCATGACTAGTTGAATGGCTCCCCAAGATCAGGAAGAACAGCTCTGTGCCTACCAGAAGCCAAAAAGAAACAAAAAACTTCTTTCAGGTTGAACTGCTAGGGTTCAAAAATCAAGCCAGCATTAAGAGATCTGAATATCTTACTGGCAAAGAGGAATATCCTAGGACCTTGAGTAAAAAGAAAGGGTAATCATCAAGAAATTATGGAAATATCATAAGAAACAGAATAGAATAGAAATAGAAGGAGAAGAATTTGAGTGTTAAAACCATGTACACTAATTTTCACTACAAACTTATTCTGGAAGCTTCATTTGCAAGAAATTCTTTTGTCCCCATATCCCTAAAACCATGATCTGAGCCTTGGGATTTATTTGGCCTATGCCCACTGTGTATGACATATAACTTCCTTCACAATTCATTATAGATTTGGAGAACAAATCAATTTACATGTACTTGAGGTGAAGGTGAGATGAAGCATAAAAAGTACAAAGTCAAATATTAGTTTCTGCAACTTTGCATTTCATCTGAGAAGTATATGAGATGCCGGATTCACAGAACGAACTATGAATCAAACAGCCAGGCTAGGGAAGTAAATGCTCAGAGAAACAAATCTGATGGAATTTGAAGGAGATTCAACTCAGGCGACATTAAGGACTATAATATACAACAAGGAAACAGAGAGGCTTAATTAATTACAGGCAAAGAGCCTGTTCCAGTCTTACTTCCTCAGTCCTGGAAAAGCTGATGTAAAGATTGTTTTTGATCTATTCTTAGAAGAGATTTACAGTGGTGCACAGCACAGAATCATAGAAGCAGCAGCCACCCAACCCAAGAATCAAATTTCTCTGCAAGAAGCTGAGGACTGGATCACTGAAGATGAGGCCGTGTCCTTTAGTGTTACCTTTACTTCAGCATTAACATTACAGATTAGAAAATAGAAGTCAAACAGTAACTGTCCTCAGGAAAACACTCTATTTGATAAAAACTCAGTATCTATAATACCTTGATGAGCTGAGAATAGCATGCTTAGCTGAAGAAAGCTGGGAAAATACATTTCATGGCGGTGGAAGCATCTTACTCCCTTTTCAGTTTCATAAAAAGACAGAAATGCTCACTATTGTATGGGGCAGGCTTGGGACTCAGTTTCCCCACGCTACTCCTTCAGCCACGCATCACTACTGAGGATGGTATTTCACCTCATGTAACAAGTAGAAATGAACCACAGAAAGATGCCATGTGAGTATGGCTCTCCATATGTGACAATGCCATCAGAGGGAGGAAGTTAGGAAAGGAAGGAAGGGAAAGGGAGGAGAAGAGAGAGTAGCTAAAACTTGAAGAATTAGAATTAGCACAGTTTCCTAATTGGATAGTTATTGAACATTTAATATCACTAGGATTTTGGAGAAAAGCAAAGCTTTTATTACTTAGCAAACACAAGCTGTCAAATGCAATTAGAATTATCAGTCAAGCAAAGCTGCAGATAGCCGCTCTCCTCTTTACCACCACTTACTGGATACACTTTAATTATATATATTAAATGGAGGCATGAATCACTGATAGTCCAAAAACTAAATGGTGTCATTCAAAACATGATACTTTAATTCTTTACTGTTCTACATTAGAATATAAAATTAAGGAAAATGTTCTGATTCAAATAAAAATTCCACCACATCAGCAGAAACCATCTCGGATTAAATCTAGCTAAGTTCATCTTGGTTAACACCATGTCTATCAAAGATAAACATTGATATACTGGATGACCCATCAATTTCAATCTTGTGGCTATATCCACAAGATCAATGTTGGGGGGGTGAGAGTGAGAGTGAGTGTGTGTGTGTGTGTGTGTGTGTGTGTGTGTGTGTGTGTGCACGTGTGCACTCTGGTTTATAATGGTATTGTTTTCTCATAATGAAAAGTATTGTAAATCCAATGTTTTAATGTACCTAACTCACTTATAGAATATCATATCTTAATTTAGCCTACCTTAAACATGCTCAAAACATTTATATTAAGTAATAGTTGGGCAATTTTATCTAACACAAAGTATATTTTAATAAAGCATTTTAAATACTAAATGTTAATCTTTGACTACTTAAAGTGAAAAGCAGAATGGAATTATGAATATAATTTTGCATCACCATAATCTAATACAACTGTCAGGTGGTGCAGAGCAGTCAGATTATCTGTATGTAAAGCCATTGGCTCAATTTCTCTAAGAAAACATTAATAAGTCAAAACATTAATAGGTTAATCAAAATTTTTTACTTTAATAGTGTTAAAATTATTAGTGATAATTTAATCAAATAAGTGAAATACTTGCACATGAATGCTAAAGACCTTAAGTGATTAAACAAATATAAAAATACCTCATGTCCAAGTACCTGAATGAATCAGAAATGTTAGGATGTAATAATCTCCAAATTAATCTAAAGACTCATGGTGGCAAGAGGCTGGAAAACTCAGTATTATTAATAGGTCAATTGTCCCCAGTTGACTTCAAGATTTATTGAGATCTCATTGAAAATGTCAGTAGGCATTTTGGTAGAAATTGAGTATGAAATTCATATAAAAATACAAGGCTCGGGGAACAGATATTGCATGAGAGCTGGAGGAGCAATGTTATGTGATTACAAGACTTTATATAAAACTAAGCCCAATCAATGTGCTACAATTAGCTAAATGGACACATAATCCAGGGAATAAAATGGAGAGCCCAAGGCAAAGACCTTGCACATACATGTGCAAGTGGGTTTTGATATAAGCATAAGGCAACATGGTGAGCAGAGAAACATTCTTGACAATCAAAACTAGAACAACTAGATGCAAGAAAAGGAGTATCACTTCATATTTTGTACTTGAACCACAAAGTAAGATCCGAAAGATGGAAGACTCAAGCACTGTCAAAATCAACAGACATACATTTACAAGGGAATACACAGGACAAAATGGTTGGGATATTGGCCTTCACAAACATGGCAGCTACAGTATAAAATTATAGTTTATGGCAGAACAAATGTAGGATTTCACAGAATAACAACATTTCACAATAACAACAAAACATTCTCAAGCTCACATCTTAAAGAGATGATCTCTAAAGTAGGAGATGATATTTGTCATACTTAGAACATGGAAGTGTAAAGATGTAGTTTGGCTTGTGGTTTCTGAGTGTTCTAAGTTGTTCGTGTACTTGTGCAGAACACCACAGGGCGGGGAATCTGCGTTAGCAGGCAAGAGGTAGAGTGAGACGGCACACAGGTAGGGATCACATTCCCCAGTGACCCATCTCCAGAGACTGACTCCTTCTACATTTTCTGTCCTACATCCAGTGTCTTGAACCTCCCCAAATAGAAAGGGACCACTTTGGAACATAGACATGGGAGTGTCATTTTAGATTTAAACTGTAACGACTCTCAATAAAGAGAAAAGCCAATTTTTAAAAATTTTATTAGTTATTTTGTTTATTTATATGTCAAATGTTATCCCCCTTCCCAGTTAAAGCCCATCTCCCATCCCCCTGCATCTATGAGGGTGCTCCTTCTCCTGCCTCAGCACCCTAGCATTACGGGTCATCAAGCTTTCACAGGACCAAGGGGCTTCCCTCCCATTGATGCCAGATAAGGTAATCCTCTGCTACATATGTAGCTGGAGCACATTTGTATTCTGCTTGGTGGTTTAGTCCCTGGGAGATCTGGGAGATCTGTAGGTTGATATTGTTGTTCTTTCTGTGTGGTTACAAACCCTTCAGTTCCTTCAGTTCCTCCCCCAACTCCTCCACTGGGTTCCCTAAACTTAGTCTGATGGTGGACTGTGTGCATCTGCATCTGTATTGGTCGGGCTCTGGCACAGCCTCTCACGAGGCAGCTACACCAGGCTCCTGTCAGCAAGCACTTCTTGAAACCAGCCAATTTTTAAAAATTAAAACGAAAACAAGCAATGCATCTGAAGATACATCATGAAAGATGTGGAAGCCTTCGGCTCAGTGCAGTGGCGGAGACTTTGTCCAGCATGTGTGAGGAGGCCTTGGATAGGGCCCCAACAACTCTTGTCTCTACCTCCATCATTTGTTTTAAATTAAGGTTATCTTTTCTCTTAGTGGAAGCTTTATTTCTCCCTCTGTAGACTTACTTCCTCTGCTTTACCAGAGAACACACTTAGTTTTGTTGTTGTTTTGTTTTGTTTTGTTTAAGGGTGGAGGAGAGAGACAGAGAAAGATCATTAGGCTGGGTGGATAGAGAGGTAGAAAGGATCAAGGAAGAGGAGCTGGGTAGGGGGAAGAATATTCCTAAAGTATATTGTATATAAACAATGTGAGAGTGGGTGTGGTGAAAGGAACTATATATTATATATTGAATGCTCTAGAACACTGGAATTTTAGCCTGGAGACCACAGTAATAACTCAGGAGTGTGTACTGTAAGGCAACATCTCCATACCAGGGGTCAGGGTATACATGCTCAGACATGCACTTCCTTTCTACTCTACTAAATTGAAGTTATGAAGAAATCAGAGGTCTTCAGAACATTCAAAAAAATGAGGATGATTCCTGGACGGATTACACAGGCTGTACACCTTGAGCTCAACTTTTGTATCTAATATATACTATGTGCTATATATTATATTAATTATGTAATATTATATTGATCATATAATAATTATATCATGTTAAATATATTATGATATATAATTATATATGAGTATATGTATTTTTTTGCATTTTCAAGGCCAATCATTTAACCCTCTCTACCTTCTTTTATGGGATATGATGGTCTACAATTCCTTTGCTTCCCTGCTTCCTATAACTTTGAATTGGGAACTCCATTATAAGTTAAAGTACCACCTCATCATTAAACCTAATGCTTCCCCCCTCAGTTTTCATCGTTAGCATTGCATTGCATGGCTCCCAACACCAACATACACTTATAATGGTTAAGTTTACATGTCAACTGCTAGAGCCTAAACCATATTAAATATTATCTCTGGATATGTCTGTGAAGCTGCTTTATATGTGAAATTAGCATATGAATCAATAGACCCAGTAAAGAAGTCTGCCCTCACTGTAGGTGGGCGTCTTCTAATCCATTGAGATTGAAGATTGAAAAGAAATGGCTTAAGAAGAGGAAATTTCCTCCTATTTTTCCTGTCTTACTGTTTGAGGTAGAATGTCACATTTCCTTTTCTTGCATTTCCTCTTTTGCTGTCTCTGGAATTGAATTTACAGTATTATTTCCCACATTTTCAAGCTTTTGGATTGGAGAATGAACCACCTCAAAGAACAAGGCTTCGTGATCAAGGGTGGTAAAACTTTGTAAGGAAAGAAGTGGAGGTGGGCTGGGTTGGAGAGAGGGGGGAGGAGGGGAAGAGGGAGAGGGAGGGGAGGGGAGGAGGAGGGAGTGTGAGAGGGAGAGCATAGGAAAGTCCTTGAGTTTAGTGGCTATGTAAACATGAATCAACAGTATATTTAGATTGACTTTTCTTTTAAATTAAATGTTGTAGTGCATAAGTCATGGCAGAAGTGTGCATGAAAGCAAGGAAATCCTTAGAACATATGCAAAACCATTTAGACCAGATAACATTAGTGTATTCAACTCTGTATAACCTCAAGATCAAAATTATGACAATACAAAAATTAAAAAAAAAAACCCCAATCCTCAAGTTAGTTAACAAAGAGCCACCATTTTCATAGCCAGATGCCTAGTAAATAAAAGGCTACTGCTTCTGAATCCTGCTGTGCATTACTGTCCATATGGATGTGTTATCTCATCTACCATATTATAAATACTCTGAGAATATACTGTTTCAAAGTAATTGGGAGTATAGAATCAGTGTCATGACTCTTATATGCAGAATGTTACATCATTCCCACACTGTTAGAAATAGTCACAGGGCTGTATGTACTGATCACTGTGATTAGAATCACCCTATCCTCCACATTCCTAGGTCATGTCTTCTCTATGTTTTT
The DNA here is from genome assembly GCF_011064425.1 of Rattus rattus. NCBI lineage: Eukaryota > Metazoa > Chordata > Mammalia > Rodentia > Muridae > Rattus > Rattus rattus. The sequence continues at coordinate 58,520,298 of NC_046160.1, forward strand.
TTTAAACATTGGCAAGGAAAATAAACACTCATAGCTGAAAACCAGATCATTCCACATGGCAAAGAGCTACATCTCTGCACATCTGTGACTTCTGCTGAAAATTCCAAGGTGGGACACATTATTATACATGTCATTAGTATTTTGTATAACAGCCCAGGAACCATTTCTGAAATAAATGATGCCATATGTTTTAAACGATTTCTTCCTAGGAAAAATCCCTAGGGTCCTTCTTAAGTACTATCTTGATGAAGATTTAGAACAAAAGGAAGGAATGCTGAATGACTGTCAATGTGCTCAGTTTTATATTAAAGTCCCACATAAATCAGAACACACATGGAAGATGTACTGTTTTAAGGAAGTTGGGCAAAATTATCATCAACACTTCCTAATTTAGCTGGCCATGGTGCATGCAGTCCTCCATTGGCTTGGCCCCTCTTCTTTTCCCCTCCCTCAGTGATACAGCTTGGAAGAGTGACTCCCCTGATGTCTTAGTTACTGTTCTATTGCTGTGATAAAACACTATCAACAAGGCAACATACAGAATAAAGAGTTTATGCAGGCTTACAGTTTCAAAGACTATCACAACAATGAAGATGGTGGCAGGCAGGCAGACATGGCACATAGCTGAGAACTGGTCAGCAAGCATCACACACACACACACACACACACACACACACACACACACACACACACACACACACACACACAGTCGGGGTTAATTGGGAATGGTGTGAGCTTTTAAAGCCTCAAAGCTCATCCCCAATGACGAATCTTTGATAAGAAGACCATGCCTCTCATTCTTCCCAAACAATTCTGACACCTTTGGGCCAAGTGAAACTACCATAACTGATAAAGCCAAGCTGTAGAAGAGAACAGTCTTTATAAAAAGCCATTACTCTGACAGAAAGGGAAGCAGTTGCTTAGTAAATACTACTGGGGATCACTGAACTTGATTCTCTCAGGCTCAGAGATACATACAAATGGCTTTCAGGGGCTTCACTAGGGAAAGAGCTTTTAGGGAGTGACTGTCACTTCACATCTTCTACTGCAAGGTAGAAACTGAAAATTGAATAGTAGAAATAAAATGATGGATAAATGTGGTTTGTATCTGACAGAGAACAAATTTATTAGAGCATGATCTTTATCATGTTTTGCATGATACTGGCTTGGTACAAATTTCACTTTATTTCAACCAAACTTTGTAGCAGACATTAGCACTTCTCTATTATAAAATAACCTATACTAGATTTAAAGCTAAACTTAGAGACAAACATGATATGAAGTCTTCAGATCCATAAGATACTAAAACTACAGCTCTTCTTCAGAAGCGATATTTTCCATTTTTTCCAATGTACAAAGCAAAGTTTTATTCAGGTTATCCCACCACTGTAACATAGAGCTCACTTTACATATTTTATGTATATGTTCTGCACTTATGCCTATCAAGGAGATAGGCAGATCTCCCAAGAGCTTTATTCTTTGTTCATGTCTTTCCCTATGTTTCTTTTTTTTAAGACACATTATATAAATGTTCCATCAAACCCTCTTATTCTCATTAAAATAATTTATAACTTATGCCAACAGTTAAAATTTTTGTTGATAAGAAACTCTTTAAAGAATATAATTTTCAACATTTGCATTTCCAGCCCAGAGAGTTGTCATTTAAATTGCCCCAGGATTGTTTTTAATAATGCTGCTAAAAACCTTCCTTATATAATCTATAATATGAGCATCATGCTTCCCACCCATACCATGTCACCCCCTGCTCTGTTGGTCCTCCACTGACCCTTGCTGAGGTTCCCATTTCCCATTTTCAGACATGGAGGAACACTTTCAGACATAAGCAGTATAAAAATACATAAAAGAAATATCAAATGTAGCCTAAGTACACTTAGCTCTTCTCAAATTAGCACTTCTCTATTATAAAATAACATATACTAGATTTAAAGCTAAACTTAGAAACAAATACGATATGAAAATCTTTAGATCCATAAGATACTAAAAAATATAGCTCTTCTTCAGAAGTGATGTTTTCCATCAGCACTGGTTTGATTTGAACTCCTATTTGAGTTCATCAGTTTTTGTTTGTTTATTTGTTTGTTTAATTATGAGGCAATGTGTCTATGGTTATCTTGTTATCTATAGTGATTGTATACAGTCTCATTTTTTGGCCACATTCTCAAAGAAATTAGAGAAAATTAATTGACTTTGGAAGTTTATATTTTTTCTCTATAAGCCATGCCAGCATTTCATGCCTCATTGTATCCTTTATGATTTTCACAGGGTAGGAAAGTCCACTTGAGCAAGTCGTGAGCAGATGGCACCATGGTGACTAAACACTAAAGGAAAAGTACAGATATTAAGAGGATAAGCTGCTCAAAATGTAGGGTTGACTCCAAGGTACCAAGAGAAGGACAGAAAGGCCTTTCAAAAACCCTGTCTATATAGGTGTCCGTCACTGTTTGGGGAGTGTCTATGGTGAAGATAAACAGAAACTGTGGAACTTGCTCTGTCAAGCTGTATTCTGGGAATGGGCCAGGCGATGCTATCAGTGGGTCTAAAGGTCAAAAGAACTGTCACAATCAGCGACAAGCTGAACATTTACTACCTACAGAAGCAAATGATCAAACATCTCCTATCCAGTGTGGACTGTCTGCACACTTCTGCTATTTTCCACAGAAAGCCCACCGCCGAATGGAATTTGAGGATTTGTCATAATAAAGGATCAAATTGGCCTGGTAATATGAGAGCAAAGGTGTTTGCCAGCCAGCTAACCAAGTTTGATCACTGGGATAGAAACAGAGAACCGAGTCCTATAAATTTGTCCTCTAATCTCCATACAGTGTCCTGGAAGCAGGCCATAAGACCACAACCATATAAATCAAACAAGTAAACGTTTAAAATCGGATGAAGTTTTGCCAATGTTAAGATAACGAACTCAAAAACTTTGAGGTTTATCTTTAATTGAAATCATACGTCACTCAGATATCATTGCTGTGGATCATGAATTAAGACACTACCCTCAGAGTTGGTCTCTTGCTCTTTTGTTGGGAAGACTGAGGCTTGTTTTATTCTGGCTTCTTGATAATTTTCCATCTGGACATCTTAATTTTTTATTTCTAAGGTATTTCCCCTTAGATGATGAGTTTTTAAGTCTTAACCTTTTTGCTGTCAAAACTTAAAAAACAAAAAACAAAAAACTGTTTTTTCCTCCTACCTTCTGACTAACAGGTCTTAACATGACTATGGATTCCCCAACAGTGTGCCTTGTTCTGAGGAAGCATCCAATTCTGGGGGTCCCCCCAATGCTTGAATTCAAAATCCTCAGGAAAATTATTATTGTTCACAAATGTCTGCTGTTAAGATGCTCCTCCGAGATTGCTTCTCCTTGTCCTTGTTCCCCTCATTTGTCAGAGGCAGTAACTTTATTAGAAAGCTCTACTCTGGGTTAGAGGAGACAACAAAGCTATTATGTCTCCCTAAGGTTTTTCACAACACTAGTGCCTCTACCTGTTCCATTACAATCAAAACCTATCAGCACCGTAAGTCTTCAAACATCATTAATAAGATTTCTGATACAAGTATAAATTTGAACTGATTTTTCTTTTATCTTCAGACAGATTTGTCACCATTTTAAGTAGTGAATCCTTTCTCAGGACAGCCCCAATTCTACCAGTTCCAAACTAAAGCTCCCTAGTTCTGAGTCTAAAGAGAGCATTGAGAAGATGAGAGAAAATAAAGTTCATACCAAGGAACAGAATATGTGTTCTCTCAGGCCAAAATCTGTGTGCACTTAAGGACAGGTTACAGAGGCAGTGGTATCTGAGCCTCTGGCAGATGCTAGAACTCTCTCTGCCTTTCTAATACTTAGCTATAAGCAGGTCAAAACATGATTCAAAACAAGGAATGAAATATAAGTGATGTCAGAGAAACCAATGGCTGAAGATTGGCAGCAAAGTGACTCAAAGGGGCTCAGCATCTATTGGTCTATGGCGTATACTAACTTCCATTCCAGGTATCCCCAGCTATCTGTTGAACACATCTGGACTCCTGCCAGTGCAGAGCAGCCAGACTTAAAACAGCTCAGCGTGATGCAACCGGACCTGGACCAACATAGCTTGAAGCAAGCAGATATGGAACAAACACTCATGCCTGGTGTATTCAAGTCTGAAACAGTTGGGTGTGGACTGTTCCTTTCCATAACTGTGGGGCAGGTTCTGCAGCCTTACATGCAGTTCCAGCAAAACTTCTCTGCCAGTGATTTGGAGGCTAATTTGGAAACCACTCTGGGAAAGTATGCACATTTTAGCACCCTATAAGCTTTGGAATTCCTCCTGAACTACTCAGTGAATTTGCCAGGTTAAGTGTGAGGACTTTACAAGTCAGCCTAAAGTTAGTGCAGTACTGGATTCCTCCCTTCTTCCAAATATTTTTATATTGTTTTGTAGTAGTAGTAGTAGTAGTAGTAGTAGTAGTAGTAGTAGTAGTAGTAGTAGTAATAAGTAGTAGTAGTAGTAGTAGTAGTATTTTGGTGCCACATAGGACCTTGTACCTTGAATATACAGGGCACCCACTCAACAACTGAGCTCTATTTGTGACCCTATGTTGCTTTACTAGTCTTAGTTGTATAATTGTCTTTAGTGTTGTGCTGGATATTGAACTAAGGGCTTTAGAGACAATAAATCACCTGTTCCCCACCCCCACATACTTACTAACCCAAACCCCAGCTTGTCTTATCTTAGAAACTCGGGTCTTGCTGTAAATGGTGTGTCCATTTTGGGGGTGAAGTTTAATTGGAATCTGACCAAGGAGGTCTGATTTTTCTTGCTACAGAAATAGACATGATGGCACTAGCTATAGGTCCAGTACATTTGGCTATCTTTAGGATGCAGTCTAAAGATGTAAGAAGTATGGCGATTCTTTCATATATGGTGGCCTCTCTAGAGGATGAGGCAGAAGGATCACAAGTTCGAGGCTAGCCCAGATATACATTAAATTCAATACTAGCCTAGACTACATTTAAATAGTAAGAGTGCATCTGAACAGAATAAAACTAGAGCTTTGGTTGGAAGAGGACTTCTGTCTTAGCAATTAGGAGACTTAACCTGTTAAGTACACTTTGTTGATTGCCTCCATCTCTTTGGGGTCTCACCATGAGTACTTCTATGTTAATTAATATCTGTAGAAAGATGCTTATATGTGACTATACCATGATAAACAAATGCCAGTTTGATTATTTCAAGTAAAATAAAATACTAATAATGCTTCTCACTGTTCCTTTATAATCAAAACCCATGAATACCATGATTCTTCAAACATCTTAACCAGATTTCTTATATAGGCATAAATTTGAACTGATTTTTCTTCTATCTTCAGACAGACTTTTCAGCGTTTTAAATAGTGAGTAAGTACTGTGGCTGAAGGTCTAGGACTTAGCTTTGATTTCAGATTTGCATCATAATAGAGTTCAGTATAGCACTGATCATCACTATGACTAACAAATCAGTATCTTCATTAGCCTTTGGTGGCCCTCAGAAACAACTGTGAAGAAGGAAAACTCACGAGAGACTAGCAACAGTCAACAAGTTCACAGAGAAACTAAACTGCCAAGATCTCCTCAAAGACTCACTTCCTCAATTTTAGACCATCTGCACATCAGAAGACTCCTGGGCATTCTCTAACATAAACACAAAGTCCAAACAGGTTTTAGAAGCTACTCACTCATAAGTAAAGTACTCACTCAGGAAAAAAAAAATTAGACTATTTTGTGTCCCTGGTAATACAAAACTATTTTGTCAAGTTAATACAATTAAAGTAACAAGCTATCATTAGGCATTTATATTAAATATTACATATTTTCTCAGCTACTGTAAACCTAAAGTTGATCCTATGTGATTCTGGGAACACACATTTTAGTATTCAAAGGCATTTGTAATTTGTAACCCTGCAGACACATCACCACCACCACCAATATCAGAGAAGCCCAGGTACTACCAAACTGTCAATTCTGAACAGAATTATACAGAATGACTAACACAGGGATTATAAGGACTACCCATAATATTACAAGGATAAAATTAACTTCTCCTATGTGCTCCCTTTATTTAAGAGGGTAGTAATGTATTTAAGTGACAATACTTTGTTGCGATGACATTGTTGCAAACATCACAAGGATGACCTCTTGACACCAAGCCATTCTTTTCTAGATGTTGTCTATAAACAGCCTTGATATGAGTCCATATCACTGCTGTCAACAACCTTTTTGTCACAGGTAGGACCATGCTTGCCTATTCAGAAGTGCTCATCATTCAAGTCTGAACCATTGGGAAAATAAAGGTTGACTCTTTAAGAAAAGTGGATCATCATAAGTGGGTATAAGACACTCAGTTCAGCCCTATATTAATGAGGGTTCTCTGGAGGAACAGAACCAATGGGACTGATAGATATAAATATGGGTATTATATTAACTAATTTAGTAAGTCTGCTTTAAAATAGCAACAAGAGCAGTATCACATCTGAGAGCTGAGAACCCAATAGTTCCTCAGTACTACTTGAGGCTGGGTAGCTCGGCAGTTGGGAGAGTCCCTCAATAGTTCGTTTCTCTCTCTCTCTCTCTCTCTCTCTCTCTCTCTCTCTCTCTCTCTCTCTCTCTCTCTCTCTCTCTCTCTCTCTCTCTCACACACACACACACACACACACACACACACACACACACACACACAAGAAAAATATGTTATATTTCTGTCCAAGCAGAGGTTTAACAAGCTACAGTGATCATTAGAGGGAGCACAATACAAAAGTGGGGCTTGAAGCAAGATAAAAAAGTAAATCTCTCAGAAACGTGTGATAAATACTGTTGACAGCCACTTGGCCAAGTGTACAAGTGAATGGTGAATAAGTGACACTTTCAAGAGAGAGAAAGTAAATATGGAAATGGCCAACTGTGAATGGTTGGGGAACAGTAACAAAAGGGACAGGATCACAGTGACTGTCTCTGGGCTGGGGCTACCATGATAGCCTTGCAGAGGAAAGGACAGGAAAGGTCATTGCCTTTCTGCATGTGGTGTTTGTTTTCCTTTTCCATTAACTTCCTCCATCTCCTGAGGCCTCTTTGTAAGGTGATTTATTTTGCAGCTGGAAGTCTACCCTCTGAATCCTTCTTCCTTGACTAAGAACAATGAGGATGCAAAGGAAGAACATGGGAACAGTGTCCAAACATAACATACACTAACTCTGAAACTCTGCTACAGTCTTTACTAGGACACATCTGACAACCCGTACACTGTCACACCTGCCTCCAATAGGCAAAGAGCCTCATTTGGTGCACATACAGGTACAGAGGCCCTCGGCTGTCAATTTCTGCCCTAAGAATGAGGTAATGGAAACTTCCAACTACAAACTAAAATCAGTACATACTGAACACTCCAATTGGAAGATTTCAGAGTTTTGAAGGCAGTACCCTACTAGTTCCTTTGTTCTTGGTAAGTTGCTCGCTCTTGTCTTACGGAAATGCATGGGAGGGTTTTGTCTGGTGGTCTGGATGCTGGATGAAGGCACAGGACATGGGAGGAAGACTTCTAGATTGTGCATTGAAGCTAAGAGCAAGAGGAGCTGACAGGAACAGCCACTAAGACCAGAAGTGCTGATTTGTGTCAAGTTGAGCTCATCATACCAGTGGTATCCATTTGAAGTGCACACTACCATAGAGGGTTGTGTGGATTTGTTCTAAAGGGAAGTGCCAATGCGGACAGGGTATATGAGCAAGTAATGCCATATGAAATTCATTCTCGGTATGTTACCTAAAAGCAGTACTTCTGAAAAGAAGAGATTGTCATGAAAACTCCTGTCCCGGTTCTACCCCCCAGAAACAAACATCCATTACACTGCAGGTCAACATCCATGCTGTCTTGTTTATTAAAGTCAAAGCTAAGTGGGGCACTGTATAGCTCATGCATCATGACAGGGAGAAGGTCATCTCTATTCAAAAGACAAAGCTAATTAGTGGCTATTTTTTCCCTATGAGTAAAAGGTTATTTGCTGAAAGAACAAAGTAAAGTTTTTAATGTAGAAAAAAGTTTCCTGCTGGGAGCCTCAAAAGGTATGTTTTTATGGGGTCTCAGATCTATACTGGTCAAAGAATTACAAATAACCCTGTTGCCCCAAGAGAAAGCTAATATTTTTGTCTGGAGGACAAGCTTACTAACCCGACTTTTCAGTGGAGGTCAAGGTTTCTGTTGTCCAATCATCCTGTATTTCCTCTTGTTCATCAGGGAACAAAACAACATCAGTGACACAAGATTTGATTTAGGAACTCTATGTCTGTCCATGTGGAGATGAGCTTGTGCACCAACATTGAATGTCATGAGGAGTAACCTGAAGGTGACACATCAGAGAGCAGAGAGGACTGGGAATCTGGAGAATCTGGATCATTGCTGCTTTCTGCCTATGCACACGGACCATTTCCTATTTGAGGATATTACCAACTTTAACATTAAATGTTGGTCAGAAAGGCTCATTTTCTCAGATCTAGATGTTTCCCTAATAAGGTGAGAAACAAACTGCGATGGTTTGTATATCCTTGGCTCAGGGAGTGGCACTTTTAGTGGACTTGTTGGAGTAGGTGTGTCACTCTGGGCATGGGCTTTAAGACCCGCTTCCTGGTTGCCTGGAAGCCCATCTTCTCCTAATATACTTCAGATGAGGATGTAAAAATCTCAGCTCTGCCTGCAGCATACCTGCCTGAACACTGTGCCATGTCCCTGCCTTGATGATAATGGACTGAATCTCTAAACTGCAAGCCAGCCCCAATTAAATGTTTCCCTTACAAGAGATGCCTGGTCATGGCATATTTTCACACCAGTAAAACCCTAATTTAGACACAAACACAGAAAAGGAATTCTTAGTTACCACATAAAGACCTACATACTTGCTAATCGAAGGAGAACATGTGAAATAGATATTTTCAATGTCCAATGCTCAGGCTGTCTTTAATTCCTTATATAAAAGCATTCTTCAAAGACTTACATAAGATGCATAAAGGGAGGCCCAGACTTGCAGCTCCCTCTATATGGCTGACAAAGACATGACTGGGAGTGGAACTGTGGAGTTCTCTTGGCAGAAAAGGAGTTTCTTGCTCTAAGAAAGTTTTTCTGCTGGAAATGGCAAAGCCCTATGCTCATAAATTTCCTCAATTCTCTTGGAGTGAATCAGAGCTGGATATGAGATATGTATGTAAATTTTCTGTCACTTAAGGGGAGGTTAAATGGCCAAAATTTGGATCCAAAGCAGCATGAATTTTTTTTCTTCTAGAAAATCTAAAGGCACAAATAACATTTATTGAAAAAATGTTTATTGTGTGCACAGTAAATGTTAAATTTATTATTTATTATTAAATGCACAGTGAAAATGAAGGTGATGGGGATGCGGATGGGAGACGATATGGGAAGTAGACAAGGTGACACAGCACGGCTGGACTCCTCACAGATGCACCTCAGAAAAAAAAGGGCAAGTCCCTGACTGCTAGAATCTAGGCAGAGCATCAAAATGCCACAGTACATAATTCTTACTACCATGTACTCATAGGAAGGGGTGGGAAGAAGAAACTCTGAATGGAATGGTGATGTGGAGAGGGGAGCTCGCCTTCTTTATGGAAGAAGTATCCTTCCAGTTTATTGTCCCCAAGGGAAAGTTCAAGGGAAGCAAAGCACAGATATGCCTCTTTCCCCAAACACCTTTCTGATTCCACAAGGAAACAGATGAACTTCACTAATGGGGAAGGACTGGTCCAGCAAATACAGATGCAGTCAGTCTGAGAAGTGGCTCTTCTTTCAGATGGCCTTGAGATGGGAAGAATCTGAAGACACTGCTCACCCTGGCCAAGAGTCCAGGGTATTCTCTATGTCCAAACTAAATGTTTAGGAAGTAATCTTGTTAAATATATATTTATATTCTAAAGTAGAACTCTAGACTTCCTGGTCTTGTTTCCTGTCGCTGACACAAAGGCACTATTATTTTCTCAAAAAGGAAATTATTCCTGCATCCCTAGCTGGACTCTGACAATTCCTGTTTGCCCCAATCCTCTTCCTTCCCTTGAAGGGACATAGAGGATTACAGCTGACACTGACGTGGGCAGCTCATGGGGCTGGCAGGAGGAGCACAGCATCAGACCTCTGCTTAAACTGCGAGGAGCTTGCTTCTGAGCAAGAACAGTTAGCAGCGCTCACCCCAAGATCTGCTCCCATCAACAACACAGCTGCGGGGCAGGATCATTTCATTTTAAAACGTAAGTCAAAAAGCCTCCGATTGGTAATTGGGAATTTAATTGGGTATGTGAAAGTTCTTGCCAGATTGAACAGCTTCAACAGGTAATGTTTAAGGACAGAGAAAATTAGAGAGATGTTGGCTCGGATGCAGATGAGAGGTCGATGGATTCTGGCCGTAGTTTAAACATACATGGTGTCAGAGAGGTAAACAGATACTGAGCTTTCGTAAATTTCCGTCCCTGTCGGAGGTCATCAGTACATTTTACTTTTTTCGTTTGGCACTTCAGAAAAGTGCTCTGCTCAATGCTCAATTGTTCAGTCAACAATGCCCGTTTTTCTATAGGCAAATGGCAAGCACGACCTTATTTAATACCACAGAGAAGCCGCAGTGAGCACCCGGGAGCACCTGTGTACGCTGGCATCTGGCAGACAGTTGAGGTCTGTTCCCTGACAGGGATGGTTCCTCATGATGGTCTATTCCCAAATACCTCAAAACCACTTACAAATGCAGCCGATACCGTGGATTCATAACGCTTTCATGAATCTCATTTTAGACAGGCAACACATTTACATGATTCAAAAATAATACCCTAAGACATCTGACCCCTGCATCTGTGTCCATCTTCCCTAGCCATTTCCCTTCTTGTACTACAGTTCCTTTATGTTGAACTGATACAGGCGAACGAGCATTCTCATTTCTCCTTTACATTAAAGGTTTTACTTGTTTTAAACAATACTGAATCTTGGAATCCTTTTGAGATTCATAGAGATAGACATTCTCAAGTTCTTCTTATTACCACACATTAATCGTACATTAATAATTGGTTTCACAGTATCATCTCGCACATGCGCAAAACATGCTTTGCTCATACCCTTAACCCCCACCCCCACTTCTTTCTCCTCTAGCTTCCTCTAATTCCCTTTGCCCACACATCCATCCACTCATCCAAATCTTCACCTTCGACTTCTCATCATATTTTATCTGCCTTAGATTCCACATGAGAGAAAAGGCTGTACTTGTCTGAGTCTGGCTTATTTCACCTACCACAGGATATGATGCATACATTTTTAAAAATGAAATAAAAGTCCTTCTTTACGTCTAAGCAATACTTCCTCTCTTTCTTCATCTATTCATCTAATCATCCTGGATGGCACCAGGATGATTCCATGATGTGGCTATTATAAGTAAATACATAAACACAGATGTGCAGATACTATCTGTTGTAATCTTTCTTTTTATAGCTTCATAGTGCATACTCAGTCCTAAGAAAATTCCATGGATTATTCAGCCAGCCTCCCCCACTGATGAATAGTGAATTCTTGTCATCATCAATATTACACTCAATAAACCTGCATGCATCCCTGGAGAATGTTCCAGAAGTAGATGTGGTTGCTATGTCAACTAGCAAGTACACAGGTAATTTTAACATACGTCATCATTAGCTTTCCACTGGCTCATGGAACTATGTTTTACCAGTAGAAATTTGTGTCCATTTCCCCTCATGCATGTGGGCACAGTGCATGGTGAAGTAATAAGACATGAATGACACCACGATGTATTTTAACTCCTCATCTGTATAACTATTGACAAGGCTTTCATACTTTGGAGTTCACATGTTTTTCCATTTTCCTAACATAGTAATCATCGTTTCCTACTATTTCTGGTATTTTTGTCTTACACTAATGAAATCAGTCCTCAGTGACATGAGCATCCTTTGCCATTTGGCTTTTGACCATGATGTTCTGTGCCATAGCATTTTAATGGTTATGCTGTTTTATATTCTGTAAAACAGCCATTTTATGCTTTCAAGATTATCAGCCTGCCAGGAAGTCTGTCCTTATCCTAACCCCTTTCTCAGTATTTTTGTGATACGATTACTTTTTGTTTGTCTATTGCATCTATTGGGATTTGTAATTATAGGTAACTGATGACTGCTGAGAGAGAGAGAGAGAGAGAGAGAGAGAGAGAGAGAGAGAGAGAGAGAGAGAGAGTGTGTGTTACCCTCCCTAGGGATGAGCCTCCTTATTTGTCATCTAATACAGAGAGTCCCTGGAACAACATTCACACAAAGAGCAAAAATGGACTAAGCAGGTAGTATTATTTGTGTGTACACACACACACACACACACACACACACACTTACTTACTTACACACATAGACACATAAGTATGTAATAATAATCAAGGAAGAAGAAGCTACAAGTTTGAGACAGGAATGAGCATGGAAGGAATTAGAGAGGGAATTGGGAGGGGCGAGAAGGAAGAGAGGGAAGGGGGGAAGTGATGCAACTGTGTTTTAATAAATTTTAAAAGCTATGACACAAAACATGGATCCAATTAAAAGTGTCCAGATGACAAATGTCTCTATATTGTTTACTAACAGCTGGACATTTTCTCACAGACTTAAGACACTGCCTCTACCACATACCAGTCTCTCCATTCCTGTGTGCTGAACACAAATTCTACATGTAGGCTTCAATCTTACCAGATTACTGATCCTGGGTGGATAGAAAACCCAAACTAAAATGTGTAGATGTCCTCTTCTGAAACCAACTTCTCAAAAAACCTGCCAGGATCTTCAGCCATACGACAAACTTCATTCGGATCACTGGTCACTTTCCCATTTGAGTTCAAAATTACCTTTTTCCCTTAGAGGTGTGTGAATATTCAGTTTATGTGAATAGTACAAACTAGGAAGGGACCAAAGGAACTTCTGCCCATGCTCATTCTCACTGCAGTGAAACTGTGGGCCAAAAGGATGATTATGAAAACACAAGATGCCTAACGTCCTTGTTGTACGTCTCTGGCATGAACAACCATGTGCCTCAGATGTAACGAGACTAGAAATTTCATGAAAGAATAAAATGTGCAAACCAAAAAGATAAGGAAAAAAAAAACAAGACACAACAAGCAACCAATAATCAGGAACTAAAACAACAACAGATGCTACCAGGGATGGCGTGTAGGTAATTTCCAATGGTAGGAATATAAACTTGCCCTGCCCCAAAACAACTAATATTATGGTTATATTACTCCTGGGAACAGACCCATAGGAGTTAAAGTCTGCAAAGATGAAAATGCATACACTTTCATCATGATACTGCAGACAACAACAGCCAGGTTGTGAACCCCTCTGGGCACCCAACAATGGGTGAAGGGGTAAGGAAAAACAGCATGGAGTTTTCTTCTGCTAAAAGAATGAAACTATGTCATTTGCAGGAAAATGAGTGGAACTCAGGTCATCACATAAAGTGAAAGAAGACCCAGAAAGGCATGTTCCTTCTCATGTGTACAATGTAATCACAAATACTGTTTAGGAAACAATGATTGCTTATGGTCATTTGTATATCCCCATAGCTCTCCATATATGTGTTTATTGTATACATAAAGAAATGCTATGGGACTCTATAGACAGAACAAGAAAAAAGGAAGCATAGGAATTCTGTACCCTAATGTTTCTCCTGTAATCTGCTTGATACTGGAATAAATAGTATCAAGACTTGATTAATCCAAGAATAAAATCAAGACTTTTGTGCCAGTTGTACCCCTGGCTGGCTTTCTGCTCTGGAATGATGCTTCTCATTCAGACCCTATGATCTCATTTGACCCACTGTTACTTTCTTGCTTCCATCCAAGAAAACTGACTTGGTTTGCTCGGTGAGCATTCTATTATGACCTACACTAACAGTGTGACACAATTTATTTTCTTCCTGCCTTCAAAATGTTTCTTGCTTCTTCATTGAGGCCTTCTTTCTCAAGCTTCAGGCACTGCTGAACAAAATACGAGCAGGATCCTGGCTGGCAGAGCTGCCCTCTGTGAACAATAAACACGCAGGTGGACAGAATTATTCCCCCGAGTAGCAGCAGGGTGTCTTCTGTGGGGCCCCCAGACTCACAAAGTACTCAGTTTGGTGTGGGCAGTCACCTGTACTATGCCTGCTATGGATGTGGGAGCAAACCTTGGGTGACATATTTCTTGTTCTTTCAGTTTGCTCGGGGGATGTTCTCTCTCTTCATCTATTGAATAGTGAATCACTGTTACCGGCAGGCTTGACGGCTATGTGTTCTGAGGAGACTGGGTAAACTTGTGAGCAAGAAGCTAAGAGATTGTGTGAGTGACTGGTAATCACTGCTTCTCACAATCACATTCTAACTTAGCATGTTTGTCTCCATCTCTGTCTCCTTCCTTTTATCCCCTTCTTTTTCCTCCTTTCACTTCCTCCTCCTCCTCCTCCTCTTCTTTTCAAGTGCCAAGATAGACCAGGAACAAAGAATTCTAAACTTTCTCAGAAAATAAAATGTAAAATAAAGTACCATCTCTGGGAGGCACAGGGATGTTGAGTTCACTTCCATAGGATACATCCCATACCACACCCATTGGCAGAGGTGTGACTGAGGCTTAACATATCAAGGGTTCCAGAGAGGAAAAAGTTCTTTGTGTGTATGAGAAACCTGTTGGAAATAGTAGCAAGGAATCTAGGGGTGTGAGCCACTGCTCCCACCATGTGGTGTAAAAACTTGGGATATAAGAATGTAAAAATAAGAAGTAAAGAGAATATAGTAGTAAAAATCTGAATTTGTTCATATGTATGAGAGAGATGATTATTAAAAACCACCAAATAAAAAACAGAGGGTTTGTATGATGAGCCAATGATTATGGTACATTTACTTCTCTTTGTCACCGTTCTAGGAAGAAAAGAAGGGGCGCGGGGATAGCTAGAAGGCAGAGAACCTGGCTGAGCTGGTGACAGTGTGAGACAACTCCAACTCCCGAAAGGTTAGAAGAGTCTCATTTCATAGGTGTTACCATTTCTTCTAGGCTCTGCCCAACAGTTACCTAGCAACAGCCAGGTAGGAGCCTGGCTAAGTATAAAAGGGCGGTTGGGTCCCCCGCCCCCAACACACACACACACATACACACACACACACACACACACACACACACACACTCCATCTTTCCATTGTCTTCCTCTCTCCCCACATCTTCCCTTATTTCTCTCTCCTCTCTCTCTCTATTCTTCTCTGTCTCTTTTCTTTCTTTGTCTCTACTGCCATCCCCGTGTCCCAAATAATCTTTATTTTCTACTAGATCTGCCTATGGCTGATATTTTGGGGGCAGGAAGGGCTATGTCTCAGCATGGACCCCCCAAGGCGCCTGCATCATGCCACTGTGACTTTATAAAACATATCAATAGGACTTCCTGCATTTCTTTCCCGAGAGAGTTCTTTGTCTCGGCCTCTAAATCTGTACTGCAAGGGTCCTGTCCGGGTGTGACCACATCATGTCAGACAGTGTCCCTGTTGTCTTTTTACTGCCATCCACCTTTTCTCCTGCAGACAATACTTTGTAGGTGACGTTGATAGCCTTTTGTTTTTTTTCTATAAATAACAGAATGCAGCGCTGGGAGAGACAAGGGCACTCTGTGCTGTGCTCAGTATTTGAAGGCTGCGAGTTCAAGGGTGAGACTCAAAGGCTGCATTCTGAATACCTTTTGGGGGGCATGGCTTTCTGAATATTTCCATCTTCCCCAGGCTGCGGTGGGCGGCCAGACCTTGACCCAGCCGATGCAGTTTACACCGGAATAGTCTTTCCATTACAGGAGAAAAGAAAACTCTGTCTAGAGAGTGGACTTCAGAAAAGAACACACGTCAATGAGATGTCACCTTCACAAGAGGAGAAACGTTAAGGACGACAAAAGTGAAATAACACGGATGCCATCCACAAAATCAAAACATCTGAAACAAACAAGACTGGCCAATGGCATCTACTCACAGCCACGGATGAGAGGGAGTGGCTGGGCCATTGTAGAATTTGTTAAAACACCGTGCAAGTGGGAGCACAGACTAGGATGTCACTAGAACGCAGTTCTCAGAAAGGGCAGGGGCGTGAGGCTTGCTGTGGTGGTGGTGGTTGGTTGTTGTTTGACTGATTTTCAGATAAGGACTCGCTATATTGCCCAGGCAGATGCTGAAGTCAATTAGTAGCCCAGGCTGGCTTCCCACTCCTGATTTTACATTAGGCTCCGGGGTTGAGTATGGAGATTACAGGGGTGGATTACAATAACCAGCATGGATGCACTTTTCAAAGTGTGTCACTTGTGCTGGCCTGTGTAGGACAGCATAACTAAAATGATGGGAGCAGAAACACTTCTGTGCAGCTCTGAACAGGAGGGGAAAGAGAGGAGGAGTCATGGCCAACTGGATGATGGGTAGGAAAGACATATGCATGAGTATCCTCAAAAGAAAATCCATGCTGGCTGGCTGGAAGTTGGATGTGAGAGGCATACAGACAGTTGTAAAAATCCGGATGTTTCCTCCACCCTGCACTGCGGCAATGCCTTGTCTTTCCTGGAGGAATTGTTGGGTTTTCATTTTAACCTGTCAAGACAGGCTCCATGTAAAGTAGTACACAACACCTCTCCTCCTCCTGAGTCGTGGGATGTAAGGAGGGTTCTCATACTCAGAAACCTAGTCCTCGGTTACTTAACCAAGATGCCTGAACCTTGAGGGCCAGCGTGTTCTGTAACCTTCTCACACCCTGCAAGGAGGAGCATGCCCGCCTGTCTCCAGAGCTCCGCACTGTCCAAGCCAGCACCGAGCAGCGCTCACTCTGCTTTCTCACGTGACTCAGGGGCTTAATCAGTTACTCTTCTGCTTCCTCACTCGGCCCCTGCTCAGGCTTCACAAAACCTCGAACAGAGAATAAACAGGTCTTTCCCCTGACTTCCTGATTAGCTCTAGACTTCCAGTACTCCATACATTTGTTTGTTCATAGAATCGAATCGGCAAATATTCTTTCCTTTTTAAGAGTCATAATAAATGAATATTAATGAAGCTTAAAAACTAAACTATATCATGGAAATCTGTATGATAATGAAATATGAATAATTATTTCCAAAGGGAAGGACTTGGTTAAATGTTCTGCAATGATTTTCATATATCTGAATATTATGAGCCCAATAATGCAATATTATAGAATATAGTGGTATGGAAAGTGTGTGTGTATTTCCTTTATACCATAAACACCATAAGACACAGAGTATCTCCCTTATACTACAGAAGCCACGAACTTTACTGTGTGTGAATTTACTATAAACTTTTTCAAGTTTCCATGAACACAAATTCCAAAACAAACAAACAAAAGACCTTCTCTAATATTGAATATGTTGAGATTTACGAAAAATTTATTTGGGTTTCCTTAGTTACTATGTTTTTGCTCTAGAAGGAGTCCATCAAGGACACTGATGTTTTAATAATAGAAAATATACTGCTATGAAATTGTCATGAGGAAAATCTTAAAACTTTAGACCACTGATAGAACAGTGTGACTGGTTGCAGCTACTGAGCGGTCTACTCTAAGTGATCTGTCAAGATCAGTAACCCCTGTTACCTATGACGCTCAGGTAGAATGGTTTAAAGGCTCTTAGACATGAAAAACTGACCAAAGATTTAGCTCACTGCAGAAACATGATCTGCTGCCCTCACCGGCCTGGAGTTGGTGGTTAGGGAGCACTTCGTGCTGCTGAGAGGGGTGTCTGAGTTGGCTTAGTGGCCAGTTATATGTTCATCAGCACTGTCTAACCCCCCAATTCTTCTGCAGCTCACAGAAACATCCGATGACCCTTCTCCAAAGAGAACGCTTTATGAAAATGTTTTGAGACAGAACTTTTCCTACAGCACAGCTCTTAAGTAATTGGCAAACAAAAGGACTCGATGCTATGTTGAGAACAAACAGACCCCAAAGCCTCTCTTCCCTGAAGGATGCTTTCCCTTGCTTTTCAAAAGAAAGCTCAGAATCATGCTTCAGGATGTAACTCTCCAGTTATCTTTGTGAAATGGGCATGCCATTTTTCTGAAGAACAAGAGAGCTGCAATAAGCCAGGAGAGTCGATGGATTCACATTCATCTGCCACTTACTTTCTGTATAGTGGGGCAATTTACAGACCCAGCCACCTAATCTCTAAACACTGGGGAAAACCCTCTAGAACAAGTCTTTTTGCCTAATCACACTCACATCTACAGTTATATTAATAAAGTTTTGGTAGAATCACCTGAAGAACAGCCACAAACAGTGTATGATGCTCATCTTTCATTCATGGCGAAAACTAGGAAAAAGTGCCAATATCTCGATCTCTGAATGAATGATTGCCATTTTAAATCTCAAGAGCACTTTAAAGGGCACATCAAAGGATTTCTATTTTGACTAGTTTCCTATGGACAATAATTCTAAAATAGTTGTTACACCAAGAGCAACAACAACAATAAAAGACAGAACTTTCCCCAACTAAGGCAATAGTGAGAGGTGGCCCTGTGGCCTTCCTTTAGTACTTGTTGAATGCTGCAGCCTCAAAGGGCTTCACATAGCAGCTGTCCAAAAACATGTGTGCAGCACCCGAGACACGCAGATGTGTAGTATCTGACGCCAATACTGTGTACAGCCGGCCACTTTCCCAGTGCTGCTTCTCGATGATACCCTCACATTTCTGAGTCTGAAAGCTCGTGGCTGTTTATTGAACAGTCTGCCTTTACATGGAAAGTGACATCATGAAAGTAGAGAAACTCCTTTTCCTGCCAGGTACCGTCATGTGCCACAATTCGTGAAACTAGGTGGTTTGGATTCACTGGGAATGGTCAGATACTTTAACTTCTTACAAATTTGCTGTTCACCAGTATAAATATCCTTAGCCCTCTCTACAGTTTACACGTGCCACGTCTCCCTAACTGCTTTAGTTAGGGTAGCTTTTCCTTCGGAACAAAACTGTCTGAACAATAAGCTAGTGGCTTAAGGCTGAAATTCCAGCACTTGAAAGATTGAAATAGGATGAAGGCAAGTTCAAAGCCAGCCTCTGCCACAGAGAAAGAAAACTCTGTTTTCAAAGAAGAAAGGGGAGGAGGGGAGAAAGAGGGAGAGGAGAAGAGAGGAAGAGATTGCTGTGTATCTGTCATACTGCACTCTGAAACATCTTCAGTGGATGCCAGCTATGCATCACAGTGCATTTAAAACATCTTGACTTGAGCAGGCAGGTCCAGATGTGACCAGTTTTCCAGTTCTTGTCTATATGATTCCAATTGAGACACATAGAGCTCACCATTCTTATATAATAATAATAATAATAAATAATAATAATAATAATAATAATAATAACAACAACAACAATAACAACAACAGCCTCAAATCTGCATTTGTCTAAGATCAGCAATAATGTGCATTGTGATTGTTAGTAGAGGGCCTACTATACAGTAAGCATTCAATAAACGCAACTTATTTTAATAAAAATCAACTTTGGAAGGCTTTTGATATCTAGAACTCATCAGTAATTAATATTAGATATTCTATTTTACTCTGGAATTTGTTGGTTGAAGCATCCTGTGGAATGCCAATGATTTCATTCACCTTCATAAGCTGACATTTCCCATGAGGTTTAAAGATTTAGCTCTTATCCCGCGTTTCAGACAGTCTGAACTTACACAGGACTTTTAGGGGAACATTACCATTCTCTAACAGTTTAATTTTTTCTTGTTGATTTTTAGCTACTTAGGATTTAAAGATAAACATAAGGCAACTTTGAAAATACTTAACAGGAGTGGTAAAGTGCTTGCCAAATTAACATGGGTATCGAAGTTCAATCTTCATGGATAAAACAGGTAGGAAGATGTGATCAAAGCACCGGGAGGCAGTCAACCAAGCTACAGGCCATCAAGACGCCTCATCTCAATGCAGAAAGCTGATGGTGCCTCAGGAATGACATTTGAGGTTGTCCTCTGGTCTCTGTATCCATCTGCACACACCCTGCCCCACCCCCACAGCTTGCACTTGTGAGACAAAAAAAAATGTGGATTACAGCCAAAGTCTGCTAACTGTCAACTTCCATTTTTCTGTTTTTAAGATATGGTTATTTATTTAATTTATTTTTATTTTATTGTGTGGGTGTTCTGCCTGAAATGTATGTCTGTTCTTCCTATGCATACAGGACCCTCAGTGGCCATGAAGGCATTGAAATCCCTTGAACTGGAGTGAGAGACAGTTCTTAGAGACCATCTATATGAGTACTGGGAACTAAACCCAGTACTGAAGAGAACCCATGTTTTTAAGCATTTAATTATCTCTCTCTGCCCCAAAAGGTAGAGGCATCCCTTAGCATATGAGGGAGACAGATTACAGGAATACCTAAATCGAAAATCAACAGATGCTTAAGTAATTTGCATGACGTGGCAATGTATGTGTACACAGCTTAAGCCTATCTTCCCACAGAGCTCAGATAATCTCTGCATTGCTCATAACTCTTTAAACAACACATAGGCTGCATAAGTAGTTCTCACTCTGTCTTCTTCACACAATCTGAAGGAAGTCCACACGCATTCAGTACAGAATCGATATACACGTTTTGCAGATTTCAATCTGAGATTGCTGACTCCATTGGAAAGGTGACATGGTACAGGCGGGCCAGCTGTGCAAAGCCATGCTGTCTCCTCCTAGACTCTCACAGAGGCAGTCAAACACTTGGCAGGAAAAAACAACAAACAAAAAACAAAACCATGAAGCCTCTTCATCTCTAGATAGCTAACATGGAACCAGGGACTGCCAGCTAACTTCTGCCCCACCCTAAGCGACATCAGGGCTCAGAGCATGGATGAGCACATATTTTGGCAGGAAAAGTATTTTGTTTCTACACATCCATGAGCTCTCTATAGTTAATATCTCAGCACGCTCTTTGGTGCTTAACACGGCCCTTATTAAATGGATCTTTTGTTGAAAGGATCCTGGTTTCCTCCTTGATATCAACAAAATCCTAAACCTGCTAATTTGAAATCACTGGAAAATAAATAATTTCAAATGAAGATCAATCATATTTTGGGTAATCCTGACACCATTAATTATTTCCCTGTAGTCACCCAACTTCAATCCCTCTGCATACAGAGAAAGGAAAAAAAACATATTTTAAAAATTTATTTTAGAGGAAATTCACTTTGTTCATTGCTCCTTCCTAAAATCTATATTTGGATTCAGCAGCCAGTGGTCTGAAACATTAATGGTGCTTTCCACTGAGCCATTAGCTTTTTCCTTTCTGTTTTGCAAACAGGGCTTATTAAATCTTCGCTGGAGGCACTAGAGGGGTGAAGAATACTGAGAATGTGCTGATGTGAAAGGTTTCACAGAACTCAAGCAAATCACTTCTGATTTGCCATAACTCCACGACAGGAACCACCAAGGTGCATGCTGCTTGGATGGCAAATACAGATTCTTCACACGGAGAACACCGTGCAGGGAAACAGAAGCCAAGCCTTGCCCTGCGCCCGGCTGCAGATACTTCCTGTAAGTTACTTTCCAGTCAGTGTGAAGGATGAATCTTTGTGCTGGAACAGCTTACAGCAAACCTACTAGCAGTACCAGAAATACATGAGTGTGTATTTTAGGACACTCCAAATGTCTTTCTTTTAGCTATTCCTATTCTAAGCAGAGATACACACATGTAGCTAAGTTTAAAAACATATAGTTTTAAGGCGTACACCCTATGGTCAAGTTGGATATCTAACCAGGTAAAGAAGTTAAAATCAAACCCAGCACAGTAGCTTTATAATTCATAGCAAATCAACCAATCTGGGTGAACACTGAAATGCCACACACACACACACACACACACACACACACACACACACACACACACACACACACACACACACACACACACACACACACACACACGCACACCCCTTTTTTAGTAGTTTCTCTTAAGCATGACGAAAATGACAACAGGAAGAATATTTTCAAGACATACATAAAAGGAATACTGTCCTGGCCAGATTTATGTCAACTTGACACAAGCCACAGTCATCTGTTTAGAGGGAACATCAATTTAAAACATACCTCCATAAGATCTAGTTGTAGGGCAAACCTGTGGGGCATTTTCAAAATTAGTGACTGAGGTGGGAGGGCCAAGCCCATTGTGAATCGTACTATCCCTGGGTTGGTGGTCCTGGGCTCAGTAAGAAAATAGGCTGAACAGTCTTGATGAGGAAGTAAGCAGCACCCTCCATGGTTTCTTCATGGGCCTATGCCTCCAGGTTACTGCCCTGTTTGAGCCTCTGTGCTGACTTCCTTCAATTAGAGACTACAATGTTTCTGCAAATAAATCCTTTCCTCCCCAACTTGCTTTTCAATCATAGTATTTTATTGTGGTACTAGAAACCCAAACAATGAAAAAATATAATACTAACAAAACTTTTCAACCTAGAAAGCACATGGACAGGGGATTAGTGACCCAAGCCAAAAACCTAGAAGGCTGAAACCTAGGCTGACGACATAGAATATCCAAACAAAGTAAAAATCAGCCTAGTATACCATCAGTGGACTTCCCAGAGCTAAGTGTTTTAGGCAACAGGTACTTTTGGAAAGAGGGGGAAATGAGCAAAGATAGAAGAAATCACTGGAAGTCTGTTTAAGGTAGATTAGATGTCCCAGTTCCCTGCCCTTTCCAGTCCTCTCTTGATTTGGAAGCAGTTCAATGCAGGAGTAACACTATTCACACACTTCTGCGTAGACTTCCTGTTCTTCCTACTGGACTCAGTTTCTAGGCCTCTGGCATAACCTACCTTTTATAGGTAGAACATTAGAGAGCTCTGCTCTGGTGAATCTATCCCTGAGCAGGAGAGAGACATAAAGCTATCAACGTCTATGTCCCCATTAGAAAGCATAGACGGACCAACTCACAGTAGAGCTGGCAGGACATGCCACATAAGAGCATGCTTAGGACACCTCTTCGGCTTAACACCTCACACAGCCAAGGGTCCCTGAATTGTGTTTCCTGGATAAAGTCACAGAACCAAACATGTCAACTGCAACTACAGGAAACAGGGACTGGAAGGTAGAACTAAACTCTTTAAAATCATCATTCATACTGTCAGAAAGAAAAAAGATGGCCTCTCCTTAAATCAATAAGATGTGTAAGGCAAGGTATCCTCACATACGTATTTGACACAAAAGTGATATGTTTCCTTAGGCATTTTGAGAACACAGTTTACTGAACTACAAAGTTATTATAAACTAATGTTTCTTCTCCCTCAGATTTGAAAGACAGAGAAAGAAAAAATTAGAGTAATAAATCCAACAGGTTGTACAAAGCATGGTCCTTTGCAGTGAAAATAACCCATAGTTTTTAGTAGATGTTTTTAAATGTTATATGACGTAATTTCCAGCAGAGGAAAACAGACATAATAGAACCCCCATGACTAATGACTACCACAGAACTATTCCCCATTTGTTGTATCAAGAGACTGACTCTCATGAAGCAGGGATCGCCATTATCTCTACCAACTCTGGAAGCAAAGTGTGCTTTTCTTGCCAAAAGCACAAAGAGAGCTCTTGTTGCTGGCCATGCAGCTGGACTGCACCGTCATGTACCTGTTACAGTCCCTATGGCCCAAACAGAGGCGGTGAGTGACTCAACACTGTGAGGCCTCATATGCTGTTCCAGGGAATGGTTTCCACTGGCATTCTTCTTCATGGACAAGTCCCCAGACAGATGAGTTCAAATAATATATAGGACATAAGCTCCAAAGCACCTTCCAGTCTCTGTGGTACCCAAGGGTAAACTAAAAGACAGCACTGAGCATTATGTCATCAAAAGATCATCCATACCCAAATACTGAAGTGTCAGAAAAACTAATGTACTTGTAGAAAACCCTATATAGAAAGACCCTGGTGAGGGAGAAAGAGAGGGAGAAGGAGAAGAGAGAAGAGAGGGGAAAAAAAGGGAGAGCAGAAGGAAGAGATGAGGGAAGGGGGAGGAAAGGCAGAGGGATGGGGAGGGAAGAAAGGGGGAGACTGTTGGGTAGAGAGGGTTCATGGATTGAAATTGATTAAAAAACGTATGAGAGAAACAGAAGAGTGATAAAGAACCTTGGGGACCACAGTACAGTAGATGAAAAGAGGACCTAAAATCATATTACCTTAAAGCTATAGGCACATGGAATAGGCAAATCTTAGAAGCTTTCTAAATGGAGGGAGATACATCATAAAGAGAAGCTTAGGAATTAAAATCCTTTAAGCTGAGCTAAAAACCAAATTTCAAAGAAAATTTGTTTCGATTCATTCCTTTGAAATACACAGAAACAGACTATAAAGAGAAATTTGGAGTACTATAAGTTCTTATTTATTCCCCAGAAATAGTAGATGGATGTTACAAGCTTTGGGGACCATTTTTACTTTTATTTACATTCGGCATATTTATTCCTTTGATTCTACAACTACCCAGGGTACTGGAACAGTACCCAGTGCGTTTCCAGGCAGGCCTATTGTTATGTTAGGAAAAGCATCAAGATTTTATTGCACCCTCCTGCAAGACAAGATTTTAGACACTGCCATATGCTATCTCCTTCCTGCATTTCATGTTTTCCAACTGTTCAGTTATGTCTTCACACTCAAGGTATTCCCTAGGGAAGGGCTCAAAACATCTCTGGACAGGTATGTTTCCGTGTTTTAAGGTCTGGTGTTGACCAGGCTAGCCTGAATCTCTTTAAAATATCTTCATTTCTACCTGTAGAGTTACAAACATAACACGTTTTCTAACAAAATAACATGCAGGTAAGAAAATATTCACATTTCTTGGCCTTGTGATTCTACCTTTGGAAGGCAACCTTAAAGGAATGATATTTAGTTAATCATTACTTATGGTACTGAAAATAACATAAGCAGCTACTTCTCTCAACAGTCTGCCCAAAAATAAATAAAATAAAAAGGAATTTATTCAAAAGGAGATGAGTAGTAAGATTAACCATAGAGAGTGAGAAAATACTTGTGATTGTACAGTAAGTAAACAAATAAAAAATTTTAAGAAATGATTTTTACAGGATGGTTATAACTTTGTAAAACAAAATGCACCTATAAATGGAAAATAAATCTAAGAATTATTTACACAAAATGGCTATATGTAAGTGCAGGACATGTGGATAATTATTTTTTTTCTTTTGATCTATTGACTTTTTCACAGTATCTGTAGATGTTACAGTTAATTTTGTTTATAATTTTATTTTAGTGAAACTGACACTTCATATTAAATAGGAAGTCAAGGCTAATTGGTTCTCATCTTATTCTAGTAATGCTAGGAGAAACTTCTAAGGAAATGAGTTAGTTCAAATTAGCACAGATAACTCAGAGAGAGCTCACACAGAAAACTTCTTGAAGGACCTACACTGTCCAGGAGAAATGAGAAAGTCTTTCTTCTCTTCCTCAAGTCTGACTGTAGTTGTGGGAGTTAACTGACAGGTTATTACCATTTTATCATGGCACTAAGTGCTGTCAGCTTAGCATGAAGTTAACCGACTAGGCAACTCCTGGGTTGCTGTTCAACCCTGTGCCACATCCCCTTCTGCTGTCCTCTGAAGTGGGAGCTTGTTGAACATCATTATTGCCAATGCTCACAGAGGAAGAGAAGCATTGGTGAGGCCATGTGAATTACAAAACCTCACCAAGAGATAAATAGTTCTAACAGGAGACCACAGTTCCCAAGCTCCAAGCAAAAGTGATACTACACTTGGTGTTAGCCAAGAGGCCAAGAGGCAAAACTGAAATACACACAAACAATCTGAGCACATCTGCTCATTTTTTTTCTGAGTATTCAACTTTTTCCATATTCTTAGGGTTTGCGTAAGGGAAATCCACACGTCTGAGTCTTACATCTCTGAAACCCACAGACTACCAGATCTCAAGCTCTTTCCTTTGAGTATCATCAAAGAGCTTGCTTCCACTGGGGTAAAGCCAAATCGTCAGCCTACCCCATTCAGTACTTCTACCCCTTACTCTATAACCATATCCCCTACTCCATACTCTATAACCCTCCAACAGAGCACTGAACTACAGAACAGTGTT
This sequence comes from Rattus rattus, assembly GCF_011064425.1. Lineage (NCBI taxonomy): Eukaryota > Metazoa > Chordata > Mammalia > Rodentia > Muridae > Rattus > Rattus rattus. Next base: position 58,546,426 of record NC_046160.1, read on the forward strand.
AAGGGAAGAAACCAAAAACACCCACGACCACTGTGGGTTCTGTGGTTGCTTGCTTTCTAATACTTCATGGAGTCTAAAGTAAACTCCAGGTTTTCTCATGGCATCAGACATAGATTTGTTTGAGAGAGAAATGTTAATAGCACTCTATACCAAATAGCAACTACGGTAAGTAATAAGAAACTTCCACAAAACTATTTTTCTGAGCTTTTGTGATTGAGTCATGCCTAATTTTTTTCTACTATGTTATTTAGAGGTTTCTGGGTTATCTTCCTGTAGAATTCTCAGCTCCTTCTCCAGTACTATGTCTTCTAGCCATGCTGGTAATGAAGTAAACCTCTGAAACTATAAATAAGTCTCTGTTAAATGCTTTAAAAAAATAAGATTTGCCATAGACCTGGTTTCTCTTCACAATAGAACTTTGACTAACACATTTTTTTGTTTTTGTCTTTGGTTTTTTTTTGTTTGTTTGTTTGTTTTTAGTTTTATTTGTGTGTTTTTTTGCTACTGAAGGAATGAGTGTAAAGATTCAGCTAAAAGGATGTTCCTCATCAAATTGTTTTTTATAGGCAAAATTAGAAAAAAAACATTCAAGTATACAAATCTAAGGAAGTAATTATGGGTATACTTACATTAGAGATCTAGACTTGAACTAAATTAAAATGAAGTAATGTTCTCCAGAGATGTGGAAGGGAAACATTAAACATACAGGAGAAGTGTGTGTGTGTGTGTGTGTGTGTGTGTGTGTGTGTGTGTGTGTGTGTGTGTGTGTGTCTGTGTGTCTGTGTGTGTGTGTCTGTGTGTGTATAAAACTTTTGATTTGAAGCCCTGGTTCTTAGTATACCTATGATGAAGATGAGAAAACTATTCTCCCTACAGCAGATGGCTGATGAGATACCCCAAGAATGAGGGCTACCTCCTTAACCCCTCATGGTCCTCTGGAGACACGACTGATGACCAGTGAGCAGAGAGCCATAGGGAAGTGTGGTTTGAGTATGTACTAAGTTGTAGATAGTGTCTGCCCATGTCTCCCACCAGTTATTGCAGGAATTTCATTGAGTTCAATCTTGCTTGCTTCTCAATATGAGAGAACAGAATTTAATCAAGAAATAAGATTTCATAATGTCTCCTCAAATGAGAGGTTAATGACAAGGGTACAGTAGAGTTTCTAATGCGTGCTGATGCTTCAGTTAGTGCACTGTTTGCAGGAAATTCCACGCCTCATTGTGTAAGTATCAGCATAGTGGCAGGTCTTGAATTAAATCTCTGTATCTAAGAATACACTTTCACCAAAGACCATGATGAATTATGCAAATATTTTGAAATACATTTATCTTTGACTACAATTTCATATTTCCTTTGAACTATGACTAATAATAACATTAAAATGGAGCTTACAACAAGCAATTTACAGCCGGTAAAATTTCCTGATTGGTTACAGCTGTCATTCTTACTACCTGCAGTTGGGTTTTCTTATTCTCTGCTGTCTTATAGTAAGCTTCAGCAGAGATTTCAGTGACTCTCTCTGATGGCTGAGGTAACATGGGCATGGTTAAGTATTTCAGACACTTTTTTATATATTTTATTAATATATATAATAAACAATTTTTAAAAATATTTTTATTTTTATCACAATATATCATATATATGATTCATATATATCATTTTATCCTATATATGATCCATATGTATTGTATATGTATCACATTAATTATATATATATGCATGGCAACTGTCTCTCTGATGGCCTTGTCCCTAATATACTGCACTATACATACTAAACTTTGTGCTTTCATCTGCAATGAAACCTAGTTAAGGTGAGATTATACATTTTGACTTCTATACCATTTGGTTCAGTTTATCAGAAGAAAAAAACTTTTTTATTATTTTGTAGGATGAGTTTCAATTAAACTTTAAGAACCCTGAAAGTTTAAAAAGAGATACTCTGAGTATATAGTGTAAGTCCTCTTTACTGTCAAAAAATAACCTACCAAACAGAAAAACTGAGTTTTGGTATAGAGACTTAACACTGGTGAGTACAAAGAATGCGTATGAGAAAGAAAGGTCCCAGATCAAAACACCACTTCCTAGTGCCTTTAAAAACTATACATCACACAAAACCCCTGACTTCCAAGCTGTTAACACTGACTTTCAAGCCTCAGGACATTTGCCAGGACCTGAAGCATGTATATAAGTCAGGGTCTGCATGTGCATACACTGCTTCTTACTCTTCTGTCGCTCTTCCTTCCAGAACTGACCGCATCTCTGTTCTCTGCTGCCTTACAATAACTTGGCTGGAAAAACAGATAGATTTTGCTATAATCACTCTACAGTGAGAAGAATAACATTCTGTCATACTGTTTAAGGGCTGGCTTCTGGGAACAGGCAAAGGGTGTCCAGTGGCTTGGCACTGAGAACATCATTCATTTGGGTGACCTTCTCACTTGCTATTGTCAGATCTGGGAGCATAATGAACTGGAAGGCACTATCTCTTCCAAATGTCACATCTTCAATCAAAACACTGAGTCCAAGTTGTCTCAGATTAAAACAAAACGAAACAACACTCAGAGGTTTAAAGTGAACAATTGGATGACGGCATCCAGCTGAACTTCCCACCTAGTTAGACCAAGTATTTGCCTAAGATGGTTTATCTATCTGTTAGGGGCCGAACGGTTTCTCTTCAAAATCGGATGTTGAATCTCTGATTTCTAATCTGACTATATTTAGAGACAGGATGTCCAAGGAAGTAATAAATGTTAAATGAGGTCATAAAGATAGAGCCTTAATCCAGTATAACTATAGTCTTCAAAAGAAGAGGAAGAGACACTGGCACAGGAGTCCAGAGAGGCTGCACAAGGACACATCAAAATGACTACAGGCTAGACGCCAAGAAGAGACACTTACCAAATATTCTCCATGGCTACCGTGAACTTAGATCTCCGCTCTCCAGAACTGTAAGAGAGGTAATTTCTGTGGTTTTTATAGTACTGTTAAGGCCCCAAAAGATCAATAAAGAGCATCTAAAGCAAATCTACTTGACTACAGTCGGCACTGAGGAAAACAGGCTCCCACTCAAGCACTGGTTATTGGGCAGAGTTTTCCTTCTTTCTAAAAATAAGATTTGTTTAACATATAACTGTAAATATCGGGGTGCTGAAGCAATGCAATATTCTGAAAATATCTCTTACATTTTAAGAGACTGCAAACTTTTGCTGGAACTCACAGCCAGAGTTAATAATACACTTTGTGTCATTTAAAACTGCTATCCTCCTGTGCACTGAGACTGTTAAAACTGCCTTTAAGAAAACAATGCTAACAGTCAACCTTACTTGCCTTGGATTCCCTATGTGGTCAACTATTACAAACTAAGCATAGCTGTAGTCTTAAATTATGTACTCCTCTATATTCTTGACCCAGATAACATGTGTCACTTTCTGAAATCAGCAAACACAGAAGAAATTGAAAGAAACCTTCTAAAAAGTGGATATTGGCTTATAGACGATGATATTTGCTGTCTGGGTCAGTTGTGATCATTTGGAGTCATTGACTTAATCCCTTGTAAAAACTCTGTCAAAGATTCCTGTAAAGCAGCCCTAGTTCCTTCTCCATGTGACTCTTCCTGTGCGTACAATAAAAAGAGAAGAAAGCCCTTTGTTAGGGACAGTCACAGGATGCATACAGAAGACACACCGTTGGGCAGGCACAGATGCAGACTCACGCAAATGACAGAGGCAGATCAAAGACACAGGAAGCATGAAGCAGAGAATTCAAATTGAGACTCACTCTTGGATAAAGAGGAAGTACTTTTATTTCTTTCCTTAATGTGACACCGATACATTACTCATAATTTGGAATTAATCACTAATGTGAACAATCCTTGCAGGGTACAGTATTATGTTTTTCAGTTTTTATTTGCATGATATTTTGCCTGAATGTATGTCTTTGCAACTACTTTCACCATGCCTGGGGCTCACAGGCCAGAAGATCATCTGGAGTTGTGTGCCATCATTTAGGTACTGAGACTTACATACAGGTCCTCTGCGAGTACAGCACATGCTCCTAGGTTCAAGTCAACTCTCCAGTTCCTACTGTGATATTTTTAATCTATACATATACTATGTACAGATCTTATGTAATTACCACTTTTATTTCCTTAGACTCGAAGCTTTCAGGCTGCTGTCTTCTAATTATCAATGAAATACTTGATGCTATATTATGAGCTAGTGTTTCCTTGCAGGCGTGTAGAACTGACACTAGAAGGTTAGAATGCATCACTCTTATGGGTGTCCATTATATATATATATATATATATATATATATATATATATATATATATATATACACTATTCACACCAGCAAAGATCGAGACTATCCCAGCCTAAAAGGAGTCTGCTGGTTTTGCAACTAGTAGCCATGAGATGCTGGGAAAAATCATTACACATATATGCATCATAATTCCTCGCTTGTATTGATGTCTTTTCTAAATAGTAAGCTGGAATATATCTGAATCTCCTGTAATTATATGAATATTTTTACTAAAGGGAAGTACAGGCCACTGTTTTCTCAGATGGGATTGACTCAAATTCTCCTCCTTTGTATTATTCCGAAATAATGTTTTCTTTTCTTTTGCATCATTCTGCATTGTTCCAATGTCCCCTTTGTGCTTATGCCAGGAGATGACAGTTCAAATTGCAGAACTTCCTTACACGCGGCACCTTGGGTCAGTGAGGGTCTGAGCTTTAACTTGTTCTCCCAAAAGAACTGACCAGTGCCGTCTGTTTAAAGCAGTATTACATGAGGGACATTTGACAGGTGGTGATGGCAGTGTCTAGGATAACATGCAGACATTAAACATGCTGTCAAATGTTCCCACCCTAAGACTCTAATCTTTGTTCCTTGCTCGCTGCTGTCTGGTTTGGAATTCTTGAGCCTCTACAGAAGTCTTCTGTTCTGATCTGCAAACAACAGGGGGCTGAGTTCCATGGCCTACTAAGACAAGGAACACAGAGGCCTCGGTCCAGTTTTATACTCCGCTTCATACTTTTGAAGTGGCAGTCACCTCTGTGGACATCTTCTTTGACTTTGATAAGGGAATATGGAAGATCCTCTAGTGAGCCAGTTCCTAAACACAACCTTAAGGTGGTACACGGTGAGAAACTAAGAAAGATCAGCTATCCTTGAAGTTCCGAGATCTTCTTTCGAAATCACCTAAGACCTGTAAAGTATCTTCTGTAGAAAAAGACACCAAGATAGGATCTGAGCTTAACTGGCTACAGATATAAAGTTATCCACTAGAAGAATAAACTGTTACAGAAAGAAGATGAAACTTTGAGCTGAGTAAAAGACCTGTGTGCACAGACATTAAGCAATCAACTATCTCTAATTTTTAGCATTTATAGTAATGGGATTTTTCTTGAAGATGAGTTCATCTTCAATAAAGATATATATCTATTTCTCTAAAGAATCAGATTATTTTTGAGGCCACATGAATGACAATTGTATTCCTTTATGTTGAAGGGCCTCAGGATGATCTTTCCTCAATTCTTACCTTATAACAGTAAAGGGATGTCACATTACTTTTCAACTTAAATATGAACACTTTAAGCTAAAATACACATAACTAAAGACATAATAATACTCTAAAGTACAAAAGCTTCAAATTCTGCTATTATTTTGGCATGACATTTACTTTTTATGAGCTTTTTATACGAGAGTGTTTAAAAGATTTATGTAATGCAATTCAAAGAACAAGCCCAAAATAGTCATTGTCTCAACTGACATTGATAATGATCTTTTGTATACAGAAAATAAATTTAGCTTCCTGTGCCCAGAGTATCTCAATATATATTTTGTTGATATGTTTTAGTTCCCTTATTTGAAATCCTCTTATTTGAAATTCATTTGATTTAGATATTTTGAGAGATTATTTTTGGTATGAAATCTTAACCTGAGAATGGAACATTCATGATTCGATTCCATTTTAAAGTAAAGATAGACACCGTGCAGAATGCTATGGCTTTGAAATCAAGAGGCTCCTTTACTGTGGGCAATGTCGATAAGGCCGGTATCTAAGCTGGCGAGTTGACAAGCTTTTATTTTGTTGCGTACAAACTGATGTGGCTGTGGAATATCTGATCGAGGAGATAAGATGTCTACCTCGCTGTCTTCCAAGAGAAAAGCCAAAAAGTAGGAACTACTCAGAAATAGTACAGATCAAGATTTAGAAACATTTAAAAGTTAAGTTTAAAAATATATTTTCAAGCACTACTGTTTGCTTAAAAGTTTGCAATATGAGAAATCACTCCCATTAAATTAGCCTATAAAGAAAGCTATAGACATTGATATCCATGTCTTTTCACCTAAATTACCTGTGATGGTTTGAATATATTTGGCCCAGGAGGTGGCACTGTAGGGAGGTATGGTCTTGGAGTAGGTGTAGCCTTGTGGGTATGGGCTTTAATACCCTTGTCCTAGCTGCCTGGAAGCAGCCAGTCTTCCACTAGCAGCCTTCAGATGAAGATATAGAACTCTCAGCTCCTCCTGCACTATGCCTGCCTGGATGCCGCCATGTTTCTGCCTTGATTTTACTAGACTGAATCTCTGAACCTGTATGCCAGCCCTAAATGTTGTTTTTTATGAGTTGTCTTAGTCCTGGTATCTGTTCACAGAAGTAAAACCCTAAGACAATTCCTCAGAGGTATAAGAACGAAAAAAATTTACATGCTATAATGTTAATATTTTGGTGGCTTTACTTCTTATACTTGGTTTTTGTTTTGTTTTGTTTTATCTGATCTTTTGCAGAGTGGAAATAGTTATGGTGCTGGTATTTCCTACAAAAGGCCCATGTGTTGAAAGCTTAGTTCCAGTTTGTGATTCCAATCTCTGAGAGGTAGTCACGCCATGTAGTCCATTGAATAAAAAATGCCAAGTGTGGAGCAGAGACTGAAGGAAAGGCCATCCAGAGACTGTCCCATTTGGGGATTCATCCCATATACAGACACAAACCCAGACAGAATTGTGGATGCCAAGAAGTGCTTGCTGACAGGAGCCTGATATAGCTGTCTCCTGAGAGGCTGTGCCAAAGTCTGACAAATACAGAGGTGGATGCTGGCAGCCAAACATTGGACTGAACACAGGGTCCCCAGTGGAGAAGAAGTTAAGAGAAAGGACTGAGGGAGCTGAAGGGGTTTGCAACAATGCCAACCAACTAGATTCCCCCAGTGCTCTCAAGGACTAAACAACCAACCAAAGAGTACACATGGAGGGACCCATAGCTCCAGCTACATATGGAGCAGAGGATTACCTTATCTGGCATCAATGGGAGGGGAGCCCCTTGGTCTTGTGGAAGCTTGATGACCCAGAATGCTAGGGCGCTGAAGCAGGAGGTGGGGGAAGCACCCTCACAGAAGCAGGGGGAGGGAGGTTACTGGAGGGGAATGTAGAAAGGGGGATAACATTTGAAATGTAAATAAATAAAATATCCAATAAAAAATAAAAATAAAAGAGTTAACCATCAAAAAACAAACAAATATGCCATCTATAAAGAGCTAGCTCCTCCCCTCACCAACTGCAGCACTCCTGAAAGCTGAGCCTGCCCTTCCTCTGTCCTGAGGGCTTGAGAGGAGGAAAGCTGACCCTCACCTGGAAAGCTAACGTTGGTGTCAAAAGCAGAGGAGAGCTGATGGGCTCAGCAACTGAGCGTCCACCCAGGTCCAGATGCAGGGCTCTGAGTTGACACAACCCGATATCCACCCCTCCCGTGAACTGCGGGAACACATGAAGGGACCAGTCTTGCTGATCCAAAGCTGCAGAATGTCCATCACACAAGGCAACAACAGATGTCCAAGAGGAGTCCCAGTGAGGAGCCAGTATTGATAGTAAGTACAGCAGAAGCCAGAAGTCTCAAACCAGTCCAAATATCATTGCAATAAACATTTGCAGGTAAAGCTGTGTGAGCAAAAGGGTATACAGTGGAACACATCATGGCACACCACAGATTCCATGCTTGAGATGGTTTGTTTGGCTTTTGTGTTCTGTTGTTCTTTGCTTGTTTTGGAGGAGAGGTTGCAAGGGTGGAGAGAGGATATGAATAGATAGGGCGGTAAGTGGGATTTGGGTACATAATGAGAAATAAAAAGTTAACAAAGAAAAAATAAAATGGTCCCTGTAGGCTCATAGGGATTGGTACTATTGTATGGTCTCAATGGAATAGGCATGGTTTTTTTTTTGGAGAAAGTGTGCCATTAGGGTTTGACTTTGAAGTTTCAGACGCTGAAGTCACCAGGCCTTGTGTATTCTCTCTTCTGCTTGCCCATCCGTGTTCAACTCTCAGTTACCTCTCCAGCATCATGTCTGCCTATGGGCCACCATGCTTGCTGCCATGATGACAATGGACTAAACCTCTGAACTGTAAGGCACTCCAATTAAACGCTTTCCTTTATAAGAGTTGCCTTGACCATGGTGTCTTTTCACAGCAATAAAATAATTAAGACATATCATGAGGGCTCTGAGCAAATCAGTAGATAATTCCTTGGTGAATTTATAGTATGATGGCATGTTTTTAAGATCATAGAGAGGAGGAGGTGGGGCCTACTTGGAAGAAGGGGACATGTCCTGTAAAGACATAACTTGTACTCTTTTTGTCTCTGGGTACATTTTCTCTCTGAGGAAAGCAATTTTTTTCCTATACTAACTACAGCCTAGAAACAGTGGAGCTAGATAACTAATGTAAGTCAAATTAAATCTTTTCTCCATTATCTTTAAATGTCACTTATGTGTATATGTGTTTTGTTACTTATGTGTATGTGTGTTTTTTATTTATCTGTATCTGTTTGTTTGTTAATTATGTGTGCATGTGTGTTTATACACCCGAGTACAGTGCCAGTGGAGATTAGATTCTGCTGTAGCTGGGGTTACAGGTGTTTCTAAGCTGTATGACAAAGGTACTGGGAACTTAATGCTAGTCTTATGCAAGGACAGTATACGTTTTTGTAAACTCAAGCTTCATTCCATTGAAATTGTTTTCCTCAGATCTTTGTCACCACAGTGAAAAGTCACCATGCAAAAATGTATTCTCTAATTCACTACTAAAAACATAGCTAGCTTAAATAAACATAACTGAATCTTCTAGTTAAAGCAACAATATTGTAGACATCTTGCCCATAAACTATAGGCTAATATTACTCTCTCTTTTCAAAAGCTTCACCATTGTATTTACAGGGGTATTATTCTTTCTTTCTTGGATGAGAGTTCTAAATGGTTCTCTGTCCAGGCTACCTTCTCTTCCTGGGGATCTTTGGCCCCTCAATTGGATCATACATTTGGGCCTTTTTGTCCCTTCGGCTTGTGAAGCTCTTTCTTGGTTCAGTCTCTAAAATGCTCAGACCAAAACAGAACAGATACATATTCCAGTTTCTTCCTAATTTACAGCTGGTGCTGGTACAACAGACCAGCATCTTCATTCAAATCCAACAGCCTTTAAATGGTCAGAGGACAGGCCCAGTTACAGCACTGTAAATAGTTCAGATTACTTTGTACAATCAGGTCTTACATCAGGTAAACCTCATCATCTACCAGTAACTAAGCTCTATATTACACAGCTCAAGGGCAAGCTAATGAGGTTTGGCAGAACATAAAATGAATCAAGAAATTACAATAGAAAATGTACTTAAATAGAAATAGGTAAAATATATAGTAGTAGAGTTTGTGCCAGCTCAACACATCAAGTCATATTTACATTTCTGTTTTATCTATTGGGACAAGCAAGAAACAAAATAGGCATTGACTTTGTTTGAATCTACATGTAAATTTATCCTTTGATTCTTAATACATCCCAGATCTAAAGTGCTATACATTGATAATATAGTCTTAGCCTTGAATAGAGTCAAGTTGCAAATTTTAGTTGGCCAATCAGACACCTTGCCACAGAAACAGTGTTTTCTGGGAGCACATCATATGGGCAAATGTGTTACAGTTCACAGGACCTGACCCACACTGACCTATTATTTTCCCAATCTACGATGCTATATCCCATCTTATAGTTGTGGAAACTGATGCTCAAAGACTATGTTATCCAACGAAAGAATCAATTATAAAGGCAAGCCCAGATGATGCTATTGTAAACCCTAGCACATTAAATGATAAATTGTGACACCTCTAAACTAGAAGGTTCTAGGGTCCAGAAGCCAGGTTACCTCCGGATGTTACCAACTGTCAAGTATGATACTGAGAGAGACACTCTATTTTGCCTCACTTTCTTCATGTACAAAACTAGACATAATGACATCTCCATTAGCTATACCACAGAACTGTGTTAAGGAGCAGTGTAAAGCACTATGTAAAACATATTTCACTGCAAGTCCTATGAATCCATTGACCCTTAACATGATTGTCCCTTAAAATCAGATGTAATGAGGGCCACATCTTCAATCCTTCACTTACTCTGCTATGAAGTTGCATATATCTTTATTATCTGACATATTTGTTCATTTGCTTACACATATAATGTAAACTTCAAAAAAGTAATGGTCTTTACTTTTGTTAGTATCTCTAAAGCCTAGGGGCTCATTGGCACAGAGCACACCCTTTGAACATCAACCTAACAAATGGATAAAAAGCATTGGATAAGCTTCTTGTATAAATATTTGTGATATTATGTGATCATAATCTTCTAATCCTGCCTTGGTCTGTCTTCCACAAGAAAAGTTATACACAACATTTCCCACATTAAAATATGTGCCTTTAATAAATGTTGTTACTCATAACTTTATATAAGCTAGAAGATCTAAGGATTAGAAAACACATATACATGATAATTAGTTACTAGAGCATAGCACAGATAACAAATCTTATCAACATCATCAAACATTCTACTCCTAACATGTCAACTCCTAACATCAGATACTGAACCACCAAACAGAGCTCCGAGGGCTGGGAAAAGGTCGGAATTTTCGAGAGGTACAGGTAAAATTTCTCACAACAAATGAATCCAGAGCACAGATTCTTGAACAAACTAGAGGCCACATCTATAGAAGACAGAAGGAAAAAGATGAAATGATAGTAGAAAGTATTTAGCTGTACCTAAAATAGAATGGGGCTTTAATTGACTATTCAAAAAGTAAAAGGACTTGGACCCGCCTCACCTAGAACTGAAAAAGAGAGAGTAGAAAATATCAATGTTATTCAAAGACTGGTCTTCCCAGCATGCTGTCTGGTGGTGTACTTCAACAGAAACACAAAGTGCAGATATACTGAGAGACCTTCATAGAGTGTCAACAAATATAGGACAGTTCTTTAATCTACTAGTACTTTTAAGAACTTGGACTTGTCCTCATGCATTTCATATTTCTAGCAATTCATTTTACTCCAGTTTTACTAAGGCACTGGGCTAAACAAATAGAAAACTTTAAAAAAAAAAAAAAAAGCCTACCACCACAGGCATTTTCAAGAATAGCACTAGGTGAACTGGGACTTGAGCTCTGTTTTTGAATTTATATAATTTCTTATCAGTAGTCTTGTGCTGTATGCCTAGTTCTTGTGCTACAAACACGTTTGCAGCTAGAAGACAGGAGTTACAGAATTATTAAATGATACAGATTTCATCCTCTATCAAAAGATGCTGAAGAGGAGAGATTGCACTGAGGGCACTCCCAAAACAAACAAACAAAAACAAACAGGCAATCCTCAACCCTTCCCTCCTAATATGGGTGGGAGTCACAGGCCTGGAAAGTAAAGCTGGAAACCTCCAATGAATAGGTCATTCTCTTGAGTGGCTAACCAACTGAGAAGAAAGTGTCTGTACCTAGCTTGGCTTAGATATGCTGGGAAGGGAAAAGTACAAATAAACAACAACAATTAAGAATCATAAAGCAATTAATTATGTTCCATTGGAAATTGTAAAACATGTTTGAGAAGTAAACTGCTTCACTCTAATTTCCATGTTTGATCCTGTATCTTAAAAACATCAATTAGAAATGGAGTGAGTAAAATCTTTATTGTCTCTGGGAAAAACTTATTACTACTTTGGACACCAACTGACTGGTTTCAAAAAGTCATGACCAAGGAAGTAGAAATGGGATCAAGAGGTCACTTGGATATGGAAACGGATTTCTTTCTTTCAAGGGGATTTGTGGAGGCGGAAATGTATTTAAGAACCACTGAAGTAGATGTGGCTTGCGTCCCTTTGCTCTGCTGTGCCTTACTTAAATGTCTAATGTTATTCTTCAGCACCTAAGACCCATTGAGCCTTAAAACAAATTACATGTCATATTTATTGACAATTGGTCACAGATACTAAAAAGCTGGCATCAGAAACAAGTCACTGTAGTGCAAGAGATGAAATTAAAATTAGTTTCTTTTTGATTTTTATCTTACAGATATCTTCATGGTTGGCTGAGGCTATGCCATTTCCAATTAATCATGTCATCCTCAGAGCGCCTTCTAGTTTTGGTCAGATGTGTTTTAGTTTTTTTGGGTATTTTGTTTGTTTGTTTGTTTTGTAGTATGGCGGGTGAGTATCGCTCCATAATAAGATGCGTGATACCATGTATGCATTCGCACCTTAAAAGTGTAGCATTTTGTTTACATTGTTTATGTGTGTATGTATTGTATGTGTTTGTGAGTACATGCATGTGAATCTGGAGGCCAGAGAAAGACTTCTGGTGTCTTGTTGTTCTAGAAATCCTGAACTTATGTTGTAAAATAGGGTCTCTCAGTGAACCCAGAAGTCATGGGGTGAAATGACTTGATTGGCTGCCTAAGTGCTCCAGGGATCTACTTCCCTTTTCTGCCAATGTGCAAGGGTTACAAAGGTAAGCAACAATGCCTGAAAGTTCTGTGTAAATGCTGGAGTCATCTCCCAGCTCTTTTTGTCTTGTTTTTTAACTAAACTTCAAAATATTAGCTAATGAAATGATTCCTTGTCCTTAATAAGTAAACGAAGAAAGAAAAAACGTATATAACCCTATGGTAATAAAAAATCTTCAGAGCGAGGCTGGGTACATTTTCATCTTCCTTCCATCCTTTTCTTGTCTTATTTAAAAGACTACCAGCAACCATCCTACCTGCCAGGATACAAGGGCTTGGCATGGACCTAGCAGCTGTCTGAAGATGACTTTCTCTTTTCTATTTCTGCAGACTTTCCCCCCTTTTAACATTTGCCTTTAAATTTAAGTTAAAAAGATGATGTGCCCATAATTATAGCAACTGGGAATGATGGGTTAAAAGTAAGCAATTGGCTTAATAGTATTTTGGTATTTTCATGTTTCCAAAGGATGAAGGTCTTAGCTGATTTTTGCATCTTCAATAAACTTTTTTGTTTGTTTGGATTGCTTCAAAGACGTAAGTGGAAGGCAGCAGCATTGTTGTGGGGAAATGCACTCATCTCCCTCAGCTTTCAACATTACTATCAAAAGTTATTCATCATGAAATTTAGGTCACCACTCATTGTTTAGAAAGGAGGGGAGATTACAGATGAGGATAGGCATGTCTCTCTGTGCATAACAAAAGCACACAATCGCACCTCACATGATCACAGGCTGTGGAGGTCAGCCAGAGCTCTCAGCATTCCTGAAACAACCTCAATGTAGATACGGAAGAAAACATACTAATTTGGGTCAAGAGGACAACTGAGTGAGCAAATGCCAGACTTTTCCAACACTGGTTAAGATCTACACCCTGATATAATTCCTTCTGATAACAGATGTGAGGTTTCAAAAGTGGTCGGGAACAGCTGAGTTCCATAAAGTTTATGTGCATGCTATGCAGCTTGTATCTTTCACTGGTCATCCACAGTAGTATGGCTGCCACAAACACTATTACTGTCCATCCTACTTCATCTTCAGAGAGCCACTGTAAGGCACTGGTTCAGTCTTACGCAAGAACTATATACTAGCTACACATTCCACTAAAGGTCTATTTCATGTTTCTTCTGGTGGAGAAAGCTTAGCTATAAAGGTTTGTATTTTAAGTCACAGAGATTAGAATAAAATGTAAAGTCCTCGTATGTTTACATAAAGGAGTAGTATGCCTTTCTTGTTTTAATGCCAGCCCTGTCACCATGTGTACAAAAATCTACGGTGTTAGTTCCATCTGAGTTGCAAGGTAAACAATCTTTATCCAGAGAAGGTATAATTAATAAATTCACTATTCATCAATCTCTCATTCTTTCCTAGGCTGAAGTTTATACAACAGATGACATATAAACCAACCAATTAGCCAAACAAACAAATATAAAACTGAAATGATCACGAGAACCAAAAGAAATGTGGTTTGTACTTTGAACTTCAGAAACATTTTAGGACTGGTTTACGGGCAGGATTCAACAAACAAGTATGAATCTTCTTTTTAATATGGTGTCCAAATGTCATCCTCTCTGATTCAGAAGTGACTGCCAGAACTTTCTTTCATCAGAAGAACTCCATAGCTAGATATGTATTCTGAGACTAAGTTTTCACTGTATAACTTAAAACAAATTTGCTACCAAGAAATATGGCACGCAAAGTTGACGATCTGTTATGAAAGCTTAGAAGAAAGTAACACTGAACAGTTAAAGGAAGGTTAACTCTTACCCCATTCCACTCTTTAACCAGCCAGGGAAATGTAGACACTGTGCTCATCTAAGTGCAGGTGAGGCAGTATCAACTCTGAATGAGGCACTACACGGAGCTCATCAGAAGGGCAGAGGAAGCTCTCTAGCCAGCCTGGTCTAAAACGCAGCCATTCCAAAAGTTTAGCTGACTGTAAAATGTCTGCAGATTTTACTAAGGAGAAATTTAAATTTCTTTAAGAACTCTAATCCAGCCTGATTGCGACTACTGGAATGCATAAGAAATACATTTGCTTGTTCTATTGGGGTGAAAGAGAAGCATTTTGTTATATTTTTAGAAGTCTTTGTTTGTTTAAAGACAAGCTAAAGATATCTGGTTCTGGTTTAATATGGTTCTAAAGATTAATAGCTCCTAGATACAGAATCCTAGGTCATGGATTCTTAAAGTGTGAGGCTGTAAGGTCAAAGGCATTAGTAGCCCATGGGATCTTCTTATAAATATAGAATCTCAGGCTCTATCCAGATAATGAATTAGAATCTGCACCATAATAAAACTCCTCACTGAGAGGCAGACAGACATTCAAGTTTAAAAAGTGACGGTTTGCTGACTTAGAATGCCAGATGTTTTCAGAGTGAAGACCTAAAGAATATAAATGTTTAACAATCTGGAAAACACGACCTTTCCTATAGAATACTGTAGGGTCATCATGTTATGGAAAATTTGGGTTCACGGAAAGACATGTTCTGTTTAAGAAGAGATGAGAAAAGTTTCTGTTCTGTAGGAAGCCCAGGATAAGACATTAAGAGTAGAAAGAAAATTTAGTCATGCACCCGAAAAACTCTCATTTCTAAAAAATTAGTGTGTCATGCACCTCCATACTACAGTGACAAAAGTAATATTAAATCCTTGTTCAATTGTTATTTTTGTTTATTTGTTTGACACGTTGTCTCATTGTGTAGCCTTGTCTAGTATGACACTTGCTATGGAGACCAGGATGTTCTTGAACTCAGAGATTCACCAGCCTCTTCCTCCACAGTACAGGGATTAATGTTATAATTATTGTTAATTATATATATATACATATATATATAAAGATTTTGTAGATAAGTCTTGTACAAAACAAAAAGTAGAAGACATGATGACAAAATGAGAAAGGTAAATATGTATTTAGTTCATATTCTTTGCATACTATTTGACAAGGTACTGGCAACTCCCATGGGGACAGAGGCATCCTCTGCAATTCTTCAGTGAAGAGGACTGTGAAAAGAAGCTATGACCTGGATGATGAATAATAAACACAGAGTATAACACAGTCTTCCTCTTTTTTGAAGATTTATTTATTTATTATATGTAAGTACACTATAGCTGTTTTCAGACACACCAAAAGAGCGCATCTGGATTCATTATACATGGTTGTGAGCCACCATGTGGTTGCTGGGAATTGAACTCAGGACCTCTGGAAGAGCAGTCAGTGCTCTTAACCACTGAGCCATCTCTCCAGTTTTCAACACAGTCTTTCTAAGACATCAAAAGCACTATAAATACTCAAATGTTATCTCTTGGTAGTCTATATTTTCAATTAGAAATGAACTGCATCATGGTGCTGGAAGAAGTCTCTTTTACATATAAGACATATATCAGGCACAATACACCAAAACCCAATGTGTGTTTTAGGCCTAAATGTAAGAGAAGAAACTTCAGGAATCTTAAAGAGGAAAAGATATAGATAAACTTTTGTGAGTCTTGATTAGTAACTAGTTTCTTAGATATGAAACTGAAATCACAACAGAGGAATGAATACAGGAAATGTGGTACATCTACATAATGAAATACTACTCAGCTATCAAAAACAATGACATCATGAAATTCATAGGCAAATGGACGGAACTAGAAAATATCATCCTGTGTGAGGTAACCCCATCACAAAAAACACACTCACCATTAAGTGGATATTAGCTCAAAAGCTCAAACTACCCAACATACAATCCACAGACCACATGAAGCTCAAGAAGAAAAAGCAAAGTACTTCAGTGCTTCTTAAAGGTGAGGAAAAAAATATTCATAGGAGAGAATATGGAGGCAAAGTTTGGAGCAGAGACTAAAGGAATGGCCATTCAGAGCCTGCCCCACCTGGGGATCCAGCCTATGTATATATATATATATATACACACACACACACACACACACACACACACACACACACACACACATCCACAAAAACTAGACAATATTGATGAAGCCAAGAAGTGCATGCTGACAGGAGCCGATATAGCCATCTCCTGAGAGGCTCAGCCAGAGGCAAATGCTAGCAATAAACCACTGAACTGAGAATGGGGTCCCTGTTGGAGGAGTTAGAGAAAGGTTTGAAGGAGCTGAAGGGGCTTACAACCCCATAAGAACAATAATACCAATCAACCAGAGATTCCAGGGACTAAACCACTACCCAAAGATCCACGGGTCCAGTTGCATATGTGGCAGAGGATGGCCTTGTTGGGACCCAATGGGAGGAGAAGCCCTTGGTTCTGCCAAGGCTGGACCCCCCGCCCAGTGTAGGGGAATGTTAGGGCAAAAAGGGGTGTTGTTGGAGAAGGGGAACATCCTCATAGAAGAGGAGCGGGGAATGGGATAGGGGCTTATAGACCAGAAACTGGGAAAGGGAATAACATTTGAAATGTAAATTAAAAATCCAATAAAATTTTTTTTAAAAAAGAAAAAAAAATATGGAGAAACTTGAAGTCACTGTCAAGGGACCTTGAATTATGACATATTCCTTATGAACACACATGAAAACATATATATTTAAAAGAAGCAATTCTTAAACACAAATAAACAATTATAACAAATCTATCAAAACTAACTGCAAACACAGATGTCAAACTAGGAAACATTTCTTGGGGTTGGGTGGTGGGCGGCTGGGGTGGTAAACTTGAAATAGAAGAAAGAAAATGAGTTTCATTTCATGAAAACAATCTGGACTGGCAGTCTGACCAATGGGTCAAAACGCTTTAGCACGACAGACAATGAAGATCATTCTGTACAGCCCTTTGGCCTGTTACAGTGCTTCAGTCATGGCTGATGCGTACTCTAAAACACAGGTGGAAAGATCAACATCAGTACTGCCTTACGGGTGACTACTACTTCGCCCATCTAAGAATGATGCTTCAATTTCCTATGAAATAGGTTTTGTTTTGCTTTCTTTCCTTGTTTGCTTTTGCTGTTGCTGCTGTTGCCATTGTACTTAGCACTTTCCCACAAGGGGACTGTAAGACAGTGAAGTGCCTTCCTGATGTCAGGGTTGATAGCAGATGCTCCTACACTGGCAAGGCAGAGAAGGTATTGTGAGTCTGAGAGTGTTGTTATGGTTAAAACACTGTAGTTTTAAGGAAGCTCAAGGACACAGCCACTCCTGGATCTGACTCAGGAAGAGTCATGCTTCCACTGCCCAGGCTGTCTGCCTTTTACTTACGCAACTGGCGCTATGTGGAGTTCAGCATACTAAGATATCGAAGACTTTCAGGGTAATTTTCTGCCCAGGATGCTTAAAATAATCTCATTCTCAGATCCCATTTTGGTGTGGGTAACATGATACAGTAGTTAAACAACTTAAACAGAGAGAAGAAAAGTTCCCAGGAAAGGAAAAATTTCTCTTGACAAAATACATTGGCAGGGATCAGTATTTATCTGACCTCCATAAGGCTCTGGGTTTGATACCCAGTATTAAAGAAAGAAAGAAAATACACCAACAGAAGGGTAGAATGTTTCATTGGCTAAGCCTTCTTAAAGATATTTTAGATGTTTTGATAACTAATAGATATAAAAAAAACCAAAACTGTATAAAAATAAATGTTTAAACCACCTTATGGTTCCTCAGATTCTTTAGACATTTTTTTTTCCTCAACAAAAAAAAAATGCAATGGGCCTTAGGGAATGAGATGTCTAACATGCTCATAAGTGGCTGAGTACTCCACAAATACGTTTTTTTCTGGACTATGACCAGCTGTGACTTTCTGGGTTAAGTACTGATCACTACACAAAGATAACTTTCTAACGAGGACTCAAAGATGCTCTAAGCCATAGGCACAGAAATAGGAATTTAGAGTCTCTTCAACTTTTAGTAATTACAATTTCAAAAGAAAGATGCATAATCTTTTTATACCTCATTTTTCTCATCTGTTAAATAGAAATTATTTCTTCATCTAGAAGGATGGGTTAAGGATTCGAGAAAATCTTAGCGATGTTTTTCATTGATGCAATGCCATATACGAGATCTCCATGGAGATAGAAATGACCACTGTTCCCCAGGAAACCAATCAAACCTGGGGGTGGATGGGGCTATCTTTAAAATGCACAGTCAAAGGCACATCTCTTCTTGCTGTGGCCATGCTAGCATTGCTGTGAACATAATCTCATTTCCTCTTGCTAAATCGGAGCAGCTGCACTTTGCTTATTTCAAAACCCTTCTAAGAATGTATCGCTGCAATTTTCCAATTCATATAAGCACTGGGAAACACTGCACTTCCCAGCAGAAACTCTGATGCTATACAAACGAATGCTTCCATGTGTTGACCTTGACATGCCCTGTATTTTATATCTGCCTGGGAAGTACTTGGTACTTACTTATTCTACCTTAAGCACTGTCAACATATTAGGGGGAACCTTGAAAGGTTAAATAATTAAGTCATTATGTAAGTTACACATACACACACACACACACACACACACACACGAAACATTATAAGGGAGAAGTGGTTCTGGGTCATACAAAGATTAAAGTAAAAGAATGCCTTGGACTCCCATTTCTTTGTATTGATAGTTCTAATCTTTAAGGGTATTGTTACATCATTAAAGAAATATTTTTGCCTTTTGTCTATATTTTACATTTTATAGCAAAACACATCTGACTCACAAAATGATATAGAGAAAAATAGCAAATACCCAAGTATTTACTACCCAATATAAGAAAAAGCTACAGAGTCATTAGTGCCCTCGTACATGGAATGCATGACCCTGTTCTTGTCCTCAGCAAAGCTGGCTAAACTTCTGAATGAGATATTGATGATGCCCACACAAATATGTTCCTAAATGGGTACTCAGTTATGTACTCATGGATATATAACCATGTTCACAATACAAAACATTTTATGTTGCTAAACTTTCTAGAAATGGGCAGCATAGGAAAGACATCTTCTTTCATTTAACTAAAGTGCCACCATATTTTCAACCATTTCCTATTTTTAAATAACTAAATGCATGATTTCAATATTGCAAGCTGGGTTCTCCAGAGTGCTGGCAGTAGCCAAGTCCTATAAGAACACCTTGTACCTTCAGATACTGTACTGTTGGCTCTCCCAACCATATACCGAGCAGCCAAATAGAAAGGATTGGATCACACCTTATTCCTTCTGAAATCAAAGAATAGTATTCCATTTACAGTGCAGGCAGTGACAGAGGTCATCCACAAAACCAACAGTTCGCTTCCCATCACAGGTGTTAAAGTGTCCTTTTCTCCACCCCTTTACCAGTGCTTAGCTGTCCAGCTTCCTGACCTTTCTCCAAGCTAACAGAGAAGCCTTCTCAATTGAATCTTCCTGATTTCCAGTGAAGTGGCCTCTGATTTGCTCACGGGTCACTGTCCTTTCCTCCTTTTGGAGTCTCCCGTTGGCAGCTTTTACCCATTTTCTGCTGCTTTGTTCCTCTTGTTTTATAAAATTCCTGATAATCTGTTTCTTTGTAAGTGACCATTTTAAGTTTCTCCACCTACTTCCTGCAGTATTTCTTGTGAACAGAGGACTTTCATGTTATTCTTGTCAAATTAACAACCTTTGCCTTACTTTCGGCCTTTATGCAGTTGTTTAAGAGATCTTTCCTTAACATGATTGAAAATAAGAACAAATTCTCGCATATTTCCTGCCCTGAGCTTTAAGGCTCTACATCTTTACCTTTAGACATTTAATATATAGAAGTGGCTGTTAGATATTGTAGAAGCTAGATGGCCACTTTCTTCTTATGATGAATACCCAAACATCCTGGTCCCAGTGGCTGACAGTCACTCAAACCCTGTCCACTTGCAGTGTCACCTGGCAAGTATCACACATCCACGTGTACACACACTACCCTCTATCTGCCCCCCCCTGTGCTCCATTAGTTTTCATTTGGGTACAAATATCCCGTGAAACTTCTTCCTATTTCAGGACAGACAGAGGTTAGACTGAACTGAAGGTGGGAGATGCTGAGTGGTTGACAGTCTCACACATCACAAACTGACTCCTTTCTACTCCAGCAATGGAATCACTACTCACACAAATCAAAAATAAAATCACTAAAAGTATCTGAGTACTAATCAAAACAGAATCTATTAAGTCTAAGGCAGTGGAGTAAGGAAAAAAAATAAACCCAAGGGGAGCAATGGCGAGGACCTGCCTTTAGTTCTTCAGCATGACGAGTGAAGCCAGGCATGGTGACCCACATATGTCTGCAAAGGCAGCATTTGGAGGCTGAGGCAGGAGGATCAAGAACTCAAATACTACACAGTTCAGTTCAAGGCCAGTTGCACCTATCTCAAAGGAGAAACAAAACAAAACTATTCTGTGTCTGTTCTGTACTTCTACATTCTCACAAGCATCTGTGCCTGACAGTCTACAGAGAATTCCATGAGACAAGTGTACGTTTAGCATGGATTGCAGTCTATCTTCACTGTCGTCCTGGTTCTAGGGGATAAGGCCCAGATGAATAGCCTGCAGGGCTAAAGGACTTACAAGTGAGGAACATACATAAGGTCATGGCTGAGTTCAAAAATGACAGAATATGACAAGTGATAGGCACCCTTTTCATGGTAAAGCAAGTCTATGAGGGAAGTTGGAAGATGATCTTAAGGACATAATACCTGCTGCACTCTTGTCTTCTATGTTATTCTGAAGCTAAGGAATAATAACATAAGTAAACTACTACTGTTCTAGGGGTAACACATCAATTTTGTAAGCAACAATGTCACATCTTCAAATATTTTAATATAGAGCTACTGTGGTGATTTAAATAAGAACAGTTCTCACAGAACCCCACATAGTTGAATGCCTAGTCTCCAGGGAGTAGAACTCTTTGAAAAGATTAGAAGGTCGAGGAGTTGGGTGCTGTTGGAGGAAGTGTGATACTGCATATCAGACAATCAATCACTTAATTCATTATCTTTGGAAAACCCTAAACGAGTTCATGTAACAGGCCTTAAAAATATTTTACAATCTGCAGATGTCCTAACATCCCATCCCTTTCCAACACTAGTGGGAGGGAAGAATTCAACTAGAACACAACATCTAACTTGGAGTTCATCTTCCAGCTTTAATAAAAATAGAAACATTAGATGTTTCTTCTGCCAAAAAGTCCCTGAAATATCTCATCAAGGAAGAAACTTGGAGAAGAGCCAGTGCTTCTGATGGCTGGAACATAAAAGCAGAGGGTGGATGGGATCATTAAAATGGAAACATAATGCAGTGTCGATGTTAACACGTCTTTACCTGCTGACTGCCTAGTTTTACTTAACTTTTGGTGATAGAACTTACATTTTTTCTTATACCTTTTCTTCATCACGTGAGCATTTATTTGATGTCCAACCAGTCTAGAAAGTTCTCCTAGAATACTATAAAAAGAAGAATTCTTTCCAAAGGGACTATATTACTAGGGTGTGTCAATGACAAGGAGGGGACTGTCAGAGGAGGTGCAATCACTTTGTAAAACAGTTTCTCTTGAAATCCAGATGCATGTATCTTACCACATAGGTATGACATGGAGTTAGTATTAGACATTTTCCTTTAGGGCAGGCAATACTTTATGATAAGCACATCACATAAACATACTTTATTCCTTGCATTATGGAGAAAAGCATATAGGAAGACAAGCTGGAGCCTATTTGATTATTACTGTTTTACATTTGGTAAGAAAATATGTAACTACAGCATGAGAGCAAATTTATAATAAGTACATAGTGAATTATGATTTTAAGATATTCTCAATGTAAAAGCTAACCATTTCCTAGGAGTAGCAAGAAAGAGTTCTGATCATGTCCATATCCAAGTATCTAGCTACCAGTCTATGTGCACGTGGGCAGGGGACTAAAGGGCACTGGCCTTTATTGACTTGGCTGATCATCTATAAAAGAAGGGTAACACTAATTGTGTGTGTGTGTGTGTGTGTGTGTGTGTGTGTGTGTATGTGTGTGTGTGCGAGAGAGAGAGAGAGAGAGAGAGACAGAGACAGAGACAGAGACAGAGACAGAGAGAGAGATCTTATAAGGATCAAATGGGTTAATATATATGTGCCATTCTAATGTCTGCAGAAGAATAAGTGACTATTAGAAAAGTTTTACAATCTGTTACTACTAATTTTTTTTCAATTCCTGCTGGCCAACATTAGCTTCCTGATTTGAAAACAAGGGAGTGAAATGCCAACATTTTGGTGAACAAAATGAAGTAAAATCTTATGTTATTTTATGTGCATTAAATTATTCTTATTGAAAATGTTGAGATGTAAACATTGCATAGTGTGTGTGTTTCTAGTATTATTCTCATGCTGTATTATATACAGATGTTCTTATGTAGAAGGCACCTAGCATTCATTCTTCAAAAATGTTCATGGAACACAGGCTATAACCATTGCTTAACTGAATACCAGAATTAGATGGTAAAGTCCTATTGTTGAAGAACTATAAGGCACAGAGAAATGAAGCTGGACCCAAACTGGAAGCTTCCTCTCTACCAGTTAGTAGTTAGTATCCATAGTGCCAGAGGGTGCTGTGCAGGTAACTGGGGTGGGAGTACCAATAGTCTTAGCCAGCTGTGGCCCTACACATTACAATACCAACCTTGCAAACAAGCTGTGTTCACTGGTGCAATAGTGGCATGACTGTTATGGGGGTAACCAACAACTTTATGATTGTGATCTGAAGCCCCTTCCACAGGATAAAATATATGCTTGGTATTGTAAATTAAATCAAAAGTCTATAGCCAATGAGATCATTGACACTGAATCTACTACTGACGTCTTGCTAGATGGACATATGGTCAAACTGTCTCTAAATGTCTATGTCTATACACTTAGATTAGTGCTGCTTTCGACCACATCACAGAATCATCTTTATGCAGCATATAAAAGTAAATGCAGAAACTTATGACTAGACAAAGTGCTGTGATTAAGTAGTGATTCTCAGTCTTAAGTGGGATATCTGTATCACTCCTAAGGATCACAGGACATCACAGAAAAGGTAGAGTAAAGACTGTAAGACCTGAAGGTTAGGGAAGAGTGTTTCTGGAGATGATGCGGCCATCACAATTACTAATACAGAGCAGTTGCAGTTACCTGCACATGATTCAGCTCTTCAATATCCTCTTGAGGCTCTGTCTTTTCCTGAGAGGTCATTGAAAGTTGAGGGGTTCTGGGGGGATTGTTTTGTTCAGTGGTATAAATACTGGTTAGTCACCTACTCTCCAATAAATGACACCCAACACACCCTCATATAAACGACTCCAGTTAAACTCAGGGGGTCACTGGGGAAAAAAGATATGAAAATAAAAAGCAGGAGTAGGGATGAGATGAAATGGAGAAGGGGGTCAGCAGAAGTGGGAGAGGGAATGAGAGAGGACAAAGGGGTTGATATGATAATAATATATTCTACATATACATGAAATTGTCAAAAATAAAAAAGATAAGTATTTACAAACAAGAATGCTCACTAATACAGGGCTATTATGTTATGATTAAATGTGGCAACTCCAAGGCCTCTCCACTTCCAAACTGACCCTATGCACTGCCTGACTCCCGGTAGGAGACCCTTTCATATCTACAGATAACCTCAAATGTTAACTTCAGTTCTCAATGGTTGTTGTTCCTTTCTCCTTGGCTCCAGGGATGTGTTGATGTATTTCTAAAAATAAAACCAAGTGGAACTAGCAACAGTATATCTTAATTTTATCTATATTTGCCAAAGGCAGAGCATATTTATGCTCAAAATCCTTTAAGAACCCTCAGACTCATATCACCCAAATCTCGGTTAGCTGAAAAAGTTTTTGTAACTGTCATACTTTGCAATAACCTATTCTCTAAAGACATCCTCAAGAAACTGTTGGTTTATTTCCAATCAGTTCCAATGCTGTCTTTCTTGCTGATTTTTGTGCTGCATTAAGACTCTAGTGTCTATGGCTTTCATCCAAGCAATGGATTGCAGCAGCGAGTTCCTTTGGGTGAAATTAGCAGAAATGTCAACCAGATATGCCTAGAGTTTATTTTTCTTTATTAGGTCCTCTCATCCCTTAGCAAGATATGTTAAGATTTAAAGTGAAAAATTTCTAAATCTTTATGCGTGCAACTTTCATAACAAGTTTTTCCCCTCTACTACTGGTAGACATACAATTAGCTGGGATCAAGTTTCATTATTTTAGTTTACCTCACATAGCTTTTGGATTACTATGTGGTATTATTACCCCTCTACACATTCAGACAACTGGGTGGAGGGAATAGTGATGAGAAAGCAGAGAACTAAAATAGAGAGGTGCCTTTAGATACCTTACCTACAGCAAAATAGCCCACCAGACATTAGGATAATAATCTAACAATAGATTAATCTAACAGGTCACTCTTCTCCTTTTCCTTATGAACCACGCCTAGTCTACACAAGTGCACATTATTCAAAGTATAAATTACAAAAACAAGTATAGAAAAGGTAGAAGAGCATAGGCATACAAGAGAACCTAGATTTCTTCAGTACTATGGAAAGATCTAGAAAATAGAGAATATTCTAGAAGATAGAAAAATTGAGGTTCACCTTTCATTAACCTTACTTCTTGTCAATATTTCCTTTTGCTTTGTTGTTTTTTTCTTCTCAGTTTTGTTTTTACTCTCATCACAGCCATATGCTAAGCTGTTCATTTGCAATTTTAATAGTGTCTCTAGATCATAAACACATTATTTCTGCTTCCACCAGCTTATTAGTCTATTAACAACTTCACACTGTGAAAACAAATTAGAATTGGATAACCTACCCAGTTTTTGACACCACTTTCCAGCTCTTTAGTAATCGCTTCAGATCCTGACAAGCCTAAATATAGAAGCAAGAAACACATAGCTGAAATAATTTAGCATCTTAGTGATTAAAGCAGAAACACGCAGTCAGTAGCTCACAGACTCCACGGCACTTGCAGCTGTCATATCTAATCATTGTTTATTTCAATTTATTCATTCCAAAGGTATCTCCAGACAATCATGGGTTCCCAGAATTTAAATATTTCTAGCAATCTGACTCATTGGTATTAAGAATAAAAAGACAGCTTTTAATTCTAAAACTCTCTCGGAGGCGGGGAGCAGCTCTCTGAATATGAATCCAAGCCATTGTTAGGTTGGAAATTCCATTAAAACTCAACATGTGTCAGAATAAGAAAAATGACAGTAGGTTATCCCACAAGGTCAAGACTGACAGCAGGCATCAGAGAGAAGCTCAATGCAACAACTGAGGAAAACACCTCACAGCAATATATAGCAAGCCAGGAGCAACAAGATAAAAAGTCCGCTCTTGAGAATTCTGCTCCTAACTATCCCCGAGTACAGGCAGGGTACCTGAATAAAACCTACAGCTCTTTGTGAAGTGTTACTCTCTTTGGAAAGCCATGGGTCTTACAGATAAAGTTGTTCGAAAATAAAAGCATCCTCAGAAGGCTGTCAAGCTTCCTCGTCCACAGACACTTAACGCCACATGACAGTCACTTCCGTTCCCTCTTTCACGGACCAAGCTCTAGGGTTGCTTTGTCTCTTCAGCAGCTTCAAGGCATGCAGGACTTCAGCAGAAGGCCGGACTTCTGAAAGTCTACAGGCATGTGCTTAGGGCCATGCATAGTTCAAACTGTTCCCCTCTTATAGGAAATAAATTAGTCTTTCACTAGAGACTGCAGAGATCTAAAGTAGTAGTTTGAAGTTGTAAAAAGGGCTGTGCCTGCATTGGCAGTTTCTGAAAGTTTTATTGTAGAACTTCCAAAGAAACTAACAAGCAATTGTTTAAATTCCAATTTACATTTTTTCCAGTACCAAAAGGAAATACAGCACAAGAATTTCTTCAAATTAGAAGTTTGCATCATCACAAAATGTTATAGCCTTTAAAAGCCTAAGGACAGAAGCCATGTCCCGTGGGATGAGCAGGTGGCCCTCACTCCACCCTTGTCTTACTGCTGTGAACAGACACCATGACCAAGGCAAGTCTTATAGAGGGCAACAGTTAACTGGGGCTGGCTTACAGGTTCAGAGGTTCAGTCCAGTATCATCTAGGCGGGAACATGGCAGCATCCAGGCAGGCATGTACAGGAGAAGCTGAGAGTTCTACATTTTCATCTGAAGGCTGCTAACAGAATATTGACTTCTAGGCAGCTAGGGTGAGGGTCTTAAGCCCACGATCACAGTGACACACCTACTCCAACAAGGACCTCCTGCCAGTGCCACTCCCTGCGCCAAGCATATAGAACCCTGGATGTTTACTGAACATTTACATTTAGTGAACTGGAACAATTTTTTCTCCATTCCTCCTCTGATTGTAGGCCTTTGAAGAACTAACTGGACATAAGCTTCCAAAAACATATTTATTTAAAAAAAAAAAGCATTACCTATGCAGGGGTTAATGCCTCTCACAAAATCCATAGCTTATCTGATATAAATTCAACCCCAAGATATGAGAGACGTTCCTTCAAGTTGTTAGCCAGGAGCAGGGCCCTCTGAGACCTTCAAAATAATATAGGCTATTACCATTACTTTTGATTGCTCTCCAGAACTTGGTAATAAAACCTATTACTGAGCATACCATATGCATTGATCAGAGGATATGAACAATCAACCTGGTACTGACATGGAATCCTCCTCCCTGATGGCTAGGTTTTCAGAGAGTCAGAAAGTGTTATGGAGATATCTATAAAAGAAAAGTCATCCCTAGTCTTAGTCAGCTGTCAATCCTGAGTTATTCTAACTGGAATGATATGTTCATTGGTATAACAGTGGTGTGAAGGTTATAGAGGGAGCCCAGAGCTTTTAATAATAAGATTTTTTCTAATTAGATTTAAGGTCCACTCCATAGGAAAAACCTCATGTCTGGTCTCATAAAACTCATCAAGAACCTGAAGGCCACAAGGAAAAAGCTATTAATATTTTGCCAATGGACACAGAATTGATAGGCATGCAATACTGACCCTTATACTTATAGATCGGTACAGCTCCCAGTCTTCATTAGAGAAGTCTTCTTTTTGTAATGGATAGTAGTTGATACAGAAATTTACAACTGGACAAAGATGTGGCTGTGCAGAGTTCAGGCCTAATTGGAATATCTATATCACACCCTCCCCTACCCCAAGGCTTTGGGAACATCACAAATGAGGGGCAAAAATACTGTTAAGAGCGATGATGTGGAGAGGACTCCCAGACACAACAGAGCTGGGGCAATCATGAACTCACAGAAGCTTCAGTTATCCAAAGGATCCACATGAAGTCAAGTCAGTGAGCATTTCAGCATGGATACGGAAGGAGTCCCTAAGGTATGACTCCTGGCTGAATTGTGGCAGTTGATGGCTTCTGGAGAAGGAAGAGTCAGTTTCTTTTACAGATGTGGCCTCTTGTAGGTTATACATGCTCCAGGGGATGGGCCTATACCGGTGTGCATACAGCCAGCATCTCTTTGCCTCAATAGGTATAAAATGATGAAGAAAACCTGATATTTGGAGGGGGATAGAGAAGGTCTAGGGTGGGGCTGGGGGATTGGAGGGAATGAATATAATAAAAATATACATGTATGGTGTGTGTGTGTGTGTGTGTGTGTGTGTGTGTGTGTGTGTATCTGTGTGTGTACACTAGTGAGCTATCTACTGAGAGAAAGACAAGTTGGCCAACAAACTGGCCTAAGAAAATCAAGATAATGTACCTCTTACTCACAAAATAGCATTTCATTATATGTAAGAATAAACAAGGCCATGTTTCCAAATTGCAAGGTAGAAATTTTTATAGTCACTTTTAAATAAATGTTCCCTAACCCACAAGTACAGAAATGCTGGTTTTATTAGATTTCTTCAATACTTTCAGTGCTCCTGTTGGAAATAAGTGATATGGAAGTGAAATCCACTTGAAATTGTGAGATACCCTCAGATGGCTGACCATGAAACCTGGTAAAGCAGACCCACAATAAATTGCATGAGGGCAATATGAAGATTTCACTGTGCCTGCACTTTGCTAAGAAATGTATATAGATTTTTAAAAACAATTATTCTTTTCCATTGAACTTTTAGTTTTTTGAAGAAAAATCGTATTCATTAGGGAAAAAACAGACAATTCCTTTTATGATTAAAGTCTCCACTTTGTATTTCTTTTGCTGTGGTATTATGCTCGTGGTGACATTCTATAGGTAAATTATTGTCTGCGCATAGTATTCCAAAATGAAATTAGGACTGGTAGAGTGGAAAATATTATATGCTTATTTTAAATACACTAAATAAATAATTTCATTGTCTAGGAGCCCTCACTTAGGAAAGATCTCATGAAGAACTGATAATACTAAACCGAGGGGACATTCTTCTATGATACACAGTGTAGGTTAATAAAACTGAAACATTATCCAACAAGATGACAGGGTCTGAGATGTGTGTAGGCACACGAATAGAAACTTTGTTTCATAAAATAGCAATGGCGAAAAATTAGGACCTTCTCGTTATAAATATTTTGAATCCTCTACAAGCGACTGTTTTACCCTAAGAAAATCAAAGAGTTAAACATTAAGTGTTACTTCCTGTTTTTCTCCTCCTTTCTTTGAGCTTCCACAAAAGGTTTTAGTAGAGTTAGGATATCTACTTTGGTAGTCTATCCAGATTTACACCTACAATTTGGATTAGCTTTTAAATCTAAGAACGCAGCTCCTCTAGTTTCACTGCATTGTGCCCACTCTACAGGATACTCAATTTCATTTTACAGAATGAATGACCTTATGAAAATTTTAAACATAAGTTTATTTAGAAAATTTCAATTGTATCTCATATCTCATCAAATCATTTAATGTAGTGATTTTAAAAAGCCAAGAGTAATACAGTATTTAATTTAGTAATTATAAAAATCCAAATAAAAGACTAAACTTATTTCTACATCAAATATACATAATCTTCATAGACTAAAGTACATCTTTCAAGGTATCAGAGCAATTTATATACCAAAAACTAATATGTTCTGAACAACTGGGTAAAGCAACGACAACAAAATGAGAGTTAACACAGCTATAGAAATATCAAAGCTGAGACTAGAAAAAGACACTAACGGAATCTAAACAGGATCCCCAAAATGGTACAGAATATTAGGATACATAATGGGGGCAATCACTAAGAACAATGAACATAGAGACATCACAGAATAAAGATGGAGGATAAACTGTTGAATCTTCAATGCAATTGTCATGGTTTGCATATGCTGGGCCCAGGGAGTGACCCTGTTAGAAGGTGTGGCCCTGTTGGAGTAGGTGTGTCACTGTGGATGTGGGTTATAAGCCTCTCATCCAGGCTGTCTGGAAGCCAGTTTTCCACCAGCAGCCTTCAGATGAAGATGTAGAAATCTCAGCTCCTCCTGCACCATGCCTGCCTGGATGCTTCCATGTTCCTGCCTTTGATGCTGGACTGAACCTCTGAACCTGTAAGCTAGCACCAATAAAATGTTGTCTTTTATAAGACTTGCCTTGGTCAGGGTGTCTTTTCACAGCAGTAAAACCCTAAGTAAGACAGCAATGAAACGCTTTTCTAATATTAAAATGAGCAAAGTAGGACTGAGAGCGCTTCTCAGCCTCTCACTGCAGTATAGACGAAGCCAGTAGGCAGTCACACAGCTATGGTGGGGAGAAAGTTCGTGTGTCCACAGAACAGACAGCAACTAACACAAAGGAACACAGGACTCTAGGGCAAGCTGAGACTTCCTAACAAAATCATCAAAAGTTCTAAGATGAGATGTGGCCCATCTAGAAGGAGCAAAAAGGGAAAATTCTGAAACCAAGAGGCTATGGTAAAAGAATTTAGAATTGACATCAAAGATGTCATTCCTTCATTAAGGTACAGAGCCAAAACAAAGCTATTGGAAAATGTTGTAAGACTAGAACATACCTACTCTAACCGCTGACAAAGTAAAAATAACACAATAATAAAAGCCAGCAAGTATAGGAGTATAATACTAGTAAATATTATTATTTATAAAATTAATAAAATCATTCTCCAAAATAAGACTTCTCAGACAAGGATGATACAGACTTTTTGTTGCTGGTTTTAAATACCAGAAATAAACAATTTCAGTTAAGAAAGGATTTATTTCAGCTTTGGTCCAAAGTTGATTGGTTCCACGTTAAGGAGGAATATGATGGCAGAGAAAGCCTCCTTAGCTCATGGTGAGAAAATAGGGAGACACCAGAACCAATACATATTCTTCAAAGGACATTCAAAGAACCCACTCTCTAAACATCTACCACCTCTAAATGGTGTATTCAGATTCTGAAGCCATCAGTGGATTATAGCATTGATAAGATCTCAGACCTCATGGTTTGAACTATCTCTAGAACAGTGTGATTCATTAATCTCCCAACCATTTGTCAATATAATCCAGTTGACAATGGTGATGAACTAACACAATCAGGGAATGAATATGATCACAATAAATTATCTACATATATACATATAATGATGTTATGATCCAAGTTTATACTATTGGTATATGCAAATCTTAACAAGAAAAAAGGATTAAACATCACAGCAAACACACTGAGTATTAAGACATCAAGAAAGTTCTTTTAGGAACCTTAGTTCCTTTAAGATATCCCTCTTAGAAGAATTTGAAACATGACCTACTTTTAATATATGTACTAGCTCATGTTCACATAGTAGAATGACATCTCTCCAGTATGCTACTCTTTCCATAGCATCAATACTGTTGTTCACCCCTCCTCAGAAACCGAACACAGATCACACACACACACACACACACACACAAAAAAAAAAAGTGTCACTTGGGCACGAAAGGGATGTGCTAGAGGCCCAAAGCCAGGGTGGCATGCTTTGAGAACTAAGTCACAATGCCAATTCCACACTGTAGTTTGTAGTAAGTGAAAAAGTGGTAGAACTATCCACAGTGAAAATATGATGAAAAACTCCATTCACTTTTCAAAGGTCCTGATTTTATAAATTGAATTTATATAATATGTAATATATGTAACGTTTGCATGAAATATATGATATGTATTATATAATGTGTAATACATGTAAGTAAACACTGACTATTAGACATGGCATTTGATACTAAATAAATCAGTAGACTACCAGTTAGACTGCAACGAGATTCAGGTTAACCACAGTTTGTACTAACTGAGGGAACTTTTGGATTTAGGCTTATGTGATAAAATGCCGCCTGGCTCACATGCCATTCGATATTCCCTATAAAGCATTGTCTTTTTAAAGACATTTAAGGGTCTTAAATACTCAACCTCTTCTACAATTTTTTTTAAATTGCTTTTTTGAGAATTTCACACCATGTCGTTTAAGCGTATTTATTTAATTCCATCCCCTACTCCTCTCAGATGCCCTTCTTTCCCCATCCACCCATCTTCATGTCCTTCTCTCTCTTAAAACAAAACTAGGAAGAAAGGCTGTACTGTCCAGCTAATCCTGGGTATGGGGCCCACACTAGGGTATGGTTGACATACCTAAGGACACTCCCTTGGAGAGAGGTAAGGATGGCAGTTTGAGCAGTCAGGCTGATGAGTACTATCAACTACAACCATACTGAGAAAACCACCTGACTGAGAATTATTTAAAGACATCATGGGCCCTATGTTATGCATCCCAATTTCAGAGGTAGTAAAAGAGAAAGAAAGGAAGGAGGAAGGAGGGAAGGAAGGAAGGAAGGAAGGAAGGAAGGAAGGAAGGAAGGAAGGAAGGAAGGAAGGAAGGAAGGGGCCTGAGAAATGCATGGAATTTGGTAACTGACATCACCTTATATAAAGCATAGCTGATTGACATTTAAATATGTGTGTGCTCAGAAACATGAAGAAAAAATGTTAAGCAAATATTTTCTTGGATGTGTTATCTTTAACTACTACTGTTTCTGACAGTAAGCTTTGCTGTCTGTGTATGATCCCATGCAAACATTTGGCTGAAATAAAAGAAAATTAGCTGGTTTATGCAGGCTTTCAGTGCTCTAGGTTTTATATATAGGAGGCATTTCAGAACTGCCAATAGAAAAAAAATCACTTAATTCTTTGCTACTTTGAAGGATAAAACAGTATGTTAATTAATGCAAATTTATATACAAAAGAAGTTCTTACCACCTTTATGTAGGGACAAAAACAATTCTGCTTATTTATCTACAATATACACATTGTACAAGACAATGTTGCTGCATAAAACTCCAGAGGGATAACCAGATCCTGGTATTTGGCTATTAAACCCTGAAAATGTAGAAATTGGCTACCAGAACTGCCACCACAGAAATCCCACCAGGACCTTTTGCTTTAAATACAAGGGGGGAAATTAACCAAAGTGGGCTATAGATTAGCTGCCTGGAACTGTCTTACCAAATGCTATCTGCTGCCCACATAACCAAACAATCTTTTATCTCTTAAAATCTTGCAAATAGTTTTTATGAAATTCCAAATAATTTCGTCCTTTGCATTACTTTCAAGTTCTAGCAAGAAGGTGAGTGGGCTCTTAGAGGTCCTTCTTCGCTGCATAGCAGAAGCTACTTCTGCAGGGTTCCAAGGCAAGCACCAGCTATGCCAGATCTCTTTCCAGACTGTTTAGGGAAAACTGTTCTTTGACATTTTAATAAGGAAAAAACAAAGAGTTAACTTATGCTAGTGTTTTGGTTGTTAAGGACTATTTGCTTACTATGCTGGAGGTACACCAGGCCTGGCCATTATGGTAGAAATAAAAAAGTGTCTCCCTGGTGACTCACATCCCAAAGCACTCACAAGGCTCCAGCTTACTACTAAACATCCAGTCCTCTTCTGTCTTGCTGGACACTGCTATTTAAAACAGCCACTTTGCTGGCTTAAAGTCCTTAACACGTATTTACCATGTTCAAATAGGCTTCTTGGCAGGATATCAAAGGGAGAAGGCTAGTGTCCAGAGAGGGGCAGAAAGAGTCTGTGACCAATTGCAAACACCCAAAAAGGAGCCACATACACAGAAAGAAAAGGCTGCATCAAAGCAAGAGAGCGGAAATCGAAAAGTAAATTCTAGTTCTACCGCAATATTCTGTAAACAGAAATCAACCTCGAAGCGTTTGTGTGCCTCATCTCAGGAGGTCCAGTTGGTTTGATCAAGCCAGGTACCAAGAAGCTGTCTACTGTTACTGAACATCGTCATCCCGTGGTGAACATCGTTCATCAGTGGTGCACCGATGACCGGGACAAACATGTTGCCTAAGAAACCATATGGACATATGGGAAAGTACAGCTTTGCACATCTGGGTATCTTCTGCCTTCTATTCTGGATTGGGTGGTCTTGATTCTGATCACCTTTGCTCATTTTGACAGTCTAAAAGGTGGTAGGTTCCTTTGTAAACAACAGAGCAGTCATGATAGGTCCCTTTTCGTAAGCACTCCATAGCCTCAGTAATAGTGTCAGGCCTTGGGACCTCCCCTTAAGCTGGATCCCTGTCCTCTGAAAGAGCCAACAAGCAGCTGAAAGAGTCAGATGCAGATATGTGCACCCAACCAGGTGACAGAAGCTGCTGACCCCTGTGGCTGAATGAGGGAAAAGGTGGAAGAAGCTGAGGAGGAGGGCGACCCTGTAAAAGCTGTCTCAACCTAAACCTCCAAGAACTTTCAGACATTGGACCAGCAACCAGGCAGCATACACCAGCTGATATGAGGCCCACAGACATATACAGCAGAGGACTGCCGGGTCTGGGTTCAGTCAGAGAAGATGCACCTAACCCTCAGAGACTGGAAGCCCCAGGGAGTGGAGAGGTTTGGTGGGCCAGGGGGCCTGGGGACATCCTTGTGGAGAGGGGGTTTAGGGAGAGGTATAGGTTGTTGAACAGTCAGAGGGTGAGCAGGGAAGGAAATAAAATTGGGAGTGTAAAAAAAAAGATTAAATAAAATTAAAATAAAACAGAGCTAAGACTTTGGCCACAGATTCAATTACATGGGGCTACACAGTATGTCTCCAGTCATATTACAATGTGTTACTCTTTGGAGTTATAGCTTGAGTGGCCAAATCTGAGAGGTAAAAATTAAGAAATTCTGCTGTTCCCCTGATGACAATGGTCATTCTCCACTTGTCTAAGTTATCAACAAAAGTTTACTGAAGTCTTATTATGTGCAATCCATGAATACTAAGTACCTCCACATATTGAAACACAAGATTCTAGATCATTGTTTTACAACAGAGAAGTAAAATAAAACCTCTCTCCTTCCTTTTCCTCTTCCTTCTTTCTAAGAGCCACATATATCGCTGTGACTGGTCCTGTCCTCCCTGTGTACCCGAGGGTGGCCTTGAACCATAGTAATACCACTGCCATAGCTACTGGAAGGCTGGGATTAAAGGTGTGTAGCAACATACTGGACTTGACACTCAGTTTTCAGGTTTAGCTGTAAATAAACAGGTAACGTTTACACATTGTATTTAATGTAGCATGCAGCAAACATTAAAAGGATATTACATTATTTCACATTCTTAATTTTACACTAAATCTTCACCGTCTGATAGGGCTAGACTCACAGCACCATTTAACCGGGGTTATTTTTAATTGGAAATAATCAACAGCCACCCACAGAGAGCTTGTGGCTGCAGGAAGAAATGGTACCGTTCCAAACCATTGGAGCAAACTGAACCTCCCCCTCATAACTGGTAGGGGAAAAAAATACCATAGACCAGAAAAGTCTGGAACTTGGAACAAGTTTTTTTTTTTTTTTTTTTTTTTTTTTTTTTTTTTTTTTTTGAGCTGGGGACCGAACCCAGGGCCTTGCTAGGCCTTGCTTTGCTAGGAAAGAGCTCTACCACTGAGCTAAATCCCCAACCCCGGAACAAGTTTTCTAAGGTGAGATCTTCAGGAACTGAAGACTGACAGTGTTTCTGAGGAACACCTTATCCTTGTCTCTTTAATAGAACCTTGATTTCGGTGATCATGTGGAAAACAGAGGGCAGATAATATGCTTCATCCTCATCTTCTATGGAGGATAAGGCTGTGACAGAGTGGTGGCCACTGAAAATACCCTGGCATCTGGGAGGGTCCAGTGAAGGCAGGCCTGTAGAATCAGGTAATGTAAACAGGGCTGAAGAGCAGAGGAACCATGGCAACCACTTGAGTCCAAGGGAGAAGCATAAGCTCTTGAGTTATATATGCTGCCCTTTGTGTATGAGCTTAGTCCTAACTAAATGAGTCACTCTAAATGTCTTGTGAGTGAAACCTTAACGTTTGCCTATCTCTCAGCAGTCTTCGGGTCCTTATGTCAGTTAATAATTTAATTCTGAAGTTTCCATTTAAAAGGTAAACTGAAAGCTGCCAGAATTTTGTTCTGAACTAGAGGGCATTTGAAAATGTAATTGCTACCAATAATGAACACTGGCCTTTTTTCAGCACAAAAGAAATGAATGTTCCATAAAATGTATGGCTCCATTTTTGGGATGCAACACATAGAAAGAAGTAAAACCTGGTTTCGATTATAAGAATAGCCTTCAGATAATTCATTAAAAACCTCCAGCAGTATAAGCTCTAGGTTTTTTTGTTTGTTTGTTTGTTTGTTTGTTTGTTTTTATTCTAAAGCACCAGAGAACTGGAGTGAATACGCGCTCTCTCATTTAAAAAGGCTAATTTGGTGGCAGCTAATTAGCTGCATCCTAAAGCTCTAACTGGAATTCATCTGTGGCTTTTTGGCATTAACAATCTTAAACATGGAAATGACTTGCTTTCCCTCCAAAGAGATTTGAAACATGGTTTTGGAGTCTGTTCCAGTTCAGTTTCCAGTCAGGTCTTGGTGAATTTGCTGTTTGTTCTCTGTCCGTACTCCATATTTTCTTTAGCAGTCAGATGCCGCTTGCTGCCCAGGAGCAACAACAGCCTGCTTATCATACAGGAAGGTGAGGAACTCAGTTGAACTCTGAGGTGAGGTGGCATGCTAACCTCCACAAACAGAAGCAAACTAGAAATCCCAGCTGGGGCAGGACAGGCCCAGATTACTGGCAGAAACGGAGAAACACAGACATCAGTTTTTCTGGATTTCAAAGCTCCAGGGATAAAGTTCTAATTAAAGTTATTTTTAGCCGCATCAGGGTCGCGCAGTCCTCACCCATCAGCTGAATGTGTGCACAGGCAGCTTTGTTGGGTGCACGTGACAAATCGTAGGAGGGCTTTCTCAGAAGCCCTCCTGTTGCGTTCCATTCCATTAAAAATGCCGGTGTTTTGAACAGAGCACAGCGTACTGTGCCTTCCTCACACCGAGTTCAAAGATTAAGAGCTCAAACTAGAGGGGCTTTGGGATCTTTCTCTTCAATTGTCCAGGTCAACCTAGTTAAGTTGTTAAGAGTTTTAAGCCAAGGTCCCAAATGCCACCCTTTCTATCTATGCCACTCTAGACCAGGAACTCTCACGTAGAAGAAACACATGACTACCATATGTTCTTAGCCTAGTTCTTCCTATCTGTGCATCTTATTTTTATAAACATCTTTCTTTCTTGTTTTCCTACACTTTCCAGTGTCAAATCTCATGATCCTCACATCTCTCAATCGCCTTCCTCTTGAGTTTCTCTTTGGTTCCTTCCTTAGTACTTCAGCATCTTCACCATACACTGCTTTACGGCAGATGTGTCCAAATGTCACTTGAACTAATTTACAGGCCTATTATATCTAAGCTACTATCAACTGATATGACTGAGAACAGGATTCTTCCTGGGCTTGTTTCCTACTGGCACTGTGGGGACAAAGGACTCCATGAGGTCTTTAATTCAGTGGACCACTTTGTAAGTGACTGAGGCAGGACAGAAAGACAGGGAAGATATAGAAACATGGGAAAGAAGAGTTTGTCACCCAAGAACCTGGCTGAAGATTCTTTGCCAGTGGAAAAGCATGATTTCCAACACAAGTAACAACTGCTTAAGGACTTTTACCTTCCCAGATGTAAACTGTTAATTTATAAGAATCGCAACAGTAACCCCATTTAGAGGGAAAGGACATATACCAAGTCCCTTGTGCAACTCTTCAAAATTCTAGTTTCTCTAGTGAGATTTTAATTCTATCCATAGCATCCCTATAACCATCTGTTTTATCAAAGAGAAATAAAAATGGAGGAAGGTTTCTTATCAATCGCTTAAAGACTTAACTTGAGAGCTACAAAAATGGTGTGTGTGGCTAATGCTATTAAGTGTGACAGTCTTGAAGAAAGCACACTTGGGTATTTCTTCCCGACTGTCCATTTCTTCCAGCCCTAGAAATGAAGTCACTATTAAATTATATTTAATAAAACGCACTAAGTCTGCTCCAGACTGGCCAGGCTCCATCTCCACATCAAAGCCGCAAATCCCTTTTTAGCCTATACTGAGGTCAGGGACAGCTCCTAAGGCTGCTGAAGGTGACAGTCTCTGCACTTCTCACCAGTGGCTGCCATGGTATCTTAAAAGATACGTGTTCAAGGACTCATGATTTATTAAGCATAAAAATAGGCTTCAAACTCTCTCTTATACAGGAATGAACCAGGCAATATTGTTTTCGAGACCATCTCCACTTATTTCCTATAAATGGTGGTCTGGCCCAGTGCTTAAGAGAACTTTCTTGCTCCTCTTTCAGAGGATGAGAGTTCAGTTCCCTGAACCCACAAAGGGAAGCTTACAATGGCTTGTAACTCCAACTTTATGAAATTGATTTTCTGTTCTGCCCTCTGTGGACACTGTATTCATTAGCACAAACCCATACACAGACACGTTTTACATAATTAATATATATAACTAGATAAAATCTTTTTTTAAAAAAGAGAATTCCTATGTTGCAAAACAATAACAAACATAATATCAACTGTTGTGACTGAACATTGACTGTGCTAGATACTGTCCTAAGGGATTGCTAACTCATTGAGTCCTTCAACAAAGTCACTTGCTTAGAAACATAATCTAACAAATTTTCTCTAGAACTAATCACTAAATGACTTTCAGACACATACACACTGGACTTAAAAGATGATCAAAATAGTTTCAGTCAAGAGAGTATAACAATGATAAGATGGGTTCAATGATCTTGAAATATTTATATCAATATCTGACAGACTGAGCATATGACTTTTTAGATGGACCGTGTAGCAATGAGTAGTGAATTCAAATTATGTTGTTTAACATTTGAAATCAAAGAAGGGTAAATTCAACCATTCTATCACCAAAAGTTTTACCTTAAAAAAATTATGACAAAAACTAGAAAACAACAAAAAATAGCACAGTTTGTATTTTTCTGTATCCTAGACGGTGTATGCTAATTTTCATATTACTATTATCACTTCCCTATAATTTAAATATAAAAGTACTAGTATCATTTCTTCCTAGCATCTATTAGTGTAAAATTTCCTGAGAAAATAGAAAATCAGAGAGTGTGAAAGAGGATCACCCAGTAAGAGACCCAAGAGTCTCCACATTTAAGAGTTGAAGGTGCTAGAGATTTGCAACAGAAACAAAAACAAAGGTAAGCAACAAGGTAGAAGAGGAAATGTTGTTGGTGTGATGCTAAGGGGGATAGTGTAAGGCAGAGTCTGGAATGTATGGGTAACTTCTTCCCAATGAGCATACAGGAGTGCTGTCAGTGTGCTGACAGGAACAGTTTTACAGAGTGCTGGATGCATGATAACCAGAGGAGCATGACAAAGTATGAACCTGTTAAATGTTAGGATTGCCCTTTGAGAGGAGCTAGAAGACCAAAATGGCATAGGCCATAATGCGGAGCAGGTAAGGTGAAATCACCAGAGTTTGGAAACTTAAGAGGAAAAAGTACATAAAATGGATGGCTACGAAACCGATCAGAAGAGATATCCCAAGAAAACAAAGGCAAGGACCATGGTGGATTCCTGAGTCGAGTTCTTAGAAACCCAGTGAACTACAGTGGCCCATGTCTTAGTAAAAATCTCCTTCAAATAATCTAATCTTGATTGACAAAGTGGGACAAGTTTTCTGGAAAGAAAGCAAAGGAGAAACATGATTTAAATACAGGACTCCACATGTATTAAGAAAGCAAAATAATTCTCAGGTTTCAGCCTCTCTGGTTGAATAATAAGCTACAACTGTTGCTCTCATAGTGTGGACAGCCATGATGTCACAACTACAGAAGGGAACACAGATGGCTTTCTGTGGAAACAGGGACCAAGAAGCACAGTGTGGTGACAGAGCAGCGATGGAGAACTAAATCAGGACATCCAGGACCTTTTCAGTGCAAAGTCAGCAGGCCCACATATTTCCAGAAATGACACACACACACACACACACACACACACACACACACACACACACGCAAAATCTATTACCATCAAGGGTCACTGTCAAGCACAGAAGGAAGAAGCTAGGCATGGGATTAAGAATATAATTCACTCTTCAGATTCCCTAAATAGACATTTATGCAAACAATGAATCCATTTCTAGACACTAAGCTAGATTAAATGCAGTGGGGGGCAGGGTCAGCTGAGATAAAAACAATGAAATGCTGGAGAGCAGGAGGTGAAATTGCATAGTATATAGGAAGTGATTGGACAAGAATGTATTACATATCTAGAACTTAATCACTAAAAATCCCAAACCTACATATCTCGCAATGGCAACTACACTTCAAAAACGTCAAAGAAACATTTTGCCATGCTAAATTTCTCAAAATGATGTGTACTTTTAAAAAACAAACAAAAAGAATCATTATCTTATCAAATGAACTCTTATTTCCTTAAAGATTGATTTCTGCCTTGAAGAATATCACCACAAATTTTACTAGTAGCTACTGGCTTCTTGGCTCATAGCAGTTTCCAATACAGAAAGAAATGTGGATGTAATACAAACGCATACTTCACCCTAATCTTACATAGAAAGCAGATGGTATTACGTGCAAAAAGATGATACTGAACAAAGGCACCAGCTCTATTTGGTTGTGAGGGAAGCAAAAGTGATTGAAAAGGACCTATACTGAAACATAGCCCTAAAACTTATTTATAAAGGTCAATTTTAGAATGCCTTGTCGCACCTATTACATCATTCTCTGGGGTCTACACTTGTTAGGACTCTTAGACTATGGCATCTCCCAGGTTCTGGATCCAGGGAATCCCCAAGTGAAATGCCAATGACTGTGAGAGGTCTTGACTTTGTTCTTAGTGAAATGTTGCACCTATCTACTAACGTCTGGAAAGCAGATGTTTTGTATAGACTCTCACATGTGACACAGCACTGAAAATTCCTGTTGTATAGGGCTATCAGCAGACCTTAGGGGGACTCCTGACATGATGCTCTCAGAAATGACCATCTGAACTCATGGAGCTCCCTTGAACTGGGAAAACCAAGTGAGAGCTGTCTTGGGCAATGAGTATCAGATAGTATCTTTAATGATTCTTAATCTGTTAGTTTCTCTTCCTAGTCCTCACCTTGTTAGGAATTCATCTGGATTAGCCTGTAGTTAGGATTTCTAATGCTGTGAAGAGACACCATAAACATTTCAACTATTACAAAGAAACCATTTGGTTGGGCTGGCTTACAGTTTCAGAGGATTATTCCATTATCAACATGGCAAGAAACATAGTGACATTCAAGCAGACATGGTTCTGGAGAAGGAGTTGATCATTCTACATTTTGATCTACAGGTAGCAGAAGGAGACTGTCAGCCACTCTGGGCATAACTTGAGCATAGGAGACATCAAGATCTGCCCCAACAGTGACATACTTCCTCCAATAAGGCAACATTTCCTCATAGTGACACTTGCTATGGGCCAAAATATATGATTCTATAAGAGTCACTCTTATTCAAACCATCACGGTCAGAAACTGATAGACTGACTTTCAAAATGAATGCTTAGATGCTCCAGGAAAAGAAAGTATAATATCACCAAGAGTAATAAAGAAGAAATATCACTGGTTCTTTCCACATAATTAAGACAGAGATGATGTGACTGGTTATAAATTAGTCCCCAAATAACATACTGAACCAATACTGAAACAGATAGGTTTTCTCCTACACTGCTGAAGCCAAAAATGGAGGGTAAGATTTAACAGTCAGTTAAAACAGATCCTAATTTCTCTGTACGTCTTTGCACATGTCCTAATGCCAATCTATACCTGATATCATCAATGGAAGATAAAAGGACAAACAGATTGGCTAGAGTGGTGAAGACAGAACAAAAAGTGCCTATGATTGAAAAGGCATAAAGCTACTGAACTGAGACTAAGTTCAGTAGGAACACTGGAGTAAGCACCATTAGAGTGAAGGTACTTCATCTTGAAGAAAACGCTGATTGCAGCCAGTCACCTTATCACAAGGTGCCACAGTTTTAACATCTAATATCTCTTATTTAAAAACACTAAAGGGCTAACATGCATGGGCCTAAAGTAAGCTCTGCCTCTAAACTGAACAATGATTGATTAGCCCTTCTCAAGTGTTCCATAATTTACAGTGTCTCACATACATGTGGAAACTAAAGAGGATTCCACAGAAGAGTTATAGACAATCTACGTGGACAGAGTGCTTGCATTCTTTGTGGATTTGAGAGCATAAGGGGTCCTTTAATAGCATTCTAAATTTCTAAGAGTTTCCCAGAGGAATCAGGGTAAACCCTTCTCAAATGTCTTTACAGTGAAAGACAGAACAAATGGAGGCAGTTACTAACTGAGATATCCACAGATGAAAATATTTCACAATATAGAATATACACATAAAAAAAGCCTTTAATCTGACCCAAAATCAATTTCCTTAGCATTTTAGGTTAACAAAAATAGTAACCTACCTGTCAAATTTCAAATTCATTTAGTAACCTTCATGCTTACCTAATACTTTGAAACTAAAAATGAACACCTGTGAAGTAACTGTTCTCAGTATTCTCCTGGGAAGAGTGTAAAAGATACCATCAGTGGGAAATCTGTATCCAGCAAAACTGAAGAGGCATGACTTAACTTGAGGACTTTATCCTTAATATAGACCTAAAAGAATACGAAGTCTAATCGTCAAGCACATATATGTCTGGAACATCTCAGAGCAATACCACCTACAATGCCTAAACTTGTAATACCTATAAAAGTCAACCAACACTAGCATGAAACAGTGGTGCTCTTTATGATCAAATCTTCTTCAGCAATGACAATGAGAATTACAGCTACATGCAGCAAGAAGGAATGAGTCTCATGAACAACACTGAGAGGAAGAAGCCAAGCACTTTATAGTATATATTAATGCAAAAGTCATAAACATACAAATCTAAAGGACAGTATTATAAATAACAAAAAATGGTGCCCTTTGGCAATGCAACTGTGCAATCCCGGGATATCCTTGGCTATAGGGTCTAGGAACCCTAGTAATACCAAGATCAAGGAATGCTCACGTTACTTAAATAAAATGCAATGGTATTTGCCTACACTCTACAACCCCTCCCACATACTCTACAGCATTTCTAGAGGACTAATAATCTAGTACAATGCAGACACTATGCATACTTGCCAATATGCATTATCTGGGGAATAATGACAAAAAGAAAAAGTTGTATACATTTAATACAAATGTAATTTTTTCTAATTTTGTATTTTTACTTATTTTTATATAAATGCTAAACTGTGGAGACATAACTTCTTTTCTACATTTTAAGCTTTTTGTTGTTACTTCATTCTTTTGAGGTACTATATATTTTACCTAGGTAACAGTCTAGTTTCATTAAATTTTCATGTATGATGCATAAATACATGTGGGGCCATCAAGTCACTAAAGTTGAATACTGAGTCTATTGCTGAGATGTTGCTATTTTATGTTTAAAGATGGAGCATTTAAGTATAAATAAGATGTTGTTTATATAAAAGTAATTCAGTGAAAGACAATAGGCCAGAGGGTAGCATATGAACTAGATGATGAGTCTATGGAGTTTGGTTAAACTAGTCTCTCCACTACTGTACATTTATAATTTTCATTAAAAGATTTTTAAAAATTATCCTTAGGAAATTATCATCAAGACACATAAGTTTATTTCAAATTAAATGATATGGAAAAGTCCTACTGAAACTAGTGTATCATTTCATACTTCTCTTTTAGAGTTGCTGTAGATGAAACCACGTTCTGAAGTGACAGAATTAAAACTTCATATGTTCTGCAAGCAGCATTTAATGCTTTGCATCATGAAATATTCCTTCCAACCCCATAATTAAAACTCATTATCATTAGAACAAAGGTTCTAGGTGGAGAGATTTTTAAACTATTGGTATTCATCAAACACACAGGCAACACACACACACACACAAAGAGAGAGAGAGAGAGAGAGAGAGAGAGAGAGAGAGAGAGAGAGAGAGAGAGAGAGAATCAATAAGCAACTCATGTCACTAAGCACAAGAGCTTTGTTTAATACTGCGAATAAAATTTTCAAGT
The DNA here is from genome assembly GCF_011064425.1 of Rattus rattus. Classification (NCBI taxonomy): domain Eukaryota; kingdom Metazoa; phylum Chordata; class Mammalia; order Rodentia; family Muridae; genus Rattus; species Rattus rattus. The sequence goes on from NC_046160.1 coordinate 58,590,551, forward strand.
AAGCAAAGTCCACAAAGTTCTGACTCAAAAGCAATTGGGTCCTAAGGAAGACACAAAACCAATTATCTTATAAAATAAAAAGATAACCCAAAACACATTTTACTTTTTTGCCTGTTTGTAAGCACATGCAAATGCTCAATACATATGTATTTACTTAAATTTCTGCTAAAATGTGTTGTCTAGCATGAGTGTTGAGATATCTTTGGTATTTTTCAAATGATTCCATATCTAAAGAAAGAGGCATTTATTAATATGCCTTAAAGGGGAACAATCTTTATGAAAATCTGCGATGACAAGGAATCAGTTAAAACGATATGCCTATTTTCCAACAGATTTGGAGGCTGGAAGTTGAAAGTCAAAGAATCAGCAAGCCATGTTTTCTCTGTCTTTAGGGGAGAAGCAGGTGTTTTGCCCTTTCCAGCTTCTGACAGGTGACTAAATCCCATGACCTGTGGAGCAGTACATTGACCTCCATCTACATCGCAGTCTTCTCTGTGCATGGAAGTCCATGAATTGTGGTGGCAGTACGGTGACCTCCATCTATACCACTGTCTCCTCTATGCATGTGACTCATTCATTACCATATTTCTCTTATGAAGACTCATTTGATGGATCTCATGGCCTAGTGGGGTGGTAATCCAGAGTAATCTCCTCATTCAAATTCAACATTATATGTGTTAAAAGCCAGAGAGATTTCAAATAAATAATTTAATGGTATACATTAAGTCTTTGGACAGAAACCAACCCAAATTCCAAATTCACAAGTGGAAAGAAATAATTATGGTCAGGGAAGAAATTATTGCACTAAAAAGCAAAGGTTCAATGATGTAAAAGGTTCACTCTTTAAAAAGATGAAAAAGATCAACAAACAGCCAAATTAACCAAGGAAAACCCTAATAAAATCATAAATGAAAATCAATGAAATTCAGAAAATCCTTAGAACATATCCTTAAAAATTATATTTCACTTAACTTAGTAAACCTTAAAAAAAGATTAATTTTTAAATTCATATGAGCTATAAAAATTAAAGCAGGATAACAAATAGTTAATTTGAACCTATAAACTACAACAAAATAAAATAAAATAGAAGTCCAAACTAAAAATATCCAGGCCCAGCTTCCAGGACTAAGCCACTACCTAAAGACTATACATGGACTGACCCTGGACTCTGACCTCATAGGTAGCAATGAATATCCTAGTAAGAGCACCAGTGGAAGGGGAACCCTGGGTCCTGCTAAGACTGAACCCCCAGTGAACTAGACTGTTGGGGGGAGGCGGCAAGGGGGGGAGGATGGGGAGGGAATACCCATAAAGAAGGGGAGGAGGGAGGGGATGTTTGCCGAAACCGGGAAAGGAATAACACTTTTCAAATGTATATAAAAAATACTCAAATTAATAAAAAAAAAAAATCCAGGCCCAGCTGGATTTGTTACTGAATGCTACCAGGCCATTAAAGAACCAACTCCATTCTTTTTCGATTATTCTACAAAATACAAAAGAAATACATACAAACTCATTTTTATGATGTCAATATTTCCCTGTTACACAAACATTAAGGAATACAACAACAAAAGACCTAATAACAAAAAGGGAAATTACGAGCCAATCTCCTCAATACATATAGATATAAATATTATCGATAAATATTAATGTATTAATTTCAACAATACACCATTTAACATGCAAAGATGGCTTTATTCCAGAAATGTGAATTCAATAGAAACCAACTAATGAATGAATGAATGTATTCCATAAAAGACTCAAGGATAGAAATCACAAGATAATCTTATTATGGTTTGAATGAGAACTATTCCCCATAGATTCACTGATTTTAATATGTAGTTACCAGGAAGGTGGCATTGTTTGAAAGGATTAGGAGCTGTGGCCTTATTGAAGGAAATGTGTCCCTGGAGTGGGGGGGGTAGCTTTTATTCCAAGCCCAGAGTGTCTCTCTTTCTGCTACTTGTGGATCTGGATGTAGAACTCTCAGCTACTGATCCAGCACCATGGCTGCTGGTGTGTGGGCATGCTTCCCACCATGATGATACTAGAGTAAATGTCTGAAACTGTAAGCAAGCTCCAACAAAATGCTTTCTTTTAGAAGAGTTACTATGGTCATGTGTCTCTTTACAACAACAGAACACTGACCAAGACAGAAGTTAGTACCAGGGAGTAGGGAATTTCTGTGTTAAGACTGTGCTTTTTGTTGATGAATGTGGACTTTGGAACTTTAGATTAGAAAAGCAGATAGCTCAAATCATCTTAGTAGATGTGTGGAAGACAGTGTTGAGGGGAATTTGAACTATAGAGTCCCCAATCAAGAAGTTTCAGAAAGGAAAAATACTAATAAGTAGCCTAAGGACCATTTTTTTTTGTGTGATATTTTGGCAAAGAATGTGGCTGTTTTCTGTCCTTGTCCAAGAAAATCTTCCTGATGCTAGATTGAAGCAGTTTGGATTAATAGTATTGGCAGAGGAGATTTTAAGACAATCTAGTATTGACGCTGCCATGGGGTTATTAGTGGTCACTCTTAAACAGATCTGTAATAAAAAGGAGAAAGCTGAGCAAGGAAAATTTTTCTTTAAAATATGTACAGCATGAGGAGAAAAGGAACACCAGAAGGAATAATAGAGTGAAGTCCAGTGTTCCATTAGATAAAGATTAAAGAAAAGTCTGATGCTAAATAAAATAAAGGAAGTGGTGACCTCATGGCAAAACCCTACCCAGCTAAGCTTCCAACTTGTGGACAGGAATTAAAGAAAAGCTTAAGCAGTGAAGGAAAACTTCAAGAAAAGAAACCTGGTAAAGAAACCTGGTAATTAAAGGAGAGGGCCAACTTCCAGTCTCAGAAAGCAGGAGAACTTGGCAGTGTGGGCCATGTATTTCTGGCTTTAGAGTAAAAGTCCCAAGAAAAGACTTGAGAAATATCCCTCTGAATCTAAGAAAACTTACTGAGACCGGGGGTGTCCCTGTATGGATGTCCAGAGAGATCTTTATGTGAAGCAGTGAAGGTAAACCCTGGGGGGGTTTTGCAATGCCTAGATATTAAGGATTTCAGAGTGGTGGGGTACCTATCTAGGAGAGCAGTTAAGAGGGTATGGGACCAGCCCGAGAGAGAGAAGTGTGCTGTAGTCAACAAAGCTCAAAGCAGTTGGAGATCTACAGAGTACTTTGACATCAGACTGGAGATGCAGAGTCTGTACTTTGCCCTGCTGGTTTCAGGTCTTATCATGGTCTAATGTTTTTCTCACTATGCTCTCCCTCCTCCCTTTCAGAGTTCAGTGTTCTGTACCATTCTATGTGTTGAATATAAGTGATTGCCCTTTTTTTTTTTTAATTTTACTGCAGTTATTGTTAAGGTACTGCCTACTGCCTTGAGTCTTAGAAGAAAATTTCAACTTTAAACTTTGGACCTTTAAACGGTTGAGACTGTGATAGACTATGGTGATGTCTTAAGTTAGACTAAGAATATTTTGAGTTACGATATGACTACAAGGCTATAGGGCTAGATAGTGGAGTGTGATAGGTGTTGAATGAGAATGGTCCCCATAGATTCATAGATTTGAGTACTTGGTCACCAGGGAGTGGCTCTATTTGAAAAGACCAGAGGATGCAGCCATGTTGGAGTAAGCATGTCACTAGGGGTGGGCTTTGAGGTTTCAAAAGGCCCAGAGCCTCTCTCTTCCTGATGCCTGCATACCTGGATGTAGGAATCTCAGCTACTTCCCCAGCATCATGTCTGTCGATGCTTCCCACCACGATGATAATAGACTAAATTTCTGAAACTGTAAGCAAGTCCCAGTTGAGTGCTTTCCTTTGTAAGAGTTACTGTGGTCATGTTTTCTCTTCACGGCAATAAAACACTGACCAAGACATATCTCAATAGATGCATAGATGCTTTTTACAAAACCTAACATCTTTCCATGATAAACCTCAAAAGAGATTAAGGACAAATGGAACTTACCATAATATAGTAAAGTCTACATATAACAAACATAATGCTAACACTGTATTAAATGGGAGGGGCGATCCAAATTACTGCCAGAAAATAAAGTAATAGGGCAAGGGTGTAGATTTCTAAAAACTTATTCTATATGATGCTTGAAGTATTAGCTAGAATAATAAAATAGACAAATAAATAAAGTATACATGTCTTCATTTGCAGATCAATTGTTTTATACACAAGAGATCATAAAGATTTTATCAAGGGCTGTGATATGTCTCAGCTATTGAGAGCATTTGTTAGTTATAACTGGACTGGCATTCAGTTCTTAACCTGGCACCCATGCCAGGTGCCTCATAACTCCATTATAACTCCAACATCAGAGGATCCAACAAGTTATTCTAGCCTCTGCGGACACTTGCATGTTGATTGACACACAAACACACATACATACATATACCACACACAAAGAATAAAATAATCTTAAAAAGATTCCAACAGAAAACTCTTAGGATAGGTATTTTCAGAAAATTAACATAACAAAATAGTAGTTTTCCTATTTACCAATAAGAAACATGCTGAAGAAATTAAGGAAACGATCCCATTTACAGTTGCCTCAAAACAAAAATCTTAGAATAAGCCTAACTAAGGAAGCGACATAGCTTACAATGAAACCTTTAAAACATTTTAAAAAGAAATTAAAGAAGACATTACAGGATGGAAAGACCTTCCATTCTCATAGATTAGAAGAATATTTTAATAATAGCTATTTTACCAAAATAAATCTATAGGTTTAATACGATACCCATGAAAATTCAAATGCCATTCTTCAAAGAAATGGGGGCTGGGAATCATCTTAAAATTCACATAGACACAAAAGACTCAAGACACACAAAGCAATCCCGAGCCAATATAATACTGCAGGAGTTATCAACATACCTGATTTCAAGCTATACTACAGACCCATAATAACAAAGCCAACATGGTACTGGGATAAATGGTCACTCGGGCTAAATGGTGGTAAGGATGCTTTGAATAATTGATACTAATAGTAGGGATTAACATCTTAAAAATGTGTATAGACCTGACCAAGATGAGAGGCATACAGACCATGTAGAATGTTGCTTGCTAATTTGGAGTTAGAGGGAGGAGACGGTGAAGAGGAAGTAAGAAGAGAGTATAACCCTTTGTGGGAATAGCTTCTTCAGAAAATAATTCTAACCTGTAGAAGTTGAACATTTTCCTGGGCTTTCAAACAAGTTAATAATATACCTTGAGACCATTTAAAACTATGTACCCAATCTATTTCCCTACTATGTGTATACTCAGCCTATTTAAGCTTAACTTGTCTTTAAGAAAACAATATAACTAATCTTACTGTGCCTTGAACTTCCCATGTAATCAGCTTTTACAATATAAGCTAAACATAGTTTTTTCAATCTTATATACTCTTCCATGCCTCTGACCACAGAATCATATGTGGATGCATATGCATTTCTATTTTGTGATAATCGTTCGCTGAACAAGCCACAAGACTGAAAACAATCTAGAAAACAAATAGTTACTCTAAGTCTTAAAAAGCAGCATGTGGATACAGGCAGTTTGGGGTGCTACTCTAGGTGAGTAGGGATCAGTAGCTTCTTCCCTTGTGAACTCTGGTAAAATCTTATTAAGATGAAAGATTTCTCATTACTTTCCCATAGCATGTTTCTTGTACTGCTCAATAACAAAAAGAAAGGTCCTTTGTTAGGGCTAGACAGAGGAGACAAGTGTAAAACTCAAATTGGACTTGCTGTTAGTTAAGTCACTCTAAGGACTACAATCGTTGGTGTGGAACCACCATACTCCCATGATCATTGACTATACTGGGCTGTCCTCTTGCAAGAAGGAGGTGGCTAAGTAGCTGGTAGCTGACTCTTAGAGATGAAAGTGACCAGCACTTTCCCCAGGAAGATAAGCCCACTTATCATCTCAGGAATATGTACATCAAAGCCCCTTGGGGAACTGCTGCAAAAGTGGGAACTCAGGTTCTCATCTCCAGTAGCCACACAAAAACAAGCCATATGTTCCAGTAACCCCAGCACTGACAGATTAAGGAGGTGCTAAGACTTACCTCGTCAAAAACAACAGTGAGTTCCAGGTACAGTTAGCTCAAAGGAACGAGGCAGAAAATGGTACAGAATACCTTATATTGGGTCTTTGCTCATATGCACCCTCCTGATACACCCACACACACCAGGAAGAGAGGGGGAAGAAAAGAGATGTCCTTTAACTAAGGTAACAATATGGGAAATAAAGTGATTTCAAACTTTAACTGTTTTCTAAACAAAGTGAGAGTCCTGGAGCTGCTTTACTTCTGGTCTGGTGTTCCTTGCAGTGAAGTCAGCTTGAATGGTGAGAAAGGGGCAGCAACCATGGAATTGCTCTGCATAATGGAGAGGGATAGATGACCTAAAGGGAAAGGAATTTTTTACTAAGCGGAACTATACACTATTAACAAAAGGAAGACTGCAGAGCAGTGGCCCATGCTATAGTAGTAGCTACTTGGACACTGAGGTAGGAAGACTGTGTGATCCCAGGGGTTGAAAATTTGGCAACAAGTCTAAAAAGGGAAGGAAGGAAGTTCAGGATAGCAGCACATGACTGCAAATCCAGCACTTGGGCAGATCCTGAGAGCTTGCCTGGGAGAACGAGAATAAGCATTAAAGGAAATCATACACACAAGCTGTGCCAGTCCAGTGACTGGCATTTAGCAGACCTTCAATTGCTATAGCTACTGTTGATTGCTCCCATCTGAAAGTTCCTTACTGCTCAACCATTGGTCCACAGAGAATCATGTTGAGTATGGCAGGAAGAGAGAATAACTTTCTTAAGGAGGATGGCTAACAGGGTCACCCAATCACATGCAGTAAAAGACTCATGAGATGCCCACTGGAAGACGTTAGTTGCTATCTATCTCTCTTGACCAGGGAGTCTTGTGTGTTATACCAAAATATCCACAAGGCACTCATGCAACCCCTCTGCGTTTATCCTGCTGAAGCCACTGGGTCTTCCCCTTGATGCGTAAAGGAAAAAACCATCATCTTTTTGTTTGTTTATTCTGTTTCCCAAGCATCTGGCTGCTATGCGTGTACTCTAAGCGTGAGTTCTAGTTTCATTTCTGTTACTGTGATTAGAATACTGAAACCAAAAGCAACATGGGAGGAGAAAGGGCTTATCTGGATCATGAATCAGTTTGCAACCTATTACCGGAGAAAGTTAAAGCAGAAACATAAAGCCTCACACCCACGATCATGAACACATAAATCTTACTCGTTCACTCTCTGCTAGCTTTCTTCTCCCATCTTCCTACATCACTTAACAATCAAAACAATCCCTCACGGACATGCCCTCTGGCCAACCTGACCTAGGCAATTCCTCATTAAGACTCTCTCTCCCAGGTGACAGTTAACACTAACCAGCACAGAATGTCTGTGAGAGAAATTGGTGGCAGGAGCTTTTATCGTCAGCAATGTTTAAGGACACTCAAACGGACATGGCAAAACGGTCTTAGAGCCCAAGCCCTTAGTGGAATCCCTATACCTGGGCATAAGCCGGTGATCAGCAGTAGTACAGCAGTAGGGGTGCTCTTTGGGGCACAGAACATTGGGGAGGTGACCTGGGCATAGGATTCTACTTTCTATAGCAGGTTCCTAGAGACCAGTGCCACCATAGTGAATCAACTTGGCAAATGACAGCTATAACAGCAGCTTCCATTCAATGGTGACCACTAGGTACCAGGAAGAAGGGTAAGATGCAGCACACGTTACCTCTCGTCTCTACAACCACTCCAGACTTAGCCTCAGAGCTCAGGAAACAACACACAAGGGGAAGTAGCCTGTCTCAATGGTATCTGTGCACATGCACACATGTGGTGTCTAAGAATCTGCCTATGGGTGTATGACCCAAAAGCCACACCTACTCCAACAAAGCCATACCTCCTATAGGTACTCCCTATCGGAGCCATTTTTATTCAAACCACCACAGTAGGTGTTTATCTGTCCTCAAGTCTAAGAAAACAAAACCTCACACAAAACAATAAGGCATCTGCCTTGTGGTTGTCTTGACTGGGCAACACAGTTGACATTGCCTTCAAAACCGAAAACTCAACCCTCACTCTCTTGATGGTCAGGTCCAGGCACCCTGGTTGTCAGCAGGTAAGACAGACACAGAGGAGTGGTGTGTGCCCCCACTGCATTCTGCACTTATATATATTGCATTTTAGGCATTAAGCATACTCTTGTGGCCCATCAGATCCCTGAAACTAGCACCACAATCTGCAGGAGTCTAAACTCTTCACCAACTACAGTGTTGACAACTAACTCTGCCTGGGCCAGGAGCTAGTGGTACCCTACAACTTCCACACCAAACCCAGGCCCAAGAAATCTTTACTATCAGGAGAGTAAAGCAGTACATACAAATCGAGCACATTTTGTGACCAGAGCTAGAGAGACAAGGACAAAATGTAACCAGAGTTGGGTACGACCGACACTGGTACAGCACTCAGACCGTCCAGCATACTTAGCCTCCACACATATCCAGCATGATCTAGCTTAAACCCCCACCAGCTTGTCATTGCATTATCTCATGATAGCACTCAAATTTTTAAAATTTTAAAAAATACTCTTTGATTTGGCATTTTTTAGACATGTGTGTAGCTCCAACTGGTCTTACTATGTAGCTCTAACTGACTTGAACTAGACTGTAACTTCTATGCGTTAAGATTATAGGTGCATACGACCATACACCAGTTTCACACTCGGCCTTTATGTATGTGAAAATTGCGGTTTTAAATGACCAACTGGGGTTGGAGATTTAGCTCAGTGGTAGAGCCCTTGCCTAGCAAGCGCAAGGCCCTGGGTTTGGTCCTCAGCTCCAGAAAAAAAAAAAAAATGACCAACTGACTTTGAGTATTTTATAGTTAGAAAGTCCACGTTTCTCTCCACCAACCCTTTTTGCCTTTACAAAGTTCCTCTGTATTTCCTCTGTACTTCCTCTGTACTTCCAGGACTTACTACCAACCCATAAATGGAAGAGTCACAGCCTATGTACACAGAACTCTCACTTGAACCATACTGGGCCACATGTTTCTCCACTCTGGTGCTGTAGGAATGATGGAAGAGATTCACTTCAGGAGCAGCTTATCACTCCTAACTTGCCAACATACACAGACACCTCTATCATTGCAACCCACACAAAACTGGGGAATGATACACTACGAAGTATCAGTCAACAAAGCAAGAATCAGAAGTAACACTTGGATTCAGTATACTTATCTGAATAGTAAATTAAATCTGTGTAATGGTTTCACGTCAAATTTCACTTTTATTATAGAATAATTTGTGATGCTAACTAGTTAACTATACGGTAAAACACTGGATGATTTGTGAAAACCAGGTGTCATAGCCTCTGAAGATTTTTGAGTACCACTGGTCTCTTCCTTCACTAGTGAAAAATTAAAAGTGGTCATGAGGAAATCTAAAGACATTTCTCCCCCTGCTCGTGCCCTGCTATTTCCAGCAAAGACTCAAAGAACACATTAAATAGAGAAAAAGGTTCTTTTCTGCTGCTGACCTCTGTGTCCACCGAGCTATGAGACTTGGGAAGGAAGCAGGTTTGAAACATTATGTCTTGGCAATAAGATCCCAATCATCACAATAGTAAGCAAAGAATATTAATTTGTAAGGCTGGCTATATAGACTATATATATATATATATATATATATATATATATATAGAGAGAGAGAGAGAGAGAGAGAGAGAGACTATATATATATATATATAGAGAGAGAGAGAGAGACTATATATATATATATATATTTTTTTTTTTTAAACCATACAAGCATTGCTTCTGAAACTAAAGGAGTCATTTACTGTGCTCCTGGTGCTAATGAGCCAGTCTATGAAAATGTATAATGCAAAACTCTTTGGCATTAAGTTTTGCTTTTCCAGTACTATTGTCTGTATACACACACACACACACACACACACACACACAGAGAGAGAGAGAGAGAGAGAGAGAGAGAGAGAGAGAGAGAGAGAAAAAAAAAAAAGAAATATAAAGTACATGCAATAGGAGAATCTCATACCAAATAAAAAGTTCTGAGCAAAAAAGCACAATGATCAAGATGTTAAGCCAGGTATTTTTCATGTTGCTTGTACCAAGCCCAAATGTTAGGAAAGCACAGCATGAATGATAATAATTGCTTGATAAATGCAAAAGGTTGGATCCCCTAGAACCACTGCTTTCCAAAGTCACCTTCTACAGGTACAAACCCACAGGGAAATGTGATCATTTGCAGTGACACAGCAGTTCAGAAAGGTGTTACAAACTGTAATATTTCTTGACTAACATTTTAGATCAGGCCCTCTGAGTAGTTAGAGTTTTGAAAGTCCCAGTGAGAGAGAGAGAGAGAGAGAGAGAGAGAGAGAGAGAGAGAGAGAGAGAGAGAGAGGAGAGAGAGAGATTGATTTCAGAATAAAAAGTAGCAGATGGCATGACAGGATGCAGAGGGCCAGCCAGGGGCATCTGAGTAGCAAGTGAGAGCTGGGGAAACAGGCAGAGCAGGGTTGCCCCACCCTGAGTGTCTAAAACTCAGAGAATTAAGTATGAAGTCGAGGATACAGCTCAGTGGCTAGGTGTCTGCCTAACAAACGCAAGGCTCTGATTTGATGCCCAATGCTTAAAAGAAAAGGAAATAAGAGTTTGACCTCAGGGCTACCTCTTATGTTGCTGGAGAAGAGAGAAAAAAAATGGTATTTGTAGCAGTTCCAAACTCCAGTGAAAGAGAGGTTTGTGACTTCCTTTTCTCTTGGGAGAGGTGGCATGTTGGATCTCAGAACACAGCGGTCTCCCTTCATCTCGGTTTTATCTTTCCTTGGTTTCAGTTACCAGTGGTCAACAGCAGTTAAAAGTATTAAATAGAAAATTCCAGAAATAAACTCTGGTTTTCAGTACCTTCTGACAGTACACTGTTAATAATTGTCTATTATTATTCTGTCTATTATTTCTCTGTGTGTTAGTTTCTTAGTTAATTTGTATCATAGGCAGAGCAGCATACACACATAGGGTTTACACATAGTTTCAGGCATGAGCAAGATGCCCTGGAATGTGGCCTGTGGGTGTGGGTGTGGGGGCCACTGTGTTGGAATTTTAGTTCATAAACGTCTAAAGAAGGTTTGCATAGCAACCCTAAAACAAATGATCTATACATGTGCAGTATAACAACCAACAGAAACATAGACTTCTGCAAAAAAAAAAAAAAAAAAAAAAAAAAAGGAAAGGCACTAGTCCCAAGAACTAACTGCCCATCCAGCAACCAAGGACATTGCTGTATCAGCAAAGGAGGAGGCTCCCTCTCCCTTGCATGAATCGATAAGAAGCAAGTCCAGAAAGGAAATGCAGGCTTCCTTTTTTTTAAGATCTGTACAAAAGGCCAAGACGCTTCAGAACTAAATAAATCTCAGCTCGACCTGATAATAACGTACCAAAAGCTGCGTGTGGCGGCATTCAAAACAAACATTAGAACGGAAACAAATAACCGTATCCGCCGGGCTTCAGGAGAGCAGACAACCTGAGGCGAGTTGGCATAGTTTGCTGTGCTTTTGGTGCCAGTGGTCTGCCACCATCTTTTGAAGACACAAGGTGCTAACCACTGTGACCAGCACCCCTTGCGTCTGGATGCTCACCACATCAAGCAGCCATTTCTTCAGTCAGAGGCTTTACCAATTGATGAGCGTCCACTGGCCAGGAATTCTTAGTATAGTAGGCGAGACTCCCAACTCCGAGAACGCTCATCAGGAGTCTGGAACTTTCACTTTATTGTCTTTCACTATGTCATTCAAAAACTTCAAACGTATTCATCAGTTAATGACTAGCTAGGCTGTCTCCAACTTCCGGCTATTACGAAGAGAGAAGAGAAGAGACTGGATGAGCAAGCCTCTGTGTAGGGGGATAGAGAGCCTTTGAGTATCACTTGGGGTAGGTCTACTCCCGGCCTCCCGAGGAACTGCCACACTGATTTCCATAGTAGTTGTACAAGTTTGCACTTCTACTAGCAATGGATGAGGTCCCCCCACCCCTTTCCCGGCATCCTCACTGCTATAAGCTGTCAGTTATTTTATTAATCCTGGCCATTCTGACTTGAGTAAGAAGAAATTTTGAAATAGTTTTTATTCACATTTCCTTTATGGCTAAGGACATTGAACATTTTATTAAGTGTTTCTTAGCCCGACCATTTTCGTTGCATCCTTTGAGGACTCTCTGCTGATTCTGTAGTCAATTTTTAAATGGGGCAATTTGTTTCCTTGATGTTCAGTTTTTTTTTTTTTACTACATTTACACAGTACAATATTAGCCGGCTGTTAAGAGGAATGAAACTAGAAAGTCTGAGGATAAATGGATGGAGCAAGAAGCAATCATCCTGAGTGAGGTAACCCAGACCTAGGAAAGGCAAATGCCTATGTTCTCCTATTTATGGATGTTTTAGGGACATATGCATGTATGTTCTTAGGTTTTAGATATGTTTATATTGACTGAATAACCACAGAAGGTAAGCTAGTACCAGGGTGGAATCAGGGGATCTACCAAGGAAATGGAGATATAATGTTATGAAGAGATGAAAGGCAAACTAGAATAAGATGATTAAATAGGGAGGATTGGAGTACAGTGGAAAGGAAGGCATATGGGGAGGGACAGCTAACACGCTAGGCCTTTGAGAAGCCATATAGAACGCTACCAGCAGAGAGGCTTCCTAATATGTTACATATATATGTAATATATCACACATATATCATATATTGCATACATATCATATATATATACATATATATATATGAATTATATGTTCCTAACCCATAAATAACACAGGCCATTATGAAGGCTAGTAGTTAATCTCCACAACTTGACAGTAGGGCCTTATTGCTGAAGACAACACTTATGTAATTGAACATGGAGAAGTAGAGCTGGCTCCCACCCAGAAACTTCTTTGCTGTTGACTAGCATGCATGGTCCTGGAAGGCACACAGCAGCCGTGGTTATCTGCCCAAGATCAAACCAGGCAACATTCTAGCGTGAGGTGGGTGTTTCATGGCCTCCCACCATTAGCTAAGGAGCTACGGATCACTGATGGTTTCTAGGGGAGAGAGTCAGATTTATAGAATGTGACCCCATACTAGAAGTCATTCTAGTGTACAACTAGAAGCATGTGTACAGCACACATTGGGAGTTGAGGAGTTATTAAATTAAAAAGACAAAAATAAAATGACGCCAGGCTTTCAAAGTACTTCCCCTATGCACTTTCTGGGTCTCCGTGTCCAGAAGGAACTGGCAGAGAAGGACAGAACTGTGTGCTGCTTTTTACAGATGAACTCATATCCTTACAATCCTTAAATCTCACGAGACAGATGCCTCCCTGACCCACAGCTGACCGACGGTGTGTGATAACTATGGAGATCTCTCCTGATGCTCACTTTAGCCACTCAAGTCAACCTCACCTTAAATTCATTCCTTCCTCATCTAATCTGCTCTAGCCAGAGTGAAAAATCAGGTTGGCAAGAGGTGAAATTTAAATTGTTGGAGTTTTTTTCCTTTTCTTTTGCTTAACTGCAGGAGTTCTGTGGTGCTAGGCCAGCTATGCAATCTCCGTGAGCCTTGTTCTTGTTCTTAGAATTAACCTTGGGAATGGCTATGGGTTCTTTGTACACATAGAAATCTAGTATTTGGGGGTGGGGGCGGTAACCCTAAGAAGTTAATTACCTTTTACTTCAGTTGCTTTGTAGGTTCAGGTGCTGTATCTGATAAAATGTCAAAGTATTTTTTTTTTCTTTATTAACTTGAGTATTTCTTATTTACATTTCGATTGTTATTCTCTTTCCCAGTTTCCTGGCCAACATCCCCCAACCCCTCCCTCTCCCCTTCTGTATGGGTGTTCCCCTCCCCATCCTCACCCCATTACCGCCCTCCCCCCAACAATCGTGTTCACTGGGGTTTCAGTCTTAGCAGGGCCAAGGGCTTCCCCTTCAACTGGTGCTCTTACTAGGCTATTCATTGCTACCTATGAGGTTGGAGCCCAGGGTCAGTTCATGTATAGTCTCAAAGTAAATTATTGATTAAATGCACTGTCCTAACATGAAGAACATAAGCATTTTGGTGGTCATTTATTATTTCTCGAATACCTCATCTAACAAAGCCAATAAAAATGACTAATGATTTCCCAATCAGGTAGCCAGACATCAAAGCCCCTCTTTTGCAACATGGTCAGGCCGCAGTCTAAGTATTTGATGCACCTTCTCTTTTTCTGCAAACACTCTCTCAATCACATGTGGCAATACACTTACACATACCCTCACATGTGTGATGAACTCAAACAGCAGCGTAATCCTTACAGATTGAAGCATCTTATGTATATCAAAGAGGACTTGAAGGGGGACAATATTAAATAGCATGAGTATTGTTCTCTGATTGTTAAATACACAAAAATGAATACAATATACTACTTTAAAGGGATTTTAGATGACTTAATTTTAAAACAGTTGCATGTATGAGAGTTCTGTCTACCTATATATGTGTACTATGTGCAAGCAATGCCTGTGGTTGTCAGAAGAGAGCATCAGATCACCCTAGAACTGGATCTGTGAGCCACCAAGTGGGTATGGGAACCTCTGCAAGAGCAGCTAGTGCCCTGACCTCTGAGCACTCTTCAGACCTCAGAATTAGGTTTTGAAATCAATTAATTTTGGTCCAGGGCAAACATGACTAGGAGACAGAGGACTAAAGTTCCGGTCATAGCCTACTACCCTCTAGTACTGCAGGCATTTCCTGTTAGTCATCGACAGTTCCCAGTTTATTCACTTATAAACAATGCATGCAAACCAAGCCTGGTGGTTCATGATTGCACTTGGGGAATAAAACAAATGGATTTTAAGTTTGAGGGCAGCATGAGCTAAATAATGAGACTCAGAGACCAAAAATAAATAAATAAATAAACAAACAAACAAACAAAAACAAAAAAAATAATGTCAAGATCATTATTTCTCATGATATTAATTGGAAAAAAAAATCCAGCCAGAAACAAATGGATCTATTTTAGACAAGAGACCATTAAAGTTATCTTCACAAAGAATATGCAACACCTGGTAGCATTCCTGTTAACATGCTAAAAAAGAGGAAAAAAAATTATAGCTAGAATTCATAGTGAAGAAACATTAAAAAGGGTGAAAGTTAAAAAAAAAATGTCAGAATTTGTACATATTTCACATTGGGATTTTTCCTATCCCCCCTTTTTTGTCTAATGGTATATTACTTGTTTTAAATACACTCATGTGCACATAGGTATGTGTGTTTCATATATTACATGTACGTGAGTGTATGCATACAAAAGTGTGCAGAGACCTTCATAAATCCATCGACTGTAGAAAGAATTCTGATCAGATGTCAGGACTGTGTGGATGATGCTCAGGAGGGCCGCTCTCAGCCTCCAATGTTTCCTTTGTGAAAATAGAAACTTGGATCTTAAGGGAATAGGTATAGACTTGGCATGGCAAATCCATTTCCAAGCTCCCACGGGCTTCACAGAGCAGTGTGGCTTGTTGAGCAGATATGATGAACACTGCATGCAGTCTAACGTGAGAAGTCCACAACCTCAACCACATGGGGTCCACATATGGTAGATTAAAAAATAACTTGTGTTGCGAAGGTGGGTGGAAGTGACAGAAGTTACATCATCATAGAAATTACAACTAAAACACAAAATGTATGCCCCATTTTGATTTCCATAGCCCTCCAGAAGGAAATGGAGACTAGAAACTATTCCCCATTTGGGAGAAGATCTGATATAGTAAGCATCCACTAAATGAGCCTTTATTCTTGATAATACAAAGTCTGCAGGGAAAACACTCAGGCACTTCAAAATTCTGACAAGAGCTTCCCACTGTGGGTCACAATGGAAGCATTTATAAATTGCTCATCTCGGGTGACTCTAAAAGTCTTCAGACAAAAGATACTTCCCTATTTTCTCCTTGGTAACTGGGCCATTGGGTGGAATAAAATCTTCTGCTCAGCAATTTAATGAATGTAAAGGGAACTGAGAGACGGACACCAGCAGCATCTCCTTGTGAGTAACAGCAACTTCTGCAGAGCCAAAGGGAGCCTCAGCTACTCCGATCCATCCTAAACCCCAGTTAGCCCTGAGCACAAGTTTTGCATTATGGAAACCAGAGCGACTCAGCAGGAGTGGGAGAAGGCCCAGCTGCTAAAGCCCACCCCTATTAGAGGCTCACATCTGGTGATCAGAACAGAGCCTAGGAAGCCCAGCAGTGCAGTGCTGAGGTGGACATGGTTGGGAGCACACTTGTGCTTACAGAACAGTAGCCAACTGGCGGGCTGAGCTTCACGGTCCTGGAAAACCTGCCAAGTGCACTGTGCTTCTGGTCATTCGGAGTTTCTTCTGAAAAACTCTGCGTACGGTTTAGCATGACTAATTAAGGCAAAATGTTAATCAACCATAGTGTCTCTCTCTCTCTCTCTCTCTCTCTCTCTCTCTCTCTCTCTCTCTCTCTCACACACACACACACACACACACACACAGTAACAGGAAAGAGTTGAAGAAACATAAACAAGAACCTGAGCTGGCTTTTAAAAGCCGGGCCCCAGGCATCTGTGTCAGCCTCTCCCACTTCTGTTGTTTGGTTAGCGGTGCACTTGTCTGACCTCAGAGAATGTTTTGTTCTATTTTGTTTTAACTTTTCTTTTGATGTAGTGAAGAAAGGTGTAGAAAAATAGCATCTCATGTTTCAGAGACAGGAACCTGATGAACAAAGCTAGTTCTCACTCCCGACATACACAGCAATACATAAATACCCAGAAGGGTCTATCGTTAAGTTTTCAACCCAAATCCCTGAAGCAGAACAGCAACGCATAGGATGCCAGGTAATGACGGACCTTGAGGAGGGAGGTGGGAAATAATTGTGGAGTAAAGAGATTAAAGAGAAGCTGACTTAGGAAGCAAGGATCAGAGTGACTGAGATTGTTGTTGGGTAAACCACAGAAGGGAACGACAGTGACGCTGGAGCAGGGAGGCTCCAAATCTGATCTGCTGTATGACAGTACGTCACGTGATACAAGTTCCGATGTCTGTCACAGGTATAAACTTTAAAACCCCACAGACGAATTAGCATTACCTAACATAAACCTGACACTGTTCAGGTTGAATGGCATCTGTTTGAGGCACTACATAGACACTTCCAGAGCCCAGTTACCTTTCAAACTATCCTCGAGTACAGATAACAAACACTCCCATTTTAAAGATCAGAAAACTGAGCCTCAGCACTTCAACGAAGTCAGGAATGTTTTAACAGACACCAACTGAATGCCTAAGTTGGTGCTCCACAGTATCGGGAGAGGTAGAAATGCAAGTATATGAGAGACTTGAACAATTCACGCCTCTGCCCACAATGTACTGATGAATCCCAGATGATGATGTCTCAACACCACAGCAAAGCACACTATCCTCTTACAGCACAAACTGAGAACCCCCCTCCCCCAAAATAAAGAACCATGTGCATGTTTGACAACAGTCCCTCCTTGGTCAGCTGCTGTTCGGATACCTACAGCTCCTTGCCTTGGTAGCCACAGTGCAGGGGGAACTCTGCTTAGGGCACCCTAGCCACTTGTTCTACCTTTGCAATTAGTGAAAACTAATCAAAACCAACACGAGTGAGTGAGGGAGTCAGCTGTGAAACTGCTCCTGGAAACAGAAGGCTGGGTGGTGGGAGAGTGCACAGATGGCGTTTCCTTTTTAAATGAAATGTTTTGGCATGGGCCTCTGTCAAGAGCTTTCCCTTATTTCCATCTGGTTTGGGTCCTGGAACACACGCAGGAGAGAATGGAAAAAGAAAACTCTGCTGGCGTGCTAAACCACTAGAAAAGCTAACGTGTCTGCCAGTACTTCCTCTGGGTCCCCAGAGACCAGAACATTCAGCTCAAGGAATGTCTTCATGTTGTGTTGAGGGAATGGGAGAGCCCTGTTCTTCAGACCTAGCCCTTTGTTGGAGAAAAATATTTGAAAGTGTGTGTACTTTGGAGCAGAGAGTCTTTCCTGTGTGTGGTCTCACTGCTGTGTTCTCTAGCTGTTCAACTGCATGCAATGCGCTTATCCACTTAGCCCTGGCTGGGCATCTGGAGAGCAGAAATAACAGAAGCTGGGGTGTCAATGAACTGAGACGGAACATATTCACTTCTTGGTTGTCACTTGCTGGGCTCTTCTGCTCGAAGGGGCTTTAGATAAGATAATGATATCACTATTAATTTTCATAAGAAATTATCTAGAGTCATAAGAACATCTAAGATCACTTCTACTATACAAATGAACAAACCAAGTTTGTATATAACCAGGTTACACTGAATTTCTCTGGGAAGTTGGCTTCTGAAACTCAAATATATCTACTAATAGCGCCTTTAAATGTGTATGGGATTAACAGCCTGGCTTACAAATCTTACCATCCAGCCAGAACCGAAAGCATAACCTGTAGGAAACAAGGCAAGGCCAAGAAATGCTCATTGGCTGCTTGAGATAGTGAAGAAGGATGTTTGGTTTTAGAATTCTCACATAACTCTTCTATGTACCAGAAGAAAGCTGAACACAGTCACTAAGGGAATACAAACTATGATCAAACTACCCAGGTTCAAAACCAGGTACTGCTACTCATGGCAATGATCTTAAGCAAGCTAATTCAAGTCTGTCTTCAGTTCCTCACCTAAAAAAAAAATGAGAAAGAGCTATGTCATAGCATTATTGAGAGGGTAGAATGGGTGAAAAGGGGAAAGGAATGGAACCAACGGTTACGACTTTTTGACCAATCATTTCATTATCACAAAGAGAAAAAGTATCAATAAACGTTAGAGAGAAAACTGCAGTCTTATAAAACTAAAAAGACTACAAGAAACATAAGAGAAATAAAATACAAGGGTAACTTTGTCTTGTATTTCATTGATCTCCAAAGTTACTTAACTTTATGGCTGAATTTATATACCAAATCTTCATAATAGAGACGTACCCTGACAAGTCTACACCTGTATAAAAGTCTATTAATCAACACCTTCGACATGAATAGGAAGAAACGGCACATGAAAAAGGAACACTTCTCTCTCACCTGTAAACAGAGAAGAATCCGCCCTTTCAAATACTACCTGAGCTAAGTCAGAGGCCTGTGGATAGGTTAGCACCAGCCTAGACTTTATTGTTTAATGGAAGCACATAAAACTATAAAACTTTACCAGGAAACTTGGGGGAAAACATCTGCATTTTGCAAGTATTAAATGGACTCACAACTAAGGTTGAAACATTTTACTATTTGAGGGGCTTAGACTGTGGACTGTCCACTGGAATATGGGACATAATGACTTATTTGGGGTATTGAATTTTATTTTAAAGAGTACCTTTTAGTTCCCTTCTTTTTTGGTTTCGGGTTAAAGTTAGTGCTAGTGCATCCTAGAAGAGGCCAGTGTTAGTGTTCCTTGAAAGGTTCTGGGGTTACCCCACGGAACACTAGGGTTAACAGGTGCTGAGATTCCGGGCAAGCACACCAGCTTCCATTCTCCTAATCCACAGCCTTCACTGAAACACATCTGCATAAATTACTTCATCAGAGTGTATTCAGAACTTTTTTTAACACGGCAATTTCGTTCTTTCTACAAATCTGTAATAATTTGAGAAGAACGAAGGTTTTCTGTTTTAACAAGATATGTAAAAGAATATGCTAATCACAAAAATTGGTTTCCATGCGTTTCTTCTGCGGGGGCATAGCAGCAGCCAGGGAGAGAGGATATCCATTTATGAATATCAAAGCTAATATCAAATATTATACATAGAAAATTAAAATAGAATTAGGTGAACAGGTTGTAAGGATGAAGTTACAGGATTTCAGCAGAAAACGGAACTGTAAGAACAAAGCGATTTTAATTTAGCATGTTTCAGTTTTAACTAATAGACTGAAACTATTGTGGGGAGATAAGCTGGATCTTCATCTTTTGAATGTATCATTAGTTCCAACCAAGTCTATACCTGAATCAGACAAATAACAAGCCATAAATCCAAACAGCCACCTCCAATAAGCACTCAATATACAACTTCACCTAGCAACGTGGGCGGTGCTATGAGGAACTTGGAACACATCACCTCTAGCTTTGAACAACCTAATGATGGTTTTCACATATCTGTCCATGTGACTGTATGTATTGGTAGTTCATTTCTTTTCACTATTGGGTAAATTCTACTACACAAATATAAAATACTTTGTTTATTCACTCAACGTAGGTGGAGATTTTAATTATCTGGTGTTTTGTTTGTTTGTTTGGTTGGTTGGTTGGTTAGGAATAAAATTTACGACCTCTCATGTGTGAGGTATTTACTAAGTGTGAGGTCTTTACTAAGTACATGGCTGTATAGAGGTGCCGTGATTGGCTCATTTTGTAAGACTTTCATATGAACACTTCTTGTTTTCCTTTGAACATTGCTTGTATTCCTTTGTTCTTTAAGGCAAGTTTTCTCTGTGTAGTTCTGGCTGATCTGGAGGTCATTCTATAAACTAGGCTTGCCTTGAACTCAAGAGACCGATCTGTCTTTGCTCCTCAAGAGCAGGAATTCAGGGTGTATGCCACCATGCCCAGCATATATTCACACATTTAACAATGCCAAAAAAAAAAGTTATCTAGGTGTCCAGTGAGAAACTGTCAAATTCAATCTCCTTGTGAATAAATTGGAATGACTACCTTTTTCCTTCCAAAATAATAGGTAAAAAAACCCAAGATAGACTCTCTCATTTCCTCCTCTTTGGTACATATTGAAAATACTTCCTTATAATATATTACCTCTCTGAAAATAGTAAGCTTTATAGTCACAGACCTCTGGTTCTCACATTATAAATTATGTATGACACTGAGGAAAAAAATCCCATAAACACTAGTTAAGATTCTATATAAATATACCAATGCCTAGAGATGCATATTTTGCAAGCTTCTTTTTTTTCCCTTCATTTTAATGCTTCGCATGCTTAAAGGATGGTCAGAGAATACTGCAAACTTTGCCCTAATGTATATGAAATTTGCCTGTTATAAATGAGTAGCTGGTTTTCATCTACCAAGCTCCCAGGAAGCATAGGCGATTTACACTGAGAGCAGGAAGAGGTCTGTCATCTCTTACACTTGAGAACCTCCCACTGTGGTCACTACAAAGAAGTAGTCTAGAGGAAAAGGGAAAAAATGGAGACTGTTTGCATTGCTAATAAGACTACTATTCCTCTCCCTGAACGCCACCCACCCACAACCCACTTCAAAACATGGAAGCCCTTTCTTCCAGACCTGCATATTTATATTTTTCTTTTTGCCTTCTTCATAGTTTTTAATTATGTGCATTTTTTAAGAGCAATTATTAGCCACAGTAAGCCAGCTAACTTGCATATTTGTTTTGTTTTAAGTGTATCCTCAGCACCTAGAACACTTGGCACATAAAAGATAAAAAGATATTGATTAACTTGTTAGTTAAAACGTTAGATTATCAGGACTGATATGTCTCCAAGCTGTACATAATAAAAAAAAAAAATAGAGGTAGCTGTTACTTTGTTTTTATAAGAAAAAAAGCATAAAGCAACAAATGTGATTGTGTCAAGGCTACCTGGTCCTTTTCCGCCCTGCTTTTCTTTCTACTGTCCACCATCCTGTGGGATCTACTTTATGTACCCTGTCACAATTAAAAAAAAAAAAAGATGAGCATGAAGATTTCCAGAACAACAGACTTTCCTCCATTAGAATATGGGGGGGGGCACTCTTGTCACTTCTGACCCAAAGGCCTTGGTAATTAACAGGAATGCAGCAGCTCAAAAACCCAGGTCTCTAACTCCATGAGAGGTTATGCAGCTTCCTTTAGATGAAACTGTTAGAATCCCCACTACCACTCTCAGATACTTTTATGATTAGAAATAGGCAGATAATAAGATATGTCAAAAGGCCAGCGAAAATTGTTGTCCTTTATTTATAGGTAGATACCAGGCAAAATTCAACTGCCTCCTGGACCATGCACTTCTCATTCAGTTATGTTTCTGTAAGAAATCTCAGAGCAGTGAAGAGAATCAAGCTTTAAAAAGGTTAGCATTATCATAGGTCTGTGCTCAGGAAAACACAAAACAAGATTATTGGTATATACTTTGTACATTACTGACAAAACAAAACACAAACCTCTAGGTTCCAAATGAAAATATTTTTAAGACATTGATCTTTTCAACAAAATCCTGGGCTAGCATTGAGAAAGACTTCTTCTTGGTTTGAGAGCTTGGGTATGTGATTGAGAGCACTGTCTACTCTCCTGCAAGGCCTGCATTCACCAACACCAGCCACTTGCTGGCTCAGAGAGGTTGGTAACACAAGTTCCAGAAGATCTTCCCCCTCATCACCATCATCATTACATATGCATGTCATATAGACAAACATGTACGGAAAAACTCCCACACCACATAAAATAAAAAGAGAGAAGCAAGCAAACGCAGTCACTGGTTTTTAATTTAGCCCTTTTCAGTCAGTGCTTCACTAAAGAAACACGGGCACCTTCTAACCGTACACAAATTTGGCCAACCTAATCCAAATTTAATAAGAGTAATTTTCCAGGTTGATTCCCTCACCATCTAAGTAAACAGAAGTTCTCTTCTGACAATTATTAAGGCATGCTTAGCAAAGTGCTACACTCTCATTTCAGACTAACCTAAGAGTCTTATAAATTCAGATCTATCCGATGAAGTCACTGATAGCTTGAAATGCATTCTGACTAATCCCAAATTTTCTTGGAAAGCTAAAAATAGGTTTAAAAAATTGAAGTTTTATTCCCAAACCACAACTCAAATGATTTTGTAAAAAAATTGTGGTAAGCTTAGTTTACCCATCCCTATTATGAGAAATATCACACGAGAAATATTACAAATGCCCTTAAGTGCTTAGCTTAGCATCACCCAGAAGCTCATGGGAACCATATCTGGATTTTTATCTCAAAAAAAAAAAAAGAAAAGAAAAAAGAAACCCAACTTGGTTTGTATCCACAGTAAATCCCACAGATCTCCTCTAATCACAAACAGAAAGAAAAACATAATAATCCAACAAAATTCCAAACTTCAAAAAACAGATGGTTATTCTTCACAAGGCAGTGGCTGTCAGGCAAAGCAATGATTTGTGAACGGAACCTTCTTTCTCCTATTCCAGAAAGTACCAGTATCTGTCTCAAGAAAAACTATCGCTAGTTGTTGGCAACAGTCTACCAAAAAATAAATAAATAAATAAATAAATAAAAGTAAAATTTTTAAAAAGTGAAGCTCAGTCTGCTAGTAGGGACAATTATCCAAATACCAAGAAGAGTTCTAAAACAAAACTCCCCGGGGCCGGCACTCCCTCTGAAGGAAAGAACAAATAAGGAAATGCCTGCCAGACTCTGCAGAGACTCTTCCGGGATCGGAAAACTGAACTTGAGCATCTTCCCAGTACAGACAGCTCATCAACAGGGGAGAAGGCACAAGTAAAGGAGAATGAGGGGAGGAGAACAAAGACGACAGGGAAGAGTGGACAGGGAAATGGTACCAAATGAGTGATCCTCCAGATGCCTCAGAATTAACCATCTTAAAACAAATCCCATTACCTGACAGGCAGATATAAGTTAAATATTCGCCTTGACCCCCAGTTGCCAAGAAAGGAATCTTTTTCTTTGTCCTTCTCTTGACTTGGACAGCTCCCAGCATTCTTTCATCAAGAGGTGCAAAAATTTCCTTGCTGATGGCAGACTTGGCACTCATCGTAGAGCCACCCAGGAGGGCACGCAGGGAGTTTTCTGAAGAAAAAGAAAAGGAAAGTTGGAACTGAGGATATTGTAGGGCTTGTGGGAAATGAGCCGCGAGTGTTTACAGGTTTACAGTGCTGTTCAGTTTGCAGGTTAACCTCTAAGTTGCAGAATCATCAAGAGCAAGCTCTTCTTCGCGTTGTACTATCTATAGAGATACAGAGATAAAGGGAGAATGCTTTTCCTACCTGAAATCTCCAACACAAGGTGACGTGAGCAGCAAGCAAAGGGCTGTAGCGGGGTTTGCTAATGTCTACCTCAGCTGTGCCTTCCCCTAACTGGCAACAGTATCATCCTCTTCCTTCTTCACCACTTAGAGTTGAGAAGTCTTTCCACTGTCTAAAAACCCTTAAATCAAGTTCTTTATGCCTCTTCCAAACCTCCTTAAACTTCAGTGTAAATACACTTTCCTAACTGCGTTCGCAGTGGAAATAATTATGTCATCTTCCACATAATAGCCATTTAAGAAAAGGGAGACCATTAATTTTAACACTGCTCAGCTCCATTCAACAGCTAAGCAGCTCTTGTTTATTGGTCTCCTGCAGTGCACTGTTGTCCAGTGTTCTGCACAGACTTCACCATCTGGACGCTTGCCAAGTCTTCCACATTTTCCTTCATCTCCATGAATTTTACATCCATGTCTGACCAGTGCCAGCTTTTTGGAAGTGCTACCCAGCAGTTCTGACTTGATGCCACTGTGGTTAACTGGGAGCAGTTGACCAGCAATGAAAGACATAGAGCAGTCTGCCCCACCCCCCACACTCCCTCCAATACACAAACTGATGAGTCACAGCTCTGACACTGTATTTGGTTTCCCAAAGTTATATTTCCCAGATGATCTTAGTTCTGCTTCTGTTTTTCATGTTCAAGATTAATCTAAACATAAGTCCAGCTCAAGAGTATTAGGTAAATCTACTATATCCCACCATCGTAGTCACAAACAACCTGTGATTCATTACTAACCAATATTTGTTCAGGCAACTTAAAAATTCATAATTAGGCTTCAGGGAGAAAGCTCCCAGTTTGACTGCCAGAAGAAGAAAAAAGAGGCTAGCTGTGCTGGCATGCTCTTGGAAGCCCGGTGCTGTGAAGATGAGGTAAGGGGTTCCCTCAAGTTCCTTGGCCTGCCAGCCTACTCTACTGGTCTACTCTGTGAGCTCTGGGCCAAGGGAGCTGAAAGGAAGAGTACAGAGCCTGAGGAAAGGCATCTGACATTGACCTCTGGCCTCCACACCCTCACACGCATATGCACATGCATGGATACCTGTACACATATGAATATCACATGTACCAACGAGAACTGAAGATGCAGGGAATGCCATTGTCCTCTCACGGGTTGTTTAGAGTGCTGTGAGGTCCTGCATACAGACTGACAGCACTGTACATGCCTTGTCAGTAGCTCAAAGGCTTGGTCACACTACCCTGAAAGTGACCAGTTGATAGAGAAGTCCCCACTATGTGCTACCTTGTGTTTGGTATTAGAAATTCCACAACAAATTAAGATACAGTCTCTGTCCTATAAGGGTTGATGGCAGACCACATCATGAGTTTCACTGGTAGGCCAGTGAGGTGATTCAGTGAGTGAAATCAATTCTGATTGTTAAACAGGTTAATATGTTCAGATCATGCATTCCAATGCCTCGATATATTTTATTAATCTTAAAGGTGGCACATTCTTATTAATGCCTATTTGATATGAATAATGAAATATCTTTTGAACTGTAAAAATCGAATGAATGTAACCATGCATAGCAGAAGATATCTGGAAGAATAATATTCACTTGACTTAGCAAAGTCTCTTTTTTTTTCATGTGCAGACACACACGAATACACAGTCTCTTCTATTAAAGTACACATGCAAGAATGAAGAGTCTTGGGCCTTTCTCTTTTGAAAATCACCACCGGAAGAGTATCGTATTCATTCTAGGCTCAAGTGTTATGGTTTTTTTTTTTTTTGTGTTTCTTTTTCCTTTCCAGAGCTATCTAATGTACTTGGAGATGTATGTTTTCAGTGTCATATTGGGAATGTTAATGTACAGTGGATTACAGGAGAAAATCAGAGCATAAACAGGGTACTGCTTTGCTGTCTTAAATCCAGTTGCACATCTGAATTCACTAAATCAGAATCTTATAAACAGTATTCTAAACAGCTCTCCAACTCATTCTCAGGTTGCCATGCAATCATCTGGCCACCAAGTTTAAAAGTCATTACCTTATGCAAAACTAAAACCCCCAACCAGAAAGTTAGCAATTGCTAGAGAAGGGATCATTTCGGAAGAAGGAACATATGCACATGGATAAAAAATGGGTCGGATGAACACGTTACATCAGTTAGCATATTCTTCCATGTAACTCAACAAATACTTTCAACCAGAATTTCTCTCTGGTAGGAACTGAAAGAAACCAGTTAGGACATGAAAACATTCCAAGTTTTAAAGTACAGCGACTACAAGCTCAATGAGGTACTACTGGTATGAATAAGCCTAGAAGAATCTTGGCTTGGGGTGGGGATTAGGGGCGCAGCACTAACACCGAATATCAAGAATCTAAACTTGAGGTCTCACAAGATTTACAAATGTAAAAACTGAATTAATAAGATACATAAAGTATTTGAACAGTTCTCTTAAAGGAACCACACACTTCTATAAGAAGAAAAAAAAAGTTACAGAAAGAAAAAAAAGATTAAAAAGAAGAAAAAAGCTTTCTCTAGCCTGTCAGGAAAGTATTTGATAAGACAGAGAGGGAGGTTCCAACTGGACTTTATACCTGTCACCGCTGGGTCTACATCAGAGATCCAGGGGCTCAAGGCCCAAGGCCTGAGACTTGTTCACCTGCGCATATCTTCAGCTTCTTCTGCTCTACAAAGGGGGGTTGGAGTCATTCTTTTTAGTGGGTATGGTGTCCCCTGTACTTAATGACTCACTTGTTAAGCAAACTAGCGAAACTTTTCCATGAGCAGAAGCCCATAGCAGGCGTTCTGCACAGCACTAGTAAGGAGTCCCTAAGCAGCTACAGCCCTTCATGAATTTACAAAGCACTTACACATTCAATCCCAAATGTAGGTCAGGACAGCTGCTGAATGTATCCTCTCCTGGCTACAAGTAAGAATCATTAGATATGTCTTTTTATAATGGTACATTTTTCCATTTTTATCCAACTCCTTTTGGGCTACAGATTATGGGATAGTGTTAAAATTGTTTCTCATAGGCATAGTATTTAAGTGGAAAACCTTTCAACCAGAAGCTTGACTATTAGAGAAAGGTATATAATATAATACAGACACATGCTTATCTGAGGTTCATCTCAAAAGCAACAACACATTATGGATGCTATAACAATCATAAATTTTCATTGCTTATATAGAGAAGAGCTGGATCCCATCTACCCAGTGGATTATTACATAATTTTTTAAATCAGGGCCATGCATATAGGATAGGAACTCAGATTCTTGGAACTGCCATAAGTAAGGGTGGCAGCCCCCTTATAATTCCAACCTCAGAAGGCTGAGACAGGGGGATTCCCAGAGCAACCTGGCTTATGAGAATAACCTGATCAGTGAGCTGAGAGCTCCTCCTCTTTAAATAAGGTGCAAGATAATTCCCTATGTGCAAACCCATCCATGTTCACATGTACCCATACATGCTACACATGCTACACATACACACCACATATGCATGAGAATGGGAAGAAAATGAAAAAGACTCCTAGATATTGATTTGGAAAAAAGGAGCAAGAAATAATGCAGAGTGAAGTTAAGGAGGCCAGAGAACAGAGAACAGAAATGCGCTTCTTGATGGATAACTGCACTTGTATTCTTTTTGTTGCTTTTGCTCTAGTTTGGTTCTTGCTCTTGCTCATGCTTTTTCTCCCTCTCTTGCTCTGTTCTGTTCTGAACAGGGTCTCTGTGAAGCCTTGGCTTTCCCAGATCTTACTCTGTGTAGACCAGGCTAAATCTGAACTCATGGAGAACCACCTGCCTCTGCCTACTAAAAGCTAGGAGTAAAGGTGTCTGTCATCATGCCTGGCATACTTACAAACTTACACAAGAAAAATGTCTAGAACCAAGTTTGCCCTTAAGTCCATATCATTATTTGAACTCAAAATTAAGAAAATAAGGTAGGAAATCTTCCTCCTCTCCTCATTGTCACCAAGCTAAAATGTTGTAATGTCAGCCCTACCCTCCTTCTAACCTGAAAACCATAAAAATCCACTTCACTGAGATCCGATGATTACACTTGCTCTAATTCCAGTCAACAACAAACCAGAGAGGACAGTGAATGCTATCGGTCATTGTGGGGCTGAAAGACTGTCATTAGAGGAGGGAGGACACATTCCTCTGTGGAGCAGCAGCCCCTGCCTAGCCACTGCCTAGAGAGAAGAGTAACAGTCACATGTCAGCTTACGTTTACACCTTTGGACAGGGTAAACACAAGACCACTGACCTTAGACTGCTAATTTGTGAGTCCTGGCTTTCTTTTCCCTACGTAAATAATCTCCTCTGTAGGAGACATCATGTACACGGGATTCTCTGTGCCTGTGATCCAGTCTACTTCAGTTACAGACATACATTATTTTCATCTCCTCTTTCCTTGTTTCCTTGTTGACCAAGTCCATCCTTTATATTGGTTTGATATTCAAAAACAAATCCTGTTCTGCCACAGAGCTGGTTTATGAGTTTATTTACATTGCCCTTGTATTTGTAATTTACCACATCTTGACATTAACAAACAGAATGACAAACCAGTATGTAAAATATAATAATAATAATACTGATACCAATACTACTAATAATATAACAACAACAACAACACCTTTGGTTTGAGACCATCACCCACAGGAGGAAGCACGGGCAGTGGCCAAGCCAATTCCTCTCATGTTCAAACGCAGAGCAAACGACACAGGGTGGATGCTACACACAGGCAAACATCGAAATTATTTGCTACGTTCAGCATCCTTGATGAATTACTGTTTTTAACTCACATAAAAAAATATGAAAAGGACAAAGTGGTGAGGTATACATTAAACATACACACACACACACACACACACACACACACACACAAGGGGAAGGATTTTTCAGCAAGCATAAGATTATCCTTTACAACAGATAGTGATTTGAATTTTAGGAAATTTTTTAAGTTTTCTCAACTAAGCAAACAATTTCAAAACAGCTAGATTATAACACTAAAAAGCAAACCTGCAGAGTGAACTTTCAGTTTTTAAGTATTTGAGATCTCTAAATACTTAAAATATAGATGAAACCAGTATGTTTTCAACTACTCTCCAATTACTATTAAGCTTCTTCAAAATAATCTCTAATTCCCACTATCAGGTTGAAATCAGTACTCCTGTATGAATATCTGACTTGGGGGAAATTCCCAAATTATCCTTTGGGTGAGACTTACGATGCCTTATGCAGTTGCTATATCATCCAGAAACCCTGTGCTAGTGAAAGC
This sequence comes from Rattus rattus, assembly GCF_011064425.1. NCBI lineage: Eukaryota > Metazoa > Chordata > Mammalia > Rodentia > Muridae > Rattus > Rattus rattus. The sequence continues at coordinate 58,619,857 of NC_046160.1, forward strand.
TTCCATGGCAGAGGGCAGCACATAAACAATGATACTTCACGGGCCCATCTCATGGACACTTAACAGAGTGGTTTAAAAAGCAAGGTTCTATAGCTTTCAATACCTCCATTTCCTAAGTGAAACATAAAGTTAGGTTCATTAATACTTCTGATCTCATCCTCTGGCCAAGTACTTAATTCCAGACACAACTGGAATTAATTCCAGAGGTCAGCTTCATGATTTTGCCCCCGTGCAGTTCAATGAGAATGCCAATAGAAATGTTTCAGCTCCCACAAGCACCTTTCCATGTCACTGCTTCAAATTCCACCATTAGAAGCACAAATGGGAATTTTGTATTCAAAAAGCCTTATAGATACATTTATATATGGGGACAGGAACCTGTTCTACAGATGAGGAAAGTAGGTGATTAAAGAAACTATTGTAGATCCCAGAGCTTCTCAATAGCAAACAGGGATTTGAACCTAGAAAATATAATCCCAGAAGAACGGCTGCTCCTCTGGACCATCTTATATTAAAGGAAGGAAAGGGAAGGCAGAGGCAGGAACATATTCTAAGTAAATAAAAACAAGATTCATTATTTTGTAATTTTTCCTCTGGTCAGTTTGTTTTCTGATGAAGAAGATGTTTTTCCCTTGCCCAGCAACTAGAAAAGTGATAAATTGTGCTATGGCCATCCCTTGATGCTGTGAACTTGTCCTGAAAGGCTTTGTAGCTTTGTTGGCAAAGGCCATCACATGGTGTCATTAACATAACCTATATTCTTTCCACGAGTTAAACTGAGGACTTGGTAACATCGGGTAAACTGCAATAGATGCCCATCTCCAGAAAGAGGACTCAGAGCAGTCCAAGAATGGAAATGGGTGAGAATTCTGAACACTTGTGAAAAAAAATTCCAGGAAAACAAGACGAGTCTTGTGACCTGTTTCTTCCAAGCACAGACTATTCCTTAGAATGTGTTTTTGTGCTCCTCCCAGGTATAGTGGACGGAAGTGAGTTTACTTCAGTTGTTATTCACGTGCCTCTATGGAAAAACTTTATTTTGCCATGTGTGGCTTGTCCTTGTGCTTATAAACTTTACTCCGGTGACTCTTCTTAACCCTCCAAGCATAAATTGTCTGATGCTCCGAATAAAGCTGGCTACTGCATGAGACTGGAGTCCCTTTCATTATTAAGCTCTGCTCTCCAAGGTTCATGCTACCAACTAGCTCGGCAACAGAGGGAAATGCCCAGGGAGCTTCATAGCAAAGCAATCTGCCACCCTTCTTTGGACTCCAACCAGCCTGAGAAGATCTTGAATGGTGGCTCTGAGGCAGTTTTATAAAACCTGTAGGTTATTTTTCCACACCAGAAAAGGTTTAACTCTGAACGACACTCATTTCTGCTGGTTCTCAAGGGGAACTCCACTTTCCACTCCTTTGTTGTACTGTCCAACTGGCATTTCAAAGGCACAACTTTGACCCTCTTAGTTGTCATCCCTCACACAGTCTATACCTTCTGTTTTCTTCTGTGGTGCTTCAAGCAACCGCAGCTTGCCAGTAGCAATGCCCCAGGCTTCAAAAGCTACTCCACAGGGGCATTCCATACATTTTGCTTTACTGAGAAGGCTCTCAGAAAGACTTTCACCAAAGACTCAACAACCACTACCTGACAGATTTTTTTTCTTGGTTCCTACCAGCAACAATTAGACTCTCGGACACACTTTGAGCATCAGGACGCTTCACATTTTACTAGCAGAATCATCTTGTTGACTGTCTATCTCATTCAGTTCTAACTCAGGAGCTTAGTTCCAAAATCACGCATCCAAAGATGCAAGTCAAACTTGCTTCTCTGTCTCTGCTTCACTTCAATGTTCTTCCCAAAAAACCCTGAAAGAAACATGATATGACGGTACAAAACATTACAGCAGTCCCATGATTGTAGATGAAGAGAACAGGTGCATGGTGGAAGAGTAGAGAACAGACAAAAAGAAAGCATGATCCCTCACAGTAGGGATGCTTCTCAGACTCATTCTTTCTCTTGAGCATTGGCACAAAACTTAGTCCTAGCCTCCATCACCTCAATCTCATAGATTCCTAAGACTTGATTTTAAGCCAACACCTCTCTTCCTCTTGAATTTTCACAGTTTATGTTTTCTTTTTTTCCATTGGTTGTTGAGGCCAAAAGTGGAACAGATCCAACTGGAACAGGCTAGGGAGTCCAAGAAGCACAGAATACCTTTGGCCTAGGCCCAACCCATAGATCTCCATGCTGACTGCAGTTAGCAGAAGTCCTTCTACAACCTTGGAGCTCTGAGCTACTGTCAGGTGAATATATCCATTGCAATTCACATGTACATTATCATTCTGGGAATTGACACTTTGGCATTGGTAGTCTCCACACTCAGAGCAACATCAGCTGTTGTATGGGCTTCTTGGTACCTATTCCTGGCAAGCAATAAAACAGGAAATAGGAATCAGTCAAGCCCAGTGCTTGTCTTTGAAATGGTACCCTTCAGCCACAATACAAAACAGCACCAGGTGCCTGCAATCTGTAATCAGTGCTCTATTAAAATGCTTTCAGAAAAGGCAGGATTACCCTGATTTCTGCAAGCAGCTGCATGAGGTCCTGCTGGGTAACTGCAGAGTCTTTTACAGGTTCACTAAAGACTCCCCAGAAGCAATGAGCTAGAATAATTAGGATCCTTCTGAAGACTGAAGTGTCTGTGTGGTTGGTATACATAGGTGGGTAGAGATCCAGTTTATGTCTCAGATTATTACAGAATAACCTATAAATCCAGGTCAGACTCAAGGCTCACATGCAAATGCAGACTCTGCCCCATACAATCAGCCATTCTGTCATTCAATGTCAATCCCTTTCAATCAACATGGTTGAGAAAATAACTAACTTCTGACCTAACTAGCCATAACAATTTGATAGTGATGGGGGGGGGCAGGGAAATCTGTCAATGGAATACTATCTAAAATGAACTCAAATAACACAGGTATAAATTTAATGATGGCTCACATTGACAAATTAGAGCGACATTCGAGTCCATGTGATCAAGAAGCTGGGGTCAAGGCATAATGCTTACTTTTCTCCTACTCCAATTTGAGAGTTGATGGAAAGTAAACAGAAGTCTACATTTGTCGTCATCGATCTAAGCCAGTCTAAGCCATTGATCTAAGCCTGTGTCTGCATCTTTGAAAGAGGACAGGGCACTCACTTCACAAGACTCCCTGAAGTACATGGAAATCATCTTCCACCTGAGGTGCCTTGCCCTTGAGTGACAAAGCCAGCATATCACAATCTTGTCTAGCATTTGTCAACACATGTCCCACCACACAATATATTTAATAAAAGCTGTTGCCAAATGGCACCATGTTTCATCTTCCAAATCTGTGATGAAAGAAAGAACATATCATCTCTCCTGGATAGAAAAATGGAAACAATGGGTCCTGCCTCAGCAACCCTGCCCTCTCTCTACTGCTGCTAACCCTCACCTAGGCATATAAATTGCCAGCCTAAAGAGAAAAACAAAGACAAGATACAGCTAAAGTCTACTTCACTGTGAATAGTGACATGGGAAGATACAGAATGGTTGGGACATTTAGAAGAAGAGGAGGAGGAGGAAGAACAGAGAAGGGGGAAGAGGAGGAGGAGAAAATGCATATGCAGATCAAAAGTCAATAAAGTAGACCTTTCTAGAAACTGAAGATTCTGAATAGAATAAGCAGCAAAGACTTTTTCCCTCCAGGGTGTGGCTTTCTAGTAAATATAAAGAGTGTCAACACTAAATGCATGGCTCTCATTCTAAAGGGACTAAGATTTTGAAACATTTGGAATGACCAGGGCCCCAGGAACACATATCAAATGTTTATCATATTTAGGTTACCCCAAACTTCATGTTCTAATGTGGAAGCAATTTATATTTTATAGTTTGACAGAACAAAGTCATAAAGCAAGACAAGTTTAAAATACTTTGTTGGGTACTAGAGAGGCAATTACAGCAAGATGGTAAAAGCTTCTCTATAGACTAATGATGCTATCTGACAACATTTGTAGCTTTGGACTGGTGAAAACCAGTGTGTCTGCTGTCAATAGGTTTTTATGTATTATGTTATTTCTGACACAAAGGTGAGCAAGGAACAGCTGTTCCTGGGACTAAGGCTAGCTCAAGCAAGATAAGGTAGCTCTGGAACTGTTACGTCCCAATCTCTCCACTCTTCTGAGATTCTAATCAATCTCTGCAGACACAGCATCTTCTTGGGACTTGCCATTCATAGAAATAACTAACAAGGCCATAAATTAATACAGTAGCTGAGAAGCTGGCTGGGAAAGGATAAAAAACAGAGTTATTGCCCTTCACTACTAACCATCAGGTTATAAAATCAAATAACGGGGAGTCCAGATCTTCTAATAAGGTATCTACCCAGTCTTAGTAAATATTTTTGTTCCTTTTTAAACTGAGGTAGCAAATTCATCTGGGGACAAGAACTCTCTATCTATCTATCTATCTATCTATCTATCTATCTATCTATCTATCTACCTACCTATCTATCTATCTACCTACCTACCTACATACCTACCTACCTACATCTCTCATCTCTCTCTTCACTCAACATTTTCTGAGGAATTACTATAGTATGGATTCTTTGTAAAGTTTAGAGATCATAGACAAACTAGAAATATTCGAGGAGAAAGACCAGGAAAAAGAGGCAAGCAACAAGATTAAATTAAGAAAAAGAATTCGTTGTTCCTTGGGAAAAGAGACAGATATAGCTTAATCCTTCAGAGACCGGTGGTCAGGAGATACTTAACTCTTTTAAGTAGATCCTGGAAATGTAATTAAAGAAGTTAATCAGGTCCATTTACAAGGGTTACACAGGCAGCTCCACTTCTATTGAAAGCCAGAGGGGATGCCTTAGGAAGGTGTCAGCTCTGTGTGAGTGACCTAGTAGGTCATTTCCTATCAGTGCCTCTACCTGTGATCTATTTGCATGATGGGTATGCCCTGAGAGACATTTCCCAGCCACAGGGAGAATGCAGGGACTACTCTATAGATAAGTTTTGAAAGAGAATCCACAGAAAGTACAAGAGAAAAGAAGCATCATGAAAAAAAGTGAAGTGTCAGACAAACATGATGTCAGTCATTCTTGACTGTCTGTTTGGTACTAAGGATCATTTGAGGCAATCCGAGTGGGAAAATATGTTTAAAAATCATTATCCTATAATAGTATGAGTTCTTGGATTTATTTTCCTGCACGAAGCAAACCAATGAATAACTCATCTCCACTTCTGAAGAAGTTCACTGAAGAGGCAGAGAGCCAAACGGATAAACTGTCTTGGTTTGTGCACATAATAAAATACATATTTTTAAGTAAAACACATTTCTTCAATTTCTCTTGCACTTTAAGGGAATTTGGCAGCCTGAGGCCTGGATCATTCACAGTCCCTACAGTCTTAAATGGATAAGTCACCACTACTTCCAGTCTCTCAGTTCCCACTGAGGCAAGCATCCTTCAGTCAGCCTTCCATGTTTGAATCCTGTTAGCCCTCCAATAACTGGCCCACTCCTTAGTCCTTGAGGATGTGGAACCTGGTAATACACAACAAAGTAAAGAGTATGCAGAACCTTTAAAAGATACATTTTCAGAAAAGTAGATTGGAACTAATTTGAACAAACAGAATCTAAAATACTGATTATTGGTAGAGAGAAGCTGAGATAAGAAACCATTACCTCGAGGTGGATGGGAGTGACCAGAAACATCAAAACAAAAGGAGATTTAGACCGGGATCAAATGACTGAGGTGCATATTTTACATACCAAAGCAGACCTGGTCTCCCAGTTTCCCCAGCATCCCTCAGTCCCTGTGTGCTGCAAGGCGGGGATGGTATACCCACCCTCTATGCAGAACTGTCCAGCCCAGGGGCTGGGCTTCCCCTACCCTAGAAGCTCTTCCTTTGGTCTTTCTTCTCTATCCCTCTCTCTGCCTTTTTCTCTCTCCCTGTGTTCACACCCATATTTTTTCTCTTCCCATTCCCTTCCATCTCCCTCCCTATGGTGACTTCTCTGGCCTAGTTCCTTGGGACCAGTGAATCCACCAATAAAACTACCTTTATATACTTTAATTTGACTTGAATTGGTTCATTTCACCAGCAAAGAATATTTATCAAAAAAAAAAAAAAACCCAACTATTTTTATAGCATAAACATCTTCCATACTGTGGCTAGCTCTCTTCCAACATGTCTGTTGTACTAATAACATGTAGTATACAAATATGAGAGACAAATATGAACACCACGAAATGTGTCATGGGGGCGAGAGGAACGTGGGTATTAGCAGACTCAAGTGTGGCCAACTGGTATAAACTTGTGGAGGAAATTTCAGTTATATTTATAAAACAAGAAAAACTTTTGAAATTGGCACAGCCAGCACAACAGCAAGTCTGCTCAGAAATATTTTTTCCTGAGTAGATCGCTGAATGAGTAGACGAAGATGCATACTCTAGAATGTGTCTCTACTTCATGGGCATTAGAAATACCTGCCTGAGTTGTCCTCTAAGGGGTGGCACCCAACAGCTGAGTAAGGCAGATACAGACACAGCCGAACAGTGAATAAAGCTTGAGGACACTTACGGAAAAATTAGAGGAAGGATTGTGGGCCCTGGAGGGGACAGAACTCCACCAGAAGAATGAGAGTCAAATTGAACCAACAACCAAAGAACATCCATGGGCTGGACGTAGGCCTCTCGACTCAGAAGTGCAGCTTGGCCTTCATGTGGGTACCAAACAACTGAGAAGGGTTATCCTAAAAGCTGTTGTCTGTACATGGGATGTGTTCTACTAGCTGGGCTGCCTTGTCTGGCCTCAAGAAGAGAGGCCTAGCCTTGCAGAGACTTAAAGTGCCAGGGTTGGGAGATACCCATGGTGGGCCACCCACTCAGAGGAGAAGGGGAGAGGAAATGGGGGAAGGATGTTGGGAGGAGGTGACCAGGAGAGGGGCAGTAAGCATGATATAAAGTAAATAAGTAAAAAAACAATAATAGTAAAATTTAAAAGAAAGAAATACCTGTCTAGTGGTTTTCCTCCTGATACCCTAGTTGAAGACTCTGAATAAATGCCTGCATTCCACAGAACCTCGTGTCAAATATGACTTGGTTATGCTTTCCTGCTTCCAGTCAAGCATGTCATTGTGGATCTACTACGTGCCAAGTCTGTGCTAGCAATCTCAGAGAGAAGAAGGACAGCCACCGCATGTGTCACTGTGGCAGTAAAGACTCATTAAGAGAAAACTATCTCTTTCTGGCAGGAGAGTGAAACCTCTGGCCTGGGTAGACACTTAACATTCCAGCTGGGGTGCTCAATGACTGGGCTAAGTGACCACTCCTCAGAGGATGGGTTCATCTTAAGGCATGCTGGGTAAGAATCACTTTAATGAGGTAATCTATTCCTTCCCAGAATTCCTGCCCTTAGCACAGTTGCTTACATAACTCGGCTATACTGTGGCATACATAATGGGTGCTTTTCTGGATGATTCCGAAAAGGGCAACTTTTCTTTTCTTCTTTCTATCCCTCCTCTGAGCATTCTTTCCCTACCACTTAGGGCTTCACTCCTCTAATGCACCCCATTTCTATCATTTTGACAACCTAACACATTATGGCTATTCCCCCCTTTCTCTTCTCTAACAGTTTGACTGCCCTGAGTTTTTTCTTCTAAAATCTAATAAAATTATCCTTGAGTTTCTATTCTAGTCCCTTCTCTGTTTTTTAAATTTTATTAACAAAGCTAAGAAGACTAAAAGCAGACCCCATGTCCTTAGCAGCTCATGAAAAAGGCCCAGTAGCACTGCACTGTCAGGATACTGTGCAGATGGAGTACAGAGCCTGTGGGGAGGTTCTACACAGCCACTGTCATTCACAAGGCCCACTGTCAGTCACAAGGACCACTGTCATTCACAAGGACCACTGTCAGTCACAAGGCCCACTGTCAGTCACAAGGACCACTGTCAGTCACAAGGACCACTGTCAGTCACAAGGACCACTGTCATTCACAAGGACCACTGTCAGTCACCAGGACCACTGTCAATCACAAGGACCACTGTCAGTCACAAGGACCACTGTCAGTCACAAGGACCACTGTCAGTCACAAGGACCACTGTCAGTCACAAGGCCCACTGTCAGTCACAAGGACCACTGTCAGTCACCAGGACCACTGTCAGTCACCAGGACCACTGTCATTCACAAGGACCACTGTCAGTCACAAGGACCACTGTCAGTCACAAGGCCCACTGTCAGTCACAAGGCCCACTGTCAGTCACAAGGACCACTGTCAGTCACCAGGACCACTGTCAGTCACAAGGACCACTGTCATTCACAAGGACCACTGTCAGTCACCAGGGCCACTGTCAATCACAAGGACCACTGTCAGTCACAAGGACCACTGTCAGTCACAAGGACCACTGTCAGTCACAAGGACCACTGTCAGTCACAACCACTGTCAGTCACAAGGACCACTGTCAGTCACAAGTCAGTCACCAGGACCACTGTCATTCACAAGGACCACTGTCAGTCACAAGGCCCACTGTCATTCACCAGGACCACTGTCAGTAACAAGGACCACTGTCAGTAACAAGGACCACTGTCATTCACAAGGCCCACTGTCATTCACAAGGACCACTGTCATTCACCGGGATCACTGGCTTAGAGCCCATGGCTCAGCGACAGGTAAGTGGCATTCTTTCACTCTTGGTATTTTTGATTTGTACCTAGCCATTGTTTGAAAGTCCTGGGAAGCAAATGTCCTAGATTCCTTCGGTTATCTCCAAAATGCCTGTAGGTAGATGAATTAAAACGATGCCAAAGAATCAGGTAAGAGACCACCCACAGTGTACTTAAGCCCCTGTGTGACCTGCCTCCAACTGCACGTCGGTACAAAGTCTGACTGTTCTCTGTGTGTCTCTTCATAAAATAGAAACATCTCTGCGGTTTGAGGAGGGTTCCACAGGGTGAGCCTAACTGACCCACTCCGGCAGAGCTCAGAGGCTATGAGGAGAAAGAGCACAGGGTTATAAATCAGGTATTTGTATTCGCCAAATTAAGATAAATAACCTAGAACCAATTAAGGTTGATAAATCCCCTCCCTGCCACATCTCTGCAAAGGATCGATGACTTAATTAATGTGCAGTCATTTGGTGTTTACTCCTGGACTGGATGCTTCTTGGCTGCACGCCGTGTTATGGTGCTCCGTTATCTGAGAAATGGTTATGCTACTTCCTGCTATTCCCATTCTGACCATCTACCCTAATCTTCCCAATGATGTGCAAACACACAAGCCTCTTGCTGTACTTTGTGAACTACAGGAACCAAGTGATCCAATGTAAGATCCTGGTGATACAGGGCAGAAAATGATATGTTTCATCCTTTTTCTGAGCAGTTAACTTCGAACCCATCTGGAAATTAGCCAAGATAAAAAATAGTCTAGAAATAAGTTCAGTTGTAAAATTGAAGTCCCATAGATACTTATTCTAGCTAAAACAAAATCAAGACGCTCTAATTTCTTAATGAGGCAGTGGGGGGAGGTCTGGTTTGATAGACAACAACTATTGAGATTTCAGTTTACTCTATGTCATGTTATTAAATTATTAAATTACTAAAAAATTCATCTGGAAAACACTACAGAAACCAAAACAACTCCATAGCCAGAATTTAACAAGGAAAGGACACAGACAGACAGAGAGACAAACAGACAGACACACACACACACACACATACACACACACACACACACACACACACACACACACCACCACCACCAACAACAACAACAACAAAAAAAAAAAAAAATTAATGGAAAAGCATAAGAAGAAAGGAAAAGTTGCCCAAGTGTTTCCAAAGTCCCAGATGGGTACACAGCTTCTGAGTCACTCAGAAGGAGCCGTTAACATAGCAGAGAACTCACTTCATGGAAGAGGCAGGCAATGAGCCGGGGAGTAGAGGTTGGGGCTCCTCCAGAAAAGCTAACTATTTCCAGCATTTTCACCTCAGAATCGCAGCAATGGGCTGCTCATTGCCTAGGCCCTGGCTGTGTTTCTATACATAACATATGTGAAGCCAGTGATCGATGTATAGTGCACCTTTCTCATAGCTGCACTGAGGAGGTGAGGTTTCCTCATGCTTGTTAAATGGGCATTAAGGGTCTTCACCACAGCACATGAGGCAAGTTCAACAGAGACATGCATCATTATTCCATGGGCTTCGTTCAATATCTAGTGTCTAGAAAAAGAGATGGTGGAGACAGTTGGAAAAAGCTGTGACAGGGTCTCAATAAGTTGTGCAAACTGGCCTAAAAACTTATTTTTTAGCTCAGGCAAACCTTGAATCATTTTACAGGACCTTATGATCCTTCTGTCCCAGCCACCCAAATGTTACTAGCTGCAATTTCTGGTCTGCACCGTCAATGGCTGCTTCTTGTAAAGAACAGTAAGTATGTGGGGTTACTGTGAGGACAGTGTATATTAGAGAAGATTTAGATGACTGCATGTAGGAAATAATGTATGACATAGGTAGAGAAATGTGATGCTTCAGGAGACCTCAGGTCTCACTCTGTGGTTCTGGAGAATCTGCTCACCTGTTTTATGAACCACACGGGTACTCCTCTCAGGTCTACACTGAGTGGCAGACAAGAGAGCCCTTCAACCAAGAAGAGTCACTCTGTCTACAACGTGGCATCACTTGGAAAAAAATAAGCCAGGCCAATCACATGCTGAATCACACTGCAAGCAAACGTAACTAATCCCACCCATGGGCTATTAACACATCACATTAGTGTCATACACCACAAATCAGGAGTGGGGGCTGAAGGTGTGCTCGGAATTACAATGCAGAAAAAGACTGAAAGGAGACAGGCAAAATTACAGACACAGTTCACCTACAGATGGAAGACTGCGACAGATATGCAGAGGGGGCATGACGTGGGGAGAGAAGGGAATACAAATAACGAACTGATGCTTACATGTAACCGAAGGAATCTACGAGACATGGACACTGAAGGGTACACAAGATAAAATTTGCAAGTATGTGTCTCACTCTCTGTATTTATAGAGAAGGGGCCTACCAGCTGCCCAGGTTAGCTCCTCCACGTCACTGTGAGAACACAGGTTAATATGAATCTGTCATTTGTCATGATTAAGGGATTAATATAAAATACTGACAGCCAGTTCAGAGTTTTCAACACACAAGACTTTCACTGTCTGTCAGATGCTCAGCTAGCCTTGTTTTCATCATCCCCAAAGGCAAGATAAATCCAGTTGGAAGATGTATTAATGCAAGATGACTTTTGTACTTTATGTAAGGGAAAACCAACCAATTCAAGGTTGTAATTCTCACAAACCCAAACCAGAGTAAATACGTTTTTACAATGAAAACGGGCTGGCGAGATGGCTCAGAGGAAAAGAGGATGGCTGTTCTTCCAGAGAACAGGGTTCAAGGCCCAGAACCCACATGAGAGCTTACAACTCTGTGAACCCAGTTCCAGTGGATCTAAACCCTGTTTTTGCCTCCAAACACGAGTCATACATGATGTACAGACATACATGTAAACAGACACTTAAATACATAAAATAACAAAATATGTTTAATTTTTCATATAATGTATTTTTAGCAAATCCCTTTTTCTCTCCTGGTTCTGCCTCGCTCTTCCCACCTCCATAAACATTCAACTTCATGTTCTCTCTCAAACAAGCAAGCAAACAAAGAACAGGAAAAATAATAAGAAAAAGTTCAAAATGAACAAACAAAAATAACAAAGTCAGAAAGATCTCACACACACACACACACACACACACACACACACACACACACACACACACACAGAGTAGCAATATGAAATGGGAAACCCTTGGTGAACCAGAGCACTCCTGATCCTGGAAAGGCCAAAGAGCAACAGAAGAACACAGATGGGGAAACCTTCTCTGTCAACTACGAGGCACGGAGTGCAACAGCTCCATCTTTATTTTTGCTCCTAGTGTTAAGTAAACTTTCTTTTGAGAGACAGGTACTACAGTAACAAGAGGAAAAACGAAGAATCAGGAAGTGACTTCTGCAATCTAAGCAATTTTGCAGATTAGGGCACTAAGGAACGGGGACTGAGGGATTATTTATGCACATTATTATATAAAACATTTATCATACTTCTATTTACTATATTAATATATTACATATTACTACATAAAAGTCTACCTAAAATATCTAAGAATCACATATTCATTTAGAGTCCTTTTCTAGCTGCTTTACTATTCTCTTCTGTTTCAAGTCCTCTCCCCCTCCAGCAAATAACCAAATTCTTAATGCTCCTGGATTCTGCCTTGTACCCCAGATATCTCTACTCATCTTCATTTTTTTGAGTTCACAGATTAAAGAATAAATTCTTTTATTTCTGTATCAACTCCAAATGTTTCTTTGTTATCAACTATGTTGAGTGTGTTTGTGTGTGTGTGTGTGTGTGTGTGTGTGTGTGTGTGTGTGTGTGTGATGTGTTGTGTGAGGATGTGTACAATGCTGTCCATGTAGAGTTCCGAGGATACGGATCCAGCGCAGGTCGCCAGGCTCATGCATTCCCCACCTATTCCTGCTAAGCACATTATGCATCTTTGTATCAGCAAACCACAATACCCACCCCTTAGAAGCAAAGCACGTATATTTCTAAATATGTAGAACTCTTTGCACTGTAAAAGCAATATAAAATGGATAATGAGAAACAAAGGCCAAAATAAGAACCACCCTTCGTGGATAATTGTTAGCAAGCATGCTGTACAATCTTCTAAACTGCTCTCTACAAATATATAATTCACATACAGAGAAAAGGACAGTTTCAGTAGTATATTTGGAAGAACCGCAATTAACTTTACCATTAAATGTGTATATATAACATGTGTATGCAGGTATATGTACAATATATATAAACTTTTGTTTGCAAAAGGAGGAGAGAAGATTTATCCCATTTTTATGTGTACTATGTTATTTCTTTATTCAAATATGTCATTTTATTTGATCATTTTTCTATTTAGTATATATTCATATATTTTAGCTTTTTAGTGATAAAAATGTAAGACAACTACTATGCGTCTATATGAATATTTATATAAAAATTGATACATACTTTCAGTGTTGATAGATATGGCCAATCTCTATAATACAATTTGAGGAGTTGTTTAATTCTTTTTTTTAAGATAGTGTTTCTCTGGATAGCCTTGGCTGGCCTGGAACTAACTCTGTAGAACAGGCTGGCCTGGAACTCAGAGTTCTACCTGTCTGTCCCTGAGTACTGGGATTAAAGGCCTGTGCCACCACTGTCAGATATAATACAAACTTTAATTAACCTCTAGCCTTGGTGTATCCAGTTATTCTTTTCCAGTTCAATATATTTTAGTCTATTTTTTTTTGCTAATCTAATAAGTGAAAGATGACCCGGTATTAAACTTTTCATTTCTTAAGTTATAAGAAGGTGATCATCTTAGTTTTCCAGAAAGAGGAGGTTCTTTTAATCAAAACAAAACAAAACAAAACAAAACAAAAAAACAAAAACAAAAAACAAAAAACAACAACAACAAAAACACTTCAATAATGTCCAAGTTATCTATTCTTATTATAAGTTAGAGATAAAAAAAAATGAGGGCAAAGTCTTTTTTTGTTGTTTAGTTACTGGGTTAAAAATCATAGAAACTTTAGAAATAAAAGAGAAATTGCTCATTGGTTGCTATAGAAACCCTAATTCTACTTAATCTAGAGGAAAACCAAAGCTTTTTTTGTAGTCACCGAGCTCTCTGTCATAGGAAGACTGGTGAGTAGGCACAGGCTGATCTCTAACACAGAATTCTGAAAATGAACAAGGCTGGATTAAAATACTTTGGCCCATTTGTTAAGACTCACACATCTCTACAAATCAACCTGAGTTTACCAGACAGCTACTGCAGGCTTGGCAGACACTGGAGACATAAACACTGCTTGCTGCGATCTTGCCCCTGACCTTGAGGAGTTGCTACTTTAGTTTTTTTTTTTTTTCTCTTTGTAAAACAGAAAGTTATTTGGAGATAACATTACTCTTATCATATAGAAATTCTTCAAAGAATTGTCTTTAAGACATCAGTGTTGCCTGTAATATTTAAAAGGTTAAAAAGTTCAACTTAAGACATTTGTGAAATGGACAGAACCAGTATTGTCTGTAGAGAATATGCCGCCTTTTAGCCTTGGCTATAAATGTTCCTTGCTCTCGCAGTAGTGAACATAAACCCCCTTTTAGTTAATTATTAGTTGGAAGAAGGTTGGTTATTTTTATAATTGATACAGAGCCAAATGCCCTGTAATGAAGGATTCTTGCTAGCCTTGCGTGTCACGGGGTGCAGATCTTAGGTTTCTTTGTCGTCCACCCTGCACATTATCTTCTGGAGAACATAGCAGTCACCGAAGGCAAATACTGTGGCAGAAGAGCCCGTGCCTTCACATTCCTCCTGGGTCGTCTAAAGCATAAACTGTGAACTGAATGGATCTAAATCCTTGCAACTATACCTGAGTTTATACTAATATCAGGACTCTTCCCAAGGCCCTAGGAGGCCTCAGGATTGGGCTGGTGGACAGAATGACCAGGGCATGTTTAGAGGGTTTTCACCTTCATGCTCAAGGATTCCTCATTTCTGTTACCACATTTCTTTTATTTCTAGCACTTTCCTTCTACCTTTTCTTTCAAATTTTATGTCCTTGCTTACAATACCCATTTGTCCTTGTATGTCACTACTGTGTCTATTAGAGCCCTTACTACATCATAGTCTTTTAAATTCTTTATTTGGTAAGCCCAGCATCTACATCAGGACACAATCTGGTTTTATGTTAATAGTTTTCCTTCCTGTGAACGTTTTCCTTACCTTTTGGCCTGCCTCATGTTTTTTTTCCTTGAATGTGACATATGTTAATAGGAAGTGAGGTAACTATACTACTAGTGTAAAGTTATTTTCCTCATATTAAGACAGAGAATAGTACTATCTTTATAGTAAAACATATTTCTGAATTTATCTATACTTATTCTTATTTTTTCCTCATAGCAATTTCAATGAAGATGAAGAGTGACATTATCTTCTACAATAAATACAATCTTCTACAACAAAGACAAAGAGTGACATTACCATCTACAATGAAGTATATTCTTAAACTTATGCATGATTATTCTGTCTAAATATGTACCTTCTCTAGGTCTGTGTCCTAAAATGAACATATACAATCAGTAGACCAGCTTCTTCCCAGACTAGTATTAACATCGCCTGACGCTGCTTAGCTTCCAAGATAAGACAAGGTCAGGTGGGTTCAGGTGGTATCGTCACATACTAGGCTAGCTTCTCAAGTGAACATCTGTGATATAATTTAAACTACTATGAAAGATGGATTCACACCATCTGTTATGGTTAAAAGAGAGCACTAATAATCTATGTATATTTAAAGTTCTCTTTTCTTTTAACCCAGCATACTGATACTGCAAGAGGTTATTCTTTCAAACTATTTCTTGAAAGTAGGTGAGCCAGCCTACTATCACACCATGAATGCAGTGTGTGAGATACAGGGAGTGTTTATTTCCTCCACAAGAGACCATAGAGATTCTGATGTGACAAGACAACCATCTTGAACACAAAAAGTGTTCATTTCCTTTTATTAAATTGGATGATGGATAACATAGTAGTAATTGTATCATGAGATGATTCTTTGCCAAGAAAAGCAAAGCACTGCCGTCAAGAGTCATCCAAGCTATGCATCCAACATCACGTGTTGGACTGGATTAAGACACATCTACCAGGAAATGGAGACAAGGCTCAATGGTTAAGAGCAATTAGTACTCTTGCAGGAGACCCAGGTTCAGTTATTCTGAGGATAACTTATGTTAGAGAATGCCATGCCACTGAGTCCTGGCTTTGTAAGACCTGTTAAAGAAATGATCATATCCTGTCTTCCCAAAGCTGATCCGACTTAAACAAGTCAGCACTGAAATATCGTCTTGCAGATTTCTAAATGTCAAGGTGGAGGAACCAGAGATGTGAACATAATCTTCTGCTTCACTGTCGTCGGGGGAAAGATCAGTAAACTTACAAAAGAAACAAGAACAGGATCACACAAGAAGGTCTAGCCAGTTCCTTTAATGTCATCCCTCATCTGGAATGGAAAGGAAGGTCAACTGTCAAGCATGTGGATGAGAGCCCCACTGTTGCCCAGAAGAACAGGAGTGCTAGCGAGACTGACTGCTAATTGTAAAGGAAAGGGGCCTCTCTTCCTGGAAGACGCCCATCCCCTCCCCCCTTACTGTCTTAAGTCCTATTAAGTTAGCACTCACCTCTGTTATCACAATTAAAATGTGCCCTTCACAAGAAGCCTAACAAGCCCCCAAGGGAAGGATTTTAGCAGTAATTTTATTAGGGAAAGAGGCCTAATTATGGATGTGCCTGAGTTCTTTCTCACAGAACTACCTCAAGAACTACCAGTACACTCAAGACACTGGATCTAAGATACAGACCTCACACCCATTCATTTCCTTTTATTAAAATGGATGATGGATAACATAGTACTTGTATCCTGAGATGATTCTCTACCAAGAAAAATAAAGGACTGCAGTCAAGAGTCATCCAAGCCATGCATCCAGCATCATGTGTTGGACTAGATGAAGACATATCTACCAGGAAATGGAGACAGGGCTCAATGGTCAAGAGCAATTAGTACTCTTGCAGGAGACCCAGGTTCAGTCCCCAGCACCCAAGATGGTGGCTCACTACCCAGAGCTGCAGTTCTAGAGAACCTGATGCCTTTCTATGACCTCAGTGAGTACCACACTCACATGTGCTATACAGACATACACTGAGACCCATAGGAGAAAACAAAATAAATCTATAAAAGAGAAGACATTTACCATAATGCCATCACTTTCCTTTCTTCAACATCATTTTTGGTAAGCCCAGTTAGCGACCAAGGCCAGGTCAGTGTCATAAAAGCAAATGACAAGACAAAAACATCCCACAGGTCTACGGACATAATTTTCAACATGGAAAGAACAATTCACCAAGCATGAGAGTGGAGCAGGAAGTTCCACCAGTATAAGAAAGGTAAGTAGCCAGCTGAGGTAGTAAATGCTTCCAGAGCCACACATAAAACACAGCCCTGGAACGGAGTAGAGAAACAACACAAATACGGCTGAGGTCTGGACCTGCCCATAAAGAATAAATGTGCATCTCAGGATCTCAGGGGAGAGCAATTTAACAGCAATAGGCAATGGGGGCATAAGTGCAAACTTCTAGCGAGCTAAAGGCGAAGACAGCGGCTGATCTCTGAATTATCACTGGCAATCTAGTGATACGTCAAATAAAAGGAGACAAATGTCCACTGACACCACAACTGGCTAGGACTTCCTTGGATCAGATACGCTAATGACCTCCCTCTCTTCTCACTCCTCATATACTCAGCAAAGTCACAACTGGTTCTTCCTAGGCCCAGCTCAACAGGAGAGATAGGCTCCAAAGACTGTCACATCTGCAACATGACCACAGGGGAAGAGAAAGGCAAAGCTGAGTGGAGCTGTATATTGAACTTTGTGGTTGGACATTTAAAGTCAGTAGGGGACAAACCTGATTAGATTAGGACTCAAGAAGAAACCATCGAAGTTAAGGTATCACTTATCCCCTAACGAATCACTTCTTGTTTAAGTAATTTGAACTGAGTATTTATTACTCCACGCTAAGGGGCTCACTTGCTCGTACTGTAGTTAGCTCTTTAAGAGTAGGACCCGCGTTGCTGTCATTTCTAGGCACCCTGGTAGCACCTAGTGCAAGGTCAACAGTAGAACAACTGCGTGAAAGAGGGATATTCAAGCATCAGATTCTTGGAATCTACCCTGGGCCTGTGAATGAGGAGGTAAGCAGGGCAAGAAGCAGAGAGATGGTCAATGTGGAGTATAGTTCACACGCACGCACAGCCTGAGCCTACAAACACCTCCCTCTTGCAAGCCACTGTCTCATTCGCACTGAAACAACTACCTTTAGTAATCTGGTGTAAGGCTACTGAAATGCAGTCTTTGCTTCTCTCGCTGACATCCCATCATCCCGGGAATGGGAAAAAGAAATAACTGACAAAATAAACCCAGAAATGTCTACTATCCCTGCTCTTAAAACATGGGTGGAATAAATGAGACCTTCCTCTTCCTCTCATGGAACCGCAGCTTCAGGCCGTGGGCTATAGCCCACATCATGATAGTTTGCTCAACCATACTGCTGCACAGGACTGCAAAGGACACTGCATGCCTGCTGAGGCTTCAGGTAAACATGGATTTGAGTGAGAAGCTCACAGCCTCTATCGCTGTCCTTCACAGCTTTTCCTTCTACTTAGAAGCTTCTCATTGCCATGCATGTGCATGCATGTGCGCATGTGTTCATGTGTGCATAGTTATGCTTCTGTATAGAAAACCTGGATCCCAACTGTATAATAAATGCCTGAGGAATTAAATACAAATACAGCTGATACTCTGCTTCTGAAGGAAAGAGAAAAATCTGGAATTAGGAGCCAGACCAAAAAGCTACACAGGAAACTCTGCTTGCAACAGGAGCATCCCTGAGGTCATTATCAGGTCCGTGTGTACGACATACTCAGGCCCCAGCTCTCATGTGTTAATAAGCAATAACTGTTCTCTCAAAAAGGACAGCCAAGTGCTAAGTTTTGCCTTGAGACCTTACGTGATTCTGTTTTTACCCAAGATCTAGAAAATCTTAGGCTCAGCACTTTTCGTCTTAGCTTAAATCCCTCGCATCTTAGGCTTGGCACTTTTTAGCAGTGGAAAGGAGTTTTCTTCAGAGCTGTACTTCACAAAGAATGACTATTTCTCTACAGAGGTATTTTACATATTGAACAATGGATAAAAATAACACAGTTAAAATGTAGATGTCCAGGCAACTGGCTAAACACTATTAGATTCATTAGCTCCCCATATGGGCCTCCAAACATACCCAACTTAAATTCATCCTTTGCCAAATGACAAATCAACATATGTCATAGATTCTTACTATCTCTCAGAGGTTAAACTACTCATGTCTGTTCTGCGAATATACCAGCCTACATGTTCCTTTGGCATGTGATTTACTTTGCTTTTCCTCATAATGCCTTTGTGTCTACTATCGTTTATTAATCATGTGCGAAATAAATACTGCCACTTGAGTATTATTATAGTAAGTCCTTTACATGCACCCATGAGTCTTGAAGGAAAACACTTAGCAACATGAGTCACTGTGTAGACAACTTTTATAATTGTAGGTGTGGAGTAAATGCTGGCTGGGCTATTGCCAACAGCAGCGGTCAATCTAAGAACATTAACAACCACAGCATGTGAAGGAAGTGCTTTGTTACCTCATGCCTGTCGGTCTAATTAGAAACCATAATCGGTGCAAGACTGAAAGTCCATCCCCTTCCCTCTCAAGCATACAGTACTGAAAACAGTGCTGGGTACGTTAACTCAGTTAACTTGGTGGAAAGCATGAATGAAACTGGCACAATTATTAGGGTTCTTTCCTCAACATCTGGAGACACCAGTCACAGTGAAGTGACCCTCACAACATCCCAGCATCTTTCACTCCCTTGAACATCTCAGAAGAACAAAGCTGTCTTTTGTACCTCAAAAAGGGCTTCCAGAAACCCAGATTACTGTCTTAATATCCTTACATAAATCAAGAATGGACAATTCTTGGGATAGGACACATTTTTGGTAGCATTTCACCAACAAGAACTACAAGCACAGGTGTGGCTCACTTCAGAAAGCCCTCCCAACATGTCCTCTCCAGGAATCCTCCCCAGGAGTCATCCCTACGGCCTCTGCAAACTTCCCAGGGCCCATCCCAGCACCCACCACATGAAGCCATAGAAAGATGGACAATTACTTTACATTAGGAACAAATCTGTGTCCCATATAAACAGATATTTCAGACATTTGACCTAACCCTGCACATGGTAAATAGTCAGAATTTATTTAAAGAAGAAAAAAAGGCAGTCTCTGTAGAAAGTTCAGCTGTCCATAATTAACCATGAACTTGATAAGATAAATTACTCTGGAATGTTCCAGAAGCATGGGATGTTATTATTCTACAAGCTGTTGTTTTTAGGGCTGTCTCTTTGTTAGATTTTTGGCATATGAAAAAGAATGTCTTTTTGCCAACAGTGATCCTATTTACTTACTCTTTTGTTGTCCCTCAAATATGGTTAAATAACTCTCCCAAAATAGTGATTAAAGACTACAGCTTTAAAATACATTACGCAAAACACTTTGTACTTGTCAAAAGTTTTCATTTAGGCAGAACACTTTAAACTGCCATTAGTCCTTAGAATAGTAAATAGTATCTAGTGATTCATAAAATGGCTTTTAATTGCTAAAAAAAATGATAGTCTAACATCTTCTTTCATACTTTTCTGTTTTCAAGGCTTTTATCAAATATGTTCTGATCATAAGGTCTGTTTCAAGTCTCATTTGTTAACGTCCCCAGCAAAAGCCCCCAACAGAGTCCACCAGTCGGCCTGTGCATCTTAAGTACTAAGCCCACAGATAGTACAGAAAAATCCCGAGACTCATGTACACCAACTTTTAGGAGTTAATGGGCTCAATAGGAAAATTTAAAAACTAGCCCTGGTGATAGCTAGCATCATGTCTCGGTAGTTTGTGGTAACTGACTTAACTTGTGGTGACTGACTTCAGAAGTAGCACACAGCTTAACAAGCAGATACAAGACATGAGGTTAAGTCAGCAAATAACATTTTGAAGTAGAAAATTCTTTTTTTTCCTAGATAGGGTTTCTCTGTGTAGCCCTGGCTGTCCTGGGACTCACTCTGTAGACTAGCCTGGCCTGAAACTCACAGAGATTCTCATGCCTCTGCCTCCCAAGTGCTGAGTTCAAAGACATGCACCATCACAGCTGCCTGAAGTAGAGAATCCTTATCACTACAATGTTTTTATCCTAAAATTTAAACACACGGCTTCAGGTTTCATTTAATTTCAGAAGGACTTTTCTCTTTAAATCTCTTTTGTTTCTGTTGTTGAATGTGATCTTACAGGAATGGCCTGGCCCTCCCACTCCTGAACTCTCAGAATCTGAAAGGACAGATTTTTTTTTTTCTTAAAACACATTATTTGCCTGTAGGAATATTAAATAAAATATTTAAAATTAAAAAAAAATAAAAGAAAGCACTCTAAATCCAGGTGTGGAAGTATACATCTGTTATTCCAGTTCTAAGGAGACTGAGGCAGGAGAATTGGCTGGAATTTGAGGACAACTTGGACTACACAGTAAACACCCTGCAGCCCGTGCTACAGTGAAAGACACTCTAACACCATACTGACCATACGGGTTCCTGGTATGGATGCCAAACATACTCTCTTCATTCCAAATGAGATCTCGCAAAATTGTTTAGAACCAAGTTACAATGCCACCAAGACATATGTGGACATGCTGTGCAGGACATTCTGCTAAAGTCTGAAGAAGGAGCTTCAGATTCCCTCCCCTTCCCATTCTCTGTTTGTAGAAAGAGTGGTGCTCTCCAGAGAGAGATGCTATCTACGCCCTGAAAGACTACAAGCTGCTAGGCAAGGTGTCCCGTAGTCCCTCCAGCATTGTGAAGGCAGGAGGGTCACAATGCATTTGAGGCCAGCACGAATGACAAGGCTCCACCCTGTCTCCAAATAAAACCAAATGGACAAATCAATAATCTTTAGTATGTTCGTCGACTCAGGCATCTATCACTGCAAGTACATTTTATAACACTTTCGGCTTTTATTTGTATTTTCTCATCTACTACAAGTTCCATGGAAGAACCAATGCCGGCTGTTTGATAACTTTGAGATTCCTGAAGACGGTGACTGAGAAACACACTTGGACATGCATGCCTCAGCCCAGTGGGACCGCTACCATAGCAGATTCTATACATTAAGGAATCTCAACCAAGACAGGAACGAAAGCTGTTAGTTATGGCTCACTTTATGATGGACTCTCCCACTTTAAAACAGACTTCTGAACCATTCCAAAACTGTCTCTAATTTATAGGTAACAGTAACAACAACAACAACAACAAAAACAACCCCCCAAATAAAACAAAACAAACAAAAACTGGATGTTTCAATAAAACTCCAGGCAACCTGCCATCAAAATTAGTCCTAATTAAGTACTCTCTTCTCAAGAGAAAAGCAGATTTTAATTCTTAATTCAAATTGCTTAGGTATATTACATACTTAATACTACAAAAAAAATTCACATATATTTATAACCTTTTGGGGGATAGAAGGGGTTTATGGAAGGGGTCTCTCTCTCTCTCTCTCTCTCTCTCTCTCTCTCTCTCTCTGTGTGTGTGTGTGTGTGTGTGTGTGTGTGTGTGTGTGTAGCTTTGACCATCCTGGCACTCAGTATGTATCCTCAAACTCAAAGAGATCCGCCCATGCCTATACTCTGCTGGAATTAAGTGAAGGCATGCACCACCACTGCCTACCACTTTTTTCCTTTTTAAATGAAGCACTTAACTACCTTTAGCATGGCCTAATAGTTAGGACTACACTTCATGGGCACAAAAAAAGAAAAGAAAATCCCCACACACAAAAATCCTTTCAGAATTTTCAGGCTCTGAAGAACAACTTTCCCAGCAGGACACCAAACTTCAGAGAGGTGGGCCATTTTACTTGTGCCCCAAATTCCTGGCATTCCCCAGATAAAGTTATAACTTTATAAAGACACCAATTATCACATACCGCATGTTCTCTGAGTGGTTATGCTCTGTTCAACCAATTTCATATGAATTTGAGTATCTATGTGCATGTAGACATTTCCTGTTTAATTGAGGTGGAAAAGCACTAAGGACGTTGCCTAAGGCAGCACCTCTCCTGGACGTGTGCAGCCTCAAAAAGTCCCGCCAGACCTTCTGGAAGTATGGTTTCTATGGTGACCATAGAAACTGCCCCATGACCCGGGCAAAGAGCAATTAATGTTCACTAGCCAAGATAAGCCACGATAGTGAAACAACACGCTCCTGAATTCAGTGGAACAGAGTAAGACAAAGATTCCCGGGGTCCCAGGAACTGCAAAACCTAGGAGGTTTTAGTATTTACATCTTAGATACATGGGGTGCTGGAGAAATGAGAGGCCAAAATTGAAATCACTATTGGGAGGGGATGGCGTTTAGAATATCAGTATGCTTTCTTACAGGGTTTTGTGCAATTAACTGCAAAACTTAAAAATGAAATGGTTATAAGCTCCACAGTTGAGCAGCCGGTTAGATCCCGGATTCAGAAGTGGAAAATCCATTACTCCATACCCCATGGCCAATGCAGGCTTTCCCTCGGAGCGCTGAAATCTTTGGCTGGGAACGCAAACGAGCTTCTGCTACAGTTTTGATTTCCAGCCGTGATTAGAAAAACCGATTATTGAGAACTGTTTTCCATCATCCCAGGAAGCTTCAGCACACACCCCTCCTTTGTGACTTGTTCTCCTCCTCTGAGTGGCATACAACTTAAGAAGAGGAATATATAATTCTATTCCGTGGACCCCACCCCCAAAGGTTCATGTAGAGCAAAGTGAGCAGTGTTTAAATCTTAACTGTAATCTACCTTAAACTCTGGGATAGTGGTGATCCTATTTCATGAGGGGAAAAAAATGCAGTTCATAAACATCTACCTTCAAATTCCCAAAGGGGGTAAAAAATAGAAAGCTCTCATGAAGGCAAGTGTGGTCACACACTGCTGAGGCAGGGGGATTGTAAGTACAGGCTATTTTGTTCAAAAAAAGAACCAAACAACAAACAGAAAAGGACAAAAACCAGACAAATTATCCTGATACACTTGAAAACTGAATTATAAAAGGGAAAAAAGCTTTGTTTTTTTGGTGGAAGTAGATGATAGCCATTATCCCATACTGTATAAAACTAAGAACTGTTTAACAACAAAGCTAGATTCAAAGCCTCTAGACTTGGGGATTCTTCTCGAGTTCTTCCTGGTTCCCCGGTGGGTCAGCCCAGGAAGCTGAGCAGACAGGTAATGAAGGGGAAGGTTCACCCGTGCACACCTGCTTCTACGAACAGAGGCTCTCCCCACTCACCTCCCCCAGGCTGGTTCTTCCATCAGCTCCAGAAGGAAAGAGAATTTTAGTTTCTTGCCAAGACTGAACATCTGCAAACACTGTATATTCCTAAGGAAGATGCACTACACTTGTAGAAATGGGCTTACTATGTTCTAGAGGAAATGTCCCTCCTAGGTAACAGTTCATAGGGATCTACTTGACAGCTGGGAATAATATACATGCCCTGATTGTTCTACTTAGGAGGAATAATAATAATTTGTTAATAATAAATGTGAAAAAGAAAAATGTTACAAATTTGGCATGGACAACTGTTATGCTTCCCGTATGATTCTAAATAAAACTGATTTAGACCTAACGGTACATTTATTTTCTTTCTTTCTTTCTCTCTTCCTTCCTTTCTCTCTTTTCTTTCTTATTCTGCAACTACATGGACAATCAAGAAAAAGAAGAAAATCTGAAAGTGCAGCTCTTCCTGTGACTGAGAAGCTGCTACAATGAAGAACAAAGTGAGAATGACTCATTCCATGTCAGTTTGATTTTGTTACAGTGTGAGTTTTTGGGCCAGACTGTCAAGGCCGAAATTGCTGATTCGACATTTATTAAATGTATGTGACCTTGGGGGACTGAAGGCTTTCATGGGTTCCTCCCCCACACCATAAAAGACACAGAGCTATAATGCAGTTGAGGTGACAGTTTGAAACTGCCCGGCTGTGCGTCATCAGTAATGTCCACTTACTGTTATGTCCTTCTATGCTTTGGAGCTCCTCTGCTTTCCTTTTTCTTTTCTTTTTTTGTCACTTCAGGAGCAAAACGTTATAATGTTATAATGTTCTAGTTGTTTAGCTTTATCAGTGACTGCTGTTTAAACCTCAACACTTCCATTTCCTTCACTGTAAAATTATTTCTTCTCTAGAAAAACTGAAAGCAGTGTTGGATTCCAGTTTGTTTTTTCTAGCCAGGAATGGCTGCTGTTTCCCAACTTTTCAAGTCTAGAATAACATACCATTCCTGAAATCCTACCAAACCCTAACGATTAGGGACCTAACCTCCAAAATCCTTCATTTGGAGGATATCTCTTATTAAACTAAATCCCCTCCCATATCCTTTGGTGAGAAAATAGATTCAAAACATTAGTGTTTACAAAGATTAGGCTTAGTGAGTTAAGTGGGAAGGGGGTTGGGACCGGAAATGGTGAGGGTAGAGGAAGAAGTGGATGATCCCTGGGATGGAAGGCTGACATATCAGGTAAGACTCTATTTGAAGATCAGAGCTTCTGTGTGAAGCAGCAAGCCATGCTCACCAGCTAAAGTGCTTCCTGTGACTTCTCTGGTAGAAATCTCCTGGGACACCAAAGAACAGCACGTCCAAGGAAGTAACTTCTGAGTCTAAGAACAGAAACGGCCCCCAGCACAGCAACTATGCCCTGGACTGGCTGTGTTTCCCAGGACACGGATTTAGCAGGCAGCTGCAAAGGGCAGACTGGAAGCAGAAGGACTGGGTGCTCCAACAGGAATCAAACTCATCAAGGACTGATTCCAAGCTAGCTACCCAATTGTTCAAATTCAACACGTGTTCTTTCTGCCTCTGCATCCACTCTGAAATTTTTATTCTGTCCAAATATTAATGGTCACACACCACTATAGATACCTCCTCTGGGTAAGGAATCACAGTGGACTTTCCCATACCAACAATACAGTTACATACTGCCTCCAACTCAGCATATCCAGAAAGCACATTTTTTGGCCAATCTCTGTGTGAATGAATGTTCACAGGAAGAAGCAGACTGACTCTTCTGTAAGCCTGGTTGACTTGTTAGAGCTTCAGAGTTGTACAGAATTTGGGATGTTACAGGTCTATAGCTAAGTTTTCTTGAGCTACCTTTTGCCATATAAAAAGCACTTTATTGCCCTCCTCTGTATCTGAACTGATAGCTTTGTGACCCTTGGGTAAATCAAGTGAAAAGTATAGCATCCACCACTAGTTTTTCCAACTAATCAATGAGCTAAGAATACTATGAGATACCATCTGAGGGCTCTAACAGGAATTTGCTTGGCTTTGCTTTAATCAATCTACCCAACATTTCCATCAATTTACTTGAAAGTATCTTGATCTGTGAGCATCTAGCAGAAGGTGATAGAGCAGATCCTCTCCAAGCCTTAGGAGACCTTCAAACTCTCCAAGGTACTGACACAAAGTTTGCTAAGAAGTCCAGATACAGAATAATGTGGCAAACACTAGGTTACCAGAACACAGAATTGAGGCTGTTCATTGGTGTCAGCAACCAGGACTATATCTCTCCTGACACATTCACCTTCCGGCTCTTTCCTTCTTACCACAGCCCTACAGTAGTGATGACTTTTACAGGTGTGCAGTGTGATGTGGTAGGAAAATCCTCCTTCCAGATTAAGGGAGTTGAGTCAATAATCTGCCAATGTAAGTGGATTGGCTTGGTTTGGGATATAGGCACAAATCTCTCTAGGCCCCAGTGTCTTTTTATGAGACATAGCAGAGATGTTTCTAGTCTTAAAGATAATGCTATAAATAAAATAAATACTAAATTTCCATTGAACACTATTTCTGATCAGCCAAACAGTCCTCATAACAAGAGCTACTATAAATTAAGACAGGGTCGCACTGTATTGCTCTGGTTGTCCTAGAACTCACTATGTAGTTCCAGACTGGCCTTGAACTCACAGATGTCAGCCTAACTCTGCCTTCCAAGTGCTGGAATTGAAGGTGTTTGACACTATGCCAGTCTCCTCAATCTTAATCTTAACTAAGACTTTTTAAGAGATCTTAAGAAAGCTAGGATTGCTCCATTGTATTAAACTCACCACTTTCTGTTCTATTAACACCCAGAAACAAGGTTAGGAGGCCTTACCCCTTACCTCTCCATTTTTCAGATTATAAAATGCTTAGTGAAGATGTCCATGAGAACATAACTCCAAGGACACTTATGACCAGACACAACTAAGCATTTTTTTTTAAATCCTAAGGTCAAAGCTGTTAATTGAGCCATTTGGGGAGAAAGGGGAAACTATTACATGAGTAAAACAGAATAGCAGAATGTGGGTGGGTGCAATTTTCATCAACGACTTGGAAGCAATCCTCAAAGAGCTAAAGCCCCAGATTCCAGGTCTGACTGTTGAATACCTCAGGGCAAGCAGACAGGGCACTATCAAGATTACTAACCCTTTGGAGTGGGAGAGATGGCACAGTGGTTAGAAACACATACTGCTCATGCAGGAGACCCGAGTTTGGTTGTCAACACCAATATCAGATAGCTCACAACAGCCTATGACTCAAGGGAGACCCAAATTCTCCCACCTGTGCAAGCACCTAAACTCATGTGCACAAACCTGTACAGAGACACATACAAATGAACGAAATTAAATATAACTTTTAAAAATCTTTTTTAAAAATGTATTAAGTCTTGAGTTGTTTAGAGAAGTGATTCATGCCTTAGTGTGTGGAAAAGAGAAGAAAAGAGAAAAGTATAGTTTTTCACAACCCTAACAAACTATGACTCTACTAAAACTACAACAGTGAATCCCATAAACTACAAATGCAAGAGAATTTAAGAAAGGAAAGATCCAATACCATCTAGATTTCTTTGGGATTCCATTCATTTTTCTTGGGTTTGTGGGTCTGTGCTTTGTTTGGTTGATTCTTTATAAGGGATGAGGTAATGAGACACGAAGGAAGCAAAAAGGTGTAGCAGGATGGAGAAGGACAAAAGCAAATCAAAGGTGGTCATGCAAGATCCTTGAGCAAGAACAAAAAGAGCTCTAATGAGAGCAGCTCGAACTGAACTGCCTGGCAGCAGCAAGGCTTTCCCGAAACATCAAAACACTATGTTCTATAACAGACGCCTTGAGTGCTAAGTACTACCCAACTACCACCAGCACCACTACCATCACCAACACCACCATCACCAACGCCACCATCACCATCACCACCGCCGCCACTACTACCACCACCACCATTATCATCACCACAGCCACCACCACCAACGCCACCAACACCATCACCACCCCTCCATCTCCCTTAGCAACCTCACCCTAAACCGGCGTACACTTCTGTCTTGTGCTTTGTTACTCACTAATTCTTCCAGGCTTATTAATATTCATAATAATATTATAAATATTAAATATTATAAATATTAAATAGTACCTAAAAGACTGCATGAGCAAATTCTTCTATCGATTTTTTTGATGCTAGGTTTTGGCATCCTAATCACATTTTGAGGATTATCATCATACCCCATAGAGGATTTCAGATAATCAGACTTAGAATCATATTATCAAGCTCAACATTCAAGTTCTCGCTCTCTCTTTTTTTTTATTTCCTCTTTTCTTTTCAAACTCCTTTCAAGTAGAAGGAGTGCTGGCGGAGGTGCTTTGTCAGTCAGCAGAGTATTTTGAGCTCCGTTAAATCACAGAGTGGTGGGCTTGCCTGGCATCTGTTACTGGCAAGCCTGATACACTTTACACATGACAACAGATGTCCCCACCATGTCTTCCTACTTACTTTCCGTTCAAAGTGTATCAAGTGAGAGTCACCGGGAGATTCAGCTAAAATTGGCCTGTTCCTGGAGGTTCTGATGCTCTTTCAGTCACCTTCAGAAGCAGCATGGCCAATCAAGTAGCAAACTGTCCCAGTTAACTGAGCTCAAGATGACAAGGTATCATTTAGCGGTATAACATAAAATGATTAAAGACAACATTTTGAAAACATTGTTCCTATTATACACAGCAAAAACAGACAGACAGGAAGACACAAAATCATTTGTATGCGCTCCTCCAAGTGACTCTTCATTGACAACAAGACTCAGGAGGTTTAGGGGAAAGGGAAACAAAGTTCTTAGTAAGCAGTCACCCAACTGCCTCGTTTGAATCCTAATCAGAATCTTTCTTTCTTTCCTAATCTTGGCATCCATGTTGATACTTTCAACATCCAAGTCCAAAGATATTGCGCTCTATTCTTTGACAGCCTCCCCGCCAACAAACCTGCTTCCATGTCCCAGACCACTGCAACCTAAATAACGTCAGTCTCAGCCAGAACACCCTCAGCTTTGGTTTCCTTATGCAAAGCCCTCTCTCCCAGGGATTGACAATTTCTGCCTCACTGGAAGTTTAATTTCATGTCCACTCTTACCCCCTTACTCTCTAAAGGCCATCTCTTGGATGGCACATTTCCCATAACGCTAGTACCAAATGTCCTAAACTTACTTTGCTCACTTTCTGCCCAACTCTAGCATGAGGTAATATCTACTATCTATAGTTCTATGTCTACAGTGGAACACTTGGGTACTAGAGAAAGACACACACAGTATGATAGTGTCACTCAACTTGCATGAGGAGCAGCTGCAAATAAGCTCTGACAGGGCTGGAAAATCCCACCTCTGTCAAACCTCTATCCCTTTGACAGATACACTGACCTGCTCCTAGGACAGTCACCTAGAAAGAAAGCCATTTTTCCAAGCTACGTATCGTTAGTAGGCTAAGGTACATCTACTACTGTTGGGGCTCTGAGATGACCAGGTCCCACAGAGGAGATAAGGAATCGGTGGAGTTCAGGGAAATCTTGCAGCCTGACTGACAGTAAGAATACTTCTTTATTTAATGCAGAACTCAGTAGGCAGGGATAGATTCATGTTGTTCCAAAACATAGATCATATCACCTTTGTCCCTGGACATGTATTTTAACTTCCTCTTGATCATAAGTTTAGTCATCACTGATAAAGAATGACAGAACAGTTATCTTTTACAGCCATTTTCCCTCATCAGCCCCATAACCCAATATGTAAGAATCTTGTGGTTTCAAGAGCATTAAACAGAATGAAAATCTCCAAGCCAGCCTGAGCAGACAGTCATATCCCAAGCAGTAGACTGTTAACTCTTAATGGTCAGAGTGTATGGTAAGAAGAGGCTTTCAGTCTGATCTGCTGCCAACTGCTTACCCACTGACTCTTGTTTACCTGAGTAAACTTTAGGTCTGATTACCTTGTTCCTGAGTAAGTACAGGGGCAGAGGTTCCAAGAATATCTTGGAGCCAGAGCCTCATAAGGAGATCTCTAGAGTCTTTATTTGAGTCACAACCTCCAGGGCACAGGAGGACCTTTAAGTAGGCCAGATAAAAGTGGGAGGGATAGTATGCTCAGGACTTGCCTGGGGAAGCTTGGAAGCAGTACTCCTGAGAGAAGGCGTAAATGATTCATAAGAAAATGTCCATCCATCCAATATCCCAAGTGGTGCAAATATTAAAAGTCCCCAAGCATACAGCATGTGGTGATCATGACAAAAAGGAGAAGCCCACACGACAGCCATTGTATCACTCAGCTCAGCTTTTCTGGATCTTTGTCAAAGACCTGTGCTGGCTCTGTGACTTTCACTGTTCCCATGAGATATGGCTGAGCCACTAGACACATGGGCAGTGCCTGCCGTTCTGCTGCATTCTGCTCCATTCTCATCGAAGGCCAACAACAACTCCATTTGGGTTTGAGAATCCACTTCCTTTTCCCATCAATCATCTCCTTGTTCTTTTGTTTATTTAAGCTATCAATGATACCCCTCCAGTTAGTATTTTAAAATCCTGTGGTTGCTACTCTAGGGTGTCAATTTGAGTATATCTGGAATCAACTAAAATCCAAGCAGCCACACACACCTTTGAGAAACTTTCTTTCACTTGACGTAAGAAGGCCCACCCCAAACTCATGGTTTCTGGTGTGGCCCAGGATGTGGAAGAAGGAAGCTTTGCTTTCTGTCTGGTTGCTCTTACTCTCCACGGCAAGTTCATCTCTCCTACTGCTGAGGCATTTCTTCCCTGGTATTAGAAACTACATTTTTGTAACTCCAACCTAGATGGAAGACCAGCAGCTCTCTAGGATCCTTTGGGTCTTCTTAGGGACTAAGATCGGGACTTCTAGGACATCCAGTTTTGTAGACTAAAGAACCTCCTACTTCTGGGCCTTTCTACTGAGGGAAAGCCATTGTCGGGCTAGTCGGACTACCTCCTGTAAACCACTGTAATAAATTCCCTCTTAATAGGCTATAAATAACTGTTTTTACATATATACAATATACATATACACACACATATACAATGTATACATATATTAATTCTATCAGTTTTGTTCCCTCATAAGAAAGCCCTAGTACACATACCAAATCCTGCATTAAAGCTATCTAACTCAATCAACCTCATGTCCCTAGCTACCTCCCTGGTACAATGGTCCGTTGAAAAGTAGGTTTGTAATCTAAATTAGCCCAAATATAATGGACAGGCTGAGGAATCTCTACAGAGAAACTTCTCATTTGCCTGACTCTGGCAGAACATGAACCAGCAAGTACTTTGATGCTGTAAGATAGACAGAGCTTACTTGAGCAAGGAGACAACAAAGAAGTGGACTCTAGATAGGAAGCCAGGGCTGATTACTCTGAATAAACCCTATAAGCCACAGTGCTCAGTCTTTTAGCTAAACAAGCCGGTATGTTCTCCTTTGGGTGTAACCCAATTGGAACCAAGAGTTCGCTTACTTGCACTAGAAAGAATTTTAATTAATGCAGTTGCCAGAATTTCAAGCTTGTGATTTTTCATATATTAACAATAGCCAGGAGTATTGTATTGGGCTTGTATCATGTAACGCTAAATAGGAGTGCTGGCTCCATTTTATGACAAATCCTACCACTATCCCTGTCATCCTCCCTGCGTCACCTACTTCATTTGGAACCAAAGCCAAAACTTTGTCTAAAGTCCAGAGCCTGAAACCAGAGGACAAAGACTGGCTCGAAAGAACATTTGCTGCTAACAACAGAGAAAACATATTCTGGGCAGCCAAAAAAACTATAAACACACACTGCAGAAACTCATTCAAATATTTTAAAACATTCCACACTCAAAATTAAACAGGTTTGCTGGATGAAGGAGGCTTGTCAACCTCCCCCTATAGTGTTTCTTGTTTCCTAGGTGATCTCACCCAATACTGAATCTTCATCCACCATCTCTACATGAAAATGCCACATTTTGATTTTATTTCTGACTCACAAATTCAACGCCTACTCAACATCTTTACTTGGATGCCTCGAATTCGTCTCCAATTTAATCTATCCAAAATAAAACTCATGACCTTCTGACCAACCCACATCATCACCTACCTAAAGAAGTCCCTGCCTCAGAACTCTTACTACAGATGACAGAGGAATGCAAGGGGACAGCTTGTTACTGGAGTATTACATTACCTCTGGAAAAGAGGTTAAACAGGGAGTCATCATTGGATCCCAACCTGAGTACTGGTTATCACAATCCTCCCCAAAGCATTTAGGACCTCAATAAGAACACTGGAGATTATAAATCAGGACCATGAAAAGATTCTTTTGTATCATAATTACTAACTAATGTTTCAACTTGGAAAGATTGTTTCTTACTAAGTATAATATCAAGTAGAAATTTTTTACTATAAATATATCAATATTTCGCAGATTTTTGGACCCCTTAGATTAGGACCCAAATGACTCAAGTATGGGTTCAATTTCCAGCACCCAGATGACAGCTCGGAACTATCTGTAACTCCAGTTCCAGGGGATCTGACTTCATCAGACATGCATGCAAGCAAAATATCACTATACATAAGATAAAAAATAAATTGTTTTTAATAAAGTAAAGGAAATGAATAACAGAAGTTTTCCTTTTTCTCCTAGGCAGTCCCAGAATACTGCTGCTGTAAGCGGGCTGCCATTAGTGTACTGACAGGTGTGTCAGACAGCCACTACATTACTAACCTCACTGCTAACTCAGTAGGACACAGGTTAACACAAAAACTCACATCTGACTATTTTTAATGCAATCCCCAAAGCAATTGTTATTTATGAAGAATCATTGTTGGGCCTCTAATCAAACTGAAATGTCTTCTGTAATAAATAAACAGGATCCTTTAATGCCTTTTACGTTCCTTTATTTCAGAAATCCCCATTCGGAAAGGTACCAATTTAGGCCTAGTTACTGCACAACATAATGCAAGTCAGATGTGTAAGCTCAATCCTCATCATCATTCTGAGTAAGGGGCCTTTGATTTTAACACGCTAGACTCATTAAAAGGAAAAAAAAAGAACTCTTGCAAAAGCCATGAAACTTACTGCATTAGATCTGAGTAAGACAGCCTTGATTCATGGGACAAATTTCCTTATATATAAATTTGTTTCCATTTTGGACTCTACTCACTCCTTGAGCAGTGTTCTGGATGCCAACGTTGTTCAACAGGAGCACATGAGAAACGTGGCAATGATAATAAGAGAACTGTTTTTGATAAATTTCCCCTTTCTTAGCCCTGCGATGACGTGAGGATGCTGACTAAGAAACAGGCTAGCAAGCTTTTGGTGATGCCTATTGTAAATCTGGCATATACCAAAGGCATATGAAAGTTAAATGGGGTTTGGGGGAGTCTGTGGTCCCATCAAAGGGTATAAAAGACAGACAGGTGGTAGAAGGCCTTTAAACATTCTTAGCTCTTACTTTAAACCTTTTTACATCATGACCAAAGATTGTTGAATTTAAGACCCATTCCATCCAGTTTGCAGATGTGACCTAAGGAAAGGGAGGTCTCAGAGGCTGCATCCTCATTTATTACCCACCCTGCAAGGTGACTACAAAAGAAACTAGATGAAGAGAAGACTATGTTGAAACCCCGAAGCTGAAGACAATTTAAAGTCTCTCTATTGATCCCTGGATGCTGCAATGGCTTCCTCTGATAGTCTCTTATGATGAAGTCAGAGAACTCTCCTAAAATGTGAGTCTAACCAGGCTCAGAGACGCCTTATTACTGAAGGGTGAACCTGCAGAAACTGGCTCCTCTGTATCCTATCTCCAGGTTTACTTTTCAACTGCAACAAACATCCAGTTGCTCCCCAATCATACTCTCTTCCACAATTAGCTTCTGAATTCTTGATAGGATTTCAGGCTGATTGCCCTTTCAAACTCGGGACTCCACAGGTGGCTTTTAAAGCATCTTCCACATTATCCTGTGACTCTGAGCTCCTGCAATCCAAGGAAAGGCAAAGGCTTAGTCTTAGTAGTTGCCACACCTAGGTTCAGGTCCAAAGTATGGCAGCTCAATAGATGTTCCCTGAATGACAGGCAAGGATGATCCATATTTGCACAGCACCAAGTAATGGGAGGAAGGCTGTCAAATAAGGAAAGGACTTAATGGTTCTAGTTAAAATATGGTAGGTATACATCTTTACTCCAACCCTACGAGTCTAGTTGTGTTTTAGAATTCATAATTGTTGGCATTTTAGAAAGGTAATACGATGGGCAACCCTTATGTTCTCAGAAGGGTCAAGATCAGCATCCCAGGATCAAACACATAGCTTGCACCAAATACACATATGATCCCACTAAAGGAGATAAATGAAGGGTTCTCTGTCATTCAAATCACATTTGACTAGTGGGTTCTAAGGACTCTCAGAGCCTTTTGGACTTAGAAATCAGGATCATCATCGTGAATCTCTATTATTTTTTCCATGTACACAGTTTTTCATATATCCCTTCTCCCCTTTGCTCAAAAATCTGTTGCAGCAGAATAGGCCCTATATTTAGATACAAATAAAAGTAGCACACACTCAAGTACCAATAGACAGGTTATAACCTGTCTTAGTTAAGAGATGAGCCAAAAGTGCACTGTGAAGACAAGATTCAGAGTTATGTCCAGACTCTTATAACCACTGGCAATTTCATTAACTTCATAGAACATTAGAAAAAATTAAGAAAATGCTAGGACTTCCCATTAAAGGATCAGGAGAGGGAAACAGTGACACATGGCCCAGAAATGAAAGAGTGACTGGCTGAATACACACGTGCGCGCACACACACACACACACACACACACACACACACACACACACACACACGCAATATTGTTAGAAACTGACTCCTATCACTGCTTCTAAAATATGTCTCCCATTAAAGGAGCAAAGAAATATATGCATAGAAACAAGAGCATCCTTAAGCCAACAGGAAGCTGTCCCAGATCAACTGGACTTATTTCCATATCAAAACAAAATCAGAAATGTACAGGTACAGCTTATGTCAGTCTATGTTCTCTGAAACAACCAGAAAGTCTCCCGTGTAATACCTCATGTGGCAAATTAGAGCCAGGGGAGGGCAGGAGTAAAGCCTGTCCGGGAGAGCAGCAGATACTTTCCTTTCCAATAGCAACACTATATTAGGAGGAAGGGGGGAGAGAATGGGTGTCTTTGTTTGGGATAAATCTTAACACCTGGGCACCCACTCTGTGGTTACCAGAGAATTTAAGGATTTTTATTTATGAGATGAGGAAAATGTTGTCTTGGGTCTTTACAGCAGGAGTCATCTGATTTGATCACACACTAGAGGCCAATAGCATTAATAGCTATCTATGATTTCCTCCAGAGAGACATCATTGAATGCGAGGCGGGGAGCTTATTACCTTGAAAATCTCAGTTAATCCTCACATTAATCATAACCTGTCTGTCTCACAAAGCTATTATTCCTTTCTACATGTAAGAAATTTGCTGCTTCAGAAAAGATCCCAAGTAGCTATGATGTCACCTCTTGTCACCCATTTAGTTTCTACTCTGAAAAAGAATGGCATGTCTCACACTCATTCTCCATAACACACAATTCTATACTCTGCTATACATCGTTTTCAGGAAGCATGAGGCAAAAACAACTCCCTTGTCTATGCTAAAAGTGTATTTTCTTTGTCCCTTCAGTATACTATTCCCACCCAACCCCCTCTACCCAAGGTATGACATGAGTGCTGAAAGCCGCAATGTACAAGTTACCATCTTATTTCCCAAGTTTTCAGTCTGGACACGTAAGCAAATAGTTATACGTGAGGATGAGCTGCATGGCACAGGAGCAATACAGGTCACTGCTGCCTGGAGTGGAAATTCGATTTTCACAATAGATGTTTCACAAATGATTTCAAAGAGATTGTGAGCCCTTGACGAGACCTCAGGATGGACCAAAGATGGATGAAGGAGGTTATTTCAAGGACTTCTGAATAGTGTCAGAAGATACTGTGGGAAGACCACAATAATAAACAAAAAGACCACTTAGCTGGAGACACTAAGGCGGATAGCCCCAGTCTCAGTCCACAGATGCCTGATCAAAGTCACCTTGCCCCACAGGATTGGGAAGGCAAGGTCTATGGCAGTTGAATGGGCGAAGGGGGCACGGGAAAGTCTGACCACTTCTTCCCCACAAAATTTACAACTCTCCTCTCTCCTTCCTATTCTTACCACAAACCCTGTGAACTCAGATAACTAGCCTCTTGCCTTTCTAGGAGACTAACCTGATGACCCTTTGGACAAGGTACTATTCATGCAAATGCTCTTCATCCAGGAGAACAGTACAGGAAGCAAAATGTGATTAGCAGGGCAAAGGAGCAGAGATTTTAGAGAAAGAGCACAATCACGTCTCATTGCCTACAGCTTCAGTATCCACCACAATAACAGAGCACAAGAGAGTCAGCAGGCTCTCAGCCATCCTCTGAAGACTTAGAGCTACAATGCTTGTGCTTTCTAGAAGACCAAGGGTCCATCTGTACCTCATGCAGGGTCTCTCATCTCCTCCTCGAAGGAAAAAGTGCTATCTCCTTGGTATACAATGTCTTTTTACTTCTAACAAAGGAAAGTATAAAACTGTCCCCAATTGTTATGAAATTCCTGGCACCCTACATGATAGTTGGACACACTCTATACAAATTCAGAGTAAAGAGTCCCAAGTACAAGAACTCATAAAGAGCAAAACAACTGACACAGAGCCATATGCTGTAAAGTCATAAACTGAATCTCTTCCTGGGAAAATAGTAACCTGTCTAGACATAAAATACTGGACACTCCAAATTATTCAGACATACATTTTATATTCCCAATAATAAAAGATATTTATAGAGCTATAAATTCTTGTTTTGTTTTTGAACAGAGCCTCACCATGGAACTCTGGCTAGCCTCGAACTTGCTATGCAGACAACGCTCTGAATTCACAGAGCTTGGCATGGCTCTGCCTCCCAAGTACATGCACCACCTTATTCACAGAGCAATACATTTTAATGTTATGAGACAGAATCATTGCTTAATTTCCTTCTAATACAGAACCAATTAAAGCTTTGGTTCCTAAAAAATAAAGAAACAGTATCTCAGAAAATGGCTATGACTGAAAACCAGACTATAAAAGAAACTTAAAAATATTTGAAAATTCTACAAATTCACTGTGAGTCCTAGGTTCAAGTAGAGTCATGGTTAAACTATGCAGCTGTGAGATTCTTCACTGGAAAAAAAAAAGATTTAAGTAGAAAGCCAACAGTCAGGAAGAAGAGAAAACTAAAGCATTTAATTAAATGCAAAGAAATTTTTCTGAAAAAAAAAATGTATATGAGATAGTCACAAACTAGATCTTTTGGAGAAAGAAACTAATTCCCTGTTAGGTGTTTTTTTTTTTTTAATTAATACTTTTAAAACAAAAGAAAAAGATGGAGGCCAGTAAATTACCTTCAGTTATCTTAATGAATGATAAAAGTTTTTCTCACATTCAGCTCTCAGACGGTATGCTATTTTGGTCCTGTATGTCCTAAATGCACAAAACAAGGACTTGCTCATCTTTGGTTGAATAAAGAGAGGAATACACACACTTACCAGTGGCACACGTAGATAACAGACCCACAGCGGAGTAAGCACATCACAAGGTCATGAACCCTAAGAAGGCAGAGGCACCGTGACGCGCCACGCTGAGACTGTCCTCTCCTCCATTCTCACAAAGCCTCTTTAACCTACTGAGAATCAAGGTTCTCAGCACACAGTCAACTCTGGGGTTGAAACTTGCTTTGAGGAAGCCAGGATCTGACGTCTAAACTAATTTCGATATTAAATAACATAACCTGAGCCTTTCACTCATCTTCAGTCTTCAGAGTCACGTGAATCAAAACTCATGCACTCACTCATTGGCAGAAGGAGAAGTAACAAGGGATACATATTCATAAGTATAAAAGAGAATATTTATTGAATTTGGGCCAAGAAAGAAACCAAGCAAGAAAGAAAAAAGAAACTAATGAGCTAATTTATTCATCTAAGAAATAGGCCTTATTTATCAAGAGTCCATTGTCATCATGGGGTCTGTGCTCACTTAGTGACAGTGCCCACCAGTGCTAGGGATGACCACAAGGGAGGAAGAAGTGTAATTAAAGATCACCTTTAATTCAGGTAAAGCCTTTCATATTTTATAGATTTTCAAATTTAACCCTGGCAGACAACTAAGGATGCTGTTATTAGATTTGTCTTACGGATGGAAAAAGGTTGAACATGGTATGAATAGAAAAACAGAGATTAAGTTCTAGAGGTTCAAATTGCATTTGGATGTTTCCTGAGATTCATAGCACATCTCTCTATGCTTAAATGTCGTTGGGGTTGGGCTCCAAGTACAGGAATTTTCTCCAACT
Organism: Rattus rattus; assembly: GCF_011064425.1. Lineage (NCBI taxonomy): Eukaryota > Metazoa > Chordata > Mammalia > Rodentia > Muridae > Rattus > Rattus rattus. The sequence goes on from NC_046160.1 coordinate 58,658,422, forward strand.
ATACTAAGTGGCATAATGATTGCCTCTTCCCACCAAGCATACCTGGCGTCTTTCTATAGACACTCCTCCAATCTAAATGAAACCAACTATCTTCTCTCTCTCTCTCTCTCTCTCTCTCTCTCTCTCTCTCTCTCTCTCTCTCCTCTCTCTCACACACACACACACACACACACACACACACACACACACACACACACACACGGGTTCAAATGTCAATGGAAGACTTGTGGAAAAAAATCTGTTTCTTCTCAGTAACTGCCATGATTCATTCTCCTATGCCTTACCTAAGCTGAGCTTATTTAAAATGTGAATGTTCATCACAAGAGTACACAGGGATGGACCTGTGGCCTATATGGTGCAGCCTGGTCAAGTGACAATGGGAGGAGAGGACCTTGGTCCTGTCAAGGCTCAATGCCCCAGTGTAGGAGAATGTCAGGGAAGTGAAATAGGAGGGAGTATGTGGGGGGAGGGCACCCTTATAGAAGCAGGGAGAAGGGAGATGGGATAATGGTTTCTGGAGGGGAAACTGGGAAAGGGGATAACATTTGAAATGTAAATAAAAAATATCGAATAAAAGAAAAAGAAAAAAGAAAAAAAGAAAATGTGGGTGTTTCTCTTCAAGATGTAGTTCCTATTGATAGGTGTCTGATCTCTCTTGATAGGCAGCTCCCCGGGCGACAGTGGCAGATTGTGACAACAGCCTGCAGTTGCTCACTACTCATTACAGTGGTCAAGAGATTCAGCAGTCACCCTAGATAGCTTTGTGAACCAAGAACAAAAGGACAAACTTTGTGTCTTCTTTTCCATTTTTTTAAAGTGAGTATATAAGTAAGAGAATTCAAGGAATCCATAGGGGGTTGGGGATTTAGCTCAGTGGTTAGAGCGCTTGCCTAGGAAGCGCAAGGCCCTGGGTTCAGTCCCCAGCTCCGGAAAAAAAAAAAAAAATCAAGGAATCCATAGAATGCCCTGAACACCTATCTGTAATTAATATTAGACTGACTGAAATGAGGTCCTCAATGTCAAACCAAGCGATTCATCCCTTGTCAGAGAATTGTAGAGAACTGCACGATAAGGTTGACATAGTGAATCTACAGAGAAGCAGAGTTTACTGTACTCATCCAAGACCATCAATGGGACCTACGTCTCTGAGAGAATAAGGATTTGGGAGGGCCTTACTATACCTGCCACAATATATATCCTGGGTTTCCTCGGTGCAGTGTAAAATTCAAAATACGAAACGCTACTTGCACATTTCTCTCTTGGCAGGAGATAAGTAAGCAGTTGAGCCATCTGCTAGCCATTCCAGTTCTGCCGTGTACACATCTACACACGTGTACGATAAAGTGATACTAAAGGAAGTACTTTACATGCCACGCCAGGTATTCACAGCCACAGGGGACAAGACCGCTATGCGTTAGCCACACCCACCCTGCTGCCCCTCTAGGATCCTCTACAGGAGTTAAATGATGAAAACAAACCTCTTAGTCAGGTGATGGTGGAAGATCCTTCGATCCAGCATGGGAGAGACAGGAGAACCCCTGAGTTTGAGGGAAGTCTGGTCTTCAGAGGCAGCTGCAGGACAGCCAGTACCCTTCTGGGATAAGTTTTCATAAAAATGTCTTCACATTTTGTCTTTCATGTGCCTTGCTCTATTCATGGGACGTGAGTGGAATAAAGTCCCAATTGTTACAGAAAGGGTGAGTGTCTGGTAATGCACATGTCACCTCTGAGAAGCCAGGCTACTGATATTAAAGTTGCGGCAGAGAAAAGAACTTCAAGGCTTTCCTGACTGGCTACTGAGGAGCCTCCAAAGGCTCTCTGCGGGCGACTGAGCTCCCAGGAAGCAGCTGAAAGCAGGTGACTTCTCTCCTTTTCTACAGGATTCCAGCCAGACCTTACTCTCCAGAGGACAGGAATGGTGAGAGCCACCCTCTGCAACAGTCACGTGCATTCTCTTATCACAAGGCAGCTGACTGTCAATAAGAAAGCAAGTGATCCGAAACATTCTTTACAGTACTAGTGTCTGCAAGTCTTTACTCCACAGCACAAACATTAACCCACCCTATCCTGGGGCAGAGAAATGGGCAGTTTGCTTTCAAGATCAGTAGTGAATAATCACTAAAGGATTAGAACCTGACTCAGTGGCCAGCTTTTATATAAATATCCATATAGGAAAATACTATTTTCTACATAGAACTTAGTTTTCAACAGGGACATTGATGAAGCATTTTCTGAGTAGTATTGGCCAGTTTTGAGCAGGTATAAATAAGGATTCCAGACATGTCTGACAGTACATGGAAAGGCCTTGGAGATCATATACAAACAACAGGGCCTGAGGAATCCTGTCCGGCAATAGTCAGTTAGTTTGTCCTGAAGCCAGAGTACCAGGAGGATGCTTCTCACCAGACAGCCCCGCCCTAATCCTGTGGCTCTACAGAACAGGGCAAGGACAGATTTCACCATAGCTATTTGATTATAGAAGGTTTTTCATAATTTCTTTATCGTTTGTCATAGGACAACAGTATCACAGCCCGGAGTTTAAATGTTCCTCAATGGGAGGAGCATGGTGGCAGGCATCAGTAATCCCTAGACATAGGAAGCTGAAGTGGAAGGGTTAGTAGTTTAACCCTATCTTGAAATACACAGCAAAACTCTATCTCCAAATCAAAAGCAAGAATAACAAAGGGAAAAATGCATTTTAAGTGTCCCCGAAACATTCATGGATTAAAGGCTTGGTGTTACTTCCCTGGAATATAAGTATTGAATTCTCATGCTGACGTTGTTCTCAGTAATTTGCTGGGTACCTGAGGGGTGCACACTGAAAAGTAAGCACGAAGCTTCGAGAAGCCTCATCAGGTACTCCACAGAAGATATCCAATTGCGAATACACACATATAAACTTATTAGGCATCAAATAGTAACAAGAAAGATGTAATTTAATACCATAATGATAAAGTCCTGTACAGACAGCAGGATGACTAAATCAAAATAACTTATCAAACTAAATGTTGGTAAGATTACGGAACTTAAACTCAAGCCTAATAAAGTACAAATCATTAGAACAGAAAACTGTTCATGTGTTTCTTGGTCAGAGTTTCTATTGCTGTGATCACACACCACGGACAAAAACAAGTGGGGAGGAAAGGGTTTATTTGGCTTATACTTCCATAGTAGTCAAGAATACTTCACTAAAGGAAGTCAGGATAGGAACTCAAACAGAGCAAACCAAACAAATCATGGAGGCGTGCTGCTTGCTGGCTTGCTCCTCATGGCTTACTCAGCCTGCTTTCCTATAGCACCCAGGACCACCAGCCTGGAAATAGCACCATCCACCATGTGCTGGGCCCTCCTCTTCAATCACTATAAGAAAATGGCCTACAGACAGATCTTATCCAGGCATTTTCTCAATTGAAGTTCCCTGCTTTCAGATAACTCCAGTTCGGGTCAAGTTGACAGGAAACTAGCCATCTCCATTGATCCCTTGCCAAGCTGACCCACAAACAAGCAAAGCTATAACCTTTTCTGCCTTGTTCTTCCTCAAATCACACATTAATAGCAACAAAACAATAAAACAAAAATCCAAATTTTAAAAGCCCCACAGTCTTTAATTCAAATACTTGAAAATTCAGTCTTTTTTAAACAGTCAGTATCACTTAAAATCCTAAGCTTTTAAAATCCAAAGTCTTTCAACTATGGGTTCCTATGAACCCATAGTTCAAAAGTAAATTAAATAGTATCTTACAAGAGGAATGAAGCAGGGCCCACCAATCGCAATATGAACAAAGCAACACCAAACTCTGAAAGGGTAAATAACTCAATTTACAATTATCTGGGATTCACTCAGGATCTCCTGGGCTCCTCCAAAGGCCTTGTGTCACTTTTTTGGCTCCGCCCTCTGCAGCACATGCAGCTGGTCTCCTAGGCTCCAGGTGGCTCCACTCCACCACTGCTGCTGCTCCTCCCACAGTATTGGCATCTCCAAAATGCTGTAGTCTCTGCTGTAACGGGACCTCACTTTCACCAATAGCTCCTTGGCTTTCTTCAGGGACTCCCGCTCTGCCACAGCTGGCCACAGCTGTTTTCCGTGACCCCTTCACGCCTTCAAAATTAATACCACATGTGTGACACACTCTACCAAGTTCAGCTGCTAGCACGAGGTACAACATCGGCCACTTCTGGATCACAACTTACATGTGCTGACTCTGAGAAAACACTTCCCAGGAAATTTCATCTTAATGATGCTAGTCTCCTTTTAATCACAGCCTATCTATCCTTCAACTCCAGCTGACCAGCATCTACTGTCCCAGTAAAGCAAAGGTTTTACTTTAATGGTTCTGATCTCTTGTTAGTCACAGCCAATGGTTCAGCTACAGCTGACCCGACACCACAGATTCATCACACAAAAAGTCTTTGCTTCTTTCCCTCTGAAACTTTACAAGCCAGGCCTTTGTTATCTAAACTGCTCAACATTCTTATCTTCCAAGTTCCTACAGAACAGCTCACTCAACTCTCAACACTCAACGGTTTTTCTAGCTCAAAATGCCAAAATCCTTCCATAACCCGCCCCCCCCCCAAACAATAGGTCTGTCACAGAAATACCCAACTATCCTGGTCCCAACTTGTTTTGATTAGTGTTTCTATTGCTCTGATCAAACACCATGACCAAAAGCAAGCTGGGGAGAGCGTGGCTTCTATACTGTCATCCACCACTGAAGGAAGTCACAGTAGGAATCTGGAGGCAGAAGCTGATGCAGAGGCCATGAAGGGATACTTCTTACTGGCTTGTTCCCCACTGGCTTGCTCAGCTTCCTTTCTATAGAAGCCAGGACCACCAGCCCAGGGATGGCACCACCCACAATGGCTTAGGCCCACCCCCACCAATCACTAATGAAGAAAATGCCCTACATCTAGATCTTAGGAAGTCATTTTCTCAGTTGAGGTTCCCTCTTTTCAGATAACTCCAGTTTACACCAAATTGGCATAAAACTAGCCAGCACAATGCCTTAGGAATCGGCAGTGTCTATGTGTACATGTGCGTAATCAGAAATGCAAACCATGATCACCAAGACAGATATAAATGTTCACGGCAGCATTACTCTTACGAGCGCTGAAAACCATTCAAATGTACATCACACACAGTTACTGTCTATTCATGCAAAGGAATATACCTACCAATGAAAATTAATAAACTACTGTAGCACATACAACATAGATAAATCCCCACAAGCGACACCAAGAGTTAAGCCAGACTTTCAAACTCCTAGAAGTACAAGGTATAACCGTGGTTACAAAGGGCTAGAGTGAGGGGATATGGAAAATGTTGGGCAAAAGATACAAATTTTCAGTTAGGAGACAAAAGTTGAAGAGATTAATTGAACAACAAGATGACAGATGTGCTGTATACTTGAAAGCTGCTGAAGAGTTTTCAGTTGTTTTCACACAGTGACGCATCATGAGCTAGGCTTAGCCATTCCCCAATGCACACTCAGCAGTGGAACAGCTTCCTCACTGCTATTATCAAAACATGGTCTACACAATAGATACCTATGATGTTACTTGTCTATGAAAATAAATGCAAAACAAAAGGCACAGGATACAGAAGTATGCTGTGTTTCTACAAACTTCTAAGTTCTTGCTGTGTATTGTAAGGGGCATCAACTGTGAAGTACTCAAAGCCATGTAGTATATAATCTGTGGGCAAGTGTTACACAATAAAAGCAACACTGACAGAAGCATTAATAGACTAGACAGTGAATAGGAATCCCAGAGGAAGAAGCTGTCTGGCTCGACACTACTATCGATTCTTTCCAATCTACCAGGTGTGCACAGTATCTGCAGGGATACAAACAAACTACATAAAAAAAAAAGAAAGAAAGAAAAGAAAAGAAAGTACAAGGTAGACCATTGTGGGACTGGCAATATCAGAAATCGATATATATTTTCACTTCCCGGGGGGGCGGGGGATGGGAGGAAAGAGTCTCATTATTAGCCCTGAGATCCTTACGTAAGCACAACATCCTAGCATCAAAGTAGAGGTTGTTTTTTGTTTTTTAATTACTGTTATAGTTGTCTACAGATTTAATTTTAAAAGGACTGACTTCAGAAACACCCCTCAGCAGCGGGACAGCTTCCTCACTGCTATTTAATCATAGGGTAGATTAAATTCTTCAAGGATAATATTGACTTCACAATCACTAGGTACTTCGAGCCTTTCACCTTAGATTGTGTGAGGCACCACTTTCAAAGCAGTCTAAAAATAAAGCCTCGAAGATTTGTGCCCTGCCAGACCAGCCACGATATCAATAGTTATGGAAAGAGACTTGAGCACACACATCACCTGCCCCAGAAATCAGATACTTCCCACTTGCAAGAGTCAAACGAGAGTGTGTGACACTGTGCCACGGGATCCATTTATCATCCTCACAAAAGCAGTGACTCTCAGGCTGTGACAACTGGAAACTGATTAGACTTACCGATGAGTGACTAGACTGCTTTGTCTTAAAGACTAGATATATGCCTTGTTTCCTAAAAGAAAGCAAGAAGGCTCTGTAAATTGAAATACAAGCATACTTTCCTATTATTCTCTTCTGTTACACATAATAAAGATGACAGAAACAGAACAAAAATCAACAGTCACCAGTTCACCTGGTAATTGTTGGGGTTACCCCATGTGGGCCGCCAGAAGAAATTACATCCAGTCAATTAACCATTACAGGAAGTGGAGACAGCACCCAGCACAGACTCCAGGTAGGAGAACCATGGTCACTGCTAAGCTATAGTTCCCCCTCCTCTTCAGTTCCTCCCAAGTAACCTAATTCCATCTACCTACCCATAGTTGACAGATTCAAAGGCAGCAAAGTTGCCAGATTTTTCTCAAGGCCACCAGGAAGCAAGTATTTGTGATCTTAACCCCTAGAAATTGCTACCAGGGTTGCAAAGCTTTGTGCATTTTCCACCCTTCAGCTTGTCTTACTTGCATCAGAGATTAACGTCAGTAAGAAAGGCAGAAGCCAGCTAGACAAGGATGGGCAGATTCTACGTTTCCAAGGAACTGTGGCACCAACTGACAGTTCAGTGGTGGCCTTCTGGTCAGCAAAAGACTATGCACAAAAAGTAGACCAGACTAGTCCCCATGACTTAAAATGACCCAGACTCACTCGAGTGTAACATAGAAACCTCACCAAAACAATGGTAATATTAACAGAAAAGTCTTCCCTGAGGACTACGATTTAATCTCGTCTATCATTCTCCATAGCAACCCACGGACACAAGCTAAAACCCTTGCTCTTTCATATACATAAGTTTGTTTTGTTTGGACTTTGCTTTCACCATGGAATTCTGGGCGCTTGGGGGAAAGGAAGAGGCAAACAGCCATTGCTATTCTGAGACATTATGCTCAGCATGGTTTTGTGAGCTCAGTCTCAGCCTGATGTGGAAAGAAAACTGGTCCATGTGGTAATTAACTTGCCAAGGTCCCAGAGCAAACATGTGGTGGGGCCCCACCTCACATTCAGCTCTGCCTCATGCCAAAGCTGCCTTCTCTGCAGTGTATCAGCTTCACTCTCAGGGTGACACACGGGGGAGAACAGCGTCTGTATCAAGCCCAGGTTGGTTAGAACGGCAGAATCTCAAGTGCCAGAGCAGCTGCTGACAGGGAGGCAGCATTCAAACACGATCCCCAGGCACATCCAGTATGTGGCTGAGCACTGCTACTCCGCACCAGGAGAGGGAGAAGAATGTCCCCACCCACAGGCCAACTGCCCTTAAACATTATTTAGTGTCAGGACTCTTGGCCCAGACACACTGATGCTCACACAATAACAATCAGCACATGGAGGTCTGAATACAGTTAGATGTACCACGGAGAGGGCAATCTTGAGAGAATTCCAGGAAGCAGTAAATGACACTAAGTGTCTACCACAGTCAGATCCAAAGGGAGAAGCTCAGCATAAGCTGCCAGGCATCAGACCTCTGCCGGCTTGGGATCAGGAAGCCCAATTATGGAATTTATTTCAGAAGGGGAATCTAATAAAAACCCTGGGATCTGAAGACCACAAGGCCCTGACCATTCAGGGGTGAAGGGGCAAAACCCTTTCAACTCAGGGGGAAGGAAGGGGGTAATAAAAATTCACAAAGAACTTTAGAGCACCCACAGACAAGGAGAAATGAATATGCCAGATGTGTTTTGTTTTGTTTTGTTTTTTTCAGAAGCTGACCTGAAACTATTAGTGGCTGTTTAGGCCACTTTTAAAACTCTCAGCCCGCCATACACTTTTATTTTTTATTGAGCTGTAACTCATATACTATTTAAAAAAAAAAGAGGACCCATTTAAAGTATGCAATGCAATAGTTGTCAAGAGTTATGTAACCACCACCACTTGCTTCCAAAACATTACATCACCCCCAAAAGAAACCCCAAAGTCACTTCCTGTTTTACCCTCTCATTTCCAATACCCTGGCTTTTCTCTTCTGGAGGATTCATGATGGAATCACGCACCATGTGACTCTTGTGTCCTGCTTTTCTTCATTCAGTAGGCTCAAGGCTCATTCATATTGTAGCATGAATTCCCCTTTCTGGCTAAGTGGTTTTACATCAGGTGGATAGACTATGTTTCGTTTATCCACGAGTTGATGGAGGAGGGTTCTGACATGCTTTCCCTTCCCTGGGGAATCCCTTGGGAGAGGGACTCTTCTTTATGTAGCCAGTATTTAACTGCCTGAATTTAGCCTTCTACCAATACGTCATACATGTCTTTTCCATCACGGCCACCCTGATTGATGGGAAGTCTAGCTCTTTATGGTCTGAATTGACATTTCCTTGCTGACTAATGGCACTGAGCAAATTTTCACATTCTCCTTCAAAGAAATAGCTATGCAAATCCCCTTTCTACTCTGAAGTTGGGTTGCCTCTTATTTGTCGTCATCTTATTGCAAGAGTTCTTCTTTCTTGCTATTTTTGAAACTGCAGTGAGGAAGCCTCTTCCTGGAAAGTCCTTCTCATTATCCAGCATTCTTCAATGGAACTGTTTGTTACAGGAGTTCCACTGTGCAAGAATGACTTTGGTCTGTCAGTAACTCTACTCTTCCTCGATGAACCAGTTCTCCCCTCAGAAATCCCTGAGTGCTGTGCCTCCTCCTACCCACAAACATCTTTCCTTCCATTGTCAGAACCTCTCTGTAATCTTAAGACTTGAGAACGCATACCACTGGCTTTTGGACTAGCACCATAGAATCTCTTCAGCTCACTCTGATCAAGGCACCATCTCTTTTTGTCTTGTGTGCCTTGAAAATCATCTACACAGACACGACTGCTAGTGCCCACATTCCTTTGGTATCATAAAGTGCTCTGCGTCTGCAGGAGTAGGGCTCCACTATTCTCACTAGGGCATCTCTGCCCCTTCATGGAGACTTTCCTAGCCACAGCTTACAATTCTTCCTCTGCAATACAAACCAGCCGTCCCTTACAGAGTTCACTATACAATCCATACCCAGAAATTGCCCCTAACAAACCATTTCATCCATAATGGTATTAGAGATCATATTAGAATGGTTGGCATATCCTAACTTAGTAAGTCATTCCCAAAGATACACAAACAACTTCAACAATGTTGCGTTCTGGGAAATTCTGACTTGAATAATTATGAATGAGTATTTGTCAACAGTATTCAGTGGAGCACAGCTCTGTTTCTTTGACATGATAGTGTACAGGTTTAGAGTCTCTGTATGAGAGGAAAGTAATAGGTGCTGCTCCCCAAACTGATTTGTCCTTGACAAGAACACACTTATTAACATCCACCCCAACATCATTTTCCCAGCACATTCAGAACTGCTGAGTTAATCCAATTGCTGCTCAATTCTACCAGCTGGACAGCAATAAGAAGGAATCAGTTTATATAGGGCTAACAAAGTATGTTTGCTTTGTTTTCTAATGTCACTCACTAGCAGACACTCTTAATAGCAGGAGATAGATAGATAGATAGATAGATAGGTAGGTAGATAGATAAATAGATGATAAATAGATGATAGATAGATAGATGATAAATAGATGATAGATAGATAGATAGATAGATAGATAGATAGATAGATAGATAGATAAAGAGGAAAAGAAAAGAAAAAAGAAAAGGGAAAAAGTATACACAGGCTCATAGTGTTAAGCTACCTAGTTTTTCTCAAACTGGAAAATGTTGAAATGAAAAACAAACAAATGTATTTTTTAAATTGAGCTACTGCAGTATAACCCATACTTTTTGTTTAAGAGCACTCTCAGGAAGGCTGAGAATGGCACTTCTGGACTTTGACTCTCTGTTACTCAATACTAACAGTGACAACCACAGAGAAATGACATACGATAATGATTGTCTTACAATAGACTTATTAACGGAACAAAGACACCAGGGAGTTGCTGCTGAGAAAAGTAAACAACAGTGACAAGAAAAGGACTACTCACACATGAAGGGGGCAAGGGCGCGCTACACAGCAGCAGAAGTAAGGGTAACACCCAAAATGTACACATCAGGTTATGGGGAGGAGTTTTAAAGCAGAAGTGTTCCTTCTCGTGCTAAGTGGGAGAAAACATCTGAAGGAGCTACTGAATCTTAAGAATGACAACTGTTCCTTGACCAAGCGTTGATTGCAGTCAGGAAGGCAGGCTTAGGCCTTCAGTGTTACCTACTAAAATACTAAGTGGTACACTTGAGTTTTTGAATAGGCTCCTGATTTACTGATAAGTTTCCCCCACTGTTAATCATTTTAATGCTAAAACAAAGCACAAATGGAAAGCTAAGATAACGCTCTCCTGTGTGAGGCCGGATGCCATTTAGCATAGCAACATAAGAAGTAGTGAAAGTGCTGACTGACCTCATATGTCCAGATTTGGGTGCTCGTTATATAAACATTATTCTTCCTCAGGAGCCCTCATGTCTCAGGCAGGCTCCTAGTGCCTCTCTCATGCAAAGTAGTTAAAACACAAGACCATGATCCAGGTCATAGCATGTCATAGTAAGATCTCTCTGCACAGGTCAATCAGTAGTGTGGACAACAAGGAAAAGATTGGTTGACTCTAAACAATGCTAAACGCTAATTCACCCCAGGCACCCTGCTGATAATGTGTAGTTGCCGCTGAATGCCATAGGTCACTGCCAAGGCCACCATCACCCAGAATGCATAAAAGGCTTTGGCTAAGTCTGATCACCATGGGTCAACTGGAGTCACATATCCAAAAGGCCAAAGTAACGTGTCTATTCAAAGAAAACATTTCTTAAAAAAGAAAAAACATTCTTCTTAAATGTGCTTTCAGACCTGCTGTCCCATAACCACACAGTTTCAACCTTCAAGTCTGTGTGCAAACTTTCCACAAATGTCCAAGAGCCTCAAGCAGGAAACAGAATACTTGTTGGACTTTGTACAGTTTGTTTTAGTTGTATTAGCTTGTTCTTTGGTTGTGATAAACATCATGACCGAAAGCAACTTGCAGAAGAAAGGGTTATTTGGTTTACAAGTCCTGATCACTGTTCATCACTGAAAGAAGTCAAGGCAGGAACTCAAGCAGGATACACGGAGGCACACTGCTCACTGGCTTCTCACCATGGCTTGCTCAACTTGTTTAAAGGAGGCAGGACCACCTACACACGGTGCCACCACCCACAGTGGGCTGTGCCCTCCCACATCAAGCATAAGCAAGAGAATGTCCCACAGATTTGCCTAGAGGACAATAGAAGTAACTCCTTCCATCTGTCTTCTCAGGTAACTTTAGTTCGTGTCAAGTCGGCATCCAGCACACCTGTCTGAGGACCACAATCTCTCTCTACTAAAGCATGATCACCACGTCTCCCAAGTCTCTACAGACTGGAGACTAAGTACAGACAGTAAGAAAGAACAATCTTATCTCTTTGTAAAATTATTCATTTGAAAATTGACTAGAATCATTAAAACCAGGCAATGAGTTCAAAGTGCTTCAAGCAGCTCCCAAATCTTCCTGAAAGAAACTCTGTCTCCACTTCTAAGAACTAATCTGGAGCAGCCCTTATCTCTCTTTCTCCTCCTATACAAATTAGTGATTCCACATAGGGATGGCCTGGGAGCAGCCTTAGTTCCATCTGAAACTAGTTAGCAATACAAACTGCCTCACCTCTGCTCGAAACCTAGAGAATCAGAGAGTGGGCGTGGACGCCAGCAACTCATGAGTTAGCAAGAACCAATGCTCATATTTGGAAATCTCTGCTCTAAGCTCAGGGTGTATTTCTGGGGAAGCTCGGGAGCCTCATTAAATCCTTGTTAACTGGGTGGCATGTAATCTCTCCTGTCCTTGCCATTTAAGATGGTTTTTAATCTCACAGACTGATTTCATCATTGAGGAGTTGAGTCCTTAGTTCAAGGTCACTATGAAAAGCGAAGTCAGAGCTCCAGCCCAGGACTTGCTGATTTCTTCATCATCCGAGGATCACAAAAGAAGCCTTGCTGACACAGACAGTTCTGCGGCCCGGGAATGTGAACCGGTGCTAGGGCAGGTCCCCAGGTCTCCTCCATTATACCACACTGCCTCCCTCAGACAGAAAAGAGGGACTTCCCACCCATAAAATCAAGAGAAGCTCTGCAGGTGTGTGTAAATGGCTGCTTCCACCCATCTCAGCAACTGAACCTTGTAGGGAAGATTGCACAGTCACGGGAGACTTAGTTGTTTGTTAGAATCGAGAATAAACAGGTTTTAAAACTGGGCACAGTGCACAGAGACAAAGTCTAAGGCCTAGATGCTGCTTCGTGTTTTCTTAGCCCTCTTCACCTCTGTAATGTCACTCACGCCTCACAACAGAAACGGAGATAGGGTGGCCATCATCTCCCACTTGTTAGAAGAACAAAACGACACAAACAAAAGCTGAAGTTGAATGTGGCAAGTAAGCTGTCCATCAGGGAAAACGTGAGCTCAGGTCTGTCTGACTCAGAACCTGTGTAGTATAGCCACACCATGGAATCCCTACATCTGAAAACCTCCCCCAGATGTACAATCCCCAAGAGAAAAACTGGGCAGAAATGGTGACGTCCTAAAATACTAGCACTTAGTCAGAGTGAGTTCTCCTTGTTCTCCTTTAAAAACTTAGCACACATACCCAACAACTGAGGTGTTTGGCCAAGAGATGAAAGAAAGGGAGAAGGGGGGAGGAGAAAAGGAAGAAGAAAGAAAAAAGAGTGAGAAGTGTATTTCTAGCCTGCATAATTATTCTGGACTTCTTCCCATAGCAGCCTCCTAGGCAAGGCAAACAACCACTCACAGCCTGGGCTGAAACTCCTCCACACACCTCAACCCTTTCCCTCCACCTTCCCCAACACCCCACCCTGTTAGGACAGTGCTAACCCAGTGTAGGTACAACCCTAAAACTCAAAACAAGAAGGGGGAGGGAGAGACGAGGAACCAGGAGGAACATGGACATCCTCCACATCCTTGCAATATGCATACTGCCGGTCTCAGGGCCTTGGAGTCTCCCAGAAGACCTCAGGAGACGATGAAATGAAGAAAACATTCCTCTGCCCTGTTCCTTCCCACAAAGTCCGGGTTTAAGAATGATAGAAACAGGAGAGGGTTGTTACGAAGTCCAAGGCAAACAAACTCACATGTATTCCTCCTAAAGAACGGTGTGCCATTCTAAACTCTCTAACTGACCTTTGAGTCCTGGGGTCTGTGATAATGTAAACCTGGGGAAAGTCAGAAAGACAACGCAAGCCATCCATCTACTCTGGCCTCTCTGACTCGCCATATGGATGAGCTGGATTCTGGCGCGCTCTTAAAGAGAATTTGGAGCCCCAAGGGAGGCCCTGGTCGAGCCCCTGACCACTTCTTAGGTCAGGGGAAGGGGCAAAAGCTATGGAGACCGGAAAGTAACCCCCGTAAGAAGTACCGGCCTCAGTTTGGGCAGCAATGATCTTCCTAGAAGATGCCAGCATTCATAGATGGGGTGATTCGTTGATTTCAGCGGAGAGAGCTCTGGCTAGGGGCGCTGCGACCCACTGGGGTGCCGTTCTGCCGAGCTGGCAGTGCGGACCTAAAGGCTCCACCACCAACTTTCTCACCGAATTCTGACCTGCTAGGTTCTGGCCAACGTTGCTCCCACTCCTGGTCCCGGGTTGTGGGGAGAATCAGCGATCCAGATCCCTCTTCGCGCGCACAAAGCAGCTGTGCCGGGAGTACGCCCGCTCCCCTGCCGCCCTCCAACTTGCCCGCGCGACTCTCTGCGCGCCTACCCTCTCCGCAAGCCCCGCGGCGCGCATCCCAGCCGGCAGCCTACGCGGTAGCTACAACTGTACCCCGGGTGGCCTGGCCTCCCCACGCCAGGAACCTACCGTGCAGCCTGGCTCGTGCTCGGGCGGTGCCTAGTGCGCGGCACGCGTCCCAACCGAAGACAGTGCTCCCCCGCGGCTGCCCCGCGTGGAGATCGGGGCTGCAGACTAAAGCTGGCTCGACTCGGCTGCTGGCTGGTCGCGGCTCGCCGCTCCCGGGCGGGCTCCTGCTGCTCTGCGCGAGGAGGGAGGGGTCGGGGAAACTCCTGGCAACTCCAACTCCGGGCGCCAGAGCTCCAGCTGCAGCCTCGCGCTGGCCCGCTGCTGCCGAGTGCGAGCTAGCAAAACCAATCTGCCCCCGCCGCTGCCTGTGAGCATGCCCAGTGCTGCTGTGAGCGAGCCACCGCGACCTGGCCCGGGGCAAAGATCGGTAGCCCAGGGCTCCGGGCCCCGCCGCAGGCCGGGAGCTCAAGGGATAAGTGAGGTTGAGCTCGTAGGGCACGGGTTAGCAAACACAAGGCAGTGAGAGTCCCATGGGTCGTGGGAAGTTTGTGGACTGGAAAGGTAGGCTGCTTCTGGGAGCTTTTGCAAGCAAGTGTTCGGAAAGACAACGTGCTACGGGAATGTGGGCCCAGCAGGTGGGGTTTTATTCAGTCGCAAAAATTCGGGTGACAAAATCCAAGAGCTAATGGGGCCTGGCAAGCCCAGTTAATGAGTGAAGCGGGAAGGAGGAAGCCAGCTTGAGAGAAGCTTCGCAGGCTGAGCAGCTGCCCTGCTCTAAGCGCCCACAACTATCGTGAAAATCAGACCTGGTTTTACTGGATTTTATTTTATAAATAAATAAGTGGCTAACACATAGCTTTTTTTCGTGCAAAATATCCCGCTTATTGAATCTTGCCATGAGGAAAACAAAAACAAAGAAAGGAAGAAAAACAAACAAACAAACAAACTAGAGTCTACACCAAAAACCCACTGCTGGGTCCAGTGGCTGCTCAGCCAATCTTAACCAAGGAGTTTTGTGGAGAGGTGCTGAGTGCCTGCCCACGGTGGCTTAGGGGGGTGCTGGAAAGGATCCAGGATGATTCAGACTGCCTTGAAAGTGCAAGGGGAAATAGGTTTTCCTGACAGAAGCGAGCTAGTGATAAACGCTGGAGCATTCAGAGTTAACTAATGCGGAAAGTGGCTTTGAGAACAAACTTTGAGGACGCTTCAGAAGTATGAGCACCTGAGCAGGAGGTCACTGCAAGGTAAACTAGACTCAGTCCAACTGTTAGAGTCCCTCAAAGGCATATTATGTTCTGAAACAAAAGGAAATCCCCATAGTACCTGTCCTGACTTTATTTAAAATTTTTATATTTTTATTATCTATTTGTGCATTAATTTCTTTCCATGTCCTATTGCATTAAAACTTTCCTTTGATTACCGAGTTCTTTGGCCAACCCTTCTATTTCTTGTCCTACTCATTCTGGCCTGACCTCCTATGCTGAAGAAAATGCTGCAAGATTTCGTACATTAAGAGAATCGGAGCAAGGTGGGATCTGAGGTCCTAATTGCTAGTCTATGATGTCTGCCCTTTATTTGGTAGAATCTGATGAAACCAGCTGAGACGCTGGAGGAAAAAAAAAAACAAAAGAAACCTCTTCTGTGAAGACATGTTGAGCGGTGGTTAGGAAAATAGTTCAGAGGGGAAGGCAGAGTTGCTCACGGTATGATCACTGCTTTATGAAAAGCAGAGGCATTTAGCTGATAAGACTGTCCGTGGTCTGCTTATCTCTGGAAAGACGAATGATTGGGTTATCTTTTTACCAAAAAATAATAATCAGGTTCTTCATCACTCCCAGTCATTCCTGCATCAGTTAAGGTGAGCAACTGGCTTCTCTTCACAGCTTTATTTTCCTCAGTTTGGAATTAGAAGACAGCTCTCATTATGAGAGGTTTAGGAGAAGTGATGTGTGGTTATGGGTTTTTTAATAGTGAGAGTTTATGCAATGAGAAAGCACTGTCTTTGACCATCACCTATCAAACCAGACTTGACGTGCATCACGAAGGTTGTCTCAGGTAGCAACCTTCACCCATTTGAGAAGCTTTTTCAATATTGGAATATTGTTAATAAAACATCGGAATACGGGGGTTGGGGATTTAGCTCAGTGGTAAAGCGCTTGCCTAGCAAGCGCAAGGCCCTGGGTTCGGTCCCCAGCTCCGGGGGAAAAAAAAAAACAAAAAAAAAACATCGGAATACTTTTTTTTTTTTTTTTTTTTTTTTTTTACTATTTAACCATTTTGTTAATAAGATCCTCTGGTATTAGTTTCTATTGTCGACTTCACTCTTCTTTCTCACCCATCAGTATTGAAGGTCTATACAAGATGGCTACCCTCTGTACAAAGAAGTGCCCTCTAATGAACAGTTTGTTAGTGTCTGCTTCAGAACAGACTACCCTTTATCTATTAGAAGTATTTTAAGTACACAGAACTCTCAAAGAGGAAAAAATGCTTGAGTGTTTACACAGAAGGTTTCCAGAAGTTTTGATAATGAGGAAGTCCCTAGAGCAGGACCTATCACATAACAGGTAGTTACAAATATTAGCAAAATAAATAAAAGTCCCCATCATCAAAATCTTCCGGGCCCATTTTGTACCTCCCCTAGTTCCTAAGAATTGTTGTTTTAAAAATCATAATAATAATGTCATCAAGAACAGGATGTAAACATTTATATAGGGAGGGGCTTACAAGAAAAAATATTTTGCTAGTGTTTTTATATTGTATATGTGTGTGTTCCTGCACATTAGAGATTCAATTAACTCCCTCACGTCTTTTGTCTCTCTGCTTCAATATTAAAATAATCACATTTTAAAGTTTATATGAGTAAACAACAAATGGCGATTTTTTTTAAAAAACACAGAGCAAAAGAGCTTCTAACAGAGTGAAACCTGTTCGCACCCCGTAAAAAGCTAGTATTGTCTGTTTCTTGCATGTAGTTACAGAAATGGCCCGTGTGTGTGACAGCAAGCCCAGAACTTATTTTTGTCTTTAACGTTTAATCTTGAAATGATAGAAATGAAAAAGACACAGTATTTCATCAAGCTGCTGAGTTAAATACTTTTATCGTATTATTTGTGAGAAAGAAGAAAACATAAAAGTGGTATTTCCCTCTTCCTTTGTGGCATAAGTAATCTCATGGTTGCAAGGACACGACCTTTCTGTGAGTATTAAATTATATAAAACAATAGAGTGCCCTAGAACTCACTGTGAAGCCTCAGCCTAAAACTCTTGTGGATTTAGATGCCTTAGGTTGTCTAAGGCAATGGAAGGAAATGCTATCTAAATAACAAATGGATTTGAGCCCAGTGGCTTGTATCTTCAATACTAGCACCAGAAAAGCAGAGACAGGGGAATTGCCATGAGTTCAAGGGTTATACAGCAAGACCATATCTCAAAAACCAATAAACAAACCAACCCGATGAAGTGACATGGTTTGTTGCAGGGAATTGATGTTATAAGTATTTTAATAGCTTCCCTTAAGATATAATAGTGCCATCTATGCATATGGGATTAGATGCACCTCTACATTTTTGTAATGTTGACATTATTTTTTCTTTTTATTATTATTTTATTCATTTATGATCCAGCCATTGCCCCCACTTCCTAGTCCACCCCCCACAGTTCTTCATCACATTCCTCCTTTCTTCAAGAAGACGTTCCCTCCACCATGACCCCCTCCCTGGAGCCTCAAGTCTCTCTAGGATTGGACATGTCTTCTCCCACTGAGGACATATATATGCTGGGGACCTCGGAGCAGCTAGTACCTCCTCACATTTTCATTCTGAGGATGTGAATTTGGATTAAGCAACTGCAACTTAGAAATTTATCAATTTACCAACTTTTTACTTGAAAATGTCAAATACCACTTTTGTTAAGATAAGCTCTTGAATATTTGAAATCTCATGTTTCAACCTTGTTTATATCCCTTCGAATTAGTCAATGTTTTTTAAAGCTAGAAGAGTCTATTTTTCAAGCTTTTAAGCTCCTTGGAATAATGTTCATTTTCCTATAAAAGAGATGTCAAGAACCTAGCCCCAAGAAGTCTATTAAATGTCTGAGCTTTATAGAGATACCAAATATACCTGGGCAACACAGAAGAGGAAAACATCCCTCTTCTTCCCTCAGTGAGAACAGCAGCAGGACCTTAATTGGCCCTACAGTAGATGAGAAAATGTCCTGTTCTGCTTCTTCTGCACTTTGCTTCCTACCATTGCCCTGGGAAATCACCCATTTTCTTCACCAGGCCTTAGGTTTTCCCATCTCTCTTCATTTTTGGCTGTTATTCCTCCCTTATAAGAATCCATGAGTCCTTAGTGTACTACAGCTGAGAACTGAATAAAACAACTTTGTTCAATGAACCTGTGCTTACGTGTGGAAAACTGATCACTTTCCAAAATGATCTAAGGGTGGAAGGCCAACTTATTATTTCAAAGAAACATTCCCATAACAAGTACTTAGAGGATGGAAAGCAACAAGAAAGCTGTGGCTTGGAGGCCAAAGCATACACAAAGCCCTAATAACATTGAGTCTCTGATGCACAAAACAGACACACACACACACACACACACACACACACACACACACACACACACGATAAGAGAGAGAATTCTATGAGTAAGATGAAGACAGGACATATTGACGAAAGAAAATTTTGCCTGTCATTTTGCACTTTATAATTCTTTTCTATTCTTTTCCCAAAACTGTGGATTCTCCTCAAGTTTTAGGTTCTATTTTATCTTCACAATGGCTGTCTTGGCAGTTGCAGGAGCCTCTCAGGCTAGTGACAGGCTGGTGGCTTTTGTAGGTATATATTACCAGTAAATTGGGTAAGAGACCTGTCACACCTAGTGACCTCTATTTGCTTGAGTCTGAGAAACCTCCAGAGTTCAAATAGAACTTCAGATTTTGTTCTGTTCACGGAGCACTTAATCTTAGTCTGTAGTTTTATCTAACCATGACTATTCTCGTTGGGTTATAATTTGTTCCCACCATCTTTTTTGACTTAATTTCTATGATACAATATTTTGACTCTAATGTTATAACTGTATAATTTATGTTCTTCTGTGCATCCAAAAACAACAATAAATATTGGTCTGTAACATTTTATGAACTTCAGTCCACCATTCTGGACAATGTCTGAAAGACCTGGCATATTCCGCTCTTCAGTTTCTTCTCTCACACTATAATAGGTCTTCCACTCTTCTTCAAACTTCTTCCTACTCCTCTGATTTTATTACTTTATGTTCTAAGCTTCATCAGAGAGTTCATAAGCCACTGTAAAGATAAGACCAATGTTAACCAGGGGGAGAAACGGTTCCTTGGAAGAGGAGAGCAAAGCAAATGTTTTATCTTGTAAAAATACTCATTCGCACTTTGAGCTTGGTTTTTCTATAATTGTAAGTATTTCAGCTGCATCTTTTCAAATAGACTTGAAGTTTCTCAAGTGCTAGGAAGCAAGCCTTTGTAGTCTTAAGTTGTCCCCACGCACAGCCTAGCACAGAGACTGAAATCCATCAACAAATGACAATTACATGGCACCTTTCTGGTGAGTCATTAAAAGTCAGAGGCAGTTAATTTCAGAGGTAAGCAATCTGATATGTAAATGAAGCTGTAAATGTAAAGTTATCGGAAATAAGCTTTATGATCAAAAGCATTCTGGGTTCTGTTGGAATTATAGTTTGGAAGTATAGTTGAGCAGATCCAAAAAAAAAAAAAAAAATAGCAAAGAAGGAATCTCAAGCAGAGAAAATAGCATGCACTTCCCAGGAAGGTGGACTGACTACTTTTATGTCATGTTTACACGAGCTAGAGTGAGCACTGAGGAGGGAGCCTCAACTGAGGGAAAAAAGAAAAAGCCTGCACAAGATCAGGCTGTAGGCAAGCCTGGAAGCCATTTTCTTGGTCATTTATGGAGAAGGGTCCAGACCATTACAGGTGGTGTCATTCCTGGGTTCTTTTCTCATACAATATGGCCCCAGGTTCTAATTAAGAAAGCAGACTGAGCAAGCAATGAGGAGCAAGCCAGTAAGCACGGCTTCCGTGTTCTCTCCATCATCTCCTAGCTCCAGGTTCCTGCCTGCTTGAGCTTCTCTCCTGACTTTCTTTGCCGATGAAAAGTTCTGTGGAAGCAGAAGCTGAATAAATCCTTTCCTCCCCGAGTTGCTTTGGGCTCAGTGCTTTACCGCAGCAAGAATAATCCTAACTAAGACAGAAAGACTATGGAACCGTGGAGTAAGAACTTAAAGGTCTTTGTTTAGATCACTAGCCGTGATGATTAACCTTGGTTGTCAAACCCTGGGAATGTCTGTCTGCAGGGGAGTTTCAAGACTACTGTAATGGAAGTTGAAAGACCCATGCTGAATGCGGGCAGCAGTCCCAGACTAGAGAAAATAAAAGCTGGGAGGAGTGAAGGGAGGAGAAATGGTGGTTGGGTATATAGTATGTGAAAAGACTCTATTTCAGTAAAAATAAAAAATGAAATAAAGTAAACTGGACACTAACACCCATTCCTCGATGCCTCCTGACCACAGGTGCAATGTGACTGACCCATTCACAATCTTAGCACAATGGCCTCCCTGCCACAGTGGGCCAGTTCTTCAAACTGTGACACAAGGAAAAGTACGTTCTTCCTGAACTTGCTTAAGAGCAGCTGCCCTAGAGAAGCCAACTGTCCTTCCTTCACCAGATATGTCAGTGGCCAGTGTGTAGGAGCAGTTTGCTCTCATGGAAAAGGCATGGATTTTATATGAGACAGATTTGGGTTACAAACTTGGTTCAACTTTTTACTTTAAAATCTTGGGCATATTTTGTTCTCCATGGGCTTCCTTATCTCTAAAATAATACTATTATTATCCACATTCAGCCATAATGGTTAAGGGGGAGAATATATACAATGCCCTTAGCATAGTACTTTTCAAAATTCTACAGGACTATTGTGACTTCAGTTTCCTATCCATTTTCTTGGTAACTGAGAAAAATAGGAGGAAATCAGTGATGGATTTTGAGTCTCTTGTCCAAGGTGTTTTTAGGAAGCACTGCCTTGGCCGCTGGCAATCTGTTTTATCACCCAGATGCAATTGTGACATAACAAGAACAAGTTTACATACACAGAAAGTGCTCTTTACATACTCCACCTTTTCCTGTCCAGATGTCCCAGTGTCTCCACCTGTCACCATAGTTACAAAGACAGATAGATTCTGATTACGGTGGTATCAGTGATTGTGCTTACTACCTTTGACTCAATTAAAACTTAGAAGGGGTACGGTAGTCTTAAAGAGTGATTGCTTCAAAATTTTGATAATGAATAGCTAAATGTGACTCTCTTCATGAACATGTCCTCACTAACACCAGGGCCCCACGCATGATGAGCAAATGCTTTGTCACTGAGCTATCTATCTCTCACTTGCTATTTTTTTAATTATTTGAACCAGAAGCCTTAGGGAATAATATGTAGCAAAAAAAAAATAAAATACATAAAAATGATATGAACTAGCCGCTTTAGCATGGCATGGCTTGTACAGTGACCAGTTTAATAAGCAAACCATGCTAGGTACTGATTCCTGTTGTTTGGTATAAAACTGCCCTGTCTCCATCGTGGTGCAGAAAAGCTCGCAGGCTGTGTGCTAACAAAGGACCTCCTATTCTGCCAGGAAACACAAGTCACTACCCACACAAAGCTACTGTCTTTCTCGGCATTTCGATGCACAGATTTAAGGATGACAGAACAAGACAATCCATGCTCAATCGGAGACAGAGAGAGAGGTCCTCACGCTGCTCAGAGCAGTAACCCTTTTCTCACTGTGATCCTGAGCCTGGCAAGGGACTGTGTGAAAGAAACTCGTGCTGCTCATGAGAAGCTTCTCAGGCTGACAGGAACTATACACACAGACACCCTGAAGTCCCACATCACTTGCTCTAGTCAAGTCTTGGAAATACAAGGCCTACGACATAGGGTCTTTTGTTTGGGGGAGGTTGTTAGGGGTGTTAATATACTTCTTAGAAAAGAGGAATTGAAAGTTTGGGGGTGGGTGGTGGTGGGTTGAGAAGAAGCAGACAGGGAGAAGCAGGAGGGGGGGTGGATGTGATCACACTCCATTACACAAGTATGAAATTCTCCTCTGGGACTAGTAGCTTCAGCATAACCTGGGAGCTTGTTAGGAATGTGCTCTTCTGCCCACCCCAGAGCAGCTAGATCAGATCCTGTACTGCAACAAGCTCTCCAAAGCTCTCCAGGTAATTCATTTACACATGAAAGCTTAAAAAGTGCTGCCCTATAAAACCTAGTAGAGAAGGACCCGAGAAAAACAAAAAGCACTTTAAAGGTGAAATCAATTTTCTTTGCCCTTGAAGTCCTGTCTGACTCTAATCTCCAGGCCCTGACTATGTATATCTAAATCTTACCCTGTCTTTCTTTGAGCTGTGTCTGCAATGTCTCCTCTGTGAGAATCTGATTACATCAGCCAGAGCCCCTGTTCACTCCCACATCTGTATCTGTCTCTTTTTTGGCTAATACTATATATGCATGCTTGGGGCAAATATTACTGAGACCTTCCGGGAACCTTCCGGTCCTCTCAGCGGTGGTTAGCAGTGGGCAGAGGCAGACTGGAGGAAAGAATTATTCGTAAGAAAGAAAAGAGAGAAGAGAAAGAGCTTCATAGATGAGAAAATAACTCTGGAAACTTACAGCAGACTGGAGCCTGTTGGCTATAAGCCCTTAAGCACCACGTCCTGTCAGATCCACAAGAACCCTGATACACTTGAGGGCAAGGGCCACTTCAGCTTTCCAGAGGCTACCTGAGATTGACTATTCAAATTACCCTATCACACCCACAGAACAAGATCTTGCCCAAAGCCAACCTCTTTCTAGAAATTGAATCAAGTCTGTTTGTTAGGGCCTTGACCCTGATTTGAGCATGCTGTAGGCTATAAAATGATTACCTCTTGGTTCATGTCTATTCCCCACTGAGAGTTACTTATTTTTCTAAACAAGAATGTACTTTAAAAACACTCCTCTTTTCAGAGTCTGACATTTTTATAAAGTTACTTTTGAAGATTCCTTGGAATTCATAATCCAAGTACTGGTCATGCATCTTTTTTGTAAAGAAAGTGAGTTTCTGGCTGCCACTCCTAAGTTGAAAAAACTATTCGCTTTACTACTTTCATTGATAAATGAGTCAATTAAAAAATTTGACCCTAGATCATATTTAAGATGTCATATTTAGAATAAACATCTTTTAACTGACATCTTGGGGTCACTATAATCTCAATGCATTACAATACAATGGAAAATGTTTATGAAAAATTAGACTTCAGTAGAGACAATACTATTGCAATTCATAAAACAAGCCGATGAGCCCAGAGAGGAAGTTTAGGACAGAAACTTGGCCTCACGAGAGTAGATGCATTTTCTTTCCTAGGCCTTTAAGAAGTATGACCCCGCTAGTGTCTGTGTCCGTGTAGTTGTCTCGTGTATTCAGGAGGCTGACGTAAGGGGATCTCTTGAATCTAGCCTTGGAAACATAGGGAAACTTTATCTCAAAAGTAAATAAGTACAATAAAATAATGAAAAAGTTGGGTGAATTAATCTAAGGTTAGTTATTTTGCAGTTACTATGCTCCTATATTTTTAAAGAAAACATGGTGGTCCCGTGGGGGACCACAGCTACCACCCACGATTCCTACTTCTGTAAGCTCCCTTCAAAGAGAAAGTTGTGTTATGGTAACGTTAATGATAATAGCAAACAAAAAAATGGGTGACATTTTTCAGAAAATGGGTAAATAATTAGTATTTTCTACCACCAGTTTAATGCAGTATTATATACATAGGCTATAAAAAATGGAATGAGGTAACTAATGAGAATGTTCAAATGTCCTATGAAGGCATGAATACAACTAATCAGATATCTAAGAGTAGATGTTTTACTCTAGGCCAGGCACTGTGCTAGATAGTGGGAATATTACCCAAGACCTCCTATGTGAATATAGCCCTGATATAGGAACATTGATGAATGTAATTCCTAGCATATGAATTTAACAAGCATAAGTCATCATATCTGAACTGCATGGCCTCATTAAACAGAGGACAGTACATGAGTAAATATATAGCTACAGACTGTGTCTCGTGTTGTATACTATGAACGTTAATATGTAGTGAAAGAACCTAGGCTGGTGGGGGAGGGAGTGTTTGTCATTTAAGCCTTTTTCAAGAAGTAAAGGAAGAATCAGTTAGCTTAGGGAAGACTGGGAAAAGAGTCTTTCAGGTGGGAATAGCAGGAACAGAAATACAGAGGAGAGAGAGGGTTTGTAAGCATCACAAGCAAAGATAAGGAACAGAGAGATTGAAGCATGCTGAAGAGTTTCGATGAAGCTCTCTATGGGGAAGAGGGAGCACAGATCCTGGGGTTGTTTTTTTTTTGTTTGTTTTGTTTTTTTTTGTTTGTTTGTTTTGACCTAAGAAGCCGCAGAAGCTTTATCAGCAAAAGGTTGCCCAGGACTTGTCTACATTGAAGGCCACTTGGGGTGTGTGGTTAAATGGATTAAATAAGAGAAAGCAAAGAAGGAACCACATTTGAAGAACACTGTAGTCTGGGTGAGGCTGGTGTAACTGGTTTAGACATGGTTTGAAACCTGATAAAGGAGGAAAGAAAACTGAGATGTATCCAGGGGGTAAGACAGGTAAAATTTACTAATAGATGCACTCTCTTCCTTAAATCACCAGATAGATGATCCTTGACTTTCTTGAGCTTAGAAATTTAGTGCAGAATCCATTTCGATCATCCACTTGAGATATCAGAGAACGGAGGGGAAAAGGAAAACCAACTGTTTAATGTCCACGTACGAGACCCACGAAGTAGAGCCAGCAGGAAATAATACCAACACTAGATGAATGACTGAAGGATGAGTAAGGAAAGGGCCCATTTCCCATCCCCACGTATTATAGCTTTAAGAGGACTTGCTGAGAAGGAGCAGCATTGAGAGATGATTTCTACATGGTAAACGGGTTGAGTGTTCTAGAACACAAGACAAACAAACAAATGAAAAACACATCAGAATTACAGAAAAGAAGGTGACCTATAAGAGGTGATAAAAAGATATTCTCCCATGGTAAAAAAGTAAAGGTGTTTTTTCCTCCACATTAGAATGGTAATTTTAGAAACACTTGTATAATGCTTAAGTTCTATTTAATGATGAAAACTTAGCCAGAAAGGCTAGCTCATACCTGTAGTGCCAAAAGTTAGGAGACTGAGGCAGAAGTATCACTGTAAGTTCAAGGCCAGCCTTGGGCTACACAGTGATTTCCAGGCCAATCTGAACTACGGAATGAGACTATGTCTTTTTGTTGTTGTTGTTGTTGTTGTTGTTTTTAAGATCCTTAGTATATGATTATTTTTTGGTAGCTTAATTACAGATAATACCTCTGATCCCTTTCCTTTAATCAGAAGTCCAGGTGAGATGGTTAGTGAAAGACAATGCAGTATGAAAATAGAGATAGAGGATACTGGGTAAGGGAAGGTTTTAAGCTGATGGAAGTAGGAGAAGAAAAAAAAAATGGGAGTATGTGTGGGGAATTACCAAAACCTGAGGATGTATAAAAAATCATTTAGAAATCTACCATTCCATAACTAACTGAAACAATGGTGGTTTTCCTTTAAATGAGCCTTACTGGAAATACTCTTAATGGGTGTTAAACGCCAGAAGTCATAGGCTTTAAAACAAAATCCAAATGCCCAGTGCCAAGTAAGAGATACTTCCTCATGGGCTGTTGCCAGGGAGCCTGTAGAAGCTCCCAGAATAATACAGCTATTGTCATTGCTCTTGGTGCTTAGAAGAACTAGACAGCAAGAGACTACTCCTGAACATTGAACACAGGGTGGACACAGAAAAGCCAAGATGCAATTGAGCTGAAAGCTTCATAGTGCTGGAAGGTTCTAGCTAGGATGATTGGGGTTCAAAAGTTATCAAGCATCTCACCCAACTACAGACCCTAGGTAATACAGACCCTAGTAAAATACCCACTGGTGCAGTAGTGGTATGAATGTTCTGAATTAATCAACAGCTTCCAGGTCAGACTGAGGTAACACCGTAACTCTGGTCCCAAGTATATGGTTAAGGATGTCATGGGCCCCATAGGGAAACTTATTTTTGTGCCAAGGGAACACATAATTAAGCTGTTTTTCAAATATTTATGTTTATCATCAGAGAGTAGTGCAGCTCTAAGACTTGGTTTCGACAATAGGTGACATTCAACGTGGGTATTCGTAATTGGCCAAAGTGTTGAGAATAAGTAACTGCTGAGTGCCTCGCCCCAAATGAAACAACCATGTGTTACATGAGATCTGATCACACGGTGAAACCAGAGGTTGTGCGTATAGTTGTGCTGTGGCTCAGCCTATAGCACACACTTTTAATTCCTCTGACTGGAATATAAACTGTGCCCTAACTATATACCTCCAAACAATGAAGTTAAAGTTAGTTTGTAGAAGGAGGCACCCAAGTTTAAAAGTGATGTCTGAGTGTCAGAAAAAGTGATGAATCAGAGAGATTTAACAGAATAGGACATGCCAAACTCTCCTGAGAAGAGAGACGAAGGGGAAGCTATTTAAGAGCAGTGAAGACAGTGAAAAGAGAGAGGAGGCAGTTTTACAGGGAGGGTTTTACAGAGACAGGTTAAAGAGAAAACAAGTTAGACATGGGTGAAGGCAGATGGAGCGAGAGAATGAAAAGGGGCGAGAAGACTGGAACAGATTACCAGAGTTAGTTTTAGGAGAGGCCAAGAAAGAAAGGCGCTAGATTGAATCAGTCAGCTCTAAGGAGAGTTTGAGCGAGAACAGTTGAGTTGACCATCCAGCCATAGATCAGAAAGAACTGGAAAGGGTGAGTTTATTCAGCCGTGAGTCTCAGAGGCTGAGAACATTCTAGGCCTAGATTAGATTGTATGGATGCTACAAGGTTTTAGGACTAAGGCTAGGTTAGCTGAGTGGAGCAGTAAGCCTCAGAGGCAACAATTATCACAGGAGAATAAAAAACGTATGTCTACCTTCTAGGACTTCAGAAACAACAAAATGAAGAGCCCTATCAGGGAGTGCTGTCGCCTGGACATGACATCACCATTACAGTTATGAACACACATGAGCAGAGTTCATATGTATGGGGCTATACTCTCACAAAATGGAAGAAGAAAATAATAATAAAAAAATGCTTTAAAAGAAAAGACCAAAGGGACATGAGAGTAGGATGGGGCTAGCTGGGGAGCAAAAGGTCTGTGGGAGTGACTGGGATGGAGTAGCAGCATCCAATGTGTTAGACTTGAACTCATTGTTAAAAATTGATTGGAGATTCACAAATGGAAACTAAAATGTGCTGTGATGTGAGAGTAAGAGGTGGGGAGAATTCGTTTCTTAGCAGAGCTGCATGATTTTGTCGTTTTTGTTGTTGTTTTTGTTGTTATTGTTGTTTGCCCAGACCACATGGGTTTGGGACTAGGCAGAGGGCATGCTGAATTGGCATGCATAATTCTGGGGTTTGTGGTGAAGGCTAGTAACACACCCAGGCTGACCCAGGGATGTGTGACTGGACACTCTCTCCTGTTCTGGGTTGTTGCAGAGAGTTTAAGCCATGGATGCTGAGAGCTCCTGCTGGGATAAGGTAAGCTAAAGAGACAGGAATAAGATAGGAATAAAAGAAAATGGAATTGTTTAAGGGTATCCTGAGAATAGGCTCATATAAAAATATAGAAGGGAATTTAATTGAAGTTAAATATATAGGAAAGGATGTTACTTCAGTTATATAAAGAGAAAGGTGACATAATATATGTACCCATAGAGATGTTAATATCTATAAAAAGGAGAATTAGTGAAAACTGATTTAATTGTTTTTAAGGATAGAGAGGAGAAATAATGTAAATGCTTTAAAGGAAATTTGAAAAGTCTATGCCATTGCAGGCAGCTGGGTTCTTTGAACGTGGGCTTCATAGGAATTATAGGGTTGCTTAGCCTGGAATGACAAATTAATAGCCTAGAAATATGCTTAAACAGTAAGCAGAAGGGAATTTAATTGAAATTAAAAGAATTAACTCTTATAAAGAGAAGAATATATTTTCTCCACAAAAGGGAGAATTTAAGTATGCATAGATGAATAAATAAATTGAGGCCTTTGATCTCTTATAGGTGAGGGCAGGGGGTAGGGAGAAAATCCTTATCTCAGATAGATATTTAAAATTTTGGCCTTGATCTTGTATCAGGACAAGGCAGGGGATAGTGAAGGAGTACTATCTCAATGGATAATAAAAATTGTTTAGATTGCTTTACTTGCTTTAAATTGTTTTAATTATCAAAATGAGGTGTTTGTAAGTCTGGTGGTTATGGTATTAAAACTCCTCTGTGAGAGAGGTCAAATGGAATAGGCCTGAAGAGAAAGGATGCTGCGAATTTGAATCAATCTATACCTTTGATGATTTTGAGCTTCCAGGCATGAGAACTACAGAAGAGAGAGCGTGGGTTCATCTGAGTAAGATTAATTGGTTACTGCAACACCCCACCAATTTTACCTAATGGAAAGATTCACTAATTGGGCAGGGTCTCATCCCCAGATTTGGAAAACACATTCCTGTGTGTGTGTGTGTGTGTGTGTGTGTGTGTGAGAGAGAGAGAGAGAGAGAGAGAGAGAGAGAGAGAGAGAGAGAGAGAGAAGAGAATACTTGTGTAGTGGCACAGGGACAAGAACACAGTACAATACAGACTTCAAATTGGTAGGTATCTGGTGGCTTCAGCTTCTTTTCCCTATGAGAGAGAGTGAAAGCAGAGTAGACTTCCTCATCGTGATTGGCTTACTTGTGGTTTGGCTCTAATTTCTTTCCTGATTTCTCATAAGGACAGATCAACAACTCAGGTTCAGTTTGGAGACCTGAAACTTTCTCTGACTGCTGATAACACAGGGCTTGACCTTTTGGGGCCTTGAACAAGGTCTAACTTTACCTCAGTGTCTTCCATAAACTTCGTATAACGCCTCGTGTCAATCTCTTCTTGAATCTCTCTGTTTACTCATTTTATGTATTAAATTTCCCTTCTCTCCGGCTTAGGATGAAATGGTCAGAATTTTAAACCTGGCAAGTTATCTAGTCTAAGAACATGGCTTTTAAATACACAGATTCCTGTTTTGGATGAAATAGAGACCTCGTAGAAGGCAATTTGCTACTTAAAAGAGAGTTTGAATACTACTCAGTAATTTGTCCATTTATTCCTTTATTCATAGCATGTTGCCCAAGGTAACTCTTTGTAACCATAACCTATGCTATTCAGATGAATTCTTCTCTGTGTATGATAAATATGCATGAGGGAAAGACCACTGAAATGGATTATATATCAGAAACAGATATATAAATATATATAAACAGATATATGGTGTTCTGATATTTAAAAACCAAGGAAAGAAAGTGGGATGGGGTTGGGGAAGGATGGTATGAACAGAAGTTGTTGTCTCTTAGTAGTTTGCGGAGGGTGCAATGGGACAAACCTGCTAACTCCTTATTCCTGTCCTCTGCTTAAATATCTGAGCTATACATTTTTTTCATGACTCAGAGTATCACAACCCTAAACCAGTCATGAATTGAAAACAGGAAAGAGGAAGGGAGTCTTTAAAACGACTGTTCTCAACAGAATTGTTAGGAGTTCACTGACTTCCTCTTACTATGTTCGTCAAGCTTTAATTATATGACTATACGGTACTCTCTCCTTAACAGCAAAATTTTTCTCTCCAATTCTTTAATGTTTACCAAAACCTGTCCAAAGTCTCTGTCATGATGATCTCATAAGACAGACTATCTTCTCATCATTCCTTAGTATTTTTTCTTTACTTCTTTTTCTCTTTGTCATTGAGCACAATTTAATAATCTCAAGAAAATGTGCTGCCTCTCTTATTGTTAGAAAGATACTACAGTTAAAAATCAACTAAGAAACTTCCGACATAAGCTACACCAAGGGTCAATTACATTTATTAGATAGCTATAGAATATTTTTACATCAAACAGAAAGAGACAAAGATAGTGGAAAGCTTTTGAGAGTTAATTAGGATATAATAGCATGTCTAATTTGATTTTTATTAATGATAAAATTATTAATAATTTAGTTGATTGTTAATATGTTAATATTTCCTTTAAAATACTTTTAAAAATTGTGAAAAAAAAACAGAAAAAGAATATAAAACTTTCTTCTCAGCAGCCCTGGGAACCTCTTCTAAGAGATTACACTGTCAACCACGAAGCATGCTTTAACAAATGCAAAAGAATCAAAATACATCTATGTCTTAACACCTAACACTTCACATAGCACATAACACTTAGCACAGTGGAATAAAAATAAAAGCTGCCAACCATAGGAACTACACAAGTACTTGAGTAACGAGCAATATGGTTTTGAATGAACAGTTCATCACTGAATAAATCAAGAAGGAAATTTTAAGAATTTTAAATTTTCGTATGGTTAAACAAAAATGATAACACAGCTATAGTTTCAAAGAAAACTGTAGTTCTCTAAACTCCAAAGGGCAGAGCATGTGTCCAGAAGTGTCAGTCTAGACTCAGGTCAAGCTGGATTATAGAAGGATTTCTCGAATATACTTAAAATCCTATGGTTAGCATTTCTTAGGAACCTGAAAAGGCTGGTCCCTGCCTACCAAAAAGAACCACTTCCTTGAGGTATACTCCCTAGGGAATCGCTCGAATTGCATATCAAAGCCTTTGTTTGCTTCCAGGCTCCTTCATCCCCTACTCACATTGTGTTCAAAGCCCAGGCTATTCTGGCCTGTCTTCCCTTCCCCATTTCTTCTCCACAATTCTAGGTCCCAGACGGTTGCAGTTCTCAGGCTACCCTCTCCCAGATTGATTCTTTTACAACAGGTTTTACCCTGTGCTCACCAGCTCTGCTATTCCAGCTTCTCTCACTGAGAGTCCTCAAAATGTCCACTCCGCTTCTTCTGTTTTTGTTTGTTGGTTAGTTGCTTTTTTTCTGCACTGGACACTTCCAGATGCCTCTAGCTGTTCTCAATCTCTCTCTCTCTCTCTCTCTCTCTCTCTCTCTCTCTCTCTCTCTCTCTCCTCCCCCTCCCTCCCTCCCTCCCCCTCCCTCCTTCCCTCTCCCCTCCCCTCCCTCCTCCTTCCTCCTTCCCTCCCTTCCCTCCTCCCTCTCCCTCCCCCTCCCCCTCCCTCCCTCCCCTCCCTCCCTCTCCGTCTCCTCCTCCCTCCCCTCCTTCCCTCCCCTCTCCCTCCCTCCTCCCTCCCTCCCTCCTTCCCTCCTTCCCTCCTTCCCTCCCCTCCCTCTCCCTCCCTCCTCCCCTCCCTCCCTCCCCTCCCTCTCCTTCTTCCCCTCCCTCTCCCTCTCCCCCCCTCCCCCCTTCTAACCACCCTCTCCCAGCCAGGGAGCATCCATTTTCAATTTCTTTATTCTGCCATTCTTCCATCTGGTGCCAAAACCTAGGAGGGAAACAATGAGTCCTTGTTCCCAAGGG
Organism: Rattus rattus; assembly: GCF_011064425.1. Lineage (NCBI taxonomy): Eukaryota > Metazoa > Chordata > Mammalia > Rodentia > Muridae > Rattus > Rattus rattus. Next base: position 58,690,227 of record NC_046160.1, read on the forward strand.
GCCAGGCCTTCCCTGGAAGAATAAGCTGCTGATTTGGCCCTAAGGGATGGATCATTTGTTTCTGCTGGCTTCTGTCACCCGTCATATCCAATTCCAAATTTTGGAGTTCACCTCTCTGGCTACTTCTTCTCTGACTGCTTCTCCTTTGCCTGCTCTAAACCCTGTTCTTTCTTCCTCTACTCTAATATGTGCCACCTCAGAGCTGTCTTAGTGTCCGTCTCTCTCCTTGACTCACTGGAGTTTCTATCTCGCTCTGTGTCTTTGTTCCTGGAGCAAAGTCACACTGCTACACACTTTCTACAAAAGTCACACTGACACCAGTGTACCAGTCAGCTTCTTTCAACATAAGAGGTGCCCGAATGAAAATGGATACCTCTCCATTGTGATTCATTGACATTGCTTTTTTGGAGTCTCTTGATCTGCTTGGGGGATGCCCTCAGATTGAGATATTTGTCACCATGGCATTTATCCTTCTAAGTCTCCAGTCATTGCCTGACTTCCTTCCCCAATCCTACCATTGAACTGAATTTTAACCTAGAACATCTAGGGTGGAGCTAAGGCAATTCTAAGATTAAACTTCACAGCTTAAATACTTAGAGAAAGAGAAAGAGAGAGAGAGAGAGAGAGAGAGAGAGAGAGAGAGAGAGAGAGAACATTAGAGAGGAAAAAGAGCATAAGAGCATGTTATAGGAGAATCCAATGGAATTCAGAGAATCATTAGACAATATTTTGAAAACGTTTTTTTCTCTTTTTTTTTATTAAGCTATTTATTTACTTTACATCCCAGTCTCAGCTTCACCTCCCTCTTCTCTCAGTCTCTCCCTCTTTCACCTCTGCCCCCCCCCACCTCTTTTTCCCCTTATCAGAAAAGAGGTAACCTCCCATGGATATCCACGTTGGCATATCAAGTTGCAGTAAGGCTAAGCTCATCTACCTCTTCTTCTACTGAAGCTAGCCGAGGCAGCCCAGTTAGGAGAAAGGGATTCAAAGGCAGACCATGTTAGAGACAACCGTGCTCCCACTTTGGGTGTCCCAAATGAAGACCCAGGTGCATATATGGGAAACCTAGAAGAAATGGGTGTGTTTTAAAAATCAATGATTTCCCAAAATCAAATAAAAAAGACATAAACAGACAGTAACACACAATGAAATTGAACCAGTCATTAGAAAGTCAATACAAACGAAAGACCAGGACCGCATGGATTCACTGTTGAGTATAAAAAAATCCTTTTCATGGGTAACACTAGTAGTTCTCAAACTGTTCCACAACATTACGAGGGAAGAAACACAAACAAACCGTATAAAGTCAGTACCATTTTGATATCAAAACTAAATATGAATCTAGCAAAAAAAGGGAGAACATTGACTAAGTTTTTTTGATGAACATAGATGAAACCTCTCAGTTAAATACAAACCAAATGCAGGAACACATTAAGAAAATCACATATAGTGACAAAATTTCATCCCGTGGATGCAAAGTAAAAAATTATTGTGACAAATCACTATAAGGACAGAAATCACATGATAATCTTAATAGACACAGAAATGATCTTAATAGACATATAGTCAAAACAAAAAAAGGGGTTTACTCTATGTTAATTCTTATGAAATGAACTTATAAAATTATATTTATTTAAAAAATAAGCAGTCTTTTGAAATCAGTTGGATGACTTCATTTTCAAATATTTTGGTTAGAGTTTCTAGTTAAATGTTCTTAAAGGAGTTTGTATGAGTAGCCAAATTGTGACACCCTGTTATTGGAACAATTCTCCATATCATCTGCCCATTTATTTATTGTTTTTATTTCAACTATTGTCATCGTTTGGAAAATCATCATTAGGGTTTTAGGTAATTCTCACAAGAATTTAGAATTATGAACAATTTGAAAATTTCACATTCAAGGTACATAATAAAATCCTTGATTTTTGCAGAAATTTAGAAATTACAGATCATTAAATGAAAAAAAATCCCCTATAAATATTTAGCTATAATATACTAGAATTTCATTATTTCTGTGTATAAAGCTTTGCATCATCATGTTGATATGTAGCATTGTGTGAAAACTGACACTGCACTTTGCTTTGTAAATGACTTTCAGTACTAAGCATTATGTCTCAATCTCTCTCAATCCTGGTCATTTGAAGTTGTATAATCATCTTCAAGGCTTTCTCACATTTTATCCCCTTTATGAGAACATTCAGTCTATTTCTGGCTTTATTTCCTCCCTGTTATGGATAACCACACCAATGAAGACTGTCGTCCAACACGGTGTAAAAGCAGTACTGGGGCAGCGTTAATCCTGAGATTCACAATAGAAAAACCAGTTCCACAATTTTGAGCCAAATTGGAAGCAAACTTTAACTAAATACTGACCAGGCTGGAATCTGGTTAGGTTTACACTCTGGAATTCCTAGCAAGTGGTGATGAGACATGTGTTGCAGAGACTTTTTAAGAACAAAACCGTATGGCTGCCGTATTTCCCATATGGCTTTGTTATTTTCCAACAGCAGGAAGTTACCTTGTCCTTGGTCAGGTAGGGTTTACATATCAACATTGGCTCTTCTGTTCTCCACTTGAATTGTATCCTAAGTTAAATCCTTGACTCCATGAGGTGTACCTATTCTCATTAAGATCTAATAATGGTCAGCTTAATGGTAACCAGATAGGATTTATCATCTAGTTGAGATATAAATGATGTGGGGACCAATAGTAATAATTACCAGAAGTAGAATGGCTCTATAATGGCTGACATCAGAGTTACTGTCTAGAAGGAGCCTAGAAATGGATGGGGCAGCAGTCATTTATTTCATCTCCTGCCCAGGACCAGCCTCGGCTTGGAGAGGGGTTCTGAGAAAGGGATGTCTGTGGGCAATGAAACAAAGGACTTGAAGTCAAATCATGGGTCAAAGCTGGTGGCCTATGCTCTGCTCCAGATAACTTTCCAGTCTGCTTTTTCTCTGATCTGCTTTCTGTGAAGATTTCTAGTTCTCTCTTTTTCTCTGTCTCTGTCTCTGTCTCTGTCTCTCTGTCTCTGTCTCTCTCTCTCTCTCTCTCTCTCTGTCTCTCTCTGTCTCTCTCTCTCTCTCTCTGTCTGTCTCTCTCTCTCTGTCTCTCTCTCTCTCTCTCTCTCTCTCTCTCTCTGTTCTGCTAGACATGGTTCTCCAAGCAGGTCTCTCTTGCTATTCTAAAACACTCTCTGTACATCTGCAGTCTTTTCTTTTACATATCAATCTAGTCATTTACTTCAGGTTTCCTTTTGATTGGCTTATGAATCAGCATCCTAAGACCCCAGCTCCTTAATTCTTAGGAGATAGCAAACACACATTTTTTCTTAACATTGCAAAAGAATTCAGACAATGAGCCTCAGACAGTGAACTAACTGGGTAGGACTCCATCCTGAAATTACCATTTCTACCACACCTGGCCTTAAATTAGCTCTGTCCCAGGCCAACCCTGAACTCAGGAATTTGTCTCCCTGTGTAAGCATAAACAAAAAACAGAGATGGGTGTGATCTCCTAGGATCACCACTCCCTAAATCTCTCTCTCTCTTTTAAAAGATCTATTTATTTTAAGAATACAAGTACACTTTAGCTATCCTCAGACACATCAGAAGAGGGCATCAGATTCCATAACAGATGGTTGTGAGCCACCATGTGGTTGGTGGGAATTTAACTCAGGACCTCTGGAAGAGCACACAGTACTCTTAACCATTGAGCCATCTCTCCAGCCCTCCCTAAATCTCTTTATCTCCGTCCTTAGTATCTTTCTGACAAGTTGATGCATAGTGTAACTGCCTCTCTTCCTTTAGATATGAGATGCTCCTTCTATAATTAATAGGTTGAGAAGTTTTATATATACATATTTTTTAAAGATTTCTTTATTATATATAAGTATACTGTAGCTGTCTTCAGACACACCAGAAGAAAGCATCAGATTCCATTACAGATGGTTGTGGGCCACCATGTGGTTGCGTTGCTGGGATTTGAACTCAGGACCTCTGAAAGAACAGTCAGTGCTCTTCACCACTAAGCCATCTCTCCAGCCTGAGAGATTATATATTTTTGAACCCATGGGTTTTTTTTTCATTTTTTATTAGATATATTATTTACTTACATTTCAAACGTTATTCCCTTTCCTGGTTTCCTGTCCATAAGTCCCCATTCCCTCCCCTCCCCTTCCCCCATACAGGTATTCCCCTTATACATCCCCCTTATTGCCCCCCACCCCCATATTCCCCTGCACTGGGGGTCCAACCTTGGCAGGACCAAGGGCTTCCCCTTCCCCTGGTGCCCAAACAAGGCTATTCTTTGCTACATATGCAATTGGAGCCCTGGGTCAGTCCATGTATAGTCTTTCGGTAGTTTGAACCCATGTTTCAAGAGTTCTTTTACTGAAGGTCTCAGTGTTAAGAAATTAACCACACCTTTGCTTCCCAGACTCGTGCTGTCTCTGATTATCATGGAGTCATTGACGTCAGCAGGGAAGACATTCCTTGGAGGAACATAAAAATAAGTACAGTATACAAAGAAGCCTTGTCCATGGTAGCAATAGACACTCATGGAGACCCATGTCTGCTGGCCCTGTCCCAGGGGCAGAAACCATGCCATTCTATCCACACCATGCTGGATACTACATTAGGTCTTCCTTTTGTAATATTTTTTAGTACAGTCAGATTATAATCCTTAATGGTTTGTATAGGAGCAATAACTTTTCTCTTAAAACCATATAACACCTCTTTTTTTCTACATAGAGCAGGCCTACTGTAATATTTCAGTTAACAAATCTACCCACTGATAAATCTAGTCCTATTTTTCTGTTTTGCCAATTGGTAGCTACTTTGTCCCCTATGTCAAGGCACTTCCTTTTGGGTTAGCATTTTAGCTTGCTAAGGGACAAGAGACATGTTCTCTTCTGTAACTACTTCCAACTGAAACTAGGGGCCCAGGAAAGCTGAAAGGCTAGTAGTCAAAGACTAGTCAAAAGGCAGTGAATTTTGCATTCGTCAGAAGCTTCCGGTTAGCTGATCCAGCTGAAGAGACATGGAACAACCACATATGCTGGACTGGTTTACACCAGCTTTCAGTAAGTCCAGAGCTCAGCAGTTTGCAGTACACAGGTAATTCCTGATGGTGCTTGTCAGCCAAGGAAAACTCTGCTGAGACAAGTATAGACTAGGGACAGAAATTAAAATTTGGAACTTTCAGACCCATAGTCTTAGTAATTGGAGTTTCAAAACCAGGGAAAGAGATCATATTCTCAGCAGTGGACAGGTGAGGAAACAGACTGTACTAATCTAGAGCTGGTTTAACCTGTGACGGGTGGATCCAAGTCCTAGGACTTTTTTGACTCCCTGAAGCTTTCATGAATTTTTAGTTCACAAAAGGAGAAAAGAGTTCTAGATACAATAACATTAGTCTGTAGTGAAATCCACATTGAAAAATAGCTGGAGTAGACTCCTTTGAATCCTAGTGAAAAATATAGCTTTGGGTTAAAAAGCATGAACTTTTTGTTCTCTGTCCAGTGAGCCAGATATATGGTTTAGTCCAAAGAGAAGTATTTTTAAGTCTATATTTAGAAGACAACCAAAGAAAATTTAAAATCTTCAGCTTGTGATTGAATAGTAAGTAGTCAGTGCTCTACCAACCTATCAGTACTCCACTGATAAATCTTAAAATTCTAAACCTTTGAAATGTTACTGTAACAATAGCATAAGGGGGCAGGGGAGAAATCTGAAACATTTTCCATCTTTCATAGACCTTAAATTATTTTTAAAGCTTTATAATGTGCATAGACTTTAACTCTTTTTCTTTCCATCTAATCATTTCTGAGAGACCTGAGTAGTTATTATTGTGAACAGTCATTGCAAGGCATGTTTTAGTGAAAAACTACACCTGAACACTGTTTATCCTTTAATAGGAAGTCTGTTAACAAGAGAAACCTGTCTTCCTTTTCTTAACAAGGGTCCTAGTAGCTTTAGCTAAAATATCAACGTGTCTGCAGCCTTGGAGGAAGGAGCTGGTAGCCTGCTGGTGATAAGGGATAAATCTATAGTTAGCATCGTCATCAATGCCATCATAGATCTGAGAAGGATAAATTATTAGCAGAAAATATAATCTGGCCTATGTGACAATTAAAATGACAGAGACTAGTCCATTACCTAGATGGTCATTGCAGGCTCCTGTGGTCTCCATGGTGATGGGAACGGACAGCACCAGTCTTGTGTTGCCAGGCCTAGAAGAAACGAGGCTTTCCTGTGAGAAGAAACATGGTGTGGGGTGTGGGGGTTGTGGGAGGAGCATTACTTTGTCCAGGCAAAGTATGGGCAATCAACTCTCCGGTGCCCTGTTTGTCTGCAATTTGGGCTGTGTCCTGGCAGCAGGGCAAGGCATTGGGGCAGTCTTGTCCTGTGGTTAGTTAGCAGTACCACAGTCCAGGTGGAACCATTGTTGCTGTGATCCATCCTCTTCTTGGAGATCTTGCAGGTCACTGCTCAGAGCCGGCATCTCTGCTGGTAATAGTAACCTTAAATATCTTAAATGCCATATTTACCAGATCTCTGACAAATTTGAGGCCCATGGTCTATTAAGTATATTTATGCTAAACAACACTTGTTTGTTTTTTCATTTGCTTTAGGCTGAAACCATATATGGGAGGCAAAATAAAGCCTTTCATGTAATTAATTACATTAGGACTTAGCATGACTACAAGGATAGTTGTGAACATATTAAAGAATTTGCTCTTTTATGAGGTGACTAACTTTTTACTTGTATGTCTTAATTATCTTTAGCAGTTTACAATAAGTTAATAGCTTTTATAAAATTAGGATTTTTATAGCTTCATCCCTAATAAGATTAGCCTTAAAAAATGACAAATTTCTGAATTGAAGGTCTTCTAGCATCAAGGTAAGATTTTTAACTCATAAAAACAGTCCACAAAGAGACTGGGAACTTTCCTGATCCTTTTATGGTGCACCATTACAGAATATAACAGTGTTTTATATGACTCAGTTTATAAAATACATAAAACTTAACAAAGACAAGTAGGCTAGATATTCATTTTTAGTGTGAATAGAACTTAGATAAGGTTCTCGATGTTCCCAATATTGTGACCCTTCAAAATAGTTCCCCATGTTGTGGTGACTTCTAATCATAAAATGGTTGTTGTTGCTATTTTACAACTACAGTTTGCCACTATTATGAATTGTAATGCAAACATGTGACTGTAGGTGACCCTGGGCTACCCATATGAAAGGGTCTTCTGACCTCCACAGGTTCACCACCCCTCAGTTGAGAACCATTGCTCCAAACCTTCACCAGGATGCCTAGGTTATTCATTGACTCGCTGTATCAAAAATAGGAACACCCCAATCTCTGGAGTTTAATGCTTGGTGCTAATAGCTGGGGCCCTGCTTTTCAACCCTTTATCTGTCTATTTACCAATATATTAATAAAGACAATACAATAAAATATCTTAAAACTTTAAAATGTCTCATAGCCTTACGAACAAATATTTTTAAAAGTTGTTCCTTAAACATATCTACTTTTTAAATTTAAAATTTCTGTAAAACTCCAAATTTTTCATTTAAAGAAGTTTAAAATCTCTCAATAGTGTGCTCATGCAATATCAAAATAGATTATCTTCCTTTTTTTTTTTTTTTTTTTTAGTTTCAAGAGTGAAGACAAAGGGCACAATCATAACCCACACAAGGCAAATCAGCTCTAACAGTACAAACAATGCAATGTCTCTAAACCCAATATTATCTAATGACTCTTATGTCAGAAAGTTTGGCCACTGCCAACAAGCTACATCCTTGCATGTGAATGCTTGGAGATACAGCTTTAATAATTCATTTTACAAGTATTATTTTTAAATCCTATCTTTTATAAACCTTGTTTTCAAGACAGGGCAGGAATTATCATACAAAATTCCATCCCAGTTCAAAAGTATCTTTGGAGACCTGTTGTCTCCTTGGTTGGCCACACCACATGGTTGTCTTTAATCAAGATGGCAGTGAAGCCATAGGATATTGTTCCTCTACAACCATAGCAAAGATAATTGCATGCCACATGGCTAAGCAGGCAACTTGTTGGTTATATCCCAAAATGGAATCGTGCCACATAGTTCCTTTAAGATTATCTATGCACAAACTTTTATGTTTCAACCCCATGTTACAAGTTTGAAGGTTTTTTTTTGTTACAGATACTACACATTTTTTAGCAATATCCCGTAGAGTCACACATCTTGAGATATAGAAAGTTCATATAATAATTTTAGACAATTAAATGACATCAATAATCCCTTCAGCTACTCTGATTTTTCTTTTCTCCCTGTCAAAGTTTTTAATTTTGGATATAGACTTTAAAAGCATGCCTGGGTCTGAAAAAAGTTGAGCCATAACCCAAGTCCAGAAAAGTAGTACAGCATAAAACAACTTAAATATTATCTATACACAAATGACTTTAACCCCTATTGCATTAGATGCAGTGGCTAGGAAGCCCAGAGATAAATTCTGAGCCTTGTTACTGTGTACAGCACAAGTAAGCTCAGACATCCCAGACTAGTCAGAAGGAAACATGCAGGGGCCACATTCACATATTGAAAACAAACAGAGAAACCTTTTTCTATGCCCACCAATGTTGTAAAACAGAGGACACCTTGGTAGCCAATGTTGTTGAATCCAATTCTGAGTGGACAAAGCAGTGCTGTAGTATATTGGACCCCTGAGTCTTTTGAAGTTACCCACTGGCCCCAAGTCAAAACATATACAAGTCAAACACATACGAGTCAAAACAGGTACATCATCAGGTACAGAAACAGGACAAGACATAGAGCCAAAACAACAGAAAATATAGACGAGCCATGCTTAACAATTGGAGTCCTTCTGAGGTCTACTAGCTTGAACAAGAGAAATTTTCTTATAGTCTTATTGTACAACTCAGATGCTAGGAACCGATCAGGGGCTTCTCTGAGTCCAATTGATTCCTAGATCTATACTAGGCCCTTCCAAACCCTCATCTTGCCACCCCCCCATACTCCTGGGATTATGGAATGCACCTATGATTAGCCTAGGTATTGAAACTTCAGGGTTTCAAAGGTATGTTAGAAGAAACTGATGCCTCTGGCTGAACATTCCCAATTATCCAGAATTAACCAGTGGGTTGTCAGACAACTTTCTTCAGTCTGAACAGGGTTTATAGACATCATCAGATTCTCCTCCATTCCCAAATCTGGGTAGTCCATAGCCAGAATTCAGAAACCAGGCAGAAAAATGGCACAGGAAGCTAAAAATGAAGAGAGAGAGAGAGAGAGAGAGAGAGAGAGAGAGAGAGAGAGAGAGAGAGAGAGAGAGAGAGAGACTTCTACCACATGGTTGCTCACTATGGGGCAGATTCAAAGGACAGAAAGCATGTCTCAGCGCTTTGGATTAATATTCCAAAGTTCATAACCCTAGGGCAGCCCACCAGTCCTGGGGTGAAGAACCTAACTCCAGAATTTAGGGGGGACATTGTGGTTTTTATCTCACTATGGGACTCCAAGGGTTAATTTTGAGATTAGCAGGAGAAAAACCAGTTCCACAATTTTGAGCCAAATTTGAAGCAAGTTTTATTAGATACTGACTAGATAGACCATGGTCAGACCCACTCTCTGAAATTCTTCTAGTTGTAATGAGGCATGTAGAGGAATTTTAATCTAGCAAAATGGCTGCTCCAGCAAGAGATCATATCCAAAAACCTTCGGGGTCTGTGTAATCTGGCTGGAATTCAGACACACTTTTAATCCCTTTAGCTGGAACAGATGCCCTTAAAACACAAATTTAATCCAAAATATTGAAGGTAAAGTTAGTTTGTAGAAGGAAGCAGCTATATTGGAAAGTGATGACTAATTGAGGGGTAGACAAAAGTGACAAATCAGAGAAAGATTTAACAAGAGTCAGAGATAGGATATGTCCAACTCTCATGAGGACAGGAGAGGCTACTTAAGATCAGTGCAGGGAGAAAGGAGGAGTTTTTACCAGAGAAGTTTTACCAGTTCAGTAACTTGGAGAGACGTTTGGGCCAGAACAGCTGAGTTGAACCAGCCAATGAGAGTTCAGAAAGAGCTAGAAATGTGAGGGTTTTTTTTTAACATTCTAAGCCTAGGTTAGCAGATAGAGACTGAAAGCTGAACCCATAAAGGTCCAGGTTTACAGAAGATTAGAGTATACAGCATCTAGAAGCTTCCAGAATTAGGCCTAGGGATAGTTGATACAATGATAGAAATACTCTAGGCTCAGCCAGAGCCATGTATTTGCACAGCTTGGGTATAGCTCTCACCGCACCACTTCATCTGAGGAAATAAATGTTGTAGTTACAGAGACATGTGTTGTAGGGGCTTTTTGAGGACAAAACCATATGGTCACCATATTTCCCATGTGGCTTTGTTATTTTCTAAGAACCACAACTCTCAGTATTCCAGGATGTTACCTTGCCTTAGACAGGTGGGGCTTTATAGATTAACTTTGGCTCATAAAGCAGGAGAATCGGGATTCCAGGTCACTTTTTCCTAATGAGAACAACAGCAGAAAAGAAAACATATTGTTTAAATTTTTGATACTTTATCAATTATTCCTTAATATTAATCCTTAATATTAATTACAAGTGAGCTTGTTATGGCAAAATGTGTTAGCATGTTTGAAGCCTTAATGAGTTTATAACAGGTAAGATCAAGTTACATCTCCTGCAGCAAGTCACCTATTCTGAGACTGGTTCCCTGTCGTATTAATATTAATACCTGTTCTTCTCAAATTCTACACCAATGTGAGAAATTCTTTCATTCCATTTCCCTGTAATATAGGAGCAAGACCCAAGACTTAAGGAATTTTTTTTCTTGGCAGAATGATCAAAAATAATCACTTTTGCAGTGCAGTTTTCTTTCTAAAAAAAAAAAATGCCTTTAAACTGTAGTCTTGAGGTTGTTTGGCACAGAATCTAACTAAATCATAACCCCTTACAATTTAGTGTTATTAAGTAGGGCTTGCTGGAAATGAGTCATTTTGTACACATTGGGAGTTTTATGGTTAGTTTAATGTCACTGAATTTAATTAACTTAAATGCTCATTTGCATAACATACTTTTGAAAACTCTCCTTGGTCAAGAAGTACTTAGCTTGGAACAGCAAAAATACACAATTCTTGTAAGTGGCATGATGCACAGGACAAATTTTGTAGGTAGGGAAACTGAGGCATAAAGCAGTAGACCTTATAGTAACAGGAGTGAGAAATATAAAGTCATAAAGGCACCAAAGATACTGTGAAGGAAAGGAAATAAATGTTAGTAAAGGAATACTGGGGTTGGGGATTTAGCTCAGTGGTAGAGCGCTTGCCTAGGGAAGCGCAAGGCCCTGGGTTCGGTCCCCAGCTCGAAAAAAAAAAAAAAAAAAAAAAAAAAAAAAAAAAAAAAAAAAAAAAAAAAAAGGAATACTGTATGAGCCAAGTTGAGACTTCTTCAACTGCTGACGGATGAGATTACAAAACACTTCCAGAACTCAAGTTGGGGCGTGAGAGGCAATCAGTCTGGTGATTCCTTTGCCTTCTTGAATCTCTATACATCTTGAAAAAGGTAAAGTAGAAGCCACCCTTAATTGAATGGCTTTATTTTAGAATAGTGAAATCAGAAATGATATTTTAATATTAAAAATACTATGAAAATGGGAAAGATATGGAGCATCTAAGATAGCTTCAAGAATAATTATTATGATGTCATTTTATTATCTAGTCGCCCATACACATTTGGAAGGAAACTAGAATTTGAAATATTTTCTGGGGCTGGGGAGATAAATGGCTGGGTGGGTCAAGTGCTTGTTGTACAAGCACAGCAACCTCAGTGAGGATCCCCAGACCACAGATGTAAGCAGTCTGGTGTCGCATGCACCCTTGCATCTTCATCCCTGATAGGTAAAGACAGGTGCATCCAAGGGACTTGCTGGCCAGCGAGTCTAGTCAAATGGTGAGCTGCAGGATCAGTGAGAGGCGTGTTTCAAAAAAAAAAAAAGGGGGGTTGGGATTTAGCTCAGTGGTAGAGCGCTTGCCTAGGAAGCGCAAGGCCCTGGGTTCGATCCCCAGCTCAAAAAAAGAACCAAAAAAAAAAAAAAAATAAAGGGAAGAAGTGACACAGAGGAAGACTTTCCAATATAAGCCTCTAGCTCTGGAAGAATTGCAGCTGAGCGCTCTCCCCCCCCTCTCTCTCTCTCTCTCCTTTTACAAGAAGGTAGTCGAGTGAAAAAATTCCTTGAATCCCAGTCTCAGAAAATCCAGAAAAAGACAAATTATATTTGTGTGTATCATCCAACAGCACAGGATTGAAATAATCATTGGCTCCAAAGAGCTGAGATCACAGCTAAAGGTATTGTGTAGGGAAATCACTGAGACAATGTGACCTGCTGGACTTGGGAAGCTGACTTATTACCTCCTTTAGATGGAAGATTTTTGCATTTTAGGGGTTACAAGTTATAAATAGGGGACAAATATAGATGTCCATTAGGAAATTGTGCAGTCGTGGTGACCATTCAAATGTATTTGGGTGATATCCCAAAAAACATTATTAGGAAGAAATAGAGCTGAAGGAAGGATGTTAAAAGTTGTTTAAATTTAGAGGCAGAAGGAGATAATCTATGTCCTATATCAAGGATAGGTAGGACACGGACCAAGAAATTAAAGTAATAAATTTAAATAAATGTGTGTTGTTTTCTTTAAGAGGTGTGGCTCCCCTGCCCCTAGAGGCTTTATGGATGTGACTGCCATGTCACACGTACATCAGTAAGTGGCAGAGGAGAGAGGAAATGTCTATGCTCAGTGTTCTGACCTGTGACCACGGAATGATTAGTAGCCCAATGCTCTGTAAAAAGCTATCCTGGGACAATCCCCCAGTCCAGCGCCAGGGGTAGTGAGTCTGAGATAGACCCTTGAATGGAGAAACTCAGGCAGGTAGGCTGAGCGAGGAGTGAGACTGAAATGACCTTCAGACTGGCACCATGTGGCTGCTGACAGGGAGCTAACCAGATATGACCACCAGTCCTGTGTTGTGCAGACCTGGGGAGGGAACAGACCATTCCTGAGATAACCGCTGCCCGATGCCATAATGCAGAGATGGGGCATAGCAAGTCTGAGATAAACCCACATACTCAGAGACTTCAGGCACCAAAGAGGAGCCAATAAGTGGTGAAGAAATGGAATAGAAAGAGAAGTGGAACGATGTGGGCACAGGGAAGAGAGGGAGAACTGGAGAGTCAAGGATAGTGAGGAACAGCCTGATGTAAGTAACCGGGGTTGCCACATAGGAACATGGGGTCAGGCCTGTGCTGCCACTGAGTGCTCATGTCTGGGTCTGTGACTCAGCAACAGGGGTCTGTTACCATCAAAGTCCATGTGGATGTCCGTGATCTGGGCGGCACCTGCGGGGGCCATGTTGATATCTGAGGGTTGTGCAGAACTGGCCCACCAGTTTCCTGGACAATGTGAGAGAGTCATTCCTTGGAGCAAAAGAGCAGGAAAGCTCACTCTATCCCCAGCCAGCTGGAGTAGAGGGGTTGTGGGGAGTGGGCTCGCACATTGCAGGAGTTGCAGCTGAACCTGTCTGAGGGTATGAGGGTATGAGCATGGGAGAGCTGGCCCTGCCACTCATCTCCTGTGAAGTGGCATAGATGAGGGAGAGATACCCTCTTCTTTCCCCTCCTCCAACCTTGCCATCTAAGGCAGGTGGGAGACCTGGCTCTAGGGTCAAAAGAGCAGAACAGCTGACCCTGCCTCTTTCCTGGGCAGCACAGCAGAACTGATCCTGGTGGCAGGGTTGCCAGTGAGCTGGCCCTGAGGGTGTAAGGATGGGGGAGCTGGCCTCACCACATGTCTGCCATACATTGACATGGGAAAGGGAAAGCTATCCTACCCATTGCCCCTAACCACCTATGGCAGGCAGGAGAGCTGCCCCAACTGCCCCATGCATTTAGGAGAGCAGTCCCTGCACCTCCTCTGGAAGGCATAGTTCAGCAGGTTCTGGCTGTGGGGCTTGCAGGTGAGCTAGCTCTGAGGGCATGAGTACAGGAGAGCCAGCCTTGCCTCTCATCTGATGTACAGTGTCAAGGATGAGGGAGAGATGTATGTTCCTCAACTCTATTCCTTGCTACCTATGGCAGAAAGGTGAGTTGGCCCTGGTGTCATGAGAATGGGAGAGAACTGGCCTTGTTACTCATAGCTGAAACCCTTGGAAGAACAGGTGCCTGTACCTTGCTTGAGCAGACAGGAAGAGCTGGCCCTGGTTGCCTCTGAGTCAGCCCCAAAAGCACGGGAGTGGGAAAGCCAATGGGTTGATGCAGACAGATTCCTCTCAGGCCTAGATCCAGGGCTTTGAACTGGCCAACCCCAACATCTACCCCATCGATGAACTGCTGGAGTACATATAGGAGCCAGTTCTAAATATCTAAAACTACAGGATCTTTATGCCCCAGGGTATCAGAAGCCTGAGGCTTCATACCAGACCAGCAACTCATTGCAATAAACATTTGCAAGCAAAGAAATGTGGACAAAGGAGACACACTACAGCTTCCACAACAGGATTTCTTTTTCTATGTTGGAGAGGAGGTTGCAAGGGTGGAGGACAGGTATGAGAGGAGGGAAAAATTAGTGGGATATGGGTGCATAACTTGAAAGTCACAAAGAACCAGTAAAATGTTGAAAGAAAAAAGAAAAAAAAGGTGTGGCTGATAGATTTCAAACTTCAGCAATTTGGGAATGGGACATAGAAAATAAATCATGTTTTTCTCTTAAAGATGAAGGGAATGGCCTGGTTCTGAAAGATGTTCCCAAATGCTCTTCTGTGGAGCTAGGGGATACTGGGTGACGTTAAAGAATGGTTTATCAAATAGTTCTCTCACATGGAATTCACTTCTAAAATAACAATGCTACATCGTAGGTGTTTCCTGAATTTAAAACCCCTCATAATTTGATGTTGGTCATACCTGCTCTTAAAGCCACCTTGATGCTACCCTGGCATCAGAGACACCTGGCATTGTGACTCAGTGTCTACTGCCCACTTGACTCTGCCCATCAACTTAACTGTCCTAGAACCGAGCATCTGTTGATACGGGGTCAGACATGCGGATGCTACATCACACAAACACATGAAATAAGATGACAATACACAGAGGTGATAGTACCTAGTAGAACTTAAGTACCAGCCATGTCTCTTCGACACACCATGTCATACAGTTTTACTGAAGACAATGTTTTGGTTTTATGAACATAAAATACTGTTGTTGATTAAGTTATCCTCTTTTCTCTTTTTCTAAATCCAATTCTCAGTCACTTTCTCTTTCTATGCCTCCTTTTTTATTTTCCATTGGATTAAGAACCAGCCTTAACCTACTATGATTAAAAAGAACTTTAGCAATATCCTTCTATCAAGAAAATTTTTATACTTTGAAGTTAAATTAAGCATTTTTAATAAATACATTTTTTCTACAAATTTTTTCTTTTTAAATACTTTTTATTGATTCTTTGTGAATTTTACATCATGCTCCCCAATCCCACTTACCTACCCTCTGCTCTTATAATCTTTCTCCCAAAAGAAAAATAAAATCTCGTGGAAGCTGTAGTGTGTCACAGTGTGTTCCATAATATACTATTTGTCCACATTTCTTTACTTACAAATATTATTTTGGCTTCTGCCACACTATGAATACTAGATCCTCTCTAATATCTCTTCTTGGAGGTCCTGTTGCCTCATGGCATGGGGATCCTGAAGCTTTGTATCTGTAGGACCAAACCTTACATATGCTCTCACAGTTCATAGATGAGCTAGAGGTTGGTGTGGACTAACACAAAGTCCTGGAATGGGCATGGATGGTATGTGAGCTAATCAGCTGCCAGTTCTCTCCCCTGACTCACAACATACACCATTGCGGTGAGCTCTCCATCTTGTCCCAGCTAGCTCACCCAATGTCTCCTCCAGCAAGGGGCAGAGCCAGTTGTCCTGCTTTCATACCCTCGGGACCAGCTCATTTGGACCCACACCAGCAGGACAGCTCTATTTTGCTGCCCAAGCAAGATGCTAGGCCCACTCTCTGGAATGCTGCAGTAGGCAAGGTGGCCAAGTCAGCTCTCCCACTCATATGTCCTTGGGGCTGGCTCATCTGCAAACCCCTACAACCAGGGCTAGCTCTGGTCTGCTGCCAAGGCAAGGTGCAGGGACCATTCTCCAAATTTTGCAATCTATGAGGAACAGGTCCAGCTTTCCTGCTCTCACGACCCAGGACCAGCTCTACTGACTGCTTCAGGTGATAAGGGCAGTGAGGGCAGAGGAGAACATCTCTCCTTAGCCCATGCCACCACACAGCAGACAACTGGCAAGGCCAGCTCTCCTGTGTGCTCATGTCCTCATGGTCAGCTTACCTATAACCCTCTCAAGCCAGCTCTACACTGCTGCCCATTTGGTGAGCAGGGTGTTTTCCCGAGTGCTATAAATACTTAGTTGTTTATTTCTGGTTGTTTGTCTGTTTTCAAGGCAGGTTTCTCTATGTAGTTCTAGCTGTCTTGGATCTTCTTTGTAGTAGACCAGGGTGACCTCAGACTCAGATCTGCCTGCCTTCGCCTCTCATTGGCTGGAATTAAAGGTGTCTAGCAAAATAAGCATTTTAAAGAACTCATGCCATCCACTTCTAAAAGTCCATGAAAATTAGAAGACATTACAAGAAAAATACGAAATCACTGTATATTTATAAAATCCTTGAGACACTAAGTAAAAATATTTGGATTCCGTGTATTTCATTTGACATTGAAGAGATAACCCAGCATGGGCAGAATGATGCGTTTGGAGACCAGCAGGACTGTGATCTCATTCAGTCACTAATATCTATGATGATTCTACTGAAATAATTTAACTTTAGTTTCCTAATCTATGACTTATGCATAGTATGAATTCCTGTCTCTTAGAGGTAGCTTGACAATTAAATAGTTCATTTATGATAAGCAAAGGACAAACTCACTAGAATATTTCCTATTTCTGTATATGAAAATGGGGTCATTAAAATGTAAGAAAAAACATTAAAAACACAAAGAATACCTTTTAAAAAACCATATAGCCTTTATTAATTTCTTTTGGTAATGTCAAAGACCAAGACCAGGACCTTGTAAATACTAGGTGAACACTCCACCACTGTAATTTTAAAATAAGTTATAGACATATTCCCTTTAGACTAACAGCATGCACATGCAATGTTAACATTTTTGATGAAGGCAAAAACATAAAGTACAGTTTATTTTTATATAATTTTATTTTTTAGAACTCATATGTGAAGACTGTATCTATATCACTTCCATCTTTTGCACTTTCTTCATGTCCCTTCTATCAAATTCATGGTCTCTTCTTTAACATACACACACACACACACACACACACACACACACACACACACACGTGTATAATAAAACTTCCCAAGTCCATTAGCATTGCTTGTATGTACATGTGATTTGTGTGGGGCTTTGTGTGTGTGTGTGTGTGTGTGTGTGTGTGTGTGTGTGCTTGTATTCTATTTTTTGAACAATTAAACATATTTCTTTAAATGTGTTAGAAATATCTAGAGTAGGGTTATTCATTGCAGAAAACATGATTATGTTCTGTTTTCTCTCTCTCCCTTTTTCGTGTTTTCTAAGATGTCAAAATAGTAATAGTCACTTCATAGCACAGGAAAGATTAGTGAATTTGTAGCTCATGGCATTTCTGTAATAGAAAATGATGTAATTCATTCTTAACTCAAGAGAAGTTCAAAATACTTTGCTGCTAAATAACCATTGGACATCGGCATAGCACAAATTATTTTTAGGAGTGATATTTAGTAATTAGGGTAATATATTACCAGAGGTGCACGCTGTTTGTCAATCACTGTACAAAAATCAAGTAACTTAATTTCATAACTTTATTGAAGTGGTTTAATTTTCATTTTACAGGTGAGATAACTAAAATAAGGGGAAGAAGTTAAGTAGGAAGTTATGCTACAAGTTGTGGTCATTAGCTTTAATTATCAACTTGACACAACCCAGAGTCACAGTGAAACAGAGGTTCCATGAAGAATTGTCGTCCACATTGGGTTGGCCTTTGGGCATGTCTGTGAAGGATTGTCTTAATAAAGTTAATTGACGTTATGCTGGGGTCCAGCCTCGTCACAGGACCAAAGTTCTGAACAGGAAGCAGGGGTATCTGGAAGGCGCATAATAAATATACACAGACTACTTTTTGGGTACAAACTGAGAGTCAATTTTTCAAGGCTTAAAGTTACTCTCTCTTCTCTCTCTCTGCTCTCTTTTTCTTTTGCTCGCTTGCCTGCAGTGTGTGAAGCTGTACGCACTCTGCATTCTCTTGAGCACTCTGCTTTTCTCCTTTGTGCTCTTCTTCTCTCAAACTCCCAACGCATACCCACCTCTGTTCATCACCTTTTCACTCACACACACACTCTTCATGCACACCTCACATTCTCTCTTCACCCATTCTTCACATGTTCTCATGCCTTCTCTCTCTCTCTCTCTCTCTCTCTCTCTCTCTCTCTCTCTCTCTCTCTCTCTCTCACACACACACACACACACACAATCTCATGTACACCTCACTCTCTCTCCACTTGCTTTCCACTTTACATGCTCGCACATGCTCACACATGCTCACATATGCTCACACATGCTCTCTCACTCACTCTTCACATGCTCTCTCATTCGCTCTCTAGCCTTTCTCTTGCCCCAGGCTTTTATTGATACTCCAAAAGTGGGTAGAAAAAAGACATTGTATAATCATTGCCAAATCAGATTCAAAAGAATAACCACATCCCACAAAGAATTAAGAATTGCAATTGTTTCTCAAAGTTTCAAGCTTTCCCTATTCCCAGGCCTTTGGCCAAAATAATAATAATTGCAAAGTTATCATTATTTAAACTTTAATTTTTGACTTATTATACTTCAGACCTCAGAGCTCAGAGGTCCGAGGTCAGCTACTTGCATTTTCCTGTGAAACTATAATGATAAATGACATGGGCAAAGCTGCCAGGAAGTGGCCAGAAAGAATCAAGTTAACCCTTAACTCCGTAGTTCCGCTAGCTTTCTGTTCCTTTCCATTGCACACAATGACTCTTGCAAGAGTCCCAGTATTTTGACTTAGTTTTACTAGTATATAATTTATGCATTCTATACTTCCTTATCCAGGAACCACTCTAAAATGTTATGCAAAATTCATTTCCTAACTTCAATAACTTTTTCCTTTCTTAGGGCCCCAATGTTGGCTCTAATTCATTTTCTAATAATTTCTTCAAAGTTTCTTTGCAAGTCAAGCATTGATCTGGAACTGCCATTGTGCAGTTATTACATTGTTTCCAAGATGAGAACACACAGCCTGCACCTGGGCCATTAGGGCTGTGCTGTGCTGTGCCCCTAAGCCTCAATTTCCAATTGTTTAAGAATCATTACATCAAGGAACATCCAGTTCCACAGAATTCACAAGAGCAGAATGAGAAAGAAGCAGGAAAGTCAGATATAATAGAATAATTATGCACACCAGGCCAAGTGAAAAGCAATCTCACACAAATGAAATCTGTACAGCTGTTGTCCAGGGCTAAGGTTAGGAGAAATGAGAACCTTTTTTTTTTTTTTTTTTTTACAAAGAGGAGCTGCTGTGGGCTACTGAGATGTCTTTATTCTGGCCTACTGCAGGCAGCCTCTTATTTCAGATGGCGGATTCCCTGGAGGGATGTGTCTCCTGCTTCTTGGGGTCCCAGGTGCCATCTGTTTTTACAAGGAGCTCTGCTGGCTTCTGTAATGTCTCCATCTTGGCCTACTGCTGGCAGTCCTTGTCATGGTATGCTGTCCCCAGCATTGTTAGGAGACCAATATCACTGTGGGGAGGCCTCATTCTCTAGGCAGAACTACTGAATCATATATATAATTTATGAAGGTGCTGAGCAAGCAAGCAAATGTACATGCATTAATTTCTCTCTGCTCTTAACTGTGGGAAGAATGAGGCTCGCTGTTTAAACTTCCTGTCTTAACTCCCTACACCATAGTAAGGAGCTCTCAACTGGCATTGCAGCCTGAAATAAACCATTTCTTCCATAAGTTTCTGGTTAGGCTATTTCATCACAGCAACAGAAATATTGTAGTGTTTGGCCAAACCAACTTGACTTACTGACTGCCATTTAAGAACGAGACTTGGTATCTTTAATTTGTTGCTGAAAGTAAAATCATATTCTAGTACACTTATCCAGGTGTATTCTAGCACGTACTGCAACATACCAGTGCTTTGGTGCAGTGCAACTCCTCCATTTCTCTTTAGAGACCTCCTGTGTTGACAAATGGACGACCATCTAACATGTTGACAAAATAAGAATCCTCATTTGAAAGATATGATAGCATTAACCTACTATTTTTAATACACCTGAAAGTGGTTTTTCTATTTTACTATCAGATATCAATGCAATAACAGCTCTAGAAGCATGTGCATATTGTACTGGGGGTCCCTGCCAAGCTGTGAGCCTGTGTATGAAAGAGGAGCTTAAAAGATTGATCAGTTAGCTTCCAAAGGTAGAAGTTAGAATGTATAAGTATATGAAAAGAATCCTTCTGGACACCTGGCTGTTCAGAATTTTATGTTGTGGTGTCTATCATTAATGTGTTACAAAAAATTCTAAAGATTTTCATAAGGAAAGAGATGGATTAACCTAATTTGTGTATTTGCTGTTCTTTACTTCCAGGTATTGGAAGGAAGCACCTGATCAAAATTCTTGCAAACCATCCATATTATTGAACTGTGTTGAGGAAGCAAGATTCAGGGGCACTGAACAAATCTTTTATTAATGCTTCACACAGGACATTGCCCTTTCACTATAAAAAATTTAAAATTAGATCAATGTTCTGGTTTCCTAGAGTTTTTCCATCTCTGGCTATGGGCATAGTCTTGATTCACTGAATTTTTATATAGGACTTTAAAAACAAGTGAATATTAAAGAATTTCTACCTGACTTTAGAACTTTCTAGATGTTTAGAGTTGACCTTTACTTGTTTTGACCATAGAAACATTTTTTATCTAGTTCATTCTCATAACGTCTGTTACTATGCATAAATGCCTCCTTGGCAATTTCATGACTTTTAGGACAGTAATAATAGAAAAGTGTTAAAGGAATCTGAACCGGACCACTCTGATGTTATGGTCACCCTAAAAACTAAAGCTGAAATGAATTTAATGCTGCTACCTCAGGCTCAGAACTGGTTTGGTAAACTGTGCCATTGACTGGCTTATAATCAACAGGAGATAAAAAAAAAAAGGGCTCTTGGTAAAATCCATATGATTTGCAGGAGGCTGCCAAGCAAGAGGCTGGTGTTCTTTGTTGAATACGTGAATAAGTCTGTGGCTTTCTATCTGGAAGATCTGACTTCCATGAACAGTGTCCCAGAACAGAGTAAGACTTCAGGCTATTCTCTGTAGCTTTTGGGTATTTTGATGATACTCTGACATATGCACTTTCATCTATTTTCTCCCCCGCCCCTATTTTTGTAGCAATAAAATGCAATTTCATGATATATAAAATTATATGTGGAAAGGATGAGAAAGCCGAGTAAACTGCAGACACAAATGCTCTTTCCTGTTCAACCCCATTAAATCCCTTGTATCTGTCTTATATGTATCTGTTTGATTCTGTGAAGAACTCAAAATCAGAATCAAAATTAATTAAGTTCTTCATTAAGGCAGGGGTTCTCAAAGCTTGCAAGTGCTCTGTTTGATATGTGGATCAATCTAAGGCAATGCATGTTCTTTCTTTGTTTTTCCAGTGAGTGATACTCAATTTCTATGGGTAGTAAATTTGTATACCGTTTAACTGCCCTCTGCAATGACGTCTTGAATTTTGTGTTTATGAGCTAAACTTGAATCTGTTGTCTGCTAAGAAGTCAGCACAGTTACAGACTGGCAAAGTATTAGGTTCCTATGGAGCACAGGTGTGAACAAGTTGGTTTGTATATCAGTGTAAACTTCGACTTGCTTTGATCTATCACTAATATCGTCAACATAGGTAAACTGGGGCCAGTGAATTTGTTTGGTTATAAAGTCACCTGGCACTAACCCCAGTGCCTGAGTTTAATCCCCAGGACCCATATGATGGAAGGAGAGCTGACTTCCAAGTTGGCTTGACCAACACAACACACACACACACACACACACACACACACAGACACACAGACAGACACACCCCCCAAATAAATACTATAAAGATATCGAGAGCTGTACTTAACTAAATATCATTTATTTCTTTCATTTAAACTAATCTGCTTAACCTTACATTTGTAATAATGGCATTGTGGCCATTTTGTTTCCCTGTAACTAAGCTTTAAAAATAATTGTAATCAGAATTGTCTGTCGCTGTATTTTTGAAATGGTTGTATATACCCCTTTCTCCTCCAATTAAAAAAAAAAAACATTCTTCTCTCATACATTATATCCCTACCATAGTTTCTCCTTCTTTTATTCTTTCTAGCACCTTATACACTTCTTACCTCCAAGTCAAGTCCTCTTCTATTTCTCTTCCAAAAAATGAAGGAAAGGAAGGAAGCAAGAAAGAAAGAAAGGAAAGAAAGGAAGGAAGGAAGGAAAAAAGAGAACTAGCGGACTTCCCAGGGATATCCAAAATAGATACAATAGGACTTGGCACAAACCCTCCTATCACAGCAGGTTGAGGCAACCTAGTAGGAGGAAAAAGGTTCCAGGAGCAGGCCAGAGTCAGAGACACTCCCCTTCACAACTCCCATTGTTAGGAGTCCCATAAAGACCAAGGTACACAGCATTAACCTATATGCAGAGGATCTAAATCAGACTCCATGTTTGTCGATTAAGTTTCTAGGAGGCCGTTTGAACCCTGCTTAGTTGATACAGTAGCAAGTGTTCTCATAATGTCTTTGATCTTTTTGGTTCCTACAATCCTCTCTCTCCTCTTCTATGGGGTTCCCTTGACTCTGCCTAGTGTTGGGCTTGCCTCTCTGCATATGACCCCAACAGTTGCTGGATGATGTACCTGTAATGACAATTGGACTAGTTACCTATCTGTGAGAACAGTGAGAATAGCAGAATATCACTAGGAATCATTTCATTACTTTTTTTTTTTGTCAGTTGTGTTTGGTTCTAATCTGGGTCTCTGGGCTGTTCAGTTCTGGTTCCTGGCCATTTAGGCAGTGTCGGGCATGGACTCCCTCTTATGGCTACAAGTTTGGGCCAGTTATGGGTTGACCACTCCCACAAGATACAAGATGTGTACCACAATTGCCCATCCCAGCTTGCAGGCAGGACAGACAGATTGCCAGGGGTCAAAGATTTTTGGCTAAATTGATGCCCCAGTCTTACTGTTAAGAGCCTAGCCTTGTTATAGAAGATGGCCAGTGCCACCCTGGGTCTGCTTTCCTCTCCGAGTATCCAGGTATCTTTGAATACCAGGATGTACTGGTAGAAATAATGAAACATAGCTGGGGTGGATGAGTTAGGATCTCATTTGGCATGAGTATGGGAGAAATGGCCTTCTCCAGAGATGGTTTTCAGTGAAATAGCTTTCTTTATTGGGGGGAGAACAAGGGGTATATAAACCTCGAGGAGTGGGTAGGCATTTTTGAGGTGAGGATATATCATAGGCTGGGGCTGAGATGCTGGATAATGCTTCATTTGCATGAAAAGGAATTCTAGGAGCTTGCTGGCCATATTCTTACAGGGGGAGATTAAGTTTATACTGTAATCTGGCCACCAGGCTACATGACTACCTTGGGGGTGACAGAGGTGGGGGTTCATAAGACTTACATGCTTGGGGCATGCAGACCCAGAGCAAGGAGAAAGCGGTCCTGCTCCTGCTGGTCTTAGGATAAAGTTTTTGGATCTTAGACATTTCTCCACATCATTCTTTCTCTGGAAGAACTTCCTTGGCCTCAAGCCAGGAGTCCATTTTGGCTTCATAGCCAGCATTACGAGGAGATTTCCTTAGGGTTACTCTAGTAGATTACAGGGAGTTTCCATGGCACTAGTTTTCCACAATGTCCCTTTAATGTCCTAATTCTAGTCACCTCTTCCAGTACTCTCTTCCTCTGTTTCTCCTACCCCTATGTGATCTCTTCAGTTCCCTTCCCCATCTGCACCCAGTCCACCAGTAAAGTCTATTCTATTTCCCTTCTTAAAAATGTTCATGCACTTCCGCACCTGCTTAAGCCTTCCTTGCTACTTGCTGAGGGTCTGTGGATTATAGCTTGATATCCCATTACTTAGCGGCTAATGTCCACTTAGGAGTGCGTCATGTTTGCTTTTCAGGTTCCGAGTTACCGCACTCAGGATGATCTTTCCTAGTTTCACCCATTTGCTTACAAATTTCGTGGTATCATTGTTTTTAGCAGCTGAGTAATACTCCATTTTGTAAATTCTTATTAATTGATGAGGGACATCTAGGTTGTTTCCAGTTTCTTTATTTTTATATTCTTCTTTATTATTAGTAAGAATATTAATATACAATTACATCATAATTATATATTAATCTGTTAAAACATATTAAATATATAATATAATCTATAATTATAGTAATTATATATAATATATAATAAAATATATTAATATTCTATATTTCTAGAATTCTCACTACATATTTTATCCTATAATTATGTATATATAATGTATCTGTATATAGAATAAAATTTATTCTATAATTATATATACTATAATATATAATTATATATTAACATTTTCTATTATTTGATATTATGTATATTATATATCATCTGTGATTATCTATACTTTGACTTCTTCCTTCCCATTTATTTACCTTTGATTTCTTCAGGTATCTTACTGCTCTAAGACTTCAAGTACTATATTGAATATGGATGGAGAGAGTGGAAAACCTTGTTTTGCTCCTGATTTTAGTGGAATTGCTTTGAGCTTTTCCCCACTTAATTTGATCTTAGCTACAGTCTTGCTGTAAATTGCCTTTATTATGTTTAAGTATGTACCTTATATCCTTGATATCTCCAAGACTTTCATGATGCAGGAGTGTTGGACTTGGTCAAAGGCTTTTCAGCATCAAATGAGATGGATGATCATGCCTGTATTTTTCTTTCATTTTCTTTATATGGTTGATTCCATTTTGTATGTTGAACCATCCCTGCATCTCTAGGATGGAACGTACTTGATCATGGTGGATGATCTTTATGTGTTCTTGGATTCAGTTTGTGAGTTTTAAATTGAGTATTTTGCATCTATGTTCCTGAGGAAAACTGATCTCTTTCTTTGTTGAGTCTTTGTATGATTTGGGTATTAGGGTCATGGTGACCTTATGAAATGAGTTTGGTAGTGTTCCTTCTGTTTCTATTTTGTGGAATAATTTGAGAAGTATTGGCAGTTTTTCTTTGAAAGTCTGGTAGAATTCTGCTTCAAAACCCATCTGGCCCTGGGCTATTTTTTGTTGAAAGACTTTTAATGACTGCTTCAAGGCCTATTAAATAATGTATCTCAGTTTGATTTTACTTTGGTAGCTGGAATCTATCAAGAAAACTCTCTATTTCTTTTAGATTTTACAATTTTATGCAGTATAGGTTTTATAAAGTGTGATTTAATGATTCTTTGGGTTCTTCGGTGTCTATTGTTATGTACTCCCTTTTCATTTCTGATTTTGTAAATTTGAATATTCTATTTATTTCTTGTACTTAGCTTGGAGAAGTATTTGTCTGTTTTGTTGATTTTCTCAAAGAATCAAGTCTTTGTTTCATTAATTCTTTCTATCATTCTTTTGTTTCTATTTTATTGATTTCAGCCCTGAATTTGATTTTTTCCTACCCTTTTCTCTTAGTTTGGTTTACTTCTTCTTGTTTTGCACTCTTTAGGTTTTATTAAGTTGCTAGTATGAGATCTCTGTGCTTTCTTTATATATACATTTACTACTTTGAATTTTTCTCTTAGCACCACTTTCATATGTCCCAACTTTTTGGATATGTTTTAATTGCATTCTAGGAAGTCGTTATATTCTCTCTCTCTCTCTCTCTCTCTCTCTCTCTCTCTCTCTCTCTCTCTCTCTCTCTCTCTCTCTCATCTCTGACTTAACTCAGCAGTCATGCCACAGAGAGTTGTTCAGTTTCCATGAGGTTTTCTGCTTTTTCTTGTTTCTGTTGCTGAATTATAGTTTTAATCCATGGTGGTTTTAATCCCTGGCTGATAGGATGGTGAGAGTTATTTCAATTTTAGTCTAGCTGCTGAGATTTACTTTGTTACTAGTTAGTCGCAATGTGGTCTATTTTGGAGAAAGTTCTTTGAACAGCCAAAAAGAAGCTATATCTTTGAGGAGGAGATAATGTACTGTAGATAATTTGTTAAATTCAGTTGGCTCATAACCTATGTTAGCTCCAGTATTTCTCTGTTTGCTTTTTGTCTGGATGACCTGTTCATTGATAAGAGTGTGTTATTGAAATCTTCCAGTATCAATGTTTGAAGGCTGATGTGTGATTTAAGATTTAGTAATGTTTCCTTTATAAATGTGGGTGCCCTTGCATTTGGGGCATAGATGTTAAGAATTTAAAGATTACCTTGTTAGAAATTTCCTTTGATGAGAACAAAGTATCCTTCCCTGTCTTTTTGAATTAATTTTGGTTTGATGTCTGTTTTGCTAAATATTGCAATGGCTACCCCAGATTGTTTCCCAGGTCCACTTGCTTGGAAAATCTTTTTCAAATCATTTACCTTTGACATTGAGCTGTGCTTCTTATCTGCAGCAGAAAGATGGAGCATGTTTTTTGCATCCACTGTTAATCATTTTTTGGGGGTGGAATTGAGCCCATTGATATTGAGGGAGATTAATAAGAAATGACTACTGATTCATGTTAGTTTGTTGATGTTGTTGTTGTTGGTGGTGGTGGTGGCAGTGGTAGTGGCGTGCGTGCGTGTGTGTGTGTGTGTGTGTGTGTGTGTGTGTGTGTTTCCCTTCTTTTGGTTTTGCTAGTGAGATTATTTATCTTCAAAGTTTTCATAGGCGTAGTCAACTTCCATGGGCTGGAGTTTTCTTTCCAGTATCTTCTGTAGGGCTGAATTTGTGGGTTGATATTGCTTAAATTTGAGTTTATCACAGGATATCTTGTTTTCTTTCATTTACAGTGACTGAAAGCTTTGCTGCATATAGTAGCCTGGGCTGGCATCTGTGATGTCTTAGAGTCTGTGAGACATCTGTCCAGGCTCTTCTGACTTTAAGACTCTCTGTTGAAAAGTTGAGTGTAATTCTGATTGGTTTGCCTTTATATGTTTCTTAGCCTTTTTTCCTTACTGCTTTTAATATTCTTTATTTATTCTGTATATTTAGTGTTTTTATTATTATGTGACGAGGGGACTTTCTTTCTGGGACAATCTATTTGCTGTTCTTTAAGCTTCTTTTACCTGTACTGGCATGTTCTTCTTTAGGTTAGGAAAGTTTTCTTCTATGATTTTGTTAAAAATATTTTCTGGTCCTTTGAACTGAGATTCTTCTTTTATTTTTGTTAGTCTTAGGTTTGTCTTTTTTCATACTACCCCAGATTTTTTTAAATGTTTTGTATCAGGATTTGTTTAGAGTTAACATTTTATTTGACTGATGTATGAATTTCTTCTGAGCTTCTCTCTTCCATCTTTTGTATTCTGTTGGAAATGCTTGCCTCTGTACTTCCTGTTTGATTACCCAGATTTTCCATCTTCAGAATTCCCTCAGTTTGTGTTTATTTATTGCTTCTATTTCCCTTTACATGTTTTGAATGGTTTTATTAATTTCTTTCATCCATTTGTTTTTTCTTGGCTTTCTTTAAAGAATTTGTTCATTTCTTCCAATTGTTTTTATTTTCCTTGCTTTCTTTGATGAATTTATTCACTTCCTCTTCTTTAAGGATCTGTATCATCTTCATAAAATTGATTTTAAGGATGTTTTCTTGTGCTTCAGCTATGTTAGAATATTCAAGGCTTGTTGTAGTTGGATAGCTTGGCTCTTGTAGTGACATATTTCCTAAGCTATTGTTGATCGTATCCTTATTATGGTCTCTAGGCATCTGGGTTTGTGGTGATCATAGGTTTAGATGCAGCTTTCTGAGTTTGTCTTCGTAGGATAGGTATTTTCCCCTTGGTTTCTGTTTTTCTCTCTGGCCTTCTGGCCTGAGTGACTGTGGTTCTTTGAGTTTTCTGTTGCAATAGGGTCCTTCCATTTGGGTTCTGGTGAACTTTGTGGCGTCTGGGTTTCTGGGTGCTTGTGTTGCCTCTGGGGTTCTGAAGACATGGCATAGATAGATTCTGTGATAGAGTAGGGGATTTTCGCTGGAGTTGTTGGCCCTGATATGGTGATGAAGAGAAGGCTGGGCTGTAGGGAAAAATCTGGGCGGGTTCTGAGGAAGCATTTAGTGGTCTGTGTGTACGGTCTTACCGGGTTCTGAATTTCCCTGTGGCCACTGGTGGAGCAGGGAGAAGATGGAGTTGTGGGATGGAATATATATTTTTCTTATATGTTTACACTTAATCGGTAACCACTAAATTCATTAGCTGGAAGAGACTGGGGATGAGTAAGGAGCCTGTTAGTCATTTTCTACAGCATCTTGATTTTATGTTGTTGGATGTGGGCCAGTCTCACTGATTTCAAGAGAAGAAGCAGTCATGCAAATCTTTCTCAGAGACCATGAATGAATGGTAAAGATAAGGAACACGATTACTTCCCAGATGTTATAATAATATTTTAAATGATGAGAGATTCATAAAAGAATGTTTGGGATTGAAAGGTTTAGAGTCATTTCTTCAGTGCTAAGGTATTAGACTTACAGTCTAATTGGCTAGCCACAATCTGTATGTTACATATACATTTATATTACTGTAATTAAAATAAAGTCAAATGACTTACTCTCTTGGTGGCCATAAGCTGCATTTCAAGGGCTCTTTAGCCTGTGTGACCAGTGGTTTCTTTCCAGGCACAATAGAACACATTTCTATCTTCTCCGAAAGTCCTACCAGAAACACTAGATTAGACAGCAAGCATTTGAGTTACTTTTATACATGAACACTCAGTGGGAGCTGGCAGACTGATACACTATTGGCAGTATTCCCAAACTATTTAGTGTGAAGACAGAGGGGGGAGACGAATGATTATTCAATTCAAAATAAATAAATAATGCCTACTAATTGGAAAAAGTCATTATCCAAATTGGTTAGCTTGGAGGAAAAATATTTGGTATAATATGGGCCTAACCATTGTTTGAAGACAATGACATGTGTAAGTTAAAAGGGAGAGTTTTTAACAGGGAGAGAAAGAGTGAGGGAGAGGGAGAGAGGGAGAGAGGGAGAGAGAGAGAGAGAGAGAGAGAGAGAGAGAGAGAGGAGAGAGAGAGAGAGAGAGAGAGCGCTAACTGAGAATGGCATGAGATTTTGTAATCTCAAGTTTCAAGTGACACATCTCTTCCAGAAAGGTTCCTTCTCTAATCCTTTTCAAACAGCTCTACCAACTGATGACCAAGAATTCAAATATATGAGCCTAAGTGGACATTTTAATTCAAACAGCTACAAAAGGATACCACAGTTTTTAAAGCAACCTTTGCTTCTGCGTGCTAAAAGATAAAGGCTTTCCATTTTGTATTTTGGACTCACTCCTTTGTACATGTTAAAATGGGCATTCAAATTAATTCTTATCTAGATCACAAACCAAATGAAGCTATAAACATTATGAGTAGAAATGACCATTATAAGTCAAATACTTTACGTATTTGGAAAATTTTCCCATTAAAATCCTCATTTTTCCTAATATAAACATCCTGAAAACAGAAATCCAATTCCTCGATAATGCTTGCAGCTGATATTCCTGCAAGTGACCCACACTGTGCCAAATCAAACAAACTCATAAAAGACAGCCAATGGTGAGTCACCTGAGCAAGCTGGTCCTGTACAGAACGCTGGTGTTGCTAGATAGGTAGCAGTAAGGAACTTACTTTTGGGCAGTGGCACTACATAGAACTGACAGAATCAAATGTCTTTTGCAGAAGTGGCAGCGGAGCTGCCTGTAGAGCCATTTCCCTTTCTGAGTCTTGTAAGTTTTAGCTATTTCCTAAGACTCATGTGTCCCCCTCTTTCCTCCAGGAGTGAATGCTTCAGTTCAGAAGAAACTACTGCACAAGAAAGAAAAAGAAAGAAAGAGAGTAAGAAAAGAAGGGAGAGAGAGAGAGAGAGAGAGAGAGAGAGAGAGAGAGAGAGAGGAAGGAAGGAAGGAAGAAAAGCTATACTATTTCAATCTATTGTACACCTCTGCCCAATGGCCTCAAGAATTTATACTAAAGTTTCTATCACCTCCCAGTAGATGCAAAGTTCAAGAACCGGGTCTTTAACTCCAGGACATTTGATGGACAATTATCCAAACCACAGTACCACAAAGGGCTGTCTGAAATGTTTATGAGCCTTTCTTCCTCACCATATTTTCTATCTTATAGCAAACAGTGTTGCTTTTCATATCTGGTGACACTCCAAGAAAGCAAGAATGGAAACTTGCCCCTAGAGGCTAATTTGAAAACTCATACTTCCCTGTTGGCAATATACTTGATAAATTATGTTAAAGTTTAGCCTAGATTAAAAAACTGAAGTAACAGAATCCATCACTTGACAAGAGGAATCAGAGTTTCATACACAAACTCCTAGTTATTTCAGCTTGCCCTATGACTGCATTATATTGTAGGCTTTTTATGTGCAAAATATGTGCATTCTCCCTTATTAAAACCTACTTTAGTTCTACTTCAAAATAAAATATATTAACTCAGCCAGGTACGTTGATTACACTTTTAATCCCATGTTAAATATTATGTACGTGAATCTTATGAATAAGAATACTAGGTTGTCAATACCCACTCCTACCAGAATAGTGCAATAACGCACCAATTTAGAAGGTGGAAGAATGGTCAGACACAAAGAGCAAGACCTAAGCTGCAGCAATTTTGGAAGTCCAGCTGGGTGCATATAAATAGTTCTCTCTGTTTCAAGGCAGACTTACTCATTGATTAAAGCACACTGCTTTCTTAATTATTCCCTAATCCACTGCTTTATACAAGCTCATGGACATTTTTGTTAACATGTCTGCAAATTTTGCTTTTTGTCGTTTCCATTGGCTTTGCTTCTTGTGTCCTTTTATTCTTGTAATTGAAAAAAAAGATCATTTTTTTCTCCCCCCACTATTTCTCACAGATCATTTCTACTTCTTCATGTTTTTTGTTTCCTTGAAAAGGAGATAAAAAAGAAGCATATGCTAAAAATCAAAAACAAAACAAACACCAACAAAACAAAAAAACCTCACAAATTCCACAAAATCAGAAGCTAAAATATTTAAGCAAAAGACTAATAATATGAAAAATGCTCCAACAAAGCAAAATAGGTATAAAAATACCATTGAATATCTCTCATGTTGGATAACTACTCCTAGGCATAGGGTCTACCTCGAAGTATGGTTAAAATAAATACTGAGACTCAGTTGGAGAAACCTAGTGTTTTCTTTTGCTAATAAGTATTAACAGATAGATTGTTGGTTAAAGATGGGACCCAGTGTTCATTTTCCAATTTCAGTGCTGGGATCCCTTGCAGCTTGAATTTGTACAGGCCCTGTGTATGTAGCCACCATCTCTCTTGGTGAGTTCATAACTATGTAAGTCCTGTTGTATCTGGAAGACACCATTTCCCCTGTGGCTCTTACAATCTTTCTGCTTCCACATAGATCCCTGAGCTCCCTGAGGGGAGGGGTTTGATGGAAACACCTCACTTAGGACTGAGCACTCCAAAGTTTCTCATTCTCTGCACATTATCCAGTTGTAGATCTCTGCAGGAGGAAGTTTCTTTAAGTGTTGGTTACACAGGAATGTTCGTTTTATAAAATCTTATTAAAGTTATAAGTTTTCTCCAGGATGAAGTCTGAATTCTTGTCCTGATGTTTAAAGCCTTTTGTGGTTCTTGTCTTTCCGAACTCCAGTTACTATCTAATTGATCCAGGAATAGTTATTTGTCTTCTGCAATCAAACTTTATTTTCTGAACTCTTCACCTTTTCTCTGTCTAAAATGCCCCTTGCCACTACTTGACTTTCAGCTATGGCTATCTCTTTAAGAAACATTTTTTTTTTGTAGAACTTTTAATGTTTTGACCCAAAGCACTCCATATATTCTTCTAACACAACATTTGTTTCCTTGTTACATCATTTCTGATTATATCCAGAGACATATCATTTGCTTCTTTCCCTACTACTTTTGTTATTTGGCATATAAGTATTGTCATGTACTACATAATGGCATTTTAGACGATGGTGGGCCATGTGTGGCATGGTGTTCTCATAAAATCACATAGCCTAGTGCTATAATGGCTATCTTGCTCTGTGCTAAGAATTTTTCATGGCAAATGCACAACAATGTCTCAGAACACGTACCCACTGCTAAGTCATACATGACTATATTGTTATAGGCTTGTGTCACCTCTCCCCAAGATTCATTTGTTAAAACTCTAATTCAAATAGGTGATAGGAGGTGAGGCCTTTCCTTTGTGAAGTGGTTAGAAAACTCCCTAAAGCTTAATGAATAAGATTAGCACGCTTTTATAAAAGACTCCTGAGCTCCTATATGCTTTTTGCCAGGTAA
Source organism: Rattus rattus (assembly GCF_011064425.1). NCBI lineage: Eukaryota > Metazoa > Chordata > Mammalia > Rodentia > Muridae > Rattus > Rattus rattus. Next base: position 58,722,882 of record NC_046160.1, read on the forward strand.
AATTACATTAAAAATATTCATCTCTGAAATGTACAATGGCCCTCATCAGACTGGAAGCATTTATTTATTATTCATGTATTTACTGTCTGTGTGGAGGGTGTGGGTACATACACACGGTGGTTCTCTCCTATTACATGGGTCCAGAGAATAAATTCAGGTCATAGGGCTTGGGATTACGCACTTTCATCTGCTTAGCCATTTTGCTGGATATCTCCCAGTGTTTTCACCTTGGACTTTGAAGCATCTAAATAGATAAAAGATAATGTTTTATTATAAGTGACAAAATCATAGCACCCTTAAAAGACTAAACCAAACAAAATATAGATATATTCTCAGTATATGAATGAAATAGATAGACCGAAGAAATGCAATCTCTGAGAATGCTTAAACTTGTAATGGAGTTAAGTAATTACAAACATATAAAAAGATAAATGAAAATCTAATACAACTACAAATGAAGCAGAAGAAAAGTTGCTAATACTAATCTATTAATCTGTAAGTCTAATCTTTGGGTATAGCTCAGTGGTAGAGCTCTTTTGCCTAGCAACCCAGCATGAGTAAAGCCCTGTAGCACTGAGTGGGCCTGAGGTGCTCAGGTCAGGGATGTAGGAAGCAGAAGAGGAAAACAAGGAAATAATTAGGTCCTGAAAGGATGTGGACTTTGCCCTCAAGTCTGTAAAATTATGTAGTGTTTCCATGTTTGGAAGCAAAGAACAGATCTTGCCCACTAATGAAGAGTGTATTAAATATGTGTGAAATGACAGTTGAAATGCTTAGTCATAGAATAACTCTACTAGGTTATAAAATTGATAAAACAGGAAACCCAGGCAAGGAGGAGGTGATACATTATGTTCTAAATATGAGTCTGTAGTTCTGGCAAAACATGAAATAGAGCTATTTGTAAGTGGTTAGTATTGTGACTTGTATATAAGAGAAAAAGATAAGATACACGTGTTTCTAGCCAAGCATATGTAAGGAAATGTAAGGAACCAGAAAGAGAGTATGCAGAGAGGAGGGAATGGTTAAGGATTAGATTTAATGGGGATATTATTTAAAGATAAAGATAAAAGCATTCCTAAACCTGCAACTTTTACGTATCTAGAAAACAGGATGGATGAGGTCTTGGAAGCTGGAGTCTGAGGAGCGAAGTGAGAAAGAAATCTTAGGTTTCTGAAGGCTCTTGGCAGCAGCAAATAGTAGAGGTGCTGGAAGGACTAAGAATTGAAAGCTAGCCTCTGGGCTTGCAAATCAGTAGCCTGATGACCCTCAAGATTGCTGAATAGATAATAATGGATAGATGGTGGGAGTTGGTGTGGCTGGAATGGTAGGACCAAATGGGTAGGGTGAGGGAGAGGGGGAAAGAGGAAATGTGGAGAGGGAAGGTCAACTAAGGACCATATGACGGATCTTATGGAAACCTAATAGAGCTGAAGCTTCTTAAAATACATACATATATGAAAGAAATTTAAACAGGTAACAACAAATAAGGAGAAAGACAAAGCCCCAACTAGATAGACATCTCTTGCTACCTAATGAAACCTCTAGTGCCAGAAATGGGTCACATCTAAACCAGTTCTTAGCCAAAGGGGCCTCACGGAAAACCCCGAACAACCCAGGATATTACCTAGGCTTCTGATGCTCTGTAGAAACTGATGGTAAGGTCTTACTGCTAAAGACAGCACCCATATAACTCACTGAACATGGAAGATGCTTTCTACCTAGAGCATTCACCCATGCTGACTAGCGTTAATGATGTGGGAAGTCACTCTGCTATGTGATAAAAGAGAGAGAGAGAGAGAGAGAGAGAGAGAGAGAGAGAGAGAGAGAGAGAGAGAGAGAGAGAGGTGTGTGTATGATTGCTATATGATAAAAATGCTCAAGACTGAAAATAGTACAGACTGCTGTGATGTCATTGGGAAGATGGGAAAGGATATGGGGTAGGGCACTTGGCAGGATACAACATGAGAACAGTAGGGCTGAAAGAGCGTTTATTTTCCGATGGAGTACCTGAGAATGCTGTGGGTGTGATGTAGTTTATCCACTCCCTATTGCTAGAGTTAGACCACACACACACACACACACACACACACACACACACGCACACACACACACACACACACACACACACACACACGGCAGCAGGGGAGAGAATAATTGATTTATGATGAAGATCCAAGACAGATAGGTGAATTCTTAGTCAAGGCAGCATAAAAACTGAAGAAAGAATGTCTGGAGAATCTGAGAAACTTTGAGGCTTTCAGTAAGGGATGTGGGGGAAAACCAAATTGGAAAGATTCATGCTCCTTACAGTGTCGGTAAGTAAGTTAAAGATAAGAGAGGTACAGATACAATATACAATATAAGGACATATAGAAATATGTGTAGCCTATGTTATTGTCTGTGTATTAGACATGCAGCCTATGTGCTTCCTAGTAATTGATATATGCTTATTTGAAATCCCATAACTCAAAAAGAAACATTTCAATAGATTACAGTGGAAGTATCTAGAGAGATGGCTGTCTGAGTGGACATGGGGCAGAAGGCCGAGCTAAGAAGCTGATGGGTTTGAGATCTAGAGTTGAAATTAATTTGTGATTAAATACATTAAATTATCCTGTTTAATAGAAGCCAGTAAGGATATTGGATTTTGGAAAAAAAACCACTATGGGTATGATTTTATTTTTATTTTATTTTTCTGAGACAGGATCTTACTATATAGTGTCTGTTTTCCTGATTTTGAACTCAAGGAGCTCTGTCTGCTTCTACCTCTGTTAGTCTCCGAAGTACTAGATTTAAGATGTATGGCACCATCCCATGCTAATGTATATGGTTTTATAGGGAAAATTGTAAGAGGTTCTTGGAGTTTTACACACTTCAGGCTTTGCTGTTGAGTTAACTAACAAAGCGACAAAGGTGGTCAAGTATAGAACAAAGCAAGGGCTGAGACCAGAGGAGAAAGGGGCAAAGATTCTGCTTATTTAGTTGCACAAAGGGGTCAAAAGGAAAGAGAACAAGAAGTATATGAATTCCATGGAGAGCTAGATCACTGTCTGTTGAGGTTTCCTTTTAAATTATGGTCCTGTTTTCACAATTAGCTTAAAATAGGTCATCCCGTAATATTTTACTGCTCCAATTTTCCTGTGAAGGACAAAACTACTCTTACTCCTTAAAGGATTGGTTCTCCTGGGGAGCCAAATGTTTTCAAAATGAGACTTTGAATTTGCTCCCCGACCTCTGTCAAGCACACGTTCCCTGACACTGCCTTTGTGTGCTATGTTGGGTTTACATCATCATTTTTCACTGAACAGTCTCGTAGCTTCCTGGGTAAGAGTATACTGGTCCTGGGTAAGAGGGTATTCTTCCTGGGTAAGAGGATATTCTTCCCAAACAATGCATCATGCCTATATAGATAGAAGCAATATGTTTTAGCGTAATGTTCTCTGAGACTGTCTTGGCATATTTCGCTGAGAGGCAGACTCAGCAGGAGAAAGGCTGACCAACAGTTCAAGAGAACAACATCTTCAAATGAGCAAATGGGGTTCCCCCTCCCCGCTGTTTTGTTTTTGTTTGTTATTATTTTTTAAATTTTTAACATTTTTATTTCTGTCTTTTTAGTGGAGGCCCTATATTTTCTGGCCATGAATGTATAAACAAGCTATCCAGAAAGATAATTATGGTCATTTTGTACATAGATGAAATATACTGGGGTACTTATTAGAGTGCATTTGGAAAGGATTCTTTCTTGATTTTGTTGGTATCTGAGAGAGGAGACAAAATGGCATCAATCTCAAATGCTCTAGATTTCTTATAATTATGCAGGAATACAGACGAGAATTCTTTAGATGCAACCAAAATATACAGAGGTCACAGATGTTGTGTATGTTTACCAATAACACGATGAGGTATTGAAGCAGCGTTTTGGAATTTTGTTCTATAGACTAATAACGCTAAAATTACATCCATCCTCCATCGGTCTCATTTCAAATCCTTCCTATAGTCTTCTTTCTCTGAAATATTTTTCAGCCTCTCAGGCAAGCATAACAGAAAACTTTTCTGCATCTCATCTAAGCTTTAAAAAAAAAATCCCAGTTTTAATGCATGCTAAGATAGTGCCAAGAAACTCAAAATAGAAGGCTTAGGACAGAGAAAGGGATCTTTTCATTCAGTAAGTTTAACTGTAGTATCGGGGTTATTATAAACCAAATTGACCATCCATGTTCTTTTTCAAAAGTCTGGGTTGAAACTTTTGAGACACATGCTTTAAAAAAATAATAGAGAATAGCTATGAAATCCCCTGAAATCCATGCCTGCTGGGTACTTCCACATATGTATTCCAAATCTGTGGGCTGATGGTGTTGCTAGGTATTGTTGGCTCAGACTCATTTATTGTGATATATTCTGGGCTTCGTTTATTAAACAAAATATAGCTGAGCTGCTAGCATCCACATCACACCACATTTAATGACAGCTGGAGGCTAAGACGTTGAGGTACAAGTTTATGCACCAGGAGTGGGTACGTGAAGTGGGTAGGCTTAGAGAAGAGATCATGCCAAGAACTGTCCCATACTAGTGCAGCCTGTCACAAGGTAAGAAGCTGCGTTCACTGCAGAATGACCCAGACCCAAACAAAGCCTCCTGCCTTTGCTAACATGAAAAGAATGCCCAAGTACTTATTAAGGCTTACAGGGTCATTTTCTGTGCACGTTCTTTCAAGGGATCTCAAGATAATCCAGTTAAATAATGTTTGTTTTTTCCTAGTATTCATAAACTAGGATAAATATTTTTTATCTTTATTAACTTGAATATTTCTTATTTACATTTCGATTGTTATTCCCTTTCCCGGTTTCCGGGCCAACATCCTCCTAACCCCTCCCCCTCCCCTTCTATATGGGCTTCCCCTCCCCATCCTCCTGCCATTACCACCCTCCCCCCAACAATCTCGTTCACTGGGGGTTCAGTCTTGGCAGAACCAAGGGCTTCCCCTTCCACTGGTGCTCTTACTAGGATATTCATTGCTACCTATGAGGTTGGAGCCCAGGGTCAGTCCATGTATAGTCTTTGGGTAGTGGCTTAGTCCCTGGAAGCTCTGGTTGCTTGGCATTGTTGTTCATATGGGGTCTCGAGCCCCTTCAAGCTCTTCCAGTTCTTTCTCTGATTCCTTCAACGGGGGTCCTATTCTCAGTTCAGTGGTTTGCTGCTGGCATTCGCCTATGTATTTGCTGTATTCTGGCTGTGTCTCTCAGGAGGGAACTACATAGGATAAATATTCTTATTTACTTGTAATCTGTTGGCTGCTGGTTAATTGCACATGAACGATACTGGTGCTGAATTACGTGGTTCTTACGGTGTTAAAACTTAGCTTCAGAGTATCTTTTTCCTGTTTTATTTCTTATTTCATTATGATTGTCAATAAAATTGAGTTTTGTGTCAGGATTCAAAAGTGAAAGATTTCTGAGACAAGAGTTCAAAGTAAGCTCATTCTGAACTTAAAAAAAAAGATTTATTTTTAATTTAGTGTATTTGTTTGTGTCTGTGAATGGGCAGATGCCTGTAGAAGCTAGAAGAAGGCTTCTGATCTCCCACAGCTGGAGTTGCATGTAGTTTTAAGGAACCTGACCCAGATGCTGAGAAGCCCTGCAGGAATAGTATGTGCTTCTACCTATGTAGCTAGTCTCCAATCCCATATTGAACTTTTATGTAAAGAATGACCATGTTTTCTTCCAGCATTACTCTTGAAAGTGTTGAAGGGCTGTGTAAGCCTGCTTCTTTTAGTTTGTTGTTGTTCTTTTTAAATCGTGTTTTGCATGCTATAATTGCTTTTGAGCTGTCTCTCAGGGAGTCTCAAACTTTCCTGAAGTTCACTGTTTTGGAATTTAGATCATTTTATTTGTCCTCCAAACATTGTTTTCCTTAGCAGCCAACAAATGTTGGGAATGATTAACCTTCCTTGGGCAAGTGTTGCTTATCCTTCCTGTCCCAGATTAAAGTTTGCTTCTTCTCTCAGACCTTCCTAGTTTCTTCCGGTGGCAATGGCTGTTTCTGTAGTTTCCAGGGATGTTTTCATTCTGCCATTTTGTTTTACACAGTTTCATTATTTTGTGTTCTTCAGAAGCAGGGACTTTGTCTGGTCTCTTTGTAGTCACAGTAATGCATAGTATAATTTGGACACTGAAAATGTTCTGAGGTCCATTTCTAGGTCTATCTGGATCTTCTTTCTGTCCACTCTCTTACACATGATTCTCAAGGGCAAGGTATTTTACTTTGTTGAATATTGAATGCCATTAGTAAACTGAACTTAATTAAACCTTTAGCTACCCAGATTAATTCACTTATAAACCCTAGAGGGAATTTTATTTCTTCCCTTAAATAGTAACAGTCTGTTATCTATGTGATTTTCTTCTGCATTTTTTTTTCCTTCTCCAAGATTCTATTTTTCTCCTTCTAGGCTCTATTTTGGGGCTTGGCTCAAAGGGACAGTTGGAGACAATAAAAGATTTCTGACGCTGAGGAAAAAAGATCTTTGAGGGAGTAAAGGTACAGTCACTAGAAAAGACTTCAGTTTGAAAAACCCAAGCCCATGTGAGAACAGGAGGTAGACCGTCATCTAATAGGTAAGAGGTGATATAAGCTGTCAACCATTAGTGTGAGACACTCATCTAGATGCTATACCTCTGATATTGAATAAAATATCCACATCACTCTCTAATTTGGAGGTAAATTAGGATCTCAACATTCTGTTTTGCCAAATGAAAGCAAACCACTTTAGGCATAGTGGCACATGCCGCTCATCCTAGCTATTTTCTTCTTTCTCTTCTTTCTTTCCTTATTTTATTTTAAAAAAAAACAAAAACAAAAACACTTTGCAGTCCGAGTCCTTTATTTCCTTTTTGTCCATTAAGCCATGAATCTCTATGGAATGGGCTCCAGAAGCTCAGGCTCGGGCTAGAGAGATGGCTCAGTGGTTAAGAGCACTGACTGTTCTTCCAGGGGTCCTGAGTTCAAATCCCAGCAACCACATGGTGGCTCACAACCATCTGTAATGAGATCCAATGCCGTCTTCTGGTGTGTGAAGACAGCTATAGTGTACTCACATACATAAAATAAATAAATAAGTCTTTAGAACAAAACAAAAAATATTAAAAAAAAAAAGAAGCTCAGGCTCTCTGCTGTTAGTCCTCACAAAGTGTATTTCTCAAAAGTGTGCTTCTCGGGGTGGTGCAGACTGGTGCTTCAGTGGAACCCAGGCGCCCTTCTCTCTGGCTTCATTTTTCTTCTGATCACTCTCCTCCACCCACTTCAGAAAGCTGTCTCTGCTCTTCAAGTGCTAGATGTGCTCAATCCGCACATTGATCCTCTTGGCCAGAATCTTGCCCTTAACATGTTTGTTTACAATGTTGTTCACGGCATGCTGGGTGACGTGATAGACACTTCCGGTTTTGTGGTGGTAACACTTAGGGGGCATTCCTTTTTGAACAGTGCTCATTCCTTTGATGTCTACAATATCACCCCTTCTTGTAGATTTGCATGTATGTGGACAAAGGAACAACTACTACATGTTTCCTAAAAGGTCTAGAGAACATACACCGAGTGCCTCTCCTCTTTCCCTTTGTGTTGGTTGTGTTGGTGAGTTATTGGAAGAAGGCTCCATCCTAGCTATTTTCCTTTCTTTTTAAAAAAAAATTTTAATATATATATATATATATATATATATATATATATATCTTTACTTACGTTTCAAACGATATTCCCCTTCCTAGTTTCCTGTCCATAAGACCCCATTCCCTCCCCTCCCCCACCCCCATACGGTCATTCCCCTTATACATCCACCTTATTGCCTTCCCCCATATTCCCCTGCCCTGGGGTCCAACCTTGGCAGGACAAAGGGCTTTCCCTTCCCCTGGTGCCCCAACAAGGCTATTCTCTGCTACATATGTAGTTGGAGCCCTGGGTCAGTCCATGTATAGTCTTTCGGTAGCAGTTTAGTCCCTGGAAGCTCTGGTTGGTTGGCATTGTTGTTTTTATGGGGTTGCAAGCTCCTTCAACTCTTTCAATAGTTCCTCTAGTTCCTCACAAAGGGGTCCTATTCTCAGTTCGGTGTTTTGCTGCTAGCACTGACCTCTATATTGGACATGCTCTGGATGTATCTCTCAGGAGAGATCTATATCCGGTCCTTTTCAGCATGCATTTTCTAGTTTCATCAATCTTATCTAGTTTTGGTGGCTGAATATATATATAATATATATGTATATTATATATATATGGGCCACATGTGGGGCAGGCTCTGAATAGCCATTCCTTGAGTTGCTGCTCTAAATTTTGCTTCCATATCCCCTCCTATGGATATTTTTCCCCATTAAGAAGGAGTGGGATCACCTGCAATTTGGTCATCCTTCTTCTTGAGCTTCCTGTGGTCTGTAGATTGCATCTTGGGTAATTCGAGCATTTTGGCTAATATCCATTTATCAAAGAGTGCATACCAAGTGTGTTTTTCTGTGATTGAGTAACCTCACTCAGAATGATATTTTCTAGCTCATTCCATTTGCCTATGAATTTCATGAAGTCACTGTTTTTGATAGCTGAGTAGTACTCCATTGTGTAGATGTACCACAGTTTTTAAATTCATTCCTCTGTTGAAGAGCATCTGGGTTCTTTCCAGCTTCTGGCTATTATAAATAAGGCTGCTATGAATATAATGGAGCATGTGTCTTTGTTGTATATTGGAGCATCTTTTGGGTATATGCCCAGGAAAGGTATAGCTGGGTCCTCAGGTAGGGGAATGTCCTATTTTCTGAGGAACCTCCAGACTGATTTCCTGAGTGGTTGTACCAGTTTACAATTCCACCAACAATGGAGGAGTATTCCTCTTTCTCCACATCCTTGCCAGCATCTGCTGTCACCTGAGTTTTTTATCTTAGCCATTCTGACTGGTGTGAGGTGGAATCTCAGGGTTGTTTTGATTTGCATTTCCCTGATGACTAAGGATGTTGAACATTTCTTTAGGTGCTTTTTGGCCATTTGATAGTCCTCAGCTAAGAATGTTTTGTTTAGATCTGTTCCTCATTTTTTAATAGGGTTATTTGGCTCTCTGGAAAAACTTCTTGAGTTCTTTGTATATTTTGGATATTAGCCCTCTATCAGATGTAGGATTGGTAAAGATCTTTTCCCAATCTGTTGGTTGCCGTTTTGTCCTAATGACAGTGTCTTTTGCTTTACAAAACCTTTGCAGTTTTATGCGGTCCCATTTGTCGATTCTTGATCTTAGAGCATGAGCCATTGGTGTTTTGTTCAGGAAATTTTCCCCAGTGCCCATGTGTTTGAGACTCTTCCCCACTTTTTCTTCTATTAGTTTGAGTGTATCTGGATTGATGTGGAGGTCCTTGATCCACTTGGACTTAAGCTTTGTACTTATCACCATCCTAGGTATTTTCAACACTGGAGCAGAAAGATGAAGAGTTTGGAGTCAGCCTGAAATATATAACAAAGACCTTTTTAGAAAGAGAACAATAAAAACAAAACTGCTTTCTACTTGTCTATCATTTGTAATATAAGTGGGAAGATAACATTATAAAATAATAGAACAAAATGTCTTTGACAGTAAGGCTATGATAGTTTCACAATTACTTGGCTTCTCTCTCTCTCTCTCTCTCTCTCTCTCTCTCTCTCTCTCTCTCTCTCTCCTTTTTCCTTATCTTGCTATCTCCATTTACTTCCCTTGTTTCTTAGATTTTATAAACATTCATAATTTTTTGAGAACTAGCATATCAGCGTTTGGACATCAGTGTCTCAAGACTTTGGTAAACCAAATATGTAATAATAATTTAATATAAAATATGCATATGTGCATACTAAATTGAAGGCTTGTATGGGTGCTGTGATGACATTTTCTCATCACAATCAACTGAATCCTAGTATGTAGTCATAGTGTTTGACATTTGTTTCTTTTTTTCTTTCTTTTTTTTTGTAATAGCAGGTACATCTTTCAACACAGTTCTCAATTTTATTGCATTTTTTTCTAAGCTGTGTTTTTATTTCAATCTCTAAAACAAATCATTTGCTGTTCTGGAATTATAAACATAAATATAATTCAAGATTCTTAGTGTAGGTCAAATTATATCAAATTTTGTAAGAACTTTCTTTACAAATGAAAAGTAGGTCCTATATGCCAGGAAGCTAGTGTTTTTATTTTTTCAAAAAATATTTAATTAATTTATTTTTATTGATTATTGTATTTATTTACATTTCAAATATTGTCCACCATCCTGATTTTCCCTTTGCAAACTTCCCATTCCATTCTCCCCTTCCCTTTGCCTCTATGAGGGTGCTCCCCCACCCATCACTCCTGCCTCTCCCCTCTAGCATCCCCCTACATTGGAACATCGAGCCTCCACAGGACCAAGGCATTGATACCAGACAAGAAAGTCCTGTGCTACATATGTAGCTGGAGCCATGGGTGCCTCCTATACTCTTTGGTTGCTTGTTTAGTTTCTTGGAGCTCTGAGGAGTTCAGTTAGTTGAAATTGTTGCTCTTCCTATGAGGTTGTAATCCCTCAGCTCCTTCAGTCCTTTCTCTAACTCTTCCATTGGGGTCTCTGGGGATAACTTGATGGTTGACTGTGAGTATCTGCATCTGTCTTGGTCAGGCTCTGGCATAGCCTCTCATGGGACAGTTATACCAGGTTCCTGTCAACAAGCTCTCTTGGTATCTGCAATAGTGTTGGGATTTGGTGTCTGCGAATAGGATGGATCTCTAGGTGGGGTTGCCTCTGGGTGGCATTTCCTTCAGTCTCTGCTCCATTTTTTGTCCCTGTGCCCCTTTAGACAGGAACAATTCTGGGTTAAAAATTTTGATATGTGTGGGTGGCCCCAACCCTCAACTGAGGCCATGCCTATCTACTGGAGGTGATGTCTACAGGTTCTATCTCCCTTTTGTTGGGTATTTCAGCTAATGTCAACTCTGTTGGGTTGGTACCTCTTGCTTCCCTGGCATCTGCGACTTTCTAGTGGTTACACTTAGTTTCCTACCCAACACTGCTACATATTTTTGTTCAATTTCCTGAATCTCTGTACTTCATATGCTGGTTTCTTACATAACCAGTTTGTTATTGTTGTTCTGTTTGTTTTTGTTTTGTTTTGTTTTCCCTACTCAAAATCAAAGACTACCAGGACTGGAGACTGGGACGCCCTCTTGGGAGTGATGGACACAGGGTTGAGGAAGTGAGTAGGGGTCTGAGATGAGCTGCTGAACGGGTAGCCCTTAGGTAAATCTGCATGGATAAAGAGACATTTTAAGTTCAAAGAGAGAGAGACAGACTAGTGGGGAGGTTTTTGCTAAGTCTTACCCTGTATATTATAAGACATTTGAATTCCAAAGTTCGTGAGTCTTACTGTTGACTCTGACAGCTTCCTGGGGCTGTGACTAGCTCCTGGAATAGTAGCAGAAGTAGGCAAAAGTTAGTGCTGTTGCAGTTTTCTGAACATGAGATACTTCAACAGAAGGTGGTTCCAGAAGCAACAGTATTGTGTGTGTGTGTGTGTGTGTGTGTGTGTGTGTGTGTGTGTGTGTGTATGTGTGTGTGTGTGTGTGTGGCAATTAGGTAGGTAATACTTGGAAAGTTGTACCTGATGACTTATAGTCATGAATTAGAACTCTGTCTTCCTTTTAGGCAACTATAGAAGTTAAATGTAAGTGAAAGTTTTCAAATTAAAAATCTCTGTAACTATTAAATATTATTACATGGACCTGCTTGATGAAGATAAGGGAGTTGTCATGGTAAGTGACATTTGAGTTACATGACGACTTGAGGCTAAACGGATCTTGTAAGTTGAGAAGGACAGAGTTCCAGAGAAATACATCAGCGTTAGGGAAGTAGGGTTATTTCAAATAGAACATACAGCAAGTTGGAAACTTCCCTTTGCCTCCCTCAGTAACATTTAAACTCCATGTGCAAAGCTAGTCTACCATCCTCTCATCCCTTTGTTTGGTTTGAGAACTTTAACAATCCAACAATCTAGTTTCAGAAATTAGAATTGACAACAACATTCTTCAAAGCTTCTCAAAGTCTGAGTTACTGTAACTTACTGAGACCCTGATATGTGTCTGGGCAGGGCAGCCACAGAATTAAGTTGCTACACTTTGTAGGCATCCGGTGGAAACTCCCTAGATTTTCTGGCCCTGCAGAGACCTGAACATGTAGAGATATACTCTCTGAAAGACTTTGAATCTTAACCCCTTAGCTACAGCCCAGATAGGTTTTGTGCCTTCTAAGGTTCCAGTTGGGTGAGCATAGCAGCGTATTTGTTGTACTTAGAGATTCATGATAAAGGAGAGTTGTGATTTTATGTAAATTGTCTCATTTTGTGAAGCAGAGACATGTCTTTACTGAAGTAATTGCTATATGTGTGAAATAGGGATTGTTAGGGGGAAATACTGGATAATTCAGACAGCTAAATTTTTCTTTTAATGTAAAACAGACACTCAGATGAATAAAATGAGTGCTGGAAATCATGTGCACTGTTCTCTGTGGGAGGGCAGAGGGATTGTTGCAGTAATTGTTGGCTTCGTTCTGCCTTTGTGTGCAAATTCTATAGGTTCTGGCTAACTTATATATGTGTGTTTGCTTCTCATCTAAAGGACTGTCTGTTATTTGCAATATCTCATAATATTTGTCCTCTACTACTCTTGCACATGGTGAGATCAGTGTAGACAGCTTGCTCTGCAAATGGGGCAATGGGTCTGACTGCTGGCTAGTGGTTATCAAGGGAAGGGACCAGACACAGCTCTGTTAGTCACAATCGGGAACCTTTCCTCTCACGTTGTGGAATGAATTTCTTCTTGCCTAAATGTAAAGCTTAAACCACCAGAAGCCAGGAGGGTACATTCCAAGGGGAAAAACATCAGTCCTAATGGTGAAAGAGTTTATAAAATGACGCCATCTTCAAAGCCAGCCATTGTCTCAAGGGCTCAGGCACTCATGTCTGCTCAGTGTACGTAGGACCATGTACTGTATGCTCCTGTACTGATCTTTATCTGATCTTATTGGTGGGCAGCAGAAATGCTATCCCCAAACATGCCACTATGACATTAGGGTAATTTTAAATTGAAGGAACTTAAAAGACATCAATCAAGTGCATAGTCCCCTTTGTTTTTCTTCTCAAGAGCAGGAGAAGACACCACCACACAGATGATGGCCTCCTTGTATCAGAAGAAAATGGCATTTTTATTATCAAAGGTGGGTCGTAGACATGGAGAGAGTTTTATTGAACTAGATTTTGTTAGAATAACCTATGAAATTTTAACAATATGGGGGGGGATTTCACAGGGTACCCCATCCCTAGATGAAGACCTATAGGCAATCAATGGTTTCTAAGAGAGAATGGAACCAGTTCTTTTCTTGATAGAAAGAAGCAAAACACAACAAAAACTTTCCAGGAACTGCAGTAAACGCCTTGCTGCTTAAGCATGTGAACTTAAATTTGGTGTCCAGCACTCATGTGACAGGGAGGTGTGGTGGTCTACACTTGTTAGTTCAGCACTTGGAAGATGGCCACAGTAGGATCCTCTGACCTGCCGACTAGGCCACCAGGTTGAATTAGTGAGCATCAGGCCAATGAGAGACTCTGCTCAGAAACTAAGGTGAACTTCTCTGGAAGAAACATGTGTACATGCTCACACCTGCACACATTTACACATAAATAACTAAAAATAAAATAACAATCCATACCTTCCTTAATTTTACATAGCTTAGATGATGCTTTTTAATGCCTTACTTTCTAAACAGACTAGTATAAACGCATTTTAATTTTGTCACTACTTTGGGTCTCCACTTCTTTATGAAGGGTCCCATGTCATATAAAATTAAAACTCACATTAGACCAATCAGTCTCTTTTAACTCCATTAATCTGATTTTATGTCAGATAAGGTCTCAGGCCCAGCGGAAAACATAAAAGAGAGTTAGGTGCAGTTTGTTTCTCCAAGCCCGCTATTTTCTAAAGCACCCTTTTCCTCATGTCCTGGAGTGAGGGCCATTTGTGAAGTACTGCAATGCTTCTTTCTCTCTGCCTTTCCAACCGGGGTCTGAAGGTGGCTGAACTGTATTATTCAGGCTGCCTTGGCCACCTGTAAGGTAATAGATTAAACTACTATCCTGGTGTTAGAGAAATGACTGTTGGCTTCTCTCTGCATCCTGCCTAAAAGAAAGCCCTGGCATGTCAGATAATCAATACCTATTAGGGTAGAGATCAATATGTACAATCAGGTAATCCTCTAATTAGATTTTTCTCTGTACCAGAGTGAAGTTTACCAAAGGAATTCCTGTACAGCAGTTTTTCCTTCCAAGGTGAAAGCATTCATGCAGGCATAGTCATTGTCACCTTGATCCCCCAGGGGCCAGCTGATGTGGGGATTCCAGTGCTCAGTGCTCGCATTTGTGCATGTTTATTTTAACTACATCTGCACATGCCCTAAGTTTTACTTCTGTTATGTTTCTGTGTTGATCCGAGGTCAGATGGAATGCCAAATATGCAGGTGGCCAATCAACTTAGTTAACAAGGAAGAAGAGACTGAATGATTTATCCAATTATCAGAGCCATTCATAAATTAACTCAACTAGTTAGGTGGAGGTATACAGACTTTGCTTAGGATCATACAACTGTGTGTGTGTGTGTGGGGGGGCTTCGCTGCTGTTGGAGACGGGTTATCAAAGCTATAACAATGGCGACTGTATATATATATACATATATATACATATATATATGTGTATATATATACATATATATACATATACATATATATATATATTCCTATGGTGTGACGGCTCTTATATTTTACTAAGTGAGAGAGCTAAGGTAGAAGTTTCCTGTCTTAGAACAAATGGCTGGAGAGACTTGGGCTTCCTGCTGTTGTCATAGATGTGATTTAGAAAGGCATTCCAGAGCTCTCCTGAAAGACAGCTGCGGTGATGCCAGACTTAGGGTCATTTTCACCTTTGTAGTCTCCTGAGGATTTATGACTCAAGTCCGGCTGTATGAGTTCTGAGCTGAAAAACTTTTGAGAGGTCAGACAAGGATCAAACAAAGGCAAAGTAATGCTGTAACTGTGACTGTTAGGGTGAGCTGAGAGAAGAATTATGACCAACTGCTTTCCCCCACTCTGAAATGATAAATGTTCTTCCCTGAGCAGAACCTTAGTGTTCAAAGCATTTTCTGTTCGCGCACTGAACATGACCTTAGTTAGTGGAAATTTTCCCTAATAATACTGATAATATTGGATCTTTTTTTTCTCCAAGGAAAGGAAAAAGTTCCACATTAAAAACCAAACCAATTAATGACAACAACAAAGAGAGTCCAGACTGAATAAACAAATTGCAACTTCTTACTTGTAGAGACCAAACCAACGCTCCATTGTAATTAGAATCCAACTATTTACACGTGGGTCATATCACTTCCAAAGGCCATGGCTACTCTGTCACAGTAATGGGGGCTACCAAATCATCCTGGGGACTCTTGTCTGAGTGATGGCCCAAGGCCTGGATATTTGATCTATGAACAGCTATCTTTAATTCAACCTTGTAGGAATGAAGGGTAATGTGTGGAGGGTCATATACCTCTCACTCTGATACAGCAATTTCTAATGTTTCCTCACAATGGATGGAAATGTGCAGGATGACATCAGAGTACAAAATAGATAAGAAAATAAACTATAGTAATACCAGCCTTAATCAAAGGAACACTTAAACTATTATTTTTATAAAGGAAATGCAAACAATTACAAACAAAAAGAATAGACAAAATTTACCAAGAACAATTTCACTAAAATTCATTAAACAAGTAGCAAAACACATACAATGGATTTTTGCATTGTGCTGGTGATCTTTCTTTCTCTTTGTATGTGTGCATGTGTGTGTGCCTGTGCATGCATGGGGTGTGTGTGTGTGTGTATGTGTGTGTGTGTGTGCCTGTGCACAAGGAGGCCAGAGGACCACTTCACATATTGTTTCTCACTGTCTACTTTGCCCATTTGAGGTCTCTTCCCTGCTCTGAGGTTTGCTGATTCATCTAGAGTGGCTGGCCAATCAGGGATCACCAGAGATCTGCTTTTTTCCACCTCTTCAGTACTGAGATGACATGATAGCTATTGTGCCCACCTTGTGTTCCTGGGTGGAGGAACTGAACTCATGTTCTCAGGCTCATTATGTACTAGTGATTTATAGACTGAGATATGTCTCTAGTCCCTGTGCTTTGCTTTTAAAATCAAAACCAACTGCCCCATCCTTACTAAGTCACAACTCTCAAATCTGAAGGCCTTTATCTCCCTCTTTCCCTGATGTGTTTAAGCAGGATCGTATTTAAGATGGCTGAGATGGTAACCCAGGATTGAATAAAGCATAACCTTGCTTTGTCTCTGGCTTGACTTCTGTCCTAGAGATGTGTCAGTGTCAGGGGACACATAATATTCTTTATTTCACTCTTTTTTTTCCTTTCATTGTTAGAGATGGGCTCTTACTATGTAGCCTTAGCTGGCCTGGAATTCATCATGTAGCCAAGACTGGCCTCAAACACATAGAGACATGCCTGCCTCTGTCTCCTGAGTAGAGGGGTTAAATGTCTGCTCCACCACAGTAGGTAATATATGCATCTCCACCCTACAGGAGAGCCTCCGCTGTTCATTCTGATAACTTTGCCCTTGGAAGTTAATTATCTTTGAGGAGATACAGGACTGTGAGAAATCAACCTGGTATTGATATGGCCCTCATCCCAGAGAGCAGCCCCAATAGTAGCAAAGGTACTATGGAAACATCTAAGGGAGGAAAGCAATAAGTAATCATACCCAGGTGCAAAGCTGAGAACCACAACAGTGGCTGGCCCAGCAAGATACACACAATGGGGTGATACTTTGGGTGTAATGATCAGATATCTGATTGGGGTTAAGACTTCCTCAATAAGAAAGCACCATGCTTGGTACTGTAAGCCCAGCCAACTCCATATGGCATCAGAGATCATAGACCCTAGAGAAGAAGCTACTTCTGTCACTTTCCTAAAGCAACATAAGTTGTAACAGTGTTCTAAATACACAGAAAAGTATAGCTCTCACTGCCCATCAAAGGAGCTGCTTTTCACAGGAATTGAAGGCTACTACACAGGAGATGAAGGCTACTACAGAGACCCACAAATGCAGAAGACTAAGTTCTGGCATGCTCCCTTACCCATTAGTGCACTCACAGCAGAACCTTGGCACCTAAGACTCAGAGATTTTCATGGAAGAGAGGGAGGAGGAGTGATTGCAAAATCCAGAAGACCAGGATGTCAGCTGAGAGTGCTGGGCTTAAAAGCAGGGGCAACCACACCCAGGTTTAGTACATTAATTCTTTTTCTTTTCTCTTTCTTTCTTCCTTCCTTCCTTCCTTCCTTTCTTTCTTTCTTTCTTTCTTTGTTTCTTTCTTTGTTTCTTTCTTTGTTTCTTTCTTTGTTTCTTTCTTTGTTTCTTTCTTTCTTTCTTTCTTTCTTTCTTTCTTTCTTTCTTTCTTTCTTTCTTTCTTTCTTTCTTTCTATTTTGCTTTTTCAGTACCAGTGTTCTCCCCAGGAGCAGATGAGCAGATTAAAGTTTTCTGGGGCCCAGAGCTTTTTCAGTTTGGTTGAAGACATTCTTAACAGAACATAAAACTATGAAGTTTATAAATATAAACACTTATTTACAACCAGGAATGATCTAACACAGCTGGTTAGAGATCCTTGTTGTTTTATTCAGAAGTCCTTTTTGAATCATAAATGCTTACATGGAATAATTCATGTTGTGCAGCCTGGCTTTGATTTACTACACAGATCAGCCTACAACTCCTAACAGGTAGAAAGGCCAGTGCAAGCAGCGGGCTCTAAGCTCAGGAACACTAGCTTCCTAGCAGATCTTTCCTAGTCCTCTGCTGGCTTTGAATGAGAGATTTTGGTTTGACTTTAAATTTAAGTATGAGAGGAGAGAAAATGTGTGTGTGTGTGTGTGTGTGTGTGTGTGTGTGTGTGTATGTGCACACTCACACATATGTGTGTATATGTATGTGTATAAAAGAGATAGATTCAGACCCATGCTTCACAACTGCCAGTTCTTTTTTTTTTCAGGTATGTTCCTGTGACATTTAGATCTGATATTATTTATGAAGAGACTGCTCTGCTGAAAGGTAGTATAGCTCAGTTCGAGTTGATTGACCACCTTGGGATGTAGCAATGGCTAGAAACATACATCGGACCAGAGCAGGACCAGAGCAGGACCAGAGCACATGTGCAGACTCCTAGACAGAATTGTCATCCAGTGGGGCCAGGATGCAGGTTGATTAAGGTCAGAAGCCTAATCTTGGGGGAAAAAAAGTAGCCAGTCCATCATGGCTAATTGTTTCTGTTTGGGGGCAGAGATATCTGCCACTCTTCTCTGCATAGAGTTCTTGAGGAAGTTGTTATCTTTGTGTGTGTGCCTTGGTCTCTGGTCAAATTCTGTTCAAAGTAAATGTGTTACAGTGCTATTTTAATAGCCAACAGAGGTAAGATCTAAGTGCATAAGAATTACTGATTATTTGTATTGTAGGTCTGATCTTGTTCTGATTTTCTTGCTAGTGCCTGGTTATAGGACTTGCCTATATATATATTTGTTGAACTGTGCTGAGCCACCTATCATGTTATAGCTATACAGGTCTCTCTATATAGATAGATAGCTGGACTGATTGTTGTATAGATAAATATATCTATGTAATGTGTATCATCACATTAACTTATTTATTTGCTTTTGAAGCTGTAGGATCAGGCCAGAGAAGACTAAGTAGTAAGTAGTTAGAGTTCTCAGTCAGGAAGTATGAGGCAGGAGCATTGAACTGTCTCCTGTGTAAGCCCTGAGAGGCAAAGGCTGGGTCAGCTGCAGTAATTTGGAAGGTTTAAAGTATCCATAAGAAAGAGAAGCGATGAGGATTAGAATTTGAATCCTAATTAGAATTAGAATCACATCCGGAAGTACCCTTTCCACTTAAAGTGAGGAAAAGCAAGTAGAGAATGATTTTCGCAAAACGTTTATCACTATTTGTTTTTATGCTCCTAACTATTAACAAAGTGAGACTTGGCTAATGCCTTCCTGGGAAAAGACTCAAGTATTCAGCTAGCTTCGCTGTTCGCTGTTTGTCCTGAGGGCGCCTTTTGTAAGGGATAATGAAGTGTTCTCACTGGTTCTCTGTTTGCTTCCTGACTTTGATGTACTTAAATACATTTTTTTTTGGTGTCGCCTTTGATCCGCAGAAGCCCGAAGCTTCTCTCTATTTCATGGAGGCTGTGGAGGTTAGTACAGCTTTGAATGATAGACAGCATTGACTGCATAGCAGACAGCAGAGCACAGGGACCAGAAAGGCGTTGGTCACAGATACAGAGGAGACTGAGCCATGGCTTTGCCGTTTACTAAACACACTGCCTTATGTATACTACATCTCTAATTTAAACTCGCAGTTTTCTCCCTGGTAGAAAAGGCTAACGTTGCTGTAGCTCCTTGGTCCTCAGAGTGACACTGGGGACTAAAAGAAACAAAGTCAAAAATAAAAAAAAAATTCAGTGCAGTGCCACTCAGAGAGATTAGCAGTTTGTCAGGAAGCAGAAAGACAACTAGATGCAGTCTCCTTACCACGTGAGGATGGGAGAGGAACCAGTGTACATCTGAGATGGTTTGGCAGGAGTTCCAGCCATGGAGCAGTGGTGAGTAGTACATTTGGGGTAGACAGTGAGACAAGGTACACCTAGGTCTGAAAAAGCTGAAGAGCCAGGCAGTGTTAACGTTCTATGCCTTTAATCCCAGGGCACAAGAGGCAGAGGCAAGAGGAATCTGCATTTGATACCAGCCTGAGCTACAGAGGAAGACTATGCCTTAACGGACAAGAAAATGGACAGGCAGGGAAGTTAGCCATCTATAGACAGCTGTGGTGTGTTTCTGAACATAAAATACAAAATAATAAAACCTGTTTAGAATTTCTCTTTAAGAGCTAGGGAATTTCTTTTAGAGATTGCTATTTTCATGTATCACATCTTCAAACTATGTTGGGTAATAATTGTTCTACCCTTTAAAAAATGACATAACCCAGAAGTTTAAAAATAAGGGATTTAAAAATAAAACTAAGCAGTTGACTACCTTTTCACTCATATCTGCTGCCTTGCCTGTCTGCTTGGACTTTGTATGCTGTCACAGACCAGGCACTGGCTGGGATATGTAGTCTGATCAGGACTTCTGAGTGGAGAGTAGAACACTGACCATCAAGAACAAGCATCCAGGCAGTGTATAGGCTAGTCAGTCTACTGGGTCATCATTTCTACTGGTTTTACCTACCCTTTTCTTTGCAAGATGCGTTGCCCACCATGAAGCTGTCAGAAGTAGATATGAGACTAAGTCTTGAGTCATAAGATGGTCACTCCCATAGCAAAGTCTGGAAATCTAGATTTTAAACTTTCTCCTGTAGATTCTGCCACAGCTGTATGGAAGGTTTCCTTTTGAAGACACCAATGTAGACCCTTAGATTACTGGTCTGTAAGGTGTATTACATGACAGTGTTTGTGGTTTCTTAGATCAGGTCTCAAATTCTACCTCTAACTTTCCTAGAGATAGAAATCTCTGACTTCCATATAGACATTCTATATAGAAACATAGAAATAGAAATTCAGTGTGAGGATGAACTCACTGGAACAATCTTCTTGTTGTGTTAGAAGCTCTTACAGGATAAGTTGGCATCTTGTATGCTTATGTAGCTTGCCCCAAACCTTCCTCTTGTTCTCGTCTGGTGGTCCTGTGAGGCAGGGATGACTATGAAGCAATAGCATCATTGGGGGTTTGCAGGAGCACACGACAGAGCTAGTTCTGCTGACTACACTTTTGTATTGGACTAATCCAGGGAAACAAAACAACGAAAAGTGGCACAAAGTGGACCCATTGTATAAAATGAGGTCTCAGTCCTGTATGCCTGCAGCTCATGCCTCAAAGCCAACACAGGGCGATTGTTCTGTGTGTACCAACAGGCAGGAATCTGTGCTCTTTCTACAGGGACAGACACAGTAGTGGTGTTGGCCAGGTACCATAACACACACACACACACACACACACACACACACACACACACACACACACACACACACACACAGAGAGAGAGAGAGAGAGAGACAGAGACAGAGAGAGAGACAGAGAGAGAGACACAGAGAGAGACAGAGAGAGACAGAGAGAGACAGAGAGACAGAGACAGACAGAGACAGAGACAGACAGAGAGACAGACACACACACACACAGAGACAGATAGACAAATAACAGAGAGAACAAAAAGACACACACTGAGTTTGAAACGGGAAAATACTTCCACATAAGGAAGCAAGTCCAGAACAGACTGTGAACATTTTTTCTGGCAGTATTCCAGGATCCAGAACCATTCCTGTGTCTAGGAGTCAGGCTGAAACCTTGTTGAGTTTGCCTTTCCCATCAATGACCTTGCTAATAGGCTCAGAGACCACATGTGCTCACTGCTGTCACTACATCAACCTAGCTTTAGATTTCCCTTTAGAAGGAAATCTGCCCACATTCAAAGCAATCACTATCAAAGCTCTTCCTTTGAACTCCTCTGAAGAATAATCTGAGAACATCTGAGATTTAATGTCTCTTAAAATGCCATGGAAAGGTAGTTCCGACTAACATGAATCCTTTACAGTCATTAGCCAGTGGGTGGGGCTCACTTATTCAGACATCTGTTGGACTAAAACATTGTTCTTTTAAACTAAGAACCTCAGAAACTTTCATATCTTTTTGAGCAGCTGTTTCAGAATTTTATATATTTTATAGCATTTATTTTCTCCAGTGTTGTGTGCTAAGATGTCTGTGCACCAATGCCAATGTTTTAACCCTCTGAACCTATTTCGTTTATTGCTGATAGTTCTTGACGTAAGAGGAGTTGGTCTTCTTGAAGCCCATTTCTCACTCACCAGTTTCCATGCAACCCAGAACAAGATAAAATTTTAAAGTCTGTTTTTCACAGACATACAAGTTCCTCAGATTTTTCCGTATTATATAAATCACTATCCCTGAATAACAGTAGTTAAATTTTGAGTTCTCAGTATAAGCAAATATTAGGTCACCATTTTTAAAAGAACATTTTGAAATGCTGAAGTGGAACTAGCTTTAAGAACTTAAATGATAACACAGTCCCAGGACTTAGGGATGGATGAAGGCTGTCATGCCATTTGTGACAGGGACTGTCTTGGTTAACTTGTCATGTCAATGCTTTCTTCATTACTGTAGAGATCCTGCCTCAGCCACTGAATTATTCTTAGCCTGCTATGTCCTTGTTTTCTAGATGTCAATGCCACTATGATCCAGAAGAGACTGAAGAACCATCTCCGACTGCCAAGGGAGCATCCCCCATGGTCTCAGGATGGGACAGATGAAAACGTTGGAATGCTTGTTAGCTAGCTGCTCCTTCCCTTTCCATGGAAGCTTTATGTCAATGAAGATATGGACGTGGCTGACATAACTCTACAGTAGCATCCATCCTTCCCATGTGATCAAGAGAGCCTTTTCAATAGAACAAGAGGAGAGAGTCCTGTTCTTGTTTCAAGACAGAAAGAATGGAGGAGGTTGAGACCTGACATTATAAGTTGAATGAGGCCTGCAGTTTTTACCAATATGTAGCCTAGGCTCCGAAAACAACCAACATGAGGTGTGTGTGTGTGTGTGTGTGTGTGTGTGTGTGTAACAAAGATGGAGAGAGGAGAGAGAGAGAGAGAGAGAGAGAGAGAGAGAGAGAGAGACTCTCTACAAAGATCTTGCTTTCCTCACAATGTAGACCAGATGGGCCTCAATCTCAAGGAAATCTGCCTCTGCTTCCTGAGTGCTGGGAGTAAAGGCGTACGCTTCTACCATGCTCCATCTTTTTGGGTCTTCATTTGTCGAAGAAATGCTGAAACGTCACAATTTAATTGCTATGTCTCAAAATGGTTACAACATAGATCACAGTAGTTATTAAAAGAGTCATTAATTTTAAAATATTAAAATACATTTTAAAACACTCAGAATAGTTATGCAATAACAAAAGTAAAACCAGTACAAATATCTAAGAAAAAATATACAGTACTTCTTACTACATGACAATAAATAAATAAATTTAAAGTTAAAAAAAGTACCAGGCTGGAGATGTGGCTCCATGGTGGGGGGTTTGCAATCGTATCCAAAGACCTAGATAAGTCCTCCCCCAGAATTATTAGGTATGCACAAATATACACAGTGACATTAGCGGCAACACACTTGTCCTCTCTTGGTAAATGAACATTTGTACATGAAAATTCTTCTCAAAATGTACAGATATGTTTGTAGATGCAGTGCCTTCTGACAGTAGAATGCAGGAAGATTATATGATGAAGATGGGGAACTGCCACACCAGTGCTGTTCAACTGAGAAACCCAGCAGTGGGCTCTGTTTATCCCACCTGACGGCTGGTACAGATCTGACAGAAAATGTAGAAGTGCTCTTTGTTACCAACGGCCTGTTGCTAGCTCAGTGATTCAAGCAGAAATTCCGACAATCACATTCTCTTTTTCTGAGCGAGTTTTGCACAAACAACATGGTCAGGCTTTTCCTCCTTTCTTCTACCTCCTTGCTCCCCATTCTCTTTTTAAGTTTATGCATTTTAAATAATTTATGATTACTTCAGATATCACCTCCCCCTTCTATTTTTTCTCCCAAATCCCCTTCCTTTAATTCTTCACATTTCTTTCCTTCATTTATATTAATAACACCCCTTTCTTCAGTTATTATTGATGTGTATGTATGTGTACACATGGATACATGCACAGGCTGGGTCTGTTGTATGTAATAGTTTTAGGAGTGATCACTTTGTTTTGGATTACCAGTTAGGAGGTTCATCTCAGGGAGAGGCTAATTCTCTTAGTAGTCATTTAGTTCCCTGTCATTCTCTCTAGGGGTGGGATCCCACTAGATCTTTCTCCTTTACACATTGGTGTATCTGTTGATATCACTTTTGTTCAGATCTGATTTATGTGCACATTTATATAGAAGATTGTTCTACAATAGGCATCCTGGAATTCTGAGTCTTACACTATTTTAACCCCCTCTCACATAACGTGCCCTGAGTCATTGATACAGGAGTGATATATATATATATATATGTATGTATGTATGTATGTATGGATTAATTGGAGCTGCATCCCATGATTCATTGATCTTCGCATTTGTGGTTCTTAGTGATGGTTTTCTTCTACTATGAAGAGAAGCTTCTTTGATGAGAGATGATAGTTACATTATTCTGTGGGTAAAGGGTAATGTTGAGAATGTTGTTAGGAATTGTGCTGGTCTAGCAAAATGGCAGTAGTATATTCTCTTCTGAGATCCAGGATCTCATTAGTTCCAGGAAATTGGCTAGGTTTCTACCAGGCATGATTTTTGTCCAGATGTGATTGCCTTAAGTCCAATTAGACAGCTGTTGGTTACCACCAGTATGCGAGTGCCTTTTATTGCACCTAAAGAAGCCTATTTCCCATTTCCCCTATTAGATCACTCTGTTCTATATCCTGCTATTCCTCTTTACACTTCTTTCCCTTCTTCTGTATTTATTCCCCCTTCCCTGAAGAGTCCCTGTTCTATTACCTTGATCAGATTTCTTCTCAAATTCCCCCTTCTGACAATGAGCCCATTTTATTTTCCTGGCTTCTGTAGTTACTACAGATTATGCCCCTACATCTGATTTGGAGTTAGGCATCTTCAATGAGAGAGGATGTGTAATGTTTGTTTTCCTGGGTCTGGGCTACTTCACTCAATGTGATCTTTTCTAGTTCCATTCATTTACCTACAATGTTTATGATTTGATTTATATTTTTCTTACAACTTAATAGTATTCCAGAGTATACATGTACCTTATGTCCATTATCTATCAGTTGTAGGACATAGATTGTTTCTATTTCCTGTCTATTGTGAATAGAACTGCTATGAACATGACTGATCAAGCGTCTATGAAGTAGGATACTGAGTGGTTTGGGCACATGCCAGTGGCTGAGTCATAAGGTATATTTATTTTTAATTTCTTTGGGAATTCTGCACACTAATTTCCGGCGTGGAGGCACCAGATTGCAATCCACCAATAATGAATGAGAGCTCTCTTTTGCCTACAACCTTTCCCTCAGCATTTCTTATCAATCATTTTGCTGCTCTTTGCTCTTCCAACTGGGGCGAGCTGAAATCTCACTTTGTTTGTGTTTGCATACTTTGCAACTGCTAAGAATAATGAATTCTTTTTGAGGTATTTTTATTCATTTTTATTTCTTCTATTGAGTACTCCCTGCTTAGACCCCCATCCCGTTTTGTTTTAGTTTGGTTGTTTTGTTGTTTGGGTTTTTTGTTTGTTCATTTGTTTGTGTTTTAGAGGGGGTTTCTTTGTATTTTCTGGCTATTACTCCTTGTTGATTGCATAGCTAGCAAAGATTTTCTCTCGCTTGGTGGGTTTCTTCTTCTCTTAATTGGGTGTTTCCTTAGCAGTTTAGCAGCTTTTAGTTTTATAAAGGTCCCAGTTGTCAATTTTGGCCTTTATTCCTGGCCAACTGGAGTCCTAGACAGGAAGTTCCTTCCTACCTCAACATCATGTAGGTAGGATACTACCTATGTGTTCTAAAAGTTTTTAAAATTGGAAATTGATATCTTTGATCCACTTAGATGTAATTATTATACAGGATGATAGACATGAGTCTAATTTCATCCTTCCAGCACCACATTTTGAAGATGTCCCCAGGCTGATGCATGGCTGTCACAGCAGAGGATGCTGATTTTGATTTTAGAGGTCATATCTCTACCAAACCTTGTAGAGTATTGCTTCTGCAGAATCCACTCAGTGGAATTTAAAGAGAAATGACCTTTATCTTGTTCTTGGCCACTGTGATTTGGTCCTGGTTGAACAGCTGAATTAATGTCCTAATACAAGTAGTCACTGTGTGAAATGCATAGAGTTTATACTCCTTATCATTATGATTATTTGATAACTGAAGACACTAATGATCTTAGTAATAAAATGGGATAGGAAGTTATGATGGGTGATTTGCTAATATAAACAGAATGGATAACATTCAACCTTGGATTCCCTGGCAGTCATACGTGCTTGTGCTTCAGAAAGTGCTGAGATACAGGGATGTAAAAAGGGGGAAGTCTGGCTTATTTTATGTGAGGTTGATACCTGATCTCATGCCTGTGGAGTTAGTGGAAAATTTTAGTTTCTTTTGTTGATTCTTATTAGAAAAGGCTACTGTCCTCTCATTTATCCAGTAGTCTCCCTTGGGCAGTTACCTCTATACACTGACAAATTGTTACAGCTCTGGGAGAAGGCACTGTACCAGAGGCTACTAACAGACAAGAAAGAACAACAAAGGAGTAAGAGATGTGCTTTGTAATTTTTTTTAAGGGAAACTTTGTCTCCTTCTCGATCTATAATTCACAGAAGAACTTAGATAAAATAACACTGGCTTCTTGTGACCTATCTTCTCATGGTTCCAGCCAAGAAAATCCTGTCAGGCAAAATATGGTAGAGCACAGAAACTTGGGTGGACATTGACTGATTTATGATGGAGTTAAGTGTCACATAAGGGAAAATTAATTCAAAAGGAGAGTTGAGAAGGGGTTATATGGCCAAGTGATTGGCAGGGATTAAAATCCAAAAGAGATTTTTTTTTTGTAGTTACAGGAAGGTAATGGGACATCAGGAAGAGAAGCATCCTTTAAGAATATCCTTCTAAACCTAAGCTGGACAAAAATATCTGATGACAAATTCAGCATTCAGTATCGCTAGCTGATTGGTCGGGCACCAAGAAGCATGGTCTTGCCCACACTTTAAGCAGAAAGCCAGACTTCCAGCTGCTAACTGGGTACAAGGAGAGGCTTGGGCATTTTAGGCTTTATTTTAGAAGGAGAAAGAAAACTTAGAATTCCTGCACGGTTAATACTATGTTTCCTTGTAATGAATTCTTGTAGCAATCCCAGCAGCACCCTTATCTGAAAGTCAGTGATTTGATCAAGGACATGTGTAACTCAGGGCTTTGGACTCAGGGCTGACTGATTCTAAAATTTTATATTATCTGTTTTATGATATTTTGGGGGTGTCCTCAGGGATTGTTTTTCAAGAGTTCATGCAGAAGACGAAGAGTTAGAGAAACCCAACCCTTTCCTCAAACATGCTTATTTGCCAAATAAGGACACTCTTACTTCCCAGGAACTTCTTTATGATTTCCCGGAAGGACGGGAAGAAGGTTCCCACGGAGCAAATCTAATGAATGGTTCTGCCGCTCTTCCCCATTATGGAACTCTCAGAAGAATGCAAATGGCCTCCCCTGGCCATCAATGACCACAGCTATCTTCCAAAGGCTGGACAGAACCTTAACATGCAAAAAGGAAATCATAAGGAAGATGCAATCCTTAGCTGATCAGGTAAAAGCAAGTCAAATGAATTCTTAGACATTATTTCTGCTGCACCAAAAGGAGGACTATTGTAGAGCATTTACATGGTTTGTATGGAGAAAGTTTTTCAAGAGTATGGAGAAACTAGAACTCTGATTCCTTGAGAGTAGGAACCTAAGTTGTCACTCATCATTTAACGGCACTTGGTTTGCTCAGAATCTTTACTTTCTTATATAGAAATAATCATCCACATTGGTAGAGATGTTGTGCAATGATATGTAATCAAATATTTTTTTTAAAAAATTGAAATCAATAAGTATGCATGAGTAAATTATAGGACACTTCTGCTCATTAAGTCTTATGAAGACAAATAAAAATGTAGTTGGAATCTATCTATCTATGTCTATATCTATATATATGTATGTATCAAGACTATATAAAATGTAAGAAAAACAATTTAATGAAAACAAAAAATGATAGGCCTATGTTCAAATGTATACAAAGAAAGACCTGGAAGGGTACACTTCATTGAGTCTTCATTTCACAGAGACAAGGTGAGATGTGAATGGAATAAGATGTGGTGATCCACAGTTTATACACACTTCCGCATGGTTTAGATTTTGGAATTCTGCATGTATTGTTGTTGTAATTTATTCATTTTCTTCCTTGTAGCTATTCTTCTCTCACAGAATGCATCCTGACCACAGCCATATCTTCTATTACTCCATCCACTTCCCCTCCTCCAGATCCTCTGCTCCTTCATTTCTGTTTAGAAAAAAGCATTCTTTCCAGGGATAGCAACTGAACACAACATAACAAGATGCATAAAGACTAGGCATAAACCCTCATATCAAAGCTGAGCTCAGCAACCTGGGAGGAGAAAAGGGGTTCCAAAAGCAGGAAAAAGAAACAGTGACATCCACACTCTCACTTATATGACTCCCACAAAACCCCCATGGTAAAAAACAAAAGCATGTGTGCAGAAGACCTAGTACAGACCCACGCAGGCTCCATGATTGCCAGTGAGTCTCTGTGAGCACCTATGAACCCTGCTTAGTTGATTCTGTGAGCTGTGTTCTCCTGGCATTCTTGACTCCTTTAGCTTCTACAATCCATCCTCTTGCTCTTTCCTGGGTTTTTCCAAGCCCCACATAATGATTGGCTGTAGGTTTCTGCGCCTGCTTTTATCAGCTTCTAGAAAAAGGCCCTCTCATGACATTTAGGCTAGGCACCAATCTATGACTCTAGCAGAATATCGTTAGGAATCACTTCATTGAATTTTTTTGTCTTGACAATTGTGATTGGTTCTACTCTAGATCTCTGGGCTATTGGCCATCCAAGTATTGTCAAGTATGGGCTCCTTCTTGTGGTTTGGGCCACAAGTCATTCATTGGTCACTCCCACAAGTTCAGACCCACCATTACCCCAGCACATCTTAGGTTCTATGAAGTTTCCACGCCACCCCCAGACATGTCTCCCCTCTTTAAACTGTTTCTTCCCATACTCTTCCCTTCCATCCCTCCTTCCTTAATTTTATCCCTTCTGTTCTTATCCCTACCTGCATCTGGTCCACCAAGAAAATCTATAACCCTTCTCAGGAAGGTTCATTCATCAGTCTAGACCCATCTTTCTTAACTTCTCCGGGTCTGTGGGTTCTACGCTGATTATCACTTACTTAACATATATTCACTAATAGGTGAGGACATATCATGTTTGCCTTTCTGAGTATGGGTTGCTGCACTTGGAATGACGTTTTTCTAGTTCCACATAAAGTCATTGTTTTTAACAGCTGAGTGATATTCCACATCACAATGGTATTGCAGCTGAGTGTGTAAATGTACCACATTTTCTTTACCAATTCTTCTTGTGAGAGATATCTAAATTGTTTCCACCTTCTGGCTATTATGAATAAAACTGCTGTGAATACAGTTAAGCAAGTGTGCTTGTGGTAGAATGGAGTGTCTTTTGGGTATATGCCAAATTATATTACCATAATTATCTATGTCTTGAGGTAGATATATTCCTAAGTTTTCTGAGGAACAACCCTATTGATTTCCATAGTGGTTGTACAAGTTTACATGTCCACCAGTGATGGAAGATTGTTCCCTCGGTTCCACTTCCTTGCCAGAATGAGCTATCACTTGTGTTTTTTATGTTAGCCATCCATTCTGACCCATGTAACATGGAGTCTCAGAGTTGTTTTGATTTGCATTTTCCTGATGGTTAAGGATGCTAAACATTTATGTACATGCTTCTAAGCCATTAAAGAAGCTATTGAGAATGCGCTGTGAGATTTAAACCCCATTTTTATTTATTTTATTTTTTAATATTTTTATTTACATTTCAAATGATATCCCCTTTCCCAGTTTCCCCTCCAGAAACACGCTATCCCATTTCCCTTTCCCTTGCTTCTATAAAGGTGTTCCCTCATCTACCCACCCATTCCCTCCCACCTCCCTGCCCTGACATTCCCCTGCATGAGTCCATCACAGTGTACTGTTGGGATGGTATAAACCCCATTTTAAAATTGGATAATTTGGTTTGTTGATTTCTAGTTTTTGGAGTTCTTTTTATATTTTGGATACCACTCCTATGTTGGATATGGAGTTGGTGAAAATTTTTTCCATTCTGTAGGTTGCTGTTTTGGCCTATTGACTGTCCTTTGCCTTACAAACATTTCAGTGTCATGATGTCCCATTTAATAATTGTTGATCTTAGTGACAGTGCTATTGGTATTCTGTTCAGAAAGTTGTTTCCTGTGCTAATGTGTTCATGACTATCTCCAACCTTCTCTTCTATCAGGTTTGTTGTCCTTGGTTTTATGCTGAGATCTTTGATCCACTTGGACTTGAAATATATGCAGGGTGATAAATATGGATCTATTTGTATTATTCTACATGCAGACATCCAGTTAGACCACCACCATTTATTAAAGATGCTTTCTCGTATCAATTGTGTATTCTGACTTCTTTAAAAAAAACAATTAGGTGTTGATAGGTCTGTGGATTTATGTCCGGGTCTTTGTTTGGATTTAGTGTCTGTTTTTATACCAATATCATGCTGTTTTTATTATTATAGCTCTGTATTACAGCTTGGAATGGTGATATATCTGGAAGTTCTCTTATTGTTCAGGACTGTATTAGCTATCATGGAGAGTTTATTTTTCCATATGAAATTGAGTATTTTACTTTCGAGTTCTGCAAAGAATTGTGTTGAAATTTTGGTGGGGGTTGCATTTAATCAGCAAATTGCTTTTGGTAAGGTGACCATTTTTTGCTATGTTAATACTATTGATCCTTGAGCATGAGAAAGTTTTTCATCTTCTGGTTTTTTTTTTTTATACAAGTCTTTCACTTGCTTCAGGTTAACCCAAGGTATTTTATATTGTTTGCTGCTAGTGTGAAAGGTGTTATTCCCCTGATTCTTTTCTCAGTTCATTTGTCATTTGTAAATAGGAGGGTTACTGTTTTTCTTTTTAAACTTAATCTTACATCCAGACACTTTGCTGAAAGTTTTTATTAGCTGTAGAAGTTTCCTGGTAAAAAAATTTTGAGGTCTTTTATATCATCTGCAAATAACAATGCTTTGACTTCTCCATTTCCAGTCTGTATAGCCTTGATCTCTTTCAATTTTCTATTGCTTCATATCTATTGAATAGATATGGAAAGAATAGACAGACTTGTCTTGTTTTGGATTTTAATGAAATAGCTTTGAATATCTCTTCATTTAAATTGATGTTGGCTTTATAGGCTTGCTGTAAATTGCCTTATTTTCTTTAGGTATGTCCCTTGGATTCTTAATCTCTCCAAGACTTTTATCATGAAGATTTTATTGTTGTTTGCTTGTTTCATTTTTTTTGTTTTTGTTTGCTTGTTTGTTTTTGTTTTTGTGTAGGAAAGGATTTATTTAACTTATGGTTCCACATCACAGGAAGCAAGGCATGAACTCCAACCAGGGGCTTGAAGCAGTAACCAATGAAAAAATACTTCTCCCTGGCTTTATCTTTAAGGCTTGCTCAGTTACTCTTTTTTAAAAAAAAAATTATTTTTTAATCTTCTTTTTAATGGCCAGACTTTATCCACCTCCAGGTCCACCCTCTTACTGTCCCACATCCCATACCTCCTCCTCCAGTCTCCAAGAGGATGTTCCCTTTCCCATCCCACCTGACCTTCCCATTCCCTTGGGGACCCAAGTCTCTTGAGGGTGAGGTGCATCTTCTCTAAGTCCAGACTTGGCAGACCTCTGCTGTATACACGTTAGGGGCCTCATATCAGCTGGTATATGCTAACTGGTTGGTGGCTCAGTGTCCACGAGATCTCAAGGGTCCAAGTGAGTGTTGGTCTTCCTATAGGGTCACCCTCCTCCTTAGCTTGTTCCAAGTTTCCCCTAATTCAATCACAGGGGTCATCAGCTTCTGTTCATTTGTTGAGCGCAAATATCTGTATCTGACTCTTTGAGATGCTTGATGGGTCTTTCTGAGAGCAGTCCTAATAGGCCCCTGATTGTAAGCACACCATAGCATCAGTAATAGTGTCAGGCCTTGAAGCTTCCCCTTGAGCTGGATCCCAATTTGGGCCTATCACTGGACCTCCTTTCCCTTAGGATCTTTTCCAATTTTGTTCCTCAGTTCTTTCAGACAGGAACAATTATGAGTCAGAGTATTTGAGTGTGACAACCCCCATCCCTCCACTTGATGCCCTGTCTTTTGACTGGAGGTAGGCGTTCCAAGTTCCCTCTCCACACTGTAGGGAATGTCATCTAAGGTCCACCCCCTTTAAGTTCTAAGACTTAAGGTCTCTGATACATTCTACAGGGTCCTCCTACTGCCTACTTTCTGAGGTTGCCTGTTTCCATTCTTTCTGCTGGTCCTCAGGTCTTCTGTCCTGTTTCCCCCACCCAATACCTGATCATGTTCCCCTCTTCCCCACCCAGATCCCTCTCCCACTTCCTGTGATTGCTTTCTTCTCCCTCCCTAGTAGGATTGAGGCATTCTTACTTGGCCCCTTAAGTCTGTTAACCTTCTTGAGTTCTGTGGATTGTATCCTTGGTATTTTATACTTTTTTGGCTAATATCCACTTATTAGTGAGTGCATGTTTTCTTGGGTCTGAGTTAACTCACTCAGGATGATATTTTCTAGTCTCATCCATTTGCCTGCAAAACTCATGATGTCTTCATTCTTAATAGCCGAGTAGTATTTCATCGTGTAAATGAAGCCATTTTCTGTATCTATTCTTCTGTTGTCAGGTATCTGGGTTGTTCCCAGCTTCCGGCTCAGACTCTAAGATCAAGAATTGAGAAATGGGACCTCATGAAACCGGAAACCTTCTGTAAGGCAAAGGAAATAGCCAATAGGTCAAATTGGCAACCTGAAGATTGGGAAAAAGAGATTTCACTAACCCCACATCTGATAGAGGCTAATATCCAAAATATATAAAGAACTCAGGAAGCCAATCACCAAGAAACCTAACAACCCAATCAAAAAGGGGTATAGAAGTAAACAGAGACTTTACAACAGAGGGATCTCATGGCTGGGAAGCACTTAAATAAATGTTTGAAGTCCTCAGTGATCAGAGAAATACAAATTAAAACATTACACCAATCAGAATGGCTAAGATCAGAACCTTAGGTGACAACACATGTTGGCGAGGATGTGGAGAAAGAGGAACACTTCCCCATTGCTGGTGGGATTGCAAACTGGTACAACCACTTTGAAAATCAATCTGGTGGTTCCTCAGAAAATTGGAAATAGATCTACCTGAAGACCCAGCTATACCACTCTGGGGCATATACCCAAAAGATGTTCCCACCATGCCACAGGGGCATGTTCATAGTGGCCTTATTTGTGATAGTTAGCTACTCTTATTATATAGCCTAGAAAGAACCACTGGCCTAGGAACAGCACCACCCACAGTGTACTTGACTCTTTAGCATCAATTATTAATAAAAAAAATGAATCCACAATTTTCTATAGGCCAATCTGATAGAGATACTTCCTCAGTTGATAGTTCCCCTTTCTACATGAGTCCAGTTTTGTAAAGCTGACAAAAAACTGACCAGCACAGATAGTTGGCATAGTATCACGAAATTTTTATCATGAGTTTGTCTAAGGCTTTTTAACATCTAATTAGATGATCATGTTATTTTTCTTTCACTTTCTTTATATACTGACATTCACATGTTGAACTATCCCCACATCTCTGGGATGAAGCCTACTTGATCATGATAGTTTTTTTTTTTTTTTTTGATGTGTACTTTGTACTTTGGTTTGGTTTGTATTTTGTTGAGTATTGTTTTTACATCTTTGTTAACTTGAGTATTTCTTATTTACATTTTGATTGTGATTCCCCTTCCGGGTTTCTGGGCCAACATCCCCCTAACCCCTTCTCCTCCCCTTCTATGTGGGTGGTCCCCTCCCCATCCTCCCCCCCATTACCGCCCTCCCCCCAACAATCACGTTCACTGGGGGTTCAGTCTTGGCAGGACCAAAGGCTTCCCCTTCCACTGGTGCACTTACTAGGCTATTCATTGCTACCCATGAGGTTGGAGCCCAGGGTCAGTCCATGTATAGTCTTTGGGTAGTGGCTTAGTCCGTGTAAGCTCTGGTTGCTTGGCATTGTTGGTCATATGGGGTCTCAAGCCCCTTCAAGCTCTTCCAGTTCTTTCTGATTCCTTCAACGGGGGGTCCGTTCTCAGTTCAGTGGTTTGCTACTGGCATTCGCCTATGTATTTGCTGTATTCTGGCTGTGTCTCTCAGGAGAGATCTACATCCGGTTCCTGTCGGCCTGCACTTCTTTGCTTCATCCATCTTATCTAGTTTGGTGGCTGTATATGTATGGGCCACATGTGGGGCAGGCTCTGAATGGGTGTTCCTTCTGCCTCTGTTCTACTCTTTGCCTCCCTATTCCCTCCCAAGGGTATTCTTGTTCCCCTTTTAAAGAGAAGTGAAGCATTCACATTTTGGTCATCCTTCTTGAGTTTCATGTGTTCTGTGCATCTAGGGTAATTCAAGTATTTGGGCTAATAGCCACTTATCAATGAGTGCATATGATGTGTGTTTTTCTGTGATTGGGTTACCTCACTCAGGATGATATTTTACAGTTCCCTCCATTTGCCTATGAATTTCATATAGTCATTGTTTTTGATAGCCGAGTAGTATTCCATTGTGTAGATGTACCACGTTTTCTGTATCCATTCCTCTCTCGAAGGGCATCTGGGTTCTTTCCAGCTTCTGGCTATTATAAATAAGGCTGCTATGAACATAGTGGAGCATGTGTCTTTGTTATATGTTGGGGCATATTTTGGGCATATGCCCAAGAGAGGTATAGCTGGGTCCTCAGGTAGTTCAATGTCCAATTTTCTGAGGAACCTCCAGACTGATTTCCAGAATGGTTGTACCAGTCTGCAATCCCACCAACAATGGAGGAGTGTTCCTCTTTCTCCGAATCCTCCCCAGCATTTGCTGTCACCTGAGTTTTTGATCTTAGCCATTCTCACTGGTGTGAGGTGAAATCTTAGGATTGTTTTGATTTGCATTTCCCTTATGACTAAAGATGTTGAACATTTCTTTAGGTGTTTCTCAGCTGTGAATTCTTTGTTTAGCTGTGAACCCCATCTTTTAATAGGGTT
Source organism: Rattus rattus (assembly GCF_011064425.1). NCBI lineage: Eukaryota > Metazoa > Chordata > Mammalia > Rodentia > Muridae > Rattus > Rattus rattus. The sequence continues at coordinate 58,757,943 of NC_046160.1, forward strand.
ATTTGTCTCCCTGCAGTCTAACAGGGAGTTCCCTTGTTAGAAGTCAGGGTCCCTTGAGTTCTTTGTATATCTTGGATATAACCCCTCTATCAGTTTTAGGATTGTTTAAGATCTTTTCCCAATCTGTTGGTTGTCGTTTTGTTGAGTATTTTTTGCATCTACGTTTATAAGGTATAACGGTTTGAAATTCTCTATCTTTTCTGTAACCTTTGTGTGCTTTGTGCACTGGTGTGCCTATGCTCTCATATATTAATTTGGCAATGTTCCTGTATTTCTACTCTGTAGGGAAAAAATGAGTTGTATTGACATTAATTCTTCTTTAATGGACTGGTGGAATTCTGAGCTAAAACCATGTGTCCCTGGGATTGTTTTGGTTGGGAAGTGTAAATGACTGTTTCTATTTCCTTAAGGATTATAGGTCTATTTATGTTGTTTATTTGATCTTAATAAAACCTTGCCTCCCCATCACCAGAGCTGAGGATCAACCCCAGGGCCTTGTATTTTTTGGCCAAATGCTCTTCCACTAATGCTAAATTTGCAGCCCTTTGATTTAACTTTAGTAAGTGGTATCTATAAAGAATATTCTTCATTTCTCTTAGATTTCCAATTTTGCAGAACACAGGCTTTAACACTTTGACCTGATGATGATTCCTTGGATTTCTTCGGAGGCTGTTCTTTTGTCCCCATTTTCATTTATGAGTTTGTTAATATGGATATTTCTTTCTGCCTTTATGTAATTTGGATAAGTGTCTATCTTGTTAATTTTCTCAAAGAACCAGCTCATTGTTTCTTTGATTCTTTATATTGTTCACTTTGCTTCTATTTTATTGATTTCAGCCCTCAGTTTGATTATTTCCTGCAGTCTATTCTTGGGTATGCATGCTTCTTTTTGTTCTAGAGCTTTCAGGTATGCTGTTAAGTTGCAAGTATGGTGGAAGGCAATAACTGGCTCTTTCAAATTATGCTTTGACCCCTACATGTGATGTATATGTGCACACTGCCAAAAAGCAAATGTGGTGAAAAGTTTTTTTTTTAAACAAAACAATACAAAAACAAAACCTCAGGATAAAAGTGAAGAACAGTAAATGTTGGAAAGCACTTTTTGACCTAGAGGTAGATAGAGAATGGCAGCTTGAGGTGATGATTGACTCTGTAGAGAAATACACCCATGCTGAAACCCATTCCAATTAGGAGGAACAGAACTGCTCAAGGCAGAACTGCAGCCAGTACAAAAATCCAGCCTTTTGTATATATCAGCAGGTGCCAACCAGTGTCCCTAGTAATATCAGTGTTTATTCCTCAGTTATTGGTTTGATTGTGGTTTTCACACTGACTTGCTATTGTTCCCCAGAAGCAAATTTCTTATACTTTTCTCAACCTATCTCTCTCTATATTTTAATGTTTACAGTTTCATGACACTGTTTGATCCTTTCTAAGAGGTGGTAATATCCACATAAAACTGTCACAAAATATTTCATAGATGAGTAAGGGCAATATGCCCTTATTGTGTGAATGAAACAAAGCTCAGGAGACCTTGCCTATGCCAACCCTTTTCAATTATACATACATTACTCCCATTTACTTTTCTTGTAAGAAAAACCAGGACTGAAAATGATGACTGTCTTAGTTGGCGTTTTGCTGCTGGGAACAGACACCATGACCAAGGCAACTGTTATAAGGACTTTTAATTGGGGCTGGCTTACAGATTTAGAGGTTCAGTTCATTATCATTAAGGTGGGAGTATGGTAGCATCCAGGCAGGCATGGTGCAGGAGGAGCTGAGAGTTCTGCATCTTCTTCTGAAGGCTGCTAGTTGAAGACTGACATCCAAGCAGCTGGGATGAGAATCTTAAAGCTCATGCCTACAGTGACACACCTATTCCAACAAGGCCACACCTCTTAACAGTGCCATTCCCTGGGCCAAGCATATACAAACAATCACCATGACAGAGGATAGAAGAATGATGATAATCGAAAACTGACAAGAGGTTGAAGGACAGCATTGCATCAAGTAGTGACAATTTGCCTGGCCTTCTGTATTTTTTTAAGCTCCTGGGCTGGTGCCATTATGCCAGTAGTGCCCTGGAAAAATAAGCTTTTCCCTTTAGCACATCACTTTCTGCCTAGGATAAGCCATTGCATCTGATCTTTCTGTGAACTGTGATTACTTTTGCTCCAATGTGTCATGCTTTCTTAATTTGCATTTACCTTCCTATCTGCTATTGACATCTATGACATCTGTTTGCATACCTGACTAGAGGTCCTAGATCTCCTGTTTAGTAAGCAGAATAATTCTACCTACTCCACACATTTGTAAATATACCACCTTATACATTGAAGCAAAATTAAAATTGCAGATGGATTTGACCTTGACCCAGCTATTTTACTGTGGAGGAAATTATGCTTAGTTATCAAAATTGCCCAAGTATAGCTATGAGGGTCCCTATTAGTATAAGAATGAGTCCTAGGAAGATGTCACAGTGATGCCTTGCTTTGAATTTGTGGCTTTGAGGACAGATGATGGAAGTTGTAGATCAAAAAGTGTTGGGCTGGAGAGATGGCTCAGCGGTTAAGAGCACTGATTGCTCTTCCAGAAGTCCTGAGTTCAAATCCCAGCATCCACATGGTGACTCACAACCATCTGTAATGAGATCTGATGCCCTCTTCTGGTGTGTCTGAAGACAGCTACAGTGTACTTATATATAATAAATAAATCTTTAAAAAAAAAAAAGAGGGGGTTGGGGATTTAGCTCAGTGGTAGAGCATTTGCCTAGCAAGCGCAAGACCCTGGGTTCGGTCCCCAGCACCGAAAAAAAAAAAAAAAAAGAAAGAAAGAAAAGAAAAAAAAAGTGTTGGATGCCTCTGGAAGGTGGGAAATCCTAAGAATGTCCAGCCTGGGATAGTCAATGCCTCAGTTTTAACTTGATGAGATCACAGTCACAGTTTTAATGGGTAAAATTGTAAAGCAATAAGATTGCGGTTTTATACTTCTGAAACTAAGGCTCAAGGGACATTGCAGAAGAGGTTATACAAATATTCTATGAGCCATAGGATGACGGGATTTGCTGTGAGATCCTGTATCCTAGTAATATCAGAAGTCACAACCATGAAGTCTTACCATGACAGCCTAAACATGAGCTGAACAAAGATAGCATCAATGTTAAAATTAACAGGGAAAAGCACATGTAACTTCAATCCCACACAGTGTACAACAGGCAACTGAGGAAAGCTGGAAAAGGTAAAGGTGTCCTTCCTCAGGGAAGAGTACATCAATTGATTATCCAATGCCAAATGGTTGGCCCTGAAAACACACATACAGATAGCACTGTATGTACAGACTAGGTAATATTTAAGAATGTGAAGTAGTATAAAATAAAAAGACCAGTTATTATTTACTGATATATTGATTTATTCAGAGATTTATTTAAAGCACTGATTATATTGCCTATTTGCGAATCATGACTTCATTTACTACTTAGAATAGAATGCTCTAGTGAAATAGCTGAAACAGTGGGTTATTGCTTTACCTGCTGGCTGTCATGTATGCTTCTGAAAAATTTGGCTTGCTTGTTTGTACACCTTGAGGTTTTAGAGTATACGATGAGAATGCAAACCAGATCTGGGACTGAGAACTTTCCAGAGCTATCCTGGCTTTGGTACACCAGGGGATACACCTACTCCCTTCTACTCTCATTGTTGTTGGAATACTTATCCAGAAAGATTCCCACAGTGACAACAAATATATACAAATATACACACACACACACACACACACACACACACACACACACATATATATACTCCCCATGACTCACACATCACAGTCTTATTGTGTGCTGATATCAGGAACCACTTTCACCTTCAGCAGTGACACCACCTGCAGGTGACAGGGACCTGAGCATCTATTTCCATGGCAACAGCCATACATTGCCAGCATACATTTTCAGCTCCACCTGGGAGCAGTTACATCACAATTTAAATAAAAGACAGATCCTTTCTGCCCCCTTTCTTTTCTTTCTCTCTTCTTTCTCTCTTTCCCCTCTTGTCTCCATTGTCCTCAATAAACCTCTTCCACGTGGGACTGTTGGCCTGGTGTGGTCTGTCCTGATGCAAGCTGGGATTCTATCACAACGTTGTGAACGTGAGTTAAGTTCTCTCAGAATTTTGGAGAAAAGTAAGGGTGTCTTGCTATAGATTATCTAGATGTGAGAAGATATTTGACACATTTAAAGCATCATTGTATTGTAAGCAGGTGAACAGACAGAACCTTGTACTTAGCATGCTCCTCCATTTTAAAGGTAAGGTGAAATAATCTGTTACCTTCTCTGTAATGACAGTCCTCCCTTCCTTCTTCCTCCCTCCCTTGTCTACTATATGCTATAGAAAGTTTAATTCAAGAAGTTGGGGTATTTTCCCCCGCTAATCTATCTACTCCCTCAGTACAAAGGACTCATTCTTCAAAGTCCTCCAAAGCAGAATCTCCTTTTCATCTGAGAAGGAGGAATAGGATGGGTGCGAGATGAGAACTTGTCATGCAGGCCGATTCTCAAAGGGGTCATATAAATGCATTCCAGTCCGGGTTCTCTTCAAATAGGGTGTATGCTGGCACATGGGGAATGACTGTGTTTGTTTAGAGGAAGTGGTATCTTTTAGAAATCTACACAAGTTGTCTGGTAAGGTGGATGCGACAGATGGGGCCCCACAGCAGTCTGTAAGTAAGCATTACCCTGATCCTTGACATTACTGAGTGATTGAATTCTGGAATAACCCAAAATGGAGAAACAGTAGAATTTGATGTTTTGGTACATTTTGAAATCTCATATTCTTGACTGTAATTGGGCCACAAGAAGGACCCATCCATAATATTCTCTGACAAGCTCATGTGTTAATTGGAAAAACAAATTCCTAAGTGAGTGACACATTGTCCCCTAGTGTCCTGTATATCCTATTATTTGCCAATTTCCATCTTATCAGCTAGACTTACTTAATGTTTGAGGCCAAGGCACTGCAGTATCTCTTAATTAACTAGTTGCAGAGAGCTAATTATTCCCCCTAAAGTATCTCATCAGTATACAAGGAATATTGACTTCAAGCTGAAAAATGCCTCTGAGCAGTTTTGAAACATTGCAAAGCTTCTGTTAGAAGAGCTATCTGTTCAAACATGGTGGATAAGAAGGTTGCACTGCAAAAGAAAATGAGTTATGCTTCCCTTTCCCTTTCTGTCTGTCTGTCTGTCTGTCTGTCTGTCTGTCTGTCTCTGTGTCTCTGTCTGATTCTGTGTCTCTGTGTCTGTGTCTGTCTCTCTCTGTCTCTCTGTCTCTCTCTGTTTCTTTCTGTCTCTGTCTCTGTCTCTCTCTGTGTCTCTGTCTCTGTCTCTGTCTCTGTCTCTGTCTCTGTCTCTGTCTCTCTCTCTCTCTCTCTCTCTCTCTCTCTCTCTCTCTCTCTCTTTCTCGGTCCAGTGAGCGCTCAGGGAATTTAATGGAAGAATTTGCCTTTTGCAACCCACCCACTCCACTGGTAAACAAATAGCCCTTGAAATGCCACACTGCACCCTTTCTGCCTGGATTCCCATTCTGAACTTTCTGACAGAGTAAGATCTGTAGGGCTGCCGGCTGGTGAACCTATAGCCTGCTGAAGCTACTGGAAACCTTCCCGAGGAACAATTTCTATGCATACTTTTCAAGTTCCAGCCTCTTTGGTCTAGGTGCAGCCTTGATTCGACCTTGCTGGCTGAGGTCTATCTGTGGTTTCCTGTAGAAAGCTGAGCTCACTCTCCCCACTAGGAGGAGATCGGCAGGTGAGGAGGTGGGCATTACAGATGGACAGCTACTTAATCATGGAGATGCCTGATTGGGGAGCTCTGCCAAGTAGACTGTTCGCTGTGTTCTTGCCATCCTGTCTAGCCGGACATGGGTGGGACTTCATGTGGGATTCAGTTCAATCCGCACACACTGTAAACTAGAGATTCTTCGTAATTTTTCAGTTGAGAAACTTCAAGTGCAGAGAATTGGACTAACTGTCTAAAGCAATGCAGCTACTAAAACTCAGAACAAGGCGAGGGGCAAAGTACTCCAGAGGGAAAAGAGGCGAAGCGAAGCACTTCCAACCGAGAACAAGCAATCATTCGGAAGAGTGTTTTCCTGCCTGTATCCTCCCTCTGCTGGGTCAGCAGATCAGCACTGCAGAAGTGCTTGTTGGGATTAAAAACGATTCTCAAGATCTCATTTTAGTCGTCAGTGTTTTACAGCTGCAACATATCTTGGTTAAAATGAACATCTCTCACACAATGCTACTCCCTCCTTTTTGCCTCTTTGTCAATTTAACAAATACCGCGCTTGCTCTTTTTCCTTCTAGAAGAACATCTCATATAATAAATTGTTATGTTGCAAGAGAATGTCAATGGATCACCCAAAAGTCAGTGTGCCTGCACAGTAGAATTGCCTAGAAAAGTCTAAAATTATGCCTGGGGCACACGTACACAAATTGCTTAATTAGTGTCTCTGAGGAAAGGGGCAAGCACCAAGGTCAGCATCAGTGCTTATAAAAGCATCCTAGAATCTCTAACAGTATATCTATAACTGCAATAAGTCCCAGAGTCTTGTTAAAATGCTGATTCTGATGGAAGGCCTAAATGGTGGTCTGCATTCTTGCCCAGTTCCTTCATGTGTTGTGTGATGGAGTGGTGCTCCAGAATAGCTCTTCTGGGGCTTGGTCCCTCGATATGTGGCATCCACATCACAAACAAATGCTTGTGTCCAGACATTTCTTTAGCACAACCTCAAGGTGATTCCAGTGTGTATCAAAGTGAGAACTGCTGCTGATGGGCATGGTTCCTTCTAATGCCTTCTCTTATCAAAGTACAGATGCCTTCCCTTTCTCTGCACACCGAAGAGTAACTTTGGGGGAAGTTTTAGGATGAGGTTACTTGACTTAGAATTCTGCCTTATTGGCTGTATAATAAGGCATTTTATTATTGGTTTCAGTTTCCTTGTCATGTAAAATGAGACCAATCTATCAAGTGTAATTACCCATAGAATTTTTGTTTCGATAGGAGGGAGATAATGCATGTACCCATTGGAGAGCATTCCTGGGACCCAGGAAATATGCCACAGAGGAAGTTGCCACTGTCCTTGCTTTGTGTCTTCATCTCTCCAGTTGCATCTAGCAATCACTGCCACAAAGTCCAAAGTCCAGACACATCTGACACTCATTGCCGTGGCCAGGTACTGTTACAGTTATGGGCCAAACTCATTGCCGTGGTCAGTTACTGTTACAATTATGGGCCAAACTAGCACATGGTGCAGCCTAGGTGTTTGCTATTTAGAGTTGGATGCCCTTCCTGGTCCAGAGACTTCATTGAAGTATGTGTGATACTGCACCACCTACAGGACACTCCAGTCACAGCAATGTGCCCTTCAGGCATCACATCCTTCTAGCTTTCTCTCTCTCTCTCTCTCTTTTTTTTTTTCATGTTTTTTTATTAACTCGAGTATGTCTTATTAACATTTCGAATGTGTTTTTGCATCTAAGTGTGCTTTTCTTACCCCCTTCTTAATATGAATCTACAAAGTTTTAATTTAACATGCACATTGTAGAAGTGGGAAGCTTTAGATCTAACATTATCCTTTGATTTTTAATACCTTTTGATTGCTAAGATTCATGGTGTTCACCACCATGCCTGGTCTGTCATTTCTCTCTCTCTTTTTTTTAATGAAAAAGATTAACATTTATTTTTATTTTATGTATATGGCTACTTTATCTGTATGCCTGCCTAATGCCCATGGAGGCCTGAAGAAGGCACTGGATTCTGAAACTGAAGTTACAGAGAGTTATTGATGCTGGGAATTGGACCTGGGTTCTCTGGAAGAGCAGTTAGTGCTCTTAATCTCTGAGCCATGTCTCAAGCTCCAAACACAGTCATCTATCTCTGCCTTCTCTGATCACTCAATAAAGAAAGGAGCAATTACTTTCTTAGGCATTTTTTTTTATATTTATCAATTTGTTGGTGTGTGTGTGTGTGTGTGTGTGTGTGTGTGTGTGTACATTTATGCTCTCCATATTGAATTTTCTTTTAGTATCATTAAATACAGGAGTGTTTATTACATATTTTCTGAGATGTACTTGTGACTCTTAGAAAAGACGTTTTCTTAGACTCTTAGAAAGAAGGTCAGCACTGTTGTAGGCCAGACCATCATCTTCTGGTGTTTTTCTCAACTTGAACAGCTAGAAACTTCTTGGCTTGATATGAGGTAGCACCAGAATTGTGAACACAAATGCACATGCTGCTGGACTGTCGTGTCCATCTAGATGATGGGGCCGTGTTACAGTAGCATTAAAGTAGAAGCACAAATGTAAAGTTCTTGAAGATTTTGGGAAATCTGGGACTTTCAGAGATACTATGACTCCAAATGAAGACACACTGATCAAGAGAGCAAACCTCCATTTCACTAGCATCACTGGATTTCACTGCTGTGGCCTCTGAGTCCCAGGGAGGTTAATGAACTTGTTCAGTGCCACATAGGTAATGAGGAGGAGGAACCAGCATTCCCTCTCAGGTCCATATGTTGACTTAGCCTCCCTGCCGGGAATATCTGAACACTCCAGCATCCTGTCAGAACTGCTTGGGAGACAGCATGGTGCTCACTGGACATTGATGGTTCCTTACTTTCTGTCCTTTAAGCAGTTCAAGGAGACTTGAAGCAAAGGCTGAAATTATAAGCTAAACTATAAAGTGTCTGGGTTTCTGGTTTTTTTTTTTTTGTTTTTGTTTTTGTTTTTTTGGGGGTGGGGGTGACAAGGTCTATATTTTAATGCGAACTTACTAGTACCATACACAATCTCTCTCAGAACCATTCTCAAAAGCTTTGGGGGCTTTTTGAGACATGAGACCCCACTCCTGAAGTCAGCATCAGGTCATATCTTGGTTGAGAATTGCTGTCTCTGGCTTAAAGTCTAGCAGTATTCATTCATTTATTAATGATGTCATCATGTAGTGTAGCTGACCAGCATGCTAGGGTTTTTCTTCAGATCCTGGTCCTCTACGCAGACCTGGTGCTTGCTCTACAGACCTATGTCCCCTTCCCTAGATTCCAAGTGCATCTTTCTTTCTGAAGCTAGAGGGTGCAGCTTTGCGACAAGAAGGAAGAAAGCACTTGACTAATCCTGGCATCAAGAGTTCCTGGTGTATGTCCAGCTTTTGCAGCAAAAAGCATCATGAACTTGACAAATAATGCACTTTGTACCTCTAGCCCACTTTCTTCATCATAATGAGAGCATTGAGAGCATTGATAAACTAACAGGCTCCTTGTTAGATATTTTATGACATCAGAACAAGCAAAAGACAGTCATATTCTTTGACAGAGTATCAATCACCAGGCAACTAGCCTAATTGAAGATCCAGTATTTCTTCCCTCTGAAGCCTTAAGAACCCGCCCCTCCTCACCTAAGCCTCTCTTAGCCTCATCTTCTAAACTCTAACCAGAAGGGCCCATTAAGATCTGTTCACGGGGCTGGGGATTTAGCTCAGTGGTAGAGCGCTTACCTAGGAAGCGCAAGGCCCTGGGTTCGGTCCCCAGCTCTGAAAAAAAAAAAAAAAACCAAAAAAAAAAAAAAAAAAAAGATCTGTTCACAGTGTTCTACAACTTGTATAGTCCCCAAATCCAAGCTCTTTCACAACATCCTGCAAAACAATTCCAAAGGCTAAAGAACAACATGGTCAAGATTTAATCATAGGAACAATTGCCCTTGTTATATCATTTTTGATATTAGTTTCTTGTCTCATTGTTGCAATGAAATACCTAATAAAGGTAACTTAAGAAAGGAAGGCTTTGTTTTGGCTAACATCTCCAAAGAATAGTAGGAGGCAGCTGATTCCACTGTTGAGAGACAAATGCTGTGCTCAGCTTACTGTCTTATTTTAATTCAGTCCAAGACTGGAGCTCCTGGAATGTTATCATCCGAATTTAGGGCGGGTCTTCAAAACTCCATTAATCTAATCTAGATAATCTCTCACAGACCTATCCAGGTACATTTGGTAATTCTAGATATTGTCAAATTGATAGTATTAACACTACCGTGTCCAAATGTTGTATTCACAAGAGATCAAGTGTCTGCTCATGACAAAGGAGCTCTATCAAAGAAAGCAAGGAAAAGACCTGCTGAGTTCCTCAGCATCTCAGCGATGGCACTGTGGTCCTATTACAAAACAGCAACAACAGCCAACTAAATGGGGAATGTAGTTAACATTTCCACCTCGAAATGCATTCTAACCTAGTAGAATGCCCACAAAGCACAGGAAGATTTAGCAAAAGTTTCCATTTTCTGTGATCCAGTGTTGTGTAGCTCATGGCTTACCCCATCTCATTAACTCTCAAACATACTGTGCTACTATTGTGTGTTTCTTCACTAGTAATGGTAGTTGTAATTTGAGTGAGATCTTCCCCATAGTCTCAGGCATATGAATACTTGGTCTTCAGTTAGGGATACTGTTTACATAGGTTTGTGAAATTCGGCTTTGCTGGAGGAGGTGTCACTTGTTTTCAAAGCAAAAGAAAAGTAACTTCCATAATAGCTGAAGGTTAGGATCACATTTCTGCTTCCCAGGACCTAATCTGCTTCAATCAAGCCACATTGAGCATATTTTTAGCTCACTATACTTAGTTCTACAACTATGCAATCTTATCAAGGTGTGTTTTTTTTTTTTCCCAATGCTAGCCTTCTCTACTAGAATGTACATTCACTAATAACATGAAACACAAACAATGGTGGAAAGAAAGAAATTATTTCATTTGTAGGTCATTTGTAGTTTGACCGTGAGATATCCCCAATATGCTCATTTGTTTGAGTCCTTGGTCCACAGCAGTTCAGTGCTTGGAATGTTGTAGAACCTCTAGGGTGCAGAAATCAGCTGGAGGAAGTAGAGACTGGAGGTAGAGCTTTGAGGGTAATAGCCAGGCCCCAGTTCCTGTTCGATCTCTGCCTCCTAGTTACTGATGCAGTGGCTTGCTGTCTGATACTCTGTCAAAGAACCTGGCTGTACTATTTCCTTGTGCTGAGGTGATGAAATATCTCCAAACAAAGGAGCAGAATAGAAGGGTAATGAGCGAAGAGAATACAGTGCTAATTTGGTTGGTGGAGGAAAACAGGAAAGTACTGAGGGTGTGTCGTAACTACTACTTGTTTTCCTCATCCAGGTCTATAGTGAACAAAAAGCAGAGCAGAAATGACTTCCTTCTCTGCTCCAAGACAGTAGGAAAGGTTTCCTGAGGCTCCATATTGTGAAAAGGCAAATTCATTTGAAAGAATTTGCTTAGACTTGAATTCTGCTGAAAGGCTCCTTCCCTGAAAGTAACTGCCTAGAGAAGTGTTTGTTCAGGATCAGCCTCAAAAACTACAGAGCTCTGCTGAAGAAGCAGCTGCGGGGCAGGTACCTGAGGTTCTATTCTAAGGTAGTTGCAGAGCTTAGCTGCATTGCCCATGTATTTTGGGTTTTGCAGGCAAGCACCGGGTAGAACTGTGAGGATCTCGAAGTCTTTTACTTGGTATCGGACAGTTTGTGACATGATGGGAGGAAGTCCCTACATGATGGGAGAGAGTCCCGCTTCAAAGTATGGAGGTGAAACTAACATTGACACAGAGACTGTAGGATTTGGAAGCTCGAGGGACCTTGGACCTTTACTGTGAAAAGGCTGCAGGCCTGGAGTGCAGGGCCCCAAAAGAGAAAGAGCCCTGATGATTCCATCGTAAGCCCCAGTTCTGGACAGAGTTGCAGTGTTTGATGATTTTTCTTGTGGGTTTTAGTGCTGTTTTTGGCTAATCATTCTTTCCTGTGTCACTGTCTCTCCTCATTGGAATGTAAATGTTTGTTCTGTGCCATTATATATTATAAACATGTAGTTTGTTTTTTTTTTTTATGTTAGAAGAGGTCACATTAAGGGATTGCCTTGAGTCTCAGAAGAGACTTTGAATCTTTAAATAGTGTTGACACTGTGGAAGACTATGGGACTGTGAAGTTCGACTGAATGCATTTGCACCATAAAATGGCCTGGAGCAAATGCTGACAAAATGGAGTAGGAAGTCTATGGTTTCAAAGCAATAAATTGGGGTGTCCAGTTGAGAAGGGATAGGCTTGTGATGGTTAACATTGGTTGTCAGTTTGACAGGATATGGGAAAACTGGTCAGACAAGCCTCTGTGGATGAGTTTTCTGGATCAGGTTAATTGGATGGGAAGACCCACTCAAAATGTGAGCAGTGCTGCTCTGTGGTTTGCAAAGTGGCCAAATGTAAAGTAGAAAGCGAACTGAACAGAAGCATTCATCTACCTAGCTCCTGACTAGAGATACCCTGTGACCGCCTTTCTCCTGTTCCTTCTACTATGTATTTTTTCTGCCTTAGTGGACTGTATAGTTGAACTGTGAACCACAATAAACACTTCCCTCATTTTTTTCTTTTGGTCACTTTTATTATTTTTTAAATTTTTTAATTTTAAATTTTATTTATTTATTTTAGAAATGTGACAAATAACAAATAGAACCATTGCATTGCTATTCTTTTGAGGGTCTCTTTAATCTAGCAAAGCTAGAATAAACTTGGCCAAATTCACTTCATACAAAGATTCTACTTCTAAAGCTCTGTAAGAAACTGATGATATTCCCCTAGCCCTTTGCAGTCAATGCCTGTATCATGGAGTGCATTAACTGGTCTGCTGGCCTCATTGAATTGAACAGATTATTGGCATCCTTTATTTCTAACCTGAATCATTATTGTCTTGTGACTTTGTGATGTTTTTATTACTCTGTTTGACAAATTCAATAAAACTTTGACTCAGGCAGTGTTGATATCTTCTGAATGACATTTTCAACAAATGTTCCAAAGAGTGTGGATCGAACAGCAGCATCCTCTGAGCTAATGAAATGCTAGCGCCTGTATTATTCTAAGTCCACTGCCTTAAGCCTCGAGGAATAATCAAATGTCTGTGTACTGGAGAAAACAGAAAGAGAAAGTGAGGGTTATATGCTCTTTGGGCATTTTGGATTTGATTTGACTGCAATGAGATTTCATAGCCTAGTGAATAGCAGAAAGCCCTTTATATAACTTTTCCAGTTGAATTTGATGATGCTTAGGTTGTTTCTACAAAGTGTGGCTTGTATCAGAGTTCTCCAAAGAAATGTGATCACATCTACAACTCAATCCACTAGTTCTAGAAGACTCATATCAATATGGAACTGGTGCTGTGCTCGAGCAATCGGGAGTGAGTGCCCCACATGTCAGATGTCAGATGGTCATGGTGCCTTGAAGGGACAGGTAGGAGCAGCACAGCAGTCACACCATTTGTTCATTATCCTTCTCCATCTTGTCATGGTTTTGAAATTTATGTGAGTATGGTTAGATGAGCCAAAACTATGGACGTAGGTAATAAAACGATGTAATGACTGTAACATTCAGGATAATACAAGGAGTTAGCCAAAAAAGTTTAAAAGTTTAAAATCAAAATGACAATGAAAATTATTTAAAAAAATGTATTTTGCTACGGGTGTATTCCCATCCCACTTACTTTAGATGGCTAAATCTAGTCCTGTTGTGTTAAAAGTGACCTTTACTAGATTTAAGGTCTTAACAGAAGTAATTTATTTAAAATGAGATCGTGATAGTGTGCTCCAACCCAACACAATGGGACCCTCATAAAATGGGAAGAAAGATAAAGACAAAGAAGACTACATGAGGATATGGAGAAGCCAGGAGAAACATGGGTAGACCTCGCGGTCTCAGAAATAGCCAATTAAACTCTGATTGGAATGGCTTCTGGAATGGTGGTGCTTTATGACAACAGTTCTAGCCAACTATTACAGCAAACTAGTTCAGTCTTAGCAGCAATATGTCACAGTCATCGAATATTATTATGCCTTGGAACATTTAGTCAGTGATAGTATGAAATCATCAAAGTTATTTGCAACTGAGATTTGGGAGTGTAAAAGCAAACAGTTCACAAACACAATGTGCTCAGTTACACTGCTGTCACTAGAAGTATTACCATCAATAATAAGAATTAGATAAAGACTTTATTTATTATTAAAATATTATAAAGCCGTAGTGTTTTAAAATTTAACCTCTAGTAATTCATCATTTTTTCTACAAAAATAATATAATAATCTGTACCATAGTATATGTTTGTGATATATAATGAGTTAACGTATACGCAGATGTAGTTGAATTCTCAATCATGTCTAATTGACAGGGCCATGCAATTACCAATTTTGAGAATCATGTTGATGTGGTTTAGAGTTTTCTTTTCTAAATTTGAGTACTTCAAGTTCTTCAAACACTGGGCATGAGAGGGAAATTTATCTATGGAAATTCTAAATTATAGACAAATTTATGAATTATTTGACTCATTTTTCTATGAAGATAACTAAATTCTAATGGTACTTGTATGGGTTCCAGATTTTGAAGATAGTTTTTAAAGATGACTTAAATCATTCTCTTGATAGAAAAGAAATTTTGTTATGTTTTCCTTTATTGTTTGTTTTCTATCCAATGCTATTGATATAATTCTCACAATTGTAAACAAAGAAATAAAACACAGTGAGACCCTCACAAAGCTAAAATTCAGGACCTTACCAACCACAACTTGGGAGTTTTTGAGTATTTTGCGTAGGAAAATCTAGGAGTTTTCCCTGATTTTCCTGTAGAATGCTTCTCAGTGAGGTCAAAACATCAGTGAGCAGAACTGAGCAAAGAGAGAACTTCATAAGAACATGCTCTTACACATAGATATGTACACTGTAACCTCATACAGCCATACACATATATCCCAGCATTTATACATCCTAACAAAGATATGGCTGGACGTGTGTAGAGAGTTTGGTAATAATATTCACAGTATTAAAGTATTTATTACTTTTTAATTTTATGGGTATGAAGTTTTGCCTGCATGTATGTATGTGCAATATATTTATGTGTGGGATCTGTAAAGACCAGAATGGGGAATTGGATTCTATAAAACTGGAATCAAGGACAATTATGAGCAGCCCTACCCATAACCTCTGCAAGAGCAGTAAGTGTTCTCAATTGCAGAAACATCTCTCCAGCCCCTACTTTTATTATTTTTACCTATGTGAGTTTGTGTGAGTGTGTATATGGGTATATGCACATGGGTGCAGGTGCAGGCAGGAAGTACTGGATTCTCTGGAGCTAGAGTTACAGGTAGTTGTGAGTCACCCAACATGGATACCAGGAGCTGAACTATCTATCTATCTATCTATCTATCTATCTATCTATCTATCTATCTATCTATCTATCTATCATCTATCTATCTATCTATTTATCATCTATCTATCTATCTATCTATCTATTTATCATCTATCTATCTATCTATCTATCTATCTATTATCTATCTATCGTCTATCTATCTATCTATCATCTATCTATCTATCTATCTATCTATCTATCAATCATCTATCTATCTACTATCTATCTATCTATCTATCTATCTATCTATCTATCTATCTATCTTCTATCTGTCTGTCTGTCTTTCTATATACCTACCTACCTACCTACCTACCTACCTACCTACCTACCTACCTATATATCTACTTGGGTTGCGAGGGATAACAGTTTTTAACCAACAAGACAGCTCCCCAGTCCAAAATTTCTCATTTTAAGAATATATAGCAATCATTATTTTATGTAGTTTGGATGGAATATACAATTGACATAAAGTAATACATGAACACAAAAGTCTATTACCTATTTTACCTTTTTTCCATCTGCAAATGGGCCCAAAGAATAACATGTGCACATGCATAAGTACGGTGTCTTGCCTTTTACCTTTCTGTGCACTTTATGAACTGCCCCATCAATAAAACAACAAACACCAAAACAGACAGAAAAATGAACAAATAAACCAACAAAAATTCAGAGACATTGATTGGATTGATTTAGGTGTTTTTTTTACTTATGCCTTTCAAGCAAAGAAAAATATCTTTTTATTCACTGGTTTTACATGTCCCATGAAGGGCCCAAGTTACCTCTTCTGTGATGAAGCCTGAATGTTTCTATCAGTGCCACTGTTGGAAATAAATTATGATGGTTAATTGTCACTGGCCAGTCTATACTTCTGTCTCTTCCAAATTTGGTTTTGTAAATTGCTCAGGTATCCAAAAATTATTCTTAAAGGGAAGATATGGATGCAGAAGTAACAAAAGAAGCAGGACGAAGTCCTGAGCTACTTTATCGCTAAGAGATTCACGAATGAGTTGGTTACATGGCTGGAAAGGGACAGTCCTGTGGAAGAGAGGGTAATTTTAATAGAGGTTTTGAGAGCATTTGACATGGCATTCTATTTAGCACATATACATTAAATGCTTACTAAATAAGGGACCTAAGAGACTATGCTGTATGTTTCAGGGACTAGGAAATTAAAGTAGTATGTCTATGAAACTCGAGGTGGCTTCAAATAACTGTGACAGGAAAAATAAAACTTCTATTTAAGAAGCAGGTAAATGACCTGGGAATACAAATGAGCTAATCACATTTATAGGAGGAATTACATAAGACTGAAAGGCGAAATGAGTATGTATGTGTGTGTCTGTGCTAGGGGTTGAGCACAGGGGATGATTAAGGACTTAAAAACAGATGCTAAATGAAGAGCAAGTTAGGAAAACAGAGAAATGATGATCACTTGTATGGAAGATGGAGTATCTTTGGAGAAAGGTAGCCGTCGAGTTTAGCTGGATCATGAAAACTGATGCTGATACAGCACAGCAATGTGCAGCAGAAGGAATGGCATTGCAGGATGTTTGACCACACTGTGAACCTAACATTGGGCTGTGCACTGGAAAACCTGTTTCTAGTCATTGTGTGCTCAGCCCTACCACACACCGTTAATCCACAGTTGCTGTTTATAGTAAGCAGGATTAAAAATAAAGTCAATTGTCAAGAGGTGTTCAGGCAATCAGTTGACAGGGAGTGGATAGGAAAAAAAAACATAGAGAGTGAGAGGAAGTCAGGAGGATGGATAGAGAGACTCACAGGAAGTAAAGGTAGGGACGTTCAGTTTGAGGGGGGTTTTGAGACACCCTAGAGAATGGAACTTCCTTTGGGAAGTTCCTGAGGATGAAGGTCAGCTGGGTGCTTTCTCTGCCTCTCTCAAGCTAGCAGGCTTCCACGACAGTCTCTGTCTCCTGAGTCTTTATTAGTAAAATAAAATGTTTGAGGGTTTGTTAGAAAAGCAAACAAGAAACAACAACAACAACAACAACAACAACAACAACAACAACAAAACACGATGCAATGGTGCTTCAGAGCTTTAAGTAGGAAGATGGCAGGGGTGATGGATGGAGGGTGGTCCTGTGGTAAATTGCCAAAACCTGTGTCTGGGGGTAGAGACAAGTTAGACATCAAGGTTCTTCAAGATGCTAGCTCTGTAACATAAATTATGTCAAATCATCTCTGAATCTATATTTTTATAATGTGAAAGGCATTTGTATACACAAACACTCCTAACTAAATCAAATGGAACCAAGGTCGCAATGTTTATAACGTTGGCCTTGTCACAAGCGCTAAGATCTATTATGCTCAGTGTATTTTGTGTAATATATCAGGGAAATAAAAGGAGAAACCCATTGATTGAGGTTAGCATCTTCAGATTTTATGAGAGAAGAAGGGTGTGAGGAGACCATTTTGAAAGGATTTGTAAGGATTTAAAACTAAATGTATCCTTCTCTCTGGGGGAGAAGAGAGAGAGAAAAGGAGTCTGAGTCTGAAGGTGGAGTCTGATAGATATTACAAGGTGACTGGAATAGCAGCAACAACCTGAGAAGTGTGTATGTGTGACCCGAAAGAAAAAAGAGTAAATTGCTATAACGCAGTGGCTGAGCTCAGTGCTGGGAGAAGGGTTGTCTCTCTTGCAGGGATTCTTTATCTGGACCTAGACTAGCACAGGCTCTTCGGTGTGATGTGTATACATCACTAGATACAGCCAATCTCCGCCAGCGCCACCGTGTGGTGGAGCGGAGCAGTGTCAGTTATAAGTCTGCTTTAAGAGGGAATCTCCCTTCAGAGTGTGGTTTGCCTTTAGTGTTTGGGGACAAAGCTAAGTTTTTGTGGAGGAAACTTAAAGAAGTCTGGCTGAAAGGTAATATTAAAAATTGAGGTTGGAGGTGTAGCTAAATGGTGGAGTGCTTTGTTTAAAAATATTCAGGGCCGTGGGGTAGAGCTACAAGACTGCTTTTAAAACCAAACAAAAATACCAACAGACATACAACAAAAACAGGTGGTTCCTGCTTTTTATCTTTGCATCCACAAGAGTGAGGCATGGGAACTGTTGCCAGTTAGACCTAAAAACCGAGACCCACTATCAAAAAACAAAACCCAAACCAAACAAACATGACAAAACAAAAGAATGTTAAGGATCTCAAACTTGAAATGTATAATGTAATTCTAAGTGGCAACTAGGATAAAATAGTTAGAACCAAAGGTGAGCATTTACAATTCCCTAGGGTTAGCTTTCATTTTTTCCAAGACTCTCATTCTGTAAGGTTTTGTTAGCTTCAGTTCTCATTCATAAGGAATGAAGTGGAATGATCGAATTTTCACTTTAGATTCAACTCCAGTTCAATGAGTCTCTGGAGGAGAAAGTGTCTAATGCTCCCTTGTGCACACATGTCAGCATCTCTGTACTCACTCTTTGAGCTTTTGTGGATGAGGAAGGAAACAGAAAGGGAGATGATGAGGGAAGCACAGGTTGTAAGCTACGGGCAGAACTGCACATCTTCTGGCCAGTCATCATCAGGCAAAGCTCCAGATTTTAACCAGGGTTTCAGCTAATCACCCTGTGGGTCTGATGTGGCATCGAGGAAGAGGGAGTGAGCGATCCAAGTCAGTTAATTTTTCTTTGTGTATTAAGTTTTAATTCACCATTGGTTTAGAACTTATTTTTGGAAAATAAGCCGAAATCTTAGATTTGATATATTTTCTGCTGTTTTTTTCCTGCAACCTTTTGTCATAGGCAGGATTTTCTGCAAACCCCAGAATTTCT
This sequence comes from Rattus rattus, assembly GCF_011064425.1. Classification (NCBI taxonomy): domain Eukaryota; kingdom Metazoa; phylum Chordata; class Mammalia; order Rodentia; family Muridae; genus Rattus; species Rattus rattus. Next base: position 58,776,979 of record NC_046160.1, read on the forward strand.
GTGGCAGATCAAGCCATGAAGTATTTTCTAAACACTCTGGGATGTAGCATAGAGTATGGTGTGGGAGCCGAAGTGAGCACCACTGAGAGTGAATGAGAGATGCTGAACTGAGACCCTCTCCAGAGCTGCTGAATCAGAATCTTCGTTAGACAGAGACCCTGTGCACTTGTCCACCAAGCTTTTTCTACTCTGAGATGGTTTGGAATTTAGAAAGTGTGCTATTTTACTGTGGTTTCCTGATTCATCCTTCATCCTTGTCCCCACGCCCTTTCAGCCAGTCCACCGTCCTAAAGGTCCTACTATCATCAAGTGATGGTCACCGCTTCTTTGTGGTGACATCATCTCCTTAGTTGATTTTGCCAGACTGAGGGCTGGCCTCCAGCACTCCTTGCCCACAGTGTGCAGGAGTGTAGCAGCTCTCCCATCAGAGCCTACTGAATCCGCTGGCCTTGGTTCTGTCAGTGTCTCCTGAAGGCACAAGGAAAGCACACTCAGAACAGTCTGTGTCTGTTTGCTCTTTGGGAAGCGAAGGGCGGGATGAGCCAGAAACCGGATTGATAGCCTTCCTCCTCTCAGACTGTTCCGTGGCACCGAGGGGTGTGGCCTGCTGTGTTCCTAAGGAAGTTGTGTGTATGTTGACTGCATACTATCTCAATTTTGCTTGCCTGATTTCTCCTTCTGTACCTTGAGTTTCAGATAAAGCGGTTAGACCTCAGCTTTGCTGCATTTACTCAGGAGCTAGACTGAGACTGCTGTCTTGTATGTAAGTTCACCACTGCTTCTGAACCTGCTGCCTGACTTGCAGTGGGATGGCCACTATGCGTGTCTTGCTCTTCAAATGAGCTACAGAATGCTTTCCCTTCCCATGGCCAGACAGCCTTAGTTTCCTTTAGCAATGCTTAAAATATGTCTGCTACCTCTCTCACTTTGTGACTCACTTTGATTGGTATTTATCTCCACCAAGGCGGCTCCCTGAACATCCTTCCCCACACAGGCAGTCCAGGACTGAGCCAGTAGATGTTTCCATTATTTCTGGAATTAAGTGAGTATCAATGTTGCTGTCCTGGGTATATAAGTTTATTCTTCTGGGAACACAGTTTAGGTGATGGTATCTGACAAGGTAAAAAAAAAAAGCATAGGAAAATTAGTTCAGGATTAAGGGAGGCAGACAGGGTTTGGCCACCTGTGCCAGCTTCTGAGAGAGGTACAGGTCCTCTGGTGTTTGCATTTCTTATTGATATGTTTTAAAACCAGAGGTTTTCTGAAGATCCACAAAGCTTGCATGTAACTTCTCTGATGTGGAGTGTGAAACTTGGTGGACAATCTAGTAGTTATGTTGTAAGCTGATGTCAGGGCTCCTAACATCTTCTAAATGTATTTTACATTTTGAAAAATGTAAAATGTCTTTCCTCCTACTTTTTATAGCCTTTCTTTCTTATGGACTGGCTGTGTCTATTTTATGGGATGCACACACACACACACACACACACACACACACACACACACACAGAGAGAGAGAGAGAGAGAGAGAGAGAGAGAGAGAGAGAGAGAGAGAGAGAGAGAGAGAGATGGGCTCCAGGACTTTGCACAGGAGGTAAACATACAAAATACCCAGTGTAAGCAAAGAGACTGACTATGAACCTGGTGCGATAGCATAGTATTTGGTGAAGCCCCCTACTGTGCAAGTCCGGAAGCCAGGGTTTTATGTTAGGGGCCCAGCTGATGGTGGAAGGAGAGAACTCACTGCTGACTTGTCCTCTGACCTCTCCACAAGTGTCAGGGCACACACGCACATGAAGAAATGCTGAATGAGTTCAGACTGGGGTGGCATGGGGAGACAACAATGCCATGGCCTGGTGCAGAGGGGTTGTGTGAATGTCCACGAAGAAGACACGTTCAGGTTTTCTACATTTTCCAGCAGGATTCCAGAGACCACAGTCTATAGGTCACTGGTAGTCGCCTGGCCATTTCCTTATTCCTCAAGGCAAAAGTCACTTTGTACTCTCTAATAGTTATAATTGTCAATGAATGTGAAACAGTACCTTTAACAGGGTCAGAGATAGGACAAAATTCTGCTTTGAGTTTAGAAGACTATGAGTAGGTTTTATCCAGGAATATTCATGTAGATACATATGCACACAATAAGAATTCATGAAAAAAGAGGTCACAAATGTGAAGGATATTGGGTGGGGATGGGAATATGGGAGGGTTTAGAGGGAAGAAAGGGAAAAAAGAAATACCATTATATTATAAGCTAAACCAGTGGCTCTCAACTTTTCTAATGCCCCAACACTTTAATACAGTTCCTTGTGATGGGGTGACCTCCAACCATAACATTACAGCTTCATAACTGTAATCTTACTAATGTTATGAATAATAATGTAAATGTCTGTGGCTTCCAGATGGTCTTAGATGACCCCTGTAAAAGGGTCATTTGACCCCCAAAGGAGCCACAAGCCATAGGTTGAGAACCATTGATCTAAATTATAAGCCCCTGAAGAATCCATACAAAGATATCAAGGCTATCTCTCTATCAGAATTAGTTCTTTCAGTTCTCACATGAGCTCCTTGCTCCCTGAAGACTGAATACAGACTTACTTATTCCTGACATATTTGCAGAACTATTTTTAGTAACCTTAGAGAGCTAAAATAAAAGTCCACACAGCGAAGACAATCAGAGAACTTAGTGGCCTTGCAGTCAGGCAAGGATGAATGCTAATGGCTTCTTCTGGTCACAGCACTGTTGCTGTTCTTTAATGGGTCTAGAGGTCCATGAATATTGCAAGTCAGGTTCATGTTTTGTTGCTGTACCTCCCCATGGCTCTTGAGATCTTTGTGACTTCCAGAGACAACAGGAAGAAGCCAGGAAATACTGTAGGCAAAAGCACTTTGGCCAGCTGTCACAGATCTCTTACTTCTTACTTTATGGGGTCTGAGGATGAGTTTTAACACTGATTTTCAGGCAGAGGGTTCTCTAAAGACCTCAAAGTTATATGTAAAACACTGTGATCAAATGCAACAAAAGGTACCTCTCTTTCCACCATCTTCCTTTGTCCAAAAATTCTGCGGCCGTGATTATTCCCCGGAGAGCCATTCTTGTTCACTATTTTCCAAGTCTGGGAGCTTTTGTTTTATTCTTCATTCATATGCACTTCCATTCTTGGCCCAGAAACTGACTTTTTGTTTAGTGCTCCGTGAACTTCGGGAGAACCTCAGCCACATTTGAATATAGGCAAATGGAGGGGACAAAACAAATTCAAAGAACCATTGCCAGTGACTCCTCTTTGTATGGTGAATGACAATCTAACAGTCTACCTTCCCAAGGAGTGTAGCATTACCAGCTACCCTCACCAACATAGAGACCATGTCCTTTCTTCTGGCTTCCTCTTTGTCTAACAAGCAGTACACCATTCTGACTTTCTTCTCACTGTCTTTGAAAGTCTTCCCTGACTGATGCTATCTCACTCCACAAGCTCAGCTTAAGCTGCCCATCTCAAAGACGTATTTGTTTTATTGAGAATTAATTCTTTGTATACTTCTACACCTGCTTATTTATCTTTACTCTTGGTTATATGGTGTTTGTCTCCCTCATGGTTTCCAATTACTAGGAACTATGCTAGTTATTGTGTTACTGTAAACAGTAGAAAGACTGCATGAAATAATTTGGATCTCCATAACTACTAAATAAAGGAGTGAAGGGTGCTTATATTAATATAAAGTTTTGTGAATGCTTGGAATTAGGTGGCCATTTGAATTACTCAGATAAATAGATCTGCATTTGCTTTTGAGTATGCTGGGAATTGAACTGAGAGTCATGTAGTTTTGGTATAGTTTTGATGACTTGATTTGAAATGAAAACAAATTTCAAAGTGTGTCTTGTTCAAATATAGTACAATTACAATTTTTGGTATAAAGAATATAGTTTCAGTCAGAAAAGAGAAATTAATTCAGGTGTTTTGCTACATAGTCTTTGGTACAAATAATAACTTAAAGTATATGGGAGTAGGTTTTAAATATTCTTACCACACAGGTAGAAAAATATGTGAGGTAGTATACACATTAATTTTATTTAACCATTCTAAACATATACATGTATTATAATGTTGTGTTATGTACCACAATTAGATATAAAAATAAAATGAATTATGAAACACCACTATAAATGCATATACCAAAATAAACAGAATAATCTTTGAATGGCAGATTTTAGCCAGATTGTATGTATTTTACCAATCTTTCTCTTTATTTTTTTAAGATTTACTTATGTGAGTACACTGTTGCTGTCTTCAGACACACCAGAAGATGGCATTGGATCCCATTACAGATGGTTGTTAGCCAATATGTGACTGCTGGGAATTGAACTCAGTACCTCTGGAAAAGCAGTCAGTGCTCTTAACCACTGAACCATCTTTCCAGCTCCCAATCTCTATTTTCTTAAAATGAATTTTTAAACATACATGTATTACATTTATGCAGTCTCTATGTGTGTTTACTTCTGCACATGGGCTATAGAGTGAGTATGGAGATCAGAGGACAACTTGGTTCTCTCTTTTCATCATTTGGGTTCTGAAGATGTAACTCAGGCCATCAGGCTTGACAGCCAGTACCTTTACTTGCTGAACCATCTTGTCAGCCCCAATACAGACTTTTAAGGTTATAGAATCTATTAATTCATTAATTTAACAAATATTAATCGTCTATTTTCTATCAAGAATTCTTCTAGGAACTGGGTTTACATGCTGACTGTAAAACTCAAGCACATGACTCCTGAGGTCGTAGTGCCTTCTACAGGGAACAGCAAGGAGAGCCATAGGAGCCATAGCAGCTCCATGATAGTTTCACAAGTCTCTCTCGCCATTCCGTTGACTGGGGGTGAAGGACTGTTTTACAGTTGGTGTTTCCTGAATAGAGGTTCTTTTGTACGCCTTCAGGCTTCCATCACTGTTAACATTTCAATGATTCAGATGGCTTCTTCTCAATATTTCTCTATTTCTTTGACACTATTTATGTGTACATTTTTTGCCTAAATTACAGATTCTTTGTGCATCATGTACCGTCTTAGTCAGGGTTTCTATTCCTGCACAAGACATCATGACCAAGGAGCATGCTGGAGAGGAACGGGTTTATCAGCTTACACTTTCCACATTGCTGTTCATCATCAAAGGAAGTCAGAATTGGAACACAAGCAAATTTGGAAATTAGGAAGCAGGCGCTGAAACAGAGACCATGGAGGGATGTTTGTTGCTGGTTTGCTTCCTCTGGCTTGCTTTCTTATAGAACCTAAGACTACCAGCTCAGGGATGGTAGCACCCTCAAGGGGCCTTGCCCCCTTGATCACTTGTTGAGAAAATGCCTTACAGCTGGATCTCATGGAGGCATTTCCTCAAGGGAGGCTCTTTTCTCTGTGATAACTCCAGCTTGTGTCAAGTTGACACACAAAACTAGCCAGTACAATTGACCCCTTGTCAACTTGACACACGAACACATCACTATTAAGCCTCAACCCTTATTTTCTTACTCATCCCCAAGATCTAAATAACTTTAAGAGTCCCACAGTCTTTACAAATTTTTACACATTCAAATTTTTACACATTCAAATTTAAATTCAAACCCCTTTAATATCCAACTTCTTTTAAAATTCAAAGTCTTTTTATAATTCAGTCTCTTAATTGTGGGCTCCACAAAAATATTTTCTTTCTAAGAGGGAAAAATATCAAGGCACAGTCACATTCAAAAACATAATCAAACTCTAACCGTCCAGTGCTTAGGATCCACTCATGATCTTCTGGGCTCCTCCAAGGGCTTGGGTCACTTCTCCAGCTCTGCCCTTTGTAGCACCCACCTTGTCTTCTAGGCTCCAGATGCCTGTACTCCACTGCTGCTGCTGTTTTGGTGGTCATCTCATGGTACTGTCATCTCCAAAACACTGCTGTCTTCCGCTGCAACTAGGCTTCACCAATAGCTTCTCATAGGTGCTCTTCATGGTGCCAAGGCTCAACTCCTTTAGATGACCCCTTCAGTCCTGAGCCATCAATTACAACTGAGGCTGCACCTTCACCAATGACTTTCCATGGCCTCTCACAGTGCTAAACCACAGCTGCTCTTTATGACCCCTTCATGCCTTCAAAACCAGTACCACCTGGGTAACTCTTACACATTATAAAGTCCAGCTACAGCATGAGGTACAACCTTGGCTTTCTCTGGAGCACTGCCTCTTTGTGCTCTCAAAAAACACTTCCCAGAGGATTTCACCTCAATGATGCTGGTCTCTTTTAAATAATTACCAATTTCTTAGCTCCAGCTGATCAGCATCAGTAGTCTCAGTAATGCAAAGGTTTTGTTTTAGTAGTTCTGGTATCTTTGTAATCACAGCTGATTCTTCAGCCCCAGCTAACCAAAACTGCAGAATTGTCACAATCAAAAGGCAACAGCTCTGATAAGAGTCTTTAATCTTCACCCTGAAATTTCATAACCCAGGCTTCCATCTTCTGCACTGTTCTCAACATTATCATCTAAGCTTCTACAGAACATTGCACAGAACTCTTCACATCCCGATGGTTCTTCTAGCTCTAAGTTCCAAAGTCCTTCCACATTTCTCTCAAAAATATGGTCAGGTTACCCCATCACAGGAATACCCCACTCCTGGTATCAATTTGTTTTAGTCAGGGTTTCTATTTCTGTGTAAAACATCATGACTAAGAAGCAAGTTGGGGAGGAAAGGGTTTATTTAGCTTATAGTTTCCACATTGCTGTTCATCACCAAACAAAGTCAGGACTGGAACTCAAGCAGGTCAGGAAGCATGAGCTGATGTAGAGGCCATGGAGGGATGTTACTTACTGGTTTGCTTCCCCTGACTTGCTCAGCTTGCTCTCTGTCTCTGTCTCTGTCTCTGTCTCTGTCTGTGTCTCTCTCTCTCTCTCCACCTTCCTTCCTTTCTTTCTTCCTTCCTTCCTTCCTTCCTTCCTTCCTTCCTTCCTTCCTTCCTTCTTTATTTTTACATTCCAGATTTTATTCTCCTCTTGGTCCACCCCTCAAGGGTTCCACATCCCATACCTCCTCACTGCCACCCCCACTATCTCCTCCTGCCACTATCCCTCCTCCCCACCCCCACCATGGTCTCCAAAGATCTCCCCACTCCCCACCAGACCTCTAAACTTCCTGGGGCCTCCAGTGTTTCAAGGGTCAGGTATATCTTCTTTGGCTCAACCCAGACCCAGTAGTTCTCTGCTGTATATGTGTTGGAGTCCTCATCTCAGCTGGTGTATGCTCCCTGGTTGATGATCCAGTGTCTAAGAGATCTCAGGGGTCCAGGTTAATTGAGACTGCTGGTCTTCTTACAGGGTTGCCCTCCTCCTTAACTTCCTCCAGCTTTTCCGATTCAACCAGAGGGGTCAGCAGCTTCTGTTCATGGATGGATGCACATATCTTCATCTGACTCAGCTGCTTGTTGGGTCTTTTGGAGAGCAGTCCTGCTAGGTCCCTTTTTGTGAACACCCTCTAGCTTCAGTAGTGGTGTCATGTCTTGGGGCCTCCCCTTAAGCTGGGACCCCCATTGGGCCTGTAGCTGGACCTTCTTTTCCTCAGGCTCTTCTTCATTTCCATCCCTGCATTTCTTTTAGACAGTGAGAATTATGGGTCAGAGCTTTGGCTGTGGGATAGCAACCACATCTCTTACTTGATGCCCTGTCTTTCTTCTGGAGATGGATTCAATAAGATAGCTCTCTCCACTATAGAGCCTTTCATCTAGGGTCCACCCTCTTTGAGTCCTGAGAGTCTCTCACTTCCCAGGTCTCTGGTACATTCTAGAGAGTCTCCTCAACCGCCTCCCTCCAGAGGTCGCCTGTTTCCATTCTTTCTGCCGGCTCTCAGGGCTTCAGTCCTTTCCCCCCCACCCAATACCAGATTTTGTTTCCTTCTCCCCTCACTCCATCCCATTTCCCTCCCCCTCCCTCCCACCCCTCTTGTGGTTGCTTTCTTCTCTCTTCCAAGTGGACTGATATAGAACCCAAGACTACCAGCCCAGTGATGGTACCACCCACAAAGGGCCCTGCCCCCTTGATTACCAAGAAAATGCCTTATAGCTGGACCTTAGGGAGGCATTTCCTCAAGGGAGGCTCTTTTCTCTGCGATAAGTCCAGCTTGTGTCAAGTCAATACACAAAAACAGCCAGTATATGTACTATGTATAGCTTCATCTCATTCCTTTATCACAAAAATAACACTCGTATAGAAAAAATTTAATCAAACTTTGATTAAATGTTCCTCATAACAGAAGAAAAAAAATCTATGTACTCCTTTTGTGACTATATACATACATACATATATACACATATATACATATATATGCATGTGACCACACACATAATTATAAGTGATATATAATATATAAATATAATTTTATCATTAATAGAATACCTTGGATAGAATTGTTGGGTGTTCATTGTTAGAAGGTACTGGAAACCATTCTTCCTCCAGGATAAAACAGTATCATTTTTCCATTCTTAAGTACTTGGAGATTATCAAGAGACTAAGTCTATTAGAACAAGAATGGTTGTTAATTAAAGTTTGTGTTAAAGTATGCAATTTTAATATCAGAGAGCCCAGCTCTACAAAGAATGGTCTTAATTATGAAAATTTGATTTAATAACTATCAAGACATAAATCTTAAAGATCAACATTTCACATAAAATGTTGAATAAGTTTATAGAATCAAAATTATAGTGGTGTCCAGTTAAGAAAGAGAAGTCATAGTTATTTTTACAGATAATTTCAAATAAATGTTAATTACTATAACAGTGCAGCGAAAGCAATAGTATGTGGTACTTTCAGAAACACTTCTTTTTGGTGGGATGACTAACATTAGGGTAGAGCTGAAACACAGGCTTCAGACTTACCACTTTCCTAGTGTTGATGTCTTGGGTGTGGTGGCATTGAGGATAGGGCTCTATGGCAGGTGTAATTCTGCATATCATGTCACACAGCCTAATTTTGTATATACCATAAGCCAAGATAACTTTTAATATTTTCAAATGGTTGATATATATATGTATTATGTTATAATTATGCATTATAACATAATACATATAAGGTATATATAATGTTGGTAAAACTATATATATACCTAACTAGAAAAGCTTTCTTACACCTTATCTATATCATCATACCTCAAGTACTGAGAAAGCGCTAATTTGATTTAGCTGTTTCTACTGAGAGCATTTGCTTCCCTTAGATGAAGACATATTATTGTACAATACTCAAGGGAGCATGAAGCAGAGAAGCGAGAGAATTCAAATGAGACTTCCTTCATTCTTCTTTTTCTCTTTTCTCTTCTCTTCTCTTCTCTTCTCTTCTCTTCTCTTCTCTTCTCTTCTCTTCTCCTCTCTCTCTCTCTCTCTCTCTCTCTCTCTCTCTCTCTCTCCCCCCTCTCCCTCCCTCCCTCTCATGTGTGTGTGTACACATGCATGTGAGTACTTGTGCATGTCTAGCTTGCCATTGTTCAGGATTAAAATAAAAGAGGCTAAAGAAGCTGAAACATGGTTTGTGGAGTCTTATCCTAAAATCATCTGGGAGGGATAAACAACACTTTCCAGAATATCTCCGAAGTGGGCTGGGCGCATGTATGAGGAGGTAGAGGGAGGTAGATGTGGAATGTTTTCTAGACACTAGAGAGCTATTAAATATATTTACTCACGGCATCTTTGCTTGTCTGCACACGTTATAGCCAGTAAAAATTCCAGCATGGCTGAGGGAGTGAGCCATGAGGCTCCACCACTAGCTGAGTAGCTGAGAAACTACTGGCAGATGATGGCTACTGGGTGAGGGAGAACTTCTCTCCCATGGAGATATAGCTGGAGGTGGGTTGCTCATGCCCCAGTGCTTGGCCCAATATGGGAATCCTAACTGAACTCTAATTATTAAAACAGAAAAGAAGGCAAAGTTGGGAGGGAGACTAGGTTGAAGGCACTGGAGGAGTTCGAGGGAAGTAGTGGTGGATGGATGTGATCACAATACAATGTATAGATGTCTAAAATTTAAAACAATGAAGATTATTTTAAAGCTTGCACACATATACATAATAGAAGTATATAGCCTAACTTCTGGATCTAATTAAAGGCTATGTACATAGACAGCTATGCACTGCAATGATATATTGGCATTTGGCAGATGGGATACATAGTGGTGATCACACAGGGTTATTGATCATGGAGTTGAAAATTTCTTTCACCCAATGTTTCAGTCAAGGTTCTCTAGAGGAGTATACATACATACATACATACATACATACATACATACATACATACATGTGCATGTGTGTATTTGTATATAATAAATCAGAATTAATTCAGTTTTAAAATAGTAATGGTAGTGAAATCACATCTGAGATGTTGAGAAACTGGTAGTTGCTTAATCCTTGAAGCTAAATGCCTCAACTGTCACATTAATCCTATAGTCTCTCACAGTGGGACAACTGATAGTTCCTCAGTTCATAAAGTGAGGTGCCTCAGCAGTGCCAATCTGGTGAAGGAATCATGGGGATTTTCTGGGAGCCTCCAGTCCCTAGTTTGTGATGAAAGCTTGGAGATAGTGTTTCTGATGTTATCGAAGGAATCAGCAGCAATAACTTCAACAGGACAAATCTACTTGGTGGCAAGAGGAATGACCAAGCAGGCAAAAAGCTTGAGGATCTTCCTGCTGCTATGTTTTCATCTGGGGAGCTACTAGAAGGTGCCACCCCTGTGGGTGTCCCCACATCAATCGAGGCAATCTGACCAATTTTTCAGCTGTAGCTCCAGTCAGACAATCCTAATTAGTGACAAGTTGACTTTAAAGCCAACCATCATACCTAGTGAAGTCAAAGGCAACATGTCATTATGCAGCACATTTCAAGTATGTTTGTGGTGATATTTGTGTACTGGACTTCAGTCATGAAAGTCCAAACATGCAATGCTACACAGCACATGACACAGCATATTAATAATACCCCACTATGACTGGTTTATATATTTGCAACGGCATACATTTTAGGATGCTCCTTTACACTTATATAAAATTAGTTACTGTAAAACAATGTACTATGTTACTTCAGCAACAGCACCATTTACTTTTTTCTTTTGATTGCATCAAGTCCACATTGTGTGGCTGACCTAAGGCAATCTGATTTTACTCCCAGTCCCTGCACTGGGTTTAGAACTACCTGTAACTCCAACTTGAGGAGATATGATGCCACTGGTACCCATGGGTGCACCACATCAGTGTTTATACTAATACATCCTTATATACACAATTAAAAAATAAACATGAATCTTTCGAAAAAGAAAAATAATGCTTACATTGTGGAAAACAAAGACCATTCAAATAGCAGTTAGTATATCTTTGTATTGTACTGAATGTATCGTGTCAGAATGTTTAGTTTTAAAAATTACTGTTTGAGCAAGTTTCATAAAAGAAAATCTTGAAATAAATTTGAACAGCATCTCCAACAACTTTTAACATGGATGGAAATGTGCTTCTGCCATTCTGTATTTATGAGATACAGCACACCGAGCACCGATGGCCATAAAATCAGAATATGGATCAACTCTGAAAAGTTGAACACAAGTTAAAGTATCAAATATTCAGCTAGGCAATCCACCTTATTAGTGGATGGAGAGAGTTGTTTTAAAATTATTTCTTGATTTGATGAATGTAAGTATTTTCCTTTGGGCTAAAAGTGGAATTCTGCCTTTATGGTTGGTACATCTTTAGAGTTTTTAAGTTTTCCAGAGTGACTTAACATTTTACATTCCCACCGTGGGTGCATGAGAGATCAGGGTCATCCACATCCTGGACAGCATTTTGTGATGCCACTTTTCATTTAGGTGTCCTAGTAGGTGATATGGTCACATCGATGGTCACTAACTCACACATGAAAATATTGATTAAATGATACTTATTGATTATAGTCACCAAAACAAATGCATTTTCTTGCATCTGTCCTGCCCAAGAATTATCTCATTCTCATTGATCATTCCCTTGTTCTAGAGTTTTGAGAACCTTTTTTTTTAAACCACGAGTCTTATAAGCACTGTGAGGTAACAGATAGTATAAGAAATTAGAAAAGGCATCCTGAATTTGAGAGGGAGTAAAGGATATGGGAAGAGTTGAAAGAAAAGAGAACAGAAAAAGAGAAAAAATAAAGAGAAGTTGTTCGTGATCAAGGACTTAGGACCCAGGAAATGGCGTATTGAAATAGTTTTGATTCTGATCCTACTCCTTCCACTAAACTATATAGCAATGAGGGTAAACAGGGACAAAGGAGCAACAAATGAAGGTGGGAGGAGATTAGGAATTTATTGATTTGAATTGCTGCATACAATTTCAAAGAACAAATATGTCCCTGGAGAACAAACACTGGCATTTGAGATCCTTCTGTTACTTCCAAGACTGTGCCAGCAGTGAGCTTATTCACAGCATCTGGGTCAGTGGATAGGACTCCGTGCAATGTGTCTCAGGGAAAATCTGAGCGAGTAGGCTTCCCACATTAAGTGGGATTAGTAACAGGTATCTTACAGCCAGGTTTTATGCAGTTTGAGAATGGTCTTTACTCCTTTTTAAGATGTAGAGCCTTCGTCTATAGATGCAGGGTTCGCAAGTGTTTCCAGTCAAGCTTCAGCTCGTGTCTTCGTCTGCCTCTTTGGCTCTTTCCCAGCAGAAGGATCTTGGGATTCAATTTATTGTTCCTAGAGGGTAAACTTTATTGTCGAGTCTAAGGCATCACTTCCCACTCCCAGGAGTTTTTCCTTCCCCTAAGTTTTAGAGTTTTGTATTTACACTTAAGTCTTGAGTTCCTTTAGACCTACTCTTGGCCCCATGTGCTTAAAGTTTAAGGCAAGATTTGCCTTTTGAGTCTGGATATGTATTTGCCCGCCATTACTGTTGGGAAGATTCTCCACCCAATAATCACTTTGCAGTTTGTAAGCAGCTGGGCACCTGGGTGTGGCTTTATTTTGTGTGGTTCTGAATCCTGTGCCTTTGAACTAAGTGACCATTTCCTCACTAATGCCGTATAACCTTGATTATTATTATTATTATACAATAAGCTGAATGGAGATTTCCCATCTTGTTCTTTTTAAAACGTGTTTTGCCATTTATTGCCGTTCCATATTAGATTCTAGAATAATCCTTTCTGTATTTACAAATGATCCTGTTAGAATTTTCACAAGAGTTGTGCTAAACCTGCATACTGAGAAGTCCGTGTGCCAGAATATAGTTATTTGCAGAAACAATTGGTTTGCTACTCTCTAACCGTGTCTTTTGTGCTATTCACTTCAATTGGGTATTTATTAGGTAACATACAATCTGAGTCCTGTGTGTGTGTGTGTGTGTGTGTGTGTGTGTGTGTGTGTGAGAGAGAGAGAGAGAGAGAGAGAGAGAGAGGAGAGAGAGAGAGGGAGAGAGAGAGAGAGAGAGAGAGAGAGAGAGAGAGAGAGAGAGAGAGAGAGAGAGAGAGATTTTTCTGCAGAGAGAATCATGTATAAATAACCTAGTAAGGGTAGACTTGGGAGCCCTAATGACATATGGCTAGATAGAACCTTAGCATACAGACATATTGACATGGCTTGTGATAGAGTATCTCCATGTGACTCCCAGTCTACATTTATGTCAGAGGGAAGCTTTTCATGAGGATTTGTTTTCAGTGTTTGTCTATATTGTTGTCTCACATAAGGCATTATTATGTTAATTTTCCAACATAGGTGACACATTCATAATGGTTGAAATAGCGAATCAATGAATACAAATATAGCTTGTCTATTTAAATCTAACATGCCCACAACTATTCAATTCTATGTCCAAACAAGTAACCATCTTTTGATTTTTTTAAAAAATAATTTACAAAAGCGATCAATATATATTCTCACTGCACTTAATATGCTTACTTTGGAACACTGTCCTAAAAGTCTGCAAGTAAATTCTTGTTTGGTTTTTGGCTTATTCCTCTGTACAACTGTACATTTCATTAACGATCTCATTTTGCTTCACTTTGTAATGAAGAAAATTTATTGTAATACATCATGATAGACAAGTTAAAACACGTTAAAAAGTCAAATTTTGTCAAATCTCTCCCTCACCCCAGGCTTCTAAATAACACTTTTAAATATTTCAGTCTATATTTGGTATTCAAAGATGTCTCCTTTCATTATTCTGATGATGTTTTATGATCAAGAATACAGAGGGACCTCATTCAAGGCCAGTCTTTGTAGAGCCTGGCTTAGAACACACATCCATCACTGGGCTGGCCACTGCCCGCAGCACATGAGATGATTTGGATTTAATTCCTATAAGGGCTAAAACCCGCTGGACCGTATAAAGTGTTTTGTTTTTATCTTTTGTTTTTCATCCATATTAACCCTCTACCAGTCCGTCACACAGTCTATCCTTTATAACAAGGATTTCTTCCTTCTTGCTGACGGCTTCACGTTCTTAGTTCTTTCTGCTCTGTTAGCATTTGTCCAGTTCACGACTAATCCTTAAATCCTAGATTCGTAGAATATCTTGCCAACCAGAATGAGGAAGTGAATAATTAGAGATTCTATTAAGAGTGAAACTTCTTTATTTTATTAAACTTATTATATACAGCAGTCTCAACTGTCTTAATTTCTCCTGTTAAATTCTTCCTTTCTCATTATCTTCTTTATGCAATGCTTAATTTAAGTAGACAGTCTTCTGTTTTTATGCCGGAAAAAAGTTAGCATGCCCTTCAAACAACTTTTAAGGTTGGGCTTGGCTCATACTAACGTAGTGGTCTGACCCCTAGTGGTGATAGGAGGCATCTGCCCGACTCACTGTAGGAACACATGACTGCACTTTCTAAATGATTTGAAGACAATGGACTACTTTCTCAAAAATGTAGGGTAAAATTATGACTTCATTTCAGAAGACATGTGAAAAACATTTATAAATCTGTTTTTTTCTGGTTTATAGTAATCACTACGAGGCTTCACTTACAAACTATTTCAGAAACCTATTTTTTTATTTGTGAAAACCTGATCTTACTAACATTCGTGTATCTTCATTTTTCCAGAATGGGCCTTTCTAGTCAGCTAAGAGATTGGAATTAGACTTAGAGCTGGGCGATACTTTGTTGTCTGAGACTTAGAGTCCCCCAGTAAGGCTGGGACCAGGAGGGCCGACAGGAGGCATGTGCAGAGGAGCACGTGCTGGCCTGGATTCTTGGGAGCTGGCAGATGAAGTTGTGTTGCAGGGGCACAAGGGTTCTCCATGGGGCAGGCTTGTAAGGGAGTAATCAACTGTAAGAATTGTATGTGTGACGTATTTACTGCAAATCCCACAGCAAGGAGTAATATAGGAGGTTAAACTGAAGCACATTCTCCAGCCTACAGCTTACAGCACAGATATACTTCCTACCGTGCAACCAATAGATACCCTTTTTGCACATACACACAGATGCACATAGAATACACACATAGACACACATATATTCACGTGCGCGCACACACACACTTACGTACGTATACACATAAAAAATAGGTTTACTATGCATGCTATTTCAAAACCTGACAACCTTATCATAATAAAAACACATAGGACATCATTGCAAACCAATATTTCTAGCATTTTCATTTGCTGATATAAGCTAATTTGTTAGCTGCACTCAATTACATAAGATTTCATCTAATTTTCTGTTATATAGACGGTGTTATGAAAATCCTTCACATATAAATAGATACTTATACAAGTTCATCTGGGGTAAATTTTGTTATAGTGACTTTTTGGTCAAAGCTTATACATAGTAAAGAAACATATATTTTATTTTCAGCATATGTGTGTATTATACATACATGTGTATGCATGTCCCTGTGTGTGAGGGTGCATGTAGATGCTAGAATGTGATATTTTCCTCCAATGCCTTTAACCTTACATGTTGACATATTACATCAAATACTATTGGTCTAAAGAAAGTAACAATAAAACAACTTTTACAACTTTTCTGCTATACCCATTGATTGGTACTTCATATTTTAGTGTCTATGGCATGGAAAGATACTATCCACACACTACCAAAAGAAAAAAGTAAACACCAAACCAACCACAGAACACTTCATCTACACTCTATTCTGCCTCCAAGCTATGCTAGGGCAATGGTGGAACAAAGCTTGTGGGAGTAACCAACTGTATCCGGTTTAACTTAAGGTCATCTCCATGGTGAAATGGAATCCATACATGACACTGTGGGTAACCAAGAACCAGAGTTTAGATGCCCCCAGAGACCTAGAATAAAACCAAATACTAGTGGTCCATTAAATCCCTTACCTCAGAGCTCAGGGGACTTCATGGAAGAGGATACAGAGGAGCTGGAGGACACCAGGGGAACAAGGACGTCTATGAAAGACCGAGAAAAACTTATTTGAACTCACAAAAACTGAAGCATAAGCACTGCGCTGACATTCTGGTTCTTCTGCATATATTTTGTAGCTTTCAACTTAGTACTTTTAGGGGACTCCTGAATGGATATATGAGTGGGGCTCTGATTCTTGTGTCTTCTCTTACGGGTCTTTTATTTTTCTGTTGTCTTGCCTTATCCGATGTTGATATGATGGCTTTCATTTTATCTTCGTTTATTTTGTTAAAAAATAAAATGAATATAAAGAAAAACATGGTTTGTTTTGCTGAGAATGTTCTCCAGTGTATTGCTTACTATAAACTCGATGCCCGCTCTTACTGTTCTCTTCTTGTCTGCCTGACAGATGGAGGAACAACCTGCCTTCCTCCTGCTGGATTCTTTTCTGCCCCTCCTTACAATTTCACCAGAGGTCTTCCAAGTACCCAGTGATTCTCTCATTTCTCCTGTTTTTCACCTTCTGATTTCCTGGGGTTATAAGTCTCTCCAGGCCCTTAAGCCACATTTCCCCAAATCTATTCCTTTTGCTTAATCCTTAGGTGGGAAGAATATTGTTTTAAATCTTTTAGGAGATTCTTAATGGCTTCAAAAACTTGTTTTAAAACCTCTTCCATGATTTGTAACTCAACTATTCTATAAAATCACCAGAAAATATATCTGGAACATGCCCAGCTTCTAATGGCTTGGCATCTTGTCTTCATTATATAGCTATAAAGAAATTACATGAGGGTGAGGGCACTTTTTTTTTTTTTTTTACTACAAACTAGAGACCGTTTTGGAATCTTGAAGAGTTCTTAGACATCTTGAGGTGGTGGTGGTGGAGAGATAGGTCAGTGGTTAGTCTGACAAAATATCAATTTCCATCACATATGTGGAATGACCTTCTATAACCCCAGTTCCAGGTGAGCCCGTGACCTCTTCTGTGAGCACCAAGCACACAGGTTGGCACAGGCATTTAGGTAAAACATCTGTATTCAAGAAAGGAAGGACGGAAGGAAAGAAAGAAGGAAGACAGACAGACAGAAAAAAAGAAAAAAAGATGTCCCCCTTCACTTGCAGTAGTTGAGAACACTGTTTCCTAATCGTTTATGTTCAGCAATTGTTTCTGGATGTGGGAGTGAGATAGCAGAGAAATTCAATTTCTCTTTCTCCCTCATCATTCCATCTTCCCTGTGCTTTTTCCTGAACTAGAGTTATATAAAAATCAATCCTATTACCTGGTGGTATGGGGCATCTAGCATTAAGAAAAATGTCATTAAAGAGAATAGTGACCCTTAAAGAGCTTTTCATTGATTTTCAATGGGTTTTACTGCTGTCTTCGGGCTCCCAGACAACATTATGTCTTCGTATTGAAAATTGCACTTATTGTTCTTTAGCAGAACTTGCCTAGCACAAGAAAACTTCTGGAATGAGTACTGATATCCAACATATACTGTGGAGATCATTCTCACGGGGCACTTTGGATGCACAATGAGGATCAAAGAAAGTTCTAGGGAAAGGAAGAGGAACTGGAAGAAAGCTGCAACTGTGGCAAAGACAGAGAGAGATGTTGGAAGGTTTGCTAATTAGAGCTCCAGCTCACTAACAGGAATGGAGCAGAGCAGTCAGGCTGAGACTCTGAGAGGTTACTTGTATTAGAAGATTATGCCAACCGCCAATCATTTCTAGACGTTCAAGGAAGACAAGCCCAACTGAAAGTGTTCATGGGCCCTGGGAAGATAAAAGAAACCATGGTGTTGGTTCATCTCTGTTTTGATGATGATGAGAGTCTCCGATGAAATGGATAAGGAAAGACAAGGCATTTCTTTTCTTTTTTTTTTTTTTTTTTGGTTCTTTTTTTCGGAGGGGGGATCGAACCCAGGGCCTTGCGCTTCCTAGGCAAGCGCTCTTCCACTGAGCTAAATCCCCAACCCCAAGACAAGGCATTTCAATTCTAGCTGGAGATCGTAATATGCCATAGACACTGCTAAGCCACTGCTCCCTAATAAACACCCCCAAGGTGACAGAGGCCTGGGACCAGAGTTGACAGAGGATACGGGGGCATGTGGACCGCTGAGCTGTGAGTACTTGCTCTGAATTGTTTAACTAAGCACACCAACTTTCCAAGGCATTCCAAGGAGGAGCACTTATTATAGGTTCAATCCTTTGTTTAAGAACCTGGTCGGATAAATGGATCATTTAAATGACACATGTGGAGGTTACTAGAAGGCTCTCAAATATAAGATACAAAACCCTGTATAAAACAACTTGGCAATTTCAAAGATTTTTGAATGATCTCAACACAAACAATACACACCTGATCATTATACATTGTATTCAGGTATTGAAATGACATACTATTCCGAACAAAAACACATGAAACTGTGTGTGTGTGTGTGTGTGTGTGTGTGTGCACACGCTCACGCACGCATGTGTTTGTGATTGAATACACATACTTGTGTTATTCTATACACTTGAGCAGTTGGATCTTGAGGATAAAGTTATTTTTGCACGTATAGTCCTATTATTATTCTTCATTTGCAACCTAGGTCATGAAACAGATCATAAATGTCCTTTGTGATCCCATCCTAGCCTTCTCCTTGTCTTTCCTACAAGGATACCCCTGTACCTAGTTTAATTGTCATTCCCCTTTTATACACTGCAAGGGAAGATTTATTTGCTATCCCTTCTAACTTCATATGTACATAAGGACTGAGAAATGACATGAAGTCTGTTGTATAGGATTGAAATGTCCTGAGACTATCATCCCGTAATTTTGACCCCTTCTGAAATTTCTATTTAGTCAAATCATCACTCCTTTAAAACTCAGTTCATTCAAAATGGCCTTCCTTCATTTTTTTCTTCTTTAACTGACTTCTCCTCGATTCTCTATCATAATATGTATGTTATCCCACCAATGTCCTATCTTGGGAAGTCTGTGATACTGAGACCACAGTTATTGAGTATTATGTGCAAATAACTAGGATCTTAGTTTATTTAGGTTGCTACAGTAGAGAATGGTACACTTTAAATGGCTAGCATAACATTTGGAAGGCAGAAAGTACAGGACGATGGTGCCAGCAGAACCACTGTTTGCTGATGGACCATTGTCCTGTCTGCAGAAAGCCACCTTGTTCTATACTCACATGACAGAACAAGAAAAAAAAATGCACATGTGAGGAAGATGGAGGGGGAGGGGCAATTTCTTTGGACCCTTCTTGTATTGGCTCTAATTCTGTAAGAATTCCATCCTCATAATAAAGGAAGAGGGAAGAGAACAGCATGGAGAGGGGATAAACTAGAGGTGAGAAGATGTGCAGTTCTTTTGATATCTCCCTAATTTTGTACTAGAGGCCTTCACTCATGTGAACTTGATATCTTTTAAAGACCCCATCTCCTAATATCATCATTGGGGTTTAAGATTGTAACAGATGAGTTTTGGGGGACAGTAGTGGTAACTTTGTGAAGTACAGAGATGCACAGACAAATAAATGCATTTGATCTTTTTAATGAGTACATTGGGCAGTGGTATACACCTACATAGTATTAACAGATCCATTACCTTCTGTGGTGAAGACATGGATTGAGAGAGCTCTGTAGTATACAGGCCTGATCAGAAACCCTTAAGGCTCTCATTAATGTTCTCAGGCTCTTGAAGGTTAATTCTGAGTCGCAACCCATGAACCTGTCTAAACCTTTACCCCTTTGCTTAACTTGAGGATAAATTGTTCTACCTATGTGCTCACTCACCCAGGTAACCGGCCAACTAGAGAGGAAAAGGCATGTCTCCCTCAGACCACTCTGGAAGTCATCAAGGTCACTGGCACATTGTAACTCAACTTCTCCTTCACACGATTCTTGTTTTTTTTTCCCACTCCAATTCAGGTAGTACTCTCCAATAAAACTGTTCTAAGCAGAACTCTGGGTGGCTTTCCCTTTAAAATCAAAGTTAAGGCAGTGGACAAGACCTCTCCTATTGCTTTTTATGATAAAACTGGTTCAGACAGATAAACTGTTAATAGATTGAGAGCAGTTTAAAATTATCTGGCAGATTTCAGGGTGTGCTTCCACTTCAATGGCCCCATCTCCCTTTCCCTAGAGTGCCTTTTCAGAACTCAGGGGGATTTTTGGAAAACCTAAATGAGAAATGAAAAGGAGGCCATGAGTTTGAGATGGAGGGTAGGGGTGAGTCAGTTGGAGGGAGGCACATAGGAAAGTTTGGAGGGGAAAGGGAAGGAAGTAAATATATAATTACATTTTCACTGAAATAGAAAATTAAAAAAATCATCTTTCAAGTATGGGATGTCCTCAAATTTGCAATTGTTTAATATGGCTCAGTTGATTGTTGGACCTTGACCTTCTGTCACTTGCATGGTTTGGTCTATGCAGTGAAGCTGTCAGATACTGACTGGCTGAGTCTGGCTTCTGGACTCCAGTTCTTTAGTTATGCTCAAAGATGCTCTTTGAGTCATCCAGGGGCACTGAAGCTGAAGAAACAGCCCATTAGAACCTGAAGTCAATTCTTTTATCTTTCTGAGATTGAATTGAACATGTAAACTTATATTTGGAAAGAAACATGTACTTAGGAGGACATATTCAGGATATGTGATGAAAGTCTCTTTGTTCAAGTCTGCTTCTATGTCTTCCTTAAACACTTTTCTCATAGGTCTTGAATATATTTTGCTGTTTATATAAACATTTCAACATTTATTGAGTTGTCTTTCCCATTGTGGAGTTTTAGGCCTGTTGGCTAACAGCAAATGTGGGAAGCTGCTGCTGGGCACAGGTGGCTGAGGAGGAGTGTTCTTCAGATTTTGACTTGTTGTTGAAATCAACATTCACAAGGAGAACCTACACTTTCTTGCTGTTCACCACATGTTTCTTGATGGGCATGCCTGAGCCAAAGGCTTTCCTGACTTTAAACATGCTATTTAGTGTTTTTGGCCCAGTTCTCTTTATAATTTGTGAGAAGCATAAAGTTTATGTATTCACTAGGACTAAGTTAACATGCAAGACATTATCAGATCATATATCTATTAATCAAAACCTTTACTTTGGTGACTTACATTTTCACAACTTACAAACTGAAATTTTCATAGTGCATTGAGATTAAAGTTAAGTTTGAAAATCTATGCATACAGGGATTTATCTATGTAATAATGTCTTAGTATTTACCATAACCTTAAAACTGCATTTAGAACCCCATCTTGGCTTCATTTTCCAGCTTACAACTCTCCCTGCATTTGCAGAAGCCTGTTGGCACCAGGGCCAACTTGGTAAGACCCTACCTCAAGCCCTGAATGGATAACTGCTCTTAAAGCACATTCAATGGCAGTACACTGTACCTCATCTTCTGTGATCCATTTCCAGCCTACAATTCTACCTTCTTTCCTGGAGGTCACTCTGGCACCAGGGAACCTAGGCCCTATAGGTACTGGGGCCTGCAGAAACAATGTTAATATCTATAAGCTTAGAGGCCATGCAGGTCAAAGAAACCCAGAGGAGACAGCCTGAAGACTCACTAGGCACCAAAACACCTGGCTACTCAGGCAAGATAATGCGGAAGAAACAAAAAAAAAAAAAACAAGGCTAAAATATCTAAAAATTATCCTTATAAAAAGGATAAACTCAGAAATTAGCCCTTAAACCTATAAAACCCCCAAACCCAGATGGCTCTAGAGCAGCATGAGAACACAACCAAGAAGAGTCAGGGCAATATGGTTCCACCAAAGCCCGCTCTCCCACTTCAGCAAGATATTCTAATGTAGCTGAAGCACAGGAAAATGACCTTAAAACAAATCTTATGAGGATGATAGAGGCCTTTCAAGAGATAATGAATGCATTTCTTCAAGAAGTACAGGTAAATGCAGTCAACAGTGAAGGAAATGAACAATAATTGTACAATACCTGAAAATAGAAATAGAAGCAATAAAGAACATACAAACCGAAGAAATCCTAGAGATGGAAAACCTAGGTAAGGGAACAGAAACTACAGAAACAAGCATCACCAACAGAGTCCAGGAGATGGAAGAAAGAATTTCAGGTGTAAAGGAAGAAACTGATACATCAGTCAAAGAAAGTATTAAATTTAAAACGTTTCTGACATAAAATTTCCAGGAAATATGGTACACTACGAAAAGACCAAACCTGAGAATAATGGGAATAGAAGAAGGAGACGATTCTTAGCTCAAAAGTCCAGAAAGTATATTAAAAAAAACCATGGAAGAAAATTGGGCTAACCTAAAGAAAGAGATGCCTCAGCTTCTGTCTGTGAATCCAGGCTGACAGATACAAACATAGTCTGAGGTAGCTGACTAAGGAAAGCAGGACTGTCATGTGTCTCTGCCAATTCTCTGAAAACAGCTCAGCACATCCCGCCCCCCAAATTGGCAGGGGGTACTACTGTATTAGTTCTGTCCATCTCACAGAGGGTTCCTGCATATCCAGGGCAGCAGTAACATATATAGCTGTCAAAAGTATCTTTACAAGCTGCATCATTGTGACAAAGCTTTGATCAACAAAGAGACATCATCAAGGTCTCACAGTGTGTCCCTGTGAATCCACTACCTGTGCAGTCACAGTAGTTGTTTCCTCCATGGATAGGGTCACTCAATAGCTGAGTGAAACAGATGCAGAGACCCAAAGCCAAACTGTAGACTGAGCTTGGGAAGTCTTGTGGAAGAGTTAGGGGAAGGATTAAAGAAACTGGAGGGGTTAAAGACTCCACAAGAGGACCAACAGAGAAAAAAAATCCCTGGCTATTTGCAGGTTCCGAGAGACTAAACCACCAACCAAGAGCCTACAAGGCCTGCAGATAAACAGTTTCAACCTCACGCAGATCCCCCAACAACTGTAGTTGGGGCTTACCCTGACTGAGTGCCCATGGATCCTGCTCCCCTAACTGATCTGTGTTTTCTGGCCTCAGTGGGAGAGGATATACCTAGTCCTGCAGTGACTTGAGGTGCCAGGGTGGGCTGGTTCCCTGAGAGGGACCTCCTACTTCTCAGAAGTAAAAGGGAGTTGGTGGGGGAGGGGCCATGTGAAAAGGGACTGTGAGGAGAGGGGCTGTGATTTGGATATAAAGTGAATAAATAAATAAATGGAATGAAAACAGAAAGATATTTATAAATGTACAAGAAGCTTAGAGAACACCAAGTAGGCTAGACCAAGAGAAAATCCTCCCTTCACAAACTAATCCAAACAGTAAATGTATAGAACAAAGAAAGAATATTAAAATCTGCAATGAAAAAATGGTAACATAGAAAAGGAGACCTATTAGAAAGAACTACACCTGAGTTTTTAACAAATACTCTAAACCCAAAAGGGCCTGAACTGTTTAATTACACTCTATTAGAGACCACAGATGCCAGCCTAGGCTACTATACTCACAAAACTTTCAATCACTATGGATGGAGAAAACAAGATATTATATAAAAAATGCAATTAAACTATCTATTCACAAATCTAGTTCCACAGAAGACACTAGAATGAAAACTCCAACCCAAGGAGGTTAACTACGCACAAGAAAACACTGCTAATAAATAATTTCACACTAGCAAAACAAAAAGAAGGGAAACACCACACACACACACACACACACACACACACACACACCACCACCACCACCACCACCACCACCACCACCACCACCACCACCAACAACAACAACAACAACATCAATACAATGGGAATTAATAATCAGTTGTCATTAATCTCTTTCAACATCAATGGGCTTGATTCCCCAACATAAAGACATAGGCTAACAGAATGGATGCAAAGACAGGATCATTCTGCTGCATAAATGAAACACATCTCAACATCAAACATAGACATTACCTCACATTAAAGGGCTGAAAAAAGATTTTCTGAGTAACTGGTCCCAAGAAGAAAGCAGGAGTAACTATTCTAATACCTGTGTACTTTCAACCAAAATTAATGAGAAGAGATGGGAAAGAACACTTCCTACTCACCAAAGGAAAATTTTATTAAGATAATGTCTCAGTTCTAAATATCTATGACACAAATGCAAGGGCACCCGCATTTACAAAGAAAACATTATTAAAGTTTAAATAACATATTGAACCCCACACATTGATAGTGGGAGATTTCAACACCTCACTCTTACCAATAGACAGGTCATCCAGACAGAAATTATACAGAGAAATAATGGAAATAACAGACATAATGTCACAAATAGATATTTAACAAATATCTATACAACATTTCACTCAAACATAAAAGAATATAACGTCTCCTTAGCACTTCATGGAACTTTTTGCAAAATTGACTATATATTCAGTCACAAAGCAAGACTCAACAGATACAAGAAAATTGAAATAGCCCTGTATCTTGTTAAAATAGGATGGATTACAGCTGGACTTCATTATGGACAGAAACAACCGTAAGCCCACAATCTCATGGAAAATGAACATCTTTTTACTCAATTACTACTCTGTCTGAGTAGGAATAAAGAAAATAAAGACTTTCTAGAATTTAATGAAAATGAATACACAACATATCAAAACTTATGGGACACAATGAAAGCAGTGCTAAGAGGAACTATAGCACCAAGTGTCTTCATAAAGAAATTAGTGAGATTTCATGCTAGCAACTTAACAGCACACCTGAAAGCTCTAGAACAAAAGGAAGTAAGCACACCCACAGGAGTAGATGGCAGAAAATTATCACTCAGTGATGCCATCAATAAAATATAAACAGGGAACAATATAAAGAATCAATGAAACAAAGAGTTGGTTTTTTGAGAAAATCAACAAGATAGGCAAACCCTTAATCAAAATAATTAAAGAGTAGAGAGACTAGGCAAATTAGCAAAATCAGAAATAAAAAGGGGGACATAACAACAAACACTGAAGAAATACAAAGAATCATTAGGTCTTCAAAAACCTGTACCCCACAAAATTGGAAAACCTAATGAAATAGATGATTTATTTTTTGGATAAAGACTACTTACCAAAGATAGATGAAGATTGAGTGAAGATTGAGTGAAGATTGAGTGAACAAATATACCTATAACCCCTAAGGAAACAGAAGCAGCCATTAAAAGCCTCCAAACCAGAAACCAACCAACCAACCAAACAAACAAAAATTAAAAAAAAAATCCAAACAAACAAACAAAAACCTAAACAAAAAATGTCCAGGGCCAGATGGTCTTAGCACAAGTTAGCACAAATGCTTTTCAAATTATTAGGAACAGATGGAACACTGCCAACTTCATATATGAGCCACAGTCACTCTAAAACTTAATCCATACAAAGACTCAACAAAGAAAGAGAATTTCAGACCAATTTTCTTTATGAACATTGATGCAAAAATGCTTAATAAAATACTCACAAAAGAATCCAAGAACACATCAGAAACATCATTCATCATAATCAAGTACTTTATCCCAGAGATAGATGCAGGAATAATTCAAGACATGAAAATCAATCAATGTAACCTACCATATTAACAACCTGAAAGAAAAAAAAAACAACCAACCAACCACCACCACCACCAACAACAACAACCACAACAACAACAAAAGCAGAATCATCTCTATATGCTGAAAAAGCCTTTGGCAAAATCCAGCACCTCTTTATAATACAAGTCTTGGAAAGATTGGGGATACAAGGCACAATAATTGTAATTATCAGCAAGCTGATAGCCAACATCAAATTAAATAAAGAGAAACTTAAAGTGATTCTACTAAAATAAGCAATAAGACAAGGTTGTCCACTCTTTCCATATCTACTCACTATAGTACTTGAAATTTTGCCCTAGAACAATAAGACAACTAAAGGAAACCAAGGGGATACAAACTGGAAAGAAAAAAGTCAAAGAATCACTATTTGCAGATAATATAAATATACATAAGTGACCCCAAAAATTGTATCGGGGAACTCCTTCAGTGGATAAACATCTTCAGCAAAGTTGCTAGATACAAAATTATCTAAAAAGAAAAGACATAAAACAGAAACAGAACCCCTCCTATATACAAACAATTAATGGACTGAGAAAGAAATTAGGAAAACAATATCCTTCCAATCCCCGTGGATAATATAAAGTATCTTTGTGTAACCCTAAGGAAGCAAGTGAAAGACCTATATGACAATAACTTCAATGGAAATATCTTCCATGCTTGTGGGTCAGTAGGATAACAGTAAAAGGAGCTATCTTACTAAAAACAATCTACAGATTCAATGCAATTCTATCAAAATTGCAACACAATTCTTTATAGACCTTGAAAGAAAAATACTCAACTTCAAATGGAAAAACAAAAAACCCAGCATAGTTAAAATTATCTTGTGCAATAAAAGAACTTCTGGAGATATGTCCATCCTTAATTTCAAGCTAGACTGTGGGACAAAAATCCAAAACCCCTTCATGATAAAAGTCTTGTAGAGATTAGGGTCAAGATGGACATACGTAAATGAAATGAAGGCAATTTACAGTAAATCCTACAGCCAGCATCAAATCAAACGAAGACAAACAAAACAATTTCACTTAAACAAGGTACAATACAAGGTTCTCTACTCTCTCCATCTGTATTCTCAATAACACTTGAAATTCTAATTAGAGCAGTAAGACAACTGAAAGAAATCAAAGGGATACAGATCGGAAAGGAAGAAGTCTAAGTATCATTATTTTCAGATGATATGATAGTATATATAAGTCACTCTAAAAATTCTACAAGCGAATGCCAGTTGATAAATACCTTCAGTGAAATGGCTAGTTACAAAATTAACTAAAAAAGTCAGTAGTCCTCCTGTATATAAATGACAAATGGGCTAGGAAAGAAATTAGGGAAACAACATTCACTACAATATTAAAAATAATATAACATATCTTGGTGTAACTGTAAGCAAGCAAGTGAAAGATCTATATAACAAGAACTTCAAATATTTAAAGAGAGAAATTGAAGAAGATATCAGAAGATGGAAAGATCTTCTATGCTCATGGATCAATAGGATTAATAGTAAAAATGGCCGTCCTACCATAAGGAATCTACTGATTCAATGCCAGTCTTATAAAAATTCCAACATGATTCTTTAGAGACCCTCAAAGGACAATACTCCATTTCATGGTTTTACAAAAAGGATAGCTACAATAATCTAAACAATCAAGAACTTCTGGAGGTATTACTATCTCTGATTTCAAGCTGTTCTACAGAGCTATAGTGGCAAAAACCCACACCAACACTCCAGTAGCCAGTTTATCTTCTGTGTATTTTTAATGCTCTCTATTTTTTCCTACACAAATTAAGTTAGAGTGAGATCATTGAAGTCATAGATATAAAAGTAGCTGAGAAAAATCAACTTCCTGAGACAGACATCTCTAAACAAAGAGCTAGTTTAGGCAAACGTGCCTTTGGGTAGTGTATTTCAAGATACATATGAAGAGTTTTGGCGTAGAGTAAACAGATTTTGGAAGAAATCTATTTTCATGGTTACAAAACATTGAATAAACCTAAAGTTCATTTAAATTAGTGACACATAATGTTCAATTACTCCTAAAATTTATATTATTATTTTATTTCCAACAAAGGTTATTCCTAATTCATTGCTTTATATTTCAAAAAAATAGCCATGCATTTCAATCGATTTCTTTACTTAAAATTTTCATTAGCTGCTATTGGAAAATATAACATATGAGTTTAATCAAGTCTGAATAAATAATTTTGAGTGGAATAATTTATATTTTGATCTGGTTTGCGAACAGAGGAGTTATACAGATGAAAGTAATATATTTGGGTATAACTCTTGGGGAAATTTAGTACTCAAAGATAAGTTTCATTAGAAGTAAGGACACACTTAATCATCGACGTATTCTGACTCTATCAAACTCCCAAAGAGAATTTGGTTGCAAGCAGCAGACTTGTTGCCAATACCCAAGAAGTGATTGGATTAAATGGGGCATGGAAATAACTAACTAGTCCTACTAAAATGATCATTGCCATGCTTTTTGTTAACGATTTAATTCTGTGAGCTGATGTTCTGATGTGTACCAGCTGTGTGGTTATGAGCAGAAGGGAGCATGACGGTGTTCAAGTATTACTAATGGAGAGTGCTGGAAGGGGTGCTGCGAGGCACTGCTGCCCCTTTGTATCTATGTAGGATGGGTTCCAATTTTCTCTAGTGCCTTGTAAAAACGAACTCTAAAGTGTTTCCATACACTTTGTATAAATTTTCCTTTAGGCTTTCAATCATCTTTATAGTATTCACACCTAAATGGTAGGTATTCATTGTGAATACAATGAAACCATTTGTCAAATTGTAATATCGAGGGAATTATGTCAAGAAAAGGTCTGTACCTGTTCAATATAGATAAATATTCTTTCTCTGTTGGCTGGAGGGTACAGAATCTGCTGATTAAGAGGGCTCACTTGTCTGTACTTCTGAAGGCCAAGTTGTGCAAACTGTCAGGTTGGCCGTGCACATTCATTTTCCAATCAGCAAAGTTTCTTTTGCAGAAAGCATAAGTAACACAGAAATATAGCAATTCCTATATTAAGGTAAAAAGACTTATTTCATTCTTGATACTTCAACCTGGGTAGTTTTCATAATGAACAAAACCATTTGTTCCCATACATAAAGGAGAAAGAGAAACAACATCCCATGTATTGTCCTTATTTTTCTTTCAGCAGCTTTTTCATTTTAAACTATGTTTGAGAAATGCAAATAAGCTGATTTTTGGACTTATGAGCATTACCTAAGCATTTACTTGGTAGTGGAAATTGGTTTTGAAATCTATTGGCCTTTGAAGAGCACCATCATTCTGACTGTTTGGTGGTTGCCATTCACTTTCCTTTGGCTGCTGCCTTTGCTGCCTTTATTGTTTCTGCTGACCGTTTTATATGATTTTTCTGCTATAGGCATTGTTGTGGATCTTCTCTGATGTACAGAGATTGCTCTGTTAGTATTTGCACATCCTTTCTTAAGGTTATTATCTTTGTATGTTCATGTTGCTGTAACAAAATACCTTGAACTGGTTGGGTTATACAATAGGCACGGATGTCTCTGGATTTTGAAAGCTGGTTCATCCAAGGTCCAGGTGCTTTCCAATTCAGTTCTTGCTGAGATGGATATCTTGCTGGTTTTAAATACATTATGGAGAAGAATCTTAGATCTTTCATTCTGTTTTTATAAGAGCTGTAATCCTTTCATGAAGAGTCCAACTTCATTTTTTCATTTATACCTTTTCACAGTTAATGCTGGAGTTAGGGGTTTAATATTTGAATTTAGGAGTGGGGTAAACATTTAGTTTATAGCAGTCACAAATTAGGAGGCTGATACATTTTTAGATAATTTTGATCAATGTGTAGAAATTAAGCCATTGACATCTTAATTTAGGTCTCAGCAAAAATACTCATCCTCCCACTGGGTAACTTAATTTCTCCAGGCAAATCTGAACTAATCGTCTTTCTGTTCTTAAGAGAAATCCCATCCATCTGTCATTATTAATGATGTTTTGGTGATGTCCGCCAATGTGTAAATTGAATCACCTGAATGCTATCTGGCTTGCTTGGAATGTGGGTCTGCTCCAGATTTCTGTTGTCATAAACAGAAGTGAAATTGTATGCTATAAATATCTTTTGCTTTGGGTTCAGACACTTCTTTTAACTATGAAGACAGAGAGACTGAAAACTATTTAATTTGTAGCTTGAGTGACCAACAGTAGACATTATGAGATGTAACAACCGTGACACATCACGAACACTCTGTTCAATTTAGGCAGAGCTGAGAACACTAGGACAGTGGTGCTGAAGTTTGAGAATTTGAAGAAGTGTGTTGAGTGCCCTGGGCATCCCAGAGGTATAGAGGGTTGATTTCTTAGGTTACTGTGCCCCATGTTCCTCTTCCAGATTTCTTTAAACTTTAATTTCTTGCTGATCCAATATGCAATCAGAACTGCTGAGAAGACTGGAAATATGCCAGAGACTGCTTCCTGACTGCACATCCAGATGCCCAGCTTCTTAGCAATTATATTAGTCAGTACCGTTAGGTGGCCTAATATAAATACCTGTATCCCTAGGAAAACACAGTGTCACTGAGTCTACTGCATCCTGAGAAACTTATTTACATGAAACAATATTTCATGTACTAGTATTTGACTGAAATCATTTACTCAGTGTTATATTTTTTGAGATTTATTTGTCTAGCTATATTTATGTTCATTGTTTTATTTGATTTTAATACCTTATGTTTATTTAATTAAAAGTTTAATTTATTTGTATGTTCATGTGCTCATGTGTGTTCATCTGAGTGTAGTGGTCATAGTATTTCTTACTATGTAAGTTTTAGTGATTACATTCACATCATTAGGCTTAGTGAAGTACCTTTACCAATACGCCCTCCTATCAGCTTCCTTATAATGTGTGTGTGTGTGTGTGTGTGTGTGTGTGTGTGTGTGTGTATGTGTGTGCCCACACTTTGCCTTCCTCTTTTCTTATCTTTGGGTTTTGAAAATAGTGGGCTACAGATTCATTAACGTCATTTCATGATTCACCCATGGAAGTTTCTGAAGGTGTTTGGCCAAGAGTAACTATGGGTCAAGGGGAGGCAAACTCTTATGCGTACTTGTAATTTATGTGAGTTCTTTTTGCTAAACTTTCAATGCCTGAGTTTTTAAGTCTTAGACAAGCACGCAAACACAAAATTGATCATGGTTTTCTCTTGTATTCTTTCTGATTATTAATAAGTTTTAGCATCCCTTTCTTTTGTTCAGGATCCAAAGAATGAGACAGATATAGTTACCTTTTTCACAACTATGGTGATAGTATTTCTTTAAGGAATTTGTTAGACTATTCTTTATGTACTTCAGGGTCATTTTATTATATAGATTAACATATAAACCATTGATTTAGAGCTTCTTTCATTATCTTTTGCTACTCCCGAATTTAGTTTTAATTTTTCTATAACATTTTTCTTTTCTTTTTGAGATTATAATATACTTACATTATTTCTCTTTTCCCTTTTCTCCTTCCAAACCCTCCCATATGCCTACCCTTATTCTCTTTCAAGTCCATGGCCTTTTCTTTCATTAATTATAATATTATTTGTATTCATGTTTTTAGGGCTGACTGCTTGGTATTGAATAACCAATTGGTGTGTTCTTTGTGTATGGTTGAGGCCTAGTGGACTTTTCCATGTTCACTTTGGCATGTCTATTGCTGTCATGTTAGGGCAGTTATGTTGGTGATACTTTTTAAGTGTAGCTTCTGACTTAGGCAATCTCAAAGCAAACTCTCCGGCCCTATGACTCTTACAATCTTTCTACCTCGTCTTCCATAATATTCCCTGAGCCTTAGGGGTGGGGGTGTTTTGTGGATATATCCATTGGGATGGGGCTTTACAACCCTGCATTTGGATTGGTTGTGATTTGCTCTATCAGTCACTTTCTGCTTCAGGGAAGGTTCCTTGATGAGGGCAAGGACTATACTTAACTCTTTAGTATAAGGACAAATATTTAGATTGTAGTTAGGGATTATTCTAATTTAGTAAAATATTGGTTGTAGGTTCTCATCTAAGATCCATGATGGCTCTAGCCCTTGGTAGTTGGCTAGGTTTCCAGTACTAACCATTTGGTCCCTTTTATTGAGCTGGTCTCTAATTAAATATAATCAGTGGGTTACCGCCAATGTGTGTGCACCTCTATTATAGCCTTAGTGTTGTTGTATTATCCTGATCATAGATATGTTCAATAGGCATCATAGCTGGGTAGAAATTTTGGTTTCCCCCTTTTTTTGGGAGCTTGCATGGGCCATAAAATCTAGTCCTCAGGGAAGAGGTCATCAGACCAATTCTATTTCAGAGGTCTCTGGGCCCTGTTTCAGAAGATAGTGGCGTCTTCAGCAGTAGGGACATATGTTCATCTCTGGAGAGAAACTAAGGTCAGCAACTATAGGCTGTGTGTTTTGGGAATCTCTTGTTCAATCCAGACAACTCAAGGGAGGGCTTCTTATATTTTGTATTTTTTAAAAATGGTATTTCATTCTTGGAGCATGGTATTGTCAGTCAAGATTATTTCAAAATCCTATATATGCATATTTATACACAGAAATATGTGTATTAAAAGATTTTTCAAGGTATATAATTAATAGTATGATTCCTTATGGCTTTTCAGACATTTTTATTGTTGTTTTATCTTCCTACCACTTCTTTTGTATTTACTTCCCTGTCACCTCCTTACAGAGCACCCCCTTTCTGTATTTCCTATCAGACCACTTCTACCTGACCCTTGCACTTTGCCCCACTCTCTCCTTTTGTATTTATTTCCATCCCCCACCACTTCCAATTTTCCAGATCAGATCTTTTACATCCTGCTATCTTCTCTATTGCCTCTAAACCCCCTATCCTGACAATGGTCCTGTTTTGTTTTCATGGCTTCTTAAGTTATTACAAGCTACATTATTCAAAGACTTAGAGCTTCAGGTGGGAGAGCTATCTGTGAAGTAGAAGACAGTCTTTTAGGTTAATGATAGGGAGAGGTATCGCTGGATCATATGGTATATCAGTTTTAGTTTTTTGAGAACTCTCCACACTGATTTTCATAATGGCTGCATGATTTTGTCATTGCACTCACATCAAATGTCCCCCAAACTCTCTCCAGCATTTGTTGTTGTTTCTTTTGTTGTTCTTTGTCATTCTGCCTGGGGTACGATGAAATCTTGAAGTACTTAGGATTTGCATTTTCCTGAATTGCAAAGAATCCTGAGTATCTTTTGAGATATTTCTTTGTCATTTTGTTTTCTTTTTTCCCAAGTATTAAAATTATTGAAAATTTAATGTACAGATCTATCAAAATGTAGAAATACATATATACACAGTTTAAAGATCTTTATAGTTTCCATGTACTTGTGTATTATTGTCTTTAGTGTTTATAATATAATATTTTTTCTTTTTTATTGGATATTTTATGTATTTACATTTCACGTTATTCCCTTTCCCCCTCTTGCATCCTCCTCCCCTTTTTCTGTGAATATGTTCCCACTCCCATCCACCTACTCCCACCTCAACACCCTGGCATTCCCCTACACTGGTGAATCAAGTCTTCACAGGATCAAGGGCCTCTCCTCCTACTGATGTCAGACAATGCCATCCTCAGCTACATATGTGGCTGGAGCTATGGGTTGCTCCATGTGTATTCGTTGGTTGGTGGTTTAATCCCTGGAAGCTCTGGGGGTTTTGGTTGGTTGATATTGCTGTTCTTCCTATGGGGTTGCAAACCCCTTCAGTCCTTTCTCTAACTCTTCCACTGGGGTCCTCATGCTCAATCTGATGGTTACCTGTGAGCATCCATATCCCTGTTCAGGTCCCAGACATTTCTTGAATGGGAGTTTATCCACAGTCTCCTTGTCTGTATATTTGTAATGGTATATAGAAAATCTACGGCTTTGTACACACTGATTCTGTGTTTTGTCATATTACTGAATTTATTATTTCTAGATATTTTTTCTGTTTTGAGATCTCTACTGTATGGTACTGTGTCACCTGGCTTGAGATTGCATAGGTCTTGTGCATGCTGTTACAACCACTTTAAGTTTAGATGTACAGCCATCCCCCCAAAAAAACCCCTCCAAAACAAAACAAACAAACAAAAAACAGGCCTCTGCCTATTACAAGTCTTGCTTTCTTTTTCCTAATGAGAATTTCCATGCTTAATGTGGGCAACACCATTCTAGGGGCTGGGAGCTCAGAGTAAAAAGGAGGAAGGAAGCAGCATAACAACATTCTTTCTTCTCTGTTTCCTGATTGTAAATGTAATATTAGCGGTGTCTTCATCCTTCCACTGTTACATCTTCTTCATCACGGTATATTGAATTCCCAGACGTTAAGTCAAAAGAAACTCTTCATTCCTTAAGTTGAATATATTGGATATTTTTGTCACAACAACACAAAAAGTAATTCAAGTTCCAAGGTTTGCACTATAATATCTTATAGTGGGATTATTTCATTATTATTAATATTTTAATCTCTCTGTCTCTTTCTCTGTTTTCGTGGCCTGTGTGGGCATACATATGCATGCATGTGTGTGTGTGTGTGTGTGTGTGTGTGTGTGTGTGTGTGTGTGTATGAATGTAGGCATATGCATATGATGGCACATATGAGGTCAGAGCAAAACCTCATGCATGTGTAAGTACTTTTCTTACTTGCTCAAGACTGTGTCTTGTTTTTTTTTTTTTCACCAAATGTGCTGATCTGGGTGGCCCAGGCACTTCTGAAGGGTTTTCTTGACTTAACCACCCACCTCCTCTGAGGAACAAAGGATGTACATGCAACCATATCTGGTTTTCCATGGTTCGTACAGATTTGAACAGGTTTTCGTGTTTGTACAAGTGCTTTACCAACAAAGCCATCACCATAATAGTTATTTGAGTTCTGAAATATGAATTAAGCCCCTTGAGATTTCAGTATAATAACGAATAATTTCTATAACTACTTTTATCATACTTACTCTAAGCTGCAGATTGAAAACAGAAGATTGGCTCTGGATGAACAAGAAAAATAATTGACCAGGTAACTCGTGTGATTTGTACCTGAAACTGGCCTTGTATTATTTCACATGTATTAAACCCAACAAACATATGGAGTATAGTTGGATTAAATGTTTAATTCCTAAATAAATAATTTGACTTAATAAGTTATTTTCATTTAATGAAGTAAAACTTTTGATTCTTCTTTCAATTTATCCAGGGGGAAAACCACTCTAAACTGCAATTTTGTACTATTTTTGTCTTGGTGATTCATAGTTTTGAAAATCATTTATAAACAATCTCTGAGGATTTTTATTATTGTTCATAAAATTATCTTAGAAAATTGTTAATGAGCATGGGAGGATTCAGGATGATTTAAATATCGTATTAAAATACTCAAGGGGAACTGGTCCAAGTCAGGTCTTCCAATACCTGATTTTGAAGATAATTACAGACCAAATGTTTCATAAAATTTTGAGTTGATTTTCCTGCCCTGGGAATACAGTGTTTTCTGCAAATGACATTTACATAAATATGTCTTAGAAATAACTTCTTTGTAAGTCTGACTGTGCCTTCTATCTATAAATTGGGAGCAAGCAGAAAACATATACAAAACTTTAGATGTGCTGTGTAGGAATAAAGAGCTGAATTACTTAGGCAGTGCCACGTCCCATCACCCAGGATATTTAGGACCTATTTTGAATATTTTATTCTACCTATTAGCTCTTCCTTTGAAATGTTTTCTTTGTCTTTGAGCAAGGGCAAACTCTCACTGGGCTTTATGAATCATTCAAATGACATGATGATACCGCCATCAACACTCTTTTATCTTTCCATCAGAGTAGGGGACATCTTCAAAATCACCTTCTCACTCTCACAATATAGAAAACAGAAACTCAGATTTGTACTGGCAGGGGGCATAGCCTGCTCCTCCAAGGCTACAAACTTACTGACTGACAGTAAGCAACAAAGAGCTTAGCAACAACAGTACCAAGCACACAAAGCATGCTCAGTTCCAGGAACAGGTGGGATGCAGCAAGATACTGCTTTTGATGCTGTGTGTGCACTTCAAGCACTGTGGGCATGCAGTTACAAATGCATATTCATTTAATACATTTCCAAAGCAGGAGGGTTTCCTAATTTAAAAAGCTCCATTATCACAACACTGTTACATAACTAACCTAACGTTTCACCTCTTTAACTGTGAATACTAAAAAGATACAGAATCTATTAGCTATGTTTATTTAAAATAGCTCAGAATTATATTTCCATGACATATTTCATGAATCAATTGTGGCCTATGTTGATTCCAGATTCTGTTTCAGACACATCCACGGTTAATTACCTTTGGCCTTGATCTGGTTAGCCTTAATGTCCCTGTCAGCATAAGGGAACTTTCAACTGGTTCTTTCAGACATTAAGTCCTTGAACTGTATTTTTCATAAACAATTTACTTTAGAAAACTTGTAATCATAATGCCTTTTCTATCCCTTAAATGTAACTCTAAAGAAAAGACTTGCAATTTGTTCAACTAAGGATAGTGTTTGTGGTACAGGAAGGTAGATGCTTTGCATAGTAGTGGGGGAGAAAGCGAAGGACCAGCCCAGTTACAAACCTTCAGTCTACAGTGGTGATGTGTCTGCAGGCTATGTGGGTGCAGTAGTGACAGAAAGCTTGTAGAAATAATCAGCTGCTGTCTGGTAAGGTTTGAAGCCTCTCCATGACAGGAAATCCATGCTTGACATCTCCAAGGTGGCCAAGAACCCGAGAACAGATAGGCCATAGATCTAGGGGAAAACCAGATACCATTGTTCTGCTAAAGGACCATACCAATAAAATGACTGAGACACATTCTACTATAATAATATATCAGAACATTGTCCAGAAATGGGGTTATGTAAGGAGAATTCTGTGTGCTTGTGAGAATACTTCAAGAAAACAGGACGAGAGTATTCTGACCTCAGTTTCTTTAAACCATGAGATTCTTCTTCAAATGTGTTCTCATGCCCTCCCAGGTAGAGCAGACAGTAATGTTTTTTGTTTGTTTTTTGTTTTTCAGATTACCCATTTCTACTTACTATTGTTATTCAGAATGTTTGTAGCCTGAACTCAGGGGAACTTTATTCATATGACCATTTCTACATTTTCAAAATACAGACTGTCTGATGCTCTAAAAAACGTTGTCTGTTGCATGAGACTATAGTCTGCTTCATTCATCAGCTCCTACCCAGGACCTACCTACCACCTCTAGAGAGGTGATATTCGTAGATACTGCCATCATCAGAAAATCAGAAAAGCCTCATCATGCAGTACATGGAAACTAATATAGAGACTCATAACTAGAATACACACTCACACACACACACACACACACACACACACACACACACACACACACACACACACACACACAGAGAGAGGTGGGGCTATTGAGTCCTAAAGAGAATGGCTCCATCAAATTCCTCCCCTCAGGGCTCAGGGAACTCTGTAGAAGAGGAGGCAGATTGTGAGAGCCAGTAGGAATGGAAGATGCCAAGGAAATAGTGCCTTCTAGATACAACAAAGCTGATGAGCACACAACCATGACAGCGTGCCCAGTGCCTGCACAGGTTCAATCTAGATGGGGTCACAATGCTAAAATGAGAAGGTGGACACAAGCTCATATCCCTAAACAAGAAGCTATCTGCAATTGACAACTACTCACAAAGGAAGTTTCCTCCAATGGTGTCTCATTGGGTATCCAAATCACAATAACTATGCCCATCAGTCAATGGCAAAAGAACCCCAAAACCAAACCAAACCAAACCAAACCAAACCAAACCAAACCAAACCAAACCACCACCACCACCAACAACAACAACAACAACAAGGACAAAGAAAAAACCCTTGATGGTAACTTTGGAGAGGGTTTTAACTCATAGTGCTTTGTTTGGGTATATTATATTTTTGTCTTTTTTGCTTATGTATTATGTTTTCTAATTTTGTATTTGTGTGTGTTTGTGTGTGCACCAGTATGTATGTTTCTCAGGCTTTTTCTTTCTTTTCCCCTGTTTGTTTTGTTTGCATTTTACTAGTCTGTTTGTTTTCTACAGAGAAAGAGAAAGAATGTGTGCAGTTAGATGGGTAGAGAGGTGGATAGACTCTGAAAGGACATCAGGTAGGGGATACCATGATCAGAATATAATGTATGGAAAATGAATTTTCAATCAAAAGTAAGAAAAAGAGTAAGAAAGAAAATTAATTTTCAATTAAAAGAATGCCTTTCATTGAAGTCATTTAAATATCATGATTTTAATCATTTAAAACCATCTCCAAAATTACCATCAGGGTTTTGGTTTTTTTTTTTTTTTTTTTTTTTTTTACCATTTACTGCAGGGCATAGGGCTTCCTTAGTGTGATTTGTATAACCAATGAGACTCAATTGAAGGAAACTTTTTCTTTGTGAAAAATCATCAATTGCAGATAGCTTCTACAATTTGTAATCGGACTTCTATTTTAGATATTCTGGTACAGGTCATGTACGTTCAATTATTTAGAAATTTCTCTGAAGGTAGGTTTGTGTCTTCCCAATTACTGAATATCAATGTTGCATACAGTAACAACAGTGTTTAAGAGACTTCGTTAATAAGTAACTAGAGTGCATCTGAGCTCTTCTCGATGTCAGGCCAAGTTTCAGGGTAAGGAGTTGTATCAGGGATGAATCCCATTAGTAGTTCAAGGAAACATGAATAAAGTCAGAGCACTGCAGAAAGTGCCTTAGTGAAAAGGTGGTGCCCCAGGCTTGTCTGGCTTAACTAGGAAGGAGAGATCTCATTTGTGTGAAGAAGCAAATCAGAACTCTGGAATTCCTCCAACATAGGTAGTTTAATTGGCTTGCCATCACAGTTAAAGGCTTTGAAATATGAGGAGAAAAAATATCTGTGCACCAGAGATCACAGTTAAAACCCGGGAGGATGAGTTCATTTAGGTGAGGTTCATGCTCACGGCCAGACTGATGCCAATCCTCCTTTCTTCCTTAGTCACAGTGTCTTCTTTTGTTCATTACAGCAATAAAACTAATCAAATACTCATTACACTAATCTTCCTTGTGATGAGATCAGGAGATAGGAAACTTATTGAGAAGTTTTAGACCAGAGACCTGGAAAAGGAGCATTCTTGTCATTGATTGAAGTCAAAATTATTTTCAATTCTGTACTTGTTGGAGGCAGGAAAGGCCATATTGTTTGGGACCCTAATTTCTTGTCCGGTTTCTTAACTTTCTTCTCCTACCACACAGCTGCCTAGAAACTCTGTCAGGATGTGTCCAAAATTCTAATCCAGATGTCCATGTCTTTATGGTGAAAGACACAATATTTATAGGAATGTTATTAATCCATGGACCATGTATTAATAGTGAGTAGCCACTATCTTAACTTTATCTCTCCTTATTTACAGTTGTTGTACACTCAGACAGTCCCACTAATTACAGTAGTTAAGTTCTTTTGATCACTTCCCAAGGCTTAAAAATCAGTCAGAATGGAGATTCTAAACCTTCACCTCAATTTCAGATTATATTCTAAATTATTTTAGGGCATTAACTCTTTTTTTTTTCCTTTTCTTTTTTTCGGAGCTGGGGACCGAACCCAAGGCCTTGCATTTGCTAAGCAAGTGTTCTACCACTGAACTAAATCCCCAACCCCAGGGTATTAACTCTTGATAGGGAAATGTCACGCAGCTTGTAGCCATTGAAGATGGATCTCACCTTCCAATTTTCTGGCAGCACTAGGAAAGAAAACATTAGCTTTGTTTCCACACCATCCTTTGAGGGTCAAATGTCAATTAACGATCAAGTGATTTATGACCTTAAGTCTATTTTTATGGTTTCTAACATTTGTACATGTGTATATGTTGAATCAGCTGTGTGATTCAGAAATAAAACATGATATAAGATTTTGATGTGTTCTTAAATCCAGCTTATAAAGTACATTGTTGAAAAT
Organism: Rattus rattus; assembly: GCF_011064425.1. Taxonomy (NCBI): domain Eukaryota; kingdom Metazoa; phylum Chordata; class Mammalia; order Rodentia; family Muridae; genus Rattus; species Rattus rattus. The sequence continues at coordinate 58,816,805 of NC_046160.1, forward strand.
TTTACATCTATATTAATTATAGAAATTGTTTTATAATTTTTGTTTTATGTATTTTTAATTGATTTTGGTATCACAGTGATACTGGCTTTGTAAAATTATTTTGGTAACAATCTTTTTATTTTGTGGAAGAGATTGCAATTGGTGTTATTAGATCTCTGAATACTTCGTAGATTTCAGCAACAGATCTATTTGGCTTGGGGATTTTCTTCATGAGAAGATGTTAAAAATTAAACAATATATATGGTGATTTGAATAGTCTTGGTTCTTGGGATGTGGCACTATTAGGAGGTGTGGTCTTGTTGAAGTAGGTGTGGCCTTGTTGGTGGAAGTGAATCACTATGGGGTTGAGCTTTAAGGTCCTTTGCTTAAGATCCACCCAGGGTGAAAGAGACCCTCTACCTCACTGCCTGCAGAAGACAGTCTTCTCCTGGTTACCTTTGGATCAGAATATAGAACTTTAGGCTCCTCCAGCCCATGTCTGCCTACATGCACACTATTATGCTTCCCACCATGATGATAATGTACTGAACCTTAGAAACTTTAAACCAGTCTCAATTGAATGTTTGCCTTTATAAGAGTTGCTTTGGTCATAGTGTCTCCTTATAGTAATAAAACCCTAAGACTATATATTTATTAATTATTTAAAAATTTCATACTATGTATTTTTATTATATCACTCATTTCCTCCTGTATTCCCCTCTCTAGTCTCATCTTCTTATTCACCCAACTTTTCATTTTTTCTTTTTTCCCTGCCTCTCTCTGAAAATAGTAGAGTTGCTATTGTTCAAATACACTTGGAAGTGTAGCCTGCCCTGGAATGTGGCCGACCTACCACGGATCACACCATTAAAAAGTATGGTTTCCCCTTTCATCTACCACAAGGAGAAAATTCACTGATGAAGTTTAATAGATGTCCTGATGCCAGCATTGTTCTTAAGAAGACAATTGATGCTCTGCCCTCTTGAGTATATTTGAAGGGCTGGATGTGTCTCAATTCCTGCATCTAAAGCTAACAGGGTAGATTTCCTTACTCTTACACTTCTCACTCACTGCTTCAGTGTGACCACAATCTGAAATTAAACTCCAAATTGTTTCTCTGTTTATGATAAACTGAAAACAGCTTTCTGGAAATTAGTTGTAGGGCATCCCTTGAGGAGAAAACAGGTACACATGGAAGGGTTTACTGTGGAAGAAAGAGGGGTCCCAGAACTAGGTGCACTGGTAACATGCTCATTACTGCTAATGCCTCCCATTGTTTGAAACTACTGAACACTAGAGGACAAGAAAATGAAATTCTTTGCAAGATGAAATGGAACAGAGAATATTGGGGAATGGTTTGACAACCACTGACCATCATGATATTATGAGCACTCCTTCCTAATATTTTATCTCCTTCTATACCCATTTTAATGATTGCCTAATGAAATAATGTGCAAATTTATTAATTTCTGCAATATGTTTTGCTGATAATTAGTTCTTTCACAGTACAAAACTATGGGAAAACAGCCAAGGTTTAGTTGCTTACCTTACTTTTTACTTTTGATAAAATAATTTCTGCACTTGAATAGGATTTCTGTGAAGATGTCAGATAGTTTTGTCATTAGACAAAAAAGTTTAAAAACTGAAAAGGTCTTCATATAAATTGACATTACATAAAAATATTTTTATAAAAGACCTTAAGTAAAGTTAGTTGTGTTAAAATGATGTTGCAAGTGCCCCTCAGTGAATCTTGTAAGCCAATGTTTAGCTTTGATACAACTGAACTGTTGAATAATAATAGAACCCGCCTAGTATCATCTGGACAAAAGAACCTAGGAGCAGTCAGGGGCAGGATCCTTCTGATTTCTGACTATGCCCAGAGCTGACCTGGTTTTACAGGTCTCTGTACCCAAATCCTGTTGGGGGAGATAGCTGGACTCTTAGAAGTACAGACAATCTTGAGAGCTTAGGGAAGACTACTACTTCTGCTCACATTCCTGACCCAAAGAAAGCTGCCTAGAGTCCTCTGGAAACAAGAACCTAGGAGCAGACTGGGAGAAGATCCTTCAGGTCTCTGCCTGCACCCATGGCTGAAAACAACTCACCTGGAGTGTCGACACACCTGAGAGCAGAGGTAAGACCACCTCTTCTGATCTAAGGGACCTGCCTGAAGCCCTCAAAACACTAAGAATCCAGGAGTAGTCTGGGACGGAACTCTTCTGGTTTCTGCCTGAGCCTGGAGCTGAGCCAGTCCCACAGCTCTTTGTACCCAGATCCCACTGGGAGAAAACAGGTCTACACTACAGGAGTGCTGACACACAGTCTTATAGGAGGGATAAGCTACTGTCAGATACAGCAAGACAAGCTAACACCAGAGAAAACCTGAAGGTGAGAGGCAATCACAGGAACCTAAGCAACAGAAACCAAGAACACTAGGCATCATCAGAGCCCAGTATTCCCACAAAGCAAACACTGAATATACAGACACGTCAGAAAAGTAAAATTTGGAATTAAAACCACATTTCATGATGATGATAGAGGACTTTAAGGACATAAATAACTCCCTTTAAGAAATACAGGACTACACAGGTAAACAAGTGGAAGCCCTTAAAGAAGAAACACAAAAATCCCTTAAAGAATTATAGGAATACACAGCCAAACAGGTGAAGGAATTGAATAAAACCATCAAGGATTAAAAATGGAAATAGAAACAATAAAGAAACCACAAAGAGAGACAACCCTGGAGATAGAAAACCTAGGAAAGAGATCAGGAGTCATAGACACAAGCATCACCAGCAGAATTTTAAGATAGAAGAGAGAATCTCAGGGACAGAAGATAACATAGAAAACATTGACACAACTGTCAAAGATAATGTAAAATGCAAAAAGCTCCTAACACAAAACGTCCAAGTAGTACAGGACACAATGAGAAGATCTAACCTAAGGGTAATAGGTATAGAAGAGAACAAAGACTTCCAACTTAAAGAACTAGTAAATATCTTCAACAAAATTATAGAAAAAAATGTTCCTAACCTAAAGAGATGTCCATAAACATACAAGAAGCCTACAGAACTCAAAATAGATTGGACCAGAAAAGAAATTCCTCTAGTCATTAACAGTCAAAACTCCAAACACACAAAACAAAGAAAGAATATTAAGCACAGTAAGGGAAAATGATCAAGTAACATATATGGACAGAGCTATCAGAATTACATCACACTTCTCAATGGAGACTATGAAAACTAGGAGATCCTGGACAGATGTCATACAGACCCTAAGAAAACACAAATGCCAGCTCAGGCTACTATATACAGCAAAACTTTAAATTAACATAGATGAAGAAACCAAGATATTACAGGACAACATCAATTACACAATATTTTTCCGCAAATCCAGCCATACAAAGGATAATAGATGGAAAACACTAACAAAAGGAGGGAAACTACACCCTAAAAAAAGCAAGAAATTAATCTTCTTGCAACAATCCAAACAAAGAGAGCCACACAAATATAATTTCACCTGTAACAACAAAAATAATAGGAAACAACAATCACTATTCCTTAATATCTCTTAACATCAATGGACTCAATTCCCCAATGAAAAGACATAGACTAACAGACTGGATACATAAAGAGGACCCAGCATTTTGTTGCATACAGGAAAGACACCTCAGTGACAAAGACAGACACTTCCTTAGGGTAAAAGGTTGGCAAACAATTTTCCAAGCAAATTATTCCAAGAAACAAGCTGGAGTAGACTTTTTAATATCAAATAAAAACTATTTTCAACCAAAAGTTTTCAAAAAAGATGAGGAAGGACACTTCATATTCATCAAAAGAAAAATCCATCAAATGAATTCTCAATCCTGAATATCTCTGCTCCAAATACAAGGGCACCTACATTCATAAAAGAAACCTTACTAAAGCTCAAATCACACATTGCACCTTACACATTAATAGTAGGAGAGTTCAACATACCCCTCTCATCAATGGACAGATCATGGAAACATAAACTAAACAGAGACATAGAGAAACAAACAGAAGTTATGAACCAAATGGGTTTAACAGATATTTATAGAATATTTCATCCTAAATCAAAAGAATATACTTACTTCTCAACACAACATCATACCTTCTCTAAAACTGACCATATAATGGGTAACAAAACAGGCCTCAAGAGATACAAGGTTATTGAAATAATTCCATGCATCCTATCAGATCACCACGGATTAAGGATGGTCTTCAATAACAACAAAGACAACAGAAAGCCCACATACACATGGTAGTTGAACAATGCTCTACTCAATGATAAATTGGTCAAGGAAGTAATAAAGAAATTAAAGACTTTTTAGAATCTAATAAAAATGAAGGCATAATATACCCAAATTTATGGGACACAATGAAAGTAGTGCCAAGGGGAAGCTCATACCTCTGAGTGCCTCCAAAAAGAAAATGGAGAGAGCATACATTAACAGCTTGACAACATAGCTAAAAGCTCTAGGACAAAAAGAAGGAAATATACCCAAGAGGAGTAGACGGCAGAAAATAATCAAACTCAGAGCTGAAATCAACCAGGAAGAAACAAAAAGAACTATACAAATAGTCAACAAAACCATGATCTGGTTCTTTGAGAAAATCAGCAAGATTCATAAACCCTTATCCTGACTAACAAGAGGGCACAGAGAGTGGATGTAACAAAACCAGAAATGAAAAGGGAGACATAACAACAGAATCTGAGAAAATTTAAAAATAATCAGATCCTACTACAAAAGCCTATATCTAACAAAATTGGAAAATCTGGACGAAGTGGACAATTTTCTAGACAGATACCAGGTGTGAGAGGTAAATCAGGATCAAATAAACAATCTAAACAGCCCCACAACTCCTAAAGAAATAGAAGCAGTTACTAAAAGTCTCCCATCCAAAACAACAACAACAACAACAACAACAACAACAACAAAAACCAAACAACAACAACAACAACAACAAAAACAACTCAGAACCAGGTGGGTTTAGTGGAGAATTCTATCAGACCTTCATAGAAGACCTAATACCAACACTCTTCAAACTTTTCTACAAAATAGAAACAGAAGGAACACTACCTAATTCCTTCTATGAAGCCACATTTATGCTTGTACCTAAACAACACAAAGACCCAACAAAGAAAGAAAGCTTCAGACCAATTTCCCTTATGAATATCGATGCAAAAGTACTCAATAAAATTCTTGCAAATCCAAGAACACATCAAAATGATCATTCATCATGATCAAGTAGGTTTCATTCCAGGGATGCAGGGATGATTCAATATATGGAAATTCACCAAGGTAATCCACTATGTAAACTAACTCAAATTCAAAATAAACAAATAAACAAACAAACAAAAAACCACACGATCTTTTCATTAGATGCTGAGAAAGCATTTGACAAAATTCAACACCTCTTCATGGTAAAAGTCCTGGAAAAATCAGGAATTCAGGGGCCACATTTAAACATAGTAAAAGCAATATACAGCAAATCAGTAGTCAATAACAAACTAAATGGAAAGAAACTTGAAGCAATCCCACTAAAATCAGGGACTAGACAAGGCTGCCCAGTCTCTCCCTTTTTATTCAATATAGTACTCAAAGTCCTAGCCAGAGCAATCAGACAAAAATGGAGTTCAAAGGGATACAAATTGGATAGGAAGAAATCAAAATATCACTCTTTGCAGATGATATGATATGATAGTGTACTTAAGGGACCCCAAAAGTTAAACCAGAGATCTACTAAACCTGATAAACTTCAGTAAAGTGGCTGCGTATAAAATCAACTCAAAGAAATCAGTAGCCTTCCTCTACTCAAAGGATAAACAGGCTGAGAATGAAATTAAGGAAGTGAAACCCTTCATAATAGTCCCAAATAATATAAAATACCTTGTTGTGACTTTAACCAAGCAAGTGAAAGATTTATATGACAAGAACTTCAAGTCTCTGAAGAAAGAAATTGAAGAAGGTCACAGAAGATGGAAAGACCTTCCATGCTCATGGATTGGCAGGATTAATATAGTAAAAATGGCCATTTTGCAAAAGCAATCTACAGATTCAATACAATCCCCATCAAAATTCCTACTCAATTCTTTATAGAGATAGAAAGAGAAATTCATTTGGAATAACAAAGAACCCAGGATAGCAAAAACTATCCTCAACAATAGAAAAACTTCTGGGGGGAATCACCATTCCTGACCTCAAACTGTATTACAGAGCAATAGTCATAAAAGCTGTATGGTATTGGTACAGAAACAGGCAGGTAGATCAATGGAATATAATTGAAGACTCAGAAATGAACCCACACACCCATGGTCACTTGATCTTTGACAAAGGAGCTAAAACCATCCAATGGAAAAAAGATAGCATTTTCAACAAATGGTGCTGGTTCAACTGGAGTTCAGCGTGTAGAAGAAGGCAAATTGATACATTCTTATCACCATGTACGAAGCTTAAGTCCAAGTGGATCAAGGACCTCCACATCAAACCAGATACACTTACACTAATAGAAGAAAAAATGGGGAAGAGTCTTGAACTCATGGGCACTGGAGAAATTTCCTGAACAAAACACCAATGGCTTATGCTCTAAGATCAAGAATCATGGGACCTCATAAACCTGCAAAGCTTTTGTAAAGCAAAAGACACTGTCACTAGGACAAAATGGCAACCCACAGATTGGGAAAAGATCTTTACCAATCCTACAACTGATAGAGGGCTAATATCTAAAATATATGAAGAACTCAAGAAGTTAGACTCCAGAGAGACAAATAACCCAATTAAAAAATGGGTACAGAGCTAAACAAAACATTCTCAGCTGAGGATTATCAAATGGCCAAAAAGCACCTAAAGAAATGTTCATCCTTAGTCATCAGGGAAATGCAAATCAAAACTACTCTGAGAGATTCCATCTCACAACAGTCAGAATGGCTAAGATCAAAAATGCAGGTGACAGAAGATTCTGTCGAGGATGTGGAGAAAGAGGAACACTCTTCCATTGTTGGTGGGATTGCAAACTGGTACAACCACTCTGGAAATGAGTCTGGAGGTTCCTCAGAAAATTGGTCATTCCACTACTGGAGGACAACCAAAGTTTGGATGCTTCTCTCCTTTTTAAAGGGGGGAATAAAAATATTCATAGGAGGAGATATGGAGACAAAGTTTGGAACAGAGACCCATTCTGAGCTTGCCCCACCTGGGGATCCAGTGAATATACATACAGCCACCAAATCCAGACTATATAGCTGATGCCAAGAAGTGCACGCTGACAGGTGCCTGATATAGCTTTCTCCTGAGAGGTTCTGCCAGAATATGACAAATATAGAGATGAATGCTAGCAGGAAACCATTGAACTGAGAATGGGTCTCCATTGGAGGATTTTGTGAAAGGATTGAAGGAGCTGAAGGAATTTGCAACAACAAAAATACCAACCAACCAGAGATCCCAGGGACTAAACCACTATCCAGAGAGTACACATGGACAGACCCATGACTCCAGCTGCATATGTAGCAGAGGACAGCCTTATTGGGCACCAATGGGAGGAGAAGCTGTTGGTCCTGCAAAGGCTGGAATCCCCAGTGTAGGGGAATGTTATGGTGGGGATGTGGGAAGGGGTGGATGGTTGGGGTGGGGGAACACCCTCATAGAAGAAGGAATGGGATGGGGGTTCGTGAAGGGGAAACCTGGAAAGGTTATAACATTTGAAATGTAAATTTAAAAAATAAAAAAAGCAAAAAAAAAATTAAAGAACATTAGAAAGAATCCACTTCTACGTACTCCTTTCTCTCATCATTCTTCGTTTTGTGTCTTTCTGTGGGCAAATGATGGAAGCATCACATTTGAAGAGAAATTTAGATTTATTACAGGTCAAAAGAATTTGCAATGAAAATTCCATAAATGTGAAATTCTATGTCCCTGGAAAAAGATTTACAGGTGCTATAAATAGTGAGATGATGAACAAGAGGTAATAAATTTTTATCCTGAATGCTTATTTTGTTATCACTGTTAATTTTGCTGTCGTCAAAGGTCAGTGAGTGTTTCCTAAGATCAGTAAAAGCATAGTTTCCACTTTGAAAACATTCTCTTGAAAATTCGATATGCAAGTCAGGTGGGATGGAAATTTTTATAATCTTGTACAAGTTCTTGTTCTTTGGTTAATTGGTCTAAATAATCATGTGCATTGCTATTAGATGCTATTTTCTTTTGTTCAAATTTTATAGTTGGTTGTTATGGATTCAATCAGATAATCACTACTGATCTATTAAGTCAGGATTTACATACCTGTAGAATTTTCAGACAATAGTTTATTCACTTGTTTAATTAACTTTTAAATTTTCTTATTTTGAGATAGCTTTTAATCTACAGAAAAATTTCAAGATAACATGGAGAGTGCTTCCAGATTCAATGTCAGCAGTGTCTCTCAGTTTGTACATGACCTAGATTCTGTGACTAAATCTATACTCTTCTCAGGTTTCTTCAGTTGACATGTGTACTATGGTTTCATTTAATCATCCTGTCCCATGTCACAATTGTCTAGACCTTCACTTTTTAAAAAATAACTTTGACAGTTTTGAACAGTTCTGCGGAGGAATTTTGCAGATGTGTTTTAACTAGAATTTTGCTGATATTTTCGTCAAAGACAGGAGTTGTGTTTAGATTGGTAGATACACTAGAATTACCATTCTTATCATTTGATGTGAAAGAAAGACTGATTTATAACTGATAATGTGAACCTTGGTTACCTGGCTGGGGTTATGTTTGTTTGACTTTCCCATTATAACATTTTCACATTTCCATACTGTAGTTTTTGGAATGAAGTTAATATGCACCGACCAAACTTCAGCAGCTGGAATTGCCACAGGATCCAGCAGTTCCATTGTGGAGTGTATAGCTAGAGGAAAGTAAGCCAGCATCTAAAGACAATAAATTACTACTTCACAAAGACCACGATACAGGATGAATTTTGGTGTCTGTCAATAGTAAATTTATTAAAAATGTGAAATATGATAAGTTATTCTTTAAATAACGAAATCTTGGTATTTACATCAACATGGATGAACCTGGAGGGTATTTTACTATGTGAAAAAGTAAGGTATATAACTATAAATATACATATTCTAATTTATATGTGGCTTCTGAAAACTTCATTCTCACATATGGGTGGATAAAGTGACAGGAGGATGATTAGTAGGTACCAGTGTGCAGAAGGATTTGAGGAATACTTATGTCTATAGTGTAAAAGAGTAATTAAAGTTGGCAATTCTGTGTTTCAATGTAGCTGCTCAATGGAACTTTTGAATGTTTCCAACACAAAGAGGCAGTAAATATTTCTGATAGAAATGACAATTTATACAGACATGATCATTAAGATTTGTTCATGGGTACTGAAATCTGCTATACTCCATTAAGTTGTACAATTATTAATCAATGAAAAACAAAAACAGGAAGGAAATGTTCCATACTATATCTCCTTGAAGCATACTGGGAACTTTCTTTAATTTGTTCTCACTTCAAATGTATATTTAATTGAAAATTATTAGCTTTTATTTATACATTAAACCTCAAAAATTCCGCTACTTTTGCTTTGAGTTGTACTGTTTGGTCATATGCCCAAACTTCAGGTAATTTCCAACTAGACTATCTAGAGAGCATTGATTAAAAAACTCCATAGATTTTTATGTACCATGAAGTTTGATCAATCTTTGTTTCCCAAGTCAGTATCATGTATATTTAATAATACAATGGATTACTTGATACAATATTCACATCTCCAACTACATTAAGTGAAGAGAAACAGGCTTTATGCAGAGATTTTTTCCATTTCTTCAGTAGAGCTGCATGTTGGACATTTTCATTTCTTCTTGCACTTGGAAGAGGTTCATTTTTCACTGTTGATGCATTTCAATTTTTTTATGGGATAGAACTCTCAGGCAGAAAAGTGGTTTTTCTCTTCAACTTGCAGGGCTTTGGATATCCATCACAATTTCCCCCATACCCCATGGGCATTATTTTGACCATTGCAGCCAGAAATCCTGATGTAATCAGTTCAGTCTCCAGGGAGTTCTTTGAATCAAAACCATTAGGAGTTTCTAAATGAGTCTTGCTGGCAGGTGGCTGCTTGTGTGCACAGGTGGGTTTCCATCAGTAACTGAATCTTTCATTCTTGGCACTGTACACACAATACTTGTCATGCCAGGTTCCTTCAAGCTTTGGAGTTTATTTATGAAATAAAACACAAGAGAAAATGCAAACCTTACTTTGGTTGTTGCCAGTAAGGCTATGGAAATTTGATCTTTTTATTTGCAATATATACACACATAAATATACACACATTTCTCTACCTCCTTCTCCACCCATGTCCTCATCTATCTCTGAAATGTTTCTATAAATGATACATAGAATTGAAGGACATTGGCAAAATTGCTGCAAACACTGAGACAATGGTGTTTGGCTAAGGTGAGAACATGTATAGAATAATTTTAAGAGTTGAGGGATTTCTGGCCAACTACCTAAGGTCATGGACCTTATAGGAGAATCTACTACTGCCACTTTCCTAAAAAGGCAAGATTGTCACTAAATACTTATCTTTATGTTCATTAATAAGATAAGTCACCAGGAAGATCCTCTTTGCAACAGAGACAAGTATAGAAAATTGCAACTGGTAACGCAAGAAACAAATGATCTTGGGGGTCCCAGCCCAATGGATATACATCTATAATATGACTTTTGAGTCTAAGGCTCAAGAAACACCACAGAAGAGGAGGCAGAAGAAATTGAAGAAAGAGAGGCACAGAAAATGTGCCTCAGCCTGTATCTCCTAGAAATGTCACTGAAGCATCATTGATAACACCGCAACAATATGGCTGCCTAAGGATTATTTTAACAGAGATAACACCAATAAACATGCTAACGTGGAAAATGAAAGTCTCACAGGCCCCATTCCTAGAAAAAGAACTGCAGTCCACTAAGGGTCTCAGACAGAAGTGGTCTCCCACAGGGAAAAGCCTTACAATTGATTATCCAATACCAAATGGTCAGTCCTGAAATCTTGCACATGCAAGCAATGCTGATTAGAATCAGGAGATTTTATTTTCCATCTTTATTAAATTGGGTATTTCTTATTTACATTTCAAATGTTATTCCCTTTCCCGGTTTCCATGCCAATATCCCCCTAACCTCTTCCCCTCCCCTTCTATATGGGTGTTCCCCTTTCCATCCTCCCCCCATTACCGCCCTCCCCCCAAGAATCCCTTTCATTGGGGGTCCAGCCTTGGCAGGACCAAGGGCTTCCCCTTCCACTGGTGCTCTTACTAGGCTATTCATTACTACCTATGAGGTCAGAGTCCAGGATCAGTCCATGTATAGTCTTTGGGTAGTGGCTTAGTCCCTGGAAACTCTGGTTGGTTGGCATTGATGTTCATATGGGGTCTCAAGCCCCTTCAAGCTCTTTCAGTCCTTTCTCTAATTCCTTCAAAGGGGGTCCTGTTCTCAGTTCATTGAGTTTTCTTAAATTATGCAGATATATGCATGTAAAAGAAGAGGGCAGGAATTTCAAAGCAAGCAAGGGGCAGGGAACAGGGAAGTAGTTAGAGTAAGAAATGGAAGAAAGTGATCCTGCTGCCTTAGAGAGAAAACTCTGTCTCATTTTCCAAGGCTGTTTGCTATGTAAATAGGATTTTTTACCACTAGCCAAGTTTTCTGAGTGTAGCTAAAATTATCTTTCAAAGACCAAGATGACTATTCTCAATCTACCATCAGTCCTGAGTAAGTAAGTGAATTAGTATAAACATGTTCGACTTCCTTAATTATCTTTATTTAGCATGTAATAGGGAAACCATGCATTGCTCTGTGTACAGATAGTCATGTCCTCTATTTAATTATCATTAAGTTTCAATCTTTTAGGTTCTCAATAGCATCTTAAGCTAGCCTCATAATATTCATAGTTCTGCCTTTTAAGTGCAGAATTATAATTGTGTGCCATCAACCATGTAAGACATGCCATTTAGGTATAGTCATAAATATTACACATTTTTATTGAGCTTGTTAGTGGCATAGTCCTGTAATTTAAGAGACTTGATAGACTGAATCATGAAAATAACCAATTCAAAGCCTGCCTGGGCTACAGAATGAACTCAAGGGTAGTCTAGTAAACTCAGTAAGTAGTCTCAACAAAACAAAACAAAAAACCAAAAAAGAACAGGGTTAGGAATATAGTCCAGTGATAAAGGAATTACTTAGTATGTACAAGATCCTATATTTAGCCTCTAGAGTATGAATGTGTGTATACATAAATTTTCTATATGTATACATATACAAACACATGTATATACCTATAAACTCTTTCTTGAACCATGTCCCATACTATATCATTTACAGAAGCAAATGAGCCAGTTTTGGTAAAACAGTTATCCTGTAGTATTTATTTGGGAAGATAAGTGAACAAATACAATATCAAGGGTTAACTACTTGTTTTGTTATGTAAAACGAAATTCAAAAAGGATGACCTATTTTTATTGTCTTGAGGAAGGAGAAGTATGGAATGATTATCAATATATTTGTTAACATAAAATTAATCTTAGACTGCCTTTTGCATTGCATCGCCTTAGGTTATTGCTGTAGAGTTTCATAGAGATAGAAATGAGGTAGAGATGAGAGTTTTAATCTGAGACCAAGATTGTACTAGGACTTTACTGAGTTAGTTCAGCATTCCAGTGGAGGGTAGGAACAGGACAAACTTGGAGACTGACTGAAGATCTTTGTCGGGCTGATGGACAGCATCATTCATATAGCATTTTGCAGAAGCTGTGATTGTTGTCAGTCAAAGACTATAAAAAGATGAAGGTAGGACACAAAACACAGTTCTTCAAATATATTATTGAAATCAAAATAAAAATGCAAATTCTTGTAATAGTTAATACTAATTATCAACTTGGTAGAATATTAAGACTCTAAAAGACAAAGCTCTGAGCCAAACACTGAGGCTCTTTCAAGACTGGGACAAGCCACTCTAACAGTGGGCACTACCACAACCTGGCCCACCGTCCCAGATTGAATGAAAAGGAGCACTGGCTCTAGTTTTTCTCTCCTTCCTGATGGCAGTTGTGATATGACCAGCTGCCTTGTGTACTAGCACCCTGCCTTCCCTGCCATGACATATTCTACCTTCCAATTGTGAGCCAAAATAAACTTGTCCTTTTGAACATTGTGTTTGTCACAACAATGAGAAAATTATCTACCAAAATTCCAGTTAGCATTTCAGTGATCATTTTATATAAAGACAGTGACTATCTGGAGTTATGGATCCCTCTGCTTCTTTCTTTCAAATATTGCATCTAACAACATTTCTGTTCTGGAGGTATTACAGACTTATTTGCATGTCTTTTAAGCTCTCTCAGAATTTATTCCCAACCCAGTGCATTCTCCACTGTTCCACATCCCATACTTCCTCCCTGCACCCTGTCTTCATGAGGATGTCCCCACCCTCACACTTCACACTCCATCAGACCTCTAAACTCTCTGGGGCCTCCAATCTCTTGAGGGTTAGGTACATCTTCTCTGACTGAGCCCACACCCGGCAGTCCTCTGCTGTATATATGTTGGGGGCCTCATATGCTGTGTATGCTGCCTGGTTGGTGGTCCAGTGTCTGAGAGATCTTGGGGGTCCAGGTTAATTGAGGCTGCTGGTCCTCCAACAGGGTTACCCTCCTCCTCAGCTTCTCCTAGGTTTTCCCTAGTTCAACCATAGGGATTAGCAGGTTCTGTTCATTGGTTGGATGCAAATATCTGCATCTACTCTTTCAGCTGTTTGTTTGGTCTTTTGGAGGGCAGTAATGGTAGGTCCCTTTTTGTGAGTGCTCCATAGCTTCAGTAATGGTGTCAGACTTTAGGGCTACCCCTTGAGCTGGATCCCACTTTGAACCTGTTGCTGGACCTTCTTTTCCTTAGGGTATTTTGCATTTCTATCCCCACAGTTCTTTCAGACAGGAAAAATTATAGGTCAGCGTATTGACTACAGAATGGCAATCTCATCTCTCACTTGAGGCTCTGTCTTTCTGCTGGAGGTGTGCTCTACAAGTTCCCTGTCCCCATTGTATGACCCTTCATCTAAGGTCCCTCCTTTTGAGTCCTGAGACTCTTTCAGCTCTCAGGTTTCTGGTATATTCTGGAGGGTCCCACCAACTTCCTACCTTCTGAGGTTGCCTGTTCCCATTCTGTCTGCTGGACCTCAGGGCTTCAGTCCTTTCCCTCCACTCAATACTAGATCATGTTCCCCTCTTCCTCCCCATCCCCTGCTCCATCCCCTTTTCCTCTGAGGTCCCGCCTGTATGTAACATGCATGTCCTTTTGGGTCTGAGTTACCTCCCTCTTGATGGTATTTTTCTAGTTCCATCCATTTGCCCTTGTTCTTAATAGCTGAGTAGTATTCCATTGTGTAAATGAACCACATTTTCTGTATCCATTCTTCTGTCATAGAATATCTGGGTTGTTTCCAGTTTCTGATTATCACAAACAAGGCCACTATGAACATAGTGGAACATGTGTCCCTTTGTCATGGTGGGGCATCTTTTGGGTATATTCTCAAGAGTGGTATTGCTGGGTCTTCAGGTAGGTCTATTTAAATTTCTGAGGAACCTCCAGATTGATTTCCAGAATGGTTGTACCTGTTTGCAATCCCACCAGCAATGGAGGAGTGTTCCTCTTTCTCCACATCATCACCAACATGTGTTGTCACCTGAGGTTTTTGACCTCAATCATTCTGACTGGTGTAAGGTGGAATCTCAGGGTTATTTTCATTTGCTCTTCTCTGATCACTAAGAACTTTGAAAAATTCTTTAGTTGCTTCTCAGCAATTCGAGATTCCTCTGTTGTAAATTCTCTGTTTAATTCTATATCCCAAATTTTGACTGGGTTTGGTTTTTTGGTGGTTAACTTCTTCAGTTCTTTATATGTTTTATATTAGTCCTCTATCGGATGTGGGATTAGTGAAGATTATGTTTCTAATCTGTAGGTTGCCAATGTGTCTTATTGACTGTATCTTTTGCCTTACAGAAGCTTTCAAGTTTCATGAGGTCACATTTATCTATTTTTGATCTTAGAGTGGGGGCCATTGGAGTTCTGTTTAGGAAATTCCCCCCTGTGCCAATGAGTTCAAGGCTCTTTTCCACTTTATTTTCTATTAGATCCAGCTTATCTAGTTTTATGTAGAGGTCCTATATCCACTTGGACTTGAGCTTTGTGCAAGTGATAAATATGGGTCTATTTTCATTTTTCTACATATAGACAGCCAGTTAGACCAGCACCAATGATTAAAGATGCTTTCTTTTTTTCTATTGTATATCTTTGGCTTCTTTCTCAACTATTAATTGAGTGTAAATGTGTAGTTCTATCATTTGGTCTTCATTTCTATTCCATTGATTAACATGTACCAAAATGTCTCTGTACCAGCACCATGAATTTTTATCACTATTGCTCTGTAGTAGAGCTTGAGGTCAGTAATGGTGATTTCCCCAGCCATTCTTTTATTGTCAATATTTTTTTTCTCTATTCTGGGTTTTTTGCCTTTCCAGAAGAATTTGAGAATTGCTCTTTCCATGTCTTTGAAGAATTGTGTTGGGATTTTGATGTGGATTGCATTGAATCTGTAGATTGCTTTTGGCAACATGGCCATTTTTACTATGTTAATTCTGCCAATCCATGAGCATAGGAGTTCTCTCCATTTTCTGAGATGTTTGATTTCTCTTTCGAGAGACTTGATGTCATTGTCATACACATCTTTCACTTGTTTGGTTAGAGTTACCTCCAAGATATTTTATATTATTTGAGGCTATTGTGAAGGGAGGTGTTTCCCTAATTTCTTTCTCATCTTGTTTAACATTTGTATAAAGGAAGGCTACTTATTTGTTTGAGTTAATTTTATATCCAGACACTTTCCTGAAGTTGTTTACCAGGCTTCGTAGTTCTCTGGTTGAACTATCATATTATCTTCAAATAGTGATACCTGTATTTCTTCTTTGCCAATTTATATCCTCTTGATCTCTTTTTGTTGTCTTATTGTTCTAGCTAGCACTTCGAGTACTATATTGAATACATATGGGGAGAATGGGCATCCTTGTCTTGTCCCCAATTTTAGTGGGATTGCTTCAATATCTCTCCATTGAATTTGATACTGGTTGTTTGGTTTTCAGTAAATTGCTTTTACTTTGGGCCTCGAATTCCTTATCTCTCCAATACTTTTAACATTAAGGGTTGTTGTATTTTGTCAAATGTTTTTTCTGCATTTAAGGAGATGATCATGTGATTTTTTCTTTGAGTTTGTTGATATAGTAGATTGTGTAAATGAATTTTCATATGTTGAACCAACCTTGCATTCCTGGGATGAAGCCTATTTGATCATGGTGAGTGATGGTTTTAATGTGTTCTTGGATTCAGTTTGTAAGAATTTTATTGAGTATTTTTGCATTGATATTCATAAGTGAGATTGGTCTGAAGTTAAATTTTTTGGTTTTGTCCTTCTGTAGTTTAGGATTCAGAATAATTGTGGCTTCATTGAATGAATTAGGTAGTGTTCCTCCTGTTTCTATTTTATAGAATAGTTTGAAGAATATTGATATTAGGTTTTCTTTGAAAGTCTGGTAGAATTCTACACTAAATCCATCTTGGTATTTTTTTTTTTTTGGTTGGAAGATTTTTTTTAATGATCACTTCTATTTCCTTATGTGATATGGGTCTGTTTAGATAGTTTGCCTGCTCTTGGTTTTATTTTTACATGTGGTATCTATCTAGAAAACCATTCATTTCACCTACATTTTCCAGTTTTGTTGAATATAGGCTTTTGTAGTAGGACACAATGATTCTTTTTTTTTTCAATTTCCTCTGTTTCTGTTTTTATGTTTCCCTTTTCATTTTTGATTTTCTCAATTTGGATACTGCCTTTGGGCCTTTTAGTTAGTTTGACTAGGGCTTTATCTATCTTTTTGATTTTCTCAAAGAACCAACTTTTGGTTTTGTTAATTCTTTGTATTGTTCTTTTTGTTTCTATTTGGTTGATATCTGCCCTGAGTTTGACTATTTCCTGCAGCACACTCTTCTTGCGTGTGTTTGCTTCTTTTTGTTCTAGAGCTTTTAGGTGTGCTGTTAAGTTGCAGTTTCTTTACCAGGGCACTTAGTACTATGAATTTTCCTCTTAGCACTACATTCATTGTGTCTCATTAGTTTGGGTATGATATGTCAACATTTTCATTACATTCTAAGAATTCTTTAATTTCTTTATTTCTTCCTTAACCAAGTTATCATTGAGTAAAGAATTGTTTAGTTTCCATGTGTATGTGGGATTCTTTTTGCTTTTGCTGTTGTTGAAGACCAGCCTTAGGCCATGGTGATCTGATAGGATGATTGGGATTGTTTCAATCTTCTTGTGTCTGTTGATGCCTTTTTTGTGATCAATTATATTGATAGTTTTGGAGAAGGTACCTTGTGGTGCTGAGAAGGTGTATTCTTTTGTTTTAGAGTGAAATGTTATGTAGATATCTGTTAAATCCATTTGGTTCATATCCTCTATTAGTTTCACTATTTCTGTTTAGTTTCTGTTTGATGATCTGTCCATTGCTCAGAGTGGGGTGTTGAAGTCTCCCACTATTATTGTGTGGGATTCAATGTGTGTTTTGAGTTTTAGTAAAGTTTCTTTTGTGAATGTAGTTGCCCTTGCATTCAGGTGGAAGACCTTTTGCTATCCTTTTACTCTGATATAATTCTTTCCTTGTTATTGAGGTGTTTCTTTGTCTGCAGCAAAATGCTGGATCTTGTTTGCATATCCAGTCTGTTAGCTTATGTCTTTTTATAGGTGAGTTGAGCCCTTTAATATTTGAGAGATATTAAATACATATGACTGTTGGTTACTGTTATGTTTGTTTTTGTAGGTGGCTTCATGTGCTTTTGGTTCTCTTCTTTTGGCTTTATTGTGAGATTCTTAATATCTTGTCTGGTGTAGGCACCTCCCTTGTGTTTGAGTTTTCCTTCTAGGATCCTCTGTAGGACTGGATTGGTAGATAGATACTGTTTGAATTTGGTTTTGTTCTAGAATATTTCTCCATCTATGTTGATTGAGAGTTTTGCTGGGCATAGTAACCTGGGCTTGCATTTTTGATGTCTGCCTGACCTCTGACCAGGCTCATCTGGCTTTCATAGTCTCTGTTGAGAAGCCTGGTGTAATTCTGAGATCTACCTTTGTTTGTTACTTGGCCCTTTTCACTTGCAGCTTTAAATATCCTTTCTTTGTTACGTGTGTTTAGTGTTTTGATTATTATGTGACAAGAGGATTTTCTGTTTTGGTCCCATTTATTTGGTTTTCTATAGGCTTCTTGTAGTTTTATGGCCATCTCTTTCTTTAGGTTGGGGAAGTTTTCTTCTTAGCACAGCTTTTATTGTGTCCCATAAGTTTGGGTATGATGTGTCAACATTTTCATTAAATTTCAGTAAGTTTTTAATTTTATTTCTTCCCTGACCAAGTTATCACTGAGTAAAGAATTGTTCAGTTTCCATGCGTATGTGGGATTCGTGTTGTTTTTGCTGTTGTTGAAGACCAGCCTTAGGCCATGGTGATTTGGTAGGATGATTGGGAGTATTTCAATCTTTTTGTATCTGTTGAGGCCTGTTTTGTGATTGATTATATGGGCACTTTTGGAGAAAGCACCATGGGGTGCTGAGAAGAAGGTGTATTCTTTTATTTTAGGGTAAATGCTTTGTAGATATCTGTTAAATCCATTTAGATTTTGTTGAAAATGTTTTCAGGTCCTTTGAGCTGGGAATTTTTGTTCTCTATTCCAGTTATTCTTAGATTTGTCATTTTATTGTATACTGAATTTACTGGATGTTTTGGGATAGGAGTTTTTTATGTTTTGCATTTTCTTTGACAGTTGTGTCAATCTCTCCTACTGTATCTTTGACACCTGAGATTCCCTCTTCTATCGCTTGTATTCTGTTGGTGATTTTTAACATTTGTAATTCCTGACCTCTTTCCCAGGTTTTCCAGTTCTAGGTTTGCCTCCATTTGTGTTTTCTTTATTGTTTCTACTTCCACTTTTTGGTCTTTTTGGACTATTTTATTCAATTTCTTCATCTGATTGTGTTTTCCTATATTTTTTTAAGGGTTTTGTTTCCTTTTTAAAGACTTCTACCTGTTTACCTGTGTTTTCTTGTATTTCTTTCACTGAGTTATTTGTATCCTCCTTAAAGGACTCTATTATCTTCATGAGATAGAATTTTAGGTTAGTTTCCTGATTTTCAGGTGTGTTGCTGTATTCCGGGCTTGCCATGATGGGAGAACTGGGTTCTGATGATGCCCATGTACATTGGCTTCTTGTTGCTTATGGTCTTGTGCTTACCACTTGCCATCTGGTTATCCCTGGTGTGCCTGTGGACTGAGGTTTCTGTTTCCCTGTGCACAGAGGAACCCCTGGGATGCCTTTAAGCTGTGCTGTCTTCAGGTGACCACACAAGCTGGAGATCAGTTTCTCAGTCACCCTTTTGTGTATGGGATCTTTTGGGATGCCTTCAGGCTGTGGTGTTAGTTGCTGTGTGTGCAGTGGATCTTCTGGGATGCCTCAGACTGTGGTGTCAGTTACCCTGAGTGCAGTGAATCTCCTGGGATCCCTTAGGAGGTAGAATCTTCAGGGGAGCAGACTAGGTAACAGTCTGTCCCAGCAGAATGGACCGGGTGGAAGAGGAGTGGAATTTGGTGGGCAGGGGCTTTCAGGGGTGATGTGTTCTGAGTCTACTGGGTTCCTACTGGCAGCTGTGGGACTTTGTGAGGGTTCTTACCAAATTCCCTGAGTGCAGCAGATCTCCTGAGATACCTCAGGATGTGGTATCTTCAGGGGAGCAGACTAGCTAGCAGTCTGTCTCAGCAGAAATGACTGGGTGAAAGGGGACAGATGCAAATATTAATACTTTAAAATCACAATGAAATAGCATCTCTCCTCCATTGGAATGGTTATTTACTAAAAGACCTAAGGTATCAGATGCTATGAGGGTATGGAGAAAATAAGTTTGTTATTATTGGTAGGAATATATGCTGTTATAGTCATTTTGGAAAACCATATGGATATTTCTCATTTGAGAAATTTGAGACTAGAAATACCATATGATTAGTCCTATAATTGGTGTATAGTATGTATTTATGTATGTATGTATGTATATAAAAGCAGTTAACTAGTATGTCACAGACCGTATGACATTACCAAAGTTGCTTCATCAGTATTTGCAATAGTCATGAAATATAAGAACAGTTGTTTCCCAAACTGGTTTATGCAGAAAATGTAATAATTATTCCTGTATTAAAAGTGAGACACTGTAGTTTATGATAAAATAAATCATTATGTGATCCAGAAGTCAGTATATGAATTGAAACAGCCAAGCACAGGAACACAACTTATACATGATGTCACTTATGTGTGGACTCCAAACACACTGGTATTGCAGAATTTGAGCCCAGAATGGTGGTTTCCAGTGTCTAGAAGGAATCCAGAGGAGGGAGAGCCTTATTATAGTACTCACCTACATAAATTAAGAATTGTACAGTACACACTGTGTGCTTCACCAAGGTAGAAGAAATGATGTGAGTGTTTCATGTGGGTGATGAATAAATATTGTTTAAGGAGACATATATGTTGAATCTGATTAAAATATTACATTGTATTTATGAAGATCACATGGTATCTCATGAATATGGTCATTTTTGTTTTAGCCTAGGAGGTCATGACTATATGTGAGGTTTGGAGGGAAGGATGGGGAGAGGGTTATAATATAATTATTATTATTTTTTTTAAAGATTTATTTATTCATTTATTATATACAAGTACACTGTAGCTGTCTTCAGACACACCAGAAGAGGGCATCAGATCTCATTACAGATGGTTGTGAGCCACCATGTGGTTGCTGGGAATTGAACTCAGGACCTCTGGAAGAGCAGTCAGTGCTCTTAACTGCTGAGCCATCTCTCCAGCCCTATAATATAATTATATTATAACCTCAAAGAAGAAAAAAAAATAGGATAAAAACTCAAAAGTACCAAAATATAGGGGAAACCTAGAAATGTATTTAAAAGTCATTAAAATCCCTTTTGGGAGTGGTGTGTTCACATGTTCTAAGAAGAGACACCTAGACTGATTATTGTTGGATCACGTGGATTCTGGAGACTTTTGCATAAGAAGAATGAAGTGGCAGTTTCAGGAAGATGAGTATTTATGATGTCCCTGGAGAGCAGCATAGGTTACATCTGAGATCCCTGTCACTCAGTGGACATGCTGATACACAGCTTAGTATTCTTTGTGTATGTGAAACACATATCCTTTGAGATGTGACAACCAAGGATTTCAGATATTAATTTCTCACTAAGAAAGGTATTTGAAAATGAGTATAATTAAGAGAAAATTGATATACAATGGTGGGAATAACCAATGCTGATAGGACAGTTGTTATTTGGTGGGTATAGATAAACCATGGAAAGATCATGAAACTTGTTTCCATTATAGGTCGGAGTAAAAGAAGCACCACAAAGACAGGTAGGTGTCACGTGTTCTGTTGTATGGCATTCCGCCTCTACTATGATGGTGCCTGGACACCACTAGCACGAGGCTCAGGGAAGGCAGAACAAAGTCTGAAATGGGCCCACATTCCCTTTGCCAAACCAGAAGGGGAAACAGTGGTATCTAGGACAAAAATTGTGATTCTTGGTCTCCTCAAACTATGCTTCTTCTTAGGGTATCCACATGCAGGGCAGGACGGGAAAGGCAGAGCCTGGGATTCTCGGAACCTGTCAGGTCTGATTGACAGTGAAACTGAGAGGGATGGAGGCACTGAGGGAGAAAGGACCTTCCTCAGGAGTTTTAGTAGAGGTTCTCACGTCTTTAGTGAATGGCAAATTCCAGTGATAGTAAATGCCAGATATTACCTTGATCACTTTCTTTATCCTTTTCCTTCTACCCCATGCCCTCCAACCCCCCAATATGTACCTAGTTCATGTTCTTTGTCCTCAGAATGCTATTCCCTACCTGACAGTGGCAGCTCATTAGTGTTATGCACATGACAATGTGATGGGCAGTTGTGTGTAATATTTAGAAAGAATATTTGTTCTCCATTTTTTAGGTAAGGCCCATGGTTTGGATCCTGAGTAGAGAGTGTGGAAAAGTTGAAACATCTAACTCCTTCTTATGGCTTTTCAGAGAGCTCTGCATTTTTACAAGGGAAGGGCTAGAGGGAAAGTAGGTGATTTTGAGAACAACAAAGAAAGACACCCACAGTTCTCCTATTCTTGATATCTACTAATCATGTAATTAACATAGAATTGTATCTACTTGTTTAAGGTTGTCTCAACCTAGTCACTGTTGATATTTGAGCTGGGTAATCTTTTGGCAGGTGAATGGGATGCTGCCCTGTGGACTCTGTAATGCAGCACTGGAGGGTACTAGCATCACACCCAATAGGAACCCTTCGATATTACTTTTATGAATAGTATATAATATGTGTGTATAATCACACACAGGTGTATGTTTATTTATATATGTATACATATATATTAGTATCTGTAGACATTGCCATAGATCTTTATGGTGACAAAATCACGACTAGTTTAATGTTATCAAATGTCTTGAAAGATTATTAGCCCTAATAAACTTATTTTGCTTTACAGATTATGTGCGATAAAAATAATTAAGTTAAAAATGCTACTATTCACATAATTAACATAGATCTATTCTCCTACATGAAGGAAATGTTTAAAGGAACATTCCCATTAAAAGAGATAAACCAAAAGCTAAAAACACAGATAGATAGAAACTATATCTTCAATGAAAAGCAGTTTGCTCAAAATAATACAAATTTATTTTTTAGTTACTCGTCCAAGTTTTCTGAGTTGTAGCCTTAAAATTGGTGGGTTGTTTTCACTTAGTAACTTTTTCAAAGTCAAATTATTTCAAAAATTATTTCATTAGTACTAGCTTTAGTATTTATAATTTTGTCCCCAAGTGCTAAAATTTCCACCTTCCACTCGGACCTATGCACAGTGCAGTAGACTCTTCTAGTCAACACTCCTTGTCTGTGAAGTCTTCTTAGCTGGGCAGCATGGAGGTGGTTTGTTATTGCCTTTGGTGATGTCTCCTGGATGGAAGCCGTGGAAAAAACACAAAGAGAAGACCAATTTCTCAAAGTAGTTCAAGAAATAATCACTCTACATCCCTCGTCTGAATATCAAAAGCAGCTTTCAATATTAGGACTTTTGGATTCATGCCTCTTTCAAACAGCTCAGGTTTGAAATGTTAAAATTTCCCCTTTATTAGAGAAGAATTATGTGACCTCCGTGGAAAATGAAGAAACTTATTTTAAGAAAATGAGTGTTGTCTGTAATCATCATTAGTAGAGAAACAACATAAACTTTGAGGTTATTTCCTCCTAGGAGTTTATTATGCATTTCACATCGATGGCACCATGCTATGAAACATAATTTAGTATTCTGCCTGTTAGAACTTTAAAGCATAGCTTTATATCATAGACTAGTTTCTCTGACATTTATAGTCCTTAAAATGTAGTTGAGGGGAATCAGTGTTGAATTAATTATCATAGAAATCCTCTGTTGTAAGCAAAAAAATCCAGCACTATTTTGTTGAAAAGATGAATGAAAATACAGAGGGGGAGGGGTACTCGTCCACTTTACAGCCATGCTGATAGCTGCTGCTGAAGGATGACCTGTGACATTGCTGTGTCCTGACTGGTGTATCACTTGGGCAGTGTGGTCGAGTGATACAGCCTGGCCAGGGGCATCCAGGAGGGAAACTGCAATGACACAGGTGGGAATTGACCTAGGTGAGAACATTGACTAATGGAGGGAGATGATGGATTAAAGAGCTTTCCAAGGTTACAACACCAATAGTCTTCGGCTGGCAGCTTGAGAGAAAGAAAAGTTATACAAAACGGAAGATGGAGGAGAGGGCATCTAGGCTAGGGAAGTAGGCTTGGTGTAGATGGACATTTTCAAGTTAGCTGATACACAGAATGGATGATGTAATATGGAGGGAACACGCAGGGTAAGGGAGAAAATTCTAGACTCTCAGGACCTCGTAAATTTATCTTGTGGTTAATCCTGGATATCATTCCATGTTTGTGATCTGCTTTGTCCTCCCTACAGGAGCTGACACTAATGGTACCTTTCTCTGCCTTTATAAAGTGCTTTCTTGTATGGCATGTAAGTGTCTTTTCCTTCACTTCCACTGCTTTGGGGAAATTTTTCTCTCATCACACACTGTGGAAGGAGGTTAGCAAACTCTTGTTCATCTAAGCAAGAGATTCTTAGTGTTTCTCTTGACATGGATTTGACCTTTGAAAAGCTTTGTACTTTCTTACTATATTATGTTTATACTCTAAACACCACCTTAGGCAACCCAGAGAATGTGACACCTTTTCCAATTTGTACTTACATAAATAGTTCAATATTTAGGTAGATGAAACCACTTTTCTATTAATGTAAATGGTCAGTTAACCTGTTTCTTGTGGCCAGCAGTGAGCCAACACAGCATGGTAGTGAATATGTGGTAGGCCAGAAATGCTCGTTTCATGTCTGGAACATAAAACAAAGAAAAAGAGAAGAGTTCTCCAAATGTCTTTCAGGGCTATTTTCCCAATGATCGGAAGGCATACCAGCAGATCAGGAAGCCAGGAATAGGTCTTTAGGACATTTAAGAAAATGAGTGTTGTCTGTAATCATCATGGAGACACTGAATATCTTTATTAGAAATAATATATATGTATATAAGTATATAAAATTGAGTGCGTGTTATGTTTGAGTTGTTTTTCTGTAGATACTTTGTCCTTTAAAGTTTAAACATTATCACATTGTCTTCAGCTAATATAGGCACTATGCTATGTCTGATGCTCAATAGGCTCCCATATTTTGTCTCTACTAACATCTTTCCTTCATTGAGAAGAAGTGAGGCAATTTTAGGATTGGAGGGCATGGAATTGCCATACAAAGAAAGGGCTACACATTCTATCATCACCTTCACACACAGCTGGCACAGTGGTCTCTACAGTTATCCTTGTTTTTTACCACAAGTGAAACATTGCTGCTTCATTTTCATACCCAAAGAAATACTAATACTTTAATACGCATACTTTAATACTAAGAAGAGAGTACTGGCATAGCTCAGACTGTTACCTGTACCCCTACATATGGGCCCTCAGCATCAGCAGAAGGCTAGCCTTTGCAATAACTGTATCTTAAGAGAAGTGTGTACACTTGAATAAGAAAAACACTGGGTGCTGTTACTGAGATATTAATGACTGAACTGCCAATTTCTCCTGTGTAAATTCTTCCACCCAGTTTTTGTTATTGTTGTTGTAGCACAGAAATCCTTCAGACTGTGTGTTGTTATGTCTTTTATTACAGATCTACTGAATGTCATGACAGATTTATCAAAACTGGTTCTTTCCTTACATATATATATTGGTTGGCATTTGCCTAAATGGTGTAATCTGAATCTTAAACCAAAAGGCTGAATTGGATAAACTCTTTGGGTTTCCCTAAACTGTATATTTAAATTAAATCTTTGTTGTTTTTTTATGAGTTGATTTATGAGTCAGGTAAAATGAGATTACTTCCTTTAAGATTGTATTTGTCTCTGCTTTTAAAATAATCTTGAAGGTTAAGGACATATAAATGAATATGGATTTAAAATAAAATAAAATGGGATAGTTCAGGAAAGGATCAATGTAAAGGTAAAGACTTAAGGAAAGATACAACGGTTTATGTATATTACAGCAGCTTATGGTCATGAAAAATTTAATACTAAGCAGATTGATTGTATATGTTATAAACTAGAAGTTAGTTTTATAATGTATATGTTATCCTAGTGAATAAGCAAAGACCATAAGGCTTGTGTTTGTACTGTCAAGTCAGTTTGCTTGACAGTGCAAGAGTGCTCCAGGAGCTCTTTCCCCATCCTGTTTTTAATCCAATTGAAGCAAACTTTAGCCATACAACCTGTCAGTTAAGAAACTTGAGTCATAGAGTAATACTGGGATATTTGTTATTTTCATTGGATTAATCATGTCACAAAATGAATCATGAATTTGTTGAGGAAGAGGGCACCTGTCTGCCTCTAGTAGAATCAGACAGTATCTTAAGTATACATGTAGAAGATGGGTGTGGTGGAGGTAAGTGAATCCTGGTGACTTACCAGTCAGCTACTGCAACAGAAAGAGTGATTTCCATGTGCAGTGAAATACCTTATTTTAAAAATTATGGTGGAAAGTGATAAAGGAGGACATTTTATGTCAATTTATGACCGCTATGGGTGCATGCACTGATGTAGACAAACCCAGGTAGAGGAGCACACACATACACATGTGCATATACAAATGTGCACACACTCGTGCATATGCACATTAACACTTACTCATGCATATACCTCCAAATATACATGCACACAAATACAAACGCATGGGTACATACATGCACACAGGCAAGTTCTTAAAACCATTCACCAAAAGAGACTTCACTCTCTTGAAGAGCTCACCTGTGACTTATTTTGACTTTCATGATTCTATCCAATTCTACTATCTTCTCTTGGACAGGGGTGGAAGAGAAATTGTTGACTGTGAGGTTAGCATCTGATTTTCTAGGATTTTATTCCAAAATATGTCTTGTCTTATAGCATGTGAAATATAATTTCACTTTAAAATTGGTTGTCTCTGGAGATGAGAAGAGGAAAAGAAGTGATATTCTAAGGAGGTAATTTTAATATATATAAATGATTCTTGGTGCCTGTATAGGGTTAACAAACAATTCCAGGTATTTCACACTGAACACCCAATCCTGACATTCCACAGACTTCAAGCTAGAGAAAAATTCTCAATAAAACTTTGAAAATGGTTAATATGCTTTACTCTATATTATACATCTTGGAACACACTTGCTGGAAGAAAACATGACTTGTACAACAAATCCTGTCCAAGTTACTCATGTGCCCTGTGGTTTCGAGAACCACAAAGGACTGCACCTTTTCTATATAATCTCTACATTTGTGACCATTATTTAAACCTTGCAAGAAACCCCACAAGAAAGCATTGTCCCTAGATCCCAAAATAGTTTGATACCCTGCCTAAGACCATAAACTAAAAAAACAGGTAGAGCCCAAGTTGAATACAAACTTCTTTTTAGCATGTTATTCCTTCTCCCTATAGAAGTAACTGTAGAGTTTCATTTTAATTAAATCAGTTATCCACGTTTTCATATTTTGTTTCTTTGTTAGGCAATGCATGTTGAATTCTAACAAAGCATTAATATTATATTACAAGAGATACAACATTGCTCTTTCAACATTATTTAGTGCTGCATCCAATTTATCCTAGGAAGATGATAAACTGTCTAAGTGACAGGAGACAGGAGGGTTAGATACAAGCACTTTATTTTCTATAGTGTGTGGGCCATATGTGCTTTGTCTATTGCCCACATATATTGTCCACATTTTTGAGAAGAATCTGCATATGCACACAGTTAATAAGTTAACAATTCCTTGGTTGTTCTGAATTAATCTTTAACTTCAGCATAATCTAAGTAGAGACTCTGGAAGAATGGGAGACTCACTGGCCTTGGTATATGCAAACCCCCACTATACAAGGAGATGGTAAGGAAGGGAAAAGACTGGAGATATTAAGGGAGTAGGCAGTAGCACCAAGACTCTTAGATACAAGCCTGACAACTTGACCAGAGGGGAAGAATATAATCTGCAATGATTACTGCCTTTTTCTCCACTCTTTGTAGGATCTGCTTGCTGGAGAAGAGCTGGATGAGAGATCTCTGGGATGTTAATACACTGTCTTCTCAGACAGTTTGTTCTCTGAAAAAAAAACTTTAAAGTGTAGTTCTTATTTCATCTGCTCATTAACATTTGTGCTGATGGACAGGGTGAGCTCCAGCTACAATGGTAGGCTCATCACCTGAACAAATGTACCACTCTGGTAATAGAGGAGACCCTGTATGTGCAAAGACTGAAGGTTTAAGAGATTTGTGTTCATCTCTCAATTTTCTGAAACTTTTATCATTGAAAGAAGCAGGTCTCACATCAAAAGAGTAAAAAGCATGGCTAATCTGTCTGTCTGCCTGCCTGCCTGTCTGCCTGTCTGTCTGACTGCCTGTCTGTCTGTCTAACTGCCTATCTGCCTATCTGTCTATCTGTCTAGTCTATCTGTCTATCCATCCATCCATCTGCCTGTCTGCCCATCTGCCTGTCCGTCTGTCCATCTATCCCTTTGTCTGTGTGTGTGTGTGTGTGTGTGTGTGTGTGTGTGTGTGTGTGTGTCTGGTCTTCCAACATCAAGAGAACCCTCCATAAATATGTTTGCACTTAAGGAATCTGGTCTTGATACATACCTGTGACCTCATAAATTCTTGCAGCTACAAGTCATGAAGTCTATTTTGTCATGTTCAATTGTGGGTGGGCTAGAGCAAACCATATTTATGTGAGATTCTCTGTCTGCTTCTTGCTGCCCATGGAGATATGATTATCACTGCTTCCTTCCAGTATTTTTAAAAACAGATTGTGTATTTTATTTTAATAAGTCTATATTAAATCTTCAAGGAAATGATATTAGATCAGTGATGGAACTAATTTGTTTTCCTTTGGAGGGAAGAGATTTCTTGGCAATAACAGATTCATATACACTGATTTGCTGGCATTTGGCAGATTGTATTTCTTGCAATTTCCTGACTGTTTTAGAAAAAGATATAGTCAATTATCTGCTGATTTTTTACCAGAATATGACATTTACATGTAATTTAAATAAATTTAATCCCTTCAACAAAAAATGACTCATAGACTAATACTTTCCCGTTTAAGGGCTTATGGGGAAGCTCAGGTCCATGCAAAAAGTTATCATCCATTGGATGAGCCTTAAAAATCCAACCGGGGGGGGGTGGGGATTTAGCTCAGCGGTAGAGCGCTTACCTAGGAAGCGCAAGGCCCTGGGTTCGGTCCCCAGCTCCGAAAAAAAGAACCAAAAAAAAATCCAACCAGGTTCAGGACTTGTTTTTGGGTTCACCTACTCCCTAGTTTTGCCTTCCTTCTGTGTCCTCCCAAGGAAATGCAGAGATTTCCTGATTTAATCTTGCTAATTATAATTGCATACTGGCAAAGCATGGCTCTAAAACCATTTTTTTTTTTTCTAGTTTGGTGATTTTTTTTTTTTTTTTTTTATTAACTTGAGTATTTCTTATGTACATTTCCGAGTGTTATTCCCTTTTCCGGTTTCGGGCAAACATCCCTTCCTCCCCCTTCCTTATGGGTGTTCCCTCCCCACCCTCCCCCATTGCCGCCCTCCCCGACAGTCTAGTTCACTGGGGGGTTCAGTCTTAGCAGGACCCAGGGCTTCCCCTTCCACTGGTGCTCTTACTAGGATATTCATTGCTACCTATGAGGTCAGAGTCCAGGGTCAGTCCATGTATAGTCTTTAGGTAGTGGCCTAGTCCCTGGAAGCTCTGGTTGCTTGGCATTGTTGTACATATGGGGTCTCAAGCCCCTTCAAGCTCTTCCAGTTCATTCTCTGATTCCTTCAACGGGGGTCCCGTTCTCAGTTCAGTGGTTTGCTGCTGGCATTCGCCTCTGTATTTGCTGTATTCTGGCTGTGTCTCTCAGGATCGATCTACATCCGGCTCCTGTCGGTCTGCACTTCTTTGCTTCATCCATCTTGTCTAATTGGGTGGCTGTATATGTATGGGCCACATGTGGGGCAGGCTCTGAATGGGTGTTCCTTCAGTCTCTGTTTTAATCTTTTGCATCTCTCTTCCCTGCCAAGGGTATTCTTGTTCCCCTTTTAAAGAAGGAGTGAAGCCTTCACACTTTGATCATCCGTCTTGAGTTTAATTTCTTATAGACATCTAGGGTAATTCAAGCATTTGGGCTAATAGCCACTTATCAATGAGTGCATACCATGTGTGTTTTTATGTGATTGGGTTAAATAAATCAGGATGATATTTTCCAGGTCAACCATTTGCCTCTTTAATTTCATAAAGTCGTTGTTTTTGATAGCTGAGTAATATTCCATTGTGTAGATGTACCACATTTTCTGTATCCATTCCTCTGTTGAAGGGCATCTGGGTTCTTTCCAGCTTCTGGCTATTATAAATAAGGCTGCGATGAACATAGTGGAGCACGTGTCTTTTTTGTATGTTGGGGCATCTTTTGGGTATATGCCCAAGAGAGGTATAGCTGGATCCTCAGGCAGTTCAATGTCCAATTTTCTGAGAAACCTCCAGACTGATTTCCAGAATGGTTGTAGCAGTCTGCAACCCCCACCAACAATGGAGGAGTGTTCTCTTTCTCCGATCCTTCGCAGCATTTGCTGTCACCTGAGTTTTTGATCTTAGCCATTCTCACTGGTGTGAGGTGAAATCTCAGGGTTGTTTTTTTTTTGATTTGCATTTCTGATGACTAAAGATGTTGAACATTTCTTTAGGTGTTTCTAAGCCATTCGGCATTCCTCAGCTGTAGATGATTTTTTTTGCTCTGAACCCCATTTTTTTAATAGGGTTATTTGTCTCCCTGGGTCTAACTTTTGAGTTCTTTGTATATTTTTGGATATAAGGCCTCTATCTGTTGTAGGATTGGTAAAGATCTTTTTCCCAATCTGTTGGTTGCCGCTAAAACCATTTTAAATTAAACTATGCACTTTGACAATATGTTTTGTTGTCTTTGAAAATATACTGAGCAATGAATTTTTACTTATATATCAATTATAAAATTACATGTCTCTATAAATAGGGAAAATAAATCTTTTAGAATCAAATGCTATGTAAGGAAATAATATGGAAATATATCACTTATGTGCCATGTTTTGTTATTATTTTGATTGAGTGTGCCATTTATTTTCATATCTGGACCATGGAATAACTAGAAAAAGAAGACTAATACTGGTCTCCTCCATGAACTTTAAGGCTATTATTATTCCTAGATTTAACACACCTGGCTTCTCCCTAATATAATCTTAGTAGTTTGGGATTTTCAGATAAAACTTTTAAAAGATCATATAAAAGTTTGAATATATATATATACACACATATATGCTGTTTAGGTAAAGATAGACTTTTGCATTTCACAATCCACCTGTGTAAGTTTAATTAGAGTACAGAGAACTCTAGTTTGTCAGCTTTTAGCTTGATGAAACTTCTTTTTTTATAACACATTTTAGTGATATTTTCTCTGAATTTATGGAATTCCTTGGTGTTATCTAAAAGTAATTTAGCTTAAGTCTTGTTTTATAGCAACTAATATAAAGTAGGTCATAAAAAATCTTGCCAAATAATGTAGTTATTGGATTTCTATTCTCTTTTCTTTTCTTATATTGTCCTACAAAAGCTACAAGCCCTAGCTCATCTCTTTCCTCACATTCCAATGTTTAGGATAACTAGGGGCTAATACTTGGCAGCTTTGACATGCCTGCAACTTAACTCAAGATGTTATATATTAGGTGTGATGGCTTGAAAGAATACACATGGACAGACACATGGCTCCAGCTGCATGCTTAGCAGGGCATGGCCTTGTTGGGCACCAATGGGAGGAGAAGCCCTTGGTCCTGCTAAGGCTGGATCCTCCCCAGTGTAGGGGAATGTCAGTGTGGGGAGGTGGGAAGGGGTGGGTGGTTGGGGAGGGGGAACACCTTCATAGAAGGGGGAGTAGGAATGGGATAGGGAGCTTATGGACAGGAAACTGGAAAAGGGAATAACATTTGAAATGTAAATAAAAATGATATTCAAAATGAAAAAAAGAAAAGTCCTCAAAGGAGTAGAATATATATCAGGCAGTTGGACACATGACAATATATCCATATTAGTGTATTACCATACTAAAATATTTGTGAACAGTATATCAAAAGACACAAATAATATAGAACTAACTTTATAACTGATTTGCTCAGGTTGTTTTTGGTGATTTCTAAGGAGAGTAACAGCATCAACCTAAGTTACAAAACTATCATTGTGCTGTGGTTTTATGGAAAGACTATTAACATTTCATTGGTCACTTGTGATGGTGTTTTAAAATTAGATTTATATTTGACAGCAATTGAATGCTATGGTGTTGGCTGCACAACAGAATAAGGGCTCTAAAATTATTTCTCCCCAAAAATCATATAATCATGCCTTATGCACATGAATTTTCTTCCCTTTTTTACTATGCATCACAGAATAGTATGCATTATTACTGTCCATAAATCTGTCCTGATGAGATCAGTTTTATAGATGTAGGATCAATAATACTTGAGCACATTTGCAGCTGTGCACTGCCAAATTTTGCTCATTAATGTCCTTGAAGGAATCAGTGCATTTTGCTAGACGCAAAGATAACGAGCCATTGATTATCCCTGTATAGCACAATTCATGCCCTATTTTGCTTTTAATGCAATGTTAAATTAATTTGTAAAAGATCAGAAGCATTGCTGTATTTCCAAGTTGTGACTAAACTGTTATTGAACTTTTCTCAGAGGACATTAATCAATTCTCATCTCTTCTAATCTCCTAGAGTGCTTTAGAGATCAGATGATTATTACCTGTTCTTCTCTAGAAGCATCAATCCTGGAAGAGAAAGCATCCATATGGATCTCTTATTAGGTGAGGAGATGTGTGGAGAGCAGTAATATTTCTTCTTAAGGTCAGTATATGGACCTATTGTAGATCAGTCAATGGGGTGAAAACGTGATTAGGGGTTTATGTGAAAAGACTTTGAAGAGTTTATAGATCTTTGTCATGGAAGATATGAAAGAGTCGCATATTTGTACATTGGATGGTTGTATAGTTCACCTTTCTTTACCCATCTTTATGTTCTTTAATGAATTTTTGATTAATACTTTAAGGTCATTTTAAAAAAGAGTGACAGAGTTGTATAAAGTTCTTCACCTCCAGTTCTTAGAAGTCTTCTCTATTTAACTCTGATTGTCTAATTGGAAATGAATTGTACTCAGAGACTTACATGACTTTGAAGAAGAGAAATGCCCAAGACATTAAGTATTAGTAAGGATATATTGATGTCAGAAGGAACTGACTGATGAATGAACAGAATAAAGTAGATGGCAGTAGAGTCTGAGGTAGAGAAGAAGTGAAGGTGAACACAGGAAGATCCTGTATGGCTGCTGGTGCCATGATCTGGTCTTGCAATAGATGCCTATGGAGCCCTCGTAGAGAAAACAGACTTCCCTTGGGAAGGATATAAAGTGTAAGAAAGAATATACAGAGGTTAAAGCGCTGTATACAAATTATTTGGTAGAAGCAGGGTAATGTCAAAATAGAGTTTACTATCTATGGGAAAGAGTTCACCAGTAAAACAGTTGTATGATGGCTTCATAAAAACATTTGAGGCCTGAACAATTGGCAAAGACCCAAAATGACTACATGGAACCAGTCCTAGAAATTCAGTGGATCAATTAGGAAAAAATCACAAGCATGGCATGCTTATCAAAATGAAATAGTAGCCCCACACAAAGTTAGAATGATTTTCAAGGCCTCTCTCATCTTCTATCAGGATTTAAAACAGATGTGTTGACTAGTTGGATTAGATGGCAGGAATATTGATGGGACTTTAGGGAGAGAAATGTCTTTAAGTGGCTAAGCAAAGAATGCCTGTGAACGCTTATGGAGGTTGGTCCTCTAAGGGAGTGGAATAGTCATTCATTGGTGTGTTGATGCTGTCTGATGAATGATGGCTATCTTATTACCCCTTCCCCTATAGATTATGGATTAACTTGCTGTCTCATTTGGTATCTTGAAGCTTTTCTTTGATGTATATTTATTTATTTTTTTTTGTGCTCTTCATTTCTTTATTTCTCTTCTTTATCATAGGTTGCATTCACTCTAGATAGTTGACTTGAGTAAAATATCTCCTGGATTGACATATTTGGTGTTATTAGAGATCTAGTATAAGTGAGATCACTGTGTAGACACCGTGCCTTGTGTGCAAGTAGTAGGAGTAGATCAAGGGACCACATACTGATTCTTTAAGATTGATGACCTGGATTACAATAGGTGAATGGTACTGAGGAGCTGGGGAATGAGAAGGTTGTGGGTGATTTGAAGGAGTAGGGCAATTAAAATAAAGGGAAGCCAAGGACTTGGTAAAGGCAGAATTCAGCTGCAGTGAAATGTTTTACCTGACTGTTATGTGGAAGGTTAAGAATGATAAGAATGTCTCAGATGTGATGAAAAGCTAAATCCTGACTGTATGTGGTTTACAGTTCAGCTTTGTATTGTGGGTCGTAATACACACTTTAGTAGTTAAACTAGGTGAAAACCCACATGTGAGATGCTGTAAAAAGGAAACACCCTGAGAGTTGGGCAAGTTTAAGTAACAATGTAAGAGTAAAAAGTACACAGAATACTGGAGAAAAATTACTACGATTAAACACATAAAGGAAGAAAAAAAGTAAGCCATAAAAGGAAAGTCATTAAGGAATATAATGAGGTGTATTGTAAAGTATTGTAGTGAGTGATGGAAAGAGAAGTAAGTATTCGGTGTTTATAGATCTGGGGCTATAAACTTATATAAAATACTCATAGTAAAATGCTTGTATATAAAACCATGATACTCATTGTCCTCTCCGTCTCTGTCCCGCAGAAAGGAGTGACACCATGATGTTCTTCTCAAAGCGGTTTATTCAGGAACCTTTCTTTCTGCATGCAAGCAGCAGTCTTTCTTTTCCTTTTTTTCTCTCTCTCCCCCTCCCAGCCCCCGAGCACACTCCCTTATATCCTCCCTCAACTCTGCCTCCTCAGTCCAGACTGTGTAATCTCAGTTCATAGGTCCACGTCTCATGGCCTGATCTTGTGTCATGGTGCGCCTGCGCAGCTCTCACAATGGACATGGCTAGTTTCAGGTGTGTGAGGAAGTCAGGTGCTAGTCATGAGACTTAGCTGCAGTCCCAGGCGCCATCTTGGGACTGCCGCCACACCCGCTCCCCACAACTCATCATTCAGTCAAATAAAGACTTTTATTCTTTTTTACCAGATAGAGGAGTGTACTATTTTGTGAAAAGTAATTTTATAAAGTACGTATTTTCATGTATAAGCATACAGACCAAGGGATGACCGGTCACTTTAGAAAAGGCTTCTTCTCAGGATTAATGTTGCAGTCCTAAAAGAAAGTGGTCTTGCAACTGGTAGTACCAAAGGAAGAATATGATCTGAACTCTTGCAAGACAGGAAGTCTAACCTAGGCAAATCCATCACACATCACTCTCCTATTGTTATTTTATAACCCTACATGCTATACAGTAAGGTATTATTTTCTCAGTTTTATAGATGTGAAACTGCACTAAGGACATTTCCAAAATCATTTAGCAAACCACATTCTGATTTTGAGCTGAATCTTCTTTCTAATGGGATTTCTAGTTGCTTACCTTCCCTAAACCTTATAAAACATCTCCTATATCCCTGACATATTACCAAAGGGAACATTACGAAGGAAACAGCAGAACAGCCTTCTTCAGATAGCCCTGGTTTCAAACATTGGCTATGCCGTGTATTAACTTCAAATACTCAAGCCTCTCTGTTCACTTGATTTTAAAATGGAGGCAAGACCTAGTCTATTTTTAACAAGTGTTAAGTGAGATAAAGAATGTCAATTTCTCAGGACAAAGATGGCATATAATAGGTACCCCACAAGTGCTTCCGCTGATCACTTTGTGGACAACACAGAGATGTCTTAAGGACAGGCTTGTTTTTCTGCAATAGCATAGGCCTAAAATATAGTTCATTTCTTTTTAATATATATCATTCATCTGAGCATTTCCCTAGGCTGTAAGAGAGATTAGTCGAAGTCTCTATTTTGACATATTTTTAGCTATCATTTGGAATCAGAGATCGTTTGAAGCACTACGGAGCTTTACATGGGAATTTAATTATTTTTTTTTATACCTTAACCAAAATAAAGTTGTTATTAGACTTCTGCTTAAGTTAGCTGAATTAATTCCACTTTAATTCAAGTTCATCTCTGAAGTGGAAAATGACAGGCATTATTGAGTTCTGTTACACATTTAATAAGAAATATACACTTCTCATCCTTACGGGAGCAATTTAATACGCTGCAGAGCCTGTCAAAATTCAATTCAAGATTGAATGACTAATGCATAAAAGTCAACTCCACACTCTATTGGAGATAAAGCCAGTTGCTTCTTTTTATCAACTAGATAGGGATGCTATCAGGAAGGAAAGGTTTAAAACTTCAGGCTTTGGAAAGTCAGAAGAGGTATGATATGAAGAAAACTAG
The DNA here is from genome assembly GCF_011064425.1 of Rattus rattus. Classification (NCBI taxonomy): domain Eukaryota; kingdom Metazoa; phylum Chordata; class Mammalia; order Rodentia; family Muridae; genus Rattus; species Rattus rattus. Next base: position 58,853,096 of record NC_046160.1, read on the forward strand.
GGGATTTTTAGGAAGAGATTGCCTATGGAAATGAATCAGTAAATGGCTAAGGGAGGGAAGACGAAGGGATAGAGGAAATAACAGAGACTGAATAGGACACCTGGCTCTTTAGACAGACTCACTTTCATAGGCTTAGAATTAAGGAAAAAGATCAGCACATCCCAGAGCTGGAGATAGGACTTTTTAAGGCTCTGATCTTTCAAAGATGATGTTTTACTGTCTTTTAAAATATATGCATGTATGTCTATACATGTAGGTCTGTATATATGTGTATATGCATGCATGTGCAAAAGCACAAACATGCGGCCAGTTTTAGCCCTGGAGCAGTTGACTTATTCAATATTACTCAGGCAGCTACTAGATATTGTACATGCTGAGCACATAGGAATGAAGGAAACTTAAAAAAAAAGGAAACATTTTCTCATGCATTTAAACTTCCTTTACTGGTAATTCTGTTTCTATCTGTATCTCATTGTTTAACTGGGCTATTTTTCTTGGTATCTAGTTGTTTGAGTTATTTATATATTTTAGATACTATCTGTCTATCAGATATGTAGCTGGTAAAAATCTTTCCTAATCTGTAGGCTGCTGCTTTGTCTGATTGACAGTGTCCTTTGCTCAGCAGAAGCCTCTCAGCTTTTTCCCCCTTTTTTAACTGATTACTTTATCTACATTTCAAATGTTGTCCCCCTTCCCTGTCTCCCCTCTGCAACCTCCCCCCTCCCCTCCCCTTTCCCTTTGCCTCTAAGAGAGTACTCCCCCATGTACCCACCAACTCCCACCTTACCACTTTTGCATCCCCCTTCACTGGGGCAACAAGCCTCCACAGGACCAAGCTCCACCCCTCCCATTGATGCTAGATAAGGCAATCCACAGCTATATGTGTAGCAAGATCCATTGACTCGCCCATGTATACTCTTAGGTTGATTTATGGATCCCTCCATGTGTACTCATTGGTTGGTGGTTTTAGTCCCTGGGAGCTCTGGTTGGCTGATATTGTTGTTCCTTCTATGGGGTTGCAAACCCCTTCAGTTCCTTCAGTATTTTCTCTAACTCTTCCATTGGTCTTTGTTCAGTCAAATGATTAGCTGCAACCATCCTCACCTATATCAGTAAAGCTCTGGCAGAGACTCACAGGAGACACCTATATCTGGCTCCTGTCAGGAAGCACTTCTTGGCATCAGCAATAGTGACTGGGTTTGGTGGATGCATATGGGATAAATCCCCAGGTGGGGCAGTCTTTTGATGATCTTTTCTTCAGTTCCCACTGCTCTACTCTTTGTCCCTGTATTTCCTCCCATGAGGATTTTGTTCTCCTTTCTAAGAAGGAATGAAGCATCCACATTTTGGTCTTCCTTCTTCTCGAGTTTCATATGATCTGTGAATTTTTTTCATAGGTATTCCAAGCTTTTGGGCTAATATCCACTTATCAGTGAGTGCATACCATGTGTATTCTTTTGTGACTATGTTACCTTACTCAGGATAGTATTTTCTAGTTCCATGCATTTGCCTAAGAATTTCATGTGGTCATTGCTTTTGATAGCTGAGTAGTACTGCATTGTGTAAATGTACCACATGTTCTCTATCCATTCCTTTGTTGAAGGACATCTAGGTACTTTCCAGCTTCTGGCTATTATAAATAAGTCTGCTATTAACATAGTGGAGCATATGTCCTTGCTATATGTTGGAGCATCTTTTGGGTGTAGTCCCAAGAGTGGTATAGCTGTGTCCTCATGTAGTAGTATGTCCAATTTTCTGAGGAACCTCCAGACTGATTTCCAGAGTGGTTGTACCAACTTGCAATCCCATCAACAATGGAGGAGTGTTCCTCTTTCTACACATCCTTGCCTGCAACTACTGTCACTTGAGTTTTTGATGTTAGCCATTCTGACTGGAATGAAGTACTATTTTAGGGTTGTTTTGATTTGCATTTCCCTGATGACAAAGAATTTTGAACATTTCTTTAGGTGCTTCTCAGACATTTTGTATTCCTCAGTTGAGAACTCTTTGTTTAGCTCTGTACCCCATTTTAAAATAGGATTATTTGATTTTCTGGTGTCTAATTCTTGAGTATTTGTGTATATTAGGTATTAGCCCTCTATCAGATGTAGGATTGGGGTTGGGGATTTAGCTCAGCGGTAGAGCGCTTGCCTAGCAAGCACAAGACCCTGGGTTCGGTCCCCAGCTCTGGAAAAAAAAAACAGATGTAGGATTGGTAAAGAGCTTTTCCCAATCTATTGGTTGCCATTTTGTCTTAATGACAGTGTCCTTTGCCTTACAGAAGCATTGCAATTTTATGAAGCCCTATTTGTCAATTCTTGATCATGGAGCATAAGTCATTGGTATTTTGTTTTAAATAAGTCATTGGTATTTTGTTTTAAAATATTTCCCCTGTGCCTATGTGTTTGAGGCTCTTCCCTATTAATTTCAGTGTATCTGGTTTTATGTGGAGGTCTTTGATCCACTTGGACTTGAGCTTTGTACAGGGTGATAAGAATGGGTAGATTTGTATTCTTTACATGCTGACCTCTTTTGGACCAGCATCATTTGTTGGAAATGCTGTCTTTTATCCATTGGATAGTTTTAGCTCCTTTGTCAAAGATAAAGTGACCATAGGTGTGTGGGTTTATTTCTGGGTCTTCAATTCTATTCCATTGATTTACCTGACTGTCTCTGTACCAATACCATACAGTTTTTTATAGCTAAGCTCTGCAATTCAGCTTGAGCTTAGAGATGCTGATTCCCCCAGGAGGTCTTTTATTGTTGAGCATAGTTTTCCGCTATCCTGGGTTTTTTGCTATTCCAGATGAATTTGCAAATTGCTCTTTCTAACCATATGAATTAGTTGGAATTTTGATGGGGATTGCATTGAATCTGTAGATTGCTTTGGCAAAATGGCCATTTTTACTATATTAATCCTGCCAATCTATGAGCATGGGATATCTTTCCATCTTCTGAGATCTTCTTCAATTTCTTTTTTTAGAGACTTGAAATTTTTGTCATACAGATCCTTTATTTGCCTTTTAAAAGTCACACCGATGTATTTTATATTATTTGGGATTATTGTGAAGGGTATCATTTCCCTAATTTCTTTCTCATCCTGTTTATCCTTTGAGTAGAGGAAGGCTACTGATTTGAGTTAATTTTATACCTAGCCACTTTGCTGAAGTTGTTTATCAGGCTTAGTAGTTCTCTGTTGGATCTTTTGGGGTCATTAAAGTACACTATCATATCATCTGCAAATAGTGATATTTTGACTTCTTCCTTTCTAATTTCTATCCCTTTGACTGCCTTTCGTTGTCTGATTGCTCTGGCTAGGACTTTGAGTACTATATTGAATAAGTAGGGAGAGACTGGGCAGCTCTCTCTACTTATATTAGTGGGATTGCTTCAAGTTTCTCTCCATTTAGTTTAATGTTAGCTTCTGGTTTGCTCTATATGGCTTTTACTATGTTTAGGTATGGGCCTTGAATTCCTGATCTTTCCAGGACTTTTGTCATGAAAGGGTGTTGAATTTTTCAAATGATTTCTCAGCATCTAATGAAATGATCATGTGGTTTTGTTTTTGCATTTATTTATATAGTGGATTACGTTGATGGATTTCCATATACGGAACCATCCCTGCATCCCTGGGATGAAGTCTACATGGTCATGATGGATGATTGTTTTGATGTGTTCTTGGATTTGGTCTGTGAGAATTATATTGAGTATTTTTGCATTGATATTCATAAAGGAAATTGGTCTGAAGTTCTGTTTCTTTGTTGGTTCTTTGTGTGGTTTAGGTATAAGAACGATTGTAGCTTCATAGAAGGAATTGGGTAGCGCTCCATCCGTTTCAATTTTGTGGAACAGTTTGGACAGTATTGGTATGAGGTCTTCTATGAAGGTCTGATAGAATTCGGCACTAAACCCATCTGATCCCGGGCTCTTTTCTGTTGGGAGGCTTTTAATAACTGTTTCTATTTCTTTAGGAGTTATGGGGTTGTTTAGATGGTTTATCTGATCCTGATTTAACTTGGTACCTAGTATTGATCTAGAAAATTGTCTACTTCTTCTAGATTTTCCAGTTTTGTTGAATATAGGCTTTTGTAGTAGAATTTGATGATTTTTAAAATTTTCTTAGATTCGGTTGTTATGTCTCCCTTTTCAGTTCTGATTTTGTTAATTTGGATACACTCTCTGTGCCCTCTGCTTAGTCAGGGTAAGGGTTTGTCTATCTTGTTGTTTTTCTCAAAGAACCAGCTCCTGGTTTTGTTGATTCTTTGTATAGTCCTTTTTGTTTCTACTTGGTTGGTTTTAGCCCTGAGTTTGATTATTTCCTGCCTTCTACTCTTCTTGGGTATATTTGCTTCTTTTTGATCTAAAACTTTTAGGTGTGCTGTCAAGTTGCTGATGTATGTTCTGTCCTGTTTCTTTTTGCAGGCACTCAGAGCTGTGAGTTTTCCTCTTAGCACAGCTTTCATTGTGTCCCATTAGTTTGGATATGTTGTACCTTCATTTTCATTAAATTCTAAGAAGTCTTTAAATTCTTTCTTTATTTCTTCCTTGACCAAGTTATCATTGAGTAGAGCATTGTTCAACTTCCATGTATGTGTGGGCTTTCTGTCAATTTTGTTGTTATTAAGGACTAGTCTTAGTACGTGGTGATCTGATAGGATGCATGGGATTATTTCTATCTTCCTGTATCTGTTGAGGCCTGTTTTGTGACTGATTAGATGGTCAATCTTTGACAAGGTACCTTGAAGTGCTGAGAAGGTGTTTCCTTCTGTTTTAGGATGAAATGTTCTATAAATATCTGTTAAGTTCATTAGGTTCATAACTTCTGTTAGTTTTTCTATGTCTCTGTTTAATTTTTGTTTCCATGATCTGACCATTGATGAGAGTAGAGTGTTGAAATTTCCTACTATTATTGTGCGAGGTGCCCTTTCATTTAGAGCATAAATAATTAGGATTGAGAATTTATCTTGGTGGATTTTTACTTTGATGAATGTGAAGTGTTCTTCCTTATCCTTTTTGATGACTTCATTTGAAAGTTGATTGTCTTTGATATTAGAATGTCTACTCCGGTTTGTTCCTTTGAACCATTTGCTTGGAAAGTTGTTTTCCAGGCTTTTACTCTGAGGTAGTTTCTGTCTTTGTCACAGAGGTATGTTTCAGGTATGAAGCAAAATGCTGGATCCAGTATATATCCAGTCTGTTAGTCTATGTCTTTTTATTGGGGAATTGAGTCAATTGATATTGAGAGATATTAAGGAATAGAGATTGTTGATTCCTGTTATTTTCATTGTTAGAGGTGGAATTATGTTTGTGTGTCTCTCTTCTCTTGGTTTCTTTGCAAGGAGATTATTTTCTTGATTTTTTTTAGGATGTAGTTTCCCTCTTTGTGTTGGAGTTTTCCATCTATTATCCTTGGATTTGTAGAAAGATATTTTGTAAATTTGGTTTTGTCATGTAATATTTTGGTTTTTCCATCTATGTTAATTGAGTGTTTTGCTGGATATAGTAGCCTGGGCTGGCATTTGTGTTCTCTTAGTGTCTGTATGATATCTGCCTGGGATCTTCTGGTTTTCATAGTCTCTGTTGAGAATTCTGGTGTAATTCTTATAGTTCTGCCTTTATATGTTACTTGACCTTTTCCCCTTACTGCTTTTAATATTCTTTGTTTTGTTCATTTGGTGTTTTGCCTATTATGTGATGGGAGGAATTTCTTTTCTGTCCAATCTATTTGGAGTTCTGTAGGCTTCTTGTATGTTTACGGGCATCTCCTTCTTTAGGTTAGGGAAGTTTTCTTCTATAATTTTGTTGAACACATTTACTGGCCCTTTAAGCTGGGAGTCTTCACTCTCTTCTGTACCTATTATCCTTAGGTTTGATCTTCTCATTGAGTCCTGGATTTCCTGTATGTTTTGGACCAGTAGCTTTTTCCGCGTTTTACATTATCTTTGACAGTTATGTCAATGTTTTCTATGGTATCTTCTGCTCCTGAGCTTCTCTCTTCTATCTCTTGTATTCTGTTGGTGATGCTCGAATCTATGATTCCTGATCTCTTCCCTAGGTTTTCTATTTTCAGTGTTTTCTCCCTTTGTGATTTCTTTATTGTTTCTATTTCCACTTTTAAGTCCTATACAGTTTTTTTCAATTCCTTCACCTGTTTGCCTGTGTTTTCCTGTAATTTTTTAAAAAGATTTTCGTGTTTCCTCTTTAAGGGCTTCTATTTGTTTACTTGTGTTGTCCTGTTTTTCTTTAAGGGAGTGATCTATGTCCTTCTTAAAGTCCTCCATCATCACCATAAAATGTGATTTTATATCTAAATTTTGCTTTTCTGGTGTGTTTGGAAATCCAGTATTTGCTTTGGTGAGAGAGCTAGGCTGTGATGATGCCAAGTAGTCTTGGTTTCTGTTCCTTAGGTTCTTGAACTTGCTTCTTGCCAACAGTTTGTCTCTGGTGTTAGCTTGTCTTACTGTCTCTGGCAGTGGCTTGACCCTCCTGTAGGCCTGTGTGTCAGCATTCCTTCAGATCTGTTTTCTTTCAGCCGGGTCTGGGAACAAAGAGCTCTGCTCTCAGGTGTTTAGGCACTCCTGGGGACTGGCTTTCAGCTCTAGGCTCAGGCAGAAACCGAATGGTCTTGCTCTTGACTTCTCCTAGGTCTCTGTGCCAAGGGGGCACAGATGACACTAGGCAATTTCCTCTTGGGTGGAGAATGTGAGGAGATAGTAGTCTCCTCCGAGTTCTCAAGAGTGTCTGCACTTCTGAGGGTCCAGCTCTCTCCCCCACAGGATTTGGGTACAGAGAGCTTTGTGACTGGTTCAGGTCAGTTCTGGGCACAGGCTGGACCCAGGAAGTTCCTGCTGCTGACTGCGCCTATATTCCTGTATCTAGAAGCACTATGCAGTTTCCTCTTGGGCCAGGGATGTAAGAGAGGTGGGTAGAAGTGGCAGACTGTCTTGCCGTCTCAGGATTGTCTGAACTTCTGGGTGTTCAGCTCTCTTCCCCCACGGGATTTGGATGCAAAGAGCTGTTGGATCAGTTCAGATCAGTTCCTGGCACCTAAAAAATCTTTAATTTCTTTCTTTATTTCTTCCTTGACCAAGTTGCCCTTGAGGAGAGAGTTGTTCACCTTCCATGTGTATGTGGGCTTTCTGTTGTTTTTGTTGTTATTGAAGATTGGCCTTAGTTCATAGTGATTTGATAGGATGCATCGGAATATTTCAATCTCCTTTATCTATTGAGTCCTGTTTTGTGACAATTATATGGTCAATTTTTAGGATGGTACAATGGGGTGCTGAGAACAAGGTATATTCTTTTGGTTTATAATGAAATGTTCATAGATATCTGTTAAATCCATTTTGTACATAACTTCTGTTAGCTTCCCTGTGTCCCTGTTTAGTTTCTGTTTCCATGGTTTGTCCCTTGATGAGAGTGGTGTGTTGAAGTCTCCTACTATTATTTTGTGTGGTGTAATATGTGTTTTGAGCTTTAGTAAAGTGTCTTTTATGAATATGAATGCCCTTGCATTTGGAGTATTCAGTGTTGAATAGTTGGAGTGTTCAGGATTGAGAGTTCGCCTTGGCAGATTTTACCTTTAATGTATATGAAGTATCCTTTCTTATCTTTTTTGATAACTTTTGGTTGAAAGTCAATTTTATTTTATATTAGAATGGCTACTCAAGCTTGTTTCTTGGGACAATTTCTTGGAAAAAAATTTTTCCAGCCTTTTACACTTAAGTAGTGTCTGCCTTTGTAACTGAGGTGTGTTTCCTGTATGCAGCAAAATGCTGGGTCCTATTTACATATCCAGTCTGTTAATCTATGTCCTTTTATGGGGGAATTGAGTCCATTGATCTTAAGATATATTAAGGAATAGTGATGGTTATTTCCTGTTATTTTTATTGTTAGAGGTGGAATTATGTTTGTGTGGCTATTTTCTTTTGGGTTTGTTGCAAGAAGAGTACATTATTGCTTTTTCTAGAATATATTCTCCCCCCTTGTGTTGGAGTTTTCCATCTATTATCCTTTGTAGAGCTCGATTTGTGGAAAGATATTATGTAAATTTGGTGTCATCCTGGAATATTTTGGTTTCTCCATCTATATTAATTGAGAGTTTTGCTGGATATTGAGAGTAGCCTGGGCTGGCATTTGTGTTCTCTTAGGGTCTATATGGCATCTGTCCAGAATCTTCTAGCTTTCATAATTTCTGTTGTAAAGTTTGGTGTAATTCTGATAGGTCTACTCTTATATGTTACTTGACCTTTTTCCCTTACTGCATTCAATATTCTTTGTTTATTTTGTGTATTAATTATTTTGTCTATTATGTGACAGGAGGAATTTCTTTTCTGGTTCAGTCTGTTTGGAGTTCTGTAGGCTTCTTGTATGTTCATGGGCACCTCTTTCTTTAGGTCTGGGAAATTTCCTTCCATAATTTTCTTGAAGATATGTACTGATCATATATGAAATGTTCTGTATATATCTCTTAAATGCCTTCAGTTCATGACTTCTATTAGCTTCCCTGTTTCTCTATTTAGTGTCTGTTTCAATGACCTGTCCATTGCTGAGCATGTGGTGTTGAAGTCTCTCAATACTACTGTGTGAGGTTCAATGTTTGTTTTGAGCTTTAGAAATGTTTCTTTCACAAATGTGGGTGTCCTTGCATTTGGGGCATAGATGTTCAGAATTGAGATTTTAATTAATGGATGTTTCCTTGATGAATATGAAGTATACTTCTCCTTCTCAATTGATAACTGTTGGATGAAAGACTGCTTTATTGGATATTAGAATGGCAACTCCTGATTGTTTCTTATAACCATTTGCTTGGAAAAAACCTTTTTCTCACCTTTTACTCTGAGGTCTGTCTTTGTCATTGAGGTCTGTCTCTTGAAAGTAGCAAAATGCTGGATCCTGCTTGCATATATGTCTTTTTAATTGGGAAATTGAGTCCATTGATGTTGAGAGATATTAAAGATAGATGATTGCTAGTTCCTGTTATGTTTATTGTTGAAGGTAGAAGTGTGTGTGTGTGTGTGTGTGTGTGTGTGTGTGTGTGTGTGAGAGAGAGAGAGAGAGAGATTCTTTTAAGATGATTAATTTCTTATTTTCTCTTTGTTGTAGATATGCTCCTTGTGTTGACGTTTTTCCTAGAGTCCTTCTTAGGGTTAGATTAGCAGATGCATATTCTTTAAATTTGGTTTTGTCATGGAATATTTCAGTTTCTTCACCTATGATGATTGAGAGTTTTGCTGAGTATAGTAGCCTGGGCTGGCATTTATGGTTTTTTTTTAGAGTCTGTATGACATCTGTCCAAGGTCTTTTGGATTTTAGAATCTCTGTTGAAAAGTCTGATGAAATTCAGATAGGTCTGCCTGCCTTTATATACTACTTGGTATTTTCCCCTTACAGCTTTTAATATTCTTTCTTTGTTCTGTGCATTTAGTGTTTTGATTATTATGTTATGGGAGGGCTTTCTTTGCTGGTCCATTCTATTTGGAGTACTGTAGGCTTCTTTTACATTTATGGCCATCTCTTTCTTTAGTTAGGGTATGTTCTCTTCTATGATTCTGTTGAAGATATTGTCTGGCCCTTTGAGCTGGGAATCTTTGCTCTCTTCTATTCCTATTATTCTAAGTTTGTTCTTTTTATTGTGTCCTGGATTTCCTGGGGGTTTGGGTTAGTAGTTTTTTATGCTTTATATTTTCTTTGTGTCATCAATATATTCTATGGTATCTTCTATGCCCGAGATTTCTTCTTCTGCCTCTTGTATTATTTTGGTGATGCTTGCATCTGTAACTCCTTACCTCTTTCCTAGGTTTTCCATTTCCAGAGTTGCCCCTATGATTTCTTTGTTATTTCTACTTTCATTTTAGGTCTAGGAAAGCTTTGTTCAATTTTTTCTCTTCTTTTATTGTATTTTCCTGTATTTTTTGAGGGATTTGTTTCCATTTCTACCTGCTTAACTATGTTTTCCTGTATTTCTTTAAGTGAGTTAAGATAGCCTCCTTAAAAGTCTCTATTATCTTCACGAGATGAGATTTTAGGTAAGTATCATGCTTTTCAGGTGTATCAGGGATTTTATGGCTTGCTGTAGGGCTAGACATGGGTTCTGATGGTGTCAAAGTATACTGGCTTATGATCTTGTGTTTGCCTCTCATCATGCGCTCTTCTCTGGTGTTAGCTGGCCTGGATGACCTGTGGAGCCTGTCTCCTATGTTCCTGTATTGCTGCTGTTCTCCTGGGGATCTATGGTTCTAGCTGTAGAAGATATTCTGAGTGACTTGCAGACTGTTGCCCTGGCTGCAGAAGATCTCTTGAGAGCCCTGGAGACTGTGTATTATTGAGAGCTGGGGGATATGCTGATTTGCCTCCATGTAAGTGCAGATCAGAAGGGAGATGGGTTTCATATGAAGGGAGAAGTCCTGCATCTGCTGGGTACCTGGGGGTGTCTCAGCTGCTGCAGTTGTTCGAATAGCTATTCTAACTCTTGCCCTTGTTGGGGTAGATCTCCTGGGAGCCCTGAAGATGGTGTGGTATTGAAAGAGGGGGGCAGGGAGACAGGCTGATCTTCCCTCAAACATATGAAGACTGGTAGAGCTCCATTCAGCTTCTTGAAGTCCCACTTATTCATTATTGATTTTAGTATCTGTGACAATAGTTTTCTGTTCAGAATGGCTTTTCATGTGCCCATGAGTTCAAAGTTATTTCCATTTTCTCCTCTATCAAGTTCAGTGCATCTGGTTTTATGTTGATGGATTTTATTTCCTGGACTTGAGTTTTGAGCAGGGTATTAAGTATGGCACTATTTGGAATTTAAATGCATGTATGAAGTTTGACCAACACAACCTATAGAAAATGTTGTCTTCTTCATCAAAAATCAAGAGTGTATAAAGTTATGTCATCAATTTGATTGTATTTATCAGATATCTGTTTTTATGCCAGCATTATGGTATTTTTATTTACTATATTTCTGTAATAGAACTGGAAATTAGGGCTGGTGATACCATCTGTAGTTCTTTTATTATTTGGGATTGTTTTATCTATACTGGGAGTTTTGTGCTTTCATATGATGCTGAAGATTGTCCTTTCAGGATCTGTGAAGAATTGTTGGCTTGGTTAGAATTGGTTAACTCCAACTGATTCTCAGTCTGTCATTTTTATATAGGAGGGTTGCTAACTTTTGTGAATTAATTTTATGCCTAGTTACTTTATTGTAGGTATCAGGTATAGGAATTTCCCAGTAGATTTTTAGGGTCATGTGTATATTATCTTATCATCTGCAAATAGAAATACTTTGACTTCTTCTTTTCCAATTTGTATCCCCTTGATTTGTGAATTTTCTTATTGATATTTCTAAGACTTCAAGTAATTTATTGACTAGGTGTGGATAGAAAAAACAACTGAGAAGTTCAGGCATCTAAAACAGGAGCGAAAATACTAAAACATTGCTTGATTGATGAAATCTTAAATATAAAAAGGAATAATTAATAATAATAATAATAATAATAATAATAAGAAGAAGAAGAAGAAGAAGGAGAAGTGGGAGAAGAAGAAGAGAATACAGAAAGAAAAAATCCTTTCATAAAATATTCTGAATGTTTGGGACATTATGAAAAGTCCAGCTCTAAAAGTAATAGGTATAAATGAAAGAGACAAACCCATGGTGAAGGCATAATAACGTTTACATGCACACGCGCACACACACACACACACACACACACACACACACACACACACACACGCACGCACACACCAAAACATCGAAAAAAAAATTCCTTAACCAAAAGAATGAGCTACCTATCAAAGTATAAGAAGCATACAGAACATCAAACAGGCTGGAGCAGAAAAGAGAGACCTCTCAGCACATAGTAATCAAGACAATGAATATATATCACAAAGAAAGACTTTTAAAAGCTGCAAGAGTAAAAGACCAAGTAACATACAATGAAAGCCTATTAAAATGGCATCTGACTTCTCATCAGAGACGTTAAAAGCCAGAAGGGTCTGGACCAATGTTCTATGAGACCACAGATGCCAAAACAGACTACTATACTAATTAGAACTTTTAATTACAATGGGTGGAGAAAATAAGATGTTCTATGATAAAACCAAATTTAGGTAGTATCTATCTAAAAATCCAGACATACAGCAGGCACTAGAAGGAAATCTCCAATCTAAAGATATTAAGCACATCATAAAATTACAATTACACACACACACACACACACACACACACACACACACAAACACACACACACCACAACAGCAAATTAACAGGAATCAACAAATACTCTTCATTGCAGTCTCTTAACATTAATGGTGTCAATTCTCTAATAAAAAGACAAAGAGTAACATAATGGGAACAAAAACAGGACACATGCTTCTGCTGCATTCAAGAAGCACAACATGATATCGTAATATCAAGAATAGACATCATTTCAGGGTAAAGAAATGGAAAAGGTATTCTAAGAAAATGAACTTAGGTAGCCATTTGATATAGCCATTTTAATATCTGCCTAATAGATTTCAAACCAAAAATAATCAGATGAGCTATGGAAGGATACTAGATACTTATCAAAGAAAAATTCCACCAAGAGAACATTTCAAGTCTTAACTTCTGTGTTCATAGTACAAGGACACCAGATGTTTTTTATTTAATATTTTTTGTTGACCAAGCTATTCATTTCTTCTGTGTGTCTTCAATAGCTGAGATTTTCAGTTGTTCACTCTCTGCCAGCCTAGTCAATATATAATTTGAAATCTTAGAGCAATAAGACAACTTACAGAGGAATACACACCTTTGTTTGTAAATAATACAATAATATACATAAATTGTCTTTCTTTTCATAAAAGAAACACTACTATAAGTAAAATTAGATATTGACCCTCATACACTAATAACAGAAAACTTCGATATCCTACTCTTCACAACAGATAGTTCATTCAGACTAAAACTGGAAATGCTGGAGATAATTGATGTATAAACATATATTTACAGAATATTTTACTTAAACACAAAAGAATATACCTTCCTTTCAGCACATGACTAAACTTTCTACAAAACTGACCACATAATCATGTACAAGCAAGTTTTAGTAAATATGAGAAAATTGAGATTACATCCTGCATCTTATCTATCTGTCTGTCTGTCTGTCTGTCTATCTATCTTTCTATTTATGTCCATCTCTATCTCTATGTATACCAATTTCTACTGAATTTAAAATTGATCAAGACAGAAATTAAAAAAATAAATAAATACACAACACACCTAAAGTCACGGGACACAAAGAATGTGTTCTAAGTACTAAGTGCCAAATTACAAAAGAAAAAAAAAAGGTGGGAGTGTCTCATACTAGTAACTTCAAAGTGCAAATGAAAGCTCTAGAACAAAGAAAAGTGTCACATTACAAGTGAGCAGATCAAAATAAATAAGCCCAGGACTGAAACCAGTAAACTAGAAACAATATGAAAATATAAAAAAATCCATGAACCAAAAGTTGGTTCATTGAGGCCATTAGTAAGATTGACAAACTCTTTTCTAAGTTAATTAAAAGGTGAAAAGAGAAGATCTAAATTAGAAATAAATAGGGGGTTTCACAGCAGAGACCAAAGAAATTCAGAAGAATCATAAGGATAGACTTTAAAAACCTGTACTCCATCGAATACAGCAAATACAGAGGCGAATGCCAGCAGCAAACCACTGAACTGAGAATAGGACCCCCGTTGAAGGAATCAGAGAAAGAACTGGAAGAGCTTGAAGGGGCTCATGACCCCATATGTACAACAATGCCAAGCAACCAGAGCTTCCAGGGACTAAGCCACTACCTAAAGACTATACATGGACTGACCCTGAACTCTGACCTCATAGGTAACAATGAATATCCTAGAAAGAGCACCAGTGGAAGGGGAAGCCCTGGGACCTGCTAAGACTGAACCCCCAGTGAACTAAACAGTTGGGGGGAAGGCTGCAAAAGGGGGAGGGTGGGGAGGGGAACACCCATAAGGAAGGGGAGGGGGAGGGGGATGTTTGCCCGGAAAGGGAATAACACTCGAAATGTATATAAGAAATACTCAAGTTAATAAAAAAAAAAAAATGTAAAAAAGTGGATACTATCTCCATACATATGACTTATCAAAGTTATCAAGATCAGATAAAGAATTCGTACAGATGTATGTATAATCTCTAGCAAAATAAAAGGAATAATTAAAGTTTGATATATATCCCCATCCATCCATCCACCCATCTCAGGGCCAGATAGTTAAAATGCAGCATTATTTCAGACTTTGCCAGACTTTTCAAAGACTTAATTCCAATACTTCTCAAATTATTCAACAAAATAGAAAGAGAAGGAACACTGTCCCATTCATTTTATGAGGCCACATTTATGATAGTACCCAAATCACATATAAACCTGACAAAGAAAGAGTATGACAGATCAATTTCACTTATGAACAGAGCTTCAAAAATAATCAACAAAATACTTCCAACTAAATCATAAAACAAACAAGCAAGTCACATCAAAAATATCATCCACCTTGATCAAGTGTGCTTCATGCTGGAGATGCAGGAGTGCTTCAAAATATGGAGATCAATAAATGAAATCAACCATATAAACAGACTAAATTACTATAACCATATGCTCATTTTTATTAGTTTGAGAAAATGCCTTTTACAAAATACAACACCTGTTCATAATAAAATTCCTGGAGAGATTTGGAATACAAGGACATACCTGAATACAATAAAGTCTGTTTATAGCAAGCCCATAGCCAACACCAACTTAAATGGAGAGAAACTCAAAGAAATCCCACTAAATTTAGTAACATGTCCTATTGTTCTTAATTGCCACACAGACTGGGGACTGGGTATGTTAAACATTTTCTTGACTTTGTGCTTCTATATTCTTGTTTTGGTAAATAATTCATCATTTTAAAAGAAAAAGCCAGCACATGCATGGTAAATCTTAGTAAATATTTTATGTGCAAAGTCTTATGGCCTTTAAAAATCTTTATATTATGTAAAATGACATCAGAAATATAAGCCTTTGTTTTACCAGTAAGTAAATGAAAACATTAAATTTATTTTTCTTGGGCAGAGAGCGATTAATGGAACATGTAGAAAAGCTACAGAGGGAGCAGAAGCAGGTCATTTTTCTCTAGTGCAACTCATGATTGCTTTGGCATGTGTAGAGAAATCAACACATTTAATTATTTATTTTGCTCCCCACCCTAGATTTTGTTTTGTTTAGTGTCCCATGGAGTTAATCACGGTCATATGTGTGTGATCTTGAGTTTGGAAGTAACTATCAGGGCTCACCAGTGAGGTCACTGCTGAGCTGCTGGATACTATGCTTCTCCCTTATCCGTAGCTGAGGGACTCTCTAACAGGACCAGCCATGACAGACATGGCACACACAACCTTCTTTCCCTCTCCCTTGCTGAACCATAAGATTCCTTTAATTAGATACTTACACATTCTTCTTTTTATTTATTTTTTTTTACCATTTTAAAGAATTTATGTTTATTAAACTCATTTAATCTTCACAGTAAGTCTCTTGGATGTTAGTAGTATTCATGTCTACTATAATAAAGAGCAAACTGATGCGGAGAAGGTAACTTACCAAGATCACACAGCAGGGTAGCAGTAGAGCTGGAGTCTGAACCCAGGAAGTCTCCAGTGCCTCGCTGTTACACTCTGCTCTCCAACCAAACAGAACGCCAAGGCAATGCTTTTCTCCTTGTCCTTAGGGAACTTACAAACGTGTGACTTCAACAGCTTTTACAAGCTATTGAGGTGTTCAGCATGAGTTAATAGCCCCCAGAAACAATTTGTGGCAAGATTACTGTCAACATGACCATCCATGTAGGTAATTTGAGAGTTGTGCTATCTCTGATCTGTCCATACTCCCAAATAATAAAGACATCCAGCACTTTTCTTAAATATGAACAAAACTGAAAGAAGCACGGGCAGTTATATAATGTTACTCCTGAGAACTTGATGTTTTTCGTTCCTCTCTCACACCAAGCTTAGAGGGTAAAGATGGTCGTTTGTGTTTTGTGGGGCTCTGCATTAAAGCTAGGGCCTTGCATATACTAACAGGCAGTCTATGTCTGCATTGTTTCTTTTCATTGCTGCAACAGAATACACAACCAGTGTTGGAAGGTTTATTTCTGGAAGGTTTATTCTGGTTCACAGTTTGACCAGTACAGTCTATCATGGTGAGAAAGTTACAGGGACAGGGATATGAGACAACTGACCATATTGTACCTCTAATCAGTTAGTAGAGAAAAGAGATGAATGCTGGTACTCAGCTCACTTCATCCTTTTTATTTAGTTGGTGATCCCAGCTGAGGGAACGGTGCTGCCAATATTTGGGGTGAATCCTTCCACTTCAACTAACTCAATCCAGAAACTCTTAGAGGCACAAACAGACACTTGTCTTCTAGGTGATTCTAGATCCAATCACGTTGATGATCAAGACTGACCACCACAATCACTGAGCTGCATCCCCAGCCTTGTTGAAGAGTTCTTCACCCTCTGTGAACAGGTAGCTTTGTTCCCAGTGCACGGGTCTGGTGACCAACAGTTCTGTGTTTTCTTCCCTGGGGAAAGAGGAGTTAAGAACTAGTTGTCCAATGGGCCTTCTTGCCAGCCACAATGAACTTGATGACAAGGTTGCTGCATTGCCCCCTGGAGTTACCCAGATAGTAAACGGACAGTGTCTGGTGCAGCAATGCATAAGCAGCAAGCAAGGCTGATCAGAAGCATTGGAGTCTCAGTTTCAGCGTATTGATAGACTGTGGGGTGACCTTCCATCTTTCCTGTGGTAGTTTGCCTGGAAGTCTCGTCTGCTGCAATGTCAACAGCTGGACCATCTCTCTCCTGACAGGCTTAATGTGGGAGTGATGAATCCACATCCTAACCCTGTCCACCTTAACAGCCATAGGCTCGGTCAGGATCACAGTGTGAGATCCTTTCCAGCAGGGTTCCAGAGCCTTGTAGTTATGTCTCTTAATCCAGCCTTCTCCATCTGGGTATGATGTCTTCCAGAAGCTTCTTTGCTATTATATTCATAGTCTCCTTCTTTGTAGGGTAGGCTTCTACCCCTCCTGAAAAGGCCAGTTCAGGCTACAGAGCAAAGCCTAGTTTTTCAGAAAGAGGAGTAGATAAGAAAAGAAACACAAACTCCCAAACCAAAAAGCAACAGGAACTTTGAAAACCAAGGAGCCTATTAAGAAGACAATAAAAAAAGAACAAAACAAAACAAAACAAAAAAATCAAAAAAACAAAAAACAAAAAAACAAAACAAGAAAAGACAGTGAGGGTGAAGATGTAGAGAGAACCCTCAAGTATTTATTGCTGGTAAAAGTGGGGGTGTAAATTGTTTGATGGCAGTGGAAATGGTTGGCAGTATAGCTAAAAGCTAACCTTAGAAGTATAAACTATCTGCCCATGAATTGAAACCAGGAACTGTGCTGCAGGCTATTTTGCACATTAAGGTCCACTACAATAGTCACAAGAACCATCAAATGTATATTGTATTCTTTTAGAAAGCCAAGGATATGTTTTACAGAGTGTGGTATGATGAGGAGGGAGGGGTGCCTTGGTGGGCCCATGCTGAAGTATCCTTTTGCCCTGAGGTACCAGCCATTTGATGGGTCTAGTATAGAATAGTTTATTTAGGGCATGGGAAGGGGAGTTGAGGAGGGAGTAGAGGCAAAGAGAGAGAACAGAGAAAGGGCGAAGAAGAGGAGGGACCTGCCAGGAACCTGTGGAGAGAGATGGGGGAGAGGGAAGGGGAGAGAGGGAGAAAGGGGCCTGGGAGAGAAGAGAGTCTGAGAGAGAAGTGACTGAGAGCCATTTCCACATTCTTAAAGCTAGCTAATAGTCTACTCCATTTGGCCACGTCCATATGTCTGACTCATTCCTGAGGCGAGTCCCCAATGTCCTGCTATGACAACACAAAAGGTCAGCAATTAAAATTCCCCATTTGTTTATCCTGACTAACATGTCCAATAGAAATTATCAACTCATCCTAACTCATCCTAGTATAGCCCTTCACCTTTTCCATTTATAAATCACTCCTGTAAATCCATTGCTGCTGTTTCGGCCCAATTAGTTTCAGCCACTGTGTCTTTACTTTGCTTAATAAAGGATTTCTTTGTGTTAGAAACCAGTGTTTTGTGTCTAACCCAGGTCCAGAGGGAAACACCCCACAACGTGTGGGTCTTTTTGGTAGTACTCTGTGAGCCCCTTTTCCTGCCACAGCTGACTTTTAAGAGGACCTGGTTTCTTAGACCCAGTATGCTCAGAGCTTCCATGAATTCATGATTCGCTCAGGAGATGGAATTTTACAGTCTGTCTGATAATTTTCCTGTTCATGTATTTTTTCTGTTTTTTTTTTGTTTTTTTTTTTTTGTTGTTGTTGCTTTTCTGTTTTTTCCTGCAATATTCCCCAGGTTTTAAGGGAGGGATGTAAATGTCTTGGTTAGTGTTAAGCGCTCAACTGTTCTTTATTCTCAACATACTGTGCAGCCTTGGGCCTTTGCCCTTATCTCCATTCACTGGAACGAGAGGTTGTTTAAAACTGAGAGTAGCCTTTGTGAACTTAAATGTAGACCTTTATTTATTTTTTTTTTAAATTAAAGGAGCGTGGCGGTATATGCTTTTTTTTTTTTTAGATTTATTTATTTATCGTATATAAGTACACTGTAGCTGTCATAAGACACACCAGAAGAGGGCATCAGATCTCATTACAGATGGTTGGAAACCACCATGTGGTTGCTGGGATTTGAACTCAGGACCTCTGGAAGAGCAGTCAGTGCTCTTAACCACTGAGCCATCTCTCCAGCCCCAAATGTAGACCTTTATGAAAAGGTTTGATACCTTGTCAACGCTACTGAACTGTTGTAATGCATTTTCATTTCACTACAGGTTATTTATTAGCAAAGAGAAAGGAGAAAATTTTATAAAATGAAGAATACACTCATTTATTTCCTGAGCAGAAACAAAAAAAATTACAAAATCAGGAATGACCAGATTCCCAATTGTAATCTTTAAATATCCATTGCTCCTTCCTTCCTTCCTTCCTTCCTTCCTTCCTTCCTTCCTTCCTTCCTCCTCCTTCCTCCCTCCCTCCCCCTCTCTTTCTTTCTTTCTTTCTTCCTTCTTTCCTTCCTTCCTTCCTTCCTTCCTTCCTTCCTTCCTTCCTTCCTTCCCTCCCTCCTCCTCCCTCCTCTCTCTGTCTCTGTCTCTCTCTCTCTCTCTCTCTCTCTCTCTTTTCTTTCTTTCTAGAGTAGAAAAAAAAAGCACAAGAGCATCAAGCAATGGCAAAGAAAGGAGGTGACAGTGACAGTGACAGTGACAGTGACAGCCATTATGTGGTCAGAAGAGCCGGTGAAGGAGGGACATTGGAGCCTGCTGGAATACTGCAAATGAAGAGGGCCATGAGGGGATGGTGGGGTGGGAGGATGTTCAGGAACCCTTCACAGTTCTCCATTCCCTGTGGCTTATATTTCTTATAATGGAACAAATCACAGGAATTGTTAATCATTTATAGCTAGAATGAAAGGAAACAGCCTATTCATAACTTAAATAGAAATCCCCTCTTTCATCTTCAATATTTAAAGATGCACTTCAGTTTATCACAGAACACTGAAATAGAAAGATACCATTACATGCATTATGTGAGCAAAGAGTGGGATTTATTCATTTTTCAGGAAACCTAGAACTTCCCTTCTTCTGTCAAAAGTTCCAGTGGAACATCTCAACTATTGCAGAGACCCAACTATTGCAGAGACAGTTATTTCTTGAGGCTTGAAAACTATTGTTTGCTAAGTCACAAGATCATTAAACAAATAAACTTAGTTGCAATAAAATGCTCTAGTGCACTTTCACAAAACGTCTAAGACAAAAATATGTTTATTTACTATTAAGTTTTAATGTTTGACTCTGCTTATTTACTTTAAAATATGGTTTAATTACTTGAATACAGACAGCACCCTCTTTTCTTGGTTTTGTTTGAGTTTTTGAGACAAGATTTTTCCATGTAGTCCAAGAAGATTTGAGTCTATGGGAGTGACCCTAACTGAGACTACTACCAGCTAGGGATATGGAGATATTTCATGTCTTCTCTATTTCTTATCCTTGGTCCTCTCACTCAACACCTTGACATTTGGGACTGTTATCATTTATCTGAAAGTTGAACTAAGTTGTCAACTTACTATAGCATAGCTGCTGATGGCTGAGGGACTCAGTTCTTCCCTGTGAGACAATCCAGGAAGCATCCTGATGTTGCCTTTGTCCTTCCTTATAGAACAATTCAAGAATACATGCTAGAACATAAGTTTTTTCTTTTCTCTTTCTTCCTTTCTTTCTTTCTTTCTTTCTTTCTTTCTTTCTTTCTTTCTTCCTTCCTTCCTTCCTTCCTTCCTTTCTTTATTAATTTCTTCCATTTTAAACTATTATTTTCTCTCTCATACATTACATCTTGAATGTAGGTTCCCCTCCTTCTTCTCCTCCCATTCCCTCTCCCACCTTCCTTTTTCCCAAAATCAACACCACTTCTGTCCCTCTCCTGTTCTCCCTCCCTAAAAAAGAGTAGGCTTCTTAGGGATACCTACTGAATATGGCCTAAGAAGATACAATAAGACTGGATATAAACTCTCCTGTCACTGGTAGATGTGGCAACTCAATAGGAGAAAAAGGGTCCCAGGCAGAGACAAGCATTTTTGTTTGCATGACATGAGCTAGCAGAAAATGAAAAAACTTTTTGTATAATTCCTCTTTAGTAAGAGCTGAGCTGTCTGGAGAGCAAACACAGCTCTTTTAGAAAAATTTACAAGCATTTTTTACTAACAGGATTTCTTATTTTGGTTGGAAAATACATGGAAAGCAAACCACAGTTCTTTTAGAAATTAATATAGCTCTTTTAGATTTTTATAACAGGATTTCTGACCTCTCAACAATTACTTAGAGAGCTAACACAGATCTTTTAGAATGTTTTCTAGCAGATATCCAGAGAAAGCTGTGTGAAGAGAAAACAGAGCTCTTTTAGAATTTTTCTGGCTTTCTGATTTTGATTGGAAAACCCAAGAATTGCTTTTAGAATTTTAAAAGATTCAAGAATTTTTATATAGCAACCTTTCTAACTTTAGTCAGGAAACCCATGAGCTATCCAGAAAGCTTTTAGAATTTTTACTAGCAGAAAGAGCTGTTTCAACCAGTTAAGAGTGGTCTCAAGCAGTAAGCTTGCTGTCTGAACAAGAGAGCTTTTTAGAATGTCCCGCAGAAGACTAGAGAACCAAGACCTGTCTACAGAAAGCTCTCTAGGGAGCCATCTCAAGCAGAGCATAGGCTGCCAGCTTGGACCCACAATTTGACTTTGAGTCTTTTGTTTCACCACTCTCAAATACCCCTTCTCTCAGGAGCCAAGGCTGGTCTTTGGCAGCCTTCCATTTCTGAACTGTCATTCATTCCAGATATAATCAAATTGACAACCAAGAATAGCAATCATAAGCTACCTCTTGTCAACTTGACATACAATCATAGTTCCTTACGTCCAAATGAAAACAATAACTCGGTCATAATATAGTTAACATGATATTACTATCCCTGTACAATTGTAAAAACATAGTAAATTAAGAATAGGTGGCTATGACTCTTGGGGAACATCATTTTCCCAAGTTGTAAACTTAGCAAGGTGGGATCTTGCCCCGAGATGACCAAATCCCTTAATTCTTTTTAATATCGTTATTCTGTTTATCTCCTTGAACACAGGATTTAGCTCCATTTTTACTTCCTAGTTGCCCCTTCAACTATTGAACCATACATTTTGTATTTTTCCTTTCTCAGCTTACTATATTTGATCAGAACATAAGACCATAAGATAGTAGATCATAAGAGTGAACCACAGAACAGAGTTTTGAGATTTCATCTGTCAATGCAATTAATCTATATCTCTTAACTTCGGCCACAGGCAGATTCAGGGCAAAAAGCAGCCTGATTTTTCTTCAAAATATGACAGGAACTATCTCTAGGCAACATATTTAAAATTCTTCTCCTTTGCCACACCCCCACAGTTTAAATCATCTTCATCACAAATGTCTTCCAGGCTTCTACTATGATGGCCCATTAAGCTCCACTTAAACATTCCACTGCTTTCCTCATCTAATGTCCCAAAATCCACATTCCTCCAAACAAAAGCATGGTCAGACTTATCACTGCAATAGCCCACTCTTGGTATCAACTTCTGTCTTCATTCAGGTTTCTAATACTGTGAACAGATATGACCAAGGCAACTCTTATAAAGGCAAATATCTAATTGGGACTGGCTTACAGTTTCAGAGGTTTAGATCATTATCATCATTGTGGGAAGCATGGGAGCATCCAGGCAGATATGGTGCTGGAGGAGCCAAGAATTCTACATCTTAATCCGAAGGCATCCAGAAAGGGACTGTGCCACGGGCATGGTTTGATCAGTCTATTATATATCTACTTATCTATCTATTTATCTATCTGCTTATCTATCTATTTATCTATCTGCTTATCTATCTATCATCTATCTATCTATCTATCTATCTATCTATCTATCTATCTATCTATCTATCTATCTATCTATCTTCTCCATAGTGGCACATTTTCTAATAGTGCCTCTCCTTATGCACTTATGGAGAAAATACATTTACACTACTACTGCTTTCACCACACTTTAGTAAGATCCTTGGATGAGGAGCGACAGCTTTACTAATCCATGAGTATAGAAATAAGTCTTTAAAAGGTAGTTTGAGTCCATGTTCACCTAGCAAAATATAGTACCAGATATTCCCTCAAGCGATAGAGCATCCCCATGCACAGATTCTTGGTAAAGTTTAAAAACAAGTTATGAAATTCTGCCTAACATTCATGCCTTGAATCTCAGGGGGAAGTTTTGGTTAACTCCATACCACTCACACCTTCTTACCACAGTGACCCTATTGTGCCAGGCCTTAGCGGAATAAGACTACTGGTAGTTTTCTTCCTCAGTAATTGCCTATCACCTTCTACTTCTGTGAAGACTAGCTAGCAAGAAAGACTCTTTCAAGTCAGTACCAGCTTGGTTTTTTCAAATCCTGTTGCCAAACTCTGTGATGTCTTCAACAATAGTGTCTTAAAGTCATGTTTTGGTGAGCATCTAAGAACAATTGTAATAGCCTATATTGATTTGGGGCCACAGTGATCAACAACTTGAAAGAGAGGTGTCTAATACCTGGCACTCTTTCTTAGATAATCTATGGCTTCTGGGAGAAACATTATCCCACGTGACAGTGTTTATAAAGTTCATTTTACAATTGAGTCTCAGAAGTTATATACCATCACTCCCATTATAAACCCAGAGCCAGCTCTAAATCATTATGGTAGGGGAAACACAAAGTACAAGCCCAATAAATATACATGACCAGAGACCTTCTGAGACAGGTGGCAAGCACAGACAAGGACCACAGAAATATTTAATATAGAGTAAAATAATCAATTTTACATATAACATATTATGTAACTAAGTTTTTTAATCAATTTTTTAAAAACCCAAATAGTCACTAATAGTTTGGAAATCAGATTTCTTTGGGAGGCATGCTGTTATCAGACTTAGGAGGAGAGAGGCTGCTAAGAGTTTGGACCCATTTCACTGTGTCCTTCCTTCCTTTCTTCCTTTCTTTCCTTTCTTCCTTTGTTCTCTCTCTCTCTCTCTCTCTCTCTCTCTCTCTCTCTCTCTCTCTCTCTCTCTCTCTCTCTCTGTCTCTCTCTTTCTTTGTTCTTTCCCCTGAATGAGGAAATCTGAGTTATACTCGTGAGAACTTCTGTAGAAGAAATAGGAATATTTTTCTAGTCCTTTTGTATATCATAAATTAAAATCATATTTGCTATGCAAGATTTAAGTAAGAATTTCTAAAGCTGTCTTGTTGTCTTGATTTTCTTCTGAGTATGTGGATTTAAGAGTGAAAAGATTATTTTATTTTTATTTTAAGCTTCAATGTTGACATGAAATCAGAAAGCCAGTGTAAGTAATTTCTTATATCCCAATTCTTAACATATCTACATGCTCTGAGGGGAAACAAAACTCTGTCCCTTCAATTAAGAACACTTTCCTTTGCTTCTTTTCCTGATTTCAGTACAGAAAAAGATCCTAGAGGCTCCATTAAATAAAATAGGAAGTCCTGAGGAGGACTTGTCTTACCTGACATTCTACTGAATCATTCAGGCTTCTATTTCCACTTCTACTTTATCTTCAGCATTGTGAGGAAGATGATAGGCAAGAAGAAAATGATATAACTGGTCATCAAAAATAAAAATTAAAAATATGGGCAAACCAGATGACAAATCAGTCTCTGTACCATTTGTAAAGGTGTGTAGTAGACTTTTCTTGGGGAAACAACACACACACACACACACACACACACACACACACACACACACACACACACATTCCTGCATAATTGTTCCAGATAGAGAATTGATGATGAACCAAATTATGGACACCACCAAAGTCTAACTTGGTGAACATGTGAGTTTTACTGCTGCTACTTAAGGAAATGTGTGTCAGAGGTCACTTAGAAAACCAGAAAGGACTCAAGGACAGCTCTAACACCAGGCCCCTCTCCAGGATAGGTTCACAAAGCTGGAAATACAGAATAAACAGCACAGCCTTCAGGCATGTCACCAGCCTGAACAGTGCCTTTCCATGGGGCTTACTTAGTTGGTCTGAGCCCCTTTCAGGCAACTGAGCTGCTAGTGTTTCTTATAGCTATTTAGCTGGTCTCTGCTGCTTTCAGGCTATTTGGCTGGTCTCTGTTTCTTCCTGGCAGTTGGACTTCTCTGAGAGTCTTTGCAACTCATTTTGTCTTAAAGAGTGATTTTTAATCATCCTTAATATTTATGTAGTCTTGGGGAAGGAGGGACCTAATAGTTTTAGTCAGTTTCAGGAACTTCCCAAAGTTATTTGAGTTGTTTGCTTTCTTTATGAGATCTTCTGCAGAATGGGATGCATCAGTCTGGGAGGAAACTATTACTCAACAAAGGGCTAGAAATAGTATGAATACTTACTGATTTTTATAATGCACTTTGTAGCACAGGGCTTCTTGAATGTACCCTGGAGGAACTTTCTGTGAATTACTAGCACTTCCTTTAGTGTGTATTTTTAAAGTGGTGCTATTTTGAAGGCAACACTATGCTAAGCACATAAATAATTATTCATTAGAAGTTCCCCCCTGAGAGAATTATTGCCCAGGTCCCAAACAGTATGATTGTCACAGGAGACTGTTTTCTCCTTTTCAAGCTGTTCAATGAGTTGCTTTGATTCTTTTAAAATAAAGTTCTAAAATTAAATTTGTTACACCCAGGGAAAAGACTCCTTGGTGTAAAGCCAAAAACTACCAGAAAGTGAAAAACTTAGTTTCCTCAAAGGCTTTGAATTGAATTTCAATTCAATTTCATTAACACTTGCTGAATGCCTGTAGCAGAACACTGTGCTAGGCACTAGAACAGAAATATATAGATGTTCAAGAAGGTCTCAGAGTTAACTTATGAATTTGTATGGACAAAAGTCAGAGGCCTATAAATTGTACTCCTTTGAAGACTTATTTCCTTTGATAAATGTTCATAATAGTGTTTAACCTGACTGGAAACTTCAAGGGAATATAAGAACAGAAATCAGTCTCCTTTGAGTCTTAACTTTGGATTGAAGGGATATTCATTACATCTACATATGGCTTAAATAACAGCAAAGAATAGTATAAAATTAAGTTGAAATTAGCTTTTAGAAGACCTACTTATAAGCCTTAACACTGTAGATTTGGAGCATGCTTACTTTTAAATGTTATCCTAAGAGATAACAGAGGAGGTAGTTTTTCCTTTAGCTTCAAGGAAACATGAGAAAATAGTGAGAGAGCAGTGAGAACTGCTGGGATTCTCCACCTAAATACATCCAAAGTCACACGCTTTTTCTCTTAGAGCGTGTCAGATGGGAACACCCTTTTCTTGCTAGTGTTAAAGCAAGGAACCCAAAGAAACGAGTTTTCCTGGGGATCAATACCTACCTGGTCTGTGCCTGAGAGATGCAGTTGTGTGTACCAGGTTTCCAACACTAAAGCAGCCTCTCACTGTGTCCTTTTGATTCTGTAGAAGCTTTAAAACAAAAACAAACTTCAATTTAACATTGCACCATCATCTGTCATTACCATCTGCATTTTCTTTTTGTTGAGTAGTAGCTGGCAACATCTGTGGGTCAGTTTCTAGACTCCAGTTGGCTTAGCTTTTCTTTCTGTCCATCTATCCCAAACTACCTTAACTACCATGATTTAAAATTAACTCTTTCTATCTCAGAGACTTACTTTTCCTTTGAATATTTTTCTTTCGTGTAGTTTTAGGTACTTTAAAGTTCATATTTATTTAGAATTTGCTTGGCAATAAAAATACACTAATGTTTTAACTTAGTGGTAATTAAATGATAGAGCATTGAGGCTATATTAAAATTTTCAATGCTGAAATTTTAATCTACAGTTGTGAAATGTTATACATCTGTATAAATGGTTTTTCTTTTTGTCTTGAATATATTCTATATAGAATCCTGTTGTAACTTTCTTTGCATTTACTTCTAGTATTTGATATGTTATACTATTATAAAGTGTAAAATTTTAAAAATCCATTTTATTCCTCTTATGTGAAAATATGATTTATTTTATACACAAATTTGAATAGGGACTTTTCTAAATTGATCTCTAAATTCCATTATATTACCAATAGACATAAAATTTTTTCTTTTGAAATGCATTTTAAATTAAAATAAAATTATGTAACTTCCTTTTTCTTTTACTTCTTCTAGCTTTTCCCATGTTCTCTCCCTCCAGCCTCACCAATGTGCCCCTCCTTAAATTGATAGTCTTTAATTTGATTAGTATTATGAAATATATACATTTATATGTACATACATCTACATACATAAGTATATAAGTACAAACTTCTGAATTAATTTTTGTTGTTTGTGTATACCTATTCTTAGGGCTGATCACTTCAGTATTCAATTAATGACCTCATCCCCAGGAGAGGTTACATTTCCCTTTCTCAATACTTATCAGTTGCTTCTATTTCTTTGTTTAGGGGTGAGACACTTAGAGATTTGCAACCCTCTTTATTAGTATATATATCAATATGACATTGCCATTGTTCAAGTATTGTTTATTCCACCATTCCTAGGAAAGAATGCTCACAACAGACTTCCTGGTGTTCTTCCATTTATTGTTTTTCTGTCTCTTCTTTGTCTATATTCCCTAAGTCACAGGTGTAGGAGCTGTGCTAAAAATGTATTCAGGCAGGTTGAGGGAGTGAGGTGGGGCTCACAACTCATTGATCTCTGCATTTTATCCAGTTGTTGTTAAAATGGTTTCCATTTCTTGTAAAGCCATTTCATGGCTTCTATGATGAAGACTGATAGTAAACTCTGTAGGTGTAAGGAAAAGGTTTAGAATGCATTTAGGATTTATGTGGTCTAGCAAAGTGGAAGCAGTAGATTCTCTATTCTCTATTAATATCCATGATCACATTAGTCCCCTGGCTGGTAGGCCTGTTTCTAGTCAAGTTTGGTTTGTTTGCTCAATAGGCTTTAAGTCCACTAAGAAAGATTTGTGTTACCATCAACGTATCCATACACTGTTTCACCTTTATGGATATCTTACCATGATGGCCATTGTTGTGGTTTACAATTGTCCCAGATGGGTAGCACTATTCATTGTCTTCCTCCCTTGGCAGCTTGCATAACATTTTCTGGCATTGGGGAAAGCAAAGGTGCTATGGCATTGTAGGAAAAGAGGCTTTTGGGTTAGAACCATCTTGAATAATCTATGTCCTAAGTGGGCTGTATCTTCAGCAATGGGAGCTTACGTTTAAACTCTGACAGGCAACCAAGGGCAATAGAAATAGTGTAATTCTGAGTGTCATGTGGACCACCCAGACTAATGATTTAAATTGAGATCTCTTGTGTCTGATACTAGGTTGTCAATGTATGATTCTTGTGGGGAATCTTGTCAGACCAAATGGCATAATTTGTGTGTGTGTGTGTGTGTGTGTGTGTGTGTGTGTGTGCGTGCGCGCGCACACTTGTGTGTGTTTGTGTATGTGTATATATATATATATACATGTATAATACACAAATTCACATCTATATTGTGAATTACTCATGTCTTGTATGTAATTTTTGGCAAATATAAAATAATACAATTACTTTTCTACAGACAAAGCTATGTTATTTGTAGATGACAGCAGTATGAGATACTTGTAATTTTATACCTTTTATCCATTTCTGGCAACTCTAGCTAGCATATCCAATTCCAGTGTGAATAGACGTTGAAGCATCTGAGCATCTGTTTCCTTTGCAATTTCACAAGAATGACTTCAACATTCATCATTAAGTATGCCATTTGCCCTAAAGATTTGTAGTCAAGGAATAATTTTCATCATAGTTATGTCAGCACCTAGTAGATGTTTATTGTAATTGCATTCTTCATTCTTTTTTGTTTTTTTACTCTAATACTTAGTTTTTCAACTATTTTATAAACATTTTATCAAATTTGTCTCTCCATTTTCTACATTGTCAAGTGTGTCAATCAGCTCCATGATAGTGATGGTCATTTTATTCTGCTACTTGTTTTATTTTACTTGAGATAAAGTCTATCTTTTTTTTTTAACACTATCTGGCTTGGATTTACTATGCAAACCAGACTGACCTTGAAATTCTATATCCTGGGAGCTGGAATTGCAAGCTTGAGTCATTACTGTTTTTCCTTTCCTTTCTTTTCTTTCCTTTCCTTTTCCTTTCTATCTTCCTTCCTTTCCTTCCTTCTTTCTTTCTTTCTTTCTTTCATTCTTTCTTGTTGTTGTTGCTGTTCTTTGCTTTTCCTTATGAAGACATATAGAACATTTGAATCACTGCTGACTACTTCTGGTATTTCTGTTTACCAGTGTTCTGGGAATTTGCACTGCTTCTGTTGGGTCCAGGAGCTGAGTCTGGTTCCCTGCCTTTCCTTCTTGGTCTACTCTTCTGCATCCTCTTAATTGCCTATGGGCACTAAGCTCAGGGTAATACAATTGATGCCAGGTTAGTCTGTAGGAAATACTTATGAAAGTTGATGGGCTGAATAGTTTTAGAAAAGAAAGTGTGGAGAGGAAAGGGGAAAATTGTTGCCATGCTTCAATCTATGGCTATACTGAGACTGCTTTGATTAACACAAAATTTGATGAATACTACAACTGGCCATACATGTTGTTTATACCATTTGTCAAAATGATTGAGGTTCATTTCAAACCATAAACCATATTCATAGAGTTTCTGAAAACTCATAAGATCTGTTAAACTTTGAAATGCATTGCTAAAGATCACAATGATTCTGTTCATAATGACTATAAATTTAATAAATATCCTGCAACTTTTGTATGCTAAACACAGCTCTGGGAGACTGAAATGCAATAATAAGTAAAGTAGATAGAAATCTATAAAATGATAAATATAACAAATATGCTGTTCTTCTGTATAGAAATTAATAAAAGGTGTAGGAGGGGTATAGGTGATTAGAAATCCTGGGAAGGATACAAAGTACAATTTTTGATAAAATAGTCAGGGCAGGCTTCATTGAAAAAGTCACAGTCAAGCAAAGAGTCAAGGAAATTGCAGCAGAGGAAGCAGTCAGTATAATGGGAAGGCAGTTACCCACATAGCATGTGCATGGGTGGCTTCAGGAACTGTTATGGCTGAGGCACAATGGCAAGTGACAACATAGTGAAACACGAAGACTCATGGTTGTAGCTCTAAGACATGCAGTGCCACATGGGCTTTTTTCAATGAAATAGGAGTTTGTATGTATTTGAATCATAAGACTGAACACTTTCCATGCTGTCTTGGGGTGAGACTGTAGTGACTCAAGGTAGATGTATAAGGAACATTGAAGAACTGCCTGGTACTTCCAAGCTGGTCACGGTACAGTTTGTTGGTGAGAAATATTGCCATTTCTAGAAAATACCACTACAAAACTGGGGGTTTGAAACAATTTATGATTTATCATGCTTCTGTTGGTTGGCTATGTGGCTCTGCTAATTTCTTCTAGATTCACTTATGTGTCTGCACCACACTGGAAAGGTGGTTTCTTCATGTGGCTAGGTCTTCTTTGTGCCCTTTCACTTATTCCTTTACCCACTAGTACCCTAGAACCTAGGCTGAGGAAAGTCTGCTGAAACTTGCATATGAGTTGTCCCCTTAAAGGCTCTGCTTGGTCCCCAGTTAGTGGTAAATTAGAGAAGTAACTGGATTAGAAAGCTTCTGAATGATTCCTCATAAAATCGGACATAGTACTATCTGAGGACCCAGCTATATCACTCCTGGGCATATACCCAAATGATGCTCCAACATATAACAAGGACACATGCTCCTCTGTGTTCATAGAAACCTTCTTTATAATAACCAGAAGCTGGGAAGAACCCAGATGCCCTTCCACATTGGAATGGATACAGAAAATGTGGTACATCTACACAAAGGAGTACTAATCAGCTATCAAAAACAATGACTTCATGAAATTCATAGACAAATGGATGGAACTAGAGAAATGTTATCCTGAGTGAGGTAACCCAATTATAAAAAAAACACACATGATATACACTCACTGATAAGTGGATATTAGCCCAAAAGCTTGAATTACCCAAGATACAATCCACAGACAACATGAAGCTCAAGAAGAAGATGAACAAAAGTACAGATGCTTCAGTCCTTTTTAAAAGGGAGAATAAAATTATTCATAGGAGAAGATATAGAGACAAAGTTTGGAGTAGAGACTGAAGGAATGACCATTCAGAGCCTGCCCCACCTGGGGATCTAGCCCATATATATACAACCACTAAAACTAGACAATATTGATAAAGCCATGAGGTGCATGCTGACAGTAGCCTGAATAACTGTCTCCTGAGAGGCTTAGCTAGAGCATGACAAATACAGAGGTGAATGCTAACAGTAAACTATTGAACTGAGAACAGGGTACCTGTTGGAGGAATTAGAGAAATTATTGAAGGAGCTGAAGGGACTTGCAACCCCATAAGCACAACAATACGGACCAACTAGAGCTCCCAGGGACTAAACCACTAACCAAAGGGTACACATGGACAGACCCAGGGCTCTAGCTACATATGTAGTAGAGGATAGCCTTTTTGGGCACCAATGGAAGGAGAAGCCCTTTGTCCTGCCAAGGCTTGACCTCCCAGTGTAGGGGAATGTCAGGGCCGAAAGGCAGGAAAGAGGAGAAGCGGGAACACCCTCAAAGAAGAATGGGGAGGAGGGGTGGGATAGGGCACTTATGGACAGGAAATTGGGAAAGGGAATAACATTTGAAATGTAAATAAAAATTTTCCAATAAAAACATTGAAAAATAAAATAAAAATATTTTCATACATAGAAGAAAAAAGAAAGCTTCTGATTTTATCAACAGATTTTCTATGAAGAATTCATTTGAATTGAGGTGAGGAAGAGTTGGAGGAATAGGTTGCTGAAGTGTGCCTCTGAAGATATTTCATGTAGTTTTTCTGACTCACCATGTAGTAAGCTGACCAAAAATTGAAGCCTCTCTAACTATGAGATAAAATAGATTCTCCCTTGAATTGATTATGTAAGGTATTTTATCACAGTAAAGAATAGGTAACACAGAGAGATACTTCCTTAGAGTTGCATAGTAACATTACTTCAGAATTATGTTTGTCAAAACAAGTCACAAGTAGAGTTTAGATGTAGATGACAAGAAAAGCCACATCCTATCTCCTTCAAAATATTTAATTAATTAATTTTAATGTATGTGTAAGAGTGATTTGCCTGGATTTGTGTCTATGCACAATGAGTGTCCAAGGATGTGAGAGAAGTACATTGCATCCTCTAGAAATAGAGATATATAAGTGGTTTTGAACCACCAAGTAAGTGCTGGAGACTAAATTGGGTACTCTGTAAGAGCAATAAATGCTCTTAATTTCTACCCATCTCTCCAGCCCTAATCACCATCTCTTGATGCAAAGAATAACAAAAATGCATTGAAAAAAGACTGAAAAACAGAATAGGAGAAATTGGTATCATGATTTTAGTCTTTCAGAAAGTAGTCAGTAGGTTAAGAATATAGGTTACACACACACATGGTATGATAAGAAAAAAGTGGATCCAAGGACAACTCTGAGATTTTAGTCTTAAGCAATTGGAAAGAAGTTTCAGTGAGCCAATGTGAAGAAAACCGGATTAGAATACAGAAGAGTAGGATTTAAGCAGGAGACATGAAGGGTAATCTTTTGTATTAATACTCTTTATGTAGCTCAATCATACATCAAATACTGCCTGAGGAAGTCTCTTGACATAGCTGGAGGCAGTGTTTCAGGATATAGTCTGGCTGTCCTGGGCCTGTGGCCCAGGGCAGTCTGAAGAAAGATACCCAAGTACCTAGTCCCTGGTCCATATCGGGTACCACTATGATATATGAATATGTGATGAAGAGATGAAAAAAATGGAGCACTTCAATGGAGAGATAGGAGAGAAAGTGAAGCCGAGTGGTTTATGCACGGTAAAGAGAGGTGGAACTGGAGACACGACTGTGGTGATGAACAGATATGAGGAGCCTGTACAACTGCCTGAGGCCACCATGGTGGATGGGACCAGACTACAGCCAGGATCTATGGCCCTACTGTAGCTAGGGTGTGTGCTGATGTCTGTTGTTTGTGTTGCCACTGAAGGCCATTTGGATGTCCATGGTCTGAGCTGCTTTCCTGAGATAATGTTGAAGTCCAGAAGCTGTTCTGATGATGGTTGTCAACAAACTTATCTGAGTGGACTGTGCTGCCCTGAGCCCATGGTGACATCTGGGTCAATGCTATTATGAGCAACCATGTCTGGTTCCCTGATTCTGCTGCATCTTGGATCTGGGTTGTTGTCTGAGGCCCATGTTACCACCAAAGAACATGAGGATGTACCCGGTCTCAGGCTACCACTTGAGCTCATGTTGATGTCCAAGCATTGTAGAGCTGGCCCTGCTCCTTGCCTGGGCAAGATGAGAGACAGCCCTGGTGGCATGGCATGAGATAGCCGGCTCCCCTCCTAGGATGTACAGGAAAGCTGGCCCCATTGTTGAGGATAGAAGACAGTTGGCAGGCTGAACAACTCATCTACCACCCAGGCTCTGATCCTGGGCTTTGAGCTGGACCATCCCAACATATACCTCACCCCCAACCCCATGATCTGCTAGGGTGCTTGAAGGGGCTGATACTTTAGTTCCAAAGGTGAAAAATATCCACAACTAAGGGAACCAGAATATCTGAAGAATATCTTCCACATTGGAGCTAAATGTAGAGGGTAGTTGCTCTGAGTCCCAGGTAGGGTCCAGTATTGACAGCATTGCAGAAGTCAGAGGCCTAGAGCAAGACCAATGATTCATTGTAATGAACATCTATCTGCAGGTAAGCTGAGCTGTTTAGACTAAAAAGTATACTATATGACACACAATGCCACATTGTACCTTCTACAGTGAGAGGTTTTATTTCATTTATTTATTTATTTATTTGCTGAGGGCAGTTTACAGGGTGGATGTTAAATATGGAAGGACTGAAAGATAAGTGTGATTGGGTTGCATAATGTGAAATTCACAAAGAATTAATGAAAACATCTACATAAAAACCAAGTGTAGACTCCAAAAATAATGATAAGGAGGTATAGTGGGCACAAAGAGAGGATGGGTACCATTGTTCTAAAATGTGAGTCCACCATGGCTAAAGAAAGTTTACTGGCAATTGACAGAAAGAGGAAAATAAAGGCACAAGGACCTTTCAGGATAAGGAGTTACTAGAGGTTTATTAGAAGGTGATGTTATTCAGAGTTGTGTAAGAGCCTTAGGAAGGACAGATAGATGCTCTCTCCCTTAGTAAATCTAAGGTCTCTAACAAAAAGCAAAAACAAAATAAAAAACTATGAGTGGGAAAACTCCACTTCCACATTGGGGCTAAATGTAGAGGGTAGTTGCTCTGAGTCTTTAAAAGTACTGATGACCCTGAACTTAAATATAATTCCTTATCTATCACTGGAACTCATGCCTCTAAAGACCATGGATATCAACAGAATGAGATAAGATAGATAGATAGATAGATAGATAGATAGATAGATAGATAGATGAATACAATACATAGATGAATGGATACATAGATAGATAGTGTTAGCTAGCTAGCTAGCTAGACAGACAGACAGACAGACAGACAGATAAATAGATCCATGATGCACTTTCATAATTGTATAGATGCAGGGCTTGACTAGATTATCCTTAATACCTGTGAAGATTCGCAGCTGTCTTTTTTTAGGTCAAGGACTCAGATGATGAGGAATAACAAATCCTCCCCTTCCTGATCCAAATTCTTTTTTGCAGTTTACAAATAGTGTTTCAGAGTCAGGAGGACATAATCAAGCTGGTTTGACAGACTATCCAAGTTAAGGAGTTGGACTCTGTGACCTTTCAAAGTTAATTTTCAACTCAAGATTTTACATTACAATTATGTCTGATGGACTATTTAAATAAATGATGGTTTTTCTATTAGGAGAGGAAATTGACTAGAATTCATTCTATTTGAGCTTCAAAAATTGAAAGTAGGTCAACTCTTAATTATCCTGGGTAATAGGGAACATCTTGGATGGATTATTCCAAACCACAGGTAATTAAGAAAATGTGCAAATTAGGCACTGATTCATAACATTCATTAAAATTTACATTTAAACTAGTACTTAAGCAGCATACATTTGTAGATAAGCAAATCATCGTGGCAAAAATAATTTTAAGATAGATATAGACATTTTTAATAAAACATAGAGTTAAAGATACTGGCAAGAATGGAAAACCATAAGTATTTTGTGCCCTAAGATTTATGTAGAGTCCCCAGGACAGTTAGCAGATATTATTATTTCCTTTTTGAGAAGATAAGGGAGCTATCAAGAGAAGTGTTTTATCCCTTGAAAATCTCCTGCGTAATCTGATGCTGAGTCTTGCCTCATATTTTACGGACTGTAAATCCATCTCCTTCTCACTAAGATACACTGCTATGAAATAAAGCCTTGTACCAGCACAGAGGCCAGGGCAAGTGAAATGGAGAAAGTAGAGATATGATCACAATATGACACTAACTGCTTCTTCAAGTATCCCAAGGAGAACATTATGTCGTTTAAATAAGACGTCTCCAAAGTGGAGCACTTACAATAGCCCAGGCAGCTATCAAATAGGCAGTAAGTAATTGGATAGAAATTATAAGATCTCAAATTTTATGAAAGTTTACCAGAAAAGTAAGTACAAAGTAAAATGTATTTGTATTTGGCTTGATAGTAACAGAAATTCATGTATGGATACACAAATATTGGCTGCACCAAGTTTCTTCTCTCATACTTAGTCCATCTTTGTACTTCGGCTAATATACAATGGTTGGAAGTACACAGAATTAATCTCAGCATTCAGTGAGACTCGTTCTATATCTCTTTTGCTTCTTGTTCTGTGCCTTTCTCTACCTTGGTTCAGCCAGTCTCAAGAACATATTGATATGGAAGTATAAATAATGTAAAGGAAACTAGGAGGCAGGAGTCTCCCTTCTCATATCCCAGGTGGACACTTCAGAAGTGCATTTAGCATTGCTTCTTATGGAATAAGATAACTAGGATAACTGTCCTCAGTGGACTTTAAGCAAAGGACTGACTTTATTCTCATGTAGGACCTTTGACCTTTGACCCATTTCTATTTTCCTTCTTGCCTCTCCCTAGCCTTGAGTTCCTTGGTGCTATCATTCTGCAAATAGGTTCATGGATAGGGGACATCATTTTAGACAGAGGACACAGGCAAGGCAAGAGGCATGTTAAAGCATCTGTGTGAGAAAGAAGGACATAAGTATTTGGGGTACATAATAATCAATTAGCTTCATTTTAGAAATCATCACTTCACATTATGATAATGTTTGTACATGTTCTACACCTCTAAGAATGTATCCTGTCTCATGAGAATTTTGTCTAATCTTTATCTTCTCATTAATAAAGGAAAACCTTCTTATGAAGTCAGGAAGAGTGCTTTATTTTGGGCTATTCCTTGTCATTAATTCCTTGTTTTCTTTTTGCAGTGCAGGGGCTCGAACTTTAGGAACTCGCTAATGCTTGGCAAACTCTACATTGTCCAGGACTCATTCTATAGTCCAGGGAAACCTTAAAGTTGTGAATTCCCTAGGTCTTCTCCTAAATAGCTAGGACTCCAGACATATTCCTCCAGACCCATCTACCAAGTTTCCTTAAATACCTGGCAACTGACTATGGTACTAAAGTGTGTTGTGATAAAGTGTGTTGTGATACTTTGCTTTTAAGGTGTTGGCCTACAGTAGATCCAGATCACAAATCTGAAACATCATACTGGTTACTTTTCATGTTTAAACAGTGCATGTTATTTATTTGTAAGTAGTCTCTACCTTAACTATAGAAGACAGCTGAATATTTTATCATTTTGTTCCCTCTGCAAAAGCACCTGGAGGATGAGAAGGACATTATATCTCTATGGGATTTTCTTCTAAAGTAGGTTGCTGAGCCAGTCATAAGAAAACATTTTAAAAATTGAATGGAGAGATATTCTACTAAATAATGGTAGCCTACCTCAAAAGTGTCAGTGCCTCTAAAACAAGGAAAGACTGAGAAATCATGGTGGGGCAGGCAAGCATTTGTAGGCCTATTGAACAAATGCTAGGGAGTCATCTTGATATTAGAACAAAGAACATTAGTGAACAATAGCAGTTTATGAACTTTGAACTCCAATATACCATGCTGGTACTAATCAGTTAATTTTTCCAAAATCTACTGATTTTAGAAGAGATCAACATTAGAAATAGGAAAAGTACAGTTGGTGTTCACTTTTGTAAATTTTCTGCATATTTAAATTCTTCAAAGAAACCAACTCAAGAGATTTGAGCACTAGTTTGCAGGGAAGAGTCATGTGTGGTCGCCCATGAAGTAGGAATATATTGCTGCAGCTGATTAATCCACTCTGATTGCCCAGCGGCAGAGGCGGGGGCAGCATGAGTTTCTCATTACCCATCCCAATGTATGGATTGAAATGTTTCTCGAATGAAAGACACACACACTCAGCCTTATATCTAATATGCCTTAAGCAGCTCACGGAGGGGAGCACTCCCTAACTTCCATGTGGCTAGCACACTCTCCCCTCCAGTATTTCCTGAATTATTACTGACTAAAACCTATATTCCATCCTGGTCCCGCTGGCCTGCAGCCCTCCTGGGCTACAATCCGGGACTCTTACATGTGGGTTCCCTCTGTCCTGCATTTCTCAGGGCTGACTTTTCTGCTTCCCCAACTTGGCAGTTCTCCTTCCTCAGTCCTCTTGCCTGAGAATCCTAAAGGTTTGCCTCTGTCTCTCTGCCCAGTCATTGGATGTCAGCAACTTTATTCATCAATCAGAACAAGGGGGTGGGGCAGAGCCCCTCAGTGTCTTATGTGCAGGACTCTCATGCAATTTGAGAACCTAAATAACGTAATGCAAACATTAAACCAAACCCACACCAGGAGTACATGCATGGAGAAACAATACCTTTACAGGCAAAGAAACTGAGTTGAGAGGTCTGTCAACACTAAGGAGAACTTGCTTGTATCACAAAGAACTAAAGCTTCTTATTTTCTCTGTGGTAAAACTTTTGCTAGTTTTTTATATCTAATCACGTTGAAAGATAATTTGGCAATACCAACTCATTTAGCTACTTCTCCAGGTAGTTAGTGATACACTCGTTGTTTGTATAGTAACTTTTCTACTAGCCACTAGCTGTAAATACTTTGTAGTTGCCCATGGAATACTAAGCACTCATGGAACAAACGAATCTCTAAAGATGTAAACCCTATTGCTTTTCTTTTACTGGGATAGATTTTTTCTTAACATATTAAGAATTCTCTGTTTAGATCTGTGTCTCAAGTTTAATTGAACCATTTATTTCCTCGACATCTATTTTTTGAGTTATGTACAAATCTATCAGATATGGCACATCAATGGCATAACTGTATGGTATAGGCATTTGGTAGCAATGCCTGTCAGAAGACGAGGCTCTTGATGATGTACTTAGTACCAAGGCAAATGTGCAGAGAAGCTTCACATACGAATGCATTTGTTCAGTAAATCTATAGTCAATGCAGATTTATGAGAGTCATTATTTTGTTCTACAGGCTGTTTCTACATTGAATTTAATGAGCTGAAGTAGGTTAACAGTTCATTCTAATCTCTTTGTGCCTAGAAATCAAGCAGTCCCTGGAATCACAGAACACATGTCCTTCTCTTGTTCTGAAAATCAAAGGTGCCTTTCTGATAAATAAATCTCTCTTGAGAGTAATGACTCAGGGAATGAGTTTGAAGACATTCCTTTTAGTGCAGTGATTGAATGTTAACCCACAACGGCTACTTGTTGCAGAGCAGAAAGGTAATTTGTCAAACCAAAGACCAATGAAAGATTTGCCTTAGTTAATACCTCTTCCTCCACACTGGACTATTTCATTGAGGTTGTCATTGATTCTCTCAGCTCTATATTTCCTTTACTATTTAGAGAAAACACTTGCAAGCAATCTATTCTGCTTCTTTCACATTAATTCCAAGCCAATTCTAACATGATTTCATATAATTAAAAACACTTTCAATGAAAATGTGCCAAGCAAATGGAAGTTTGAAATCCCACAGCACTGCCCTTATATATGGGAAGTTCACTAATGAGGTGTGCATTTCTCAGCAAAGTTTTACCAGTATTCTCTTTCATGTGTGTGTAAAAGTCCATATACTTTATTTACAGGACTTCTAGAGTCACTGGACCCTCCAGGTTTCAGGAACACATTAGTTACAACCACCCAAACACCACAACACAATTATTCACACAAGTAAATCTCATTGTAAACCCTAAAATTTCCTATTGTAAAATAATTTCCTATTTGCCCAGCTTGGTTTCAGAGAAGATTTGCATGACTATAAATAACACTCAAACTTTTCCAAATAATGAGGATGTGAATGGTAGTTGTCTCCAGGTCACTGCTACTGACACCTTATCTAGTTTCCTAGATCTCCATAACCCTGTATGTACTTCTCGTTCTTTTAAACACACACACACACACACACACACACACACACACACACACACACACACACACACTGCCTTCTCCCCAAATTATATTCTTTTTTGAGGGCCTTTTGATCAAAGACAATTTAAGAATCATAATTTTTAGAAGGTCTTTGACAGGACTGAATTTTGTATAGTCCATGTGGCTGATACACAATCTAAATACCCTCCTATGGTTTGTATCTTGGTTTCTTTGGTATGAGTTGCTTCTGCAAGGCTTATAGATGTTAGCACTTCTTATGTCAGAGGACAATTTTTTTGTGGTTTATAATGAAAAAAAATCCTTATTGTTAGGATAATCAAGCAAAAGAAAAAAAGAATTAGTGTGATAAAGAACCTGCTAAAAGGGAAGAGAGAGGCAAAGATTAAAACAGAGACTGAAGGAACACCCATTCAGAGCCTGCCCCACATGTGGCCCATACATATACAGCCACCCAATCAGACAAGATGGATGAAGCAAAGAAGTGCAGGCCGACAGGAGCCGGATGTAGATCTCTCCTGAGAGACACAACCAGAATACAGCAAATACAGAGGCGAATGCCAGCAGCAAACCACTGAACTGAGAATAGGACCCCGTTGAAGGAATCAGAAAAGAACTGGAAAAAGCTTGAAGGGCTCGAGACCCCATATGTACAACAATGCCAAGCAACCAGAGCTTCCAGGGACTAAGCCACTACCTAAAGACTATACATGGACTGACCCTGGACTCTGACCTCATAGGTAGCAATGAATATCCTAGTAAGAGCACCAGTGGAAGGGAAGCCCTGGGTCCTGCTAAGAATGAACCCCAGTGAACTAGACTGTGGGAAAGGCGGCAATGGGGGGGGAGGGTGGGGAGGAACACCATAAGGAAGGGGGAGGGAAGGGATGTTGCCAGGAAACAGGGAAAGGGAATAACACTCGAAATGTATATAAGAAATATTCAAGTTAATAAAAAAAAAAAATAAAAAAAATAAAATTACAAGTCAATGGCAAAAAAAAAAAAAGAACCTGCTAAAAGTATTAAAAATAAGTATGTATGAGAAGGAAGTCAAAACTATCCAGTTGGTGAGGACTTGAAAACTGTATATAATATATCTTAATGAAATTTTAGAAGTATTTGATGTCAAAGGATTTTATTTAATTGTATTAATATTTATGTTACAGAAATTGAGAAAGAGATAACCAGTGAGAATGAATCTTGCTTACAATTTTTTGTACAAAACCCAGTTTTCTTCCTCTGAATATTTTGAGTATTTTATTTATTTCTTATACAGAAATATGGTATAAAATTTTACTTTGATGAATTTAAAATTTGAAAAGAAAACGGGATGGTAGAACTGTGGAGGTGGAGGATTTGTTGGGGAAGTAGATCATTGTAGGCTTCCCTGTGGGGCCGATGTCTCAGGCTCTGGCTGATACTACTTTCGTCTGCTTCCTGTCTATAATGATGGGAGTTTCTGTACTTCCTGTCTTTTATAAAGTGCATACTGGTCCTCCACAACACATTCCTGACAGTGTGATTTTCTTTAATTTTTAAAAAACTTCTTGTCTCTTAAAAGTAGTTAATCTTTTCTCACACAACACATCCTGAGCACAGTTTCCCCTCCCTATATATCTCCCAGTTCCTCCAACCTCAAAATACACATTTCCTCTTCTACGATATTTAACTATACTGTGAACTCTGAAAATGTATTATTTATAGAAAAAAAAACTTTATAATTGTGGTGTGGCTTGGCCCTAATACATTCCTTTAATCCAAGAGCTTTCTGTTTATTTTAAACAGGATTAAATAAAGTCAAGAGGCATAGCAAGAAATGAGTTGATGGGGGCAGGGAGCATAGAGAAAGGGAGAGAAAATCAGTGAGAGAGACACATCGGAAATAGAGGGGAAGGGCATTCAGTTTGGTGGTTTTGGAGACAGTGTGGAGAAGCAGAATTTGCTTTTCATTTTGGGATATTGGCTATGGTGGATGGTCAGCTGGGTGCTTTCTTTGCCCCTCTGAAGTAGCAGGCTTTCACCCCAGCATCTGACTCCTGAATCTTTTTTGGCAAAATTCAACATTTGAGATTTTGTTAAAAACAATTTCCATTTCTCTCGATCCACTCGTCCTCCATTTCGCTCAGAAAAGTGCAAGTTTCGCAGGGATATCAACCCAATACAGCATAACAAGTTAAAATAGGACTAGCCACAAAGCCTCAAATCAGGGTTGGGTAACCCAGTAGGAGTAAAAGGGTCCCAAGGGAAGAAGAAAAAGTCAGAGGCACGCTCACTCTCATTGTTAGGAGTTCCTGAAAAAAAAGCAAGCTAAGAACCACAACCCACTTGCAGAGGACTTAGTATAGACCCATACAGGCTCCACGCATCTCTGAGAGCCCCTCTGAACCCTGCTCAGGTGATTCAATTGGGCATATTCTACTGGTATTCTCAACTCCTCTGGCTTCTACAGTTCTACCCAACCGCCCCCGCTTCTTCTGCAGGGTTCCAAGCTCCAAGAGAAGGGGCATAGTACAGATAAACAATTTGGCTTTCTCTCCACCTAATGTTTGCTGTGCATCTCTGCATTTGCTGCCAGTGATAAAGATTTGTTTAGGTCCTGATTTAAGAGCAAAGCCGAAAGCCATTAGGAATCATTTTATTGTTCTTTTTTTCTTTCTTTTGAAGGTCTCTGGGCTATTTAAACTCTGGTTCATGGTCATTCAGGCAGAATATTGGCATGGGCCTCAAATTTGATCAATCATTGATTGGCCACTCCTACAAGTTCTGTGTCTCCATTGCTCCCCCATGTCTTGCAGGCAGGACAGATTTTACTTGAAGGCTTCGGGACTAGGTTGGTGTCCTAGTTGCACTACTATTAGTTGCCTGGTTTCAGAAGATGGCAAGTTCAGGCTCTATATCCCCTATTACTAGAAGCCTTTCCTAGGTTCACCCTCATACAATCCCAGAAGTTTCTACTGTACTAGGTTTCCACATCACCACTCCCCCATACCCATGTCTGCCCATTCCAGTCATCTCTACCCAGAGTCTCTTTCTTCATCCATTCCACCCATCTTTCTTGTTTCCATTCCCACCTACTCCTAGTGCACGCAAAGACTACTTTATTTCCCCTTATGGATATCCATGCATTCCTCTTAGGTTCCTCTTTGTTACTTAGCTTTTCTGAGTCTGCAGATTATAACATGATTATCATTTACTTAATAGCTTATATCCACTTATAAGTGAGTAAATGCCACACTTGTCATTCTGAATCTGGAATACAGCACTCAGGATGAATTTTTTCCCTGACTGTATCTATTTGGCTGCATATTTCATGATTTTTTTGCAGTAAAATAATAGCCCAAAGTATAAATGTACATTTTCGTTATCTGTTTTTTCATTGAGGACATCTAGGTTGTTTCCAGTTTCTGGTCATTATGAATATAGCTGCTGTGAACATAATTGAGCAGGGTTTTTGTGGTAGGAGAGTAATTTGAATATATTCCCGAGTGGTATAACTGGGTCTTGAGCTAGATTGAGTCTCAGTTTTCTGAGAAACCACTGTGTTGATTTTCATAGTGGTTGTGAAAACTTCCACTTCCACTAGCAATGGAGTTTGTTCTTCTTGCATCCTTAACAGAGTGAGCTGTCACTTTTGCTATTGATCTTACAGCCATTCTGACAGGTATAAAATGGAAACTCAAAGTGCTTTTGATTTG
Source organism: Rattus rattus (assembly GCF_011064425.1). NCBI lineage: Eukaryota > Metazoa > Chordata > Mammalia > Rodentia > Muridae > Rattus > Rattus rattus. Next base: position 58,895,952 of record NC_046160.1, read on the forward strand.
CATTTCCATAATGGCTGTGGATGTTGAACATTTACATGTTTCTCAGCCACTTGAGACAGAGTATAATTTTCTGCCCAAAGGTGTAGAGTCTATTAACCATGGACAGAGTCTTCCTTTTTCTCTTTTCCTTCTTTCTTTCTTTCTTTCTTTCTTTCTTTCTTTCTTTCTTTCCTTCCTTCCTTCCTTCCTTCCTTCTTTTATTGTTGTAAGGTGTTGTACACACTAGACAAGTACTCCGCTTGAACACCTGATATCCTTCAAACAATTTATGAGGTACTATCTGCTTTAAAATTCATATACAATATGTTCTTCATGTTCTTGATGTTTCTAAAATTCTACAATGCTGTGCCTTGGTGTAGGTCTGTTTATATCTATTGTGGTGAGCTGATGGTAATTTTAGACTGGAAACTACAAAGTATTCTTGACATCTTTCAATCACGCAATCCTCCTTTAAAATTTTTTCCTGTTCCTTTATTTTATTTATATTTTAGTTTCCATCTTTTTAATTTTCAATTTCTTTATGTTTCTCTTCTAGTTTGTGGCACATTTTTCTAAAATTTGTCTCTAAACAGTTCTACTTATTTAAACGTTTATTAATTTCTGTCTTAGTTATTGTTCTGTTGTTGAAGAGACACCATGGGCATAGCAACTCTTAAAGGAAAACATTCAACTGGGGCTGGCTTACAGTTTTAGAGGTTTGGTTCATTATCGTCATAACTGCATACAGGCAGATATGGTGCTAGAGAAGTAGCTGAGAGTTCTACAGCTGAAGATAATTCTACATGTGAGAAGGCATCTGGAAGAGCGAGTCCCTGGGCCTGGCTTGTCCATATGAAACCAGAAATCCTACCTTAAGCAGCACATTTCGTCCATCAATGCCACATCTATTCCAATGAGGTCACACCTACTAATAGTGACAATCCCAGATCACCAAACATTTAAATCTATAAGTTTCTGGGTTTATTCTTATTCAAATTAACCCAATTTGTAATTTTGAAGAGACTTTGTAACTTGGACTTTGTTTCATATCACATTTCCTCTGAAGACAACTAAAGGCTATATTTTTAAAGCTTTTATCTGCCTATATAACCCAGATTTTTGAAGTTATTTCTCTCTTTTTTTTGCTTTTATTTCCTCCTTTAACTGATTTTTCAGGCATTTGTTGAGTTTCCGTTATTTGCTCATACTGAGCATGTGGATTTGTGTTAGTTTGACTTGACCTTTTCTCCTTGTACTTCTTTGTATCAGTTTTCTAGCATTTGTAGGGCTATGAAAGCCTTGTTTTTAGAATTATAAAAAAGTAGGCATGAGGGCTAAACATCTCAGCACTTAAAATTCATTTGATGCCTTATTCCCTCTATTAGCAGTGGTTCATAAGAATGTCTAGATGAAACATTGGTTCAGATGGACCATTTTAAGTTCTTAAGGTAAAATCCTAAGTTCTTCATGATGTTGAGGAAAAGACAAAAACCTTTCAATGTATTCAAAGTGCAAGGATCTAATTTTCACTATGAAAACTGGAATTATGTTTTCTTTAGGCTTTCTCCCTCTACTACTCTTTCACAGGGCTGTGTTTGGCTAAAATTTAGTCTAAGTTACATTATTTGCTAGCATTTGTCCACCGTAATTTGGCCCCAACCCAGGATGGCTTGCTAGATCACAAGATAAGCAGAGGAGAATCTGCTTGCACACCAAGTCTTCACCAAGCTTCCCTTTACCGCTCTTCCTCATTTACATAATTCCCAATATCAGCCTAGCAGGCTGCTTCCTTCCCTCACTGTTTGCATCTTTTCTTTTTCCTTCTTATTCCTTTATACCACCATTTGTGTGGTTGTTTTCTCTCTCAAAGAACACAGGGTGTCATAGGTTGCTGAGTTCATGTGATTGCCTCTCCTGAGAGATGAGACTATTCTACATTATATGAGTGCATATCATTACTTGATTTTATTCAGTCTACCTTTAATCAAAACTTCCACATCTCACCTATCACCTTTTCTTTATTTCTATAATTCTTAATTTTATTTATGTCCCCTTTCTCTACTTCCTGTATAGCAATATAATAGCAATCAGCAATACCAGTATGATTTCTTTCCCTTTATTGACTCAACTCTGACACACAATAATATGAATATTCAAGGACATATGATGTTTATTTGTTGTCCTTTACTCTCTGAAACAATTGTCACTTAAGGGGTGACTATTTTGTAACCAATTGAGATTCAGTTTTCATGGTGAGTTTCCTGTCTACAGTTGTAGACTGTCTTTAACTTTATGCAGAGATGAAGGCTGGTAGCCCAAAAAAAGAGTATAAAAGAGGCAAATATCTCTTCATCCCCTCTAAAATCTTATTTTTTGGTAACATTGCAAATATCTCCACCAACAGCAGAAAGGTGACCTGAATTAAAAAAAAAGAAAACAACAAAATTCTAAACTCTTAACCAATGATCTAATTCCAAATGGGCAGGTCCTAGTTCAAAAATACCAGGCACATGAAGAGTCAAGACAATTTGTCTTTCCAAAAGTTACCAACCCTACAGTAATTGCTACCAATGAAAATGATCTAGATAAAATTTTAGACATAGAGTTCAAAGCAAAAATTATACATAAGTTCAAATATCTCAAAAAAGACAAACATATTTCAAGATAACATAACAGCTGAATAAAAAAGAGCCAATTTTAGAATATGAAAATAAAAGTAAATAAAGTGGTAAAAGAACAGATTGAAATAATGAGAGAGATGAAATTTTTGGAGATCAAACAAAATTTTCAGTGGAAAATCTTAAAGTGGAATGAATTATATAAGGGTAGAATTTTAGAGCTTGAGTGAGGTAGAGGAGTTTGATAGTCAATATAAAAATAAACGTAAAATGTATGTGAACAGAACATGACAGCTCTTTGAGACACCATGGAAAAACAAAATGTATGACTTATGAGCATACAAGAAAGAAGAATTTCATACCAACTGAATAGAAAATACTTTCAATAAAATCCTAGGGGAAAATTCCCAAATCTAGGGAAAGAGATAGCTATAAAATACCCATAAGGGTATCAGAAAACTAAAAAAGACCAGATGAGAAAATCATAATGTCATATTATAATTAAAATAATATATAGAACAAAGAAGGGATGTGGAGATCTGCAACAAGAGCCAAGTTACATACAAAGCAGGTCCATGAGATTAACTGCTGATTTTTCATTAGAATTATTAAAAGCCTTAAGGGTTTGGAAATAAGTACTTTAAATTCCAAAGGACCACAGTTACAATCCCATCCTAACATGCTCAGAAAAAACTATCTATTAAAACTGAATTAGAAAGGTGAATTTTCCATGACAAAAGCAATTGAGGCAGTCTATGACCACAAAACTAGCCCTACAGAAGATACTGGATATTTCAGATGTAAGAGAAAGATAAACATATGCAAGAGTCTTTAATATGAGCAGAAAATTAGCAAGGCCAAGGCAACTTTTGGACAGAAATAACTGCAAAATACAGAAGCAACAGAATGAATATACAGTTTTCAACAATAATTTTGAATATTAGTGGTCTCAGTCTCCTTATAAAAAGGCTTAGACATTTTGATTATAAAATAAGAAGCATCTTTTCAAACTCTGTCAGACAGGATAGCCAGCATCATGAGTTAAAAGGATGATAAAGGATTTCCAAGAAAATAGCACAAATATAATTGGTTCTTGGTTTCAAATCACATTATGGGTTTATGAATATTCTCCTTCAAAAATAACTCTAGTGTGTAATTATTTTACTGTCTTTACTGTAGGAGATGAGAGGACACCAGTGTCAGAGAGATGATAAAAAATAAATTTACCCAAATATATGTTTTGGTTGGTGGTTTAGTCTCTGGGAGCTTTGGGGGGTCTGGTTGGTTGAAATTGTTTATTGAAGCATGAATTTCTAGTACTTTTGAAAGCTACTACAATTGTTTAAGATAATTAAGAATGCATGCTAATTGTCAGCCAATCAAACTTCTGGGTTTTCTTATGTACTAGTTTAGTTAATCATGTGTATATTCTAAGTTAGTCAAATAGTAAACAGCTAGAGACAAGCCTCATTTGCTTATTCAAACATACTTAGATAGGTAGTCTTCAAAAACTTCAGAATATGACATTTAAGGATGTTTTATTAATTTAAGACCTTTTTTGACAATCAGAAATGCCATATCCTGGAAGCACTCCTATTCTACTTCAAAAAAAGATGATAAGCATCAAAGAACCCTCTCATGGAGTTTGCTTCAAATGTGGAAGGTGCTACAGGACAAGAAACTGCCTTTGCCTCAACTGCTGAGAGCTTGTTCTCCACGCTGTGGACGAGCAGGACAAGGAAAGTAAACTGCTGAACTCTGCCAGGACAAGGTAGTGAAGTTCTTCATAATTCCCATTTCACAGAAAAATTTGTTAGATATTTTGCTTCAGCATTGCAGAGGGATCTTTGATGACTGTCTAGGTGGCCAGCAGTCTATCATTTTTGTAGTTTTGGAAGCTGCTTGCTATGCACTTCCTGCTTATTCAGTTCTCTGATAGGGTGCAAGACTAGATAGTTTTAGTCTCATAATTAAGCTTAAGTTGCATAGGATTTAAGAAAGTGTTTTAAGGTCTAAAAAGATGTTTTTAGGTTGATAAATGCACGTTATGATAGAAAGTTATTTAGGTACAGAAATTTGGAGTCACCAAGATAGGATAAATAGTAGAGTAGTTTTTCCAAAGTTGCTAAATACAAAAGACTGGACATTGTGATTATAATTCTTCCAGATAGTGTATCATTTATTGATGTTAGAGAAAGTTTTTTATTTGAAATGAAAGGGAGAATATTGCATTATATTTGATCACATTGTGTGAATCCATGATTGTGAAATGAAAAACCTGTTTCTTCTTGTTGTTTGGCTCAGCCCTAGCACACACCTATAACCTAAGAACTTTCAATAAACAAGTTTTAAATATCATCAACTATAGGTTAAGAGTTAGAGCAAGTAACCAGTTGACAGGGAGTGAACATAAGAAAACCTAGGAAAGAGAAAGGAGGGTCTTTGAGTTGAAGGATATTTAAGACACTGTGGAGAAGGAGCTTTTACTTTTTGAAATACTGGTGGAGTAGGAGGGTCAGCTGCTTGCTTTTTATGCCTCTGAGCTAGCAGGATTCACCACAGCATCTGGCTCCTGAGTCTTCATTTGGCAAATTGTATGTTTGGGATTTTATTTTAAAAACAACAGCTGAAGTCTGAGCTGATATCTGAGAACTGTGTTGTCACCTGACAACATGTGGCTGTTTATAGCCTATGTCATGGACTGAATCTATGTTCATGTCTGTGAGTCATGCTTCCTCCGGGGATCATACTGATGTGAGCAGATTATATATACTGCCACCTACGTTCATGGTGATATCCTAGTCTATCTCAAATGACCATGTTTGGGTCCATGATCTTACTGCAGGTGGGTCTGTATTGACCACCCAATGCTAGGCAGAGGTCCATGGTTTATGCTGCAGTTGAGAGCATGGCTGATCTTCATGATTCCAGTTGTATTGTAGTTGTATGTGCTGGTGCCAAAAACCATGTGGAAACCCATAATTTAGGCTCCTGTGCTGTATACAGAACATATAAGTTATTTTCTTAGTGATATTATTGACTACATATACATAATTGAGGAAGAGGAACATGGAACTGTGACAAACTCTACCTCACCCCAACCTCACTCCTTCCAAAAATAGTAACAGCCTCAACAGGAAGCAATCAATGAAAACTCTTAAAACTGTGACAAGATCCTGGGGTATCACCCTCCACAATAGATGATGGCCAGCATGAATGTGGGAAAGGGGAGGCCTCATCTTCATTTAGGGACAGGCCACAAAGAGTTTGAGCTTCCAGAGAATACATAGATTGCATAAATTGAACTCCTTTTTGGGGGTAGGGAGATAACAAAGGTGTAGGGGAGTGAGGAAGTAACACAGGAGGGAAGTTTCTGTGATAGGGGTACATGATGTTAAATCCCCAAAGAATCAATAAAAATATTGAAAATTGTAAATGAAATAGAAAGCAAGCTTTTATAAGTCTGTGCTATGACTATACTAGATCAGAAATTCTTCCCAGATACATTTTGAGATATCTGAGTTCTCATGCCTTTCCTTTTGCACACAATGCATTTGCTTCCAAACAATATATACTATTGTATCTATAATGTTGTCTGAGTTAGGGTTACTATTTTTTTTATTTATTTTTATTAATTTGAGTATTTCTTATATACATTTCCAGTGTTATTCCCTTTCCCGGTTTCCGGGCAAACATCCCCCTCCCCCCTCCCCTTCCTTATGGGTGTTCCCCTCCCAACCCTCCCCCCATTGCCGCCCTCCCCCCCACAGTCTAGTTCACTGGGGGTTCAGTCTTAGCAGGACCCAGGGATTCCCCTTCCACTGGTGCTCGTACTAGGATATTCATTGCTACCTATGAGGTCAGAGTCCAGGGTCAGTCCATGTATAGTCTTTAGGTAGTGGCTTAGTCCCTGGAAGCTCTGGTTGCTTGGCATTGTTGTACATATGAGGTCTCGAGCCCCTTCAAGCTCTTCCAGTTCTTTCTCTGATTAGTTAGGGTTACTATTACAGTGGTGAAGTGTCACCAAAAGCAAGATGGAGAGGAAAGAGTTTACTTACCTTACTGTTCTACAGCACAGCACAGTTCATGATTGGAGGAGGTCAGGGCAGAATTCAGGACAGGGAAGGATCCTGGAGACAGAACTGATGCAGAGCCATGGAGAAGTCCTACTTACTAGGTGCTCTCAGTGTTTTACTTGTCCAGCTTTCCTATAGAACCCAGAACCATTAGTCCAGAGATGAAACTACCCACAATAATCTAGACCCTCCCTCATAATCAATGATTACAAACAGCTGGCTCTTATAGAGGCATTTTCTCGATAATTGAGGTCCTCCCCTTTCATGTAACTCTAGCTTGTGTCAAGTTGACATAAAACTAGCCAGACATGAGCTCTGTTTCTATATTTCATTACTATCCATCAATCTTTGTAGGATCTTTAATGGAAATTAATCTTTCCTTTCTTTGGATCTCTGAAGCACAGTATATTTTCTTCCTTAAAGCCCATTATCCTATTATTTACTTGTTAGGTTCCCCATTTAATTGTAAATTACAAACTGCTTCCCTTTTAAAAATGCTTGACTTAGGCTGTGCAAGTAGGGATGTCTATAATTGGTTATTATTTACTAATAACTTGAAAATGTAGACACTTTCCTTTAAGGAAAAAATGGGCTACTGGAACACGTTTCCACTCTGTTTCTGAGCTTAGACATATGTATTAGTCAGGGTTACTCTAGAGAATTGAATGGTTGGAATGAATACAATTAACAGAAGACATACTTGATGGGCAAAAAGAATAATTCAGCAATGGTTCTCTCACAGTAGAAAGGCCAAGAACCCGGCAGATGCTCAGGGCACAAGGCTCTGTGCTGCTGGACTCCAACTTCCCTGGGGCTCAGAATCTGAGGAGGATGTGCAGAACAGGTGAAAGAAGTCAAGGACAAAGAAGTGCAGTTGACACACTGGCACTGAGATGACTCAGGCCACCTTTATATCTACATATCTCTTTATTTCACAGCTTCAAAGCCTTTACATTCATTTTCTCATGTACATCTCTTTTAAGAACTTCCTATGTTTAACAGTAAATATATACACTGTACTTTTATCCTTCCTTCTTCTCCTCAATCACCATAACTTCCTGCTAACCCATTACCTGTATCAAGAAAAACAAAGCTTCAGCAAGCAGTTAATATCTAACCTAGTATATTGGTACATAATTACATGTCCATGGTTAGTAGCAATCTCTGTTATAGTATAGAGAGATGATAGACAGCAAACCCAGGAAATTCTGATTCAATTATTGGCACCTAGCATCCCCCCATTATCCTAATCAGGACATCTAATTCCTTGAACACTCACAGTTTTTGGCAAATTTGGAACCTGATTCAGTTCCTTATTTTTTTTTTTTTTTTTGGCTCACCTCTGAATGTTCCCATTTAGTCTTGGAATCTACAAACCATGAAGATATTTCAACCTTTTTGATAATCATCTAGCTGTTGTTTAGAATAGGTCCATAGCAAAATGTTGTCACAACTAAGTTTCCATCAGTAAAGAACATATGGACATCAGCTGATGCACCCAGACCAGGGCTTCTCGTTAACGCTAATGAATCATCATTATTAACAAGCACAGTAGTAGTGATCTGTTCCATCCCCATGATCCTCAGAGGCAATCAAGAATTAATCACAGCCTATCTTTCTTTTTCTGATTCTGGGGAAACAACAGTTAGAGATGAAGTGAAAGTAAAAACTGCTAATCAAAAAGCCAAAAAAACCATAAAGCAAGATGGAACCAACCATTCCCTTGAGAAAGACTAGGAGATGCTGCACAAATATTCCCACAGGACTCAGCTCTTCAGGCCTTGCCATAGGAAGAGTCATCAGAATTACACTTGTGTATCTTTCCCAGCAAAGGTTTGACCACTGACACTCTGCCTCAGTATTCCCTATCTGACAACAAAGGCCTGGGAGATTCCTTGAAAGTCATTGGTCGTAAGTCCATGGTGTAAACAACAGAGTAGACAAAATCTGCCAGTAAAGATGAGGGATAAGTGTAGCTCTGAGTTCAAGGCCAGCTGGTCTACAGAGCAAGTTCTAGGACAGCCTGGACTACACAGAGAAACCCCATGTTGAAAATAAAAACAAACAAACAGCAGCAAAGAGTGAAAACCAAGCAACCAAACAGCAAATAGTTTTCTTCTCCTATGGCCTTTATTGTGGGCTGCTACCAGAAGGCGAGGCCCAAACTTAGGGTAGGCTTTGCCCTCTCAATTAAGACAATCAAGACACCCCTCACAAGCATGCTTTAGGTGAATATAATGTAGACAAACCTTTCACTGGAGCTCTCTCCTAAGGTGATTCCAGATTATGTCAAGTGGACAATGAACATCACAACACACTTTCATCATATGAGGTTGTCTTACTGAGGCAGAAAGATATCCACAGAGAGTAAGAAGTCTAATGATTAATTACTAACAAAACAATAAGCAGATTATTGGAGATAGTTTCATTAGGTAAGAAAACATGGGATTAAAAAGAAATATTGGCTGTGTGCCCTCTAAATTCCCCACTGAGGGTGAACAATACAGATTCAGCCCTTTAAATGTTCTGGAAGCTGACTGTACTTTGGCTTTCTCAATGTTTGAAATTTCTGTTTTAAGACAGCAGACACATATATAGTCTCATGTGAAAGCTGAGGAACTAAAGAACAGGTTTATTTTTTTAAACTAAGATGCCTTAATAAATTTTATATGCATCTTAAGTCTTTGTTTGAAGATAGAAAGTCTGACAGGCTGAAATTTGAAGACATGGATTTTTGAAGAAGTTATAAATGAACAAATACTGATAACATTGTGGCATAGAAAAAAGTCACAGGACTTAGTGCTATTTCAAATTTTTCTCCTAAGGGAGATGTTAGAAATCTTAACCAAAATACCTAGTAGATACCTACTTGTTACAATATTTTCATAATTTGTCTATATGCCTAAGATCATATTCTTTTTTTCTATATAATTCCATATTGTTAATACTGTGACTAGTGAACCTCTTCTGCAACAAAGTTGAAGACTTTAAATAGTCAGGTGTCACTAAAGGTGACAAAAGTACCTTATAGTTACTTTTCAATCCTTTGAGGATACCAGCTAAGAAGCATCCTTGTGTAATCTTTGTAAATCCTTGTACAAATCTCTCACTGCTGAATACTCTTTTTGTCTTTCCTGGGTAACATTTGTGTTCTTGGATATGAATTCATCTGACTTATATATTCTTTTGTAATTCTATCCTGCTATATTAGACCTGTTAATAGAAGTGGCCTCAGCATTCAGGTGCATTGTATCCTGAGACTGACTTCCTTTATTTCATTCAAGAGCATCAGAAGTGGGTAGTGGCTTATTTTGTAATACTGTAAAGGTCAGCTTTTATATCATCAATAATATACTAGAGTAAGAACTAAAGTATAAGGAGTAGCATCAATAACAGAAATTGTCATATGGCAAAGAAGGCCAAGGTGAAAAGCCAGACAAAAAGCTACAATGAGTGGGTATAGGGGGGGAATGATGTGGAAGAAGATGGAAAAGAGTCATTGAGGACTTGGGAGTCATGTACAGGAGCCCAGCCTACTCACAATCACTTTGCTCAGCCTCGTGTCAGCTATTTTTGGAGTACATTGGGATTATTGGGCAAATGTAGATGGCAAATCCCATAGTATCTGTAGCCAGGATGTTGTACCCATGGCTTAAATATTGACTAAGGTTGTGTCCTGATTTGTTATGAAGGCTTGGTTTTATATAACAGAAATGGAAAGGAAGTGTAACCTAAGTACTGCTAGGAAAATGAAGCCCAGCACTCTGTGGGGAGAGCTCTGGGTGTTGCCACCTGGGATTTGCCAGGCCTAATTAGTTAGTTTCCTGTCCTTTTACTAAGGCTAGACTTTGAAACACTCAAGGATGCTTGGATTAAAAATAATTAGTAAACAAAGCAAACTGCCCAGCACACATGTTTTGAAGAAATAATTACTGAAATCTTCCTTTCAGGGATGGCTTTTGCTGTTAACTTGACACAAAGCTAGATTCACACAGAGGAGATCTCATCTGAAGAATTGTTCCATCAGACTTGTCTGTGGTGATGTCTGTGAGACATTTTCCCCCTACATCCTCCCAGCAGCTTTACATCAGGAGCTGCTCCATAGGAAGCAGAAGCACAGGAGGCTGAGATATGCTCCAGGCTTTTCATTTTTTCTTTTATTAGATATTTTTAATTTACATTTTAAATGTTATCCCTTTCCCCAATTTCCCCTCCAGAAAATCGCTATTCCATCCCTCTCCTCCTGCTTCTATGAGGATGCTCCCTCACCCACCCACCCACTCCCTCCCACTTCCCTGCCCTGGCATTCCCCTACACTGGGGCATCAAGCCTTGACAGGACCAAGGGCATCTCCTCCCACTGATGCCTGAAAATCTTAATTGTAGATCGATAGGAGGTTACAGCCCTCCATAGGCATTATCTTTCCTAGGCCTGTGGACCTGGGCTGTATAAGAAAGGTATCTGAACAAGCTAGCGAAAGTAAACCAGGGCAAACTTCCTTCATGCCCTCTGCCTTAGTCGCTGCCTCTATGTTCCTGCTTTGATCTCTTGCCTTGGCTCCCTTTGGTGAAGGGTTATAACCCCCTCATGTGGAATAGCCTTTCCTCTCCATTTAATTTCGGTTATACTGTTTATCACTGCAACACAACACCAAATTGGGACTGGCACTCCAAAAGCAAGTCAAAATAAAACAGATCAACAAATAAAAAAAATCTCCATCTTAGATACATCTATAATTAAGTTGTCAAAAAGTAAATGCAAAGCAAACATATGCAATTCGACAGAAAGCAAAGCATTGTGGTTCGGGGAGCGTTGACGCAATGACTGTAATTCTTCAACAAAAATACAGAAGCTGCGGCACATTGGTGACACTTGCAGAGGGCTCCACGAGGAATTGTAGAGTGTCACCAAAGAAGGTCATGCATGACTCCTGGGCTGCAGCGGAGATGGAAGCTTCTGGAGATTGCTCAGTTGCCCTTGGTATCTGCTAGGCTGTGCCAGTCTCTTCTCCTTGGGAACAGTGCCCATTAAAATAGAAAAAACTATTTTTTACCAAAATGATAAAAGACAGGTGGGTGCTGACTTGATTCAACTGTTTGTGTAATTTCTTCCAACAAACACTTTTATCTGAATATTCATTTGTCTTTGTTTAGATGCATTTTCAGTTCTATTCCCCTCCCTGTTTTCTTATAAAGAAATTTGTTTTCATTCTTGTTAGCTTCCTTCTGTTCCCTAGTGTTCTGAGGTCTGCTGCTTTTAAAGCAATTTGACTTCTCCCAGCATCCTCGGGGCCTTGTATTTCTGTGCTCCTTCTGCTTCAGTTATTCCTTTTATATCCCCCTTTCATGTTATTTTCTCTTTCCACTTAGACTTTTAGCCTGAACCAATAATGGAAACAGTTTCTGTTTTACAGTGTCTTTTCTTACCTCAGGAGAAAAGAAAATATCTCCCTCTATGAATATGAATAGGATCTGCAAAGGAAAACACGTACATCAAATGATTCAAGAGAGCAGTGAGTTTGTGGTTAGGAGGCAGAGGAAGTAGGGCATAGTCCTGAAACCTTTAGTAGATGATACTGAATGAAGGTCGGAGGCAGGGGTGGGGGATGGGGTGTGGAGGGGTGGCACTAAACTCTTGGGTTTTTGCTGATATTTTTTTTTTAAATGTTAGTAATGTAGTCTTATCACTAAGAGAGACATTATTTTGTTTCATATTGTGTACTTTTTTGCCACATGCTCTATTGTTTTAAAAACTATGCTTTAAAGAAATATGTTTAGAATGGATATACTAAAAACATATAACAAGGTAGAATAAGAATTTTGTTTAATCAGGTAAATTTTGCACCATTAGTAAAGCACGAAATTTTAATGTACACTGTGCATACTCCATTTTCCACTATGCTAAGCCTCCCTTTTGACTTAACAAAGTCACGAGATTGGCTACAATGCATTTCAAAGCACTCAAAAAGAATTCCAGGTAATAAAAGCTATACATTACACAACTGGCACTTAACTGTGCTGAATTTCTAGATTCAGTACACATGAACATTGGGTGGCAATCATAGACTTCAACATTTTGGCTTGGATAGTCACTGGTTATTTTTGAGGGTGTTTACTTTTACCTGTGCTGATAGCCAATGTCACCTGATATTTAGTCTACCGTGAGTAATGATTGAAAAATTTAAGGAAACTTTATTATATTTGAACAAATTGTTTAGAAAACTGGGAATCTTCTGTACAGAAATTGTGGGATTTTTTTTCTACACAAATTGGCAAATTGCTATCAAGAAGTGGATTTTCCATGTTTTGCATGCTAATTTCTGTTAGTATATTCTAATTTGTAGAAACAAAAGACCACAGCTGAATGATAGAATAAGACCATGGTTGTGACAACTCTTTCCCTGAGGAGATATAAATAATCCTGACTCCTTCCTTATATGGTCCCAATGACAAACCAAAGTACAGTTTCACCAAAGTTCAACATGCTGCATGAATTCATGCATTTATTGGGCTATGTGCAGAGCATAGGTGAACAGTTACTGACAAGAGTACAGGTGACATAAAGCTGCTGTAATGGGACGTCTTCACTCCCATAGTCATATAGATAGAGCTGCCCTTTAATTAGCCTACCCAGGTTACATTCTCTAACACTTTTCATGACCTTCTCACTTCCTTATGCTGTGAATATCAACAGTCAACAAGCCTGATAGAGGAATTGTGGTACGCTCTTGAGAGCAGGAACAGATTACCTGAAGAGAAACCACATTCTACAAGGCATCGCTCATGGTACATAGGTATATATTTATGATTAACTATAACAGTCTCAGAATTAAAAGTTACAATTTTAGTGTAGCCTATGCCTGAGGCTATCTGACATTAGAGGTAAGGCAAAGGGGTACAGATAAAGATAATGAAGAGAATAGTTTGAGTAGATCTTTTAATGCTTGGGGAGCCTGGTCCAATTTATGACAGAGATTTGGAAGTAGATATTCATGATAAATATTGGGATTAATATAGCTACTTAAAACTCTTACTAAAATCATAGACTGTGTATTACTTACTTTAGCATTTCTGGAAGTAAAATACTTGACAGAAGCAGTTTAAAGGAGCAAAGATTTATTCTGGCTCACTATTTGAAGGGAGTTCAGCTCATTGAATAGAGGAAAGCATGGTGGTAGGAACACATGTGTTGTGGTAGGATGCATATGAGGGAAAACTGTTCATATGGGGGCTGGTTGGGAACAGAGGATGCAAAATTCAAGGAACAGGCACACACACAAATATGCAGGCAAAACACACATACATATAAAAGAAAAATAAGTAAATATTTTATGAAGAATTCTGACTGATATACTACAACTTTGGAGTAGAACTCATCTATTCAAATGACTCCAAACAAAATTTTTTTATTTTTTATTAATTTTTATGCAATATATTTTCATCATGTTATTTTCCTCACCCAAGTTATCTCAGATTCTCTCCATCTTCCTACCTCCTAACTTTACGTTTTTTCTCTCTCTCTTTAAAAATACACACAAAACAAAAAATACAAATCAAAACAAACAATAGAATCAATAAGACTAAAAAATGCCAAATGAAATAAAAGTAAACAAAAAACACAAGTTGTCTTTATCCCAGAGACGGCTCACCATCATAAATTGGTAAATGTAGTCTACCATATAAATAAACTGAAAGACAAGTGCCACGCAAGCATCTCATTATATGCAGAAAAGGCCTTTGACAAAATCTAACACTGTTGGGAGCAAGAAGATCTTTGTCTACATATCTTTACGGAAGCCAGGAATGGTAAGCACCCAGAACTGTCCTTTCAAAAGGAAGGAAATATACTTTTTCCACAAAGCTGGAATTGGAGTTGAATAATAACCTGGTGAACTGTATTGTCTGTTGGACCAGGACGTAACCAGCTTCTACAAGTAAGACCCTTGTATTACCTGTAACCCTTGTATTACCTGTATAGCCAGGGTGTTTCCACATGCTCCCACAACCAGAACCAGAAATACATAATAATCTAAATGACCCTTACATAACCTATATAATGCATATACAGTGGATCCTTCAAGCTCCTACCACCAGGACCAGAGCTGGCTAATATCCCAAATGACCTCTACATCAACTCTATGATGGAGACGAGGACAGATCCTTTCTTAAAGTCTATACATGGACTGACCCAGGGCTCCAACTGCATATGTAGCAGAGAATACCTTGTTGGGGCACCAGTGGAAGGGGAAGCCCTTGGTCCTGCCAAGGTTGGACCTCAGTGCAGGGAAATATGGGGAGGCAGTAAGGGGGATGTATGGGAGAATACCCATATGGGGGAGGGGGAGCACAGAGGAAGGGGGTTATGGACAGGAAACCGGGAAAGGGAATAACATTTGAAATGTAAGTAAAGAAATATATCTAACAAAAAATTTTAAAAAAAGAAAGAAGAAATGGCATGCATTTTGAGTTTATTTTTATTTTTTTGGTTTTGGTTTGATTTTTTTGTCAGAGTTTGAAAACTTTTTTATTTTTATTTTATTTTTATTAGAGGGGGTAAAAATGTATTTGTTTGTTTATTCTTTATGTACAGAATCTCTGCTGTAGCTCAGGCTGGTCCCATGTGGTTTCACAGAGACAACTAATTTGCATATTCTTTATCAGCTACTGGTTTCTTTCTTGTTAGTAGATTAGCTTTAAAAGAATTGAACTTATCCTCTGTCATTATTAGTTTTCATGTTTAGAAATGATTTTGTAGAATTCTGATGTGGAATTTTCTTTCAATGTTTAGTAAAGTTTTCAGTGAGATCATCTTTGAATGACCTTTATATATCTTTAAGTTTAATTTTAAATACTTTTTAAAAATATATTTAAAAGAGACTCTTATAATTCATTTTTTTCTGATTGTCTTTTATGTTGAAGCTGTCACATTTCAGAGTGGCATTGTTCGCTACATCCTTTATGGCCCTCTTGATGTACAGTGTGTGTACTGATGTCCAACACACTTGCTAACAGATGCCATTTGTCTTCTTTTCTTTGCTAAATGTGTATTAGTTCTTTTTGGCTGCTTTTGAAAAGACAGCATACCTTTCAATGACTATTGTTCTTCTCTATAACACTATTTCTCAACCTTCCTAATGCTGTAACTCTTTAATATAGTCCCTCACGGTGTGGTGACCTCCCAAACATAAAATCATTTTTTTGCTACTTCATAACTGTAATTTTTCTACTGTTATGAAACAAAATGTAAATACATGTAAAGTAGCACATGCAAAGTATTGGGTATTTGACTCCTATGAAAAGATTGCTTGACTCCCAAAGAGGATTACAACCAACAGGTTGAGAAACACTGCTTTAGAGTTTTATTGATTTCTGTTCTTATGTTTTTTTCTGCATTTCTTCTACTTGATTTGTTTGTATTTTTTAAATGTTCTAGATACTTTTGGGGGGAATTTTTAAATTTACATTTCAAATATTATCCTTTTTCAAGGTTTCCCCTCCAGAAACCCACTATCTCTCCCGCTTCAATGAGGGTGCTCCCTCACCTACCCATACACTCCCTCCCACCTCCCTGCCCTGATATTCCCCAACACAGGACACAGGAGCTTTGACAGGACCAAGGGCCTCTCCTCCCATTGATGTCTGACAAGGCTATCCTCTGCTACATATGCGGCTGAAACAATAAGTCCAACCCTGTGTACTCTTGGGATGGTGAGTTAGACCCTAGGAGCTCAGGGGGTTCTGGTTGGTTGATATTGTTGTTCTTGTGGGGTTTCAAATCCCTTCAGTTCCTTCAGTCATTTCTCTAACTTCTCCATTGGGGACCCTGTTCCCTTGATGACCTTTCCTTCAGTCTCTGACCCATATTTTGTCTCCATATTGCCTCCTGTGAGTATTTTTATTCCATCTTCTAAGAAGGTCTGAAGCATCCACACTTTGGCTTCCCTTTTCTTGAGTTTCATGTGATCTGTGGATTGTATCTTGGGTATTCTGAGCTTTTGAGCTAATAACCACTTTTCAGTGAGTACATACCATATGTGTTCTTTTGTGATTGGGTTACGTCACTCAGAATGATATTTTCTAGTCCCATCTACTTGCCTAAAAATTTCATGAAGTCATTGTTTTTGATAGCTGAGTAGTGCTCCATTGTGTATCTGTACTGCATTTTCTGTATCCATTCTTCAGTTGAAGGACATCTGGATTCTTTCTAGCTTCTGGCTATTATAAATAAGGATGCTATGCATGTAGTGGAGAATGTGTCCATATTACATGTTGGAGCACCTTTTAGGTATATACCCAGGAGTAGTATAGCTGGGTCCTCAGGTAGCACTCTGTCCAATTTTCTGAGGAACCTCCAGACTGATTTCCAGAGTGGTTGTGCCAGCTTGCAATCCCACCAACAATGGAGGAATGTTCCTCTTTGTCCACATCCTCGCCAGCATCTGCTGTCACCTGAGTTTTTAATCTTAGCCATTCTGACTGGTGTGAGATGGAATCCCAGGGTTGTTTTGATTTGCATTTCCCTGATGACTAAAGATGTTGAACATTTCTTTAGGTGCTTCTCAGACATTTGATATTCCTCAGCTGAGAATTACTTGTTTAGTTCTGTACCCCATTTTTTAATACAGTTATTTGATTCTCTGGAGTGTAACTTCTTGAGTTCTTGGTATATATTAGATATTAGACTTCGATCTAATAGGATCTAACAATCTTTTGGTTGCTGTTTTGTTGCACTATTGACAGTGTCCTTTGCCTTACAGAAGTTTGCAATTTTATGAGACTCCAAGTTGTTAATTCTTGATCTTAGAACATAAGCTTTTGGTGTTTTGTTCAGGAAAATTTCTCCTGTGCTCATGTGTTCAAGGCTCTTCCCCACTTTCTCTTCTATTAGTTTCAGAGTATCTGATTTTATGTGGAGGTTCTTGATTCACTTGGACTTGGACTTGAGTTTTGTACAAGATAATAATGGATCTATTTGCATTATTCTACTTGGTGACTGCCAGTTGAATGAGTACCATTTTTGAAAATGCTGTCTTTTTTCATTGGATGGTCTTACCTCTTTGTCAAAGATCAAGTGACCATAGGTATGTGGGTTCATTTCTGGGTCTTTGATTCTACTCATTGATCTACCTGCCTGTCTCTGTAGCAATACCATGTAGTTTTTATCTCTATTGCTTTGTGCTACAGCTAGAGTAGGTTAGGGGTTAGGGATAGTGATTCCCCCAGAAGTTCTTTTATTGTTGAGAATATTTTTTGTTATCCTGAAGTTTTTGTTATTGCAATGAATTTGCAAATTGTTCTTTCTAACTCTATGAAGAATTGTGTTGTAATTTTGATGGGGATTTCATTGAATGTGTGGATTGCTTTTGGTGAGATGGCCATTTTTAGTATATTAATCCTGCAAATCCATGAGCACAGGATATCTTTCATCTTCTGAGATCTTTCATTTCTTTCTTTACAGACTTGAAGTTTTTGTCGTACAGATCTTTCTCTTGCTTGGTTAGAGTCATACCAAGGTATTTTATATTATTTGTGACTATTGTGAAGGGTATTGGTTTTGAATTTCTTTCTCAACCTGTTTATCCTTTGAGTAGAGGAAGGCTACTGATTTTTTTTTTTGAGTTACTTTGTCTCCAGCCACTTTGCTGATGTTATTTATCTGGCTTTGGGGTCCTCTAGTGGAATTTTTGTGGTCACCTAAGCATACTATCATACCATCTTCAAATAATGATATTTTGATTTCTTCCTTTCCAATTTGTATCCCTTTGACCCTCTTTTATTTTCTGATTGCGTGGGTTATGACATTGAGTACTATATTGAATAGGTAGGGAGAAAGTGGGCAGCCTTGTCAAGTTCCTGATTTTACTGGGATTTCTTCAAGTTTGTCTCCATTTAGTTTGATGTTTGTTACTGGTTTGCTGTATATTGCTTTAACTATATTTAGTTATGGGCCCGAATTTCTGGTCTTACCAAAACTTTTGACCATGAAGGAGTGTTAAATTTTGTCAAATGCTTTCTCAGCATCTAATGAGATGATCATGTGTTTTTCTTTCCTTTGAGTTTGTTTAAATAGTGGATTACATTGATTGATTTTCATATATTGAACCATCTCTGCATCCTTGGGATGAAACTTACTTGACCATGATGGATGATCATTTTTGGATTCAGTTTGTGAGAATTTTATTGAGTATTTTGCATTCATAAAGAATATTGGTATGAAGTTCTTTCTTTGTTGGTTCTTTGTGTGTTTTAAGTTTCATGTAATTGTGGTTTCATAGAAGGAATTGTGTAGTGCTCCATCTGTTTCTATTTTGTGGGATAGTTTGGACAGTTTGGGTATGAGGTCTTCTATGAAGGTCTGATAGAATTCTGCACTAAACCCATCTGGTCCTGGGCTCTTTTTGGTTGGGAAACTTTTAATGACAGCTTTTATTTCTTTAGGAGTTATGGGGTTATTTAGATGGTTTATCTGTTCCTGATTTCACTTTGGTACCTGGTATTTGTCTAAAAAATTGTCCATTTCCTTCACATTTTCACATTTTGTTGAATACAGGTTTTGTAATAGGATCTGATTTTTTTTTAATTTCTTCAGATTTTGTTGTTATGTCTCCCTTTTCATTTCTAATTATCTTAATTTGGACACACTCTCTGTGGCCTCTGGTTAATCTGGCTAAGGGTTTATTTATCTTGTTGATTTTCTCAAAGAACCAGCTTTTGGTTCTGTTGATTCTTTGTATAGTCCTTTTTTGTTTCTACTTGGTTGATTTCAGCTCTGAGTTTTATTATTTCCTGCCTTCTACTCCTCCTGGGTGTATTTTCTTCTTCTTTTCTAGAGCTTTCAGGTATGCCATTATGCTGCTAGTGTATACCTATGTGTTTTCTATTTAGCACTGCTTTCATTGTGTCCCATAAGTTTGGGTATGTTGTGCCTTCATTTTCATTAAATTCTAAAACGTTTTTAATTTCTTTTTTGAACAAGTTATCATTGAGTAAAGCATTGTTCAGCTTTCATGTGCATGTGGGCTTTCTGTTGTTTTTGTTGTTATTGAAGACCAGCCTTAGTCCATGGTGATCTGATAGGATACATGGGGTTATTTCAATCTCCTTGTATATATTGAGACCTGTTTTTTGGAGAAGGTACCATGAGGTGCTAAAAAGAAGCTATATTCTTTTGTTTTAGGATGAAATGTTCTGTAGATATCTGTTTAATCCATTTGGTTTATAGCTTCTGCTAGTTTCACTGTGTCTCTGTTTAGTTTCTGTTTCCATGATCTGTCCAGTGCTGAAAGTGGGGTGTTGAAGTCTCCCACTATTTTTTTTTTTTTTGTTCTTTTTTTCGGAGCTGGGGACCGAACCCAGGGCCTTGCGTTTTGAGCTTCAGTAAAGTCTCTTTATGAATATGGATGCCCTTGCATTTAGTGCATAGATATTCAGAATTGAGTGTTCATCTTTCTGCATTTTTTCCTTTGTCAAGTATGAAGTGTTCTTCCATATCTTTATTGATAAGTTTTGGTTGGAAATCTATTTTATGCAACATTAGAATGGTTATTCCAGCTGGTTATCTCTGATGTTAGCTGATTTTGCTGTCTCTGACAGAGGCTTACCTTTCTTAAGCCTGTGTCAGCACTCCTGGAGACCAGTTCTCTCCTGGAGGGATTTAGGTAGAGAGAGCTGTGGCACTGGGTAATCTCCCTTTGGATGCAGATGCAAACTAGAAGCTGAGTATAATTTTAATGTAATTTTTCTTCCTCATGCACCAGGGATTGTGTCACATCAGGAAACTTTTTTTCCAAGTTATGTTGTTTTTAAATATTCTGGCAACAAATCACCTCACATTATACACTCTAGAAATTTGATCCAGCCTGGCAGATTGAATCAGGCTAAAATGAATTTATTTTTGCCTCTTTGAAAATCACTTCCCTGCCTGTCATGCCTCAGCACAGCCCCCTTCATAACACCCTTTCCTGATAGAAGTTATGAAGAGACTGAGGATACTAGGGGCATATCTCAACAAAATACAGACAGTTTTCAACAAGCTCAAAGGCAGCATCAACCTAAAGGGAGAGAAACTCAAAGCATTTCCACTATCAGGATCAAATCAGAAACAAGGCAAGCATGTCTGCTCTTCTCATATTTATTCAATAAATCATTTGAACTCTTAGCTAGAGCAATAATACAGTTTAAGAAGATTAAGGGACTACAAATAGGAAAGGAAGATGTCAAAATATGTTTATTTGCAGATGATCTGATTTTATACATAATAGATTATAAAGTCTTCATGAGGAAACTTGTACACCTAATAAGCACTTTAAACAAAACAAATGGATACAAAATTAACACAAACCAGTAATATTTCTATATGCAAATTACAAATAGACTGAGAAAGAAATCAGACAAACAATTCCTTTTACTCTGGTCTCCAAAAATATCTTGGGTATTTCTAATCAAACAAGTGAAAGATTCCTATGATATAAAAACTTTAAAATAATAAAGAAATATACTAAGGAAGATATCAGATGATTGAAAGCTCTCCCTCATGTACATGGATAATTAGGACTAATATAATGAATAGGGTTATTCTACTAAAATCAACCTACAGATTCAATGTAATTCCCATCAAAATTTCAACACAATTCTCAGAAATTAAAAAATGTCTTCAGCAATCCCACTAAAATCAGGGACTAGACAAGGCTGCCCACTCTCTCCCTACTTATTCAATATAGTTCTTGAAGTTCTAGCCAGAGAAATCAGTCAACAAAAGGAGGTCAAGGGGATACAGATTGGTAAAGAAGAAGTCAAAATATCACTATTTGCAGATGATATGATAGTATATTTAAGTGATCCCAAAAGGTCCACCAGAGAACTACTAAAGCTGATAAACAACTTCAGCAAAGTGGCTGGGTATAAAATTAACTCAAATAAATCAGTAGCTTTCCTCTACACAAAAGAGAAACAAGCCGAGAAAGAAATTAGGGAAACGACACCCTTCATAATAGACCCAAATAACATAAAGTACCTCGGTGTGACTTTAACCAAGCAAGTAAAAGATCTGTACAATAAGAACTTCAAGACACTGAAGAAAGAAATTGAAGAAGACCTCAGAAGGTGGAAAGATCTCCCATGCTCATGGATTAGCAGGATTAATATAGTAAAAATGGCCATTTTACTAAAAGCGATCTACAGACTCAATGCAATCCCCATCAAAATACCAATCCAATTCTTCAAAGAGTTAGACAGAACAATTTGCAAATTCATCTGGAATAACAAAAAACCCAGGATAGCTAAAACTATCCTCAACAATAAAAGGACTTCAGGGGGAATCACTATCCCTGAACTCAAGCAGTATTACAGAGCAATAGTGATAAAAACTGCATGGTAGGGGGTTGGGGATTTAGCTCAGTGGTAGAGCGCTTGCCTAGGAAGCACAAGGCCCTGGGTTCAGTCCCCAGCTCCGAAAAAAAAGAACCAAAAAAAAAAAGACTTTAAAAAAAAAACTGCATGGTATTGGTACAGAGACAGACAGATAGACCAATGGAACAGAATTGAAGACCCAGAAATGAACCCACACACCTATGGTCACTTGATTTTTGACAAAGGAGCCAAATCCATCCAATGGAAAAAAGATAGCATTTTCTGCAAATGGTGCTGGTTCAACTGGAGGTCAACATGTAGAAGAATGCAGATCGATCCATGCTTATCACCCTGTACAAAGCTTAAGTCCAAGTGGATCAAGGACCTCCACATCAAACCAGACACACTCAAACTAATAGAAGAAAAACTAGGGAAGCATCTGGAACACATGGGCACTGGAAAAATTTCCTGAACAAAACACCAATGGCTTATGCTCTAAGATCAAGAATCAACAAATGGGATCTCATAAAACTGCAAAGCTTCTGTAAGGCAAAGGACACTGTGGATTAGGACAAACGACAACCAACAGATTGGGAAAAGATCTTTACCAATCCTACAACAGATAGAGGCCTTATATCCAAAATATACAAAGAACTCAAAAAGTTAGACCGCAGGGAGACAAATAACCCTATTAAAAAATGGGGTTCAGAGCTAAACAAAGAATTCACAGCTGAGGAATGCCGAATGGCTGAGAAACACCTAAAGAAATGTTCAACATCTTTAGTCATCAGGGAAATGCAAATCAAAACAACCCTGAGATTTCACCTCACACCAGTGAGAATGGCTAAGATCAAAAACTCAGGTGACAGCAAATGCTGGCCAGGATGTGGAGAAAGAGGAACACTCCTGAATTGTTGGTGGGATTGCAGACTGCTACAACCATGCTGGAAATCAGTCTGGAGGTTCCTCAGAAAATTGGACATTGAACTGCCTGAGGATCCAGCTATACCTCTCTTGGGCATATACCCAAAAGTTGCCCCAACATATAAAAAAGACATGTGCTCCACTATGTTCATAGCAGCCTTATTTATAATAGCCAGAAGCTGGAAAGAACCCAGATGCCCTTCAACAGAGGAATGGATACAGAAAATGTGGTACATCTACACAATGGAATATTACTCAGCTATCAAAAACAATGACTTTTTGAAATTTGTAGGCAAATAATTGGAACTGGAAAATATCATCCTGAGTGAGCTAACCCAATCACAGAAAGACATACATGGTATGCACTCATTGATAAGTGGCTATTAGCCCAAATGCCTGAATTACCCTAGATGCCTAGAACAAATGAAACTCAAGACGGATGATCAAAATGTGAATGCTTCACTCCTTCTTTAAAAGGGGAACAAGAATACCCTTGGCAGGGTAGAGAGAGGCAAAGATTAAAACAGAGACTGAAGGAACACCCATTCAGAGCCTGCCCCACATGTGGCCCATATATATACAGCCACCCAATTAGACAAGATGGATGAAGCAAAGAAGTGCAGAAGTATAGATTGCTCCTGAGAGACACAGCCAGAATACAGCAAATACAGAGGCGAATGTCAGCAGCAAACCACTGAACTGAGAATAGGACCCCCGTTGAAGGAATCAGAGAAAGAACTGGAAGAGCTTGAAGGGCTCGAGACCCCATATGTACAACAATGCCAAGCAACCAGAGCTTCCAGGGACTAAGCCACTACCTAAAGACTATACATGGACTGACCCTGGACTCTGACCTCATAGGTAGCAATGAATATCCTAGTAAGAGCACCAGTGGAAGGGGAAGCCCTGGGTCCTGCTAAGAATGAACCCCCAGTGAACTAGACTGTTGGGAGGGCGGCAATGGGGGGAGGGTGAGGAGGGGAACACCCATAAGGAAGGGGAGGGGGAGGGGGATGTTTGCCCGGAAACCGGGAAAGGGAATAACACTCGAAATGTATATAAGAAATATTCAAGTTAATAAAAAAAAATATCTTCAGTTAATAGGAAAACACAATAAACCCATGAGAGGTAAAATCATTCTATATAATAAAAGAACTGCTAGAGATATTACCATTCTGTATTTCAAGTTGTACTGCGAAATGATAGTAATTAAAACAGCATGATATTAACATGAACACACACAGATTTATCAATAGTCTCAAGTTGAAGTCTCAGATATAGTTCCACACACTTATGGACACCTGATTTTTGCCAAAAACCTAAAAATACAAACTAGATAGAATAAAACAGGATCTTCAACAAATGGTGCTGGTCAAACTGGAAGTCTGCATGTAGAAAAATGTAAATTTTGGATAAATTTCACATAAATCCACTATTACTACTCTGTACAAAACTCAACTCAAATGCATCAAGAACCTCAAGACCACACACTCTGAATCTGAGGGAAGAAAAAGTGGGGAATCATTCTGAGCACATTTACACAGTAAATGGCTTTCTGATCAGGGCATCAATAACATAAGCATTAAGAATACAACTAGTAACCCAAACTTATGGGACACGATGAAAGCTGTGCTAAGAGGAAAACTCATAGCGCTGAGTGCCTGCAGAAAGAAACAGGAAAGAGCATATGTCAGCAGCTTGACAGCACACCTAAAAGCTCTAGAACAAAAAGAAGCAAATACACCCAGGAGGAGTAGAAGGCAGGAAATAATCAAACTCAGAGCTGAAATCAACCAAGTAGAAACAAAAAGGACAATAGAAAGAATCAACAGAACCGAAAGTTGGTTCTTTGAGAAAATCAAAAAGATAGATAAACCCTTAGCCAGACTAATGAGAGGACACAGAGAGTGTGTCCAAATTAACAAAATCAGAAATGAAAAGGGAGACATAACTACAGATTCAGAGGAAATTCAAAAAATCATCAGATATTACTATAAAAGCCTATATTCAACAAAACTTCAAAATCTGCAGGAAATGGACAATTTCCTAGACAGATACCAGGTACCGAAGTTAAATCAGGAACAGATAAACCAGTTAAACAACCCCATAACTCCTAAGGAAATAGAAGCAGTCATCAAAGGTCTCCCAACCAAAAAGAGCCCAGGTCCAGATGGGTTTAGTGCAGAATTCTATCAGACCTTCATAGAAGACCTCGTACCAATATTATCCAAACTATTCCACAAAATTGAAACAGATGGAGCACTACCTAACTCCTTCTATGAAGCCACAATTACGCTTATACCTAAACCACACAAAGACCCAACAAAGAAAGAGAACTTCAGACCAATTTCCCTTATGAACATCGACGCAAAAATACTCAACAAAATTCTGGCAAACCGAATCCAAGAGCACATCAAAACAATCATCCACCATGATCAAGTAGGCTTCATCCCAGGCATGCAGGGATGGTTTAATATATGGAAAACCATCAACGTGATCCATTATATAAACAAACTAAAAGAACAAAACCACATGATCATTTCATTAGATGCTGAGAAAGCATTTGGCAAAATTCAACACCCCTTCATGATAAAAGTCCTGGAAAGAATAGGAATTCAAGGCCCATACCTAAACATAGTAAAAGCCATATACAGCAAACCAGTCGCTAACATTAAACTAAATGGAGAGAAACTTGAAGCAATCCCACTAAAATCAGGGACTAGACAAGGCTGCCCACTCTCTCCCTACTTATTCAATATAGTTCTTGAAGTTCTAGCCAGAGCAATCAGACAACAAAAGGAAATCAAGGGGATTCAGATTGGTAAAGAAGAAGTCAAAATATCACTATTTGCAGATGATATAGTATATTTAAGTGATCCCAAAAGTTCCACCAGAGAACTACTAAAGCTGATAAACAACTTCAGCAAAGTGGCTGGGTATAAAATTAACTCAAATAAATCAGTAGCTTTCCTCTACACAAAAGAGAAACAAGCAGAGAAAGAAATTAGGGAAACGACACCCTTCATAATAGACCCAAATAACATAAAGTACCTCGGTGTGACTTTAACCAAGCAAGTAAAAGATCTGTACAATAAGAACTTCAAGACACTGAAGAAAGAAATTGAAGAAGACCTCAGAAGGTGGAAAGATCTCCCATGCTCATGGATTGGCAGGATTAATATAGTAAAAATGGCCATTTACCAAAAGCGATCTACAGATTCAATGCAATCCCCATCAAAATACCAATCCAATTCTTCAAAGAGTTAGACAGAACAATTTGCAAATTCATCTGGAATAACAAAAACCCAGGATAGCTAAAACTATCCTCAACAATAAAAGGACTTCAGGGGAATCACTATCCCTGAACTCAAGCAGTATTACAGAGCAATAGTGATAAAAACTGCATGGTATTGGTACAGAGACAGACAGATAGACCAATGGAACAGAATTGAAGACCCAGAAATGAACCCACACACCTATGGTCACTTGATTTTGACAAAGGAGCCAAATCCATCCAATGGAAAAAAAGATAGCATTTTCAGCAAATGGTGCTGGTTCAACTGGAGGTCAACATGTAGAAGAATGCAGATCGATCCATGCTTATCACCCTGTACAAAGCTTAAGTCCAAGTGGATCAAGGACCTCCACATCAAACCAGACACACTCAAACTAATAGAAGAAAAACTAGGGAAGCATCTGGAACACATGGGCACTGGAAAAAATTTCCTGAACAAAACACCAATGGTGTATGCTCTAAGATCAAGAATCGACAAATGGGATCTCATAAAACTGCAAAGCTTCTGTAAGGCAAAGGACACTGTGGTTAGGACAAAACGACAACCAACAGATTGGGAAAAGATCTTTACCAATCCTACAACAGATAGAGGCCTTATATCCAAAATATACAAAGAACTCAAAAAGTTAGACCGGCAGGGAGACAAATAACCTATTAAAAATGGGGTTCAGAGCTAAACAAAGAATTCAGCTGAGGAATGCCGAATGGCTGAGAAACACCTAAAGAAATGTTCAACATCTTTAGTCATCAGGAAATGCAAATCAAAACAACCCTGAGATTTCACCTCACACCAGTGAGAATGGCTAAGATCAAAACTCAGGTGACAGCAAATGCTGGCAAGGATGTGGAGAAAGAGGAACACTCCTCTATTGTTGGTGGGGTTGCAGACTGCTACAACCATTCTGGAAATCAGTCTGGAGGTTCCTCAGAAAATTGGACATTGAACTGCCTGAGGATCCAGCTATACCTCTCTTGGGCATATACCCACAAGATGCCCCAACATATAAAAAAGACACGTGCTCCACTATGTTCATCGCAGCCTTATTTATAATAGCCAGAAGCTGGAAAGAACCCAGATGCCCTTCAACGGAGGAATGGATACAGAAAATGTGGTACATCTACACAATGGAATATTACTCAGCTATCAAAAACAACGACTTTATGAAATTCGTAGGCAAATGGTTGGAACTAGAAAATATCATCCTGAGTGAGCTAACCCAATCACAGAAAGACATACATGGTATGCACTCATTGATAAGTGGCTATTAGCCCAAATGCTTGAATTACCCTAGATGCCTAGAACAAATGAAACTCAAGACGGATGATCAAAATGTGAATGCTTCACTCCTTCTTTAAAAGGGGAACAAGAATACCCTTGGCAGGGAAAAGAGAGGCAAAGATTAAAACAGAGATGAAGGGACACCCATTCAGAACCTGCCCCACATGTGGCCCATATACATACAGCCACCCAATTAGACAAGATGGATAAAGCAAAGAAGTGCAGAAGTGTAGATCGCTCCTGAGAGACACAGCCAGAATACAGCAAATACAGAGGCAAATGCCAGCAACAAACCACCGAACTGAGAATAGGACCCCCGTTAAAGGAATCAGAGAAAGAACTGGAAGAGCTTGAAGGGGCTTGAGACCCCATATGTACAACAATGCCAAGCAACCAGAGCTTCCAGGGACTAAGCCACTACCTAAAGACTATACATGGACTGACCCTGGACTCTGACCTCATAGGTAGCAATGAATATCCTAGTAAGAGCACCAGTGGAAGGGGAAGCCCTGGGTCCTGCTAAGACTGAACCCCCAGTGAACTAGACTGTTGGGGGAGGGGTGGCAATGGGGGAGGTGAGGAGGGGAACACCCATAAGGAAGGGGAGGGGGAGGGGATGTTTGCCCGAAACCGGAAAGGAAATAACACTTTCAAAATGTATATAAGAAATATTCAAGTTAATAAAAAAAAAAGAATACAACTAGTAATCAGAAACTTATAAAAGTGAAACCAGAATCTGTAAAGCAAGTACCAACATCATATGAGCCAACTTGCATCCTACGGATTGGAAATGATCTTTACCAAGTATATATAAACTATACCAAATTTAGTATCTGTAATGTAGAAAGAACTAAATGAACAACAACAACCCCCCATCAAAAAAAAGCAAGAAAATAACTTGAACATCAAGAAAACAAATAACCATTATTAAATGACGTATAAAACTAAGCAGAGAATTTTCAAAAGATTAAAAATTAATTAGTTAAGAAGCACTTAAGGAAATGGTCAACATCCTTAGTCTTCAGAAATATGCAAATTAAAACTACTTTGCAGTTTTATCTCACACCAGGCAATAAAATAAATGACAGGTCAGGCTGGTGAGGATATGGGGAAAGGAGAATATATATTCATTGCTGGTGAAAGGCCAACCTGATGTAGTTACCGTGGAACTCAGTGTTTTGGTTCCCTATATAAATGTTTTAAAAACATTTTAAAAATGCTTACTTGCATATTACCTATGAGGGTAATGTAAAGGACAAATAAAAACAGCTTTTTCAATCCCATGCACTGACTATTCCTAAGCTTGGGCCTTCTAAATACTTGCTGGTGAATTACTGTACTTATTTTGAAAAGTAGTTATTCTGTGCCTCGTATTTGGAGATATTAATGAGTACTTTGGTCACTTGGAGATTCAAGTGAACTTAAACACTCCCCTGATCTATTTTTTTCCTGTTTTTCAGTTCTGCCACACAACATTGCTTGCTCTGTGATAGGCAGGTGCATGCTGAAGCTAGTGCCAGGCATCTTCCACTGCATTTCGATCATCCTCCCACCTAAGGCTATATTGCTCACCAGCACAATGAATCAGGAAGGAGCTTTAAATAAAAAAGTCTTAGTTTTAGCTTTGACTACATTTCCCCACTGTATTAGTCAGGGTTCTCTAGAGAAGCAGAACTTAAAGAATTATTCTCTTGCTGTACATGTAGAAAAGAGATTTATTAGAATGACTTAGAGACTATGTCCAACTAATTCAACATGAGGGTGGCTATGAACAGAAAGTCCATTTATCCAGAATTTGCTCAGTCCAGCAGATTGGATGCCTCAGCTGGTCTTGTATAGATGCTGGAGTTCCAGAGAAGCAGGCTATAATGATAGAGAAGAAGTGAACAAGTTAGCAAGGTAAGGGCAAGCAGGCAAATAGCAAAAGCTCCTTTCTTTCAAGTACTTATATAGCTTTTCAGCAGAAGGTGTGCCACACATCACAAGGTTAGTCTCAAGATCTGGATCAAAGGCTTATGTCTTCCTGCCAAAGATCTGGACTAGAAGTGAATCTACCTACTTCAAATTAAACAGAAACCCTCAAAGGTATGCCTTCCAGTTCTGGGTTGTAGTTCATTCCAGATATAATCAAGTGCACAACCAAGAATAACCATCATACCCAAAGTAATGGATGGATTTTAATTATTAAGATTTTACTGAGGTTGTAGAACCTGGATTCGGGCATGTGAGCTTCTTCAGCCCTGAACAAGATATTTCCCTTACTTATTTTGCTTTACTGATACCTTTTCAGAGACATTCAAATTGTGTTATCAAGTGGCCTGTATATTAAGGAGCTTATGTAGCCTGGAATGTATATGTGTCAGATATGAAAACTTCTGTAGCTGGAGTCCTTAGCCATACTAGAGCAAAAGGAAATGGTGACTGTTGTGAGGCGGGCACCCAGGCACCTGCCTGAGCATGAGGTAAACCAAGCCTCATCACACCATTTGACCCTTGGTGACTGTATATATTCCTAAATCACGTATTTTCAGTTTCACCATCTAGTTGACAGTGATCAGTGTTTTGAGTCTGCCTCTGGTAGTCTCTGTAGACTTTTTGACTTTCATTTTTCTTTCTCTTATCTTAGAACATTATCTCCCTGGATATGTTGCCATCTATCAAAAATGAACATCAGTAAATAATCATCTTTTTTGCCTGAAGTATGATAGCATGAAAAAGACCCTTAAAATATCTAAAAAATGAAGATGGACAGGGATATAGTTCAGTGATAAGCACTTACTTTGTATGTGCAAAGTCCGATTTAAAACAAGAAATAAAAGGAGGCACAGGGAAAGAAAGAAAGGGAAAAGAGAATTATCAAAGAGCTTTCCAAACTTAGGGTAAAACTTTTAGATTGTGGGATATAATATTTATCTAGACAGGGGTATTACTCTCATAAACATAGCCATATATGGCACAACAGCTACTTACAGTAAGTCAATATAAATTTTACATTATAAGATATCTCAATTGAGTACAGGGCTAACATCTCTGACTAAGAGGTTCTGTGGAAAGTGGAAGTACAAATGATAACTCAAGATGGGGGAAAGAGCAGAGACCCGAGAAAACAGAGGAGGCACCTATTCTGAAGGAATTATTGGAAATTTTAAAAAAGTGACAGTTACACTATCAGAGATGTTGCTTTGTAACCAACCAGGCAGAAAAAAAGTTATTTTAAAAAGGCACTTGGATCTCTCAGTCTGACAGATTATTAAAACAATAAACCCAAAAGAAATAGTATTTCTTCTCAGGAACCTTATACTGAAAGAAAGAAGAGGTGTCCACCGAGGGAGAATTTGCCTCCAGGAGGGTTCCTGTGATAAAACACCATGACTCAAGCAACGTGGGGAGAAAAGTGTTTATTTCGCTCATACATGCATATAACCGTTCATTATAAAAGCAGCAAGGGCAGCAAATCAAGCTGGGCAGGAGCTGAGGCAGACCCTAGTGGGGTGCTACTTACTGACTTGGTGTCCATGGCTTGTTCAGTCTCATTTCTTATAGCATCCAGGACCGCCAGCACAGAGATAGCAACACCCACAATGGGCTGTACTGTCCCCATCAATCACTAAGGAAATGCTTACAGGTTTGCATACAGCCCAATCTTGTGGAGGAATTTTCTCACTTGAGGCTCTCTCCTTTTTGACAACTGTAGCTTGTGTCAAGATACCATAATACTAACCAGTATATACTCTAAGAACTTGTCAGACCACCTTAGAGGATGAGACTGAAGCACAGATAGTGATAGTCAGTGTGCAGTGGGACCACACCTTGGCTGGGACTGCTTAGATGTGCAAACCTTTGCCCCCCTCTTTAAACTTTAATCTCACATCAGGACTCAAACATCAAACTGTGGATTGTCTAGCTCTCTTTGTTTCTCTTCCAAATGTGTCCATATTAAGTAAATCTTTTATTTTTTCTTTCCATCACTAATTTGGATGTTCTAATTGACTTACGGAAGATGGAGTAGCTAGTCACCTGACTTGGGGCACAATTTGTGACCCACTCATCCCAAGCTCCATTTTTTAAAAGTAACTTCTTTGTTGATAGAACTACAGTGGGGGCTCTGTCTTTAAATATAGTACAAGTGAAAAATATGAACTGTTTGGTTGCAGTAAGTTTGGAGACTGATCAACAGACAGTGGGAATCCTGAGCAGTGAAGCTGTTTACCATAATTTAGACTTGGCTTCAGATATATTTAGCTGGAAAAAAAAGCCATGTTATGCTTTAGATTAGTGAAAAAAGTTACAGTTCTACCAAACAATATTTAAAAATAAATTCTTGATAAACACATCTTGCTGTTTAGTATGCATAATATTTTGTAGCTTAATAGGAAAATTTTCATTGTGATTAAAATAATTAGCAAAAATCAACTCATATTTCTAATGAATTATGCATTGAGGTTTTTGAAGTAGAGACAGACCTGGAAAGGCTACAGCTCTGTGCTTAACCCAGCCTGCGACCTGTCCTTTTACTTTAAAGTCGGGGTTCCCAATTTTAAAATATGTCACATGAAAGTTTCAAACAAAATACAGTTTAAACTTATAGATAGTCTCTGAAGTGAAGTATGTTTATCCAATGGTGAGAACTGAGCCTCAAGAGCTATGGGTTTATAAACACAAGGGAGGGGAGTTGTGATGTCCCCTGATTCTGTCTTCATCAGTCCTGCTATTTTACCTCCTTGATGCAATTAGTCTTGATCAGTTGTGAAAGGACAAAATCATTTCTGTTCAGCTGCTTCTAACAGTTAAAGTTTGCCGCTTGCAAAATCAGCCAGCAGTGTATTACATTGCACTCTGAACTACCTTCATTAAAAAATATTATGAAGCCGGGATCCTCAAATCAAGTGTTTGTGGAATTCTGCTTTAAGGACACAAATACAGATAAGTGAAGAGGTGTTAACATCAGAACATTGTGCCTTTTGTTTTCCAAGTTATGACCAATAACTGTTGAGCAACTCTTAGGAGTCCCCATTAGTTAGTAAATTTCCAAATAGATTCAGCATGTTAAAGTGAGGCCAGTAAGATGGTTCAACATGTAAGCCTGGTAGTCATGTAAACAGTTTGATACCCAGAGACCCATGTAAATAATGAAGGAGAGGACTGACTTCACACATGCACTCTACTATGCATACACACATGTACATACAGAATAACAAACATATAAATCCTGAGATCTGTGATCTTGCATCTTCTACAGCAAGTTAAAATTCTATTATTACATTTTCTGTGAAAAAGAATTAATCTTTAGAGAGAAATTCCCAAACGAAAAGCCCAGCAGACCTGGCTTGTCCTGCACTGGCACAGTGTAGCACAGAACAGGGCACAGGGCAGAAGAGGCACAGGCTAGAGGATACTAAAGTGATTCATTTCTTCCAGTAGCTTTCATTAGCAGATTTGTCTTTCCTCTGTATTTCTTTGTTGTCAGTACCTTTGAGTAAGTCAATCATTGGCTACAGCCCGACATTGGTGCTTTGTTCTTTGGGTGTTGAATCAGGGGAAATACAAGCTCTGGAAGTTAAAGTCCTGATTAAGCATATAAACGACTAATCAATTGCTATAAGGAATTTTGCTCTCCTACACCTCACCAAATTTTCTGGTAGACGGACAACAACCTACAGAGGTCTGCATCTCCTCATACTGTTTTACTCAAATAGGTTTAGGGTTGTCACCTCCCTAGTAGAGTTGGCCATGGAACCAGCAGCAGCAATGACTCAAAATGATTTTGTAATACCATGGGATGTATCTCTGTTCTTCAGCAAATCCTACCGGCGTGTGCCACCACAACCGGCTGTATCTCTGTTCTTAAGCAAATTCTCTCTCCTCCAAATCCACAGGCGTGTCTTTTAGCTCTTCCTTGAAATACCAAGGGCATCCACAAAGATGTGACACACATGGAACTCATGTCTCTTTGAAAAGTCTTCTGTGGGTAGCAAAGCTAATTGCCAGCCTCCAGTTGCTGCCGCAGAATACTGTTGTCACAGTTTGGGGAGGCAGCTCCCAGAGGGTGACAGCACAGTGTTTTACTAGTGAATGCCCATTCCTTCCTGAGGAAGGATTCCTGAAATGGACAACTTTGACATAGGCAGCGCCATTGACACGCAGTAGTCTTTTAACTGGGGCTGTGTTCTCCGCCCCCCCCCCCCGCTCATTAATTTTTAACACAGTGTTAAGGCTCTTACTGACAGCACTCATTTTTTTTTTTATCTTCACAATGTGCTCCAAATAAATATGTTCCTTATCTG
Source organism: Rattus rattus (assembly GCF_011064425.1). Lineage (NCBI taxonomy): Eukaryota > Metazoa > Chordata > Mammalia > Rodentia > Muridae > Rattus > Rattus rattus. The sequence goes on from NC_046160.1 coordinate 58,929,754, forward strand.
ACTGGACTTTGGCATCTACTTCTGTGAGGACTTCAACTGACTAATACTTCATTATAAAAAAATAGCACATATCAACATAAAACATGAGTACTCGGGCAAAAATACGTGTATTTTATGGGCACATACCACTCACTATAATTTTCTTTTGATAGAAAAATTATCTGCAAACTAGTTCATTTAAAATTACCAGGCTTCCAGTCTCCTGGAGCAGAGCTTGGGTACTTTATTTGTGGCCTACAAGATTTATCTGGGATATGAAGGGAAGAATAAAAACCCGAGTCTTTGAGTGGATGTGATGGAGGGAACTGACATAGTCTAAACTCCTTCACTCATATACATAATGACTGATGCTAGCTAGCTGCCAGCTAAGGCCTTGGTTGGAGCTGTTGTCTGATAAAACATGTAGTTTGAACTTCCCCACACGTTGTTGTCATGGTGAGCTCTGAGAGAAGCCAAGGTCAAGGCAGAGAGTATACAGCTGTATGAAAGTCAAGCATTCAATTTGTTCTATTTGCTCAAGCATCCAGGAAGGAATTCTCAGACTCAGAGGGACAAGGATTATGGTGTAAGGAAAGTAAAGAACAACTCTATGGCATGACAGGATTGTTAAGAAATATGTATTACTAGGTATTAATGAAGATAATTTAGGGAAATGAAATTGGCTGCTTAAAATTATTTCTAGATAAGGACTTGAATATTAAGTAACAAATGCCAACTTTATCAGAGTTAGAACATAGAGGAGAAAGATTTAAAATAACAAGATGATTTCACTTAGAATGAGAGATTGCATAGGTTGTATTAAATCAGACAAGGAAGTGTTTAAAAAGTAAAGTACTAGGCATGAAATATAGTGTAGTTGAATACAATTTTTTAAAAAAGGTATGTAAAAGAGATCAAATAAGTAGAAATGTTCCCCACTTCCTTTTCTATTACTTTCCATGTACCTGTTTTTATGTGGAGGTCTTTGATCCACTTGGACTTGAGCTTTGCACAAAGAAGTAAGAATCGACCTATTTGCATTCTTGTACATGCTGACCACCAATTCAACCAGCACCATTTGTTGAAAATGTTGTCTTCTTCCCACTGGATGGTTTTAGCTCCTTTGTCAAAGATCAAGTGACCATAGGTGTGTGGGTTTATTTCTGGGTCTTCAATTCTATTGCATTGATCTAATCTCCCTGACTCTGTACCAACACCATGAAGTTTTTATCACTGATTGCTCTGTGATACAGCTTGAGGTTAGGGATGGTGATTTCCTCAGAAGCTCCTTTATTGTTGAGAATATTTTTTGCTATCCTGAGGTTGTTATTCCAAATGAATTTGCAAATTGCTCTTTCTAACTCTATGAAAAATTGAGTTGGAATTTTGATGGGGATTGCATTGAATCTGCAGATTGCTTTTGGCAAAATGGCCATTTTCACTATATTAATCCTGCCAAACCATGAACGTGGGAGATCCTTCCATTGTCTGAGATCTTAAATTTCCTTCTTCAGATACTTGATGTTCTTGTCATTCAGATATTTCACTTGCTTGGATAGAGTCACATCAAGGTATTTTATATTATTTGTGACTATTGTGAAAAGTGTCATTTCCCTAATTTAATTCTCAGCCTATCTATCCTTTAAGTAGAGGAAGGCTAGTGATTTTTTGAGTTAATTTTATATCCAGCAATTTTGCTGAAGTTGCTTATCACCTGTAGGAGTTTGCTGTTGGAATTTTTGGGGTCACTCAAGTATACCATTATATCATCTGCATATAGTGATATTTTGACTTCATTCTTTCCAGTTTGTATTCCTTTGACCTCCTTTTGTTTTCTAAGTGCTCTGGCTAGAACTTCAAGTACAATATTGAATAGCTAGAGAGTGGATAGCCTTGTCTAGACCCTGATTTTAGTGGGATTGTTTCAAGTTTCTTTCCATTTATTTTGAAGTTGGCTACTGGTTTGCTGTACATTGCTTTTATTCTGTTTAGGTATGGGCCTTGAATTCCTTATCTTCTCAAGACTTTTACACTGAAGGGGTGTTGAATTTTGTTAAATGCCTTCTCAGCATCCAATGAAATGATCATTTGGTTTTTTTTCTTTGTGTTTGTTCATATAGTGGATTATATTGATGAATGATCATTGATGCGTTCTTGAATTCGGTGTGCGAAAAATTTATTGAGTATTTTTGCATTGATATTCATGAGGAAGGTTGTTCTGAGGTTCTCTCTTGTTGTTGTGTGTTTTAGGTATAAGTGCAATTGTGGCTTCAATGAACAAATTGAGTTGTGTTTCTTCTTTTTCTATTTTGTAGAATAGTTTGAAGAGTATTCATATTAGGTCTTCATGGGCACAGGGGAAATTTTCATGGATAAAACACCATGCTGTAAGATCAACAATCAACAAATGGGACCTCATAAAATTGCAAAGCTTCTGTAAGGCAAAGAACACTGTCAATAGGACAAAACAGCAAACAACAGATTGGGAAAAGATGCAAACCAATCTTACGTCTGATAGAAGGCTAATGTCCAACATATACAAAGAACTCAGGAAGTTAGACTCCAGAGAATCAATTAACCATACTGAAAAATGGGGCACAGAGCTAAAAAGAATTCTCAACTGAGGAATATCAAATGGCTGAGAAGCACCTAAAGAAATGTTTAACAGCCTTAGTCATCAGGGAATTGCAAATGAAAACAGCCCTGGGATTCCACCTCACACCTCAGAATGGCTAAGATCAAAATGTCAGATGACAACAGATGCTGGCTAGGATGTGGAGAAAGAGGAACACTCCTCCATTGCTAGTGGGACTGCAAGCAGACTGTGGAAATCAGTCTGGTGGTTCCTCAGAAAATTGGACATAGTGCTATCTGAGTACACAGCTATACCATTTCTGGGCATATACCCAAATGATGCTCCAACATGTAATATGGACACATTTTCCACTATGTTCATAGGATCCTTATTTACAATAGCCAGAAGCTGGAAAGAATGCAGATGTTCTTCAACAAAGGAATAGATACAGAAACTGAGGTACATTTACACAGTGGAATACTACTCAGCCATTAAAAACAAAGAATTCATGAAAATTTTGGGCAAATGGATGGAACTAGAAAATATCATCCTGAGTGAGCTCTGTTCCTAATATTTGGGTGGCTGAAGTATGTTTGAGCTGAAGGGGTCAAGGTTTTTCTGTCCTTGTCAACTTTGTCTTTTGAATACTCATTCAGGCCTGTGCCTAGAACTGTGAGGACTAGATAAGAAGACACCCTTGATGGATTGAAGTACCAGGGTAAAAAGAATGAGGAAAGGAAATCTATTCTTCTTCTTGTTGCATGTGATCTAGATTTAGTCAGTGAGATGGTGGAGCATTAGCTAGCCAGGATGTAGTTAGCCTAGGAGTTTAAAGTCTCCAAAGGAAGGCATTTGCCCAAGGCCAGAACATGCTTTGTTCAAGGCTCAGATACAGGCGGAAATATATCTAAGACCACATGTGTCACAAACCTGTGAGATGCTGAGTTTGAAGCTTCTTCAAGGAGCTCCCTTGGCAAAGTTTGGACCACTAAGGAGTTCTTCCAGCAGGAAGCAGCACTTAAGGTTATGTGAAGGATAGAAGGGACTAATTAGGTGAGGAGTGGATAAGAAAAAATTGGTAATATTGAAGATTTCCTGCAGATATACCAGGTGTTCATATTCAGAATAATTCTGTGATACAGTTTCTGTTATCTTTCCCACTTTATAGATACTGAAATTCATTCTGAGAGTTTAAAGTTATCCAGGTAGTAAGCAGTGTGCTGGGAACAGAAACTGATATAATCTCTTCAAGTATTCTTATTTTTTTTCTTTTTTTCTCATTACACAGTCTCTTTAGGTAAGCAAGAGAATGCCAGGCAGAAGAAACCATATATTCAAAGGTTTAGAAGTTGCCTAGGGGGACTGAAAAGACGCTGCTTCAGAAAAAAGAAAGCTGCAGAGGAAACTCTTGTAATGGGGTCAGGTGAGAGAGGCAGATAAGATAGGTGATGTATGGCTTTGTGGTTTATGTGAAGGACTTTTCCTGCTCAAGGTGAATTATAAGACAAACAATTTTAAGCAAAGGTATCATATTAGAGGAGGGACAGAGTGATACAAATGGGCTGTTTTATAGATCATGGAAGAATTGATGCTAGTTTATCAAAGATAGCTATTGCAAAAAGATGGAGAGCTACGGGTAGATCTTAAAGCATTTTAGCTGTGGTTGAGACTGCCTTCATGAGCTAAGGCAATGAGTGATTACTATTGTGCACTTTTCTCAAGGCATCTGAAGAATGTTTAAAATGGCCAGGACAGGCATAAGTATACCTTGGCTATCTAATGACAGTCCTTTATCTCATGGCAGCCACAACCGTGAGAGAAGCCAGTGGTTATTTTTTTTTTATTATTATTAACTTGAGTTTCTTATATACATTTCGAGTGTTATTCCCTTTCTCGGTTTCCGGGCAAACATCCCCCTCCCCCCCCCCCCTCCTTATGGGTGTTCCCCCCCCAACCCCCCCCCCCCTGCTTCCCTCCCCCCAACAGCCTAGTTCACTGGGGGTTCAGTCTTAGCAGGACTCAGGGCTTCCCCTTCCACTGGTGCTCTTACTAGAAGCCAGTGGTTATTAACAGAAGAGAAATTGCTTACCTTCTATCATCTTGGCTAATTTTAAGTAAAAGAACATCGGGCCTCACTGGGAGAAGATGTGCTTAATTCTGAAGAGACTTGAGGCCCCAGGAAAGGGTGAGGTCTGCGGGTGGGGAGGAGCACCCTCTCAGAGCCAAGGGGTAGGAAGGATGGGCTAAGAAGCTGTGGGAGAGGGGACTGGGAAGGGAGACAACAGCTTGGAATGTAAATAAGTAAATTAAAAAATAAACATCTTCAGAAAAAGATAAAAACATCAGGAGTGCTTCCTCTAATAACATAAAGAAGTAATTATTAATGTTAGTAGTGTTTTCAATTGTGTTTTAGCAGTGTACCACCTGTCTGAGCCCAGGGATTGGGGTCCTTCCTTATCTGTCTCAGTGGCACTATTAAGGATAGGCAAACCTGATCACTGATGGCAGTTTTGTTCAATGAGAAGGGTAAATTCTGACCTGTCGAAGGACTGGAATATGAGGCAGAAAAATAAACCCAGATAATTGTAGCAAAGTAGCAAAGTAGCAAAGTGTGTCCTGTTTGGTTTTTATTTTTGTTTCTGATTGTTGCAAACTATTAGATGTCAAAAATATGGAAGCAACTAAAATTAGTAAAAAACAGTACTTTCTCTGTCAGACAAAATAGTGCCAAGAATAAATTTTTGTAAGCTAAAGATTATTCCTATATGTATTTTATAAATATAAATACTATACTATATAAATGTAATATTTATAGAGAGAGTGTGTAGGTATATTTAGATTTCATGGTCCAGGCAATAAAGTAAAAGGAACTAGAATTATAGACTCAATAATTTGAGATAGTTTTAACTTCAGATTAGTTATATTTTTCTTTGTCTGGAATTTGATAGAAGATAACCTTTTAGAATAAAATGGCATCTTAAAGGATTAAAGTTGACTCCATATCCTTTTAACTAAAATGAAAATTGTGTTTATATGGTTACTGATTACTTCTGCACTTCAAACTATACATAGGAAACCAGCAACTATCTATACAGTAGATACATATGTCTACTCACTTATTGACCAATCATTTCTTTTCTAAAATTAGGAAAAAACCCTATAATTACCCTCTACTTTAAAGATCAGCTTGGTTAGAAGATGAAGTCTCCTACAGCAGGCAGAACTGTATTGTCGTAAAAGTTTAATTAAGCTTACAAGTGCCAAGAGATACAACTGAGTATTTCAAATAAGTAGATCATACTGAAAGCTTCAGGTGATAAATAGGTCACTAAATGTCTTGCATAGTGAAGTGAAGATATAAAATAAACCATCCCACTGCATCTTTAATTAGTACTTTACTTTAGATTTTTTTCTTTTAAAAGACTTAATAAAGGGACATGTGTTTAATTTATTCTTGAGCCAGTTTACTGTGGTGAACTATAAAAATGTGTAAGGTCAGCCCATTTATCCTTTGAGTAGAGGAAGGCTACCCATTGGTGGGAGTTAATTTTATAGCCAGCCACTTTACTGGAGTGGAATTTTTGTGATCATTTAAGTTTACTATCTTATCATCTGCAAATAGTGATATTTTGATGTCTTCCTTTCCAAATTGTATCCTTTTGACCTCCTTTTGTTTTCTAATTGCTCTTTCTAGAACTTCAGGTACTCTATTGAATAGGTAGGAAGAGAGTGGGCAGCCTGGTCTAGTCCCTGATTTTAGTGGGATTGTTTCAAGTTTCTTTCCATTTATTTTGATGTTGGCTACTGGTTTGTTGTATATTTCTTTAACTATGTTTAGATATGGGCCTTGAATTCCTGTTCTTTCCAAGACTTTTACCATGAAGGGGTATTAAATTTTGTCAAATGCTTTTTCAGCATCTAATAAGATGATCACTTTTTTTCTTTGAGTTTGTTATGTCCTTGTTATCTTTATATTGGCCTTATTTATAATATCTTTATAGCAGTCTTATTTATAATAGGCAGGAGCTGGAAACAACCCAGATGTCCCTCAATAAAGGAATGTGTACAGAAAATGTGGTACATTCACACAATGGAGTACTACTCAGCTATTAAAAACAATCATTTCAAGAAATTCACAGAAAAATGGATGGGAATAGAAAATATCATCTTGAGTGAGGTAACCCAGTCACCAAAGAACACACATGGTATGTACTCACTGGTAAGTGGATGTTAGGATAAATGCTCAGAATACCCAGGTTACAACTTACAGACCATATAAAACCCAAGAAAAAGGAAGACCAAAGTTTGGATGCTTCAGTTCTACTTAGAAGGGGAACCAAAATAATCACAGGAGTAAAGGATGGGAGGGACTTGGGAGGAAATAAGGAGGGAGAAAAAAAAAAGGCTGGCAGGATCAGGTGTGGGAGGAGACAGGGAAGATGCACAAAGGGTCAGGAAATTGAAAAGAGGTGTGTAGCAGTTGGGGATGGGGAATGAGTGTAGCCAACAGAAAGTCCCAAATGCAAGGAAAGCAAGAGGCTCCAAGGATCCAATGGGGATGACATTAGTTGAAATACCCAACAAAGGGTTGAGAGAACCTGTAGAAAATATGTGGAGAGGTTGGGCATGGCCTTTGTTTAAAGGGATAGGGCCACCCACCCGTCTCAAAATTTTAACACAGAATTGGACAGAGTGGAGCAGAGGCTGAAGGAAAGGCCATCCAGACACTGCCCTACCTGGGGATCCAGCCCATATACAGCCACCAAACCCAGTCACTATTACTGATGCCAAGAAGTGCTTGCTGACAGGAACCTGATATACCTGTCTCTTGAGAGGCTCTGACAGAGCCTTACAGATACAGATATGGATGCTTGCAGCTAACCATCAGATTGAACACTGGGACCCCAATGGAGGAGTTAGAGAAAGGACTGAAGGAGCTGAAGGGGTAGGAACAACAGCAATATTAACCAACCAGACCCCCTAGAGCTCCCAGTGACTAAACCACCAACCTAAAAATACACATGGGGGGGGGTCATGGCTCCAGCTGCATATGTAGCAGAAGATGGCTTTATCTGGGATCAGTGAGAGGAGAGGCCCTTGGTCATATGAAGGCTTGACTCTCCAGCATAGGGGAATGCTAGGGCAATGAAGCATGAATGGGTAGGTGGATGTGGGAGCACCCTCACAGAAGCAGGGTACTTTATCATAGCAAAGACAACTACTACAAATGGTTTTTAATGAAAGGGTATTATATGAAGTTCCAGATAAATTGTTCAAAAGAAGGGTTATAAGATGTTCAATGAAACCAAGAAGGATACAAATCTTTGAATAAATGCCAATAAGGTACAAACAATTCAATGAAATAATGAAGTCAATGTGAATGAAGTGTGAAAGAGAAAAAGATATGAATAAAAAATTTATACAAAAATAAAACAAATATCATAAACAAAATTTCTATAAGTAAAACAACAAATCTCAGAAATATAATGAGGATACTCTTTGGAATCTTGAAGTCAAAGGTGGGAATTGGAGCACTAAGAGAATTATAATGATAAATTGGAAAGAGAATAAGAAAACAACATTCATGATCTATAGAAGACTATGAAACACAAAATTTATGATTTGATTTTAGGTATAAATCAAGGCAAATAATATCATGCTAAAGGCATTAAATATTTTTAATAAAAGAATCACATAAGAAAATTCTTCACACATGAGGAAAGAAGTGCTCATTGAAGCACAGGAGGCATTTAGACCATCATCAAACAGAATTTCAGAGAGATGGTTCAATTGGGAGAGAAGCCTGCTGTCAATCCTTAGAAGTCACTCATATGGTAGGTGTCCTGATTGCCTCAAGTTATTCTCTGACCTCCAAATGCATACACCACACACACACACACACACACACACACACACACACACACACACACTCACACACGATGCAATATGAAAGTAGAAGCAAAACTGTTTAAGAAAAGGTTACTGGGAGTGGTAAAGGATGAAAAAGCAAGGCTAGGGTGTAAGGATAATATGATCATTACACAATATGTACTTCTATGAAACTATCCTTATATAATAGTAACATATAAATAAGTATGTACAATGAACTTTTAAAAGTTGTAATAGAAATAAACAAAGATATGTAATTAACATAAACTTTCTTGAACTTCTTTATCTTCCTTAAATCCAGATTTTAAATCCAGATATTCAGTATATCATCCATAAAATTTTTCAAAGTATTCCATGTAAGTGACTATCATATCATTTTTGTAAATACCATCACCGGCTCTGATATCACATGTAGTTTACTATACTTTGTGAAACTTAGTTTTAAATAGAACAATTATAAAGTCTTACAGCTCTGTATCAAATAGAATAATGTATGTAAAAAATTTAGTCGATATAAAACAAGCTCATGTAATTTTAATAGTATAAATCATAGCTAGTAGTTGGAGTGCTGTTTCTATTATGTCTTTATTTTCTTAAATAAAATGAGGATAATAAAAGTTAAGTTGTTTGCAAGGCCCTGGGTTCTGGTCTCCAGCTCCAAAAAAAAAAAAAAAAAAAAAAAAAAAAAAAAGAAAAAAAAAGTTAAGTTGTTTATACTATTCTAATGTGTTCAGGTTTTCAGCTGTAAGAGAAAAGAGATAACATCAAACAAATTATGTTCGTGTTAGAAGCTTCATGTGCCTGTTTTACCCCCTTTTACTGAAAATACACACACACACACACACACACACACACACACACACACACACACACACAACACACATATAACTCTCTCTCTCTCTCTCTCTCTCTCTCTCTCTCTCTCTCTCTCTCTCTCACAAAATATCCTGATTACGTTTTTCTTCTCTCTACTCCTCCAAGTTTCTTCCCACCATCCCTACCATCTGAGCCTCTTCCCTTTCTGCCTCTCATTAGAAATGAACAGGTTTCTAAGAGATAACAACAAAACAACAAAATATAATAAAGTAAAACAAAACTCATCTCACTGAAGTTGGATATGGCAAACCAATATAAGAAAAAGAGCCTCTAAAAGAAGGCACAAAAAAAAAATCAAAGACCCACTCATTCACACACTAAATGAGCTACAGTTCTAAACAGAATTCTCAGTAGAGGAAACTCAAGCAGCTGAGAAACGTTTATAGAAATGTTTAATTTGAAAATGCAAATCAAAATTACTTTGCAATTCCATCTTACATTTGTCAGAATGGCTAAGATGAGTAGCAAAAGTGACTCCTCATGCTTTCAAGGATATGGAATGAGGGAACACTTGTCTTTTGCTAGTGGAAGTAAAAACATGTATATCCTCTATGGAAATCAATATGTTGGCTCCTCAGAAAGATGGAAATAGACCTACCTCAAGATCCAGATATAACACTCTTGGGCATATACCCAAAGGATATTTCATCTTATCTCAAAAACATTTGATCAACTATATTCATTACTGCATTATTCATAATGGCTAGAAATTGAAAACAACTACAATGTCCCTTAACAGAAGAGTGGAAATACAAAAATGTAGAATATTTACCCAATTGAGAATTAGTCATCTATTTTTTAAAAAATGGTGTAAATCTGAAGGCAAATGGATGAAACAAACAAACAAACAAACAAAAAAAAATCCAGAGCGAAGTAACCCAAACTCAGGATGACAAATAATGGTAATGGTATATATTATAGGTGAATACTCTCCAGTAGGCAAATGATATTTAATCTACAATCTGTAGACTGAGAGAAGTTAGGAGTAGATGAAGGGATGGGGCAGGGGGACACATGGGAAGGGAAAGTAGAATAAACGTTACTGGTGGACTGTGGACAAAAAAAGATGAGAACATGAGTATGAGGTAGGGGAAGGGAAGGGCAGATGCAATTGAGGAAGAAAATGTGGAGAGTGACAGGTGGAATGGAATGGCATTTGAGGGGTCTTATGGAAATTTCCTAAAATATACAGAGGCAATCCTAGTAAAGCCTTCAAATAATGAGGAAAACAGAATCCCAAGTCCCTGTTCTTCTGCTGCATCATACCCCCATGAATTCTAAGCTCAAATCAATACAGACATTCATGTGATTATAGAGATTGCATTTGATAAATTTTGGTTTGCAATAATGAGCTACAATTTTGCTGTACCATTTGGAATTTGTTATTAAAAGAAATCTTAATATTTTCATAATTTTTATATTTTAAGCAACATATGATACATACGAATAAAAGACAGACTACATATCAAACTGAAATTACTAATTTCATTTTCCATTGCAACTCATGGCTATGCTTTTACCATTAATTTTATTAGGGTTGGGTGTGACATACCAAAGGACCCCAGGTAGAACTTGTGCAATAGAATTTCTTTTCTTTTTAAAAGATGAAACCCAAAAACATCTGTGAGGAATATAGCTGCTATTCACTGCTTCTTATATTCTGCTATTTAGGCAGTCCTACCTTTACAAAAATTAATTTCAAATGTATATTTAATAATTCTCCAAATAATTATCATTTATACAACAACATGCATGGCCTGCTTATACAACTTACTTCTAAGCCATAAAGAAATTTTAAAAAAATTGTTTAATGTTCTGTCATTGATCTTTACGAACCTTTCATGCTATTCCTTTCAATGCTTTGAAACGCTTTTAATGTTTTCTGGGGAATAAATAAACAATGCCAGAAGATTTAATCAGAAGAGATATACATTTTTCTATATTAATTCTACATTCTCTAATAAAATGATACGAGCAAACAGATTGGATCTGAAAGCAGGATTCATCACTTTTCTGTTTCCAAGAAACCCATCCCACTATCAAAGATAGACACCACCTTAATTTTAAAAGGATGGAACATTGTATTGTAAGCTAATGAAACTTTGGAACAAACTTGCATAGTGTGCTGGATAGTTACTGTCAACTTGACACACTCTAAAGTCATCAGATAGAAGGGAACATAAATATAAAAAAAAATCTCCTCATAAGACTGGGCTATAGAGAAAATTTTAAATTAGTGATTGATGGGAAAGGGTCCAAATCATTGTTGACATTGCCATGCCTGGGCTGAGTCCTGGGATTTATGAAAAAGCAGGACAAGGAAGCCTTGGGGTGTAATCCAGGAATCAACATCCTAATACATGTACGTTAGTCCTGCCTTCAGGTTCTTGTCCTGTTTGAGTTTCTGTCCTGACTTTTTTCCATGACTGAAGTGTAAGTGAAATAAAACATGTCTTCCCCTAACCGCTTTTTGGTCATTGTGTTTCACGGCAGTAATAGAAATCCTAACTATAACACATAGTTATTCTAATATATGGCAAAGCATAATGCAACTATGTTAGAACTAAACTAGTCAGAAGAGACAAGGAAGCTAACTCATTAAAACAAAACCTCACCAAGAAGATATTATTATAATTTTAAACATATATGCCCCAAACACAGGCTCACAATTTTATAAAAGATATATACTATTAGATGCAGAACCTCAGAATAATTCCAGCACTGTGATAGTGGGTGACTCATAAATATCTAACTCTCAAAAATAGATAAATCATCTGGATAATAACTAAACAGAAAAATTAGGCCTAAGTAATAATGAAAGCCAAATGGTCTTAGCAAAGAGCTATAGAATATTTCACATAAAACTAAAGAATATACATTTTTCTTAGAAACACTTGGAATTTTCTTCAAATCAACCATATTTTAGGATATAAAACAGTCTTAGAACAGTAAGAAAATTGAAATAACTGAACATACTGAATTCTAACTTTAATGTAATAAGGTATGCATCTTCAGCAATCGAAACTACAGAAAGTACATACATTCCTAAAAAGGAAAGTATAGGGGTTGGGGATTTAGCTCAGTGGCCTAGCAAGCACAAGGCCCTGGGTTTGGTCCCCAGCTCCGAAAAAAAAAAAAGAACCGAAAAAAAAAAACCAAAAAAAAAAAGGAAAGTATATTGATAACCAAGTAAAGGAGGAAATTTTAAAAATCCAAGAATTGAATGCAAGTGAAAATAAAACATAATAAAATCTATGGGACACAGGTAATCCTACGTAACACGTTAATATCATTAACTACATACATCAAAATATTTTAGGTATCTCAAATTAAAATGATGACCATTGAGGCCTTGGAGAAGAAACAAACACAAAAACAAACAAACAAAGCATTCGATGGGAAGAATGATATAAACATTACAAACAGGGGCTGAGATGAATGAAACAGAAACAGTGAAAACAATAATAAATCAATGAATGAAAAAACGAAGAACTGGTTCTTTGAAAATATTAACAAGATTGACAAATTTTTAGTCAAAATAAACAAAATAATCACAGAGAAGATCCAAATTAATAAGTCTAGGAATAAAAATGACAAAATAAATTATTTAAAATGATCCATAGCCCAAAAAAGATAGAAATAGTAATTAGTTTGCCAAATTAAACACAGGGAAAACACAACCAAACCTTAGAACCAGATAGATGCCCTACAAAATTGCAGTAGAACTTCAAAGAAAAACTAGCACAAATTGCTAAATTATTGTGTAAAATTTGAAGAGAAAGAAAACATAAATATTTTTTGGTAAAGTGTAAACCAGATAAAGACAACAACAACAACAACAACAGATTAGACAACCCTCCCTGATGAACACAAGTGCAAGATTTCTCAATAAAATACTGGCAACATAAACCTAGATTCTATCAAAATATCACCTTTCATGGTCAGATCAGCTTCATCCCTGAGATGCAGGGATGATGCAATGTACATAAATCAATAAGTGTTATTCATCACACTCAAAGACACAAATCATATGGTTATTTCATTAGCTGTAAAAAAGGTAGGTCTTCAACAAAAAAATCCATTATTCTTTACTGTTAAATGTCATAGAGTGGCGGTGTTGAAAGGATCACATTTAAACATAATATAGCCTATATACATAGGTATATAGTTGGTATCATGCTAAATGGAGGAAAACTCAAAGCAGTTCCACTAAGATCAGTAAAACCTAAGAGTAGCCACTCTCTGCAGTCCTATTCATTACAGTACTTGAAGTATTGTTAGCGAGAACAATAGAATGAGAGTGGACTGCTACAGTGTTTCACATTCAGTAATTATCCAATACCTCCCTGATCCAAACTTAAACAATTTTGTCTGCATTCCTCTATTTGTTTTTCTTTCTTATGCTGTTTCCTGAATAGAGTTACCCCAAAACTTCACCAGCCACATTCTTTTCTTTCCTCTCCATTTTCTCTACCAGCTCTAAGTGCCTCTGCCTTCTATCCTGTGACTTTGTCAGATCCTTGATTTGTACTATTCTCACATAATTAGAGTTTTAACAGAACATCCTACTTCCAGTGTCAAAGTTTGTGACAAGTTCGCTACTTATCCCAACTGTTCCTACGGTTACTGATTTCACTTATGAGTCCTGTCTTCAATTATAAATTATTTGGGCCTTTTCATAACTCTCTCTTGTGAATCCTGCTTTGACTTACTTCATTTTTGAATAATTGAGTGTAAGAATAATTGTGTTAAGCCAGGAAAATAAATAAAAGCTTAGTCTTAGTCGTATTTACTCTTCTATTGATGTGAATTGAAACCATGACTAACAGAACTTATTCAAGGTTATCATTCAATGGTCAGAGTCTATGACCATCAAAATAAGATCATGGCAGCAATTATGTGGGCATGATGTTGGAACAGTAGTTCAGGGCTTATATCTTTGTTGGAGTCCAGCTCCCATGGAGTTCTGGGATACAGAATGGATATGTGGAGTAAGTGAAAATGAGGAGTCTGACCACCGTTTGTCTTTCAAAGACATAGCTCTGAAAAGCTGAAGTCATCTTTATTTGTACAAATTTCCAAGGCATTCAAGCATACACAGTTTCAATTAATTTTTTCTTTTATCATTTTTCCATAGATCATTAACATTTACCCATTTTCATTTCTTTTCATCTTTGTGTGAACAGTAGCTATAGTCTTATTATTCATATAGTCTCAGAATGGCAATGATTAATGCCCAACTCTTAACTGTTGGCACCAAATTTCTATTCTTGTTGGCAGTTTTTACATCTACTTTTTGCCTCCAAGGAGAATGAAAGATTTAAATTCCTATGTTGATTTTCTGACATTACAGGGACATCTAACCGTTTATGCCCTTTATTCTTTCTTTATATGTCCTGTAAGTTCTTAATATCATCTTTTAAGAAACTATCTCCTAATATAGTTGTCACCTTTTCTAGAATAGTTAAAGCAAAACATCATTAACATTCTCCTGCTAATTCAGGATGACTGCAGAAGCAACCAGGGAGAATCAGGAGATTGGTTTCTGTGCTTCAAAAAACTCCAGGTACATCATAAATTCAGCTGTAATTATGACTAACAAAATGAAACTGAAATTATCATATCAGTAAACACAGTGAAGGCCACGAGGGCCTAAAGCACCTGAGCTCACTAGGATTGTAGCAAGGATTTGCAATATCATTTCCACAAGTCCTTGCCAGGTGGACAGGGATCTCCAAGGGCCTTGCCAAGGGCTCCATTTGCAAAACACTCATGTTGCTTTCCTTAAGGTTTCAGCATTGCTCCTGCCACACATTGGTCAGCAAACACAAGGCAGAGGCAGAGGCAGAGGCAGAGGGCAGAGACATTTGAAAGGAAGAGAAAGCAAGAGAGCAAAGGAAGGAGGGAAAGAAGAGGGCGAGGGTGGGGAAGGGAAAGAGAACTAACTGGGAATGGAATGGGCTTGTGAAATCTCAAATCCGCCCTCCAGTGACACACCTTCTATAAGAAAGCCACATTTCCTAGTCCTCCTTAAAAATTCCCCCTTGTGGACCAAATATTCAAATATACCTTACAGGGTCATTTTCACTCAAACTACCACAAACTCCATGGAAATCCACAGAAGAGACTCACATATCAAATAGTTTGCTTACCCTCTAACCAACAAGCCCCTTTATTTTCCTAGCCCCAGTAGAAATGTTAATTCCATCATTAAATAGCAATTACGTTTGCATAAAAACACCTGCTTCAGATTATTTGCTTCTCCAGTTAAGTTCCAAAGAGGCATTTTCTGTAAACCGGTAAACTAGCTGGGGAAAATGGTTATGTTTAAGGTTGGCTATAATTCCTGCCTTTGCTTTTCCTAATTTGAGTATATCTGTGAGGGAATGAAGAAAATGACATTTAATGGATTACAACCCAAGGACTATAAAGTCTGTTTCATGAGATGTGCAGAGAGGGAGCATTCTCTGTTAGAGATATTTCTCTCTGGTAGCTCCAAGGTATTGCCCATTAAGGGCATCTCCTCGTTTGCACAGCAGAACACTTGGGTTGCTGAACCGATGTTGCCTGGTTTGGATAATTAACCTTTGTAAATGCAATTTGTAATCTCTAAGCAATACGGATGTCAGAAGGCAGAGCTTTAAGGAATATGCTCTCTAGCTAACTAGATTTCAAAGCAAAATAATATTCTATCCCTAATATTTTTGTACTAAATATAAAATCACAGCAGATATAAAAAATGCAAAGATTTCAGTTCATCTATACCTATTCTTTGCAAAAATCTAGCTAAAACTGATTTTTGAAAGCAGCTTATTAAGCATTAGATAAATTCTAAACTGACTTAGACAAATTCAAAACATTTGAAAGGGTTATAGAGGGACAGACACTTCAAAACCAAGAGTTTAGATAATATCCAGGAAATGTGGTGGTCCTTTACAGACTCTACGATTTTGGAGGTATTTTTAACATGCAATGATTTGAAAGAATAGTGAAAAAACATGAAAGAATGATTTGTGAGAAAATGTGTTTCTGTCTACTACCTCCACATCACTCTAAATGTGCCCAATTTCATCTGATCTGAGCAGATAAGCAGGGTCTATTCTAGTTTGTATTTAGATTAGCATGTTCTGATAATTTAGCTGTGATTCAGCTTGATTTAATTATTCTTAAAGGTATGTACTGTCAAAATCAAAATGTTATTTACAAAATCCAGGATCTTTGCTAAATGAATACATTTCAGCTTAACTTTCCACAGATATAAAAATATGGGTGATGGGTGTATAAATTTAATCTTTTCTAGAGAAACAAAAGAACAGGATGTTAAGTTCAAGCTGGGACACAGTGTGAACCCTAGGATACTCCCGGTATATAAACTTCTAGGATGCTAAGTCATGTGCTATAGACGCACTTGTAGATTTATCTACATCTATTGATGAATGATTTACAATAGCTAAGATGTGGAATTAGGCTAGATATTTATCAGCAGATAAGTAGATAAAGAAAATATGATACATACTGTGATGCAAATTTATTCAGATGAAAATAAGTATGAAGCCATTCCATATACAGGAAAATGGATGGAACTGGAGAGCTCTAGGTAACCAAAATAAATCAGATTCACATGCATTCTTTCACATATAGAAAGAAGACAAATTTATGTATGTGTATGCCTCCCAAATGTGTATTGGTAAACCTATAAATTAGTGTAGCTTTCACTCCTCCTCTGATAAGTTTCTTACGTGGTAGAAAGTTTTTAATCACAGAGACAACACAGCTACTTAAAGCAGAGACACTGGGGAATGCTGAATTAATTTACTGCCTAACTTGTGAGGCTCAAAGAATACCAGAGAAGAGGGAATAGAGAGATTATAGGAACTAGAGGTCAGGGATTCAAGATAGTACATTCTGAGTACAACAGGAACATTGCATTCAAATTTACAATTACTCTGCTTAACTACAGTACTTGAAAACGACCAAGCTAGTTAACATTCTAGCATAGATTAGGGAGAGGCTCATGAGATCCCAGCCCTAGATAAGAACTACTGGCTCCTCATGACTGCTGAGGAAGAGATAGTGTTTTCTTTAGCGGTATGGTCTCTGGTAGATTGCCTATACTTCAGTGGTTGAATGCATGCCCATTCATATATGGGCAGCTCTAATTGGGCTTAATGGGTTGTAATGGGGGAAAGGAGAGTATATGAAATTGGTAGGGGGATGTGGGTGTTCTAGGATAAGTTGGAGTAGTTAGGATGGCAGATACCTCCAAAATACTGTATTTTATTCATGTATTAGATTCTCAGAGTAGGTAAGTATCTTTTAAGTAATAAAACTGGTTTGATGACTATTTTTTCAGACACTCTTCTTTCAATTCCCAGCACTATATGGAAGAACACAACCATACTGAACCATCATCCAGTCTTATCTGTTGCCTTATCTTTTCTGGCCTTTGAGGATATTTTATGCATGTAGTGCATAGAAATACAGGCAGGCAAAACACCCATGGGCATAAAAATAAAGTAGATAAACAAACAAAACACATGGCATAAAATTAAAATAGACAAAAACAAAAAGGAATAAAAGTAGCAATGCTATTTCAAGGAACATTAATAATGAGAAATTCCAGGGCACACCTAAACATAAATGCTGCAGTAAGTGTAACTTAGCAGCTTTTGGAAATTAATAGGAGACACTGGTGGCAGAGACATAAATTTTTTTTCTTTTCTTTTTTTTTTTCGGAGCTAGGGACTGAACCCAGGGCCTTGCGCTTGCTAGGCAAGTGCCCTACTACTGAGCTAAATCCCCAACTGTAAAATTTATAATGGAAGAATGGGAGCTTGATGTATTTTCTTGGTTAACGTGAATATGGCATTCAGTGAATTTTATAAAGAAACCATAAGGAGTATGAAAGTACATGAAAGCTGAACCTTTAAGGATCTTAGACTATTTTGCACATGGGTTAATTGCATAGGAAAATATGTAAATACAATTCTGGATAATTTTGAATAGTTTACATTATGTAAAACTGCTTTTAATAAGCATTAAGATAAAAATAAAACAAAAGTTGAATATAGAGTCATATTGTAGACGCACAGAGAGAGAAAGGGGATGGGGAGGGGGGAAAGGAGAGGGAAAGAGGGAGAGGAGAGAGGGAGGGAGGGGGAGAGGGAGGGAGAGGAGAGAGAGAGAGAGAGAGAGAGAGAGGAGAGAGAGAGAAACACATGAAACACGTGGAGACAAAGGGGGTGTATAAGCAGCAATGATAAAAAACAAAGGTTATAGTGTTGTTTTGATTCTATGACAGTTCTTCATCTCAAATATTCTACCAGGAGCTCTAAAAACCTTTGAGATCATTAAAAATACAATTATGAAAGCTAAACTATTTAGCATTTAATAGCATCAGTTTTTGTGAATTTCCAAAGATGATCCAGTACACTATTCATTCTTAATTTTGATACTAATATAAAATATGAACCTAGACTTTTGTCTAAATGAGTTATATCTCATTTCATATCCTGAAAATAGAAAACTCATTTGTGAAAATTATAGGAAACCAACTTTGAAGTAATTTAAATTTAAATATGAAAGATAATGACAAAAAGCTTGGAAATGGAGAAAAAAATGTCCTAATTTTAATAGGAGGAGACATTTTTCTTTTTTTCTCAGGAAACTCCTTGAAAAATAGTTAAATGGTTCTGTAGCTGACCTTTCATTCATTTTTTTAAACACATGAATGGTTTCACTTTTCTTTCTTAAGTTGCTCTGGACAGACAATGCCGAATGTGTTTATCTAATGCTGTATGTAGTCTGCAGTTACTTGATGTAGGCTTGTGCTTTAATTCTCAGGACTGGTCAGCAAACGAAACAAATGGTATCTGAACCTTTGCTTACAGTGTCACAAACTTTGAGTTCCAAATGTGCCACCATAACAAGCCTTCTCCAAATCTCAGTACCTTCAGAATTCCTGTTCTTGCATAGTCCAGTGTACTGTGCATTGACAAGATGTCTGCTCAATATAGTCATAATCAAAGGCTAACCAGAGTATTCTCACAAGAATGACACATGTGTGTGGTTATGGATGTCATGACTTGCATGTGATGTACCTTATGTTGAAAGAAACACACACAGAGAATGAAACTTTAATTAATGATTCATCTGACTGGACCAAAATTTAAAATGTTTTTTAACATTTTTTAACATTTTAATTAACTATTACGTGAGTGTAAGTGTGTGTGTGTGTGTGTGCGTGTGTGCGTGTGTGTGTGTGTGTGTGTGTGTGTGTGTGTGCGTGTGCACATGCCACAGAATGCTTGTAGAGATTAGAGGCTAAAGTTTTGAGGTTGTTCTCCTCTTCCACTTTCATTTGAGTTGTAGGATCAAATTTAGATCATCAGGCTTTTGTAGCAAGTACTTTTACCTACTGAACCATCTTGCCATAATCCATAACTTGCATTGCTTAATTATTAATAGTTTGTAATAGTGGTTTCAAAAGGACTAGAACTATACATTGTATTTTTAAATGAGCTGCATAAGTTCAACACCTTATACAAGAGTTGAAATATAATATATATATATATATATGATATCACAACAAAAATAATTTCTGTTATACAAAGATCTTTACCAATGTAACCTAATATAACCTTAATTTTGTAACACTATCTAATGATCCATACCAATGTAACATCATTGGCTTACAGAATGCTCTCTGGTTTAAGAGTAAATTCAATAAACTACTCTTATTCCTATTATTTCTATATTGTTTCCATATCATCCTTTTTTTTCTTTTCAATCCTTCTCCCCCTACATAAAAAAGAAGGAAGGATAGAGAAAATAAGACAGATAGAAATTCTTGACTCTGAGCCCATATTATTTTTAGTTTTACTGTGACAAAGACCATTTAACTGCTTGCAATCAACCCCCTTTTTAATGGCAAGCATCCATTGCCAACAGAATGACCAAAACCACCCACCTCCCTTTGGAAAATAGGGTATTGTACTCTTAAAATTGTTTGTTGGGGTGATATTTCTTTGGGGACCCTATGAAAATTGGGATATTGGTCCTTCTTAAGAATGCAAGCTGTAATATTTGTTGTCCAGTCTCTGTGTCCTGTGAAAATATAGGCTTATTTGAAGTCGTGACTGAAACAGTCTGTGATGCTGGATGGTTTGGGTCAATATTGTGAAAATTTCCTGGAAGCAAATTTTGATGTAACAACTAATAAAGACAGTACGAGATTTGATCAAACAGGATGCTGGAATAAATGTCTCCGTGTCTCAGCACTTTTTAAAAGAATCCTTCAGGGTGAATCTTTTCAAAGGCATCTCAACTCCATTAGTGTCTGGTCCTTTGGTTTTGTAAACAAAAACTCTCACAGTTCTTTTTTTTTTTTTATATATCTTTTTTTTTTGTATTAACTTGAATATTTCTTATATACATTTCGAATGTTATTCCCTTTCCCGGTTTCCGGGCAAACATCCCCCTCCCCCTTCCCCTTCCTTATGGGTGTTCCTCCCCACCCTCCCCATTGCCGCCTCCCCCAACAGTCTAGTTCACTGGGGGTTCAGTCTTAGCAGGACCCAGGGCTTCCCTTCCACTGGTGCTCTTACTAGGATATTCATTGCTACCTATGAGGTCAGAGTCCAGGGTCAGTCCATGTATAGTCTTTTAGGTAGTGGCTTAGTCCCTGGAAGCTCTGGTTGCTTGGCATTGTTGTACATATGGGGTCTCGAGCCCCTTCAAGCTCTTCCAGTTCTTTTTCTCTGATACCTTCAACGGGGGTCCTATTCTCAGTTCAGTGGTTTGCTGCTGGCATTCGCCTCTGTATTTGCTGTATTATGGCTGTGTCTCTCAGGAGCGATCTACATCCGGCTCCTGTCGGTCTGCACTTCTTTGCTTCATCCATCTTGTCTAATTGGGTGGCTGTATATATATGGGCCACATGTGGGGCAGGCTCTGAATGGGTGTCCCTTCAGTCTCTGTTTTAATCTTTGCCTCTCTCTTCCCAGCCAAGGGTATTCTTGTTCCCCTTTTAAAGAAGGAGTGAAGCATTCACATTTTGATCATCCGTCTTGAGTTTCATTTGTTCTAGGCATCTAGGGTAATTCAAGCATTTGGGCTAATAGCCACTTATCAATGAGTGCATACCATGTATGTCTTTCTGTGATTGGGTTAGCTCACTCAGGATGATATTTTCCAGTTCCAACCATTTGCCTACGAATTTCATAAAGTCGTTGTTTTTGATAGCTGATTAATATTCCATTGTGTAGATGTACCACATTTTCTGTATCCATTCCTCTGTTGAAGGGCA
This sequence comes from Rattus rattus, assembly GCF_011064425.1. NCBI lineage: Eukaryota > Metazoa > Chordata > Mammalia > Rodentia > Muridae > Rattus > Rattus rattus. Next base: position 58,951,380 of record NC_046160.1, read on the forward strand.
TCTGGGTTCTTTCCAGCTTCTGGCTATTATAAATAAGGCTGCGATGAACTTAGTGGAGCACGTGTCTTTTTTATATGTTGGGGCATCTTTTGGGTGTATGCCTAAGAGAGGTATAGCTGGATCCTCAGGCAGTTCAATGTCCAATTTTCTGAGGAACCTCCAGACTGATTTCCAGAATGGTTGTACCAGTCTGCAACCCCACCAACAATGGAGGAGTGTTCCTCTTTCTCCGCATCCTTGCCAGCATTTGCTGTCACCTGAGTTTTTGATCTTAGCCATTCTCACTGGTGTGAGGAGAAATCTCAGGGTTGTTTTGATTTGCATTTCCCTGATGACTAAAGATGTTGAACATTTCTTTAGGTGTTTCTCAGCCATTCGCATTCCTCAGCTGTGAATTCTTTTGTTTAGCTCTGAACCCCATTTTTTAATAGGGTTATTTGTCTCCCCTCTGGTCTAACTTTTTGAGTTCTTTGTATATTTTGGATATAAGGCCTCTATCTGTTGTAGGATTGGTAAAGATCTTTTCCCAATCTGTTGGTTGCCGTTTTGTCCTAACCACAGTGTCCTTTGCCTTACAGAAGCTTTGCAGTTTTATGAGATCCCATTTGTCGATTCTTGATCTTAGAGCATAAGCCATTGGTGTTTTGTTCAGGAAATTTTTTCCAGTGCCCATGTGTTCCAGATGCTTTCCTATTTTTTCTTCTATTAGTTTGCGTGTGTCTGGTTTGATGTGGAGGTCCTTGATCCACTTGGACTTAAGCTTTGTACAGGGTGATAAGCATGGATCGATCTGCATTCTTCTACATGTTGACCTCCAGTTGAACCAGCACCATTTGCTGAAAATGCTATCTTTTTTCCATTCGATGGATTTGGCTTCTTTGTCAAAAATCAAGTGACCATAGGTGTGTGGGTTCATTTCTGGGTCTTCAATTCTGTTCCATTGGTCTATCTGTCTGTCTCTGTACCAGTACCATGCAGTTTTTTATCACTATTGCTCTGTAATACTGCTTGAGTTCAGGGATAGTGATTCCCCCTGAAGTCCTTTTATTGTTGAGGATAGTTTTAGCTATCCCGGGTTTTTTGTTATTCCAGATGAATTTGCAAATTGTTCTGTCTAACTCTTTGAAGAATTGGATTGGTATTTTGATGGGGATTGCATTGAATCTGTAGATCGCTTTTGGTAAATGGCCATTTTTACTATATTAATCCTGCCAATCCATGAGCATGAGAGATCTTTCCACCTTCTGAGGTCTTCTTCAATTTCTTTCTTCAGTGTCTTGAAGTTCTTATTGTACAGATCTTTTACTTGCTTGGTTAAAGTCACACCGAGGTACTTTTATATTATTTGGGTCTATTATGAAGGTGTCATTTCCTAATTTCTTTCTCGCTTTGAAAGTAGAGGAAGGCTACTGATTTATTTGAGTTAATTTTATACCCAGCCACTTTGCTGAAGTTGTTTATCAGCTTTAGTAGTTCTCTGGTGGAACTTTTGGGATCACTTAAATACTATCATATCATCTGCAAATAGTGATATTTTGACTTCTTCTTTTCCGATCTGTATCCCCTTGACCTCCTTTTGTTGTCTGATTGCTCTGGCTAGAACTTCAAGAACTATATTGAATAAGTAGGGAGAGAGTGGGCAGCCTTGTCTAGTCCCTGATTTTAGTGGGATTGCTTCAAGTTTCTCTCCATTTAGTTTAATGTTAGCCACTGGTTTGCTGTATATGGCTTTTACTATGTTTAGGTATGGGCCTTGAATTCCTATTCTTTCCAGGACTTTTATCATGAAGGGGTGTTGCATTTTGTCAAATGCTTTCTCAGCATCTAATGAAATGATCATGTGGTTTTGTTCTTTCAGTTTGTTTATATAATGGATCAAGTTGATGGTTTTCCGTATATTAAACCATCCCTGCATGCCTGGGATGAAGCCTACTTGATCATGGTGGATGATTGTTTTGATGTGCTCTTGGATTCGGTTTGCCAGAATTTTGTTGAGTATTTTTGCGTCAATGTTCATAAGGGAAATTGGTCTGAAGTTCTCTTTCTTTGTTGGGTCTTTGTGTGGTTTAGGTATAAGAGTAATTGTGGCTTCATAGAAGGAATTCGGTAGTGCTCCATCTGTTTCAATTTTGTGGAATAGTTTGGATAATATTGGTATGAGGTCTTCTATGAAGGTCTGATAGAATTCTGCACTAAACCCGTCTGGACCTGGGCTCTTTTTTGGTTGGGAGACCTTTAATGACTGCTTCTATTTCCTTAGGAGTTATGGGGTTGTTTAACTGGTTTATCTGTTCCTGATTTAACTTCGGTACCTGGTATCTGTCTAGGAAATTGTCCATTTCCTGTAGATTTTCAAGTTTTGTTGAATATAGGCTTTTATAGTAAGATCTGATGATTTTTTGAATTTCCTCTGAATCTGTAGTTATAGCTCCCTTTTCATTTCTGATTTTGTTAATTTGGACACACTCTCTGTGTCCTCTCGTTAGTCTGGCTAGGGTTTATCTATCTTGTTGATTTTCTCAAAGAACCAACTTTTGGTTCTGTTGATTCTTTCTATGGTCCTTTTTTGTTTCTACTTGGTTGATTTCAGCTCTGAGTTTGATTATTTCCTGCCTTCTACTCCTCCTGGGTGTATTTGCTTCTTTTTTTGTTCTAGAGCTTTTTAGGTGTGCGGTCAAGCTGCCGACATATGCTCTTTCCTGTTTCTTTCTGCAGGCACTCAGCGCTATGAGTTTTCCTCTTAGCACAGCTTTCATTTTGTCCCATAAGTTTGGGTATGTTGTACCTTCATTTTCATTAAATTCTAAAAAGTTTTTAATTTCTTTCTTTATTTCTTCCTTGACCAGGTTATCATTGAGTAGAGCATTGTTCAATTTCCACGTATATGTGAGCATTCTTCCCTTATTGTTATTGAAGAACAGCTTTAGGCCGTGGTGGTCCGATAGCACGCATGGGATTATTTCTATCTTTCTGTACCTGTTGAGGCCCGTTTTTTGACCAATTATATGGTCAATTTTGGAGAAAGTACCATGAGGAGCTGAGAAGAAGGTATATCCTTTTGCTTTAGGGTAGAACGTTCTACAAATATCCGTTAAGTCCATTTGGCTCATGACTTCTCTTAGTCTGTCTACGTCTCTGTTTAATTTCTGTTTCCATGATCTGTCCATTGATGAGAGTGGGGTGTTGAAATCTCCTACTATTATTGTGTGAGGTGCAATGTTTGAGCTTTAGTAAGGTTTCTTTTACGTATGTAGGTGCCCTTGTATTTGGGGCATAGATATTTAGGATTGAGAGTTCATCTTGGTGGATTTTTCCTTTGATGAATATAAAGTGTCCTTCCTTATCTTTTTTGATGACTTTTAGTTGAAAATTGATTTTATTTGATATTAGAATGGCTACTCCAGCTTGCTTCTTCTGAACATTTGCTTGGAAATTTGTTTCCAGCCTTTCACTCTGAGGTAGTGTCTGTCTTTGTCTCTGAGGTGTGTTTCCTGTAGGCAGCAGAATGCAGGGTCCTAATTATGTATCCAGTTTGTTAATCTATGTCTTTTTTATTGGGAGTTGAGGCCATTGATGTTGAGAGATATTAAGGAATAGTGATTATTGCTTCCTGTTATATTCATATTTGGATGTGAGGTTATGTTTGTGTGCTTTTCTTCTCTTTGTTTTGTTGCCAAGACGATTAGTTTCTTGCCTCTTCTAGGGTATAGCTTGCCTCCTTATGTTGGGCTTTACCATTTATTATCCTTTGTAGTGCTGGATTTGTAGAAAGATATTGTGTAAATTTGGTTTTGTCATGGAATATCTTGGTTTCTCCATCTATGTTAATTGAGAGTTTTGCAGGATACAGTAGCCTGGGCTGGCATTTGTGTTCTCTTAGGGTCTGTATGACATCAGTCCAGGATCTTCTGGCCTTCATGGTTTCTGGCGAAAAGTCTGGTGTGATTCTGATAGGTCTGCCTTTATATGTTACTTGACCTTTTTCCCTTACTGCTTTTAATATTCTTTCTTTATTTTGTGCGTTTGGTGTTTTGACTATTATGTGACGGGAGGTGTTTTTTTCTGGTCCAATCTATTTGGAGTTCTGTAGGCTTCTTGTATACCTACGGGTATCTCTTTTTTTAGGTTAGGGAAGTTTTCTTCTATGAATTTGTTGAAGATATTTACTGGTCCTTTGAGCTGGGAGTCTTCACTCTCTTCTATACCTATTATCCTTAGGTTTGATCTTCTCATTGAGTCCTGGATTTCCTGTATGTTTTGGACCAGTAGCTTTTTCTGCTTTACATTATCTTTGACAGTTGAGTCAATGATTTCTATGGAATCTTCTGCTCCTGAGATTCTCTCTTCCATCTCTTGTATTCTGTTGGTGAAGCTTGTATCTACAGCTCCTTGTCTCTTCTTTTGGTTTTCTATATCCAGGGTTGTTTCCATGTGTTCTTTCTTGATTGCTTCTATTTCCATTTTTAATTCCTTCAACTGTTTGATTGTGTTTTCCTGGTATTCTTTCAGGGATTTTTGCGATTCCTCTCTGTAGGCTTCTACTTGTTTATTAATGTTTTCCTGTGTTTCTCTAAGGGAGTTCTTCACGTCTTTCTTGAAGTCCTCCAGCATCATGATCAAATATGATTTTGAAACTAGATCTTGCTTTTCTGGTGTGTTTGGATATTCCATGTTTGTTTTGGTGGGAGAATTGGGCTCCGATGATATCATGTAGTCTTGGTTTCTGTTGCTTGGGTTCCTGGGCTTGCCTCTCGCCATCAGATTATCTCTAGTGTTACTTTGTTCTGCTATTTCTGACAGTGGCTAGACTGTCCTATAAGCCTGTGTGTCAGGAGTGTTGTAGACCTGTTTTACTGTTTTCTTTCAGCCAGTTATGGGGACAGAGTGTTCTGCTTTCGTGCATGTAGTTTTTCCCCTCTACAGGTCTTCAGCTGTTCCTGTGGGCCTGTGTCTTGAGTTCACCAGGCAGGTCACTTGCAGCAGAAAAGTTGGTCTTACCTGTGTTCCTGAGGCTCAAGTTCGCTCGAGTGGTGCTGCCCACGGGCTCTCCGCGGTGGCAGCAACCAGGAAGATCTGCGCCGCCCCTTCCGGGGGCCTCCGTGCACCAGGGTTCCAGATGGATTTTGGTGTTTTCCTTTGGAATCAGTAATGTGTGCAGAGAGCAGTCTCTTCTGGTTTCGCAGGTGTGTCTGCCTCTCTGAAGGTTTAGCTCTCCCTCCCACGGGATTTGGGTGCAGAGAACGGTTTATCCGGTCTGTTTCCTTCAGGTTCCGGCGGTGTCTCAGGCAGGGGTCCTGCCGCTCCTGGGCCCTCTCCCACGGGAGCCCAGAGGCCTTATACAGTTTCCTCTTGGGCCAGGGATGTGGGCAGGGGTGGGCAGTGTTGGTGGTCTCTTCCGCTCTGCAGCCTCAGGAGTGCCCACCTGACCAGGCGGTGAGGTCTCTCTCCCACGGGTTCTGGGAGCAGAGAGCTGCTGCAGGCTGGGATCCGTGGGTGTGGGACTTCTGAACTCTCACAGTTCTAATAACATATGTAGGGAATGTGCATAAATAAATTAAAGGTCATCCTCTGTTCTTTATATGAGACGGTAAAAGTTATTTGTCATTGTTATAAATTAGTTTGGACTGTATAACCAATCTATAATAATAATTTTCACCCATGCTATTTGAAAGGATGGCATGATAAGACTTGATCATTTTGAAACTAATGATATTTATTGGCTGTGCATAGCTAAATATTTGACTGGAGACATTTTACTGTCTCAGCCAGTTTTAGAGCTGTTGCCCTGTAGAGGGGCAAGTACTAAACGTTTCCTGCTTTGCTAGTCTTGTCGATTTATCTCTTCTTGTCTGTAGCCATGATCATGATCATTCCAGGGTCTTCCCTGGCCACATCTGATTTTTATCAGTTTGGAAGGAAATCACAGCTTGTCTCCTTCTGTGGAAACATATACAAAGCTATTCCCCCCGTATAATAAATTTCCTTCTCTCTGTTAAGACAGTTTTAACATTCATAGGCTAGTTTATGTTTAGAATATTTTCCATAATGTAGTAGCTCTTAGTAGCTATAATTATTTTGTTCATTGGCATTTAAAAATTTAAAGTTAATAAATTATTATGCAATTTATCTTTAGGGGGATGTGTTACCCCTCTTTGTTTAGTAAGCATCTCTTTAAAATATAATTCAATCTTTCTTCAACTGTTTGTCCTGTAGGATTGTGTGGTATACCTTTAACATGTTTTATATTATAATATATGAAAAAATATTTCATTTTATCAGAGCCATATGCTGGAGCATTGTAAGCTTAATGTGTAAATTGCCATAATTTCTAAAAAGTGCATAATTCCAAAATAGGCCTTTTAAGAACTTATAGCAATTTCCCATTGAAATCCTGAATATGAATCTATAGTATGTCGCACATATTCCAGTTTGCCAAACTTTGCAAATTAAAACATATACTTTTGCCAAATTTTATTTATTTGGTTACCTTAGAGTTACTTCCTAAAGTTAATGGAGTTTGGTTATATAAAGTGTAAGTAGGACATTTTCTTATAATTTCTTTGGCTTATTGACAAATGATAGAAAACTATATTTTTAAACCTTTGCTGTTACCATAGTGCTTCTTCTGAAGCTTCTAACACATTTCCTATTCATTGCTGATTAATTTCATCATTGCCTTATGTTAGAAGACCTGGTAACATTGTATGGGATCTGATATGTGTTACATATAATGGATGATTGCTATTTCTGATCATTTTTTTTGTAGTTAAATGAATAGTAAATTTAAGTTTGAATCATCCTGAATAAGTTCAGCAGTTTCTATATGTAAAACATCTCTTTCTGCATATGGAGAATCAGTAACTATATTAAGAGTGTCAGGAAAATCATATAACACCATAAGAATGGGACATAATTCTGACTTTTTAACTGACTCTTAACCACCTTTCATGTTTTTTCTTACTTATATGATGCCTTTCATGATTTATTTTCATCAGTATACAATATAGGGGCTCCATCAAGTTGATTCTGCTTTACCATAAGAGGAAGAATTCGAGTACTTCTTTTTACAAACTGAATTTGCTTCCTGATTGGATTTTTTAGTTAATTTCTCTAAAATAATTACTGCAAGTTCTTTGCCAATGTTCAATCTCTACCCATATGAGGCAGTCTCAGGATGACAGAAAGGTACCACAATCTCCGCTGGATTAATTCCTGCTGATTGTCAAAGCATCATTTTTCCTTTTAGAATCAGTTCAAAAATCTTTTCTATACACGTTTTTAATTTTTATTCTGGTTTTGTGCTAAAATATCCACTCTAAGATATATTCTTCTCTCTGCATAAAACTTCCTGAGGAAGATTGATTAGAAAGCAAGATAACTAAAATAGAAGCCATCTTTGGAATAAGATGACCTATATGTGCATCTTATAATTTCTCTTTTATGGGATACATTTTTTTCAGCCTCAGCTGATAATTTTCTTGGATTATTTAAGTCTTTATCATAATTTATTTTATTGTCCTATCCAACCTATTCGGATAGGACAATGGCCTAAGACGAAAGTGTAAGCATTAGAATACCTAGTCCAAGAACAGTTGGAGGTTCAACATATAGAAGAGTTGTAATAAATTATTTAGCTCTTGAGTAGTTAATTCAATTGTAGGCCTTAGCCAGTTAATATCTCCTAACAGTTTTTTGAAAATCATTAAAGGTGTTGTAATTGGTCTCTCCTGATTTTTACCCCTTGTGGTAGAATTTCTTGTAGACTTATTTTATATCCTAAATAATTAATACAGTCCTCTGCATTTTTTAGGAGCAATTTATAATCCCCATCAAGGCAAATTTCTCTTTACTTCATCAAGCATTCCACGCCCCCCACCTCAAGACATCTTCATTTGACTCAGCTAGCAAAATATCACCCCTATAGTAGTAAATTATGTATTGATGATATTACCTAAAAATTTATTTCTAGTGGCTGTTGTACAAAATACTGGCATCATGTAAGACTATTCAACATTCCTTGTAGTAAGAGTTTTCAATGGTAACTTTTGATTGGAAAAATATTCTAAGTACTGAAAAGGCAAACTTTTCTCTATTTTGTTCTTGTAGAGAAATGGCAAAAAATCAATATTTTTAAAACAATCACTGTAATTGGCCATGGCATAGCTAACAATGAAGGTAATCGGATTCCAATCTATACTGAAACAATTATCTGACCAATTGTATTATTTGCTCTTAAATCTGTCAATCTCCTCCATTCATCAGATTTCTTATGAATGACAAATATAGGAGAATTTCAACATCTAGTATACTCTTCTATTTGTTGAGCCACCAGCTGTTCTTGGACTAGGTATTCTAATGCTTACACTTTTGTCTTAGGCCATTGTCTTATCCAAATAGGTTGTTCAGACACCTTTATGGTAAGGCTATTGGAGTTCCCCCCACATAAAGTTGGAGAATCAGCCTTTGTTGTGTCCGGTTTATGGAAAACATGGACAATCATGACTGTTCTCGATAAGATTTTTAATATCTTCACTTGGAACATCTTTTATTTTATGCTTGACCCAGAAGTTGTTGGAATGGTAATCCATCCCTCCTGTTGTTACAACAGAGCTCTTGCCCACAAATTCATGTATATCAACTACATATGGCTTCATTTTCCTGATTGTTTCTCTAGTCCTATAAATTGAAGCCATTTTACATTTTGTTTTATTTGGGATAAGGTTATAACTCCTAGAAATTGTATAACTGAACTTGTAAAGAAGCCAATTTGGAGGCCAAGATTTTGGTGAAATTATTTTACATCTGCTTTAATGGCTATCATTCCTTCAAATTCAATGTCATTTATAAATAATTATAGTTTTGGTCTCGGATCATCTGTAGAAGTTTGCCAAAATATTTTTTTCCTCCTTTTGGTTTTTTCTTTTTATTGTTATTATCTATAGAAGTTTCTCTGACTTTGACATCTGGATTTCTGATGCTTATCTTCAGAGCAGTGTTGTTTAATTGTTATGTGGATGAGTATCTCCACTATTGCCCTGAAATGGCTGATGTGGATTTGGTACTGGGGCCTTCAAGATGGCCTACTATGTGTTCTTTTGATAAGGGGTTATCTCATTTGTCTTTGATTGATCTGCATTCTTTAATCCAGTGTCGGCCCTTGCATATCCCATAGGTCTTCTTTCAGAATTAATTTTTCCTATTAACTTCCTTTTGAAATTATCTTGCTTAACACAATTAATACATTTGAGAGTTTTAAATCTCTCAAAACATTTAGCGATCACTTCTCTTATCAAGCTCATATCATACTAATGCAATTCAGTGCCAACTGTATTTCTAATCCATTTATCTATTGGTTCTGATCTTACCTTTAAAGGCCTGCTCACCATTTTGCATTCAGCATTAGCATTTTCAGGCTAGTGAATCTGACACACTTCAACCTACAACTGAGGTTAATGTCTGTAAAACATCAGTGAATGTTTCTTTAGGTTCTTTCATAATTTGAGTAATGGTTCAAATCTTTTCCCTGTAATTTTTCAACTCTCTCCAAAGCATTTAAGGCTGCCAGATGGCATAAGGTTAAAGTTGCCTTGTCATATATAACTTGCATCTGTATGTCAGCATATGAAGACCTAGAAGCTGATCATAAAAAATATTGATGCACTTAGTCCTATTTTTTTGTTCTATCTCTCTAGATTCTTGTCTTCATTATGAACACCATTGTAACCAGGAATCAGATTCAAATATAGCTCATCATACCTTTCCAGTCTTGTGGGGTTTTCTTATTTTGAATTATCTTATATTGAATCTCCCAGGAATTTAATATTTGTTTCCTGGAGAGTGAATGCATAAAATATTTGGTGACACTTTTCTCTTTTTTTCCCCATCTTTATTAACTTGAGTACTTCTTATTTACATTTCGATTGTTATTCCCCTTCCCGGTTTCCAGGCCAGCATCTCCCTAACCCCTCCCCCTCCACTTCTATATGGGTGTTCCCCTCCCCATCCTCCCCCCTTTATTGCCCTCCCCCCCAACAATCACATTCACTGGGGGTTAGGTCTTGGCAGGACCAAGGGCTTCCCCTTCCACTTGTGCTCTTACTAGGCTATTCATTGCTACCTATGAGGTTGGAGCCCAGGGTCAGTCCATGTATAGTCTTTGGGTAGTGACTTAGTCCTGGAAACTCTTTTTGGTTGGCATTGTTGTTCATATGGGGTCTCAAGCCCCTTCAAGCTCTTCCAGTCCTTTCGAAGATTCCTTCAACGGGGGTCCCGTTCTCAGTTCAGTGGTTTTCTGCTGGCATTCGCCTCTGTATTTGCTGTATTCTGGCTGTGTCTCTCAGAAGAGATCTACATCCGGTTCCTGTCAGCCTGCACTTCTTTGCTTCATCCATCTTATCTAATTGAGTGGCTGTATATGTATGGGCCACATGTGGGGCAGGCTCTGAATGGGTGTTCCTTCTGACTCTGTTCTAAACTTTGCCTCCCTATTTCCTCCCAAGGGTATTTTTGTTCCTCTTTTAAAGAAGGAGTGAAGCATTCACATCTTGGTCATCCTTCTTGAGTTTCATTTGTTCTAGGCATCTAGGGTAATTCAAGCATTTGGGCTAATAGCCACTTATCAATGAGTGCATACCATGTGTGTTTTTCTGTGATTGGGTTACCACACTCAGGATGATATTTTCCAGTTCCGTCCATTTGCCTATGAATTTCATAATGTCATTGTTTTTGATAGCTGAATAATATTCCATTGTGTAGATGTACTACATTTTCTGTATCCATTCCTCTTTTGAAGAGCATCTGGGTTCTTTCCAGCTTCTGGCTATTATAAATAAGGCTGCTATGAACATAGTGGAGCACATGTCTTTGTTATATGTTGGGGCATCTTTTGGGTATATGCCCAAGAGAGGTATAGCTGGGTCCTCAGATAGTACAAAGTCCAATTTTCTGAACAATCTCCAGACTGATTTCCAGAATGGTTGTACCAGTCTGGAATCCCACCAACAATGGAGGAGTGCTCCTCTTTCTCCACATCCTCACCAGCATTTGCTGTCACCTGAGTTTTTGATCTTAGCCATTCTCACTGGTGTGAGGTGAAATCTCAGGGTTGTTTTGATTTGCATTTCCCTTATGACTAAAGATGTTGAACATTTCTTTAGGTGTTTCTCAGGCATTAGGCATTCCTCACCTGTGAATTCTTTGTTTAGCTCTGAACTCCATTTTTTAATAGGGTTATTTGTCTCCCTGCGGTCTAACTTCTTGAGTTCTTTGTATATTTTGGATATAAGCCCTCTATCAGTTGTAGGATTGGTAAAGATCTTTCCCCAATATGTTGGTTGTCGCTTTGTCCTAACAACAGTGTGGTGACACTTTTCTTAAACTTTCTCAAATCCAGCACATTTATGGTTTGCCAACCATATTATTCATAATCGTGTTCCATTTTGACATCTGATGGTATTTGCTGCATATTGACTGAATAAGCTAAAGTTTGCTTTCTAACAGTCTTTAGCCAATGTTTCTGAATTTTACAGTATGGTGATGTGTTAGGCTCTGGTTTTATTTCTGTTGTCTCTATCTTGGTCTCTAACATTTTTTTCTTCCATGGCTTGGGTCCATTTCTCATGCTTCTCTTTTTCTTGTATCTCTGCTTGTATCTTCTATCTCTTTATTCTGATTTATACATTTTTGCAATTTTTCCTTAAGAATTGCTTACATGTCTCATTTCTTTCATCTCTGATATCTTAGCATTTTTCTTTGATTGGTATATAAATTTTTGTAACTTTCCTGTAATGCTTGCCCCTATTTTCATCTTCCTTCCTTGTTTCTCTAAAGCCCTCTTCTTTGAGAAGGCATAGAAAAACAATATGATTATTAAGGTAATAATAAGCATTATTCATGTGATAATAATCATAATTTATAATGTGTTAGTTTCAGTTAGGCCACATTTAAAATAACACTAGATAAATCTCAAAACCTGTATTATTATTTGTAGTGGCTTGTGTTCTCATGCTAATTATGTTACCCCAAAGCCTGTTTGCAGTGTCTCGCATGTAGGCCTCCAGTTGGCTCTGGGAAATAAAGTTGCCAGCAGCCAATGGCTGGGTGGGAAGACAGAAGCTGGACTTTTAGAATTCCTGGTCAAGATACTCAGGAGAAGGAGGAGAAGGAAGTCCTCCATGAGAAGGGCATAGGACAGTCCACTCCGGGAATGTGGAAAAGCGAGAGAGCCCAAATGAAATGTAGGTGCAAAGGAGAAAGCAGCCCTAGAAGGGCTGCCCAGAGGATCCATGAGAAGCAAAGGTAAAATACAGGTTTAGTAAGTAATAATTTAAAGATATCAGAGGGGAGAGCATGCTAGCAACAGGAAGGTTTGGAAGCGCCCAGCCATTCCATGCTTAGGGCACATTAAAAATAGGCTAGCATATGTGTGTTTTTCACTTGAGAATCCAAACTATTTGGGCAGTGTAGAGGAGCCAAGCACCTGCCAGGAGCTTAGAGTGGACTATAATATTTAACCACTAATTGTGCCACTCATCTTTATATGCTTCATTTCTTTAAATGTATCAATTTTAAGTTATTCATACTTATATATGAAATTTAATGTCCAGATCCTCCTCTCCCTCTTAACATTAAGAAATAATTTCAAACCTTTTTTTCCCCCTAAAGAATCATTTATGTTTATGAGTACACTATAGCTGTCTTTAGACACACCAGAAGAGGGCATCAGATCCCATTACAGATGGCTGTGAGCTACCATGTAGTTGCTGAGAATTGAACTTGGGACCTCTGGAAGAGTGGTCAGGTCAGTGCTCTTAACCACTGAGCCATCTCTACATCCCTTCAAACTCTTTTTTTTTTCTTTCATGATCAGAAGTTTTTTGTGCGTGTGTTTGGATTTCTTCTGTGTTCTCTGTCTCCCTCTGCTGTTCAGCTCAGAACAGTACAGTGGTTCGTATAGTCCTGGTCATTTCACTCACAAGGAGTAGAAAGGACATTTGAATGGAAAAACCACTTTGGACTGAGGATGTCTTGGGACCTTGTAACACTTAGATGTGTTGTACTAATTCAGTGTCTGTGACCTCCGCCCAGTTGGAGAAGGTGATGCCAGGTTCCAAATGGGTTGTGGATTAAGTATGTAGTATGTCTGGCAGGTTCTTAAGCTTCACTAGTGATAGGTGCCTAGCGAAGGCTGGAGAGAAGCTCCTATGCAGCTTTTGAACCACCCAGCTGAGGCAGCTGATGGCTAATTTTAGAGCTATATGCAGATCTGGTACGCAAGGCTAGGTGCAGTCCTTGCAGGACTTGCTCTGCTGACCTGACCATGTGGGAGAGCTCTGGCTGTACTGTCACCAATTAGAGCTAAGCCTGATTAACTGGGGAGTTGTGTTTCACCTGCCTCTAACCAGAAACAGCCTCATCAGATGTGGCCTTTCACCACTGTACTCTTAGCATCAGAAGGAGTGTGATGCTGTCTCATGCCAGCTCAGTCTAGTCGTTCACTTGGCTCTGGGCTGGTGATGTCAGCAAATGTGCAGGGCACTGAGGCATGATGTACGTGCAATGAGGCACCTTTCATCTGTTGACTCCAAAGAAACTGTGGGCTCATGGGCCTAGTTCAAGTGCTCAGTAGCACAGCAGCCTCTTAAGAACCATGCCTGACTCCAGGAAATGTTCTGCATCTTCCTAGGCTGAAGACTGTTTGCTAGCTTACAGCCATCATATTTTTTCAGCCTCTTAATATTAAAAGGATCAAGCTAGAGGCTGTTTTTTTGGGGGTGTGTGGTGGGGTTATTACCTCTTCCTGAGACTTTTCTCAGGTTAGTTTGAATTCTATGTCCCATGCTGGGCGCCACTATCATAATATTTTTCTTGTGGGGTTTGCTATGCGCCCTTTAGTTCCTTATTCCCTTTTGGGAATTTCTACCCCAATTTTTCCCATTTAGCTCCCAAGAAAACTGCATAGAGACACTGTAATTTATTAATTAGCTATTCTAAGAGAGTTCTGAACTATACTATCTTTCCATAGAGTTTTTAAAAAACCCAGTTATTTGCCAAATTGGTGTCTTCTGGTGTTCTGGTATATTTGTCTATCCTCAGGGTGAACTTTCCTTGGTCATGTGCTCCTGGTCCATCACACCTAAACATGACCTCCTTCTTTATTTCTCTGTTCTCTCAATTTCTCTCATGTTCTCTCCTGAGATCCCCTCACTTAATCCTAAATCCTTCCTTTTTATCTTTCCTGGTCACTCATAAGCTCTAGCCTTTTGTTAATCAATCAGAGATTATTAGAGAGCATTCTGTACAACACTTTGGTTAATATAGTACCCCAATATCAAGTTGCAGTCTAGACAGGTGCACAGAACTCAGCATCTGGATACACAGCACACAAGGCAACCCTAACAACTTACATTTGCTGTTCTTCATATTGGATAATTTCAATTGACCACAAGTTCATAAATTAACTTTTTTGTCTGTTAATGGCTGCTACTGGAATTCATTCATGTTTTATTTTTAACTTTAGTTCTCATTCTTTTCAGCTTCAAGATTTATATATGAACATTTTTGTACTCTGTTAATATTATCTTCATTTTCCCTTGATTTTTTTTCAGTTCTGCATATGCTGATACATTTAGCTTTTTGAGTGTGGTTTTGTAAAGGTGAGACATATATATATATATATATATATATATATATATATATATATATATATATATATATATATATATGGCAGAGCATATACAAGTACCAGCAGAGGGGGGAAAGTGAATTAGTTCACCTAGAAATGGAGTTAAAAGCCAGTGTGAGTCATCAGATTTAGGGAAGTGAACCTGGGCCTCCTTCTCCTGAAGAAGAAAACATCCCAGGAGAAGAGGAAATCCTGAATGAATAACTCCCTAAGTGTATATGCTACTTATAGCATGAAGAGTTATGCCCTATCAAGACTACTGAGATTATCTAAACATGTATTCTTGATTCAGTTATAAACCATAAACATGGCTTCTTGTTTGCATGTAATATTCCTTTCTCCTTGTTCAGTTGCATGCAATAATACTGCATCTCTGTTCAACTTTACATAGTAAACAAACTAAGCTTCTGGGGTGCAATGGTGTCTCCATCAGAGAGCCCAGCCCAGTCCACACAATCCCAACAATCCCAGTTTTTTTTTTGTTTGTGTGTGTGTGTGTGTGTGTGTGTGTGTGTGTGTGTGTGGCGCGCGTGCGCCATTTCTTTATTCCATCAACACCCCAGTCCAATGAAATCCTTGAAGATAGAAAAAGACTTGGCAAGGAGCAAATGATCTTAACCACTGCTCCATTTCTCCCCTCTTTGGCTATTTTTAAATAAACGATTTATAGTCTTTGCTTAGTATGTGCACTGGTGCTTCTTCAGGAATACCTGTTAATCTTTACTGTATGTAAACTGTGCATCCTTGTTTTTTGTCCATTTCATTCCCCAATCCCTGAAAACATACTACTTTTACTTTATAGCATGGTAAGTCTTGGAATAAAATGCTTTTTCCTCTTGCCTAAAACATGCTTAAAAGTCAAGCAAGTCTTTGTTTTCTATATTGCTGTGGTTTTTGTTATCATTTACTAGTTTTCTGAACAATTTTTCTTAAATCTACAGTTTTTAACTAGGTGGACTCTTATATTACAGTGTGTTTAATCATATTTAGCTTACATTTTTGAAAGAGCTTACATGAGTTTTAGGAATAATGAAGGAAAGGAATGAGGAGGGGAAGCAAAAAGAATAGAAATAATATGTCTCAATTCTTGATAATTAATTTTCTGATGTGTCACCTCTTCAAAAATGAAAGTCTGTTGCTAACTCTTTTTTTAACCTTTTAGTACATTAAAATATTATTAATTTATTTGATGTGTACATGAGCATCCCTGAATATACATACATGTACCATATGCATATATCATGTGAGGTACAGATGGTTTTGAGTAATCACGTGGATGATGGTAATTAAATCTGGGTAGCCTGAAGGATAAACAAGTACTCTTAACTGCTGAACCATCTCTCCACTCCCAGCTATTATCTTTTGCTTATATATAGACATTAGTCAGAACCAAAATATAGAGAATTTTTAAGACATTTCAACCTATAAGTGATTTCTAAATTCCTCATCATACACCGATGTTTTTGAACCTTCTAATTTTCTAGTAAGACTCTTAACTTTTTTCTGAAGGCTATTAGTGCTATACAGTTTGTATCAGCTCTAATTTGGCCCTAGGTACAAGCTTGAATTTTAACTAATTTGCAATTAAAACAAAACATATCAAAACAAAACAAAACAAAGCAAAACAAAACTCTGCTTTTCTATTTCAAACAATCTGGGTCAGACCTTTAAAAACAAAGTTCTTGGTAGCTGTAAACTGGTTAAAATTAGAAAACAAATTTATTTATGGGGAACTCTGGCTTGTCTTTTCTAAAACCAGAACTGCACTGAAAAATTAAAGTGCTATTTTTAAGTCTAATAATGAGACAACATTGGAGGCTCTGTATACTTGAAAATGTCATTAACATTTTACTATAGTTTTAAAGTTAATATTTTTAATATTTTTCTTTACTCTGTTTTTCTTTACAAAATCTTTAAAATTGTTCAGCATCTAGGAAGACTGTCATCGATAATTTAACTGTGTATCTGGGTCCTTCTGTGGAGTGTGAAACTATGAGAACTACTCTCCATTTTCACAGTTACTTTACAAATCTGTCTCTTATAAACTAATATAAGACCTATTAATCTGGAAACCAATGTAATTTGTTTTCAAATAGCCCAAAGCATGTCATACAGCAGTTATAAAATGTCTTACCTATAAAAACTGGACAAAATTTGAGATGGATGCACCCTTCCCGTCAGCTCCAACATGTATGAACTATCAAATGATTGGGAAAACATAAGTTATCTCATGCTCCAGGGCTTGCTACAGACTCATCACCTCTTCCCCAGTTTATTTTCTAATATGAGATTAAAGCTAAAACCATAAAGGTTAGGAACTTACAGGCTTTAAAACTAGGAGTAATCTTTATCAATGAAAGAGTTGTGCTGCCTGACTGATAGAAACAGTTTTAATTTATATATTCCCACTGCAGCATATGCTAGAATTCATGGAATCTTAAGGGTGGAAGCTTTTAGGGATCATGCATCATCACCATCTTAATTTACAGGCATGAAAAGAAAGACCCCCCAAAAGACGAATTTTGATTGCTCTTTGGCTTCCCTCCGCAACTTAGCTAGTGTTTTATTTTTCTATTTTTTTTTAATTAACTTGAGTATTTCTTATATACATTTAGTGTTATTCCTTTCCCTTTCCCGGCAAACATCCCCTCCCTCCCCCTTCTTTATGGGTGTTCCCTCCCATCCTCCCCCCTGCCGCCCTCCCCCCAACAATCTAGTTCACTGGGGGTTCAGTCTTAGCAGGACCCAGGGCTTCCCCTTCCACTGGTGCTCTTACTAGGATATTCATTGCTACCTATGAGGTCAGAGTCCAGGGTCAGTCCATGCATAGTCTTTAGGTAGTGGCTTAGTCCCTGGAAGCTCTGGTTGCTTGGCATTGTTGTACATATGGGGTCTCGAGCCCCTTCAAGCTCTTCCAGTTCTTTCTCTGATTCCTTCAACGGGGGTCCTATTCTCAATTCAGTGGTTTGCTGCTGGCATATGCCTCTGTGTTTGCTGTATTCTGGCTGTGTCTCTCGGGAGAGATCTACATCAGGCTCCTGTTGGCCTGCACTTCTTTGCTTCATATTTTTCTATTTTTAATAGTTTCAATCATCAGTACTTCTGAGGCATTGCTGGTTCTGAGCCACTCCCACATCTCCTGGAGAAGTATCTTGAATATTGATTCTTTCAGAGAGCTCACCAGCTTGGTTCTCACTTTAAGATAGGACTACTAGAGTGTTTTCTCAATAATAAAGAATACTAATGCACTCCTTCCATTCAGGTTGCTTCTATTTTTTTGAATTTAATATAAGTTTTTTCTTCCATTTTTGCTTCTATTTTTTTTTATAAATGGCAAAACTCTCAGTGCTTTGAGCCAGACTTTTTCCTTTATTCTGTCCTTTACATTATTGCTTTTTTTGTGAAGGTAGAACTCATCCTTTTTGCAATGACCTGTGAGGTTTATCAACTCCTTTCAAGAAGCTTGTATTCTCAATGCTTCTCTTGTCTGAGCTATGTATTGTATATATCAGAAGTGGCACAGGTAGAAAAATAAAGCAACCTTTTCTAAATGCTCAAGCAGACTCACTCAGCTTGAAAAGTCTGAATGAAACATGACTAAGCTTGGTTTTAGTTTTCTTTGACATTCTGCAAAGCACAATCCCTCAAGGTCTTCCCACTATCAATCTGACCTTGCTTCTATCATCTCTGATTATGATGCAGGTAAGTTGACAATGACTCTATTATAAGTTCCTGCACCTGGGCAGTCTGGAAACTGCATGTGTTTGGGGTGGGCTTGATCTCCCAAGTTAATCTTTCTCAGTTACTTGCTTCAGGTTTGATCTTCATATTTGCTGAAGAGTATTGTTTGATTAACTTGCTCTTAACCTTAATTATATGGATTTCTTGAAAATAAAAGATAAAGCTTTCTTTTCAGTGTGTGTGTGTGTGTGTGTGTGTGTGTGTGTGTGTGTGTGTGTGTATGTTTCACTTAGAAATGAATGGTCATAAAATTCAAAAAGAAACAAAATTAGTGGTACAAGCATATGTGATAAAGCCACATAAGAAACAACCTGATTGAGCATTTATTTTCAAGCATACCTCAGACTCTTTTCCATTTAGCCTGTACATCTTTCCTGTCAGTGTCTATGCATTATGAATATGTAAACTAAATATAAATCTGGTTGTTCCAGAAGGCTTGTCAAGGTGCCTTCTCTGCAGAGATGTTTACAAGTTCCATGTGATTCTTTCCCTTATTTTCTGCTGTGGGGACAAGAGTTAATGGCAATATTCTGGTGGAAATACTGCCAGCCTATAATCTTACCTTTAGAAGCCTGAGACAGGAAGATGTTGAACTTGAAAGTATCCTCTGCTGTACAGGTAATCTAAGCAAATTTGTAGTATATAAAAGAACTTTCTCTCACAACAAATGAACAAACACATTCTCCATGCACCTAATATAATAATTTCTCAAGATCATCACGAAAGTAAATCTTAGTTGCTCCTACAATAAAATAACATTGTAAGATAAGGCACACATTAATTAGATGGATTCAGTCAATCTACAATGTGTATAAACTCTTATACTTCCATTTGAAAGAGAGAAAATGTAATTTTAACATACTTAAACTGTCTGACAAGGTTGTATTTGTGAGGTACCATGTGATGTTTTGATGCATGTGAATATGTAATCTTCAAATATATATATTCAAACATAATCATTTATCCACAGTTTTTTCTTTCAGTTTCAAAGTACAAACTTGCTTATTGTTGCCCACTTACCTCACTGTATCAAAGAACTCAAGAATTGCTTTTCTGTCTATCACAGCGCCCACTGTTCTGGTTTTTGCACCCAACATGACTATCAGAATGCCATAACTGGACATTTTTTCTTCTAAATGAAATGTTAAGCTATATATAACTTTATACAAACTCAGATGTATGACATGCTGGTTTAGTCAGTCCCTAATAAATGATTATTGATGGTTAAAAGAGAATACAAAATGAAATGAATGAATAGACTGATATGGGTGTTAAGCAAACTCTGGGGATGAACAGAAATCTGAGACCCCCAGCAAGTGTCAATGGAATGATGTGTTTAGTTAGAATAGCCTTGAGGTGGATTTGTTCCAAATTGATTATAACAGGGTTGGCTTATTTTTTTCTTATTTCTGGTGAGTATTAAATTGTAATAAGAATTTGGAAGTGTATAATACCAATTTTTGTCACATGTCACGAATTCACTAATAGTATATCCTGTTTTAGAACCAAACTGCCTGGGCTTTGCAGAGCTTACTACTTCCAGCTTTTCACATTTTTAAAAACATTTTTTTACTCTTTAGACAGAGTCTCACTTCATGGCATGGATGGCCTGGTGCTTTTTAGGTAGACCAAATTGGCCTTGAACTTACAATATCTGCCTGTCTCTAGCTGAGGTTAAAAGCATATTTGTTAGTGTCTGTATAACATCTGCTCATGATCTTCTGGCTTTTAGAGTCTCTGTTGAGAACTCTGGTGTAATTCTGATAGGTCTGCCTTTGTGTGTTATTTGACCTTTTTCCATTACTCCTTTTAATATTCTCTCTTTGTTCTGTGCATTTGGTGTTTTAATTGTTATATGACAGGAGGAATTTCTTTTCTGGTCCCATCTGTTTGAAGTTCTGTAGGCTTCTTGTATGTTTATGGGCATCTCTTTCTTTAGGCTAGGGAAGTTTTCTTCTATAATTTTTTGAAGATGTTTGCTGACCTTTTGAGTTGGGAATCTTCACTCTCTTCTACACCTATGTTTTACCTGAAAACCCAGCTCTACCACTACCTAGCATATACCCAAAAGATCCTCCAACATATAGCAAGGACACATGCTCCACTATGTTTATAGCAGCCTTATTTATAATAGCCAGAAGCAGGAAATGTCCAGCCAGATGTTCCTCAACAGGAGCATGGATGCAGAAAACGTGGTGCATTTACACAATGGAGTATTACTCAGTTGTTAAAAACAATGACTTCATGAAATTTTCAGGTAAGTGGATGGAACTTGAGTGACATTAGCTCCGGAGTGAGGTAACCCAGACACAAAAGAACACACATGGTATGTTCTCACTGATAAGTGGATATTAGCCCCAAACTTCATAATGCCTATGATACAACGCACAGACCATATGGAGCTTAGGAGGAAGGAAGATCAGGGTGTGGATGCTTCAGTCCTGCATTGAAAGGGGAACAGGATGATTGTGGAATGTGGATGGGGGACCTGTGAGGGAGAGAGGAGGGGGAGGAAATAAGGAGGGTAGTATCAGGTACTGGATGTGAGAGAGGTACCAAGGGTCAAGAGATTGAATAAAAATATGTTAACAGGGGGAAACAAGGAACTAGGGATAGACACTGGAGACTCCCAGAAGCAAGGGAAATGAGAGCCTCCCAGGAGCCAACAGGGATGATTTTAGCAGAGAAGGGGTGGTAGAAGCCGTAGAGACCACCTACAGTTGATGGGCATGGCCCCTGGCTGAGGGTTGGGGTCACATACCCATTTCAAAGCCTTTAACCCAGAAATGTTCCTGTCCAAAGGAAGAACAGGGACAAAAAAATGGAGCGGAGACTGAAAGAAGGGCCATCTGGGAACTGCTCCCCCATCCTGTCTGCAGACACCAAACCCAACATTGTTGCAGTTGCCAAGAGCCACTTGCTGACAGGAACCTGAGGTGGCTGCTCCATGGGATGTTCAGCCAGCAAGTGACCAATACAGATGTGGATGCTTGGAACCAAGCATCAGACTGAGCTCAGGGACCCTGGTAAGGAAGCTGGAGAAAGGACTGGAGGAGCTGAGAGGGATTGCAACCCCATAGGAAGAACAGCATCAGCTAGCAGGACCATCCAGTGCTCCCAGGGACTAGACTACCAATCATGGAGTGTACAGGAAAGGATCCATGGCTCCAGATACAAACGTAGTAAAGGATGGCCTTGTCTGACATCAATGGGAGGGGAGGCTCTTGGTCCTCTGGGGGCTTGATGCCCCAGCATAGAGGGATGCTGGAGGGGTGGGGCAAGAGAAGGTGGGTGGGTGGAGGAGCACCCTCATAGAGACACAGGAGAGGGGGGAGAGGGAGGTTGAGGGATGGGGGCTTATGGAGGGATAACTAGGAAGTGGGATATCATTTGAGATGTAAACAAATGGAATAATTAATAAAAAAAGCATTATCTGGCCTATTGTTAACTAATTTGTCTAATTTACTTCTAGGTTCAAAATAGTTTGAATATCATTTTAAAACTCTGGCTTGACTAGCTAGACAAGATATGCCTGCTGGTGAAATGCTAGAACGACTATTTGGGAGGGTGGGTAATCAATTGTTTTCCTGATCTATGAGAGAGAATATTATATTCCTGGGCGAAAGCCTGTGACTGGAGAGGTCACGGGCCTGAGGGGGTAAACATATTACTATAGCTTACCTAAATGGACATGTTACCAAACATCCTTGTAAATACTTATGTTTATACCATTGGCTAGTGTTGTTCTTACCCTGGAGCCAGGGGCTCCTTTTTGCAGAAGGCAGTGTTTAACACAGAGACTCATTATTTGTTCAAAGTTTGAGAATTAGTGATTGTTAAGTGTTCATCCTTAGATGGGACATTTATATCACCCCATCTCAATCCAAGGTTCAGGGAATATCATGGAAAAGGACAGGGAGGAGGAATGTAAGAATATGATGTAGAGAGGTTGCCATGAAGTACCGCCATCTGTATATAACACTCAATTGTGATTAAGTACACACAGACACAGAGGATACCTGCACAAGATCTGATCGTTCAACCTTCAGTTATCAGAAGAAGAGGTGTTGGCAAGGCTCTATCTGTTTCTGAGTAGCCCTTAATGATTATGTCACAAAGTGGTCACTTGGGCACTATTTGCAAAAGAAATTCAGAGGGAATTCAGAGGGAAAGGAAAAATATGAGATGGTAAATGCAGATAACATGAAACTATCAAAAAAAAAAAAAAGAAAGAAAGAAAAAAGAAATAACTAACCGAACAGAAGTTCTCATGGCCAAATTTCACAAATAGTGTTTGGCTTTTGCTGTTGCTACAGTTTTGGGTTTCTTACCTATTGAATACTTTCTCCTTGAGTCTGTTCTATTATGTTCCTCTGATAAGACAGTGTTTATTTCACTAGATGTTTTGCAATCATCTGAATGCTTGTAGCCTCATCCTTCTGAATGTAAACACTTAAGACAAAGTACTACTCAGGACATTGCCTGAACACACAGCTGAGTTTGAAAACAGCTACCCCACCTACTGTTGTTACCTAGAACAAATTACTTGAACATTTCATCACCTAATTTTACCTTAATCTTTTTGTGAGCACTATTAAAATGATAAATAAAAAGTTTATAATAAAAATGCCATATAAATTATTTTATAAAATCGTTTATAGCCTATTTCTTATATTATTTCATAAACATATTTGATCTGAATTTTCTTCCAGAAGTACAGATTTTTATTGTTAAAAACAAAACTCATTTTTATAACATCATATATAATGCCAAGTCACGAAGAAACTGAATGTTTTACTTGGGGATTTTATCTGAATCTTATAAATACTGAAATGTTTACATTAGATTAATTAAGAAATTAAATTTCATATTCCAAATCAAGTAGATGGGCCCAATCGACAGATTCCTTTCTCAGGTCAACAAATCTCTACTCTATATTCAAACAGTGAGAGGCAAGGCATGTATAGGTCAACATTTCAGTGTAGATCACATTTCTCTGTAATTATCTACAAAGCCTTGCTCCTCTGGGCATCTGGCCTGAGTTGAAAGATCTATATCCCTCTGACTTGCAGTATAACTTTAAACACGTTAATCTTTTTCTAGTTTTTTAATGACTTTTTTACTACTGGAAATAAATCCTGAATCCTTCAAATATTTACTCTCCTATTAACTTCTAAAGGCCTTTTGAGAAACTTTGATCACAGAGATTAGCTTTTATGTCGTAAATACCCCTTGACAAATGCTAGTTTTTAACCAGGGACATAATGTACTATCAGGCATAAAACTTACATAAAAAGGCAAGTTGGACCATTGGAGTTTTAAACTAAATGGTCCTGAGTTAGGCGTGATTAATCTAACTGGTAAATGGAATTATAGGCTCATTACTGCTCAGAAAACTGAGCCTAACTAATCCTAAATTCCAGTTATCATAACTCAGGATATCACTTGCCTGTTAGGTGGGAGTTACCTTTTCTTTGCCTGGCCTATCTCCATGCTCTTCTTTCTTGAGAAAATGAACTGGTTTGAAACTGCTTTAGGAGGAGTTTAGCAGCTTTTATTCAGTCCTATTTTGGGGACACTATGTCTTCATTTCTAGAAATAAAGCCTAAAGATAAAGCATGTTGTATCACACACACACACAGACACACACACACACACACACACACACACAAACACAAACACACATACACACTATATATATGTATGGGGTATACCCTGTATAGTATGCATATATGACATATGTAATATGTATTTTTATATCTTTTTGTGTAATTTTACATTGTATGAATACATGTGGATAGATATATAGATATTGCACATATATTATTAGATATATTTATGTATTTGTAAAATAATCACTATCTTAAATTTCATGTGCATATATGGATGTGTTCAATAACCTCCATCAATTATTTAATGTAGACATCTCCATTTTAAGATGAGAAGACTGAAGGACAGACACAATTAAGCATCTTACCACATATCTCAGAGCTTCTGAATGGCTCCAAGGTCTGTGCTCCAAATGTTAGATGTTTACTGGCCTCTTGTGTATTGGTTTAAACTCTATTTAAATTGCTTATGGACAGATCAATCACTCCACCATTGCCCTATATAATTACAAAGATTAAGGGTTGCCTTTTCTGTTGCCAGCTACACATTTGTTCATACGACTTTCATTTAAACTTGATGCTAATGTCACTTTAAGAAGGAATTCAATGTTCCACACCCTTAGTCATCAGGAAAATGCAAATCAAAACAACCCTGAGATTCTACCTCACACCAGTCAGAAGATCAAAAACTCAGGTGACAGCAGATGCTGGCAAGGACGTGGAGAAAGAGGAACATTTTTGGTGGGATTGCAAGTTTGGTATAATCACTCTGCAAATCTGTCTGGAGGTTCCTCAGAAAACTGGGCATAGTACTACCTGAGGACCCAGCTATACCACTCCTGGATATACACCCTAAAGATGCTCCAACATATAATAAGGACACATGCTCCACTATGTTCATAGCAGCCTTAGTTATAATAGCCAGAAGCTGGCAAAAAACAGATGTCCTTCAACAGAGGAGTGGGTACAGAAAATGTGGTACATTTACACAATGGAGTACTAATCAGCTATTAAAAACAACAACTTCACGAAACTCATAGGGAAATGAATGGAACTAGAAAATATCCTCGTGAGTGAGTTAACTCAGTCACAAAAGAACACACATGGTATGTATGCATTGATAAGTGGATATTAGTCCAAAAGATCAGAATACCCAAGATACAATTTATAGACCAATGAAGTTCAAGAAAAAGAAAGACAAAAGTGTGGATGCTTCAACACTTCTTAGAAGAGGGAACAAAATACTCACAGGAAGAAATATGGAGACAAAGTGTGGAGCAGAGGCTGAAGAAAAGGCCATTTAGAGACTGCTACACATGGGATCCATCCTACATGCAATCACCAAACTCAGTCACTACTGGGGATGCCAAGAGGTGTATGCTGACAGGAGCCTGATATAGCTGTCTCCTGAGAGGCTATGACACAGCCTGACAAATACAGAGGCAGAAGCTCGCAGCCAACGATTGGACTGAGAATGGGGTTCCCAATGGAGGAGTTAGAGAAAGGACTAAGGTAACTGAGGGGGTTTACACACCCATAGGAAGAACAACAATATCAACCAACCGGATACTTCAGAGTTCGCAGGGAAAACCACCAATCAAAGACTACACATGGAGTGACCCATGGTTCCAGCTGCATATGTAGCAGATGGTCCCTCTAGGGCATCAATGGGAGGAGAGGTCCTTGGTCCTCTGAAGGCTCAATGTGTAGGGGAAGGCCAGGGTTGGGAGGCAGCGGGTAGGGGGATGAGATAGGGGTTTTTCAGAGGGGAAACATGGACAGGTGATAATATTTGAAATGTAAATAAAGAAAATATCCAATAAAAGAACAGAAAGAAGAAAAACAAAGAATTGAAATGACTCCTTTCCCACAAAGGAATCAAAAGGAAATTAGTGTTACAGATTTGGCCATGTGTAAGAAGTGTCTTTTATTGAGGAACTCACTTTTATTGGATTTGCTTGTCATACTAGTGGCAATCACAGATAGTATCAAACAGCAAATTCCTACTCAAGTTCAGTCGATGCCAGCTAGCTTATCTGATTCTACTGTTTCTTCTAAGTTTAAGGACAAAAAAACCCCCACATTTAAAATCACTCTCAAAGTGCTGTATAAAAATATCACATTTATGTAAAGATGTTTGTCACCTACAAAGATACTCTCATAATTAGCTTCAGCTGTCACACTGACACAATCTAGAATCCCCCTCAACTGTGGGACTGCCTCTATCTGACTGGTCTGTATACCTGTCTATGGTGCCTTTTATTGATTGATAATTGATATGGGAGGTTCCTGTTCCTTGGGTCCATTTGTGAGTGTTATCAACCTACTCAGGTGGTCTTAGACTGTAAAAGAAAAGTACCTAAGCAAGTCAGGACACACAAACCAGGAAGCAGCATTTCTCCATGTTCTCTGTTTTAGTTCCTACCTTGACTTCCTGATATGGCTTCTAAAGATGACAGACTGTAAGATGAAATAGACCCTTTGCCCCCAAGTTGCTTTTGGTCATGGTGTTGATAACAGCAGTAGAAGACAAACTAGAATCATTACTAAGCCACAAGATCTGTAGAAATAAGTAATTCTCACAGTAAACTCTTCTGTGTGATTAGAATTCCTCATCTGTCTGAACTTTAATGACATGTTGCTACATTATATTCAGAGCAGGATTCAAGTTTATGACTGGAGTCAATAAGCCTAATATTTCTAAAATCGGAGTCCCATATAAGTCAACCTGATTTATCAATAGTCCATCATTCAGTAAGTCAACGCCACTGTCAATGCCAGCCAAAAATTTATGGAACCAATTACTCTTCAGAGTCTGTCATTTGGCTTTTACTGTGTTCCTTGTAGAAAGGGTTTGCTGAGGATAATTTGTAAGTACAGATAAGTCAGAGGGCAACAGTTTTATGCAGGCAAGAGAGAACACAACCCAAGATAAAGGGCTAAACTATAAAATTGTAAAGAGGAGGTAGTCAGAGATGAAACAAAATCCTTTGAAAAAGGTAAAAAATAGAAGTCATAGAAGCAAAATAATCAGAGAGTGAGAAGCCAATTATTGTCTTTGAGCCCTATCTGAAAAGCTATGAAACTTGCTAATGAATCTAATGGGTCCGTGAGTGAAGCCTCTGATGTCTCCAGGTCATCTGGGGTATAGAAACCAACTGATGCTTCCATATTTGCTCTTATTTTGAATGTGAGTTATAAAGAAAGATTAATATTAAAATTTATCTTCATAATATCTCTAAATTTTCATTTTATGTACAAGTCCCTAAACTGAATATTCATACTTCTTAGAAAGAGAACCCCAACTATGACTTAATAGTTATGTTTCTTCATGTTAAACAGTAGCTGTTTAGTATCCATTTATATGTGAAACACCCACTTTTTATAACTATAAAACAATCCTTATGTCGCTTTATGTACTTGCCCAAATTCATATTATATGCAACACCAGGAATAAACTCTGAACTATACACTTTGGGGGCTGTGAATGTGAATGTGTATAGAGATGTCCTGAATCTGTTATAGTTCTTTTCTCTGGACATAAAACTAGTCCAATTACTTATTCAAGATTTTTTTTAAAAGAAAGTAGCTAGAATATTGACTATCTAAAATGTATAACTGTCGAGGTTTGAATGTGAGACATCACCACACAGGTTTATGGGTTTGAAACTTGGTTCCTACATGGTAGTACTGTTTGGGGCGATCATGGACCTTTAAGAGGTATAGCCTTGCTGTCGGAAGTGGGTAACAAGGAATAAGGATCAAGGTTTTATAGTCAGGCTGCATTTTCTTTTCACTCTGTTATCTGACTGCAGATGTAGCATGACTAGCAAGCTCACACTTGTGTCACCACTCATATCCCTGGTATGAAGGACTGTATCCCCTTAAACTGTAAGCCAATGTAAGTTGTTTCTTTTAGGTAGTTCATCAGAACAACTAGAAAACTTATTAACAAGCCAGTTATAATCATCAAATTTACTTTTTTCTTGTATGATTGCAAGAGAAAATTATCATGAATCACAGGGACTTAATATTTGCTATTGCAAGTTATTTTCTAACAGGCCGGAGGCCAGAAGTTCAAAATCATCATCATTAAGCTAACTGCAGAGCCATCTTCCTTCCATAAGTTTCTCACCCCTCTGCCTTCCTGTGATCACCAAAATTCCTGGACCTGGGGCAGTATCACTTCACTTTCTCCATGGTGTGTGTGTGTGTGTGTGTGTGTGTGTGTGTGTGTGTAAAATCTGTCTGCTTATGTATATTCATACGATTATTTGAAAACTTAGTTATTTTTCCCCTTCTGTTGCTGTTTTACTCTGACAAAAGTAACAAGGGAACAGGTTTAATGCAGTTTGCACTTCACGTTATACTCCATTGTTCTAGGAAGCCCAGGCCTTTGATGGAGCAGTGAACACATACTGATGCTCAGTTCTCTTTTTCCATTTATACAGTTCAGGGACTCAGCCAAAGAATAGTCCTACACACTATGTGTTGGTCCACCCACCTCAGTTAAAGGTATATTCCACACATGTATATTCCAGATTAACTTTACAATCCTAAATCATTTGCTTTTTGTTTTGGTGTTGTGTTGTTGTGGTGGTGGTGGTTATTGTTGCTTTAAAGAGTCCTGAGCATTGAAACCTACAGCTTTCTGCTACTCTATAAGAACTATATCCCCAGCCCTCTTTCTACCATCTTAAAGAAAGCCCAACTTCAAGGTTCATTTTTCCCCCTTTGCCAAATTAGCTAACATTAACTGATGGGTTAAAAGGTAGAGATATTGTTTGAGGTGTGAGGGATTCTTAAGCCTGGCACAAATTTCAGGTTAAAATGTTGTCCTTGAAAAGAGTCTGCTTTAAAATATGTTCCAGACTAGGCTATTGCTGACTATACTTCTATTGTCCTTGAGGTTGGTGAGAGGCATGGACTACTGACCTTGGCATCCTCTCATCAATGCCTGAGCTTCCTCCTTCTGCAGACAGAGCTCTCTGTGTATTTCTTCCCTACCAACAATGACAGCATCTGAGGGAACGATGAATAAATACCAATCAATTCTTCTGCCTATGAGCATACCAGTTATAGAATAAACACATTTTTATTAATAAGCGACTTGCCTGTCTCAAAGCGGCCCTATTTGACAGGACAGACAGATAAGGGTGAAGGGTTCCATATGTGTAACCATCAGTGAAATATGGAAGGTCCTAAGTTTTCAGGAGAGAAAAAATATTTATTCCCCTCAGAGTAGAAGCAGATAAACCTTAATCCAAATTCTCAGAATATAATCAGCCGAGTGTTTGCTGCTTTTAGCATTCAGAAGCAGTGCATTGCTTCTATAATGTAAGTAATGGAAATGATCACAACAAGGTTATCTCTTAGCAGAAGTCATGGAAGGACTAAATAAACAGTAACAATAGCCATCAAGCTTCTTCCCAAAAGATGGTGTGAAAAGGCACTGGTCTGAGTGACTGGGCAGCTTTAGAAAAGCTTACCAAATAGTTTGCAGAATCAGTGCCAGTCTGACCCTTGGTTTTGGAAGGTACTATTTCCAGCACTGCAGAGGTATGTGGGTGGACTGAGTCATCCACACCCTTTCAATACACCCTCTTTTCCTCCTCCACCAATCACAGGGAATTGGTTACTTTCTGTCCTACAGAAAGTAGTAACTTATAAAAGGTGCTGCTGATCCAAAGATCAAAAAGCGAATGATGCATTTGAATCTTCATCAAATCAATATTCATTAATATTTCAATTCTAGTACTCTGACAGCCAAAATATTAACAAGAATGTTTGCATGTAGCAATATTAATAGCATAAGATAATTTTTAGGGTTAAATGCTACTGTGGAGTAAGGTAAGAAATAACATAAATGCATAGCAAAATGGCATCGGGTGTTCTTTCTGTTCTTCCAGTTCTGAGATGTGTGTGTGTGTGTGTGTGTGTGTGTGTGTGTGTGTGTGTGTGTGTGTCTGTGTGTGTATGTGTGTGTCTCTGTGTGTTTATGTTTGTTTGTGTGTATGTGTCTTGTGTGTGCATGTTTATGTGTGTTTATGCTTGTGTGTGTGTATATATGTCTATGTTTATGCACAAGTGTATGTATCTTGATGTGCATATATGTGAGTGTGTGTGTGTGTGTGTGTGTGTGTGTGTGTGTGTGTGTGTGTGTATTCTCAAGATCAGGGTGTACTTCTTAAAAAGAAAGCATGACAATTTTAACAACTTGGAATCCTGCTCACTCAGCAGTCCGTAGGGTCCCAGACTTCTTTCAAAATTATTCAAGGAACTTGCCCTAGACATTGTCTATATGAGTGAGGCCATGGTCATGCACTATAGTTGCTCTCACTCCTGTTAGCCTTTCAGAACTTCTGCATTAGGTTCCTTAAGTGATCCAATCAGCTAATTAGATATCAAGAGCAGAACATATGCTCTTCTCATCTGCTGCCTCTTAGTCTTAACAGGGCTGCTGATGTCGAGGAAGATACAAGTTGCTGATTTATGTGGAGGTTTCATAGGGATGTGAGAATGGTTCCCTGTCATACTTCCAACCCAGGCTTTGATGCATCTCCTCCTGTTCTGTGCTGCCTTTAAAAGAAGCCTGCCTCCTGGCCCTGTCTCTTAGCATTTTTTTCTTAAAAC
Organism: Rattus rattus; assembly: GCF_011064425.1. Lineage (NCBI taxonomy): Eukaryota > Metazoa > Chordata > Mammalia > Rodentia > Muridae > Rattus > Rattus rattus. The sequence goes on from NC_046160.1 coordinate 58,982,046, forward strand.
TGCCCCAAATGTACCTTATTGAATCAGAAGGTGTCTTCTGAGGGGCCGGCTTTATAATCTCCATGGTAAGTAAATGTTTATTGAAGTCAGAATGAAGCCCACTCAGAACAGAATTGGAGTTGAGAACACTGCCGCATGCTTTATTTAATACCTGATAGACACTGAAGGGAAGTGCAGAACATTTTGTCTAGTATTGTGGTCGGAGTTTTGAGGTAAATTTCTTAGAAGAAGGCCTGGGTTCCCCTTTTCACATGGTGAAATGGTGAGTCAGCAGGATGAAAGCACTGGGAATTTGTCAAAATATCCAGAGGACTCTCATGCAAACTGGCCTTGCCTCTTTTGTCACAAACATTCTGTTACCTGCCACAACTCTGGCCCAGTGAAACAGGCCTTTAGCTAATCTAGGTGCAACAAAGTTGTGAGGCCAAGGAGATGCTGGGGATGTGGTTTCAGTTCTACAAACCAGTTTCCAGTTTCATCTTCTGACCTATCATACATTTACACTGGGTCAGATTATGTATTAAGTACCTTCCAGCTTGATTTGCATCTCCATCAAAAATTCTTTCTATTACTTGTTATTTTTCTATTGCAGGCCACCTCCTTTGACCCATGTATGGTTCCAGAAAGCATTCCTAGTTTCAATGACATGCTCTGCTATTAAAATGGTGACGAAATACATGCTAATCTTGATGTTTATCTTTACATTTTATACAGGAAGAGATATAAAATATCTTCATATCTATAACCCCAAATAACCTGCATGGAGTATTTGTGTTAGATAGATCTGAGGATTTAAAAGTTAAGGTTCTTATTGAAGACCTGACTTCAAAGCCTAGAATTAGAACCACGTTTTTCTCCCTTGAAGAATGTAATATTCCTTCTACCTTAGTAAAAACAGTACTAAATAACATAGTACAGAATGTAGAAATACCCTTTGAGTGGCCAAGAGTGTGCGTGGTTCCTTTCTTCTGTATTGTGATGGTAGGGCTGGATCATATTATGCTTTATTTAAAAACGTAATAGAAAGGGCATCACGAATGCCAATATCCTGATTTCTGTGAGTTACATCTACTTGTAAAGTGCCACAATCACCAATACAGCACCCATTTTGCCATCACAGCCTACCATTAAAAGCAGTCCTAATTGCTTTCTCACTCTAAGTATGGTCCCTTCGCCATGCATCATTGATTCTAGCCACTTGTACCATGTTCTCTCTTTGGTGCTTGTGATAAATGTTCTAGTAACATTGATAACCTTGATAAACAAGCTCTCTGAAGAAGGGACAAATTATCTCCAACAGTTTATGTGTGTGTGTGTGTGTATGTGTGTGTGTGTGTGTGTGTAACACACATACATACCACATACTCTTGGATGTAATTATACAATATATCAAAAATAAAAGTAAATAATTATACACATATACATATATATGTATACACACAAATATACATATATATTTGAGATATTCATGTGTGTGTGTGTGTGTGTGTGTGTGTGTGTACATATATATCTCTGGAGGTCATCCCTGTAAGTCTTACCTATCGCACCCTTCCTTTTATTAGGAAGGGAAGGTTATGAAAGATATGGAATGAAAATCACTTATCAGTTAGGTCTCATGAAAGTGACCAGGATCTTCCTCATATTAGCCAGAATAACATCTCCTAGAGGACAGAAAGTAATGAGCAATTTATAATGTTAAAATTTTTCTTATTAGATTTGACTTCTAATACAACCTTCTGTGCTGTTTTGTAAATTCTAATTGAATTAAATTTCACCAAATGAAAGACAGTATCATTCAAAGTCTATAAAAACTTGTGATACATTAGGGATAGGGAAAGAGAGAAGAACAATAAAAAGCTCAATTAATTTCTTGTCCATGAACTCCCCATGAACCGCCACAGTTAGGAGAGCAAACTGTACTCTAGATTCTATTGTCCAGGACATAGGCTTTGTTTAAAGAGCTAGTGCAAATTCCAAGGCTTCAGCTTATTGAATTTAGCTCAGTGGCTTGTGGCCAAAAATTTAATGAGAATTGAAGCTACTGATATCTCCCACCATTCAACTCTGTGCCACGGGACCACACCTGATGGGAAGACGAGGTGTCTGACAGTTCAACACAGACCTAACCTATTCGCCTATTTGTGACTTTCATCAAAATGAAGTCACCTTCATAACAATGGCTTGCAGTCTGAGGCTTTCCTCATTTTCCACTTTTGGCTAAATTTTGAGAGCAAATAAGGGAAATAAATAACTCTGTCCTCTTTTTGCCTTACAGAGTTGGGGAGCATTGTCAAGTCTCTCAGAAAGAAGATGAAAGTAGAGGAAATCTTAGTATTTCTAAAGTTTGCTTTTTAAAGGTTTCAATGATAAACACAGAACACTTAATCTCACAGAATATTTGATAATCCATTGAGACAAACCAAGGGAGATGAGAAATGAGAGGACACGAGCTATACAGATCTTAGACCTCCCTCTTTCTCTGTAGCTATTTGTAAATGATAGACCACTTTCTATTTTCCCATATCTTTACTGTTTTTTGAATACTCAGAATGTTATTTTCCTGTGTTGACATGCCTGAGATCTCTGAAAGATGTGACTTCTTTTGCTTTTCTATGAAACAGAACTATTTCTATGTAGGGAAAAAGAAGGCTCCCTTTAGTGTGTGTGTGTGTGTGTGTGTGTGTGTGTGTGTGTGTGTGTGTGTGTGTGTATACCATGCATGCAGCACCAATTCTAAGAAAACTGATGCCAGATTTACTCAGGGTTCAAACTCTGGAGATGAAGCCACTGCTTTAACAAACAAAGGAGTGAGACTGAAGTAGACTTTACTATGTGTTGCTAGGCACGTGATTTTAATGTGAACTTAATTTCTAAAATTAGGGATATTGAGAATGTCACTGCAATTATAGTTATCTAAAGAGATATTCCTTCCCAAATATCATGTGATGGGTGTGTTCTCAGTGAACAAGACTGAGGATTAAAGAGACCAAGCATCACAACTTGCAATGTTTTCTAAAACTGTTTGCATCATATAAGGACAAGCAGTCAAATTTGTGGTGACATCTACCCAATTTGCTTTATGGCATTAAATTAGGTTAGGACCAAACTGGCTTATGTTTAAAGTTCTGCTTGCTGTAATTACAGCACTTTAGCAGTAATGGACATCACGCCTGAGTTAGTGGTCCAAGTCTTTCAATTCTCCACTTTATTTATTAAAATTCTGTGCATGTGTCAGGTAACATGCTAAATATTTCATGTTAGCTTCTGCATTTACCCTTGAGCATCATAGAATGAAATGGGCTGGAATGGAGAATAGTTTTTAAACTTTTGAAACTTTATTTTAGGACAAAGTGAATCTAACAGAAATAGGAATTCTTTGGGGAGAAGGAATTTGCTTTTAAATCATAAAGCAGAGGCATGAATCTGAAAGGTGAATTATTCATGTGCATATAGATGTTGGAAGCTGTATTGATTAGATCACAAGTTGGATGGTATCCTTGGAAAAAAAAATCTGTGGGTCTACCAAAATGTTTTTCTTAGGCAATAAAAGGCTATAAAATATTCACTAGTTTTTAATTATTTCATTAATGGTAATGTTCTTTCTAAGAGGCAGTTCCAGCTGGAAAGTGTTGCACTTGATTAAGAAGCTGGTAAATTGTCATGAGAATTCCACCTAGAAAATATATTTTTTAATGTAAGTACATTTTATGTGACAGACTTTAATATCCTATTGAGATAGATTTTATAAAATATGTCAGTTTGTAACAAGGTTCAGACCTAGTAAGAACCGATAGGGTTTTAATATGCTGGAGAAGTCTTTTGGGTATTCAGCACAGTACACGAGGAACCTCAGATTTAGCTAAGTGCTTTAAAATAAACCAAGAAAAAACAACAATTCTTCTTGTACCCATGAAGGAGGTGAGGTCACACTGAAGGCATCAGAGGATACAGAAAATCACTACCTTACCAGAGCAAAACCTAGCACTACAAACTTCTTAAAAGCCATTATCTTTGGAAAAAGTGAAAAAGAAATGCTTTATGTGGCCAAGTCAGAGGCGATTTACAGGCTGGTTGAGTAGGAATTATTTTTTTCTATTTATACGTGAATGAATGTCTATAATTGACAATAAATTGCATAAAAATTTTGCTTGTTTAACCTACCTCATTTCTTTTGCATAGTTGCATCCTTATTTATTCTATATTTTACTATGAAAATACTTGATACATAAAACAAATATACATTATGATTATGAATCAAAGTCATAAGGTAATATCACAACTCGTGAGAATCTGGATGTCAGAGTAGTTTCAAATGATACGTTTCTCTCTTTCCTCTGACCACTTTCCACATTCCATTTAAACTGATAGTTATTTAGGTTTTGAACATATTTTTCTTTCTTTAAATTATTTAAAAATCCAAGTGCATAGATCTTCTCCAATACTTTAAAATTTAACTTTGTACTCTTTGGTTTGCACCCTAAAATGATAGGAGCACCCCACAGTCCTCCATGGTTTGCTTTTTCATTCCATTTGATGTTTGTGGGCTATTTATGATGCTTTGCTTGCTCTGGGCTAGTCACTTTATTTGCCAGGAATATGTAAGTCAGCGAATTTACTCACCATCACATGAGTTAATCCATATTCTTGTCAGTGAACATTTGAACATTTGAGTTATTCTCTTTTTTCATGAATATTAATGCTTCTAAGATTTTAGACCATATGCAAGGGTCTCTCCATGCATCCAGTTATGAGCAGCGTTATAAAATACATGTGTTAGACTTTAACAGGTATTTTGCAAACTTCATTTATAGTTTCACTCCTACCAAGTGTGTAAAACTGGGCTACTGGTCAACAGCATACGATGTTTTAATATACTCATATCATAACCTTCAGAATTTCAATGTATATGGTGCTATGTCTAGAAGCTAGATTCTTTCTGAAATGGAGATTGGATTTGTATCTTTTTCAATTTTCATTACCAGTCAGAAGTTGCAGCCTCTGCTAAACTATTTGTTCACATCAGATTAGAACCTCTCTCTTTTTTTTAATTTTTGTTTGTTTGTTGTTGTTGTTGTTGTTGTTGTTTTTATTATTATTATTAACTTGAGTATTTCTTATATACATTTCGAGTGTTATTCCCTTTCCCGGTTTCCGGGCAAACATCCCCCTCCCCCTCCCCTTCTTTATGGGTGTTCCCCTCCCCATCCTCCCCCCCTTGCCGCCCTCCCCCCAACAAGAGAACCTCTCTTACTGTGAGGGGAAACTGTGTATTCTGCGATTCTGTTATATATCAGAAAGACTTTACTGTCCCAAGCTTTTCCTCCTTCCTCATCAATCCACTACATATACCTCTCTCCAAAACAAAAACAAAAACAAAACAAAGAAACAAAAACACATGCACAAGGGGAGGATTCACCCTTTCCATCCCAAGACTAAGTCTTTCTGTTTTGTGCCATAGATCCCTATGCCCCATTTTGTTCTACTGAAAGCAGGCCTAGCCAGCTGAGAATATGAGAGCATTGCAGCCGTGGGTAGTGGACAGCATCAAAGGGCTAGAAATTCTGATGGATGTGGGTGGTGATGGATTTTCTGTGGTGAAACAGAAAGAAGCTGGTGCCTCTTAAAGACTCATAAACAAGCCTCTCTTAGAGGTTCAACCAGAAGAAACGAGGAGCTCTGGATAAGGAATTATGGTATACGTAGGTGAGTATTTTCACTGAAGTAGACATTGCTGACCTCTTTTCTGAGGTCTGCCTTCCAGTATTACACAAATATTTAAAAGCCCCAGAGGAGCTGGAGAGATGGTTCCGTCGTTAAGGGCACAGACTGCTCTTCTAGAGGCCCTGAGTTCAATTCCCAGCAACCACAGGGTGGCTCACAACCATCTGTAATGAGATCTGATGCCCTCTTCTGGTGTGCCTGAAGACAGCTACATATAAATAAATAAATCATCTTTTTAAAAAAGCCCCAGATATATTCTTTAGCCCTAGAGAATGTTAACATATTTTTCAGCCTAGAAATGCTGAATGTTGAATAGTTAGCAGCAGATGAACCTGGATTAGATTCAGAGCATCTACATTTGTAGTGGAAATAAAAACTATCAACTATTTTTTATATTGCTGCTATCTTTTCATGTGGGTTATCTGCACTTTATTGATGAAGTCTCTTGACAACCTATAATACTATTGTTATCCTTATATGATAGGTGAAGGAAAGAAGCTTATTCATGGGTTTGAGTTGCTCCAAATTAGACTGATAGTCAGATCATTGCATAGCTATAATTTGACTCAATTCTCTTCAATTCCAATTATTATATTTGATCCCAGTACAATTTATATTAACTGCTTAAATGAAGGTTCAAAAAATATCTTTTAATGTTTCATAATGAAACATTAAAAACAATTTTTTTATTAACGTGAATATTTCTTATATACATTTCGAGTGTTATTCCCTTTCCGGTTTCCTGGCAAACATCCCTTCCCTCCCCCTTCCTTATGGGTGTTCCCCTCCCCACCCTCCCCATTGCCCCCTCCCCGACAGTCTAGTTCACTGGGGTTCAGTCTTAGCAGGACCCAGGGCTTCCCTTCCACTGGTGCTCTTACTAGGATATTCATTGCTACCTACGAGGTCAGAGTCCAGGGTCAGTCCATGTATAGTCTTTTAGGTAGTGGCTTAGTCCCTGAAGCTCTGGTTGCTTGGCATTGTTGTACATATGGGGTCTCGAGCCCCTTCAAGCTCTTCCAGTTCTTTTCTCTGATTCCTTCAACGGGGTCCTGCTCAGTTCAGTGGTTTGCTGCCTCTGTATTTGCTGTATTCTGGCTGTGTCTCTCAGGATCGATCTACATCCGGCTCCTGTCGGTCTGCACTTCTTTGCTTCATCCATCTTGTCTAATTGGTTGGCTGTATATGTATGGGCCACATGTGGGGCAAGCTCTGAATGGGTGTTCCTTCAGTCTCTGTTTTAATCTTTGCCTCTCTCTTCCCTGCCAAGGGTATTCTTGTTCCCTTTTTAAAGAAGGAGTGAAGCATTCGCATTTTGGTCATCCTTCTTGAGTTTCATGTGTTCTGTGCATCTAGGGTAATTCAAGCATTTGGGCTATTAGCCACTTATCAATGAGTGCATACTATGTATGTCTTTCTGTGATTGGGTTAGCTCACTCAGGATGATATTTTCCAGTTCCAACCATTTGCCTATGAATTTCATAAAAGTCGTTTTTGATAGCTGAGTAATATTCCATTGTGTAGATGTACCACATTTTCTGTATCCATTCCTCTGTTGAAGGGCATCTGGGTTCTTTTCCAGCTTCTGGCTATTATAAATAAGGCTGTATGAACATAGTGGAGCACGTGTCTTTTTTATATGTTGGGGCATCTTTTGGGTATATGCCCAAGAGAGGTATAGCTGATCCTCAGGCAGTTCAATGTCCAATTTTCTGAGGAACCTCCAGACTGATTTCCAGAATGGTTGTACCAGTCTGCAACCCCACCAACAATGGACGAGTGTTCCTCTTTCTCTGCATCCTCGCCAGCATTTGCTGTCACCTGAGTTTTTGATCTTAGCCATTCTCACTGGTGTGAGGTGAAATCTCAGGGTTGTTTTGATTTGCATTTCCCTGATGACTAAAGATGTTGAACATTTCTTTAGGTGTTTCTCAGCCATTCGGCATTCCTCAGCTGTGAATTCTTTGTTTAGCTCTGAACCCCATTTTTTAATAGGGTTATTTGTCTCCCTGCGGTCTAACTTTTTGAGTTCTTTGTATATTTTGGATATAAGGCCTCTATCTGTTGTAGGATTGGTAAAGATCTTTTCCCAATCTGTTGGTTGCCATTTTGTCCTAACCACAGTGTCCTTTGCCTTACAGAAGCTTTGTAGTTTTATGAGATCCCATTTGTCGATTCTTGATCTTAGAGCATAAGCCATTGGCATTTTGTTCAGGAAATTTTTTCCAGTGCCCATGTGTTCCAGATGCTTCCCTAGTTTTTCTTCTATTAGTTTGAGTGTGTCTGGTAAAAACAATTTTTATGTCTAACAATTGAGATATAAAATTTGTGGTCGATGTAGAGACTAATTTTTAACTCTTTAAATTAATGATAAAAACCTATAGTTTGTGTAACATGGAATATTGATAACTGTGTAGTAAATAAAAACTCAAGTGCAAAACAACTGTGCCATGCATGTTTACTTTAGGCAAAGCTTAAAACAACTAATACTCTGCTTGAGTGGTTAGTATGCAGAATGATGGAACCGATTCAAATGTAGCCTTCTGCCACTTCTTTCTGGTAACATACACCATTCTTCTCCCCTTTTCTTTAATGAGCTTCATATATATGGAGACTACTGTTTTAAAGAACATGAAGTTGATAAGAACTGCAAATGGGCAGTAAGAAGAGTCCTCCTGCAACCTTGCTCATATGGTGATTTATCTTTCCTTCACATCTAGAATATTCTTCCCTCCTTTTACCAATAATCATTTTTTTCCATTCCTCATATGACAGTGACATGCTGGCTTTGTGGGATTATTTGTGTGTGAATAGGTGTCATTCACCAGGCTGGGGCTCTTTGACTGTATGCATCATGATGTTTGTAGTGGCTTCCAAGTGAAGTATGGTACCTGTATAAAATAAATTTTTATACATAATTGATTTATGGTATCAAATGAGCTTTTGGAGTTTTTGTTCACTACTTCAGTTCAGGCAGCTTGCAAGTAGAAGGTATGTTTCCAGATTACTCTGGTCAAGATATTAAAGCAGAGAAACAGAAAGTCTGGGGAACCTAACCTTCTCTGTTAAATTTCATATCCAGCCCTGAGCACTTCTCTGAGTGCATTCAGAGAAGAGACTGTGTACCAGGTTATAGAACGCTTTCTGCCCATCGTCTTTCCTGTTGCAATGTTTTCCTATTCTTTTCTGTTCCCAACTTTCTCCCTTTACCCATCTATGCTTCTATACTTTTTCTCTATGTTTCCTTTTCCCAATAAGTAAAATTAACTCATTCAACAAAATGTGAGTGATTTTGAATGCTAAGCACCCAGAGAATTCAGGAACGTATATGATATACTTTTAAAATATGTCAATCAATAGGATACAGAAATGTAAACAAGTCATTAAGTTATATGATTTATACTGTGTCAGATGTGTATTGGGTGAAGGAAGATTGGTGCCATACAAAAGGAAGTGGGTGATACTACTTTTTAAGTTTTATAGAGGAAGAAATAAAATAGTTTACATGTATTTCTGAAATGACCTAAACAGACTTTGCTTCAGCCACTCCTTCAAAAACTTATCCTCTCATTTAATAAAGGGAGTATGTATCTGATGCTATTCCAATGATATGACAATAAATATTGGTGACAGGTAACATATTAAATGCACTAATATTTGGACTTATATTCAAAATGTGCAGCAAAGCATTTGAATAGTTAATAAATAGACGAAGGAAAGCCACAATGCTTCAAATGAGATGTCCTACAGATGTACTTATAGAAGAGTCATGTGCCATCCACTTGCCTACTTCAAAGTGAATGCTATGCTTTCAAAGGTGCAGCAGTGATAGCCAAAGTCTACGGAAGATCCTATGCAGCATGCGATGCATCACAACTGCTGCTCTAGAAACTATGGTATGTTCAAAGAATTGCCTCTAGAGAATCAATAACTTAATCTGATCACATCTGCACAGCAAAAGTATAGGGTCATGGATAGGGGCTGGCAAATGTTTTTCTTTTGCTGTGTTGCTTAAAGAAGGGATCCCTAATACTCGGCTGGTGTGAGAAAGACAGCTGGGACAGAATTGCTTACAGAATTTTCTGGCACAACAACAAACATTGCTTTGGATAACAAGTGGAACACCTACGCTGACAGCAGGGAATGAGACAGAACTTTCAACTAAGAACTCCTTATCACATATCACTCCAGGAATTCTTAAGTCTAATAAAGAGAAGGCTCTAAAGGCTGATATTAGAAAGAGAGCATAAAATAAAGTTTCTTTGGCTTTCTGATATCCTGTGAAAATATGTGATATTACACTATTTATATTTATTCATGTTTAAGGAACATGAGGAAGATCAACCTTCATATCTAATATCATCTGGTGATCACACCCAGCATCTACATCTGTTCAGATTCTGTTAGTTATAGTTCTTTGATTGTTGGAGAGAAAGCAAAGGAGCCTGCAATGATGTAGTACAATGCTTGCTCTAAAGACGAAAATGAATTTCACATAATCAAATTGCACTGTAGAGTTACAAAGCAACAACAAATGACATATAGATGTTTTAGGGCTGATTGAAAGGATGTTCATTAGAGATACAAATAATTTTGTTTTATTATTTTATGATCTAACGGTTTGCCTAGAAGGATGCCTATGCATTTGATATGAGCATTTAGAATAGTATTATTCTGAAAATATTGACATATGATTAATACATACTGAAGGACACTAGAGTCCCAAAGTTAGAGGTCTAGTTCTGAAAACTCTCAAGAACATCTGGGCTGCAAGTTTAACAGATGGTACAAACAAACCCAGAGCACCGAGCTGTGTTGTGTCTCCACATAACAGCTTCAATTGCACCCCTTAATCTTACCCAGGTCCTGTCATGCCTGAACAGGACAATTAGGCAGAAAGAGTGAGGGGTTAATCTACTGTATCACAGCAGTAGCCCGCTATTCTCTATGTCAGTAAAAATGAAATCTAACGGTATAATACAATTTCAGCGATGAAAGAACTCTCAAAATCTCATGTGCATAGTTTATTTTATAGACAATAAAACAGAAAATTAATTGTTAATTAAATTAGGATTAATTAAATTGTTTGATTTACTCGAAGTCACAGAACTCCTTATGGATGGACATGGACAGAAAATTTAGATCTCCTAACATTAAATAACCTGTTCTTACCACTCTTTTGCCAAGTTTTCATGGAAGGTGTCCAGTGTCAGTATAGATATTGTCATTATAACCACAGCAAACTAATTGTGAAAATGTTAATGTGAACAGTAGTTGAAAAAAATGGAAGAAAGACAGAAAATATTTTAGTAGAAAATAAATCCAAGTCTTAGAATTCAAATGTCATGAATATTCAGAAATACATTACATTTTTGCTTGCTTCAAATTTTGTTGAACTGAATTATTGCATGCTTGTTAAAATCATATTGGGGCTGGAGAGATGGCTCAGCAGGTAGTAACACTAGCTACTCTTCTAGAGGACCTGGGTTTGATTCTCAGTACCCACATGGTGGCTCACATAATTTGTAACTCCAATTTTAGAAGATTCAATGCCCTCTTATGACCACAATTGGCATATAAATTATAGCATCTGATTGTGGGAAAGTGCCTTCTAACATAGAGTAATATTTCTTTCATATTTTTTATTTCACATTGGACAGTAGAACACTAAAACTCTAATATTACCTGTGGTGATCCTGAAACCTTCTCTAGGGCTCTGAGGGAATGGGTTTAAACACATAAAAACACTTAGGATTGTAAAGAAACCAATTTAGTTGAAATAGAGTAACCCATTTTGTATATCCTTGGTTAGGATCTCCATAGGTACAATTATGCACCAAGTCTAGAGACTTTTCAAGGCGAGGGAACATGCCATTGGTTCATTAATATGCCCTATTAATTCACTGCCTATGCAGTGAATAGCCTAGGTACGGGTCTCTACACAGTATATCTGTTATAGCCATATGATTTTAATAATCTTCTTTATTGGAAAAAGCTTGTCTTCTTATCACTTTGTGTTACTTTACATTTTATATAGAACTTCACACATACTTGTTCAAATAGCATTTCCTGAATAGCTGTATGGATAACCAAGCCATGAACATGTTCTGCTTAGTTCAGGTTATAATGATCAAAGTTTATTGCTAGCAATTATGTGCAGGTCAGCATGAAGTCTTGAGCTACAGAGGAGGACGTATTCATCTGTTTGAGCTGTCATTAGAAAAAACAAAAACAAGAAGAACAAAAAACCTTCCCTCAAATGAGACAATTTGACAACGAAAACTTACCATGTCACAGTTGTGGATGCGATAAAGTCCAGATTTGAGCTGCCGGAAGGGCAATATTGATGAATTTTCTCTCCCTAGTTTATAAATTGCTGCCTTTTCCTATGTTCTGATGTCTTGATAGAGAGAGAAAATTCTGTTGTGTCATATCTGTTTTTGTTTTATTGATTGGTTTGTCCATATTTTAGATAGTTTTCCTATGTAGGCTCATCTAAAACTGGAAGAATTCATGCCTTAGCCCCACAGTGCTGAGCTTATCTGTCAGTCTCATTTTGCCAAGACACTAATCTTATCAGATTAGGTAACACCACAAGACTTCATTAAACTTTAATTACTTACAAGAAAGGGTTTCAACACAGGAAAGCTGCGGTTTAGTCTCTAGCACTGGATGAGAAGCAAGAACTCCACTACTTCTTGAGGCTCTGATCTGAAATAGACAAAGGCTCCATTAATATATCCTCATATGTGGACATATTTCATGTGGGATACTGTGACCAGATGATCCCAAGTTTACACCTAGACACTATGTTGCTCTCAAAAGCAAGTGCATCTCAGTAGAGTGACTTGTTATGCATGCTGAAAATGGTTTCTGAAAAGCTATTCCTTTTTTAAAAAATTCTTTATTAGATATATTTCTTTACTTATGTTTAAAATGTTATTCCCCTTCCCAGTTTCCTGTCCATAAGCTCCCATTCCCTCCCCTTCCCCTCCCCCATATGAGTATTCCTCCTATACATCCCCCATACTGCTCTCCCCATATTTGCCTGCGCTGGGGGTCCAACCTTGGCAGGACCAAGGACTTCCCCTTCCCCTGGCACCCCAACAAGGCTATTCTCTGCTACATATGCAGTTGGAGCCCTGGGTCAGTCCGTGTACAGTCTTTCAGTAGTGGTTTAGTCCCTGGAAGCTCTGGTTGGTTGGCATTGTTGTTTTTATGGGGTTGCAAACTCCTTCAACTCTTTCAATACTTCCTCTAATTTTTCCATTCTTGACCTTAGAGCATAAGCCATTGATGTTTTGTTCAGGAAATTTTCCCCAGTGACCATGTGTTCAAGACTCTTCCCCACTTTTTCTTCTATTAGTGTGAGTGTACTAGTTTGATGTGGAGGTCCTTGATCCACTTGGACTTAACTTTGTCCATGGTGATAAGAATGGATCAATTTGCATTCTTCTACATGCTGACCGCCAGTTGAATCAGCAACATTCATTGAAAATGCTATCTATCTTCCATTGGATGGTTTTAACTCCTTTGTCAAATATCAAGTGGCTATAGGTGTGTGGGTTCATTTCTGGTTTTTCAGTTCTGTTCCACTGGTCTATCTGCCTGTCTCTGTATGAATACCTACAGTTTTTATGACTATTGCTCTGTAATATTGCTTGAAGTCAGGGATGGTGATTCCCCTAGAAGTTCTTTTATTGTTGTGTATAGTTTTCGCTGTCCTGGGTTTTTTGTTATTCCAAAGGAGTTTGCAAAATTGCTTTTTCTATCTCTACAAAGAATTGAGTAGGAATTTTGATGGGGATTGCATTGAACCTGTAGATTGCTTTTGGCAAAATGGCCATCTTTACTATATGAATCCTGCCAATCTTTCCATCTTCTGAGATCTTCCTCCATTTCTTTCTTCAGAGATTTGAAGTTCTTTTCATACAGATCACTCACTTGTTTGGTTAAAGTCACACCAAGATATTTTATGTTATTTGGGACTATTGTGAAGGGTGTCATTTCCTTAATTTCTTTCTCAGCCTGTTTATCCTTTGAGTAGAGGAAGGCTACTGATTCGTTTGAGTTAATTTTATACCCAGCCACTTTGCTGAAGTTGTTTATCAGATTAAGTAGTTCTCTGGTGGAACTTTTGGGGTCACTTAAGTACACTATCAAATTATCTGCAAATAATGATATTTTGATTTCTTCCCTTCCAATTTTATCCCTTTGACCTCCTTTCACTGTCTGATTGCTCTGGCTAGGACTTCGAGTACTATATTGAATAAGTAGGGAGAGAGTGGACAGCCTTGTCTAGTCCCTGATTTTAGTGGGGTTGTTTCAAATTTCTCTCCATTTAGTTTGATGTTAGCTACTGGTTTGCTGTATATTGCTTTTACTATGTTTAGATATGGGCCTTGAATTCCTGATCTTTCCAGGACTTTTATCATGAAGAGGTGTTAAATTTTGTCAAATGCTCTCTCAGCATCTAATGAAATGACCATGTGTTTCTTATCTTTGAGTTTGTTTATATAGTGGATTACATTGATGGATTTTCGTATATTAAACCATCCCTGCATCCCTTGGGATGAAGCCTACTTGATCATGATGGATAATTGTTTTGATGTGTTCTTGGATTTGGTTTGCAAGAATTTTATTGAGTATTTTTGTGTCAATATTCATAAGGGAAATTGGTCTGAAGTTCTCTTTCTATGTTGGGTCTTTGTGTGGTTTCGGTATAAGAATTATGGCTTCATAGAAGTAATTTGTTAGTGCTCTATCTCTTTCTATTTTGTGGAATAGTTTGGACAGTATTGGTATGAGATCGTCTTCAAAGATCTGATAGAATTCTGCAATGAACCCATCTGGACCTGGGCTCTTTTTGTTTGGAAGACTTTTAATAACTGCTTCTATTTCTTTAGGAGTTATGGGGTTGTTTAGATGGTTTATTTGTTTCTGATTTAACTTTGGTACCTGGTATCTGTCTAGAAAATTGCCATTTCCTCTAAATTTACCAGTTTTGTTGAATATAGGCTTTTGTAGTAGGATCTGATGATTTTTTAATTTCTTCAGATTCTGTTGTTATATCTCCCTTTTCATTTCTGATTTTGTTAATTTGGATATACTCTCTGTGTCCTCTGGTTAGTCTGGCTAAGGTTTTATCTATCTTGTTGATTTTCTCAAAGTACCAGCTTTTGGTTCTGTTGATTCTGTGTATAGTCCTTTTTGTTTCTACTTGGTTGATTTCAGCTCTGAGCTTTATTATTTCCTGCCTTCTACTCCTCTTGTGTTTATTTATTTCTTTTTGTTGTAAAGCTTTTAGTTGTGCTGTCAAGCTCCTGATATATGCTCTCTCCTGTTTCTTTTTGCAGACACTCAGAGCTATGAGTTTTCCTCTGAGCATCGCTTTCATTGTGTCCCATAAGTTTGGGTATGTTGTATCTTCATTTTTATTAAATTCTAAGAAGTCTTTGATTTCTTTATTTCTTCCTTGACCAAGTTGTCACTGAGTAGAGCATTGTTGAACTTCCATGTATATGTGGGCTTTCAGTCATTATTGTTGTTATTGAAGAGCAGTCTTAGTGTGTGGCGATCTGATAGGCTGCGTGGGATTATTTCTATCTTCCTGTATCTATTTAGGCTTGTTTTGTGACCGATTATACGGGCAGTTTTGGAGAAGGTTCCATGAGCTGCTGAGAAGAAGGTATATCCTTTTGTTTAAGATGGAATGTTCTATAAATATCTATTAAATCCATTTGGTTCATAACTTCTGTTGGTTTCTTTACATCTCTGTTTAATTTCTGTTTTCATGATCTGTCCAGTGATGAGAGTGGGGTGTTGAAATCTCCTAATTTTATCATGTGAAGTCCAATGTATGCTTTGAGCTTCAGTAAGGTTTCTTTTATAAATGTAGGTATCCTTGCATTTGTAGCATAGATATTTAGGATTGAGAGTTATCTTGGTGGATATTTCCTTTGATGAATATGAAATGTCCTTCTTTATCTTTTTTAATGACTTTTGGTTGAAAGTCAATTTTATTTGATATTAGAATGGCAACTCCAACTTTCATCTTCGGGCTATTTCCTTGGAAAGTTGTTTTCCAGCCATTTATTCTGAGGTAGTGTCTGTGTTTGTCTCTGAGATTTGTTTCCTGCATGCAGCAAAATGCTGTGTCTTCTTTACTTTTCCAGTCTGTTAGTCTATGTCTTTTTATTGGGGAATTGAGTCTGTTGATGTTGAGAGATATTAAGGAATAGTGATTGTCACTTCCTGTTATTTTCATTGTTACAGGTGGAATTATGTTTGTTTGTCTCTCTTTTGGTTTCATTGGAAGCAAATTATATTCTTGTTTTCTGTATGGTGGAGTTTCTCTTCTTGTGTTGGAGTTTTCCATCTATTATCCTTTGTAGGGCTGGATTTGTAGGAAAATATTGTGTAAATTTGGTTTTGTCATGGAATATCTTGGTTTCTCCATCTAAGTTAATTGAAACTTTTGCTGGATCCAGTAACTTGGGCTGTTAGGGTCTGTATGACATCTGTCCACGATCTTCTAGCTTTCATAGTCTCTGGTGAGAAGTCTGGTGTAATTCTTATAGGTCTGCTTTTATACGTCACTTGACCTTTTTCTTTTACTGCTTTTAATATTCTTTGTTTTGTGCATTTGGAGTTTTAACTATTATGTGATGGGAGGAATTTCTCTTCTGGTTCAATCTATTTGGACTTCTGTAGGCTTCTTGTATGTTTATGAACATCTCTTTCCTTAGGTTAGGGAAGTTTTCTTCTATAATTTTTTTGAATATATTTACTGGCCATTTTAAATTGGGAGTCTTCACTCTCTTCTATACCTATTATCCTTAGGTTTGATCTTCCCATTGTGTCCTGGATTTCTTCTATGTTTTGGACTAGGAGTTTTTCCATTTTATATTATTTTTGACAGTTTGGTCAATATTTTCGATGGGATCTTCTGCCCCCGAGATTCTCTCTTTTATCTCTTGTATTCTGTTGGTGATGCTTGTATCTAAGGCTCCTTGTCTCTTCCTTTGGTTTTCTATCTCCAGGGTTGTCTCCCTTTGTGCTTTCTTTATTGTTTCTATTTCCATTTTCAATTCATTCACCTGTTTCATTGTGTTTTCCTGTAATTCTTTCAGGGATTTTTGTGTTTCCTCTCTAAGGGCTTCTACTTGTTTACTTGTGTTTTTCTGCATTTCTTTAAGGGAGTTCTTTATGTCTTTCTTAAAGTCCTCCATCATTATCCAAAAAATGTGATTTCAAATCTAAATCTTGCTTTTCTGGTGTGTTTGGATATCCAGTATTTTCTTTGGTAGGAGTACTGTGCTCTAATGATGCCAAGTAGTCTTGGTTTCTGTTGATTAGGTTCCTTGCTTGCCTGTAGCCATTGGGTTGTCTCTGTTGTTTGCTAGGCTTGCTGTTTCTGGGACTGATTTGGCCCTCTGTGTCAGCACTCTTGTAGAACTGTTTTCCTATTTTCTTTCAGCCTTTCCTGAAAACAGGTGCTCTGCTCTCATCTGTGGCGGTGCTCCTAAAGACTGTCTTCCAGCTCTAGGTGTGGGCAGGAATCAAAGGCTCCTGCCCCTGATTGTTTGTGTAGGTCCTTGCACCCCAAAGGCACAATTGGCCCATGTGATTTCCTCTTGGGTCTGGACTGTGGGCAGAGGGTGTTCTCCTCTGACTTCTCAGGAGTATTCACACTTCTGAGGTTCCAGTTCTCTCCCCCACGGGATTTGTGTGCAGGGAGCTGTTTGGCCTGATCAGTTTGGTCCTGGGCACAGACCAGGATCGCGGGTACCAGTGACAGTCTGTTTCTATATCCCTCTGTCCAGAGGCATTGTGCAGTTTCCCCTTGGACCAGGGATGTGGGCCGAGGTGTGCAGAGGTGCCAGTCTGTCCTGCGGCCTCGGGATGTCTGTAGTCCTGGATGGTTCACTCTCTTCCCCACGGGATTTGGGTGCCAATATTTTCTAGTTCATTCCAGTTGCCTATGAATTTCATGAAGTCATTGTATTTGAGAGAACAGTTTTCTCAGAATACTACATGGTGAAATGAACTTTTCAGAAAGGGGTCCAGAGCTTTGCAGTGAAATTTAATAATCAAAATGTAATGACAGATTTATGTCATTCATGACTCTGAGCTCTGCATATCTCCCGAGTTATGAAATTGGCTGGTACTTCAAGCACTGGTGCTTGAAAACTGAATGAGCGCACCTTTGACCTTTTGAATTGCCTGATGTTGGGGACACATAGTTCCTGCCATTGTTTTTCTTGCCCAAATGAAATTAGACAACAAATAGCTTCTAAGTCTAGATTTAAATAAAACTACATTTAGAAAATTTATAAAAACAAGTAAAGAAAAGTTTTCCTTTGCAAGAATTTCAGCATTTTAAATTTGAGTGTGTTTATGTTCATCACAGTGTATTACGCAGACTGAGCTAAAAGTAGCAAAACATTTTAAAGTCTTTTAATTGATTAATTTTTCCAGTTAATTCAGTAGAATTATATAACTAGAAATATTTTGAATAGTAGTCTAATCTAGCTTTGATGACATAATCCAACATTTATATATTATAATGTCTTCAAGCTCTGGGTAGCTTAATTAAAAAAAATTATTTCAGTTAATTTATAATTCACTCATCATAAGTTTATCTGTCCATTTGTCTCTTTATTATTTGGTAGATAAGACACTGTATATTGGCTAGTAGTAAAGGCTCCAGTTAAATATTATTTTTTATTACTTTTATTATTTTTGCAGTCAGCCATTGTCCCCTCCCAGTTCCTTATCCCTTTCCTCCTCCTCCCATCTCCAAGAGGATTTTTCCCTCCACCCTGCTTTTCAATTATTATTGATATACATAATTCTGTAAGCTGTACTTGTTTCATACATATTTCAAAAATAAAATATTCAGCTGTTTCATAATTTAACAAGGCAGTATATTCTATTAAAGTAACTTACACTAAATGGTTCAATATCTTCCACTCTTAAAAATACTCTTATAAAGTTCTACTTTCAATACTAAATAAATGAAAGTATGAAGCTTCTGCTAAATACTTAACACAAATAATCCTTTAATAATAAAAATTAAAAAATATTTATGGACTCTCTGCTCCTCCCTGTTCCAGAGACAGCTGCGTCTTCTCGTGCAGTGCCAGCCTTGTCTCATAGACAAGATGGTGAAGGTCGGTGTGAATGGGTTTGGCCATATTGGGCGCCTGGTTACCAGGGCTACCTTCTCTTCTGCATCTTGGCAAAGTGGAGATTGTTGCCATCAACGACCCCTTCATTGACCTCAACTACATGGTCTACATGTTCCAGTATGACTCTACCCATTGCAAGTTCAACGGCACAGTCAAGACTGAGAATGGGAAGCTTGTCATCAACAGGAAGCCCATCACCATTTTCCAGGAGCGAGATCAAATGGGGTGACGCTGGTGCTGAGTATGTCATGGAGTCTACTGGCATCTTCACCACCATGGAGGGGATCATTTGAAGGGTGGGGCCAAAAGGGTCATCATCTCTATCCCTTCAGCCGATGCCCCCATGTTTGTGATGGGTGTGAACCACGAGAAATATGACAACTCAAGATTGTCAGCAATTCATCCTGCACAACCAACTGCTTAGCCCCCCTGGCCAAGGCATCCATGACAACTTTGGCATCGTGGAAGGGCTCATGACCACGGTCCATGCCATCACTGCCACTCAGAAGACTGTGGATGGCCCCTCTGGAAAGCTGTGGCGTGATGGCTATGAACATCATGTGATGGCTCAGAACATCATCCCTGAATCCACTGGTGAAGCCAAGGCTGTGAGCAAGGTCATCCCAGAGCTGAACAGGAAGCTCATTGGCATGGCCTTCCGTGTTCCTACCCCAAATGTATCCATTGTGGATATGACATGCTGCCTGGAGAAACCTGCCAAGTATGATGACATCAAGAAGGTGGTGAAGTAGGCATCTGAGAGCCCACTAAAGGGCATCCTGAGCTACACTGTGGACCAGGTTTTCTCCTGTGACTTCAACAGCAACTCCCACTCTTCCACCTTAATGCTGGGGCTGGCATTGCTCTCAATGACAACTTTTTAAAGCTCGTTTCCTGGTATGACAATAAATATGGCTACAGCAACAGGGTGGTGGACTACATGGCCCTACATGGCCTCCAAGGAGTAAGAAACCCTGGACCACCCAGCCCAGCAAGAGAGCAAGAGAGAGGCCCTCAGTTGCTGAGGAGTCCCCATCCCAACTCAGCCCCCAACACTGAGCATCTCCCTCATAATTCCATCCGAGACCCCATAATAATAGGAGGGGCCTAAGGAGCCCTCCCTTCTCTCTTGAATACCATCAATAAAGTTCGCTGCACCCCAAAAAAATTTATGTAGGTTCAGAAGCATCTTAAGTGATATTGAGCAAATCATTAAAATTGTGTGTGTGTGTGTGTGTGTGTGTGTATGTGTGTTTATGTTTTACATTCTTTCAGTCTTTCATTGCTTAATATTTCTCTCCATAAAGAAACTAGGCTAGAACATGAGTCAGGTTCTCTTCAGGTGGAGAAAATGTACAAGATAAAAATGAGACCAAATCAGAGTCTTCTACATTTCCTCCAGATATAGTGCTCAGACCCTGTCTACAGAAAATGGATGTGCAATCTCTTTTATATAGAAGCTTGAGGCTAACAGAATAGAATGACAGAAGTAGAGGTAAAGAGATAGTTTTGAGATAAATTTTAGCATTTTCTGTTAGCCAGCTAGATCATTGAAGCCGCATTGATTAGAATCAGGAGAAAATGAACAATAAGATGTGTCTTAAGTCTCCATAATGAAGAAGCAAAGGCACTTTTAAGATCTTATGCAAGTAAATTAAAAAAAAGAAACAAAGATGGTTCTTATATGTAAAAGAAATACATGATGGACTGCAGTATTATAGTAATTCATCCAATTGGGTATTCTGATGAAATTATAAAAATTCTATAAACATTTCAGAGAATCTGGACTAAAGCATGGAACTGCAGCGTAAAACCATTTTTTAAATCATGTTTCTCATGGGACTTTGGTAGCTGATGGTCTAAAACTATAGGTTTCTATATTCATATGCCATTTTTCTATTTCTGGTTAAGGAAACAACTGGATACTGTTACTCTGCTAAACCTGTGAGCTTTGTAGCAGAATTTTCCCCTAATTGAGAACAAGAAGCCAATCACTGGGCAAGAGGGAGGTGGACTTTCCAGGTCCTAGAGAAGAAGAGGGAAATCAGGAGGAGGGGGATTTGCTTTAGGACTGCGGAGCAAGACAACAAGATGTAGACCGGGGACTGTTAGTTCAGGTGGCAGAGGTGGCAGAGTCCACCAAGATCTGCCACTGGAAGATTTCGAACATAGAATATTTGGTGAATTTAGGGTGCTGGATTCCATGCCCAACCATTGTGTTATCTGTTGTTTCTAAACTAAGAGTGTCTGGTGTTTTCCATCTTGTGGCAGATAACCATGACAGAGGGTGGGTTTGTGAGAATGTGCCCCAGCTAAGTGTGGAAATTTGATAGTGCTGAGTGGGTTTGGCAACAACTAGCCTTGAGGAGGAGGGAGCCATCTTGGAGATCTGGAGAGGCCTTGGCAAGGAAAAACATGCTGCCTTGGACTTAGTACAGTGCTGGGAACAGACTGAGACTGCTGACCAGTGCATAGCCGACAATAACGTGGATTGTTTATTAACATTGCATGTAGCACTTTGTCATAATTTTGAAAATTGATGTAGGCATGTTTTCTCCACTTTATCAATTCACTACACAAATCTGGAGAGGACTTTGTGTGGGAGTTACTACTGAAGCTTTTATGAAATGGCTGGCTCTCCTGGTTTCTTCATAGAGGAAATGGATTCCACTTGTATAATAACACCCAAATGATAAAGAAATCAAAGACAGTCTGGCTTTCTTTGATCATTTCAAGAACATTATTTTACAAATTAATGAAGATATATATCTTTTTTTCCATGTGGAAAGGTTTAGTGAGAGAAGAAGAGTAGAAGAGGAGAGGAGTAAAAGTTGGCCATGAGCACGTGGAGGGAAGCAGGGAGAGGAATGGGGAGAGAAGGGACAGAGGGGAAGGGGGAAAAGGGAAAGAACAAGGAACAAGAGCAAAGTTATATATCTTTAATATAAATCTACTGTATTTTCATGTAGGCAACTCCTGGGGTTTTCAGTAATTCAGAATTGTAGACTTTGGCTTATAAATCTGGCTTACAGGTTTATAGAACCATTAAGTGTTCTAAGTATCACATTGCACCTATCTCCCTAATGACAGTGCCTTTGGGCATGTGTCTTATGGTTTTATTTATATCTTCAGTTTACAAAATATTTAAAGTGTTTCTACATTTTACTTAATGTTTCTCTTAATTTACTCACTATTCTCAAATGATTGTGTCTCATTTTCCATTTTCATTTATGAAATTCCATCATCACTTCCATGTCTGGCCTCTTCATTATACTTTGTCATTAGCATGTAAAGGTATAACTTTATGTACTGTTGTATGATATGTAATTAATATCCAGCCCATAATATTTGTCAATTAAATACAAGTACTCTACCACCATTCCTAACTTAAAGAATTATACTCTATCCATGGATTATGTTTAGATTTTAGTTTGTAACACAATTTGAAAACCATGTCCTCTACTCTATAACCTCTCTTTCAATGTTAAATAACTTGAGCATGATTGTGAGGCTATAACTACTCTTCAACCCTATCAGAAATCCAAGAATGAATTAAATATTGCCTGAATATATAGGAAGCATCGAACATAGCTTCCAATATGTACACAATTATAGAGACAGCTGACTACCTGGACAGTCCATAATTTCTCATAACATTGGAGCGTCTATCTTTAGTCTTTTGGCACAGAACCACCTGGAAGACCCTTCGTGAAGTAGGAAATATGAAGGATCAGTGTACCCTATCTTGGCAGAGCTAGTAGTCAACTATCCCACCTGTTTGTCCCTTTTGGACAGTATTTTCTGGAGATGATGTAAATAATTTTTGTCCAGTGACTACCTTGACAGGATAATCAACCTTGCTTGTAGGTAAATATGCTCAATTTTCCTTTGAAGGGGACATATTTCATTGTCAAGTGAGTCTTAATAATGAAATAACATTAAGTGTTTCATTCTGTGGACTTATGATGCTTTTGAAGACTAAGTAAAGTATCACTGAAATATTACACCTTAATTATTCTTAGCCATTCTTATTTGAGTGAACTGAAAACACTTTATTATAATTAAATCAGAATCTAACATAACCATGACTTTAATATCTGGCCCTTAACTTCTGTTACTTAATCATCTTAAGCAGTTTGTAAAGCAGCTATTAGGAAGACTGGGTCTAAGCCTTGTATTCTTAAATGAATTGTATGGGTACAATGCCTAACAAAGAACAATAGTATTAATTTCAATTTTTGTATCAAAAGAACAAATTCACAGCAATAAAAATCTTAAATCTGCATCAATCTACAGATTTCTCCCTGATAAATGGGGAAGCATGAGCACACACTCTACCTATCCTTTTCATATCACTTAAATAGGATTTCTCTTTCTTTTTCTTATTTTCTTTCTTTCATTCTTATTTTTTTGTAACTATGTCCATGCAGATAGTATTGGAATGATCTCTAGGAACATTCTTTTTGGAAGGATGTTTCAGCCTCACTCTCTGCCACTCTCCCATGAACTATTTGCTATCTAAGGAAACAGCTACTAAATATTTGTTCAGAACCCCAATAGACTGTTCCAAACAACTTTTATGGAAGGTGTAATGTTTTCAAACCTCCCATGTATTTTAGTCTCCCTTTAATCTAACATTACTAGTATAATAAAAAGAGAAAATATGTTTTCTGTCTGTACTCCATATGATCAGTGCAAGAAGGAAAAATAATGAGAAGGCAGCTCATTTATTTGCCAGAACATTTCAAGACATTTTGTGTTTCAATTTATGAGCCATTTGTTGGGTTCTAAATGTTATTTCTCAGGTACAGTAAATAGCAACTCTGTATTCTTTGTAGCGATGGCTTCTGTCAGGCTGATGTCTAGTGCTGTTTCTTAGTAAATATATGTATACACAGAGCAATGGATGGGAGTTCCCTGTGACACTTCATAATCAAGGCCGCAGTTATTCACAAAATATTTTCTATGGTATCAGTTAACGTTACAGAGAAAAATTAATGTGAAATGTTTACTCTGATGCATTTTCAACATTCTTTTTAAACTTTTTATTTGCTTATTAAGTACATAAGTGTCTGACTGTGGCAAGTCTCTGTAATTTCTACCCAAAATAAAAAAAAAAGTAGAATATACTCCACAGCGTTGAACAATCCTGTTCCCTTGTAGATGAATGGTGGAAAGTTTTCATAATGTGTGCAAAGAGATTGTTGCAGGCAGAAGAGCTCTATGATTAACATACAGTCATGGAACATGGATTATGAGTGTTTGTCTTCATTGTTACCTAAATAAATATTCAGTCACAATAACTTTCAAAAAGATTTAACACTTGCATATTAGTTATTTTGCCCATTGTTGAAACCTGAAAAAATACCTGACCAGAACAACTTGAAGAAGAGTCCAATCTGTCTTACTTTTTGAGGGGTGTAGTCTAACATGATGAGGAAGGTACAGAGACAGAAGCAGGAGGTCACAGAGTGGCTGGTCATATTGCATCCATAGCCACGAAGGACAGAGAGAATAGAAAGTGACTCTAAGCTATAAAACCACAAAGGCTTCCCCTGTGGACCCTTTCTCTTCAGAAACCTTTCCAAACAGCATTTCTAGCTGGAGGTCATGTGCATGCAACCTATATCTTGTTGACAGGAAGGTCCCCATAGAAATGACTTCAGAAGTCTCTTGGCAGTTATTTAGTACATGGAACCATCTTTCCCATCTATTAACTATAGAAAGGTTCATCAGCATCTCAGAGTATCTGAGTTAAAGAGCTCTGCTCACTTGTCTTAACTGAAGAAACAACAATTCCTGCCTTCTCCATCCCCAGAGAAGTGTCACAACGTAATTTCTCTATAATCTCCTTTGGAAAATGTCCCTGTACACACGCACTTTTTAGTCTTAATCAGTCCTATGGATCTCGAGTCTAGAGAAATATTTTAAACATTTATTTCCAAATTATCCATTCATAATAGCACCCATCTTATTCACACAAAGCTGATTTTGTCTAGGTTTTTGGTAGACCTTTCTCTGCTGATACCTTGCTATACAAATTTTTCTGAAAAAAGGTGGTGAATGCCACAGTGAGTTGAGAAGGGAACTTCTTACAATCCTTGAAGGCCAATCCAAGGCTTGATACATAGAAAGAAAAGTATGATTTTAAGCAAAGGTAAATTAGTGTGTTAAATTAGTCCATTTGTAGTGACAGCAGTAACTCTGGGCAAGTGAATCAACTTTAGGATTCTCACCTATAAAGCTAGGATAATAGCAGAACCCATCTTCTATTCTGTTGTCAGAATGAGATATTGTATTAAAAGAATTTAGCACACTATCTAGTAAATAACAACAAAAAAAACCCAAAAAACAAACAAACAAAAAAACAAACCATGTCCTTATTGCCCTGTGGCTTTAAAGCTATTTTAGTGCCATTGTAGATTCTCTTGTCCTGAAGTCCTCTTCTCGTACTTTTCCTCACCTCTATCCATGTTTATTCTTACATAACACTTGGGACTCAGAGCATGTGGTCTGAGACCTGGCTGGGTTGTTTCTAGCTATCATCTGCTTGTGAGAACAGTTTAGTGCAACCTGCCTAATTCTTTTCTCAGCCTTGACACTTACATGACCTTGAATAAATTTCCCTCTCTGGTTTTGTCTGGCTTCCCAATATAATGCCACATTGCTTTGACTAAAATGACAGCCTTATCATTTGGAGAAAATGTTTTCAGTATTTCTGTAATGATTTTCTAGAGCACAGAGCAGACTTGTCATTAAATTTCCAACACTCTTGCCACCTCCTTTTCAAGATTGCTTGCCCAGGGCTGGGTGGCAGTACTTGAATGATTTCTGACAACTATCAGTGACAATGGCATTCTTGCTACCATGTTGTGATCACCAAGAAGGTGATCCGTATTCAAGAGAGAAGCGAACCACGTTCAATAAGACACATGTAGGGGATTATATTAGTTTCTCATCTGCAAAAGCCAAGATGAATTCTCTGTCATCACTTAGCTGAGCTACTGTATATAGAGTTCAGTAGTATGTGGAGAAGACCACTTTGTGGAATGTTTTTTTCTTTTTCTTGAGTATCTAAGAAAATGTCTTTAAATTATTATTCCCTTTCAATGTTATATGCTAGAGACACCCTATTTCTTCTAATTTTGTTATTTTATGATACATTTCAGATTGGTGTCTGCACAAGAAAAGTATAGGGACTTTTCATTGAAGTGCCTCCTCTGTTTTTTCCATTGATGTTGAGAGACAGCTTGAGTAACTTCTCCCTATTGTCTTGCTCAGGGTAATCTCTAAATGGAAGCTCTCTGTGCTGGTACCATTGTCTCTATAGAGTTTCATAGGATGATTGCCAGAGCAAGGAGAACATTGTTTTCTTATATAGACCAGTGGATTGCTTAAAATGAATGATGGCCTTTATTTACCTAAAAGAACAGTGCCTCCATTTTATGTTAACAAAATGAGAAATGTTATTTACAAGTACTTAATATTTTTGGAGTTGGATTGTATCCAGTAATAAACTTCAAGGTTTTTGCTTTTAGTTTGCATCTTACCTATAGTGGAGGACAGGCAGAAAAAAAAAGTCAAATCAAAGAGGAGGCAGCTTGTCGCTGTAGTAAATGTCAGACAGATTGAAGACTGTCCTCTGATTTGTGTGTACCCACAGTGTGCTTAAGTGTTCTGTTTGTTTTATTCATGGTGCTTCACTGGGTCTCATCCAAAAGGCTGAGAAGAAATGTGTATATGTTTGAGTTCTGTGTCTATTTTGAATCTGCCTATAGCTTGAGAGTTTGCATTATTTTTGAAAAAAATATCGCTGAAAAAAATCCTTAAATCCCATACCTGCTGGGTTTTGCTTCCTGTGTAGCTAGAACTACAATAGTGCCCCTACGGCACCACGTCATTGTTTGTAGTCATCTTTTACTGCTTTTCCTATGATTTCTAATTCTTATTTTTTCTGTGTACTTCAGTATGCATATCTAGTTCACTGACTTTGTTTTCAGCTGTGACTGATTTGATAGGAGAGAGGCTTTTATCTAAACATTCATTTATTCAGAACATATATTATTATTCAGAAACTATTTGTCAGAAACTATTACTGATATTGGAAATGCATCAGTGAACAAAGCACACAAAAGTTTTGCCATTATGGAAGAAACTTATTTTCTATGCAAGAAGAAAGATTCAGAGAAAATACAATAAATATGTATATATCACTCATATTTTAAGATGTGCTAAGCAGTGTGAAAAATACAAATGAACACGGCAATGTGGCAACCAAGTTTCATCAGAAAAGTGACACTGGAGCAATGTGGGGCAACAGAGGAAGAAGCCATGTGAAGACAGGCAGCTCAGAGAGTCACTGTGGCTGCTGTTGGGCAGCAAGGCAATGCTGAGACCTCCTGAATTATGCACTCCTGAATTGATTATGGCTCTGTTTAGGTTAGTAATAGAAAAGGTTGTAAGGTAAGACTGCATTCTGGAAATGCAGTATTTCAGTATTGTACCAATGGACTGGATGAATGTATCTTACAGAAAGAGGAAAGAAGCCAAAGGAATCTCGAAGCACTTTTGCCAATTGGTAAGATAAAGCAAAGAGGGAGTAAGGAGTTAGGGTTCAGATTGGGCACAACTACAATCCACTGTTGGAAGACCAACATAATTAATCAAATAACTACACTCTTAAACATTGTGATGGCTATTATTGGTTGTCAACTTGACTATATTTGGGATGATCTGTAATCCAAAATTGGAGGGCACAGCTGTGAGGGTTTTTGTCCTGGTTTCAAGTAGGTGAATTAATTTCTAGTCTTCAGATAGAGACACAAACTTTTGATCCACACCTTGAGGCAGGAAGGCACAGGCCTTTAATTCAGATTTTGAGGAAGGTTCTTGGTGTTGGTTCTAGAGACAGAATCTTTAATGAGGGCTACACTTTCTGCTAACAGTATACATCAAGATGTAGGAGAAGGAAGCTTTTGCTCTTTGCCTACTTATCCTCACCCTGCTAGCACATCCATTACTTCACTGGAATATGAGCCTACTTCTTTGTGACTCCAGCATATACTGAAAACTAACTGAGACGTCCAGCTCCATGGAGTGAGCAACTACTGGATTCTTGGACTTTTTGCTCATAGCCAGCCATTACTGAATTAGGTGGACTACATCCTGTAAGTCATTCTAATACACTTTTTATATACAGAGAAATTCATTCTATTACTCTAGAGAATCCTGACTAATACAAATACTTTATGTATTTTTGGTACTCATAAAGTTATCATTTTTCACAGTTTATATCCTTTTGATTTCTCTTCTCGGATATATCTTCAAAGAGAGTCCATAATTTTTCCAAGTAATGCACCATCAGGTTTGAGATTGTTTTTGTCAGGAAATGAAAGATAGAGAAGCATGTGCTTTATAAACTAGCAAATGCATTGAAAGCCGAGCACTTAAATCGACACTTGTCATGTCTTACTTCTTAGGGTAGTTTGAGAGTTAAATCATGTATAAAACTGCAAATAATGAAGGAAATGCCTATCTGTAACTATGGCTTTTGAATATTGGTATTTATCTGGCTTAGGAAACAAGTTAGTACAGTGATTGAATACAGGCTTTGGAGTCAATAAGCCCATGGTTTGGATCCCTGTGGAGATATTTTCCATTTGAATGACTTTGGAGAAATTATTTCAGTGTCCCCTTGCTCATATAATTTGGGAATAGTAACACGATACTCACAGGTTTGTTGTGATTGCTCAATAAAATTATGTTCTTGATTATATGGGCACACAATAAATGTTCATTTGTAATATATTTTTTCCTTATGTTTGACACGTTTTGAAGACCACATTAATTTCATTTGCTTTATGTCTTCTGTACAAACCTCATATAATTCCAACCACATTTTGGTTGGGTTTTTTCCTATCCGATATATCTTTCCAAAGTCAATTTTAGGCCTCAGCTTTTGGTTAATATTCTAAGGATAAAAATTAATAAGAAGAAAGGTCCAGGGGAAGAAGGTAAATAAATATATCAGGCAATAATACTCAACAAAAAAATGAATTATCTGACTCGAGACTAGGATTTTAAGGTCTTTCATTTCAAAGCCAGTGCACTTGCTAGAATTCAAGAAATCCTTTTGCTGTTTGTAGTTATGTATGGAAAACTCAGCAAAGTGGTAAAATAACGGAAGAGTCTAGTTCTGCAGCTATATCCTCCTGAGAGTGTGCTAAGTCTCAGGAGGCTGGCATCTGCTCTCTTAAGAGCATAAAATAAGTGAAGAAGGAAGAAGGGAGGGAAGAGTCTTCAGGGAAGACTTTGAGCAGGAATCTTTCCCTCTGGGGGTCTGCATAGAAGAGCACAGTAGAGCCTTTCTGCAGGGTACGCTGTAAACCTCCACAGTCCCTGTAGTGCCTGGCTAACAACTACTTCCTGTACCATCTTTGCTCTTTGAAGGGAGATCATTTGTAGCTTTGCAGGTTGGGTAATGATAATACTGTGGTACAGTATTTATAAAGTTGTAAAACTGACTGATAGGCAACTGCTTAGCAATATGAAAAATACCAAAACGTACCATTTGATAACTTCACAAAGTCACTGGGGAGAAGCTTTAGAAGTTATATTTAAAAGGGTTGCCTTTGTGTCTTTGGAAACGACATTCTGGTGATGTCCCTAATGAGATTTTAAATCTGCTAAAGAAAACAGAATCTAGAAGCAGGATGCTACACTCAGCTGGAAAGAAGCATCCCTCCATGGAGGCTGGCTGTGAAGCTCATGGAGACCTGTCTATCATGTGCTGAAGAGTAGCCACACTGTCTAGATACAATGAGGCCTGCTAATGAGGCTTTGAAATGTAGCCTTGTGCAACAACAGATGGTGTGATAACAAATGAAAGAGTTTTTATCTCAAGTTGCCAAGGTCCTTCTTTCCCCATGGCTAGCTCTTGCTCCTTCCACCAAACCTTTTATTATGCTTGAAGATTGAATTGATTGCTGGTCTTTCACCATGTCAGGCCTCTCCCCTCATCCTTACTTCAGCCTAGAAGCATTTTGGGTCAGGTTCTTCTTCCACTTGTCCTGGGAAGAAGAACCATCCATCTTAGAGCATGAGCTGTACTGCAGAAAGCACTAGCATGGACTACACTACTGAAATTAGCCAGGCACATGTTGCCCCATTCATCTTTCATTCTTTTACTGAGCAAATACTATGACATGTACCCTGTAATCCTTCAGATGCAGGCTTCCCATGTACCTCAGAACATTGTTTAATATTTCTTTGTCGCCATCTTCACCACTTCCACCTTGGTGGGAACACAAATGACTGACTTTAGAAGAAACAGACATTGACTTGAGAAGCATTTTTGAAACTTCTCCTACCTCTTTATAGAGCCTGCATGTACTATGGTCATCAACTGATGCCCCCAGAGGAGAAGATTCTTTGCAATTTCCTGTTCATTTATACTGTAGACAAATACTCTTATCAAAGGCCTCCTTTCTTCCGACACTCTGGCTCGATTATGGAGGTAATTAATGATAACCTGCTTAGCTTATTTATTTAGTATAGTTTAATATCATGATGCAAATACATTTTGTTCATATTCTTCTTTGCAGCTCATACACTGTCGTTATCAGCTTGAGGAAAACGTGTGACAGCCCAATGCAGAGAGAGACCAGCTAAGCAGAAGAGGAAGACTGCCTATGGGGAAGACATTACCAATGGATGTGTGATCTGCCTTTACTTTTCTTTCTCCCACTTGCACAGTATTTATATATCCTTCCTGACTCTGCCTTTGGAGTAGTAGTGCTTTTTACATGACAGAAATTCAGGATTTGGAGAGGTGGAGTCTCATCCTCTAGCCCAGAAGTAACACTTGAACTGTAATCTTGGACTCTTACTACCCAGCTTTCCTATAGACCAGACTTATGGTATTTGCCTTTCTTCTTTCAGTTGAAACCCCTTTAACTGTGTCTCAAGTATCCCCATAAGACCTGGGGCAGAAGTCTGGCTCTACCTCCTGTTTCAAGAGAATAAAACATGCAAGATTTCTTATCATCCCCTCCTAGTTATGTACTGAGAAATATCTGGTCCAGGTTCAGATGGTTGCTTTCCAAAAACTTGTGTAGCCAGGTACACACTGAGAGAAACATCCAGGATGCTTCAGAGGTGAGGCTCCAGGAGGCAGACAAAGAAGAAAACAATCTTTCACTATGTCTAAGAAGCAGCAATTTCCTGGTGTAAGCAACATTAATTTTGACTATGACTTCCGGGTTTCATTCACAGATCCTTTAGTTTTTGGTTATGTGAAATATATTAATCCATCTGAGCCTGTTTAAAAATGGTGTATGTCTAGAAGGAATCACCTATATGTTGCCCAGCAGACATGAAATAAATGGTAATGTTTTCTTGCCCATAATATCCCTGAGTGTTATGATTCTTTAGAATATCAATTATTTTCATCTTTCTACTTACAATAAGATATCTGTGAATATGCCTGGGAATATTCTTTGCATCAGAATGTGTAAGCCATAATAGCATTTTACCTTTTCAGCACAAGAAATTCTAGCCATTAAACTTAAGCTACTTCCAGGCCTTTCTTCTTCATGCTCTGCATTGGCTTAGGACTTAAAATCATTGTGTAAATTGCATGTTTACTTATTTGATCGATCAACTGTATACTCACCAGAATGCAAAATGCAAAAGAAAATGAAATTCTAGCACCTTTCTTTTGCTTTAGAATCTAACAGTATGCACAGGTCTAATAGACTATTCCAGCACCCATAGGATTCATAATTTATCTATCAGCATCCACAGGTCTCAAAGAGTATTCATCAGTATCCATAAGTCCTATATATTATTACCTGTATTAATTAACTCGTGCAATATCTTATTTTGTCAAACATATTAATGGAATGTGGCTGAAATTTTCTAAAAGATATGCCTGCTTGGCCATAGGCTGATTAGAACTTCAATGATTTTGGACATAGTGTTGCAAATCTAGAGTTAAATACCCTGGGCCAGTCGCTAGCTCCCATAGCTGTTTATTACCCTCCTCTACTTGGACTGCACAAAGAAAACAGTAACCTCTACTAACCATGGAGCAAAGCGAGCAGTCAGGCTACACCTGGGTCTCACAGCTGGAATACTCCTGCTGTTCTGGACTGGCTTATGTTTCTGTTAATGTGTTTTAAATGTACTATGATTTATGTTTCTCTTTACTGTGCTATTTTTGAAATATCATAGAACTGTTGCCATGTTGGAGTATGGTATTTGGGAAAAATCCAAAACCATATTCGTGGTCCATGGTCACCCATATTTAGCTTCAGAATGTACTAACTTTTATTATCATTGAGGTAAGTTAGAGTTGTGTATTGTATTGATGGGATGGCTGTAAATGCATTTTTTTTAAAAAAAGACAAACACATGAATGCATGAAACTACACAGAAAAATCTTAAATTAAGTATAGTAGATTAGCAAATATAAATTTGATTGGCTCTAACTAAAAAAAAATACTTGAAGTCTAGTAGCAGAGGCACAGTAATATGTAAATTAAGAATGCTATAAGTCTTCAGTTAAAAGACTGGACATTTCTTTATGAAAGAAGACTACCTATGCTTGTTTTAGTGATGTGAAAATCATGGACTTGACTCTTCAGGTGGTGAAGACATCAGGCAAGAAGGCTGGCGAAGGAAATTTGAGGGAGCCTCCTGGAAGAAAATGGAATGTGCCCTGCATATGAATACCAATTCAGCCTCAACCCTCTGCTCATTTCTCCTTTTCCCCATTTGAAACACCCATTGTTACCAGAAACACAACTCGAATTCTACTTTTCCAATTCTAATCTATG
Organism: Rattus rattus; assembly: GCF_011064425.1. Lineage (NCBI taxonomy): Eukaryota > Metazoa > Chordata > Mammalia > Rodentia > Muridae > Rattus > Rattus rattus. Next base: position 59,014,798 of record NC_046160.1, read on the forward strand.
TGAGGTTTAGCTAGTATGACTTTTATTGTGTTTGCATTATTGCCTAGTTTTAAAATCATAGTTTGTATCACAATAGGCACTGTGGTAATTTGAATAGGAAACCTCATAGGCTTCTATAGTTGAATGCCTGGTTATTAGTTGGTGGCACTAGTTCACAGGGATTAGAAGGTGTGGCCTTGTTGGAGGAAGTGTATCACTGGGGTTGGGCTTTGGGGTTTCAAGTGCTCAAGCCAGGCCAATCATCTCTCTTTCTTCCTGTAACCTGCCAATCCAGATGTAGAGCTCTTTGCTACCTCTCCAGCATTATGTCTGCCTGCATACCACCATGATTTCCTCAGTGATGATAATGGACTAAACCTCCAAATATAAAAAGATTCAAAATTATTGCTTTCTTTTTTTAAGTGTTGCTGTGGTCATGGTGCTTTCTCACAGCAATAGACCATTAGCAAGGACAGGCCTCTTGCAAGCTAAGTTCTAATTGTGTATTTTTGCCTGTCTTTATCAGTTAATTGATTTAGGAAAGTGGATTAAAAATCCCACAGAAGTCCTATATTCTTTTTTAATTTTAATTAATTTTTAAATAAAGTTTCCAAATTAAAAAAAAAAAGCACACACTGAAATTAACCAGTCTTTACACCTCAATGAACTTCTATACTATTAGAACTGGTCATTTGACTGGAAGCTATGAAACATCACAGTAGATTTTATATTTTCTTATCCAATATTTTTTATGTACTTATCAATCACTAACCTCAAAAAAATCCACAACATAGTTGGGACTAGAAAAAACAATTAGCTTTACATAGCCTTTCAGAACTCATGTACATTATTTGAATTCAGACCTTTCTCATGGCCTAATATTCAACCTTTCTTGTTTGTCTATAAGTTATGCAGTACCCACATTTGTATTTGTGCACAAACATATATTATTGCCTATTCCACAGATGAGAGAGAGTATGTGTTTTTCTTTCTGAGATTACATGACTGCATGTAATCATAATCATAATCATAATCATAATATAATAAAGTCCTACTTTTTTATTTTGGGGCAGAAATATGCTTCACATTGGGTTCCCTGAAAGTCTTTTGTGTCCTTTTCACAGCATTTCCTTGCAGATGCTTGGATATTTTGGAGCTAGGAGCTTTTTCTCTCTAGGAATCTATTTTATGGATCATGAAATTGAAAGTCATTGAACTTGCTTTCTTGCATACTGGAGCAGCTTAGACTCTCACAAGGACATTTGGACTTGAAAACTCAGAAGAGATGTAAGACTTTCGCATGTCACATTAGGCCAGGGTGACTCCTCTCCTGGAAGACAAACACAAAACCTCTGAGATACTCCTGAATGTGGAGTAGGCTTGCACATGCCTTACACAAAAAGCAGGACTGAAATGGCCCTTCTGACTAATTGGAGACTGTTTTTGGAGTTTGAAGCTAGGAACAAAACTCAGAGCAAGATCCAAGGATCTGAGTCATACCCTGCTATTCTGGTTAATTACTGCAACTATGCTTGAGGGAAAGTGACTATTGCTAAGTAATAAAAATAGATAAGGCCACAAAGGACAGTGGGTAATTGTTTTGGAACTTGAAGTCACTTTAGAAAGATAAAACTAAAAACAAAAGGAAAACAATATAGAAAGGAAAAACCTGCAAAATCTGTTATTCTTAACTGCTAAATCCAGAAACCAAAGAAAGCAATAAAATATTATCTTTATTTGCCTGCAACTCAGAACACGTATTGAGTTTCTATTTCAATTGAAGGCTTGGTATAAAATTTCTGTTTGAAGGTTTTTAATTGTTACTAAATAGTAAGAATTTTAAACGAAATAGGCCAGTCTTAAAGAGAATATTAGGAATAAAAATGCAAATCTTTGAATTCTTCCCCACAGAGTAGTTAGTATAATGGTGACAGTGGTTACAGTCATTGGCCAACTGTTCATCCTTCCAAGTACAGAAGCAGCTATCGGATAGAGAGCATTGTTGAGGCTTGGAGCCGTTGTTACTGTACTGCTAGTCAATGGAGATAAACAGCAGGTTGAAGTGTTTCTTCTCCACAAGCATTTGAAACTTCTGCCTTCACGTCTATTGTTTCTTCTACTTTTTTACCCTCAGTATTCTTCTTTACTCCTGTCTTTATTTCTTCCTTTTTCCTTTCCATTTTCTATTTCTACCTACTTACTTTTGTTGGTTGCCTTCCTATATTTATTGTTTACCTCATTTCTTCTTCTCTCTTCTCTTTTCTTTTTCCTCTGCCTGTAATATTAAATAACCACAATATTTAAGTATATTTAAGAACTACTTAGCATTAATTTAGTACAATATGCTTTCCTTGGTTTAAAAATTTAGAGCACTTTAATATAAAGTGTATATGCTTCCCATTTTGGCCTTTGAATTGTGGTCAATCTTTATGTAGATCACAAAACTTTATGGGCCATTAATTGTACCAGTGTTCTGGTTTCCTTTCTATTGTTATAATTAAACACACTTTGATCAAGAACCAGACTTATCTTATATGAACAATTCTTTAGGACAATCTCACAGGAATAGATTCCTTTTTGAATAGGTTCAGGGTAACTATCAAAGATAGTCAGAGACTGCATTTGCAGTAGAGCTAGAAAGATTCAATACTTTATAATCATATGCTTTGGACTACCCTTAGGGTATCAGGAGACTGGGGGCTCTGATTTAGCACAATGCAAAGGGATCATGAAACAAACATGATTTCTGGCCATGTATGAAATGATTAGAGAATTAGCTAGGATTTGGGGTATCGAGCAATGTTTTGTTTTGTTTCTTTTTAAAGAAGATTCTTAATGGGCAGTGAGTCTATTGCAATAGGAAAAGAAGAAGGAATGTGTTGGCTTTATTTCCCTTTGACCTCCAACATATATGAAAAGATTACATATTCTGAGCCCTCAGATCTTGAGAGGAAATTCAGGTGTTTTGTCCAGGAATAGATGTCTATATTGTATTACAAAGAGACAGAAAACATTCAAAACTTATGCACATGAGAAATCTTCAAACTGTCCCAGAGATGTTAATGGATGTCAAAAAATAAAACATTTTATAGTGAAGTAGTTTGGGAAACAATGGGTTCAATAAGCAGATTATAACCACCACTTGGAACTATTATAATATACTAATAAATACTAAAAGTATTCTGGATGGCTTACCTTGGAACGTCTTTCCAAAGTGACTTTGACCTTTTTCTTTTGACCTTGAATATTTTTCCCTCTCATGTTGGAATTGGATATTACTAACATACAGCCCATGATTTTTTTCTTCAAACATACCACTATCATTTCCTCCCCATCTGCTTCCGGTATCCCCGTTCTGAAGACAATGTTAGAATCTCTTTATGCTCAGTGTCTGTTCTGACGTAGCAGAAAAGGAAATATAGTTAGAACTCAAAGGACCAGCAGTATGAATGATCAGAAGAAACCTGGTAATCTGTTTGAATTTCTGTTCTGTTTCGTACTTCATCTAAGACAGTTATGGGGATCTAAATATTCCTAATAAACTCAGAGGTTAGAGGATTTATTAGTAGCTGAAGAAACAAAACTAGAATTTTTTTTTTCCATCAAGAAGTAGCCTGTTTGGAAATGTATGAGTTAGGGGAGGCTCACAAGTTCCTATGGCTCAGTTCCATGTAAGCTGTTTATTTATGAGCCCCTTAGCTGGCTCTTAACGTGAAATTTGGTTTCCCATCCTCTACTCTCTCAAGGGCTACCCAGCAGAGACTGAAGAGTCGAACAAGGACATAGAACCCAATTAGCACTCACCCTTTCTAAAAGGAGCCATCTGGAGGCATAGTCTTGTGTCTTGAAAAATTGGCAACTCTCTTCCCAGAAAGCCACATTTGGTAGTGTTTAAAGAAACTATTCAATGCGGCTTGACTTTTATGGAGTTCTAAACATTTGAACAAAATGAGAGAGATGGCAGGCTTAACGTGCTACTGGGTAAATCCCTGAAATGTTGTCTTCTTCCCACTGCTGTTTTCCTTGGAAGAATATTCTCAGTAAAACTCAGAGCATAGTTGGCCTAGGCAACCAAAATAAACTTTGGATTGGTGGGATGGAATCCAACGTAAGTTAAATGACCCATTTAAATGGTTTAAGACAACTATATAACTCAAAGTTTTATGTACGGCATCTGTGACCTTCATCGTGATATGCCTCAGCAAGATAAGCTGCTATAAAAGAACCAAGTGAGGAAGGAGCGTTTACAGTAGTTCTTAATGCAAAGAAGCACAGGGGTCTTCGCTTTGTGAACAGTGGGTCATTGAGAGGTCATCTGTGTGTTTTCCTAAGAGTGTTAAAAGTTCACCTATAGTATTTGTTATTACCCCTGATCAATGGAGGGATGGGCCTTAAAACTTCTGGTCAAGTCAGATTTGGTAACTAGAAACCGTAAGGAGACTGAAGAAGTTGGAGTTGACAAAAGATAGCATAAAATTAAACACACAGAAGTAGAAACTTTTTATTTTTACTCTGTCATCCTCTGAAATAACTTTAGTTATCATAGGAGTACGAATTCTTGAAAATTCCTAAACTTAACACTGTATTGATGAAATAACACTTGAATTCCATCAGCAGCTCACCTTCGTGACCATAATGGCGTCCTAACTCTGACAGGCCAACAGTGCTGAATGGTGTTTCCCTCCATCTCCTTTTGTGTCTGGAAATTCTGTGAATGTGGGGCTGTGAGAGGGAGAGAAGCTTTTGGAGGATTTGGTGAGATGCCCTTCTGCCTGCCAATGAGTGCTGTGTGAGTATGGACTCTGTGCTACTGTGGCCAATTGTAGGCCTCATAGAAGCATCACTGCCCTCCGTGACACAGAGGATAAGTATTATTTCTGAGGTCTGCAATCCATCTATTGCAGAGACAGAGAAAGAGGAAGCAGGGTTTGTGGGAAAAACAAGTCCCTACCTTCGTCTGCTGCTGCTTCTAATGAAGTACCATGACACCACATGGACTTGGCTAGTACTGGGCTGTAAGGAGGAGTTAAGGATTAGAAACTATGTGGGGATCACAGGCACTGATTTCCTTTTTTTTCCCCACAGTTAATTGGAAATGATATCCTAAACAGGAGGAAGAGAGTGTGTACCTCTGGAGCTACCATGGCGATAAGGTACTGGGTCTCACTGGCTACTAAGGGGTTCCTTCAGGACAGCAGAAAGAACTCATGCACACTGGTGATAAGAGTTTTGTTTGCATTAAAATCGAACACATAATTTGAAATTTGTGAATTCTGACTTATGATTTATGAGCATCTATAGTTCTAATTAATTGACATAGGACAATTGTATCAAACCTGAAAAGGACACATTTTAGTCATTTGAAAATCGTTACGTTAGGAAGCAAAGCTGTGCCTTTTGACTACTGGCAAGAAAGGGTGCCATCTACAGGCTCTGTGTAGAACTTCAGTTCTGAAGAGTCACCCTTTGGTGCGACCTTGCTGCGAAGAAGGTGCTTGGGTCTGAGGACATAGAAAATGGAGACGCAGGCACTGGCACTGGGGTGATAGGGACAGGTAGAGGACAGATTCTGCTGACATGGGGTGAGAGCCTGGTACTTGATTATTCCATAATGAACTTTCTCCCTCTCTCCTGGCTGTCTCCGGTATCTTGGAAGCTTTGGTCAGCCTTCAGGTTTTCTTTCTTCTAGGCATTTGTAGCTGTTGACAGAATGAACATGCTTAAATATTTTATTTCATCGTTTAGTTTTCAGTCAGAAATGTAAATTTGTGAGGTGATCCATATAATCTTAAAAGGTCCCAAAGTGGAAAGGAAGAGTGGAATATACAAGAACAAGGGGGGTCACAAAACCAACTCTAATTCAGTGTAGACACGTGTAACTTGGTAATTGCTGCTGCTGCTGCTGCTGCTGCTGCTGCTGCTGCTGCTGCTGTTGCTGCCCAATACTTCGTTTTCGAGTGTTCCCAAGAATTAGTTTTTTACCCCCGTTTTCAATTCAATTACTGAGCAGTATTGAATTATTTTCTGAGTGCATTGGTGTTTACTGATAGCCTGCAATAAAGATTACATTTGAACAAATGATCAAAAAAAAGAGCTTTGAAATAGTCAGTATAATATATTACCATTACCATATTACAGACTCATGATGGTATTTTCTTACCATTATTTTGGTAATATGTGGGAATTAACACCCGAGATAGTGGCCAAAGTGGACATCACCCCCAAAGAAACCCTAATGAAATTGGCAACAGTGTGTAAGGTATGAATCCCTGACTGAAAAAGTACAGAAATGATACCTTTTCCTACCAGAGAGAACACAGGCAGGCATGTGCTGAGCTTGGAGTCTGCAGTACTAGATTTTCTGCTGTGATTTTCTCAAGAGAGTTTGGATAAGCTCCTTTGTGCTTTGAGAAAGCTTTTCTCTGATAGGAGACATTCTGGTTTTGGCCATATAAGCGAGCTGCAATGAAACCGTGCAGACCCCAACGTTTCGAGGTTAATCTTTCTGGAATTTGTTCAAAGTGCTCCCTACCCCTTGAGATGGTGGTTAGTGGTACTGAGCTTAGCAGCGGCATATAGAAATTATTATATCATTTGTTTCCAAACTTCAAAAACCACTTGTAAAAGCTCAGAGTTTGTTTGCCTCATTCTCTCAGTTAATTAAAAAGAGGATGTTTTTATAGCCTCAAGTGTAGTGTAATTTATAATAGGCCTTTCTCCCTCCTGTTTTTAATTACCAGCTTTGCATGGTGGACTATTTTTCTTTTTATTGACTATTTAGGCACAGATCCCTGAGACCAGTGTTAATTGGAAAATAAGTTCTATGAATTTCAGTCCCTTCCAGGAAGGAACAAGGATGAAAGTACTTGAACGGAGTTTATTTCCCGTTCATTCCATTCATCCCCCCTACCTCACACTGATAAGGGGAGTATTTTCTATTAGATAATTTCACTTTTCAAACACGTTAGATATGAAAGCTTTGGAAGACTGAGGAGACAGTACAAGGATAATTGATTTTTTTCTTTCGGTGTACCTATTCTGGAGAAGATAGAACTGCTCAGGTCTTCCAGCAGGGTTCTAGTCTTACACACTAGAAGTCTATCAATTGTGGGGCTTTTGTATAATGTTTCTTAAGAGTCTATGGAGATGATCCTGTGTTTTTTTTTCCCCTCAGTATATATTGCATTTTTTAAATCATCCTATTGGCTGTGGCATGTAGTATTTTTTATGTAACGTGGATTTACTTTTAATACTACTTTATAGAAAATTTAATTTTATGTTCATACATGTTATTAGATAGTAACTTAGTTTCTAGTTGAGTTTTGCCTCATTTTTGTATCAGAGTAATATTGGCCTCACAGCAATAATTGACAACCCCCCCTTTTTACTTTTGAGAGATTTGTGAAATATTAGGGTCATTTACTTTTGAGAAAATGAGCTGGCATTTACCAGGAAAGCTATGGAGGCCTGATTCTCCTTTTGAGAAGTGTTTGCACTATCAACCCAACTTCACCATCTGTGGTAGGCATATCCAGATTTACTACTTATTCCTAGACTGTGATTTAAAGTTTGTGTCTGAAAAGGACTTTGTACTTTTACTGAGACTACTCGTTTTCTGTTGACAGTTATTTTCAGCATTTTAAGATAGATTTTTATGCTTGAAAACCTATCAGTGGTGTTCATTCTTCATGTTTGTGATGTGAAACTTCTATTTTCTTATTTAATTTATGCAAATTTTATTTGACTACTCTTGAATAGCTTTCAATTTGCAATATGAAAAACATATCTTGCACGCAGATAAAAGTCTCTCTGGCACTATAGTAATAAAAACAAAATGGTTTTTATTGGCACAAAAACACAGGTTAATCAATGGAATCAAATCAAATATCCACACATAAGTCTATATATCTACGTACTTCTGTTATTTGACAATGTGGACAAAATTATATAGTTGAATAAAGAAAGCACTGCCAACAAATGTTGTTGGCCTAACTGGATGGCTGCATGTAGAAGAATTCAAGTAGAGGCATATTTATCACCCTGCCCAAAGCCCAAGGCCAAACAATTCAAAGACCTCAAAATAGAAGCAGGTACCCTGAATCCAATACAAAAGAAAGTGGGGAAGGACCTTGAATTCATTGGCACAGGGAGATAACTTACTAAAAAACAAAAAACAAACAAACAAAACAAAACAAAACAAAAAAAACAATAGCATATGCACTAAGAAGAACAAACAACAACAACAAAACACGGCTAATAGGACAAAATGGCAGCTTACAACTCTACTTCTGACAAAGGGCTAATTTCTAAAACATACAAAGAACTCAGAAAACTAGACATTAACAAACCAAATAATCTAATGGAATATAGGGTGCAGATCTAAACAGAATTGTCAATAGAAGAATCTCAAAAGGCTGAGAAGCACTTGAAGAAATGTTTAACATTCTTAACCATCAAGGAGACTGTGAGATGTAAAATGGTTAAGATTAAAAACAAACAAACAAACAAAAAAACAAAAAAACTCAAACTAAACTAAACCAAACCAAACCAAACCAAAACAAAACAAAACAAAACACACCAATGATAGCTCAAGCTGGCAAGCATGTGAAGCAAGGGGAAAACTTCCCCTCTTACTGGAGGGAGGGAAAACTTGTACAGCAACTTTGGTGGATCCTCTGAAAATTGGGGAATGTTCTACCACAAGGCCCTGGATATATCCTGGGCATATATCCAAAAGATACTCTCTCCTATCACAAAGACACTTGCTCAACTATGTTTATAGCAGCATTATTCATATTTTCCAGAAACTGGAGACAATCTAGATGTCCCTCAACCCAAGATGGATAAAGAAACTGTGATGCATTTACACAATGGAATATTACTCAGCTGTTAAAAAATAACATCATGATATTTGCAGACAAGTGGATGGAACTAGAAAAAAATTATTTTGTGTGAGGTACCACAGACCCAGAAAGACAAACATGATATATACTCTCTTAGAAGTAGCTATTAACTATAAGAGAAGGGATGATCATGTTACAATACATAGACTTTGAGAGGATAAGTAACAGGAGGGCTCAAGGGGGATATAGGAGTTCCCCAATCCAGAAGGAGAAATAGAATAGAGATTACAGGTGGACTGAAGGTAGATGAGGGTGGGAACAGGAGAGATCAGGTAGGGAAAGGATGAATGGAAGTAGAGAGTACTGAGAGAGACAACTGGAATTGGGGTGCCATTCAGGTACAATGCAATGGAAACCATCAGTAATTTATTAGAATGACCTTAGGTAGTAAGACTCTTAGTAATGGTGGATATGAAGCCTGAACCAGCCATCTCCTATAACCAGGGAAGACTTTCAGTGGAGGTACTGGGACATCAACCCAGTCACAAAACTTTCAGTTATAATTGTCCTGCTAGCAGGATGTAGTGGGGTAAAGGTGGCATAGAAACTGTGTAGTGGTCAACCAATGACTTCTCCAGACCACACAATGAGATAAAGGCCACCACAGGTACTGTTTGGAGGCCAAATGGCTCAGAAACCTAAGATAGAACCAAACACAACAGACAAAAATAAAACAAATTTTTTTTTATTAAATTGAATATTTCTTATATACATTTCGAGTGTTATTCCCTTTCCCAGTTTCCGGGCAAACATCCCCCTCCCCCTCCCCTTCCTTATGGGTGTTCCCCTCCCCACCCTCCCCCTATTGCCGCCCTCCCACCAACAGTCTAGTTCACTGGGGTTCAGTCTTAGCAGGACCCAGGGCTTCCCCCCTTCCACTGGTGCTCTTACTAGGATATTCATTGCTACCTATGAGGTCAGAGTCCAGGGTCAGTCCATGTATAGTCTTTAGGTAGTGGCTTAGTCCCTGGAGGCTCTGGTTGCTTGGCATTGTTGTACATATGGGGTCTCGAGCCCCTTCAAGCTCTTCCAGTTCTTTCTCTGATTCCTTCAACGGGGGTCCTATTCTCAGTTCAGTGGTTTGCTGCTGACATTCGCCTCTGTATTTGCTGTATTCTGGCTGTGTCTCTCAGGAGCGATCTACACTTCTGCACTTCTTTGCTTCATCCATCTTGTCTAATTGGGTGGCTGTATATGTATGGGCCACATGTGGGGCAGGCTCTGAATGGGTGTTCCTTCAGTCTCTGTTTTAATCTTTGCCTCTCTCTTCCCTGCCAAGGGTATTCTTGTTCCCCTTTTAAAGAAGGAGTGAAGCATTCACATTTTGATCATCCGTCTTGAGTTTCATTTGTTCTAGGCATCTAGGGTAATTCAGGCATTTGGGCTAATAGCCACTTATCAATGAGTGCATACCATGTATGTCTTTCTGTGATTGGGTTAGCTCACTCAGGATGATATTTTCCAGTTCCAACCATTTGCCTACAAATTTCATAAAGTCGTTGTTTTTGATAGCTGAGTAATATTCCATTGTGTAGATGTACTACATTTTCTGTATCCATTCCTCTGTTGAAGGGCATCTGGGTTCTTTCCAGCTTCTGGCTATTATAAATAAGGCTGCTATGAACATAGTGGAGCACGTGTCTTTTTTATATGTTGGGGCATCTTTTGGGTATATGCCCAAGAGAGGTATAGCTGGATCCTCAGGCAGTTTAATGTCCAATTTTCTGAGGAACCTCCAGACTGATTTCCAGAATGGTTGTACCAGTCTGCAATCCCACCAACAATGGAGGAGTGTTCCTCTTTCTCCACATCCTCGCCAGCATTTGCTGTCACCTGAGTTTTGATCTTAGCCATTCTCACTGGTGTGAGGTGAAATCTCAGGGTTGTTTTTGATTTGCATTTCCTGATGACTAAAGATGTTGAACATTTCTTTAGGTGTTTCTCAGCCATTCGGCATTCCTCAGCTGTGAATTCTTTGTTTAGCTCTGAACCCCATTTTTTAATAGGGTTATTTGTCTCCCTGGTCTAACTTTTTTGAGTTCTTTGTATATTTTGGATATAAGGCCTCTATCTGTTGTAGGATTGGTAAAGATCTTTTCCCAATCTGTTGGTTGCCGCTTTGTCCCAACCACAGTGTCCTTTGCCTTACAGAAGCTTTGCAGATAAAACAATTTTTTTAAAAAAAGATAAAGGAAATGATTTCTAATGATATTCCACTATACTTGTAGACAAGAGCCTTGCAGTCACTATTTAAGAGGCTCTATCTAGCAATTGATGGAAACAGATACAGAGACCCACAGCCAAACTTTAGGTAGAACTGATAAATCCTGCGGAAGAAGTAGAGAAAGGATTGTAGGAGTCAGAAGGGTCAAGGACACCAAAAGGAAAAACAATCTACAGAATCAACAGTCCTGAGCTCATAGGGGTTCACTGTGACTGAATCAACAATAAGGAAGTCTGCCTGGGTCTAACCTCGGCCCTTTGTGTGTGTTATACTTGTGTAACATGGTGTTTTGGGGAGACTCCAAAGAGAATGAGCAAAGCTATTTCTGATGTTTTTGTCTGCTTTTGGGACTCTTTCTCATACTGTGTTGCCTTGTCCAGTCTTAAGATGAGATAAGGCACCTAGTCTTGTTGTAACTTGGTATGCCATGTTTGGTTGATATTCCTGGGAGGTATGCATTTTTCTGAAGGGAAACAGGAGGAGTGGATGGGGGAGGAGACAGTTAGGACATGGGGGTAGGAAGACAGAAAGAAAGGGATATGCAGTCAGGATGTGATATCTGAGAGAATAAATTTTTTAAAAGTCCCTCTGGCCTCCTAGTTCCCTTGCATAACATGACTACCACACAAGACTTTCCAAGGTGTCCCAGTTAGAGATTCCCTGAGGTTTTTAATCACAGTGAACCCTGGGATTCTTATTGTCTTTTCCTCAATAGGAAATCTGCTGAGGCACTGGAACATCTGGAACCTCAGTTCCTACAATTCGATATCTCTGCAGCAACATCAGCTACCAGTAGTCATGTTAAAAATGTGAGATCTCAGGTCCCTCTCTAGATCTGCTGATCCGATCTGTGTCCTCTTTACTCTCCTATTCCTGTGATAAAACACCATTTTCCACTCAACTCACAGAAGAAAGAGTTTGTGTGGACTTACAGTTCTGAAGGGTTGGAGTTCATGATGGTGGAGTACAGAAAACAAACATGGTGGCTGAACAGCAAGGTGAGAGCTCACAAATTGAGTGGCAAGCAGGAAGCAGTGAGATAATCAAAGCTGGTCCGCAATGAGGTACTTGCTCAAGCAAGGCCATACCACTTAAACCTCCAGTCGACAACACGAAATAGAGACCAAGAATTCAAATGCCAGAGCCTATGTGGGGCGTTCTAATTCAAACCATCACACTGTGTGTGCTTTCAACACACTTTCCAGTTGATTCTGATATTTTATAAAGCTATCAGCGAATAATAAATTATCTAAGTAAAATATTCAAATCACCAAACAGCCAACCTTCCCATGACATCTATCGGGACATCGCATACAAGCTGTGCTGAAATCAGGAGAAATTGGTCTCTCCTACAAGTAGGCCTAAAAGTTCTCCTCTGAGGTGGACATGTTCCCCTTTTAAGGCTGTTGGCATCTGCAGGAAGAGGAATTCTGCTAACAACAGACTAGGGATGGTTAGGATTGTCTTTTAGGTTAATTGCAGTGTCTCATTATAATGTCCTGACAACAGAGATATTGTAGGAATTGATGTCTCCAAGGGAATATTGGGAAGTATGAGGAACACATGTGGAAACAAAGATAGTAGTTTATTTGCTTGTTTGTTTTCTAAAGAGAGAAGGAGAAAGAAGGCAGAGTTGAGTGGGTGGGGAGGATCTGGGAGGAAGTGAGGGAAGGGAAACTATGACACGCAATGAAAAAATAATACTTTTAAAAAACCCAGAGAATTATGGAGTTTAAGAGAAAACCACTATTTTAGTTAGCACAATTTACATGTGATAACCAGGGAAGGCTGGCCTGGTTAGTGATTGTTGTTCATAAATACACTGTTACTTTGGTGTTTTCATAACCTTTGCATTTTTGCTATCTTGAGTCTTATCAGCATAGATAGTACCCTTTACAAAAGTAATGAAACTCTTAATGTCTGTAGAGTTCCCTCAAGCTGAGGTGTACAGGTATCAGATCTCCTTAGATAAAGTTTTGCTAACACATACTTCTGCTTGTCTATTGTCTAATATGGGTATATTATCATATCTTTTCTTTACATATTATATGGGATATGGGTACAATTTGTGTATTAAATAACGTTAAATATATCAAGGAAATAATTTATTACAGTATTTTTTAAAGGAGAAGACAACTATTCTCTGTTAAATCATTTTATTTGTTTAAAGTTGTATTTATAATTCTTACCATAGGCTTATGATATAACTGCACAGTGGAAAGAGTCAAGAGACCTAGATTCTAATCTGAAAATTAGAAAACTGTAAATTAACTAAGCATTAACTTCCACTCTTGAACAAATTGAAAATCATCCTCTCAATTTCTTTATCTACAAAGTATAGAAAATGGCTTCTCAAACCTACTCAGAAAATTGCTGTTGGAAATTAATTAATCAACAAGTTGAGCAAATGTATTAACTCCTGTATGCTAGGCAATTGACATGAAACACAGTGGGTGGGGAAATCCTCTTCAATTGCCAGGGGACATGCAATAGAGCATGGCAAGCAAAGAAAGTATTCAGTAGATGTCATATGGTGTTAAGTACTAGACAGAGGTAAAAATAAATACAGAGAATTGGCAAAGGGAATCATCTAGGGAGGAAACTACATAAGCTTTATTTTTTTTTCTTTTTCTTTTTTCTTTTTTTCCGGAGCTGGGGACTGAACCCAGGGCCTTGAGCTTGGGAGGCAAGCGTTCTACCACTGAGCTAAATCCCCAACCCCTTACATAAGCTTTAAAATGGGTAATGCATGAGAATCTCATGAAGGAGTAAAACTAGAGCATTGACCTGGAGGATATTATACAACAGTCATAGGAGGAGAGAATACTGGTCAGAAGGAAGACCAAATCAAACTCCCTATGTCAGGGTTATTCAGGGATCAGAAGAGGGACCACAGTGCTTGGTGTGGAATAAAAGAAGAAAGAGTGGCAGAAAGTGAGCTCAGAGTGGTGGCAAGGATGACTAAGGACATATGTGGTTTTAAGATTGTATAATAAACTTTTCTTAGGGAGACACAACACGCAAGTCTGTCTACTCATTCCTGATGGAGAGCCCATGACAGACACATAAGGACTGTGTGGACCATGAGTTTTATAAGGATTATTTACTGGAGCAGAAAATAACTCAATGGCAGCTGCATCACCAAAGCTCAATCCCAGTATGGGTGATGTCTCACAAAAGCTGAGATTCTGGAACATACTTGCCAAGCCTGCAGGCCGCTCAACAGGTTACTGCTCTTTCCAAGAGACTCAGTAAGTCTAAACCTCCTCCAGGCAGCTCACCTGGTCTCTGTGTCTACTTTTGCAGCTCAGATTCCTTCTGAGTTGGGATTCTCTGAGTGTTTTGTTTGCTCTGGCAAGGAAGGGCTGTTAATCTGGTCAGCCTCAGGGACTTCCTGAAGCTTTTATTTTGAGTTGTTTACCTTTCTGTTTAAGGAGCTTCCCTGCTGTTTAACTGTTTAAATCTAAGAGAAAACTATTACCCAACAAGGCCCCTGTGAGGATGAAATGAGAACTATTGTAGAGTTTGGAACATAGAACAGATATGATGTCATTAGTTTTTAGTGAGGTCACTCTGGTTGCTTTGGCAGAAATAAAGTAACCACAGGAGCACAGAAATTGGAAGAGACCAGTTAAAAGGACAATAATTACATTGTTCAGAAAAGTAATCAAAGAAGTTGTGAAGAATGGTCATATTCCAGATTTGTTTTGGAAAACAGATTCATTGAGCATTGAGATTGCTCTCATGTTCTGAGCAGAAGAGAGGAAAGGCTGACAGGAAACACTTGGCTTAAGTGAATAGGAGACAGTTGCTTCTTCAGTTCCTGTGACTGAAAACAAGGATCTATATAGGTTTTCTAATAACTAGTACTCTTCCTGAAGTCAGCATCTTTTCAATAACTGAAATTTGTATCTTAGAAAGTTAGTCTCAGGAAAAAAAAAGAAAGTTAGTCTCATGAGTTAGAATGTTCAGAGTTCAGAGAAAATAGTTCAGAGTTGAGGTTAGGAGGTATTATACAGATGCTATTAGACTAGGGTAAAATATCTGAGAAAATACATAAAAGCATACACAAACATACACATACACATGCCATATAAACATACAAACATGCACACAAATACACATTTTCATACATACAGTTTACTTTGCTTAGCTTAGTATATTTTCCTTTGTTTGGCATGGGGTATCTTTGATTTATTTACCTTCTGCTTAAATTTCACAGAACATGTGAATTAGAGATAAATTAGTCTATTTGCCAGCTTCACCTCAGGAATTTACTCTAAGCTTCCTAATGAATCTGATCATACTACTTTTCTTAAAACAATGTAAGGTTTTTTTTGGAAGGGCAGGGTAATATTAGCCTTTTAAAAGTCCTATAGATGAGTTCTAAAAGATTAATTCTGAATTGTACATATTACATTATTTAGTCTAGCCATAATGCCGTCCTCATGAATCCCAGACTCAGGAGCATGTTTTTTCAGAGGCCTCCAGTTGCTCTTGATACATTTTATGATCTCTGTGACCTCCAGAGGACCTCCCCTCTACTTAGGTGGTTTCTTTTCTTTAGCAATGTCAAATGCAATGTCTGTTTCTCCTAGCAACTTCCTATGGTTACTACTGGCTGTGCCAGTCTTTCATCAAACCCTAACGACTCAGAGCCAATTCATTTTCTTATGCATTTCTTAGTATATATTTCCTTGGAGTAATGTTATCACTTAAAATTGTAGGCTCATTTCCAAAATACATTTCCTTGATGGCATAGACTCACTCTTGTTCTTTTGAGTATCACCCTGGCATCCTCACAACCCAGGCTAGATATGTGTTCATATACATTTGCTGAACAGTTGTTAGTGATTTTGAAACAACCATGCCATAGTGTAAGAGTACAGTAATAGTGCTTGTTGTTTTCTACTTCTAGTATTTTCTAAATTTGTTCTTGTTCTGACTCATATTCTTTCTTTCTGTATGCCGGTAGGATTGCATGAATTTCTGTGAGTGTATTTATTCTCACCAGTATAGATAGACTTGGGCCTCAGTACCTTGTTATAATGAAAAGTAAGAGTAAATGGAAATTAGGAAGAACATATCTGTGGGGTGAAGAAACAACAATAGGCCAGATCTTCATGGAAAGGGCAGCCTGTTTGTGAAGCTCAGCAGATATAGGCTTGCTTCTTACCATGGTAGTGTTTGCAAGAGGGCATCAAGAGGTATTCCTGACATACCTGAGGATCCACCTATTCAAAAGAGAATTAAGAGACTTAGGAGACAAGACTTAGTTTAGAAGGGTAAAATCTGCAGGTGTCATAAAAGTCCAACTAGAGAATCAAGGTAGTCCACTGTGCTGGTGAATACACAAATGCTGGAGAGAACCTCTAGGGACACAGATGTGGCCATCAGAGAATGGGAAGAGTGGGAGATTAGCTAGTTCAGTTTATCACATAAGGACAGCTAACTGTGTTCACTTTGTAGAAAGGCTAAGACTCAGGAGCCTCTGCTTTTTAAGTTGGAGAAGTAAATACCTGCATAGAATTTTAACTCTCTCCCTCTCTCTCTCTCTCTCTCTCTCTCTCTCTCTCTCTCTCTCTCTCTCTCTCTCTCTGTCTTTCTCTCTGTCTCTCTGTCTCTGTCTCTTTCTGTCTCTGTCTCTGTCTCTCTCTGTCTCTCTCTCACGCGCGCTTGCGCGCGCGCGCACACACACACACACACACACACACACACACACACACACACACACACACACACACACACACACACACACACACACAGACTGTTCATGATCAGGCACTGATGGGTCCAGAGGAAATATTTCTGCTCTTTCAATGGAGCCAGAAAAGACAATGAGAACCACCAGAGCACAGAAGACAGGGGTCACCTGGCATGTGTCTGCAGCCATTGGAATACAGCCAGGCTGCTCATGACCTCCCAGAGCCATCTCACCAGGTGCATTAAGGCTGATTCCATAACAGGCTTCAAATTGGCAGTTCAGGCCTAAATCTCTGTTTCCAAGAACTGGGCAAGTCATGGCAAGTCCAGGCCTCAGAAGCTGCCCCAACACCTGGCCTGAAGCAAGGTCAATAACAGTTTCCAGACTTCCTCAGTAACAATTTTCAGCCCCCATTCCTTGGTAATAGGATGTCCCTAAAGATGGAGTAAGATAAAGGTCACCTACCTCAGATTCCACTAATGTGCTTTAAATCAGGCCTGACAGCTCAATTGGTTGTCTCTCTATCTTGGTAATGGGAGATCCTAGAATGCTTGACTTCTGCAGAATAAAACACTCTTTGCATTTACATACTATCTGGGTCCAGGGTATCATTCTTTGGCGAATCATGGACCCTTACATGTCATGTGCGTGGGTATAATACCTGTCTAAGTTCCAGGCCTTGGAAGCTGGAGCAGGCAGCTGTGGGCTGCTACCTTGTGTGTCAAACCCATTTTTCGAGGAGGTGCGTGGAGTGTAGGGAACGGGTTGCCCGGCTAGTATGGGATTATGGGAGCCTGAACGGGAAATCACAGCATGGACTCTTAGCTGTGATTCGGGTACAATGCTGCATGAAGGGAAAAGAAGGGACTAAAACAGTGAATTCCAAGCAGTCAGTCCTTACCTGAGACCAGAACCATAGCAGAGGATTGCCTTGCTTCCCTTTAGAAATTCAGCCTTGAGCCACATCCCTGAACACTGCAACCCAGAGGTATTGGTGATCCCAAGATTCTGTATTTGAAAGCTGCCAAGGTGTTTCTGGGGAGCGGTTACACTCGAGTGTTTCTCCCGTTTAGCTTCCTGGACCAGGAGTAGCCACATCATTTTATTCTTGCTTTTCAGATGGAGACGGTAGGCTATGAGGTTAAAAGGAGCCCAGATTGCTTCCCTGGCTTGTTTTTGCCCTGGTTCATTCCCTGCAGAGGCATTCTTAAGCTTCTTTAAGGCCCCAGCAGCGCAGAGGAAGCTTGAGGCCATCGCAGGCAGCGAGACTCCTGGATGACCACTGGATGGCATTGCTGTTCTTCCTTTCCTTACCTTATTCCTGCTCAGCATTCGTAGGAGTTAGAGTGCTCCTGCGGCCTCTTGCCAGTGTCTCCTCACAACAATGAAAAGCAGTGAGTGGAGCCTACCAAGTCCTTTTGCCAACAGGGAAGCCATTTCAGAGCCAGGTAGGCCCTGTGTGGAGGTGCAGGACAGCACGTCTAAGGTGAAGGAAATGCTTTTATTTTCATTTTTATAAAATCAGCTTCCCAGATCCCTTCTGGGATGTGTTTATAGGCCACGCTGTGAGTACTGGAGAATGAGACCACTGAAGACATGTCCAGGAGAGGTGAGCAAATAAGGATTTTTAGCAGAAGAGCCTGCAAAACTGCTGAATGGGAAAGTGGAATGCTTTTATCTGATTTTGGAGTCAATTTGTATTCAGCGAAAAGAGCCATTTGTTTGTTTTTTTATTTACTGCCCTCTGGTGGAAACACATTTAGAATTTAATTTTTAAAAAGATGTCCCAAATAGAAAAGAACAAAGAATCTTTGTCGCACTTCGAAGACACAGTCCTGCAAAGTAAATACAGGTTTTGTATTTTGAAAGTGCTTGGGGACAGGGCCAGCTGCCTTACTCAAGCAAACATTAAGCAGATTTTTACACCATTCCTGTAAACAGAAGTCACAGAAAAGCTTGAGGAGGAAACTCATGTCGTAATGTGCATGTTAGAATCATGACTCCTGCTTTCTTCTGGTGAGGGTCTAATTTTTGTTTATGTCTATAATTGTGAAAAACACGGTGTTTTATTTTCTGAAGTACTTTGTTTCTGACTTTTTTCATGTTCACATTTTTTCTACATTTTCAGTCATTTTTCGAAGTCCTACACACCCATGCTAGGCAGCTGCTTGACTGGAAGGAAGTGGAGCTCTGCCTTGATGCTGTCTTGTTGACAGGCTGCTTCTAGTTAGAGTCTTGCTAATGCACTAGGAGGATGGCCGAGCTCCAGTCCTGGAACTGAACCCCACGTTTGCCATAGAGACATTTGGCTAAATCCTGGATTCAGAGGGAATATCAGCTCTCGGGACTGTAGAGTGTCTGTGGGAGCAGGGAGCTGGACAGCTCCCAGGTCTGCTTTCTCTGCTGCAGTTACATCTGGCATTCCTTTGCTCCATGCTGTCAGTCCCAGTAGCAAACAAAGAGAATAGATAGCCAACTGGGGACATATTTAATCCATCTCATCTTTTTTTCTTTTTAAAAAAATTAAATTTCTTTGCCTCGTCTTTTCTATTGAGTATTGGCTTATTTATAGTCAATAGAGATATTACTTATCCATTAGGAAATATATATGTGTGTACTGTAAAAGCTGATCTGACCATCTTGTTAAAAATGCAGTGCCCACTTCTGTGCAATACCCTTACAATCAAATTTTAAAACAAGCCATCCTTATAGAATTCAGAAAAAAGGAGGTGTTGTCTGCTTTGTGTTGTGTAAGCTCAACTCCTTGAAGGTAGAGGAGCCCAGAATAGTTGTTCGGTTTTGCCTCTGTGAGTGCTGCTGGTACATTTGTCTTTGTGGGTACCAGAAGTTCCGTATTATTTGTCTGACTGTAGGATGTGTTCCCCGAAGGCCATTTATTTGAAGTATTGAAAACTAAAACTGCAGTGGAATGAAATACTTACAGATGCACACACACACACACACACACACACACACACACACACACACATATATATATGGAAAAGTTTCTGAGATCTTAGAAGGAGCTAAACATTGCTTCTGGTTAATTCTGGTCTTCATTCTGTAGCTGAGTGCACCGGAAGAGTGTTTATTAGTGTGGTGATTCACAGAGGCATGGGAACAAAGAGTAATATATAGTCTTATACAGAGGATGGCTGGTTATTTAACATCCATGTCACGTCTAGCTCTGGACCTCTAGTTTTCAGGGCTCAGCATTTTGGACAAAGAATACCTTAAGAGTGCATCTGAGACTGACTCTCCTGAAGTGAGTTTGAGAAGCCTCAGTTCACAATGAGTTTGTTGGAGCCTGACCTACATGCCGTTTTCTGTGAAGCAAGCTGTGTGGGAAGCCGTGGTGGCCTGGGTTCGGAGTGGGCTTGATTGTGTAAAACTGCGAAGGAGGATGTGGGTCCTCACACATAGCATGGTCTGTGTCATCAGACTCCCCTCTGAGAACATGTGGGTGTGAAGTACCAAGAACTTGTTATTCTTTCCTGTTCTGCTATACTTACACACTGCCTGCTGTTCACACGATTTTTATTCAAGTGTAGTTTGATGGGATTGTTTAGAATTCTGACTGAATCACAATCTCATTTCAGCTTTGCCTCCTGGACATCTTCTCTCTCCAGTCACTTCCACTAGTGTTTTAGAGGTTTTCTTGATTTTCTGGCACAAGTGTAGGAAGGATCTGGGTGTGTTATAGATGTCTGACCACAGGCCCACGGAAGGAAGTATTGATAACTTCCATTACTTCTATATTTCAGAGCTCCGAGGAGACAAACCATGGTTTTTCCCTGTGTTCATACTGATATTACCATGTTACATATCCTCTCATGCTTTATTATAAGGCAGTGGCTCCTTTAATAAAAGAGCAGTCTGCACTGAGAGCAGGTTAATCCCACTATGTTCTGGAAACCTGGCAGAATCATTAATAAGGAAACCACTTGTCTGTGGGTTTAAATTAATCAGCAAGCATCCAGCAGCCAGAAACCTGAGGGGAGGAAAGAATGTTTCCCCTTGAAAAGAGAAAATATACTCCTCTCTCACTTAGAACAACATACCACACACACACACACACACACACACACAGAGGGGGAGGGTGGAAAGGAGGGAGGGAGAGAGAGGGAGAGGCAGAGGGAGAGGGGCAGGCTTATTAATGGAGAAACACGTGCATAATGTATATTCTGGTCATAATCTTTTCTCCCATAGGCTTTTTTTCAAGCTGTGCAAAAGAAAAGTTAAAATTTCTGAAAGACGGGCTGTGTCTACAGAATACTTTTAACTGTGAAGGATCAGGAGACAGTTGTGGCTTAAGTTTACCTTAATGGGGGTGTGTGTGTAGCAGTTATTTTGACTTGAATTCCAAGAGAACAAAGAGCATGTTTGAATTTTCAGATCAAGTGTAGCAAGGAGCATGGCCACGGAAGTGAGAGGAGTGAGCACATAGCAGGAAGTAGCAATGTTGAGTGTTTCTTACCATCAATATCATTTATCATGCTTCTTGAAACTGGACTGAAGAGTGTGAAGATTAATTCTCACTCAAGGTTTTGGTTTCTCTCCTTGACTAACAGCTAGAAACAATGAACTACTGTGGGGTGCTTAATACTGGACAGTGTTAAAACATACGGAGCTTGTATGATGTCTATATAAGTCAAAGAGATTCAGGAGAAAGTAGAAAGTGCTTATTTTGGACCAAATGTAGCTGAATGCAAGCTTGTGAGATACCATGCCTTAGTTACTTTTCTACTGCTGTGAAGAAACACCATGACCAAGGCAACTAATGAAAGGATTTAACTAGTTGTTACCTTAGAGCTTCAGAGAGTGAGTTTGTGAAAAGTATGGCAGAGATCACGGCAGCAAGCAGGCAGCCATAAGTGCTAGAGCAGAAGCTGGAGACAAATTCTGATCTGTAGAGGGAGAGAAATCTAGCTGGGCTTTTGAAATCCAGAAGCCCACTCAAGTGAAACATCTTCTCCAACCCAGTCACATCTTCTCCAACAAGGCCACGCTCTTAGATATTACCAAACACTTCTATCAACTGA
The DNA here is from genome assembly GCF_011064425.1 of Rattus rattus. Taxonomy (NCBI): domain Eukaryota; kingdom Metazoa; phylum Chordata; class Mammalia; order Rodentia; family Muridae; genus Rattus; species Rattus rattus. The sequence goes on from NC_046160.1 coordinate 59,036,650, forward strand.
GAACCAAGCACTCAAATAAGCCCAGGTGGACAATTCTTACAAAACCACAGCAAACCAGTTTTTTTTTTTTACATTAACATCTGTCACTAAACTTTAGTATTGTTTAATTTTAGTGCTTCCTTGTTAAGATTAGGATGTATTTATTTGCTTGTTTTACTTTTTTGTTTTGCTTTGTTTTGTTTTTTTAACTTGGGAGCTATAGCTGAAAATATGTGGTAGGCACTGGATGTAGTTGCTTGATACCTAAGAAGGAATTTTAGCTGTGGCATTTCAGAACACTTAAAGCTTGACCAGTAAGCCAGAAGACCCAACCATCTCTGTTGTGTGTAGAAAGTATACTGTGGACAAATTCTGTACCTCCCTGTGCCCCTTATGAATATTCTAGATGAGAAAAAAATGTTTATCAAGTCACAGGTTGCCGAAATAACCCAATTAAATAAAGTCACTTATTGACTTCTAAGGGAATTAGAAACATGCATAGTGATATAACATTGTATATCACCTTCAAATGCATATTTTAATGGATGCACAGCTCTAGCTTCCATAACATCGAAGTTGCTTCACTTCCTTCATATATTAAAAGAAAAACATGGACCATGCCAGTCACTCACTGCACTCTGGCTCTGAGACAAAACTGCTCTTTCTGTGCCTCTTATCTCGTGATCCAATACAGTCCCTATGTGACGAGCACCTAAGAGAAGGCATTGGTTCACGTGGCTCAACAGAAATACTCAAGTTATTAATTGAACTGGCCACATAGTCATTTAAAAGAATCTTTGGCTAAACTTGGGTTAAAAAGGGAATGGTTGGATTAGATTTAACATTTTCTTTCGAAGGTTTGCACTTGTATAAAATCGTCTTTGTAGTTGCTATTATGTTACTTTAGAATTCCCATCAACAGTAATGGCACGTATACAATGAGCTTGAGAGGCAACGGCAGTTCCTGGAAAGTTGGCTAGCTTTGCAGTCTACATAAGTAGAAAGGTGGAAGGCATGACAAGCCATCATTGAAGAAAAGCAAACTCTTGGACTTCATGAGGACCCCAGAAAGAAGAGACATAGGAATTAGCATGGCTCCGGCACCAAGGGATTAAAGGAGGTTCGCAGTTTTCAGTGTGAGAGCTGATTTGTCCGGTGGCCACTTAAGTGGTTTTTTCTCTGCCTGCATGAGGCCGCACTCCCACCATTCCAGACTTTAAATTAGCAAGCTATTTAATATGCTATGGGGCTATTCACGTTCCTTAAATTAGAACCTTTTTGAAACTGAAAAAAATAGTAATCGATTTCACAAGGTAATGACAAGTTTGTGACTAATAGAAGGAGAAAGGAGACAAACTAGCAGTAAACTATTTAAATTGGCTCCTGTGTGAGATTACTCAAGTATTCCCAACTAAAAGGCAAAGTTCCCATGCTCAGGAAGTAATACCATAAAAGAAAAGCTCTTTCTTCTCTTTCTGTCTCTCTCTGCATGTGTAATATACATGCAAATTATATATTTAATATATAATATAGTATAAATAAATAATATATACTCATATGTATATAAAACATATATATAGCTACTGTTATATAGAAATTCATGCTTTTTATATATCCATATAGACATAAATATCTGTATGTTTATGCCAATATACCAAGATATCTCTAAATGTGGGTATTTAAACATGCATATAAATGCAGATAAGGTTGAAATAAAGACCAATCATTTACATGTTGAAATCTATTAGTATATATGAAGAATGAGTTTTTAAAAAGCTAGCTTAAATAGTAGCATTAAACATGTTTTTGCTAATTTTAATCCCAAACTACTATCACTGCTTCAGTGAACATTAACCCTCCTGGGTCAATCGCATACTACGTCCTATGTGGAGGAGAATTCACTATCGTGGTATCTCACTGAGTTAAATTACTTAGTGCTGACTTACAATATGACCCAATCTTCCAGAATCCTTCAGGACATTTGCAGCTTTCAGATGGGATTCCTTTTTTCCATCAAGGGTGGATTTACTTGCATATGATCGCCTTGTGGCTTTCTGCAGATTATACCTCATCATGGTGGCAGTGACTGCTTCTGGCTCCTTAATTCCACAGTTTCCACAGGCTAAGGTAGACAAAACGGCAAGTACGACACTAATATTATTGATAAACAATTTGACATTGTGTTAATCTGAACCACAATGAACATAAATACTGTAAACTTGTAAAGCGTATTTTATATCTTTTTTAATATTAGTGCTTGGCATCATGTAACCTCATGTAATATATTAAGGATCTCCAACACAATTTTTATTCTGAAAGCTGTTAAACCCATAGATTAAAATAATGGAAATGCAGTTAGGAGTTGAAATGTTCTTGTTTATTAATATTATGCTCTTATCTTGTTTCTCCAGTCCAACACAACCTATGCGACTGACACGTAGTTATTTTAAATTGCTTCATAGTGGCTCCTGCTCTAAGGCTTGCAATATCTATTAAGAATCTTAATGAGAGGGATTATAAACCTTCTTGGCAAAAATAAACAATATAAATGTTTTGATGAGAAAGGATAAAGTGAAATGGAATTTGAAGCGAGAGTAACAGCCAATTGCCAGGCTGGGAATTTTTTTTCTCTAGGAAACAGCTTTATACCCTGTCACTGTGGAGCATGGCGGCCTAGTGTTAGAGGGTGGTTTTGCTTTGTTGTGTTTGTTTTGCAAAAGGGTCACAGGGTTCATTACTGGCAAGGTATCATTTTCTGGCAAATACTATTTGCTCAAATCTTTCATGGAAAGATTTGCCTTCTCCCGTCATATCCCTCTTTATTGCTTTCTCCTAATGTTCAAATGAAGATAAACCAAATGAAACAAAAATAACTTAAATAATAAGATACCTGTTCTGTATGTATTACTGAATATCATGGGTTTCATGTGATTGGAATTTTTCTGTCAGAATTCTGATGTGCAAATGGTTCTGGGGTGCCATTTGCTGGATGTGTGTATGAAGATACAATATTATATCTTTAATGTTCTTTACAATTAATGGATTTGAAAAATCCTCTCGTTTTGCTTTCCCTTCATTACTTTATACCTTCTTGATTTCTATTGTGACCTCAACCCCTTTAGCCTTAAATGCATACATGATTATCATAGCTAAAGCATAAAATTGGGAAATTTTTGTAGGTCTGATTCAAACTTAGAAGCTTAAGTTGTGCCTCAGATCTAAATTTAAAAAGGGTGGATAATAAATGAAAAAATGATTAAAATATAGTTTTTTGAAAATAACTGATATTTATACCCCAAATCAATAACATCGAATCCCCAGCAAATACTAACTTGTGAATCATTTCTCTTGGGAGACCATTAAAAAACGATTTAAGAACTTTATTCAGATGCCTAATTTGTTTCTCTAAGGAAGGCAGGCATTATTTGCATTGTGTTTTAATAGTCTGCCCATATAATTGTACATGATGATGACTCTTTTGCAGAGCCTATCATGCATTTACAAAACAAGTGCATTTTAGTCACCATTACTGCTTTCTAAAATAATGATTATTTTCAATTAGTAGTTCTTACCAAACAAACAACTCCACTCTTTGACATTTTTTACCTTCTGGAGAATTGAATAATTTTTTTTATTTAAACAAGCAACAAAAGGGGGGAAAGTAAAATAAGTACAACCTTATCTTGTCAATGGACATCACCAGTACACCAGAATAAAAGCTCTCTACTATTTTGTTGTGACTGTGAAAGCTCTGATGGCCATTTAGTTTAGAATTTAAATTTTTTTTTTATGAACAACCTGAACATTTTGTGTAGATAGCATTTGTCTCACGTTTTTTCTGTGTGAATCTTGTCCCTTTGAAATGAGCTGTAGAAGAGACCTCTGTGGGCTCAGATACCTCTTTGGCTTTTTAAAATAGTATTATTTGGGGCTCACGGGTTAGAGGAAGAAAAGGGTCGAAGAAATATCAAATTCAATAAAATATTGTTAATATTGAGTTCATATTTAAATGTGTTGAAAATACTGTTTGGAAAGGCTTTAAGCCCCTGGTTGTTGCTTTCTGTTCCCTTTAGCAGGTTGTCCTTTGTGGGTTGAAAGGCCAGCCTGATAGATGAGCCGGTATCTAGCCAATGTGGTTAAGCAGAACCTGGGAGTTCTTGGGTTAGCAGAGCACAATTCATACAATGCTTTGTGTGGATCCAGGAGTGTACTCCTAGCTGCTCCTATCAAGAGAATTACTGGTTCAAATTTCAACCCACTTTTATTTTCTTTATCAGAGGAAACAGTAATTTGAGGATATTCTCCTAAAGGTTGAGCTCAGTTTATGTTCAAACAGAAAATTTGGATTTCTTTCTTAAAAGCAGCAGTAGTAAAAAAAAAGTACTCTCGACCCCAAACTCATTACAGACTCTCTCATCTGGCTTGAGATGGCAGATACAATTATGTTTATTACACAGACAAGAATATAGAGGTAGAAGGAGAAGAAATGGCTTGGGAAAATTATATGTAGGTTGGAAACTGAGCTTCAATCTTTGGGCATTTTTCTTTAATCTATCCCCAAATGATAAATTGGAGTTATTTGAAGATTTATTTTGTTGTTCTTGTTTATGTAGTCCAGATGTCTCAAGATATATGGATTTTTACCAAATGCTTAGAAGACCATTAGTCAATGATAAAAATAAAATAAAAAATTGCAATGAGACGATCTATTTAATCTTTGTATAGCTGTGAGTATAAAGTTTTCTTTTATATTAAGAACTCTTAGTTTTGATCCTCCATGTATTCTTAGTATTGAGACCTTATCATTCAGTTTAACTTTCATTTGTCCTTCCAATTTCTGCTAAGTCATAAACCTATGACTAAACAAAATCCCTAAGTACCAGGAGTGGGATAGCTCCTGACTATTTGTTGGTCAGGGAAGTTCCAAAGGTTATCCCAGGTAAAAAAGGACTCTTTCTATTCCTCATATTTGCTTGTCATATCTAGATGATATTGCTGAAGACATGACATATGTATGATATGAAATATCAAATTAGAAATTGACTCTATCTTTCATAATCTTAGGGTGTATTATCATGGTGGTTGGTGGAGAAAAGGCATCAGTGGTCTTAGCCAGTTGTGTGACTCCTGTGATTTACAAGATCAGTCTGCCAGACAAACTTTGCCTGCTTGTGAAATAGCATCACTGCTCCTGTAGACCTGACCCACAGGAGGGAGTCAAGACTGGTACTATAAATTTGGTCTAAAATCTATGAGATGATTTACCCTACAGGGGAACATATTTCATTTAACTAAATTGATAGAACATCAAACTCCCTTCCATATATTTATGTTGACATCCACAGACATATGCTAATCTCAGCCTTAATGTGAGAATCTTCCCTTTCCAAGGGATGTCGGCCAACATTTTCACAAGGTACTAAAAATAAGTGGTGGACAAGGGCTCAATCTAAATAAGGTATTTAGATAATCCATGTGAAGGATTGGGTAACATTGTAGAGTGAGCAGAAAGAATATAAGAGCCTGAAAGGGGGAGAAAGGAAAAAACAATTTTGGGGGAAAAACACAGACATTGGAATTACATCAACTCCAAGTACTTTCACTGAGTCTGCACAGGAATGGACTTTCCGGGTTACTTTCCAAGACATTGCAAAGCATTGTGCATCATCTATAACATAGAAGAAGATGCTTTTTTTGCTAATCTGTTCTTGTTGTGGAATCATCACTTAGATGCGAATACTTAAAAACTGCAGTTTCTTAGTTTCTAATTTGAGTTTTCTCATCTCTTGTCAAAACCATTGTGACCGACCTCATTAACTGTCTTGCTGAAGTCTCACCATATCATGTTTGCGTGCACCATGCTTTCTGAATCCTAAGGCTATCCCATCCAGTGATTCTTTTAAAGAAATAAATTAGATGCATCAGCCATAACTTACTGATAATAAACCTAAATTGAGTCTCCTGGTCCAAATTCCAGTAAGTTCTATGGAGGGCGAAATGTAGTAGAGACTCAGTCAAACGCACTGACTGGACTCAAATATGACCTGAAGCTTTGAATTTTCAAGAATTATTGAAGCAACCCCTGAAATATTCTATTTTATATACTTTGATCCAGGAGAAAATTAAACTGGATTAGTAGTTCAGTTATTTAAAGTGTTTTCAATGAAGAGCTCACTCATTTTCAGGATACTGAAATGACTTACATAGAGAATTTATTCCAAAATATTAAGACCTGTAAACATGTGGGTCTAAAACTTTTACCTAGGAGCTGCTTTTTATTAGGAGAAAACTGTATGCAATCTGGTACAGTAGAAATCTGTCAAAGAATTTCTAGGGAAAAAAATACTTTTTTTTTTTTTTAAGTTGGCTAGAGACAGATGTCTATGACACCTTTACAGTGTTTTGGTCCAGGCCATCACTGACTTCTTTGTATTGGTTTTTCCCTGCATGTGTTTCTTTAGCTTTTCATGTAACTGCTCTGATGTGATAATGAATCCTGGATTATAGAGAAAAAAAACCCAGAAGCTAAATATGAATTTTGGAAAACTAGTACATTTGCCTCTAAACGTATGGTCCTGTTGCTGATATGAAAATGATGCAAATTTAGTCCCTTCTACCAGGTAACTACAGATTCTGAAGGTGCTGATCTGATTAAAGTAATTAAGAATTTTAAAGATTTTTAAAATAGCATGTGTTTGTGCATATACATGTGAGTCTCTGTGCACCTCTCTCTCCCTCCCCCCTCTGTCTCTCTGTCTCTCTGTCTGTCTCTGTCTGTCTCTGTCTCTCTGTCTGTCTGTCTCTGTCTCTCTGTCTGTCTGTCTCTCTGTTTCTCTCTCTCTCTCTCTATCTCTGTGTGTGTGTGTGTGTGTGTGTGTGTGTGTGTGTATACTGTCACATACACCGAAGTATAACTTTCAGGGGTTTGTTTTCTCATTTCCTCTGTGGGTCCTGGGGTTGGAGCCCAGTGTTAGAGTTGGCATCAAGTTCCCCTCCCAGTTGAGCCATCTCACTTGCCCTAATTGGTAACCTTTAATACCAGCAACATATATCTTTGCCCTGTCTCTGTCTAAGAAAAGGAAAAGAAGGGTGCATGCTATTACTATGGGAAATTCTGGGAGAAGACAGTTGGACTGTAACTCAAAAGACTTGTAGTTCCATTCCTGCTCTTCGCTATAATTTGAAGGTGGGTATATGTCCTTTCATTTCACCATCTATAAAGTAAGCTTCTGCCCTAAATACAGAAGGAAGTTTTTGTGATAAGGAATCAAAGTGAATGTGCTCTACCAAGGCAGTGTAGCTTGTAAACACACACGCATGCATGCACACACACACAGACACACAGACACAGACACAGACACAGACACACACAGACACACACACACACACACACACACACACACACACATACACACACACGTAAGGCTTTGTACCAAAGAAGCAGCTGCTTCTATGCCATTGTCCATCTCTACTTTTTCTATTCAATACCCAATGCAAATAACTAGTTCTCTATGAAATAATTCTAAGTAACTACTTCTCCTCTTTTCAACCCCATGCAGCTTTCTGAGTTTTTTTCAGTCAGTCTTGTCTAAGAGATACCAAGTCTTCCTCTCAATTGCTCTGCTTCTTACCCTCATTGTCCTTTGTCTCTATTGGGCCAAGTAAAAGGATTTTCAGCGGAAAATAATTATTCTGTCTCATTCTGCATTATTATAATTTCAGTGTTTGCAATACATTGAATTCTCAATTAAAATTATATAAAATACATGCTTTCAGACTTCTCAGTATCACTCTATTCTTTCTTCTCTTCAATCTCCTTGCCACTTCTGTATAATCCTCGCTCCAAATCCTCCTTTAAGATTAAAATAAAGTCAAATACCTCAGGCTTTTCCTACTAAGACCCTATTTCTACTTTTCTAGTCTCTGTAACTTCTCAATACCTAGTTTCATTTTTCAATTTAAATAAAATCTTTTATAAGAAAAATGCTGTACTAGTCTTTTAATCTACATACTATGAAAATAACCCCAAAAGTTTAAATTCTAAAAATTTTAAAATAGTTTCAGAGTTATTGGAAAGAAGTCACTGGATAGTCTTGAATTCTGAATACTTTCATTTAAGAAGCATCAACTCTAAGCACCAGAACAGAATGTTTGTGTTAATCTGAACTATCTAGATTTTATTGTAAGCATGTCTGAGGAAGAAAGTGAAGTCCAAGGCAGATATAATGCATGTGTCCTAGCAGACACTATGCTTTCCTTTGATAATGTCATTACTGCTGGTGGTAATCATATTGCTCTACAAACAAAACAGATTTTCATTTTGTTTCATGGTTCTAATGAATAGATCTCCATTTATACTACTACAAGTCATTTTAGAGCAGTCTCTTCTCTTCCATTGCAGTTAGAATAATGATCATTTCTACAATTACTCGGTTGTAATTAAATCTGTGCATTTTTGCTGACTGCTCTAATGGTTGAAGGCTGAAGCTTGTTGCTGGAGGTTTCCAGCATCAGTAGAATGGCAATTCTCTTGCTTAACTCGCTCTCTCTCTGGAGATGGGTTGATAATTTTATCAGGAGTAGATCCTTTTTCAGTACATACTGGGTTCATCAGACAAGTCTTAGAGAGGAAAAGGGAAATATATTTGAGCTGTGATGAGTTCTAGTTGTTCTTGTAGTTGAGAAAGAACGAGACTGCAAGAGTTCTCCTGTAAGGTGAATATGTCTATGTAGATTAAGAACATGTGCACAGGGAAATAAAACATAGGAATAATCGCTATATTTACCAGATTTCACTTTGTACAGGGACATTGTTGCTCTCAAGTTTGTGTCACTGCTCCCAAGCATGGCATGCAATTAGCATGTGGAAACTCATCAGTTCCACAAATATCAATTGTAGACTTGAAGTAGTCCTATGCAGCTCACACTCAAGTGAGAAGTCTTGGTTCCTACAAAATCCAGATTTCAAGGCCAACAAGAATACTTGCCTTCTGACTCATCTATGGTATTGATATAGTATGCCAAAGTTAATTTAGGTATGTTTAACTTTCAGTATTTTTTTTCTCCACAGAATCATTATTAAGAGAGAATTCAATATTCTTTTTTGGATGGGGATCACTTCAGACATCCAGCTGCTTTTTGTTCTAAAACAGTCTCTTCATTGAGCAGTAAACACTTCTAATGGTTCACAATTCTTCCAAATGCCTAATTCAAATCTGTTAATCTGTCAGAGTTCTTTTATGTTTTCACCTTTTCTCATGAAATAAGCATGGCTTCACATTATAAAATTCCCTGCTAAAAACTACATGCTTTCCCTGACTTCTTGGAGCACAATAGTACTCTAAGGGGAGAAGAGGGAGTGGATAGAACTGTAGTGTAGGAAAAAGGACGAGGAAAGCTATGATTTCTAGGGTGCATTGTTCCCACCTTCGTCTCAGGAAAATATGGAAGACAACCTTTCAGGACACTTAACATATGGCATTTTTTGTCTCTGGTCCTATTTTTTTTTTAACAAAGACTGATTTTCTTGAGGGTTCTCACCTACACAAGGAGATAGAAGTTTCAGTTCCTTTCTCAGATCACATCACGATTAGTTGCCTTCAACAAGCTTACTTTTCACATCTTACCTAGACTTTCTAAAATAGAATAGCCAGCACCAGGCATATTCATCTATTTTCCTGCAGCATAGGTATCCTTTCTCACTGGCTTAGTCTCACCTTCTGGCTTTCCAATTACAGGATAATTTCTTGAGGAACAGTAGAACATAATAGCATGGTGCCTCTTTTTCAATTTCATTAAATGTTTCATTTTTGCCATGGTTAATCTAAGACTTCTAGGTAATTGAGAGCCAACCTGTACTTTTGTTAAAAATAATTCTTCCTAGACTTGACTTCTATGTCTAGGTAACAGTTAAGAGAAGTAACAACGGTAAGGAGATCGAGTGGCATTCACATTGGCTTATCTTGAGTTTTGTTTTGATGTAACATATAGGGAAATATAGACCTATTTGTATTGATTCACTACCATTTTCTGTTTTTTACCTTTTTAATAACTTTGAATGGATAACTGACAAGTCTATTGTAATATTATTCTTTGTAATGGCTTGAATGAAAATGGCCTCCACAGACTTATATATTTTAATTTTTGGTTCCCAATTGGTGTAACAGTTTTGGAAGGATTAGGATATGTCATCTTCTTGGAAGTACTGGGTCACAGGTGTGGCATTTAGGATTTCAGAAGGTCACAATACGTATTTTCTCATATTGCTTCTACCTTGTGATTCAGATATAGTCTCTCAGCTACTGCTCAATGCACGCTTGCCTGCCAGGTGCTATAATCCTTAACATGACAATCATAGACTAAACCCCTAAAATTGGAAGCAAGATCCGAATGAAATGTTTTCTTTTATAAGTTGTCTTGGTCATGGTGTCTCATCACAGCAACAGAAGTGTAGCTAAGACACTCTTTTAGTTAAAAATTTACAAAAGCAATCATAAGTTTTGGTTGATTCTGTATTACAGTGGAAATATAGGATAGACCAGAAAAGGAATGTTTGTAAATGAACTATGAGAGCAAACATAATATTTTGTATTGCTTAACGATGGTACTATAGGAATAACTATTACTGTGACTCAAGCATGGTTTTCTTAAACTGATGGTAGCATCAGCAACTCTAGGTAAGTTATTCTTGCTTCATATTTTTTACTCTCTTCTAGACTTACTTAATGAGAAACACTGGAGGAAGGATGATTCTGATTTGAGATCCAGTGTGAGGTGCTCTGTTTGATGCATGTACTTCTCCATCATGCAGCTATGGATTTAAATAGAAGTCTATCACTTGTAGTCTTAATCTTAAACACATCCATGACCTTGAGATCCTTGAATTCCTTCCCAATGAAAGGATTTAATAACAAGTTCTTGTCCAGGTTGTTGTAAGGATCACATAAGTAGAAAAATGAGTTTCATCTAGTGTTTATTCTCTGTTAGGCATTGGCTGCACAAGGAATGTCTTACTCTACTCTTCATGGTCACCCAACAAAGTGTAGCCTTTGCGGATGAGTAGACAGAGACAGAAAGAGGCTGAGGTGCTCTTTCAAGCTCACTGAGTTTGTGAAGTGTAGGACTGGACCCTACAGATCTTGCTCATAATTACCCTCGTATTTTAAAATGTCTGAAAGCAAGTGCTGATACTTTATTGCTCCTCCTCTTTCCATGCTATTACATTAATTATGGAGAATCCATTAATAATCTGTTTGTTCTTATTATAAAATAGAAATATTAGTCAAGGTTGAATAAAAATTGAAAACCAAATGAATATAGGTTCAAAATAAAGTTTAAAATATGAACATATTGAGGAACATTTAAAGAAGCCAGTCCAAAGCATCCTCTGTTTTGATTTTTTTTCCTCTCTGTAGCCACTTCTGCTTCATAAAAGAGGAAACCATATGACAGAATCTATTTTTCTACCATATCCCTTTATTCTCTTACAAATTATTGAAACCCTGCAGAAATTTTGTTTATATGTTATAGTCAAACTATCTCTGACCCACTTAGTCTCAATAGTGAGATAGAGATTTTATTATTTATGAAAGCTTAGCCTAATCTTAGGCTATTTCCCAATTAGCTCATATAACTTTACTAGCCCTGTTTATACTAGTCCACATTTGCCACGTGGCCTATGACTTCTCACTGTGTCCCAGTTCATCTGACTTCCTCCAGGACTGGCTACTGAATCTCTTGCTATTCAGATCTTCCCATTGTTTTCATCTCTGTCAAAAACTCCCACCTTTCCTCTCTTTCCTCAGCTATAGGCTGTCAGCTCCTTATTAAGGCAACCACAAAGTTATAGAGACGAGTGTTCTCAGGCAGATGATAATCTAATAAAAATAACAATACCAAAGTCTTATCTGTACTCAACTCTCTGCTGGTACAGAAACTACTTGATAAATATAAAGCCAACCTGTACATAGTTCATATAAAAAGATTATCCCAACAATATGTTTTGTTTTGTTACACAAAGTCTCACATTTTTAACTCCAACTGGTCTTGAACTCATGATTATGACCATCACCTTTCTCTTCCTCTTTTTCTCCTGAAGAGCAAGCTCTATAGGCATGTGCCACCATGTTGCCTTATATAATGTTTGTTAATCAAAATTTCTATATTTAAAATTAAGATATAATTATTATAAACTTTAACTTATATAATAATAGTAGTTACATGCTATCACTAAAAAAATTATGAAACTGGAGCTGGAGAGATGACTTACTATTTAAGAATGCTTAATCTATTAGCTTATTTTAGCCTGTAAGAATGATTGGAAAGAAGGGTAATGTGATGAAATAAAAGCAATGAAGCAAAATAAAAATACTTCAAAAGGAAAAGAAAAAAAATATACAATATCGCTGCTGTTTTATATGCTCAGTTCCTTTACTTTCAATCTTTATGCATGAATATGACATGCTTTTTAACACTGGTTTTGATGTTCCTAATAAGAACAGTTTGATCTTTAAGTGTAGAAAATGTCCCAATGCTTTCTACTGTGCATGTGTATGACACCCAGTTCAGTTTCTTTGCCACTGCAGCATCTGAGAGAATTACAATAGTTTAAGCGGCTTGGCTCATGCTATAATACTGCACGTTTTTACAGAAGTGCTACATAAAACATATACAATGAACATAATGTTTAGTATATCATAGATTATATTTGGCATGTTCAGTTGTTATTTTATAAGCGTATCTGAAATTTTATATCATCCTTAACAGATGGAGAATAAACAATAACAGGACTTGTTAATTTTTTTATTATACATTGGGAGAAAATAAGTAATAATGTTAGGAAGAAAACATATTGAGGCTAGAAAACTATATAAAATGTTTTAACAGCCATTTAAAAATCTTGGGGTAGAATAGGAACATAAAGTACCTTAGAATGTTTGGGCAGCATCTGTTATCAGTAATGGTTGCTCTATAAACCAGCACTGTACAGGAAGAAAAAATATTTTCTGGCTAAAATACAGCCAGCTGTTTTCTGAGATCCAGAAAACAGATATATGCAGAGTACCTAAAACAGTAAAGGAAAACTTTACAATCTAGACTGTAAAATGTATTAAAGCAAGAAGAAGAGACTCATTTCTGCCTCAGGTATAAATGTACTTAGTGATCCACAGCCATCTCTGTCTACCTGGGCAGTTTTAGGCGACTTTCTCAGGCTGCTTTAGATCTAGATGAGCCATGGAGGGAAACTGTCCTCCAGTCCGCTTGCTCCTGACTCTTTAGGCTTTTACCTCCCTCCCTCATATTTTTGCTGTTTGTTTACTGTCTCCAACACTGGCATATCAGAATCAAGTCTTTTCAAACTGTGCTTAACCGTTCCAATTGCCTCCATTACAATCCTCTTAAAAACAGACATAGTCATGCAGTCCCCAAGCTTGCGTCCCCCTGCTGCCTCTGAGGGCTCACAGTCTGCACCTGAGTATGGAATATTCCACTCTGCACCGTCTGAGTCATCCCATGAGATGGAAGATACCAGCGTCTCTTTCTTTGTTTTACACATGTTCTTTGTTCTGGAAAAGCATGCTCTAGAAATTTAGGAAATCTTTGTTCATTTTAGAAGATAATGGTTAAGTATTTCTCTCCAATATTTACAGGCTGCCGGGGAAAAGGACTTGGCTCCCACCACAGTCCTTACGGAACACGGTTTCACATGCTCTTGGCCATGCCTCTTACATGGCTCCCTCTTCGTGTGTTTCCAGTTCTCTCAGTATGGTGGGTACTGAGACACAATGTTGTAACTTCCCTTCTGTGTAAGGTTAGTGGGAACTATGCTTTGATTAAACGGAAGGCGGTGAGGATTTCTGAAATGCATTTAAAGTATTCTCCAGTTTAAAGTGAGACTTGGGATGGACGTTCTCATGGGAGAGTAACTGAGGTGGTGGTGGATTAAATTTAGAGCAAAGGTCAAACACTCTCTTGTGTGACATCTTTTTGCAAGAAAGCAGAAGAAACAAAGAAAAGACTCTGGGAACAAAGAATGACAGAAGAGGGGAAAGTTCTTTACAAAAGAAATGGAGGCTACAGCCAAGCAAAGGCAAGGGTTTCTTATACTGAAGCAACTCGTATGTATGCTGTCTTTTATTTTTTTTAAAAAAGGCAGTAAACCTAGAAAATAGTTAATCTGCTTTAGAGAAAGGTGATAGGAACAGAAAACTTGAGTTTTTTCTTGAGGGAGAGGAAATCTAGGGAGGACAATTGATGCAGCTAGGAGAGGGCCTGTAGAGGGCCTCCTTTCTTTGTGTGTTCGCATTCCTTTTCTTTTTTTTCTTTTTTTTCATCTTTGTTAACTTAGGTATTTCTTATTTACATTTCAATTGTTATTCCCTTTCCCGGTTTCCTGGCCAACATCCCCCTAACCCCTTCCCCTCCCCTTTTCTATGGGTGTTCCCCTCCCCATCCTCCCCCCCATTACCGCCCTCCCCCCCACAATCACGTTCACTGGGGGTTCAGTCTTGGCAGGACCAAGGACTTCCCCTTCCACTGGTGCTCTTACTAGGCCATTCATTGCTACCTATGAGGCTAGAGCCCAGGGTCAGTCCATGTATAGTCTTTGGGTAGTGGCTTAGTCCCTGGGAGCTCTGGTTGGTTGGCATTGTTGTTCATACGGAGTCTCAAGCCCCTTCAAGCTCTTCCAGTCCTTTCTCTGATTCCTTCAACGGGGGTCCTGTTCTCAGTTCAGTGGTTTAATGATGGCATTCGCCTATGTATTTGCTGTATTCTGGCTGTGTCTCTCAGGAGAGATCTACATCCGGTTCCTGTCGGCCTGCTTGATTCTTCCCTGGGTTGAAGTGGAAGCCAAAAGCACCTTCTGAAAGCACTGTGATTTCAGGGATTGAGCAGAGCTCCACCACCAGGTGCTCCTATGGTTAACTAGCACAGTTTTGGAGATTTTTTTTGGCGGCGGCGGGGTGGGGCGGGGATCTTTAACTCCCTATGGTCTCTCTAGTTTTACCCTCTAACCTCTTGTCATTGTTGGTTAGACTATATGAATTTGTTGCCTTTGATGAAGATAATTATCGTGGATATTTGAGAGTGCTAAATCTTATTTCCTATAAGATTCATTTTTCATAAAAAACATGCTTTGGAAAAGTAAAAAAACAATACAAAGCAGTGGGCTTTTGAGTATTAATTGGTGGAGAAGGAATTTGCTCATCAACAGTAGTCTGTTTAAAAGATTGACATTTTTTTTACACTATCTTCATGATATCTTTGCCTTTAGTTCACACAGGCATTGAGAAGAAAATCAAGAAACATTCTCATGTGGGGAATTATCGAATAGATCAAGCTCAGGTAAGTGTGATCCAGCACTGCTTCCAGACTAATGGGATCCTGCCTAACCAAGGAGAAAAGAAAAGCATGGGAACAGCTCAGTGAACACAGGGGACAGAAGTGGGTTGACCCTATCACACATTGGAGACTCATGAGCATGGAGGAGGTTTCTGTTCTTTTGCTTAAAGTTTTCCCAAGCAGCCCGAGGCTGTAATGAAGCTCAGAGGAGCCCAGAGGCCTGATTGAGCCTCTCCCACAACTAATTCCCACAAATTTAAGAAAGGTAGCTTGGGAAGCAATTAAGGCTTTATTTTTTTCAGTCATTGCTTTTTGTACAAAATGTGAATTTTTCTGCTTCTGTCATTGGTGTTTATTTTTTTAAAGCACAGATCCAAAGGAAATAAAGCATTTCAAGATTTTACATCAATTTTCTACTTTTAAATCACCAGAGGAGGAAATAAAGCCCAGATGATAGTTCACATATAAGCCTATCAGCAGCACATAGCGCCTGAATTCACCTTGCTTTTCACGCCATATCAGTTCATTTTAATTTAACAAACAGTAAAGATGTTATGTGTCTAAAACAATAAAATTTTAGTCATAAAAATACCTTTGCATTTCAGCAGATCACAATTCATGGGGATAGAGCTATAGATCATCTGCTACAAGGATCTAGCAAGAGCATAATACTGTAGAGGGCATGCCCCATAAGCTTTCATCTATCTTCTGTGGTGGCTTGAACCAGAATGGCCCCCAAGGCACACCCATTTGAAGACTCAGTCCCCAGCTGAGAAGTATTAAGGGGAGGGGCCATGACAGAGGAACTGCTTCATTTGGGAAAGGCTTGAAGTTTCATAAGATTTCTAATACTTCCACTGTATCTCTCTTCAGATACAAGCTGTCAGCTGTTTCTTCAGTGTGCCATCATGGATTCTAACCCCCAAAACTAGAAGTCAAATCAAATGCTTTCTTTGATAAGTTGTCTTGGTTACAGTATTTTATTATATCAAGAGAAAAGTGGCTTAGACCTCCCTTCTTAGCCTGCATCCTTCCAGGCTTCTTGAACAGATGCAGCCTGTTCCACATGCATTCTAATTGGCACAGGCCTCATATGACAATGTCTTAGTCCGGCCTATGTTTCTCACTTCTTGCCCTAGACTTCATCTAGTGACATACAAGACATCACAAAAACACTCACTTTTTGTTTTAGCAACACGGAATCCAGACGAGATAAGCTGTTATTGATACAGGAGATATATGTCTCCTAGTGGCCGGAGAACAGAAACTGATACTTGCCTGTTTCTCCTTGCTGTCTCCTAGGACAGATTCCTGTGGCAAGGAGAAGCCTATTAAAGGGTTAACTGCCTAATACCCGAATACCTTAGGCTAAGTCTTTGCTGTTCTCTGTCTGAATTCACTATCCCTTTTGTATACCACAATCTTCAAATGTTTATATTTAGAGCAGAACTCTTCTCAGAAGTCTTATAAGGTTTATCAATTATTTATTAAATATTATAATTTAGTTATCAAATAAATAAATAAAAGTTAACGTGCAAAAATTATTTCTAGATACATTTATGTTCTCATCTCTGTTAATGCCAACTTTAGCCTTCCTATACTCAGACCAAAACTTGACCAAAGTCAAGACATACCCTTGACTTTTCCCTTTTACCTGCCGTCTTTCATACACAAATGCGGTCTCTGCCTGTGCAGTGTAGGCAGAATCGGAGCACAACTGCCTTCTACTTCTATGTCTTGGCCATGCCTCCCTAGATATGGTTGGGTTCCTGCCCAAGACCTCCCATACACTCCCACAACAAGCCTCCCACCTACAATATTATAATTGTTACCTGTTAACACTGGCTTTTAACCCTGAAAAATACTTCAGTCCCTGGTTAAGTACCTATGATTTCAATGGAGATACGTATCTATATTCATGGTCAGTATTTCAATTATATCTTTGTTGCAGGATAATTGGTATGAGGTTTTTTTTAAATTCTCTAGAGACTAATAGAACAATATTTTAAATAATAGGAAAGGTTAGCTATCAATTTAAGAATAAATTGATTCATATTTGATGAGGTCACATCATTTTTTGGGACAATGTTGCTGTTTTCACCTATAACTTAGATATATGAACATGAGGACAGAACTCTGGGACAGTATTCAGGGACTTAGTCCATTTAGACTTTTGCTTTTTGACAAGTCATTTCTGCCACTAAGTTATTAGTGAATACACATTGTACGTAGCTGTTGTATAAAGTGATATAATTTTTCAATGAAAGCTAAATTATTTCCCATAAGGACCTAGTAAAAGCATATGCAAATTCCCAGTTTTACTTCCAATATATATAAAACTGTGTCCAGGTTATGTGCATAATACAGTATTTCTTTCATTCTGGAAATTAGGGTCTGTAGTTTTTATCACCTTCCTGACATGGTATGTGACCCAAGAGAGAATTCTGCACTCTTCCTCTTTTGTATCCTCAAAGAATTCATTTTATGTGGCAACATGGGCTCATTAATGAGAATTTTTGCTCTGGTCTTTCAAAAGCAACAATGAGGTAACAAACTTCATGCATCTATAGAGACAAGGTTAGTGAACACAACTTCTTAGCAAACTGTCAAGCATATGGAGTTCAAGAATCTCAATGCTCCTGTAATCTAAACCAGACTATGAAATTCTGAAGGCATATGGAAAACCGCTTTTATGCTTTTATATCACTGTGATTGTCCAGATATAGTCACCTCCTACTGAATATTTCCATCTAGGCTAAGCCTCTGTCTTCCCTGCTTTATCCTTCATTTTCTAGGCAGGTATCAGATCGTCCCTAGTCGTAGAACAGTACTGTCCTGGCACCAGTTCTTTGAGCAGCCCTATCCTGAGAGCTTGGAAAGTGAAGACTTAAGTCTCAGAAAATAAGTGCAAGACTGGGAGTCTGGTGCCTGTGTGGAATCCCAGCTCTGCTATTAAAATCACTCCGTGACCCTCTGCTGGTCACTTAACCTACTGTGCTGCTATTTGCTCATCTGTAAAATTGCTCTCCCTCTTAGGCTCTTTGTGAGGCTAAAAGAAAATAATAGGTGGCAAAGTGCAGTGAATGGTAAAAGTCTAATACTAAATCAAAGTATTATCATTTTAGAAATTTATCCCTGAGTAGTGCTGACATCGACATACAGAAGTTGAAGCTGCAATTAGGGGCCTGCTTCATCTTTAACCCACCAATAGTAAAGATAGTTCCAGCAGTGACCCAATTTCAGGCACCCTATGGCTACTTGCAACTTTCCCTTCTTATTCTTGTTATAAGTGTAGCAGTTCAGAAATTATTTTAGGACAATTTTAACAACAACTAGTTTGCAGTCTTCCTTTTTAAGTGATGAGTTCATAAAGCATTATTCGAAGGATTAGCACCTTATGCATATGCCTGTAATTCTATGTAATTGTTTTGTTTAGGCAAAGAGATCTTGACTAAAGCCTGCTACATACTGTTACATCCTATATGAAGGAAAGTGCGTATCCAGCTGAGGAAGCTGGCAGTATAGTACAAGGCAGACTAAGACAATGTGTTTAAAGGAATGAGGCCCCTTGCTATGAATGTGGACTACAGGCTAAGCCCAGTTCTAGAGTGTTTCATTCTTTACATCCATTTCACTAGTTACTGCTACTAAATCCTTGTTCTCCTTTATTGGTTATTTTCTCATTGATGTGTCACAATACTCTGACCAAAGCCATTTAAGGGAAGAAAGGCTTGTTTGGGCTGGCTCACAGTTTGAGTGTTCTTTCCACCATGACAGAGAAGCCAAAGCACGAGGCTCTTGAAGTAGCTGGTCATGTTGAATCCAGTCATGAAGCAGAGAGAAAGGGCTGGAGAGATGGCTTAGTGGTTAAGAGCAATGACTGCTCTTCCTAGAGAGAAATGACTGTAGGTGCTCAGATCACTTTCTTCTTTTCACTGAGTCCAGGACAAATGAAATAATACTTCCCAGAGTTAGAATGGATCTTTCTCACCAAATTCACCTAAGTTAGTGAATGTCTCACCTACATGCCCAGAGATGGTCTTGATTGCTTCAACTTGACCATCAAGGTTATAGCCACTACACTTCTGGACAAGCTCTGGAGTCAAGCAATTCTCCATTCAGTTTTAGAGTCTGCACTTAAGCTTCAGAAATGCTAATTGATATTTTCCAAAAGAATCCAGAAATCCCTCTGCTTGACTTCTGTATTTTATGAAGAGTCAGGAAAGCACTTGGCCCCAGAGACATGGGGGCTAAGCTAAGCAATGCATTTGTTTGCTGCCTGAATGTGATGTGTTCCCTTTAACAGAGGCAATTGATTTTACATTTTGATTTTGAAAAACATGCTAAATGGTTATCCAAGAAGTCTTCTATGCTATAAAATGTGTATGTAATATTAAAGATTTTATGGTCCAAATCTCAAGTCCTATGAAAAGTAAAAGCTTTTTCTCATGAAAGCCCTACACTCTCTAAGCGATGTTAATAAAGTGTTAGATGTCTCCCTACACACATAGTATTCTGCTCGACAATAAAGTTAACAAAGGCCAATTTAGGTCAGTGCCTTCATTTGTACATTGGCGGCATTTATAAAATGCATTTATGGTTAATAGAAATGTCTTCTTATTCTCTTGATAATTACTGATATCCGAAGTTCCATTGTGAGAACCTTACTTTTTTATGTGAGAATTTTCAACTCTATTAAGTTAGAAATACATCCTAGAGATGGCAACTTTTAAAATAAGGGATCAGAAAACTATGAGTAAGACATAATTTAAAACCTGCTTTTGTAAAGTGTTATTGGATGGTTTATATCTTTAAATAATATTTTAAGGGACTGGAGAAAAGTCTCACTGGTGAAGATGATACAGTTCAGTTTCTAGTACCCACATGACAGCATGCAGCTCCAGTTCCAGGGGATCTGGAGCGTCTGGCTTCTTTGGATACTGCATGCACATAGTACACACCATATAAGCAAGCAAGAGACTCATGCACATACAATTCAATAAAATCTCAAAACAAGAATATTTTAAAATAATATTCATCAAATACAACATCTACCCCTTTAAGAAAATGTCTGACTTGTGCTTTAAATTGTAAGGTATATTTTATTTTTCCTGGAAGGTTAAATGTCTAAACATAGCAGAAAGAAGCCCATGGAGCCCTGGAGATATTTCTCCATTCCCAAGGGCTTGTAGGAGCCTAGGAGATATGCCATTCACTTCTCCACTTAGAATAGAACTAAACTTTGAAAAAAGTACATTTTCTATCTATGACACCTCCAAGTCCTTGCATGTGTTTTGTTATCCTTAGAGAATTTCACACAATATATTTTTCATCCTATTTTTTTCAGTTCCATATTTCTTCTCAATCCCTCCTTGATTCCTACACACCCAACTTTGTGTGTTCTTTTTCCTCTAAAACCATGAAGAAGACAATGATGATGAGAAGAAGGGGAAGAAGAGTAGGAAATGGGGCAGCAGGAGGAGAAGAGGAGCAATAGAAGGAGGAGAGCAGGAAGGAGAATAACAAGAAGGAGAAGGAGAAGAAGAAGGAGGAGAAAGAGAAGGAGAAGGAGAAGGAGGAGGAGGAAGAAGAAAGAAGAAGAAGAAGGAAGAAGGAAGAAGAAGGAAGAAGGAAGAAGAAGAAGAAGAAGAAGAAGAAGAAGAAGAAGAAGAAGAAGAAGAAGAAGAAGAAGAAGAAGAAAGATGAAAGGAGGAGGAGGAGGAGAACAAGAACAAGAAGAATAAGAATAAGAAAAAGAAATGGAACAAAACATGGACTTTAATTTGTGAGCATGTTAACTTGTGAGCATGAGGCCTGCCTTGGTGTGTGTTTGGTAAACTAGTGTTATTTCACTGAAAAGAACAGGTTTTCCCTTTTCAAATAGTCCCTTCTGCCTCAGTTTTTAATACCCAGTTAGGCTTTTGCTGGGGAACTGTAGAAGGGAAAGTGCCTTACAAGAATGTGTGTGGCTATTGACGTAGACATGGCCTTTTTTGAGCCTAAAATGAGGGAGATCCTTGAGCAAAACTGCACGGGAGATGAAGACTACAATTTCTTTGACTGTTTCTCCAAGTGTGATCTGCAAGAAATCAGAACAGCAGGGACAGCCATCGAATCAGAGCGTGGACCCTGCAAGAGAACCCATTTACGGTTCCTTTTCCTGTCCTGATGTCAATGGGTCACAGGTGACTGCAGAAAGGTCCACCATGGGCTGTGACCACGGAGTCCACCTGTCCAGAGGAAATGCCCAGGTCCTCACCTTGTTCCCCCAGGACATTTACAAGTGCTTCCTTTGACACATGCTGTTGTCCTAAATCAAGTCCTAAAGTTTTACTGTAAAAAAAAATCTGTTCATGCCACTAACTCAAGCCTAAGATTGGGGACTGTGGCCAACCACAACACTTTCATCTCTGGGCCTTTTCTGGACATTAAAAGTAACGGAATACTTACAAAAAAAAAATAGAAAAAAAATGTGTGTGTGTGTGTGTGTGTGTGTGTCTGTCTGTCTGTCTGTCTGTCTGTCTTTCTGTCTGTCTGTTTCTCTGTGGTCTGTGTGCATGCCTGTGGGCCTCACTACTTTATCTGTTGAGGTGAGGTGGGGGTTCTCTTGATGAACTTGCAGCTTGCTAAATTTGGCTAGTCTAGCTTAAGTTTTCCCAGGGATCACTTCTCTGCCTCCTAAACTTTGGGACTTACATGGCTGCTGGGGACATAAAATTCAGGCTTCACATTTGATATGCTTTATCTATCAAACAGTCTCCATGTTCCTATAACACACTTATGTTCATATGAAAGGCATGAGTCCTAAAGTGAGTGAATGTCTGACCCCAGAGCATTGAAAAAGTCAGTCTCAGAACTCCCTCTGTAGCGTCAGGATTCCATTTCACACTCTGTCTACTGGAGTTCCCAGTTCCCTTTTTGAAAGGACACGTTATGGTACCTGTATTAAAGCTCTGGATGAAATCTACTGTTTTATCTTTTTGTTTCTGTTCACCTTGTCCTCTTTTATATACTTCTTTACCATGCAATGACTTTTTGCATATGCTGAATTTGAATAGCCACTAATCTTATACTTGTTTGCTTAGATCCTTTTGCAACTATATTTCAATTTTGGTTTCTTTTAGTTTTGGTGTGTGTATGGGTGTGTGTGTGTGTGTGTGTGTGTGTGTGTGTGTGTGTGTGTGTGTGTGTGTGTATAGTCCTTGAACTCTTATTTTTGAGCTAGAGTCCTTGGAGTTTACCAATTCATGCATACTGATTGGCCAGTGTGCCTAGAGATACTCCTGTCTGCATTCCCAGTGCTTAGGCTATAGGTGCTAGTTCCAAACCATGCCCTCATGTGAAGGAAGCAAGATTGTTTCTACCTGAGCCATGTCTCCAATTCCTCTATTTTATATTTTAAGATCAAATTGTTCATGTAAAAAATTTAATAAATACAAAATACAAATTAAAAACTAAAATTTATCATGTTTTATGCTTTCGGGATAACCACTTGCAGTGGTTTGAATAAAAATGACCCCCATAGGCTCATATATTTGAATGTATAGGGAGTAGTACTATTTATAAGGACAGGAGATGTGGTCTTATTAAAGTAGGTGTGCACTTGTAGGAGGAAGTGTTACACTAGGAGTAGACTTTGGGGTTTTAAAAGTCAAAGACATTCCTATTATCTTTCTCTCCCTGTTGCCTGCAGATCTGGTTGTAGAACTAACATCTACCATGTCTGCCACTGTGTCTCTATGTTCCCACTAGGAGGAAAATGGACTAAACCTGTGAAACTGTAAGTAAGCCTCAATTAAATGCTTTCTTTATAATAATTGCTGTGTTCATGGTGCCTCTTCATAGCAATAGAACACTGACTAAGACACCACTACAGAGATTATTGTGAGATCTTTTATTTATTTACAGAACAATCTTAAGATAATATTCTCTGTATATCTCTATATAAACATATAAAATATACATTGCATATTTTATACTTTTATATTTATTTATTTTACATATTTAAAATTTAATAAGTTATATGACACATAAATATAAACAATATATTCCATATAGCATATATATTTTATCTTTAAATACTTTTATAGTTATGTGTATGTATGTTTCTATGTATGTGTGTATGAATATGTACACAGGAGTCCAGTTGCCAGTAGAGGCCAGAGGGGTTGATGTCCTGGAGTATAGGCAGTTGTGAGTTACTGGATACGTGTGGGGCACTAAACTTAAAGACTGTGCAAGAGCAGTGTATGCTTTAAAGTACTGAGCCATCTCTTCAGCCCTTACACATTATGTATCTTAAATGTTTCATACATAAATTCCAAACTTGCATTTTATGACTAGTTCATGCAGATTAATAATATCCAAATGCAGTTTGCAGTAAAATATTTTACACATTAACAGGGTAGAGCCTTCATTTGATACACCACATGTTACTACTTTGATAATAAAATGCAGTGAAATTTTTTCTCTCTGATGTGACTGTTGTATTAGTAAGCATAGTTTAAGACAAATATCACTAATTATTTTCAAATTGTAATTATTTTTAACAGTACTGGGGTTGAACCAAGGGCAAACTGTCTACCAATGAGATATGGATCCCAAGCACCATGTACATGCTGCAAGTAATCAGGATAGATGTGAATTACTGGGTGATAAAACTCAGTTCTTTCCACCTTATTAATTTATTTTAGCAACAATTTTTTCAAAAGATCGGGCCATTCGCATACACTAGTAGTGTAGTGATGGCCTTTTTCTTGAATCTTTGTTGCCATGGTAACTGGCAATTAAAAAAATTCTTTAAGAGCATTAGGAACAGTAATATAAGGTTACTCATTTATATAAGGTTTTCATTTCACTAGTTACATAAAGATAAATGGAATTCCTTTTGTGCATTTATAAGTCATTTATACTTTATCTGTAATAAGTTGCTTATTTTTACATATATATTTATTCCATATTAAAATATTCATTTTTTACTAACTGGGTTTTAAAAATACACTAAATTTCTTGATCTTTTTAATTGTGTGCCAGAAATATTTATCTGCTTCCTCATTAGCTTTTTAATTTTATTTGTGAATATTTTATTATATAAAAGTTTTGGATTTGTATATAACTAAATGTATGCATTTTCTTCACAGTCTTTGAAGTTATGTTGAAAAAATGCCCTATATCATTTGAAAATATAAATACTCATCATTATTTTCTTCCATTTTTTACCGAACAAATTGAAGGGCCTGTATTTAACCACCTTCATTTATGATTAATCCTAGACCAAAGTTACTTTGGTATATGGTTTTCTTCTCTAATTTTTTTTTGCTATCTGAGCATCTTACACACACATGCAAACACACACACACACACACACACACACACACACACACACACAAGACCTATAATAAAAACACCATTTTCACATATGAATTTCCTCCTTTCCTGCACAGAAGTACGTACATATGCAAAGAAAACTTAAGTTGTAAGTGTTAGGACTCCCTGGGAGATCTCAGAGAGAACAAGTTTCTAAAGTCTTGATGCATGGAAGACCTTCAAAGTCTTTTGTTTTTCACTGACTTACTACATTTGCATAATCTTTGCTGATGTCACACAGGAGAGACTAGATTTGTTCTGACATCATAAGGCAAACTAGGACAGATGGTGGTGATGTGCAGAGAAAGTGTTCTGTTCAAGTACAGAAGACAATGCTTCTTGGAACTGCCTGTCCTGACCTTCCCCTGTACATCACTGTGAGGCTGTGTCTGGCGCTAGGATGACCTTAAGACCGTGCTCTGTGATAAGAGTTAATAGATGGGCATCCTTAAGAATGTGGAGCAATCAGGTCTTTCAGTTAGCTGGCTGGAAGATTTATTATCTTTTTCATGATGTGTATGTGTGTGGATAGATACTCAGGACTGCATTGCCTGTAGTGGTCAGAGTTATCAAATGCCCTTGAAGCTGGAATTAGAGGAAGTTGTGAACTGCCTGACGTTGGTACTGGAAACAGAACAGGGTCTCTAGAACAGCATGTGGTCTTAACCACCAGGCTGCCTCTCCAGCCCCTCAATTAGATCATTTAGGCACCTTATTCTTGAAAGAGTTACTTCTCTTTTTTCTAAAATTCCTCTGCTTTGCATGCTAACCTTAAAGGCTAGATAAGCAGAACCCTAGTATTTTAGACTGGAGAACACTGAGCTGCTGATGAGTTTATATTATCCCTGTCAACTTCACAAGGACTGGGATGCTAAAGATGCAGGCAGGCAGCCCCTTCATTTACGGTCTGGCTGCATCTGCAGAGCTGTTGTGTCTGCTTTAATTAGGGCACGTTTCCAGTTCAGGAGGGGATGAATGCAGCATCTATTTCTTGGTTTATGTGCCAATAACATCACAATGGCCCAGGGTTTATTTGCATTAACTGCTCTGGGGAACAGGTGGCTTTTTGATCATTACCTTCCTCTGTTCAGCCTGTCAGGGACCAAGGGAAGAGTAGTGGGGAAGGGATGAAGTTGATAACTACAGTAGCATTACCACTCTGTGTTGCATCTTCTAAAGGGTTGTAGCTGAGACCACGGGATTTGGTCTAATGAGACAGTGAAAACTGAACGCATACAGTGAGTTAAATCTCCCTTTTTTGACCTGCTTCAGAGACCATCTGCTGTTTAGGTTAAAAAAAAAAATAAAGGTAAACGGGCTGGTTGGAAAACTCTAGCCATAATAGGCATTGCAGATTTGGCTAACAATCTAGAAGGGTCATTTCTCTCAAATAAAATTTATGTTTGTCAGTTTTTTTTTCTCTGTGATATTTACTCCTCATCTGGAAATTTACTTTAGTGAGCAATATCCTCCTGTTTCAACCTTTCAGACCCTAATCTAAACATTTGTTTTCATGGAGTATCATCTCTAGCCTCAGCTTCCTACACTTGGAAATGGATTCCTGTTCTAAACACAAAGGAATGCAAGCCCTCTGGCCATGACAAGTGTTGGTTGGTGTCAGCTCCTCTTCACAAAGACCTCTCACTGCAGCCTCGGCCACAGCTTCACATGCTCCATGCAAAACTGAAGGGTACTGAACCTGAAATGCCAACGGTGAGCGGCCTCAGAGTTCTTGTTTCTTACATCTCAGTGTGCAACTCAAAGACCCAACTGTTGGTACAGCTCAGCTAGTAGGGGACTGTACTTATCTTTCATGGAAACTCTTAAAGGACACTGTCCAAAAGGTAGCATCTTATTTTGTAGCATGCACCTGCTTGACTTTAAATCTGGTTCAATTAAAGTCACGTGTGCAAGTGCATAGAAACACATTGTAATCAAAGCTGGGCCTGTACTATTGACTTTTAAGCCATAAAACCAAATCATTGTCATTTTCTTATCCTCTGTCTTGCAGCCAGAACTGCCAAATGAAAGTTCAATGCAAGGTCAGTACCAGATGCTTGAAAAACCCAACATCCTTATGCACAGGAGGTTGGGCATTCCCCTTGGAATGACCAATTGAATTGGCTTTTGTGATCATTCTTGGCTGTTTGTTGTTGTTATTGTTTTTTTTTTTTTAATTTTTCCCCCTCTCATTTGGTTCTTCCTTACCATTTATAGTTATTTTCTAGCTTTTGGTGAAAGCCAATAGCATGTTTAAATGAGAGAGTCTTGAAAAACTGTGAGGGCTGATGCCTTCACTTATGCACCCCATGCCTGGTACACTCTGTGGCTTTGGTCAAATTTGAACAAGATTTGAACAATAAAGAAATAAATTAGTGGATCATATTGGGTGCTGTAAAAAGTTCTTCAGTGTTGGCGTGAAGTACCCTACAAGTGCATCCTTGCTTCCTTAGTTTTCTTTTTGTACA
Source organism: Rattus rattus (assembly GCF_011064425.1). NCBI lineage: Eukaryota > Metazoa > Chordata > Mammalia > Rodentia > Muridae > Rattus > Rattus rattus. The sequence continues at coordinate 59,063,805 of NC_046160.1, forward strand.
GGCATCATTTAGTAAATACTCACGTCAGCATCCAAGGTTCTTCCAGAAATATAATAACTGAGTATTTTGAATGACATTGGCCATTCATTCAATTCCTTATAGCCTTGAAGCCCTTTGAAGTATCCCTTCTCCACTGTGAATTGGGGAGAAACCTGGTGTTGTACCACAGCACCAGAAATAAACCACAAGACCCTGAAGAAAAAGATTATAAAGATCATACATATCGTAAACTTCATGTGGAATGTTTTTCAATAATGGCTTCTTTTCTAGTACCAAGCCATACAATATTCACATGAGAAAAATAACATATCATTGTTAATAAAAAATGTAAGCTTTCAACAGTAATGGTTTACTCTTTTTTTTTTTTTTTTTTTTTTCTTTTCTTGGCCTTGCGCTCGCTAGGCAAGCGCTCTACCGCTGAGCTAAATCCCCAACCCAGTAATGGTTTACAATGGAGCATACCTTGTACATCTTGTCTCTTGGATTTTACCTGATGCTGTAGACTGCATTAGCTATTTCTTGTCCTTTCATGTTGCCCTTCTGTATAGTTCCAAGTAACATACTGGCCACATATTCAGAAAGCTGAGACCAGTTCAGTGATGTATAGAATTAGGAATGTTTCTAGGATCAGAAACACTAAGCTGTTCTTTGACCAGTTTTAGCCACCTTTCTTTGGCTACTTCACCCTAGAGTGGCTCTTTTTATAATCTGTGAGACAGAAATACGTTTAACACCCATTCAACAGGGATATTTGTAGCCTCCACAGATACTCACACACATGTGAAATAATGTGCACATACACACACACACACACACACACTCACACAAATAAAAATAAGTCTCTAAAAAGAGGCAATGAGCACACAAAGAAACATGGATAAACATAATTGAGTTTCAGGAAACCTCTTACTTGTAGGACTTGAAGAATACGAGCATCTCTAACCCATGGTAGGCTTCTATAGGTGGCATCTGTCCAATATAGTCTGGGAGCCTGGGATCCCAGGATTCTGGGAGCCTGGGAGCCTGGGAGCCTGGGAGCCTGGGAGCCTGGGAGCCTGGGAGCCTGGGAGCCTGGGAGCCTGGGAGCCTGGGAGCCTGGGAGCCTGGGAGCCTGGGAGCTTGGGAGCCTGAGAGCCTGGAAGCCTGGGTGCCTTGGAGCCTGGGTCTAGGCACCTCTGTGAGGTCTCCTGTTAAGTTTCAACCCTGAAACAAATTACCGAAATGTTTATTTAGCATATCAAAGTGGTACTGACCTCCAGGTTCTCCAGGCATTCCTCAGTCCTTACCTACAAGGTGTTCTTTCCTATATAATCCAGACATTTTGCTCACTCTCCCTTTTGTATTTTAGGCCCCCAGCTGCTGCACCTTGATTCCCTCTCTACCCTCTCTTTCCTTGCATGACCCAGCTCAGCTTGCTAAGACACACTGGAGTCTCCCAGTTATTTCTCTTCCACTATATCTAGTAGTACTCATGTTCCTTTCAATTAATTAATTGTTTGATTAATTATTTGATTAATCAATTAATTATTTAATTCAACATTTAGTTTTGATTTTTTTCATTCATCTCTGAGGGCCTAGGAGCTTGTGCCTAGGTACCTCTGTGAGGTCTCTATACGAGCATATGCACCCTGGGAGCCTGGAAGCCTAGAGAGACAGCAGAACCTATCAAGAGTTTCCTCTCCCTCTGTAGGTTTCATTTTCCCAACTAAAAAGCTGATGCTTCTAAGATAATGGAAATCAGAATATTACTTGGTCTCTGAGGAAAGGGTCATGCTGATGTGGGAGAGAAATCGGTCTCCTCAGCAGGAAAATAATAGAATACAGCAAAACAAGCCTAATACACATAAAAGAGATGCCCACAAATAGCAGCGATGGGGGCATTTCATTATATCTAGAACTGTTCTCATTATAATGTTCTTTTCCCCATTACCTTCAAATGTGCTCTCCCACACACAATTAAGTTACTTTGTGTTCTACTCTCTTTAAATTCCATCTGGGTAGCTCCTTCCCTGGCAGGATAGCTCTTCACCTCCAATACTAGTGTAGAAGCAGGACACGAACATTGACCCAGGCAGAAGGAACTCCCTGCCACACGGGAGGAAGACGATGCCAACTGAGCCTAGCAAGAGCCAACCCTAACCCAGCAGTGTCCCTAAACAAGGGGCAGAAAACCATAAGGTTGTTAGATATCCAGGGACCACTAAATCGTGGTGGGAAAGGTTGAGGATACCACAGACTAAAAATTAGTTTGGAAACTTACTGCGCATTTAGCACAGTGACCATCTCCAAAATTCGAAACTTCAGAAAAATATTTCTAGATCCCACTGAAGTTCAGGAAGCAGAGTTTGAATGGAAATTGATTCCATCATGGTTTTTTGCAGACATTTCAGCTTACCATAGCCTGGATTCCGGTTCTGACTGTGCCTCTTGATAATGAGGCAATCTTCACCACATTCTACTATAATCTCTGTATGACGTAATCTCTAAAGGAATGGAAGTGATGGCATTTATCTGATTAGTTATTGCAGATGACATAGGCTACATTAGTGCCTGACATGTTATGGTACTCATTCTTGCTTCCTCTTCTTCAGTTCCTGAAACCTGAAGGGATTCCCTAGTGGGAGGTAGAAGCCTGGATAGCCCAGATGCAGAGGTTAACAACTCTGTTGTGAATGTAACAGCCAAGGGAGTGGCAGCAACTGCTTCTCGAAGTCTGACCTAAGGCTGATGGGATGAGTACATACCCTGTCTATTTGGCATAGTAGCCATTTAAGTATTTGCATTTCATGCATGTGTCTCAGAGCAGAATACATCATCCCAAGTCAATCCACTGACTCTGTGTAGTCCAAGAATCACTGTAGTGCTTATGGAGTTTGGGTGGCAAAAATAGAATAGGTTCCCATCCAAGGTCAGAATGTACCTTGTACTTGTGATGGGGGAGATCACACCATGGGCCTGGCCATCCTGGATCACGAGAGGATTTCATTCTTGATTTCTTCATCCTGTCTTAGGTTAAGGTCTCATTTGCCGAGGCTTTAGGCTGTATTATCTCTGACCTCTCCTTATAGAATCTGACCTCATGGTTACTATTAGTCAGAAATCAGTTTAGGAAACCCAAACCTATGTATTTCACTCCACAATTTATTTAATATAGCAATCTTAATGCTTCCTTCCCAGACCATTGGGAGGTGTAGGGGAAGGGCTCTGTGTTGTGGTTTTTTTCTCAGAGTTGATAATTTCTAGATTACCTGTAATGGCCTGAAGACTCTGACAACTGATACCAGAATTCATTGTTGACATTGAAATCCAGGGATCAGGAGCTGCCGTCCCATTTGCCACTGGCTTTTATAAATGCCTACTCCATCAGCCCATTAATACAGGCTCCTGCCCCACTGAAATCACAGCTGTACTGTCAGCAGTCTGGAGAAATGATACTGAAATCATGTGGCAGGGTTTGCTAGCTGCTGAGATTGTAGTATTTTGTCTATCAAATCTCATAACTCAAGGGTAAATGCCACCTCATGCTTAGTACTCTGTTTGCTAGAAATGTATATAATTGCCCTTTCTTCCCTTACAACAGGAAGGTATTTTAGAAGGGACCACCACTACCAGAAGGCAAAGGATTTAAACAGATGAGAGACTGAAATCAGGATGTTCACCAGGAAAAGAGGCTGAGTACAATGTTTACAAAAGAGAAAACTAAGGCTTTTACATGTAAGGGCCCATAACTGAAGGTAGGGCCATAGAGAACTTGACAGCAGTCAAAGTTTCCAGAACACACAGTGACCAAAACTGAAGTCAAAGTTAAACCGTTAATCTGACATGTTTCTGGTATGTAGCAGTTCTCATGCATGTAGCACCATAGGATCTGATTGTGGCCTTGGCTCTGAACATCCAATATGTGCACTTTGTACTGAGTTTCTTCAATGCAGTTGGTTGAAACACCTCCACTAAGACTCAAGACTATTGTTCTAGGAATTACAGTCTTTATATGGAGTGTTCAGTTTTGTACTCTTATAGGATGTAATATTTTAACTGTTAAAAACAAAGACTTTAATATTGACCTACCTTTACTCCTCAGCATGCATCATATTAGTCCTTCTTTAGATGGTATCAGAATGTTTAATTTTAAAAACAGAGTTGCTAAATAGAATTTTATTTTAAAAAGTGAAATGAAATTTGGCTTGGGACTCAGACTTCCCAACTGTTTCTGAAATGGCCCTAAGCTTAATTTCTGTGTGTGCATGCACACACGTGCATACACACACGCGCACACGCGCGCGCACACACACACACACACACACACACACACACACACGAAGTAGTATTCTCAACATTAATGATTGATTATGAAATCAAAGTATTGATCAACTCTGAAAACTGTTAAGATGCTCTACATTCTGAGCTGTCAAATCTTCAACTGACATTTAATTTCTTAAATAAAAATCATTCATGTCATCTGTATGCAAAATGTTTTTGTCATCCATACAGGGCTACATAAATACCTTGTGGGTAAAAAGCGATTATAAATCTAAAGCCCTGATCTAGCTTAATGGTGTAGGGCCTGTCCAATGGCAAACAAGAAGTGGCTTTGGAAAATTAGACAGTCATGATAGTGAACCTAGGAACAAAGCTATCACAATCTAAGTGAGGCTGAGAATGAGAGGCATGTGTTGGTCCAAGATGATAATAAAAAGTAATTCACTTCAGTCAGTTCAGGAGGTAAGTTTCTCTGCTTATCCTCTCTCTTTATAGGTTCAGCTTATATATAAAGTGTGGACATGGTTCAGTCTCTGGGTAGAGACACAGTCTCATTTATCTGACATAAGAGAATAAATGCATAAATCAAGCAGTCTGGGTACCAAGTCCCAGATGTCACCTCCCCGAGGGAAGCTTTCTGCCCACCAGAGTAAATTGTTATCCATGGCCATACATAGGTCTCTTCCTTTCCTCAGCGCTTTCTTTAAAGTTTTAGCTTTTTACTAGTATACTGAGGTGTATTTATTTCTTTAAAAGCATTATAACCATGTTTTGAATATCTTGGGAGAAGATACTAAGGAGGAATCATATATAGACCTGATACAGTGATAATGTAATATTTTCTCCCTTATCAACAAAAAATTATATATATCTTATAAAGCATTGTCATGTGAAATTTTCCAAAAGCAGAGGAAATGCTTTATACTAACCGCAAATAAATGGTAAACACTACCAACAAAGATCTAGAAGAAAATGAAGTTTAAGTGAAAAAATTATATTGGGCTGGGGATGTAGCTCAGAGCTGAAACCCACACACATTGCATTCATGACACCTTTGGTTTGACGTCAAGTACCACAAAGACAAAAAAAATGAATTTATATATACAACATATCACATATATAAAAACTATGCCCTGCACTCATGCACAAATAAACAAACTCTTCCACACAAATTTCATTAAATTGAGACAGAAAATAATATTTCTAAAAGTCAAACAGTATTACAAAGTTCTCACACACTAAAAATTACTTCCTTGACAAGATAGCCTTTGTGGAAAGGGCTTTTCAGCAAACATATTTTGACAATTGATACCCCATGAGCACCGTTTGTGGAAAACAGGATTTTTTTGCTGTAATTTGATGAAGCAGGAAGTGGAAATCGATAGAACCTTGCCAAATGCGTTCTGTACTGATGCCCTTGCCTTTCTCTCCTCTGCTCCTGTTCTGCAGCAGATAAGAGAGAGGAGGAGCCAAGAACACGATATATGGATTTTCCAAAACAGCAGGACAACAAAGGAAGGAATGCTTTTAACTCTTGAGATGTTTTCAGCACCGTGGCATACATTTGCTGTGTAGCAGTAGAGTCTGATTACAAGCCCAAAGATTTCCCCAGAACTTCAAGGAGAACCTTCCTCACTGGGTCTTGTTGCTATGTCTCAGCACTGCTGGTTTCCATGACAACCCGGCCAGTGTCTAGCTCAGGATTTGCAAATACTTCCAAAGCCCATTAGACTTAAAATCTATTCACTCGACTTTCACATCAGCCTTACTCTCTCCAACCTTTCTCCTACATCCTCTCTTTCCCAAACTTTTGAGATGCAGAACACAAGATTTTGTAGTGGCAAAAATATCTGGCAAACATTACAAAACAAAAACAAAACAAAACATCAAAAACCCTAGAAAGAACACAGGAAATGTGGCAAAAGTGGCTCCTGGTTGCCTTATTGTCCCCTACCTAATTGCTACTGTTTTGCTCCTCCTAATTCAGACCCTGGAATGCTGATCTGCATTTCCTTGCTTGACTTTGGTCCATTTGAAGCTGGCAAAAATGACACCGCAGGGCAGTAACACTGGCCTGTGCAGGGGCCTCAACTCTATCTCTCACTTGACCTTGAGGTCTTGAGCTTCTGTGAAAGGAAGACTAGGACAGAAAGTCCAAGAGGAACTTCTCAACATTGGCTTTTCATAAGCTTATATATGTAGGACTCTTTCTGCCCACCTTTGGGAGAATTGGTATTTCTCTAATGAAATATTCTTCCTGTTAATTAGTGATTAGGCTATTCCTAATCTTATATCAAGAAAATGATAGAAAAGTAATTATTTCTTACAGCTCAGTGTAGGAATGAGACACTTGGGAGTAGCTCTGCAGATACAGTATTAGTCTTGTATAAATTGTGAGCATGAATACAGGTTACCATTCCCTGATCAATTCACTGCTGATACATACATCTCAACATTATCCCACAGCTGTAACTTAACTGTTTATGAAAAGCATCTTGTAACATAATCTATAAAACAACACTGTACTTAGGAACTGCTTCAGAATAAAGGTATATTTAACTTTCCTATGGTTCTGCACTCACCAGGACACATCCACCTTCTACTTACATTACTGGGCATCTAGAGAGGCCAAACACCAATCATGCATGCATGAAAATGTATATGGTAGGACCATGGTTACAGGACTGTGTTGCTAAGATTATGTACCTAATCTTTAATTTTCTTGTGGGATTCTAAGGGAGAGTTCCATAGTACATTTAATGAACATTAGATGTGGGTGTTAAGAGTTAGGTAAGGGGGGCTGGAGAGATGGCTCAGCAGTTAAGAGCACTGACTGCTCTTCCCGAGGTTCAAATCCCAGCAACCACATGGTGGCTCACAACTATCTGTAATGAGATCTGATGCCCTCTTCTGGTGTGTCTGAAGACAGTTATAATGTACTTATACATAAAATAAATAAATAAATATTAAAAAAAAACATTTAAAAAGAAGAGTTAGGTATGGCTTGCTATGGTGAGAGGGACTTTGTGGCTGAAAGACAGTTTAAGGGTGCTAGACTTGGCTTGTGACTTCTTGCCATTTCCTCCACCGCTTGCATGAGTGTTATGTGGTTTTTTTTTGTTGGAGTTAATAAGGCTATTTTTAAACCTTTGTGATTTTTGACTTTGTCGTTATAGTATAAGGTCAGAAGAGATCCTGAACACAGAAACTTCTCTGCGGCATCTCTTGAATGGGGCTGTGTCCCAAAGCTTTGTTCCAATCATTTCCCTAAAACTAAGCCACCTGTACCTGTTGCCAGTCAATTTGATTGCATTAAATTTTGAGTCCCTGCCTTTTTCCCCCTCGAGCCAGGTTTTTTTCTGTCCTGGAACATGCTCTGTAGATCAGGCTGGCCTTGTACTCAGAGGCCTCTGCTTCCTGAGTGCTAGATTAAAGGGGTGCAGCATCACAGTTTGATATCCCTTGCTTTCTTGATGAGGCATGTTTAATCAACCCCTAAAGGGTTATATTTCATCAATGCAAACATTAGTTCATTACGAAAAAGTACAGATCAGCAAATATAAAAATTGTATGGCTTTTGTGATCTTGTTTATACATAGGCATCTTTGCATTTTCTTATGGTTACTTGTGTTAACCTGAGAAGTAGGAGGCATTATTGTCTGGAAGATTAAGGATCTGGCTGGATGTTTTGAACTATTTATATTGTAACAGCTCTTATGAACTGACATTTGAATATATTTACCTCCGTTTCTGCTAGTAACTACTTCTTCATAAACTCCCCACCTTACTGGAACATTGACTAAGGCATCAAGTAACAAGGATATAACAATAACAATGTCCCAGGAGAATATTATTTCTAAGTAAAATAGGATTTTTAAAACTAGAAATAGCTGCTACGTTTTTGAACAATTGCATTAATCCAAGAAAGGAGGCTTCCTAGCCCTAAGATCTGCAGAGGAGTTGAGACATGCGGCATTCTGTCACCACCTTGCAGACCTTTGGCCGAGGACGTGTTTTCACAGCACTGCTCAAGACGTTTGGAGAAAATTCAGAAAGAAGCTTATACATCAAAGTACAAGAAATCCAACTTAAGCTTTAGGATAAATGTTCAAATCTCTTATCTTTTCATATCAGTTTTTTGCTGTAATCCCTGCAAAGTAACCTTTAATGATCAGGGAGGAGCTCAAAAAAGGGAAAGAAAGGGAAATGATTGGATTTAAATATCTGATTAAAACAAAAACATCAGGAAATTTTGGCGTTCTTAAAATGTGAACCGAGTAAGAGGAGGCAGAGGGAGGAAGAGGGATGCATAAGCTTCTTACAATAAAAACATATCTCCCAGTGAGAACAATTTTCCATAAAGATTTACTGTAACCCAACTGATGGGCTCCAATTACCATCAGTAGAAACAGATAATGGATCCATAATTTTATATTCCTCATGTTTTTATAAGACAGAGACAGAAAATAGGACCTACCTCATAGTTTTGTTTGTTCATTTATTTGTTTTGTAAAGATTACAATTGGCTCACATATAGTAATGAGAATAGTATCTGGTACATTATAAGTGTTGTGTCCGAGTTTACCAATATCATTGCTATTTCTGTTGTTAATAACAACATTTTCCTATCATGCTTTAGTATAGAATTTTCCAGTCTTGACCATCCTGAAATTTGGAGTGAATAGTATTTTATTTAAAAAGACTGTCATGTGTGTGGTAGGATACTCAGCAGTATTCTTAGCCTTTACTCAATAGACATAGACTTCGTTGCACAGCCTCCATAAACTGTTCCGTGTAGGAGCAAAGTCATCATATTTAGTAATATAGCGCTGGCTTTACTCCAAGTGCTTTGCATACAGCATCTTTGATAAATGCTACTTTACTCTCTAGTTTACAGATACAATGGCTGAAGTAGAGAAGGATTAGATAACTTGTTGAAGCTACACAGTTAAGCATGATGGAGAGAGAACTGTGGCTGACATAGACTGGCATTACTTACAAAATTCATACATCAGATGGCTCTGGGAGAAGAAAACAAGGAGTATACATTACTATTTCTGTATGGTAGTTTTTCTTGTTCTCTGCTTCCCCCTCATTCTCTTCTCTTATCTTCTTCATCTTCACCTTCTTTTTCTTCTCTCCATTCCCCATTCTTCCTTTTCGTCTTTGACAAGATCTTGTGTAGTTCACGGTAATGTAGCCAAGACATACTTTGAACTTCTATGCTTTGTTTTTTATCTCCCAGGTTGGTGCTAGGGTTACAGGTGCAAGTCACCACCACCAGCTTAACTTTCTTGATTGTCAGCTATTGATGTAGTAGTGATTGGCTTGTAGAATACAAGTGATAAATTATAGGGCCATTTTTGTTAGTACATAATACCTCTGTAATATTAATAAAACGATAACAGATACATTAGAGCTCCTAGAATATCCTTGTTACTTGATGCCTTAGTCAATGTTCCAGTGCTGTGAAGAGATACCATGACAATGGCAACTCTTATGAGAAAAAGGATTCGATTGGGAGCTTGCTTACAGTTTGAGAGGTGTAGTCCATTATGATGGAAGGGAACATGGTGGCAGGCAGGCACTGTGGAGAGGTAGTTGAAACCTACATTCTGATTCATAAGCAGAGAAAGAGAGAGAGAGAGAGAGAGAGAGAGAGAGAGAGAGAGAGAGAGAGAGAGAGAGAGAGAGAGGAGAAAGAGAGAGAGAGAAATTGGGCCTCATTGTGGACTTTTAAAACTTCAAAGCCCACCCATCGCTAATGATGCACTTCCTCCATCAAGGATATATACTTCCTGATCCTTCTCAAATAGTGCAAATCCTTCTGAGTAAGCTTTTAAATATATGAGCCTATGAGGGCTATTATTTAAACAACCATATTTTGGCTATCAAACTTAGACCATTTTATTGCCATTACATTCTAAGCATTCAAAGATATGACATACAGCTTCACAAAGAGCTTTGTGAATGGAAAAGTTTAGTTTCTATTGTAGATATTTGTCAGCAACTGTCTTTGGTAGCTTTCTCATTTCTCCTAGATCTCTCACAATGAGATTTGCACATCATAGTAATGTGACAAAGACTATTAGGATCACATGTTTCAGGTGAAGGCAATCTCAGTCTGCAATCTAAAATTGTAAATCAGAAAGTACTGAAAGGATTATAGTCTCCCTTTTCTAGCCAAGGGGTTGTTTTAAGAAAAACATTTTAAGGAGTTGATAAGGGTTCCGCCAGGTGGAGAGGGTGTGTCTGAAGTAATAGTGGCCAAAGTGCATATACAGAGAGGGCTAAAGATGAGAAACAAAGTCTTGGGAGTTTCTATATTTTTGGTTTCAATTATTTCTGAGTCTGGGATGCACTACTATACTTTAGACAGTTGATTGTCCAGCATAGCCCATGGCACCCTGTGTCAACCAATCCCTTTGGACTGCTAACCAGAGACATCTGCCCACTGAGATCAAGAGAGTTTTTCATAATGTGCTCCTTATGGAGAAGTTTTCAGCTTCCAGTGGTATTTGATAATACCCATCATGGGGGGCTTTGCATGCCTTCCATGGATAGAGGTCCTATTGAATCCTTTTGTGATGATTTCATAACTCTTGAAGCATTATGAGGTTAGGTTGCTAGAGTAACAAAAGTAAGTGCTAAAAGACCTTATGAAAATTACTGAAAATATTCAGGGAGGAATAAATGAATTGTGATGATATAGTAAGATCAACAAGAACTGAAGTAAATTAAAGCAGAAGAGGAAAAGATATTAAGTTAGCTTCCCTACATGCTATCAGCTCATCATCATTGGAAACATGGTTTAATGTTTTAAGCTAGCAAATTCTTACTGATCATAATTGATCTTCAAGAATTGATTATTGTTGGTGAGGCCAAGAATATCACTAGGGATAAAAATGCTATTATTCACTCAACAAGTCCTTGTTAGGAGCCTTCAGAAACTTTGCAAAATTTGTGCATAAATCAGAGGGCTGAAAATACAAAGACATAAAATTGAATTTTCAGTCTAACTTAGATAACATAGAGGACATAACATAGAGATACTTAAAAGAGATAGAGATGAAGAACAGGGAAACTTGAAATTCCAAGCCAGGTAAGTCCTTTTGAAAATATATTATTTATCTATATCTAAAAGATTCATTTTAAGTTAAGGTCTGTATAGACATCAAGAAATACCTACTCTCAGCATAGCACTTGTCAATTTTCTCAATTTCATCCCTCTCAAAGCATAACATAAGCACGATTTTATGGTTAAAAGGGGAGAAAAGCATGATGGGTAAAGACGGGATGCTTTAGCTCACTATTGTTATCTCTTCCTTTTGTTCTGAAAGCTAACTCCTCATTCTCTATGTGAATCCATGCTTTTTAATTTTAATCAGTGAAGAAATTTATATTCCCCACCAATTCTGGAAATGAGACCCCTCCCAGGTTGAATACCCCATACTACAAATAACTCAAATCACACAGGTCACACATAACCAGTTAAAGAAAGCAAAACCCCAAAGAAAGGCTGCTGCACTGAAGCAGGGGTGTCAGTGGGGTCACTGTCTGTGAGCAGGGTCAGCGCAAAGGAATTCATTGCTGTGCTGGTGATGGTTTCCTTCTATGCTGTCTAGTACAACTACTACCATTCCCACATGGCTTGGGCTCTAGAAATATGATACAGTCTCTAGGGAACTACATCTTCATTTATGTTCATTTTAGTTAAAACCTCAGTAGAAATATAAACTGGTTACTATACTGGCCATACAGTTTTCAGTCTTGTCTAATACTACAAATTTAAGGTGCTTTAGTATCATTGACCTTTGATTTTAAGGTGAACACTTCTGAGGGTAGAATCATACTTTTAGGCAAGTTGGTGCATCTTTGAAGAGAAATGAATGCTACATGTGGCCTCTGGGTTAAATACCAAAGTGAGATAAGATCAGTTGTACAGTGTTTAAGAAAGGAAACAGCCATGCAATTTTTTAAACTAGAAAATTGTACTCTTTCTAGAACCCAGTGTTCACTAGTTTAGTGCAGCCTTGCCATTCTCTTCTGTGTTGTTCCCTTCAGATTCATTGCATTTGGGGAGTATACTTGAGTAGCTAAGAAAGCAGGATCTGCCATTTCTCCCCCAGTTAAGTTGCCAGAAGCATCTCCTTGTGCTTACAATAAATTCCTCTAGCTCCTTTCCCCCTTTCTTCTTCCCCTAGGAGAGATAATTGGATTGTGTGATTTCCATTAAATGTAATGTACCACATGCAGATGAAACACAATAGCAAAATGCATTTAGGTAAGAATCTCTGGGAAAAAAATGGTCTGGATGCTTTTCTGTTTGTTAAAATTAGCTGCAAAAATATCTGTGGTTTGTACAATTAACTGCAAAGACTTAATTTACTCTTATTTTTTTAAAAAGGTTATTTACATTTCATAACCCTGTGAAGAAATATTCTTTTAGATAAGAGAGATGTGATTGCTTTTCTGCTTTTGTTATATCATGTACAGCACTCATATGAGAAAAATACATACAGGGTTTTTCAGACATACCATTATTCCACATAGTGGTGCTCTAAACCTGCAGAAGTCATACACAGGAGTGCTGCAGTTGCTGGATAATAATGCGGTGAACCTGATTGCGGTTGGAATTTTCTCTGAAATGGACTCCTGATAAATTTTCTTTAAAGGTATGTCTTCCAGCTCCCATCATTTTGCAGGACAGATGTTTCGTACACACTCAGAAGTGATGAGCTGAACAAATACCACTAGAGGAGAGGGCCATTTCAGGAAGCGCTGCACCATCTAGAAACCTAAATTGTCATCTCTTTTTCCTTCCATTACTATCATAATTATCAGATTTTTATTAAGTCCATGATACCACTCAGTGGTCAAGTTTAAGAATCACATGTTCCAAACAAAAGGAAAATTAATTCAATATTATCTATTTCAGGTTCCTTGGGATGCCAGTCTCTTTCTCCCACACCCTCGTCATTTTGGTGAAGAATCGTTGTTTTGTGGGCTGTAAAACCTCTTCAGAAACCCAGGGTGTGAGTGCTTGTCTAAGAACTCAACAGTCTTTGAAAGCGCTTGACTTTTACCAATTAGAGTGAGCAATCTCCCATTTTGAACAGCAGAGGCATGGATGGAAAGAATGGTAAAACCAGCTTTCCTTTTCAGCTGATCTGGACTATGCTGGGGAGAACCTGATATTATAAGTCTGATGTTGTCTGGCGATCTTTCTTTAATTACTGTCTGCAGCTCTTACTACCATAACCCTTTGGAGCACTGAATCCATTTTAATTACTTTCACTCATAATCATGAAGGCATCTGGGTTTGAAAGAGCGCTGCAAGCACACTGGTTTCTTGAGACACGGAGAAATTCGTGGTAGATACTACACTATGTGCTTGGAAAGGCTTTGTTTTGTATTTTGGGTGGGTCTGCATCATTAAATAAACCCAAGTGGCTGAGAGAAGGACTACTGTTGATCTTGTGAATATGCGAGTCTGAGGGTGTGGTGTTTGGTTTTAGCTCATTCTTTTTGTTCGTAGCTGGACTCCTCCACACACTTGCAAGTCATTTAGCTGAAGCTATTGCAGGGACAGACAAATTTTCTTCTATGTGGCCTAATATTTTCTCACATGTTAGTCTAGGTTTGCTCCCATGTTAGTAGTTAAATTCTAAGAAAGTACAAAGCATATTATATGCCATGAATGGTATGACAGTCTTGTTAGCTATTCCTTCTGCCATGATGTATTCACCAGAGCAAGTCATCAGCCAGACCAAACTAAAGGGGCCAAGAAACAGGCTGTCTCTTGATGGAAGGAAAATCAGAGTTAATTATTTTTGACAATGAATCCGTTCTAAACTGTGTGTGCTAAGAAATATTAAAAAATTGGACTCTACAAACAATTAGCTACTGTATTTGAGGGAATGTAATTTTTTCTCAGTCCTCATATGTTTGTAGATGGGATGGGCTCCTGTTAAAAATGGCCAGATGGACAGGAGTAGGGAATGCACATTTATTAATGCAAGTAGTACACTTCAAAGTGAAATTCTGCAGTGGGAGGCTGAAAGCCTTAGCTTACTAGCTTTTTACTTTCTTTTTTTTCCCCGGAGCTGAAGACTGAACCCAGGGCCTTGTGCTTGCTAGGCTAGCATTCTACCACTGAGCTAAACCCCCAACCCCTGCTTACTAGCTTTTATAACTTTTCCCACAGATAATACAATATTTCAGAGAAATAGCAATACAAAGGCAAGGAGATTTAGTCTTTATGACCACAAATGACAAGGAGGCCAGCAAATGACATTTAGAGGACCACTCATATAAACTTCTCTTGTATTGTATATACACTGATGATGAGTCTGTATTTCAGAATTAACTTTTGTTCTCACATGAAACACAGAAGGATGCTTTCTATTATTGTAAGCCTGTATCCTGCTTTTAGACAAAGAAAAGGAAGACAGAGGATTTTCTATGTCAGTTCTTCTTAACTGCCCTCAGGTTAACTGTCCTTCATATTCTGGAAAGGCATGTTATGAATTATCTTATCTCTATGTTTGTCTTATTAATCAATATAAGACCTGTCCATTGCTGTAATAGCATGTGGAGTACTTATGCATGCATTAACAATTAGTTGAGAGAGAGAGAGAGAGAGAGAGAGAGAGAGAGAGAGAGAGAGAATGATTTTGGAGAGAGAAAGGAGAAGGGAGAATGGCATAATTATATTATAATGTCAAAAGAAAAAAAAAGAAAAACACTAGTATGAAAAACATATTCAGTAAATTTGAATACTAAAGGAAGAGCCTTTCTTATTTGTTAATTTTTGCTCTAATTTCTTTATGGTTCCCAAAAATTTAAAGAGCAAGAATGAGTAAAGTCACTGTCAATATTTAACAAATTAAAAATGATAATAACAACAAACCAAGAACGTGTACTTTGCAGAATATCCATGGAGAAATGGCTTATTTATGATGTTGGTCTTTTTAATTACAAACTATAATAATGCTTGATTATATCTGCATTGTATTTAATTCCATAGTTTCTACAAGCTTTCTCTAGGTTTCATAGAAATCAAATCACTCTCCATTCATAAGACTCTACAGGAATAATTAAAGGTGTGGAGTACAGTTTTAGCCTGATAATCTTATGGCTGTATATCACAGAGCATCTTAAACTTCACAGAACTATGATACACTGAGCTTAAACTTTACAGGACTATGATACATTGAGCATCTTAGTTTAAAAACAAAAGGTTAATCTGTGTAGCCTTTTTTAGTGCTTGTGGGCAGTGCTCTAGGTTTTTTTTATATACATATTTCTTTTGTTTCCACAGAAAACTGTCTATACTGAAACACAAGACAAAATGGACAGTGTACCGAAGTGTCTCAAGTTTTTCATCTTGTGTCACATTTTCACACTTAGGTTGCTACAGAATAGGGCTATATGTATGAGAATGTCTGCTTTTTTGTTTTAAGAGACGGGTATCTGAACTGGAGAGTAAGTGAAGACTCCATGGAGATCACATTTCAATGCCTGTAGCTTATTAGACTCTCTCAGGGATGCTGAGAAATATTGACATCCATGTTTTACCTAAAACCAATTAAAATATGAATCTCTTGTGAGTTGGGCTCAAGAATCAGTATTTAAAAGGAAGTTCCTCTGGCAATTCTAATCTGTAGTTAAGGTTGAGGACCACATTTGAGGTGAATCACCAAAGGATATCACATCAATTAATACAGGTTCTGATATCACTGAAGTACCCATGTCTTATTCTTAATTTAATTTTTACTTATGTGCGTAGTGTTGCTTGTACATTTAAATTAAAAGGTGAAAATGCTACTACGTATCTTTATAGGCTACTGAGTCTTTTTCTTTTCATCAAGTGCTTAAGTATTTGGAGTTTAAGTATTGTCTAAAGACAGCCAGTGGTTTTGGGGATGTATATGTATATATCAACATATGTATATATGAAAAACTCAGGAAAATTTCTTTCAAGATCATAAATAGAATTGTGTATGGGATTTTTAGGTTGTCTAAATCTAGTTGTGGTTTGAATACAAGTCCAACCCACAATGGGATCATATGTTTAAATGTGTGGTTATTAGCATGGGGAACTACTTGGGAGGATTTTGGTGTAACCTTGTTGAAGTAGGTGTGGCCTTGTTGGAGGAAGTGTGTCACTGGGAGTAGGCTTTAGCGTTTCAGAAGAACAAGCCAGGTAGAGTGGTTCTCTCTATCTTCTGCTGCCTGCAGATATGGATGTAGAACTCTCAGCACTTTGTTCACCATCATGTCTACCTGCCTGCTAACATACATATAATGGAATAAATCTCAGAATCTCTAAGTAAGCCCCAATTAAAGGTTTTCTTTTCTAAGAATTGTTGTTTTCATGCTGTCTCTTCACAACAATAGAATACTGGCTAACACAACTGAATGACAGAAAAAAGCAAAATAAAATATCACTTTAACAATGATAGAAGTCTTTTTTTCTCCAGAAGCCTAAGACAAAAAAATATAATTCTAGTATAAATAAGAAGCTGGAAAAGTGACTTTTCATTGTTCTGATTTATTTTATAAATAAACTTCTTCTTGACTAAATCTACATTGGAAGGTGATGGTGTAGGAAGATTGGTGAATCAGACTTCAGTTTGTCAGTTTGCAAAGTGCAGTTAGAAAACTATGTTTTTCCCACATATGGGCTGGCTTTTAGAAACTTGGAAGAAATATGGTCTTTCACTTCTCAAGTCAATGGGGAAAAACCAATATCCATCACTTGGGCATGATATTGCAAGAAACAGACAATGCCTCCTTGGAGCATCACAGGGATCCGAGACACTCACTTCAATCTCACAGACAGGTATTGTCCAAGGGTGGCTCTTCACTTCCAACAATTGGCCATGTCTGTGTTGTTTGATATATTGTCATCTATCAAAAAATACAAGTTACTTGAATGAGTACCTCATATCAGGATGGGAACTTGCTAGGCATCTTTTTGTCATTCATTACCTTACTGTATCCCCAGGGCGTTAGGCAGAGAGGGCCTGTTACAATTTACCTGTTAGAAAAGAGAAACAATCAATTACATCAAATAACTTTGTTAAGTAGGTCTAACAACTCTTTAAGTTTATAAATATTACATGCATCATCTTATTATTGGAAATCATTGTACAATATAATACCTTTTCAAATAGAAATCTGACTCCATTTTATTTTTATTTTATTTTTTTGTATATCATATTTTTTTACTCAATTTTTAAATTTACATTTCAAATGTTATACCCTTTCCTTGTTTCCATAAACCCTCTATCCCATACCCCTCCCCCTGCTTCTATGAGGGTGTTCTCCCACCACCTGCCCACCCCTTTTTGCTTCCCTATCTTGATATTTCCTTACACTCAGGCATCAAGCCTTGCCAGGATGAAGGGCTTCTCCTCCCACTGATGCTCAAACAAGGCAATCCTTTGCTACATATGCAGCTGGAGCCATGAGTTTGTCCATGTGTACTCTTTGTACCTGAAAGCTCTGGTTGGTTGGTATTATTGTTCTTATGAGGTGGCAAGCCCCTTCAGCTCCTTTCTCTAACTCCTCCATTGGGGACCCCATTCTCATTTCAATGGTTGGCTGCAAGCATTCTCCTCTGTATTTGTCATGCTCTGGCAAAGCCTCTCAAGAGACAGCTATGTCAGGCTCCTCTCAGCATGCACTTCTTGGCATCAGCAATATTGTCTGAGTTTTGTGGTTGTATGTATATGGGTTGGATCCCTAGGTGGGGTGGTCTCTGGATGGCCTTTCCTTCAGTCTCTGCTCCAAACTTTGTCTCTGAATTTCCTCCAATAAATATTTTTGTTCCCACTTCTAAGAAGGACTGAAGCATCCACACTTTGGTCATCCTTCTTCTTGAGCTTCATGTGGTCTGGGGATTGTATCTTGGGTAATTTGAGGTTTTGGCCTAATATCCACTCATCAGTGAGTGTATACCATGTTGGGCTTTGTGTGTGTGTGTGTGTGTATGTGTGTGTGTGTGTGTATGTGTGTGTGTGTGTGTGTGTGATTGGGTTTCCTCACTCAGGATATTTTCTAGTTCCATCCATTTGCCTATGAATTTCATGAACTCATTGCTTTTAATACTGTGTAGTACTCCATTGTGTAGATGTATCATATTTTCTGCATCTATTCCTCTGTTGAGGAACATCTGGGTTCTTTGCAGTATCTGGCTATTATAAAGAAGGCTGCCATGAACATAGTAGAACATATGTCCTTGTTATATGTTTGAACATCTTTTGGGTATACACCCAGGAGTAGTATGCTGGGTCCTCAGGTAGTACTATGTCTATTTTCTGAGGAACCTCAAGACTGATTTCCAGAATGGTTGTATCAGCTTGCAATCCCACCAACAATGGAGGAGTGTACCTCTTTCTCCACATCCTTGTTGAGTTTTTGATCTTAGCCATTCTGACTGGTATGAGGTGGACTCTCAGGGTTGTTTTGATTTGCATTGTCCTGATGACTAAGGATTTTGAAGATTTCTTTAGTTGCTTCTCAGCCATTCAAGATTCCTCACTAGAGATTTCTTTGTTTAGTTTTGAACCCCATCATGAAAACTATCCTCAACAATAAAAGGTCTTCTGGGAGAATCACCATCCCTGACCTCAAGCAGAATTACAGAGCAATAGTGATTTAAAAAAAAAAAAAACCTGTATGGTGTTGGTACAGAGACAGGCAGTAGATCAATGGAACAGAATTGAAAATCCAGAAATGAACCCACAAAACTATGGTCACTTGATCTTTGACAAAGAAGCTAAAACCATCCAGTGGAAAAAAGATAGCATTTTCAACAAACGGTTCTGGTTTAACTACTGCTTAGCATTTGGGAGAATGCAAATCACCCATTCTTATCACCATGTACAAAGCCAAGTCCAAGTGGATCAAAGACCTCCACGTCAAACCAGATACACTCAAATTAATAGAAGAAAAAGTTGGGAAGAGCCTCCAACACATGGGCCCTGGGGAAATTTTCCTGAACAGAACACCAATGGCTTATCCTCTGAGATCGAGCCTTGACAAATGGGACTTCATAAAATTGCAAAGCTTCTGTAAGGCAAGAGACACTTTATTAGGACAAAATGGCAACCAACAGATTGGGAAAAGATCTTTACCAATCCTACATCTGATAGAGGGCTAATATATAATATATACAAAGAACTCAAGAAGTTAGACTCCCGAGAACCTAATAACCCTATTGAAAAATGGAGTACTGATTGCATTTTAATTCAGAGAAAATGTAGTTCTTATTATCCTCCTGTTGTGGGTGAGTGAGCACTGAATGTGGTATGAGCTTGTAACATATATGCTTGTTATATATATATATATATATATATATATATATATATATGCAATGAGGTATACATTTATTCAGTATATGTCACTAGTAGATAAGATTTTCACATCTAATACTTTGAAGGAAGAAATATATTACATCACTCTTAAAATACATGTACACACACAAAGAGACATGTATATCCACATTCATATGTCACTTATTCACATCACCTTAGCTTAGTTTATCACTTCCCTTTTAAAGACCAAAAAGCTACATAAAACTGCACTCATATAAAATTTCAACCTCTTTATTTTCTCTTTTCTCTATGAGAATGTATTTTATTTTTCTTCAGGCAAATTCTGTTTCTCTTAACTTTTAGAACTTAGAAATTTGAGAGAAATTGTTTTAAATATAAAATACAAAACTTCAAAGTCTATTTTTAGACTTGAAAAAGTGTAGGTAATTAATTTGGTTTGGTATCCTCTTTTTCTCTTTCAGTGAGACTTGTCCCCAGTGGAATGACCTTGCTCTGTCTCTCTACAGTTCTCAGACATTAAGGAATTCCTTGCAGTGAGTCATACTTTCCCTCAGTTCTGAAGAAGACTGTCTGTGTGACTCTCCCCTGTGGTTTTGCTTTGACCAATTTGGACAATGCTAAACTGAACTTCCTAGAATATAATTTGCGTGGTGATCTGCCATTACACTGAAATTTGGATGTGTTTGCAATTTTGCAAATATGTATTTTTGGGAACCAGTTTTTAAGAGGTCAATACATTGTACTTTCAAAGCCAGACAAAAATTTTTTTATACCTTTATTCTGGATCATCTTTTAAATCTGTAACAGTAAACAAAAGAGTTAGGTGATTTCCCTTGTTCATAGATATACAAACACATGTATAAATCTGTACAAACTATATATATATACATATATACATTTGCATATATTTGTACATACATGTACATATATATATATACATACATATATATATATGATTGTATGTAAGCTTAGCTATTTCTAAAGTGCCAGGTAGAAACTCTTCAGAGGAAAAACATCAATGCAGTTTGTATAATAGTAAATCATTATCTTCAGTGAGAAGGTATATCATCTTTTCCTGAGAAATCACTTGTGCACATGATTTTGTGAAGCAGGAAATAGGCTTACTATCTGGGAACAATCGCTGGACTGACTGCACATCATGGTAAATCTCATCCTCTTCAGTGATCAGAATGCAGTTTTTCTGATGCATTTTGACTACACTCCACCGAGATTTGTTAGAGAAGATAATGATATATCAACATGCAGCATTTGATACCACAGGAATGAAGCTACTTTATGAGAACATGTTGGTAAAAATCAGCAGTGTTTCTCAATTTACCTCATCATTTGCTTTCAGTATCAGTTTAGCTTTACATTGTCATTTATCTTGTAAAGGGAAACTATTATCTTATGACAATATGTTCATCCAATGACATTAACTCTCATTTGCATATTTTGAAATATATGTGCATTAATAGTGAGTACATTAGTAAGCAAAAAGAAAATACCTAGGTAACTTATTGAATTATAAGACTAATAATCATCATGATTGAGCAAATTAAAAAAAAAAGTGTACCCTGAAAATTAGCCTGTATGGACTTCCAATGCCTCTTATCTTTGTTAAATATTTTCCTCTGCTCTTCTTTCTTCCCTATATCTTTCTTCTGGTCGGCAATAATGATGGTTTTGTAAGTATTAATGAAAATCCTTAACGATTTTGCACAAATTGTTGAGAAATTGTTTTCTTTTATTGTACACGATGCAGTATAGGACATTGTATACATGTATCATCATTTTTTCATTCTTGATAAAAAGGTAAAAGTTGGCTTGTTTTAAATGGAGAAATTTGTCAAAGATTTAATGGTCAATTAAAAGGAAGACCTCTAACTTCTTATTGTGGACAGAAAAGCCAAAGAACACTGATAAAACAACTATTCCTTGTCTATTTCACTTTTTTATTTAAGGCTTCTTATTCTACATGATTGTACTTCCTTCTTGGAAGCAATGGCTTTCATTTGATATACAAACTACATGTACAATGTATATATAATACTTGTGTCTCCTAAGAAACAGTGGAACTTAGAAGAATGGTTATAGATTTTTAGGAGATAAGAATTCTAATTCAAACATCATGATTGATGATGGACTTTAAAGTAAGGTATAACAGCCCTTTGTATTTCATTTTCCTTCTTTATAAAAGGGAATTACTTATCTACTTGACAATTAAAGTCATTCTGATCTTAAGAGGTCATTTAGTGCATGTATGCTTCTATAGGCATTAAAATGTCAAAATTATAGTGAGTCAGCAAAGCTAATATTCTCATATAATAAGTTGTCATTTTCTGAACTCTTTGCATCTTTTTGAATATAAAACCTTTGAATTTTCTCATATAGCACTCTTATTAGGGCAATTCCAAATTATGACTGCTATCTCCAAGTTTCATTTTCCATTTCATAAATGGACTTTATGATTTACATATAGCTCTGGTTTGCTCTGAGAACCATATCCCATGTTTACATGTATTCTGTGCCTTTTGACTTTGACACATTCTAGACACATATTCTTCTGAACAGTGGCAACACATTTTCATAGATAAGTTGCACTCTCTATACACAAAGAACAGATTGAAGCTCAGGGCTTTTGAAAGCTTATCATTTTTCATGTAGATGCTCAATCATTGTGATTGGATGAAATAATCTGCCAGGTTGAAATAACAGTGTAAGTAATATTGATGGAGCTATGATGTGATTAATGTATTTTAAGATACCAGGGCATCAAAAAAAAAATGAGGCATGCGTTGTTCAGCCAAAGTTTTCACACATATGCATTTTCTTTTGACAAGTTTATGCTTTGAACCTTAGGCCACTTGCTCTAGACTGTAGTCATATGCTGAAAGATTGAGCTATTACTCATTAATTCAGACTTTGGTAAAAATGCTACTGGAGTCAGTAAATGAGAACAAATTGTAGTTTTCTTTCTTAAAAAAGAAGTCTTTTATCACCTGATTGGGGGGTGTCTAGAAATAGTTATCGTTCTAGAAGTTTCGCTTCATTTTATGCTCTTAAGTAATGAAGATAAGTTGAGAAGGAGAAATAAAATCAGCTAATTGTCATTAAGACATAGTAATGCATCACATCTATGTTCCTGCATCTAACACAATAAATTCCAGTATATTGTGGCACCAAACACATCCACTGAGTTGTAAAGTTTTACAGTTGTACAATTTATCTCGTGTACTAAAATAATTAGAATACATCATTTTATGGATTGAGATTAAACAGAGTTTAATTATCAAAGCAGGCTGAATTTACTATGAGTTTAAATCTCCTTTCATTTACAGAAGGATTCTAGAAAACAACCCGTTAGCTAATGACATTGAGGAAATTGAAGGTAAGTCTTTGAATAGCCTCATAAGCTTAACTCATTGACTTAGGCCATATTGAGTTCCCTTAAAAGAAGTCATTGTTTTCAACAAATTCCAAATCATTTTAAGTCTGATTTACTTCATTACTTTAGATAGCAGGTTAATAATAGTCAAATCAACAGTGATGACTTTCATTGAGCACTGTTGTTAAGTTTCAAGAAAGGAACTAGGCGGGTGTTTGTCTACCCACTGTTCCATACTATAAAGCATCATTGAGTATCTTGAGCCATTAAAAGAGGATAGGTAAACAACTGCCACACAATTCAGTTCAACTTATTAAAATCTGACAAATATTTATTATGTCTGTTAATTTTTATGGCTCTTAAAGATAAAAAATTAATCTTTTGATAATCTATAATCAGTTAAGGGATATTTCTAAATGTGTATACACACATAAAATGATTATTTGGTATAAAATATAAATACTGCATAGAAAAATAAAAGCTAAATTTCAAAGTACGAAACAGATACCTTTCACTTGAACTGATGAGAAAATTTCAAAGACTAATGTTATATAAGAGGTGAAATGCAATAGTGAAGGGACTGGCAAACATTGCATGATGGATGAAGTGATGTTGAGATTTTTGTCTTGGTGGTGTCCTATAGCAGGCATTAGCATATGATTTACATAAAGGGTAAGATATATAAGGGCATTTGCTAGGATAATATTCACATTTTGACTATTAAACATTTTATAGCTTAGAAACATAGAACACACATGTGTATATTAGTAGATAAAGTGTATAGGAGGTAGTTGGAGCTAACAGAGCATAAATGAATAAACATAGCCGATTAAGAATAAATGTTAATTACAACAATGTTGATATACAGTCTACTCTGCAATTCCTGCTGTAGAGAGTCAAAATATCATTGGGAAATGAATTGACTTGAGCTACACTTTTAAATATATAGAGGATGTAGAAGTATTTGCTTATAAGTCAATAGTATATAAACCATTATTATTGGTAAATAGAATAAAATCATAGCTAATGTTTATTGAGTGTCTATTATTGTGTATACTTGATACAGATAGACTTTAAGGTGACTAACTGCACACGGAAATTTTCCATGATTTGGTATCTCTCAAAGGCAGTTCTTCTTATGCTAATAAAAGTAAATGTTTCAGGTGCTAAAACTCATAAATGCCTTTCAATTTGTTCAAAGGACTTTGGGATTATCAGCCCCAAACATACCCATTAACAATCATGCATAGTATTTCCCTACTTGCCAGATGATATCTGGTAGGGAGATAGGTAAAACATACATGCCTCTATAGAACTCATGGTTTACCAGAGCACAAAATGTGTCAATAAATAATTATAGTATTAAATTGGTTAGCATAGGACATGTACACTGGAATTATAGCTACAAATGAGCAGCTCTAAGAAGGTCAACAAAAACATTATAAATACACTGGTTAAGATAGTATGTGAGAGCATTTTATCCTCTATCTCCAGAGGACATTTGGGGGATTGCAAGCACAAGTACAAAGTCATCCAGATGTCAGAGATAAATTAACTGTTCCCCTATGGCTGCTGGCTGCTACTGCAGTGCATCTGTATGAATTTACTGTGTTCATGTGCACGTGTGCCTGTGTGTGTGTGTGTGTGTGTGTGTGTGTGTGTGTGTGCGCGCGCGCGTGCGCGCGCGTGTGCCGTTTGAATTGCCTATGCCTGAAATTAATTAGAAAATTAAAACAATCTATAAATAACAGTGATATAATATACAGTGAATAACTATGAGAACCAAGTCAATGGGAAAAATTTGGCATTATTTTAACTTTGGTGTGTGCAAAGGACGCATGTGTGCTGGGATTCATGTGTCTGAAGAGAACAGGTGAGATGACTGGAACTGATATCTTCAAGGGGCCCATTATGAGACTTGTCTAAGTGGCAGGAAAGTTGTAAACAGAATTCAGCTACTTTGGTGCAAGAAAATGGCTACTTTGGAGACAGGAAAGCATCCCTTGTGTTAATGCTCACAGGAAAGGCAAAGTGAAGAGGGAGCAAATGGGAAGAAATTATTTTTTCCTGCCTTTTCTCACTCTGAAGCATTCATTTATTACTGTCCATTGGCTGACCTAGTGGAGACACACCAACAATACAGAAGTACTATGTGCACAGTCTTTAGTTCAGTTTCAGAGGTGAAACTGCAGAAGCAGGTGAAAATGAAAGGCAAAGGCTTAACAGCTCATAACCTCAGCACATGAATGTCTAGGTGCATTTTGAGATACTATGGAATATCATAGTCTGCTTCATTACCGTAACAAAAATCGCCTTCGAAGGAGGAAACTTTGTTTTGGACTTAAACATTTCAAGGTTTCAGTCCACAACTAGTTGTCTTTTTGCTTTTGGCTTGTGCTGGAGCAGCACATCATGCTGTGAGCATGTGGCAGAGGGAACTGGTTACTGCATAGGAAGCAGGGAGTGACTGAGATGGAAAGAAGAGAACTAGAGTCCTAATGTCACCTTGTAGAGCATTCTCCTAGTGAGCCAACTTCCTCTCTTTATGCCTCACCTCATAAACATCCCACAAGCTCCCAAAAGTGTCACTGGCTGCTGACCACGTTTTAACACATGAGCATCTGTGAGACAGTTATGAAAAGCATGAGAAAGAGAATGTTTAGTCTGATACCAGGTGAGGGGCTAAACTTTGCCCTGTCAGGAATACCTAGTATAGATGGGATAATAAATCTACAGGAACCTTTCTTCCTTTATCGTACTCCAGATTCTTGGTCCTGTAATAAGCTTGCACAGGTTTACTTACTATGTCAGAATTATTTGGTAGTGATCCCAGTGGTTTTGCATATAGTACAATAGCCACCAATAAGCCGTGTCCACATCTGGATTAACTGTCTCTTCATGTTTAGAACTCTGGATGACAACAGTATTAAATTTGTCTTTACTGAGAAACCTCCTGACTCGCCACTGATTTATCTACAGAAAATGTCTTCCCAACTTGTCATACGTTCTTCTGTTTTTATATTAAAGTTGTTTTCAGGGAAATATGTTGTATAACTTGAGCTTAGCTTTCTCCCTACAGGACTTTCACTGTACAGGTAAGAGTATATTTTTCTCAGCAAGATGCATGAATGATAAAATGAATACATTTTAGGTACAAGAAGATGAGTAAGCCTTGGTAGAAGTGAATGAGGTGGAGATGGTCAAATGGGCAGTGATACTCTTGCTTGTCTTTTAAGAAATATTATTCTGGACCAATAAAAACAAAGCAAAAGGATAGAAAGAGTTAAAAGATTTAGGAATTGTGGGAGATATGATAGAGAATTGTTCTAAATAATTCAGAAAACGGGAATAAATCCTATATTCATTTATTGACTTGAAATTTTTTAAATATCTTAAGGACTTTGTGCAACTTTAATGGGGACATTTAAAATGTGATGAGCTATAGAAAGATTAAACTAACAAGCATATTCAGAATTGTTCACAAGAAAATCATGAGTCTTTGTTAGTTTCAAATATTGGCTCTATTCTTTTGGATGACAAATCTTCTCAAATAATTATGAATGCCTCCAAATAATTTTAAAGGAACTAAAAAATTCTGAAGGAAAATGATTTCCTCTGTGTAGGATATTTTTCTATGCATAGTGTGTCATCATTTAATAGACTTGATATTAATAAATTATTGCAATAGACTCTAATAACAGTGGGTTCTATGTGACAAGAGCAAATTTTCACTGCAAGTGAGAACATATATTATGATCAGACGCAAGGTACTTGAATTGAAGATAACCACTCTATTAAAATAAAAAATAATGAAAATGATATTTGAAAAGAAAAACATGTCAAGT
Organism: Rattus rattus; assembly: GCF_011064425.1. Lineage (NCBI taxonomy): Eukaryota > Metazoa > Chordata > Mammalia > Rodentia > Muridae > Rattus > Rattus rattus. The sequence continues at coordinate 59,090,645 of NC_046160.1, forward strand.
AGATGCATGTGATAAAATATATATTAATTTTTAATTTCTTCTCTTAACTCTTTATTCTCTTGAGGATTTAATATCTAAATAGTTAGCCCTAAAATATTGCCATAGCTATTTAGGTGACATGATTTGAAATCAGCCCAAGCAATTTGGTTTGCTTTTATTTAAAACTTACAATATAAACAATAAACATAAAACCACAGACACTAACTAAATACCCAGAAATAACAAGGATATTGAGATACTGTGTGAAGGGGTTTAAACGACACCATTGGACTTTGAAATTGAGTAAATAAATCAACATTAGTATAGTTTGGGAGATCGTTGACTGTATGTTGGTATCTCCTTGAGAGGCAAAGTCAAAAGTAGGTGTGATGTGGAATAGAGGTTTCCAGAGAAGTTGATTGGTCCCAGAGAAGTATTTGGTTACAGATCTGGAAGATATTGTTTTAATGGGCTTGTCTCTATGGGATTTTCACTAGTGTTTCACTGTAAGCATCCCCATCCTGTGACCATTTCCTTGGCTTCTGGACAGGATGATAGTCTGATAGTTATCCAATATTAGTTGTACACGTTGGTTAACAAAACTGATTAGATAAATACAAAAAAACATGTAAAATAAAACAATCTACTTATTAAAGTAATCTTAACTGTCATGATCCTGACCACATAGCTCAGTGTTGTTCTTTCTTGGAGGAGGATATGTGAACTACATTTATAGCATGTCCAAGAAGGTGGCCCAACTGGAAATAAAATTATAGTGTATGCATTCATTTGATTAATCTACTTTTAAATGAGTATATTAAGCATCTACTGTACTGTGACAATATGATAAGGGTTCAGGACAGAGAAAGCAACAAGCAAGGCTCTGGTCTTGTAGCTATTTTTATTCTGTGGCCAGTGGGATTTGATGATAGGCTCACTGATTCCATCTAAATACTTCAAGGTCATGTCACAGGACCTTAACATCAATTTATATGACATTAATAGGATATTAGCAATATTGTCTGTTTCCACATTTATTTCTCTTTCACTCACCCTTGAAATCTGTCATCCTAAAAGCAAAACAAACCCCACATTTTGTCTCTGGAGGCATCTACTGTTACTCATTTAGCCACTTGATAACTCGTCATATGCCTCTCTTGTTCCTCAGGATTCCTTGTGCAGAGTTTAATTAGAAATGCAACATGTTCATTTGGGTTTTAGTTCCTAGGTTCCTAAGAGTATTTACATAATTGATTAATCATTTGGGGGTTTCTGAGCACTTGATCTAGGTCTGCCATGGGGCTAGCTACTGCAAGATTTACTCAAAGAGTACAAAGTCTCCAAAGACCTGGCACAGATCAGAATCCTAGAGAATATCATTCAGAACTAGTCATCCTCAAGTTGATCATTGGTCCCATGCAAAGGTCAGTTTATATTCTATATTCTCATTCCCAGTCTTCAATTGAATAAAATGATTCTTATTACTAACACTGAAAGAAAAGAAATGAAACAAATACAGAAAAGAATTTTAGAAAAGGAGACAATGAATAGTCTCTCTCTCTCTCTCTCTCTCTCTCTCTCACACACACACACACACACACACACACACACACACACACACACACACACACACACAAAATAAAGATTTCTTTGAGGCCACACAGCTAGCAGGTGCCAAAGAAAGTATCACATATATAGGGCTAAATAGAATATCTTTTTGAATTAGCTTAATTAGGTAGTCTTTCTGAAGTTATTTCTTTACCTGTCTGCTTTGTCTGAAAATTACCCATCTGTCTTTTCACCCAACCTGTTGCCCTAAAACTATATTTGTAATGAGAGACTCCACATACCTGTCAATGACCTTAGTTATTTTAAGTAAATGTATACAGCTGGTCAAACAAGAACCCATTAAATTGCTTCTCTTAGAATTCTAAAATCAGGACTGATTTTAATTAATCTTGGTTTCTAGGATACATTTGTGGACAAGGCCTAAAGACTCCTTGATTGATTTTCTGAACTTAGTAGATAAAAACTAAATGTCAGGCAGCAATAAAGAAAATAAGGAGATGGTAGGGAAAGAGAAAGAGAGTGAGAGAGAAGTATAGATGATAGATAGATGGGTGGATAGATAGAGGATTGATTAATAGATGATAAATAGCTAAATGGTAGATGATAGAGAAATAGATGATAGATGATAGGTATATTCATAGATAATAGCTAGATGATAGATCATAGATAGAGATAAAGAAAATAGATGATAGGTAGATGGATAGATGATATACACATAGATGAAAGACATAGATAGACAATATGAGTCCTGCTTGCATGCCTTGTTTGTGCCTACTCTCCTACCCTGACTGTGGGGTGTCTCATCCCTACTGGCCAGGGATAATGTGGGGTCTTGGGTGCAGAGGGGCATAGACACATAGATGATTGCTTGAAAGATAGATAGATAGATAGATAGATAGATAGATAGATAGATAGATAGATCAATCGTTAGATAGGCAGACAGACAGACAGGTAGACAGATGATAGATATACATAACACTTTGCTAAGATGAAATAACAGAGACCAAAATTAAGGACACACAGAAAGGAAGAGAGAAGCATATAAGACTCTGAAGGACAGACTCACATGTGTAAGGAATATAGAAATTGAGACAGACATTATCTACCACACAGAACAAGAGCAAGATAGAGTAACAGAACAGAAATGGAAGAGAGGGGATGGAGAAGTGAAGAAGGAGGAGTCAAGCAGAAGAATAGAGCGGGAAGCATGACCTCTCAAATACACATCTGTTGTGACTGACACATGTCACTGGTCAAGAAATTGTTCTCATATTCTCAGCATCATCACCCCAGTATTGTCATAGTTTCACATCTTCAATTCACTATGTATCACTGGTGTCATTGTACCTCACTTTATTTTAAATTTTTCTGTCCCTAGATAAACCTGCAGAGCTGGTATTTATTTGAGTTTCCTTTTAAAGCTTGAAAAATATTTAGATGTGTTTACCACAGTGGGTATTTAAAGACAATTTATGTGTACATACACACACATACATAAATACATACATACATGCATACATACTTATGTGCATGTCTATTGAAACATTTATAATAAACACTTTAATTTAATTTTTAAAATATAAGTTGATTAATATACTATCGAGGTTTAAAATAACTTATTTCTTTCTAACACCTTCTTTCTTCTTCCAGTTCAAAACAAAAGCTGTTTGACAAGAGTAACATTCAGGAAGATGTAATGAAGAAGTTAAGTGCTGAATATTTCTGAAAACTCTTTAGTTCCCAAGGAAGTAAATAATAAAGTTGAATTTCCTTATCAGGCACTGAAAGCTTGAAATGATTCCTAGTGCATTGTCACCTGCAGTCACGGATGTCTCTCACCAGAGAAACCATCTACTTTCTTCCTCTGCTGTAGAAATTGCCATGCTTTATGTTGAGGGTATATTGTCTTCGTAAAGGAGATGCACAAGTCCCCTGACATACTAGGCTATATCTTCTAATTTAACAGGAAGTCCACAGCAGATCTTTTTTTAAAAAAAGATCTCTTTATTATTATTTTATCTGCATTAGTGTTTCATCTGAATGTGCATATTTGTGAGATGTAGGATTCCCTGGAACTGGAGTTACAAACAGTTGTGAACAGACATGTCAGAACCCAGATCCTCTGAAGAGCAGTGAGTGCTCTTAACTGCTGAGACAGCTCTCCAATCCCCACAGTGGACCTTAAACGCAGCACTGGAAGTGCCATCCTTGTAGAGCTGAGGGCACGAGTGACTGTTCTTTCAGCGCTGCCATACACAATTCGAACACTTTATATTTATATCTTGTTTGGCAAAAATCTAGTTTGCCATGTCGGTGTTGGATATGTTTTTTTCCAACAGTGGGTCTGCTTTAGAATAAACAAATTGTTAAAGCTATTTAGAATATCAAGTGAAAGTATTAACTATTTAATGGGAAAGCAAGCAGGTCACCACCTTTATGAGTAGTAAAGTAATTTTGTGTGTTTTTAAGTCTTCCATGGTGTTACATGTTGAACTAACTTGAAGCATAATGTCTTAGTTAGGGTCTTATTGCTGTGAACAGACACCATGACCAGTGTAAATTTTATAAAGGACAACATTTAATTGGGGCTGGCTTACAGGTTCAGAGGTTCAGTCCATTATCCTCAAGGCAGGAGCATGGCAGCATTGCACAGCATCCAGGCAGTCATGGTGCATGAGGAGCTGAGTTCTACATCTTCACCTGAAGGAAGCCAGGAACAGACTGAGCATCCTCAGGCAGCTAGGAGACAGGTCTCCAAGCCCACCCCAGTGACTACTTCCTCCAACAAAGCCACACCTTCTATTAGTGCCACTCCTTGGGCCAAGCATATCCAAACCATCACACAAAGGGAGCCATTGTTATGCAAAGGATAAATCCAAGCAGTTCAGAGCGATGAGGAGAACAAAAATGTCTCATTATCTGTAGGTTTAAGAGTCCCAGATTTTCTTTTCTAAATCCAAAAATCCTTATAGAGCCTCATTGTCTGTTACTACTTTGTTTTTGGGTTTCAAGGGTTAATAGTGATTTGGAGGTACCTTTGACACAAAATGTTTTTGCCATCTCTCTTATTTCTATTATATGTTTTTTTAATATTGGTCTTTCCTTTTTAAAAATTAATTACAATAAGTCCTTATTAGTATCAAAACTAATTTGCTGCCTAAATTCCCTACATAAGGTAATTACTAAAATTATTTTTTAGAATATCCTTGTTCATGAATCCTTAACATAGACTTTTTTCTTTTGTCCCTCTCTCCCTCTCTTCCCAGGCAGTATGAGACTGTGCTCAGGAAAAACAAAGCCTATAAGTAAATGAGGCAATTATTAAAGTCAAGTGTGAAGATAGAAAGACATGCTCCAGTGATTATCTCAAGCACTATTATATCATGTTCCATGACTATATTACAATTGTAATATATTACTATATTACAAGTTTTGAAAGTTGAAGACTTCATATTTCTCATATGGATGTCTGTATACACTGAATAGATGCCCTCCTGTCTGTCTAAAATACTCAGTTTTATTGAATGTTCTGTTAACCTTATGGCTACCTACATTACCTGTGTGAATGTTGTTGTTTAAATCTCAGCCCGTGCCCGGACAGAACACACCGAGACAACATGGTTCCATGTGGAACCATGTTTCATGAAGTTTAATGAGAGAAGAAGAATAGAGGAGAGGAAAGGCAGCTGGCAGTGGGCACATGGAGGAAAGGGGGAAGAAGGCAAGAATAGAGAAGAACAAAGAGTAAGAGGGGGTAAGAGAGAGAGGAGGGGGTCAAGCAGCCCCCTTTATAGTGAGGCGCAGCTGGCCGTTGCTAGGCAATTGTGGGGTGGAGCATACCTGGCTGTTGCCAGGTAGCTGTGGGGATGGAGCTTAGACAGAATACCAACATTCCCCCATTTTGGTTTAAGATCTGTAGAGCAAGGGAGAGTCTCGAGATGGCTACTTCTGCTACTTGTCTGCACTCTCTCTAATGTGGTAGTCACTCAACACTAACCACATACTTCCAACATTACAGTGATCTCATTGTTTTTTGATATCGTGATTCTTTTTCCTATACTCAAACCTACAATATGTCATATGGTTGATAGTATTTATTTTATTGAAAAATATAAAATTTATTAAATTAATCATGATTCTGCAATTTTATAGAAAGTATTATGTTTATTAAGACTTCTGTTGGAGGTGAAAGAGATGACCCTGTAGTTAAGAGCACTTGTCTCTTCTAGAACACTTACAAAACTGCTCATTGCTGTCTGTAACTCCAGTTCCAGGGGATCTGACACCCTCTCCAGCTTCCATGGCATCAAGCACACATGTGGTGCCCAGAGATAAATTTATTCGATGATATAAAATAATCATAAAAGATTTCAAAGAATTATGTGGAAAATACTTCCAATTTATTACATGATGACTATAAGTAATAAAACATTATTATATATACAATATATTCATATATATTTATGTACATGTACACAGATGGAGTATAGAAAAAGTGTGAAAAGATATACTAAAATGTTATAGTGGGTTTTTCTTGGTACTGGTAGTATAAATTATTTTATTTTTAATTGTTCTTTTATGCTGTTAAAAGTAGCCATTTTAGTGTTTCACTGATTCTTGAAAAGAGTGGTTTCAGAAGTCTTACTTGGTGGTCATATTTTCTTTCAATAACAGTGCCACTGTTGATGTATTTAAGCAGGACAATGGTCACTTAGGCCCAGAAGCCATTTGTATACATGAACATCACTTTGCATTCGGTTTAACAAATGAATTTGAATAGAAGCACAAATTTCAAGAGCCCCTAAGCATATCTACATAAGAGCATATTCCTATCTGTAGATAAAATACAAGAGGACCAGATAGAGAAGGAGGTGGGAAGGGCCATGCTATTGCTCAGATGTTTAATGCTTTTGTGATGTTTAAAGTTGCACATGTCCCTAATAAAAGATGCCACTGTACATATTAGCAGCCTCTATCCTTTTACATTGTGCCACTGTTTGGACTGTTGTTTTTTTATAAAAATTGTATATCTGCCATTCAGGAGATTAATGCCCTCAGATCTAATTATTGTGCTGCTGTTCTCCGGTGGTTTCTTTGTTTGTACATGGTAATTATGGATCACATTAATTGCTCATGAAACTACCATCTTTCCTTTTTATTTTTGCATATATTTCAAATGCCCATTGTAACTTACTGTCGTGACTGTGGCAGATCTATTTCACTGCAGTGCAGCAGTCACAGCCGTTCATCTCTTGCAAAGCCCTGCACAGGAATTGCTGTTAGCACAACATCCACACTGCTACTTACAGGCTGCCCTGTGTGCGCGGTGTCAGTTTAAGTCTCCACAAAGCACCCCTTGCCATAGCAGCATGTTGTTTCTTTAGTGTTACCATAATTGGGGGCTGTATTTGTTGCCTCCTTTGGCAAACAAATGTCCCATCACAGCAAATTGATGGCTGTAAAACTGACCTTTGTGAGAGCCTTTTTATTTAGTTACCTCAGAAGGATTTACAGCATTATATTTTGTTCCCACATTGACTACTAATGGGAACTATAAAAGAATGATTCTATCTTACATATCCGTTTTATTTTCTGAAAGCCTTGGCAGTATTAACCAAACCGACTTTCACATTTGAAGGACTCCTCCTAGATAACTCGATGAGATCTTTATGAAACCAAATCTTTTTACTTATGTGAGGTATATATCTTACTATCTCATGTCAATTAGGTGCCTCTTCTAAATTGGCCACCTAAAAATGGCAAATGATTGCATGAAGAATACTAAAAACAAACAAACAACAACAATGATAACAACAACAACGAAACCAGAAATTCTGTGGGGAAAATCCAAACTACATAGTAATTCAAATCACCTCATCTGCAAATAACAAGAATATAATCAGTGTCATATTTGAAAACTATCTCATTCTTAGTGATACAGCACAGATTTTCACAATACCTGGGTTTTCCATACTTCCTTTGGAGAATGCCCACAGAGAAAGCTAACATCTTCAGTCTGGAAGGGAAGGACTGTTAAGGTCCTGCCTAGAGCTGTCCAAGTGTTCTTTGAATAATAAGGAAAAGGCTTCATTTGTGAACTCTGGCTACAAAAGCTCTCTGTGGTGTTCAAATGTACAGGGGAGCTTTGAGGATTGAGTATGTAGCAGGATCTGAGCTCATTGTAGGTAGCACTGTTGTAGGCTATGTTGTAGAGACCAGCCCATGAAGACGGGAGGGAGCCCAGAGCAGAAGCAGTGTCCACTGCGGTGCACAGCTCTGTCTCTACTAATAAATCTGAGTAGCTGCCAGCCTGTATTGTGCTCATTAATTAAAACTTCATCAAATTTCAACAAGTGGTTTAAAGATAAACAAAAATTATGCAAGCCCCTCTACTTCTTCCCATAATAGTAGAGTAGTTTTTGAGTTTTCTAATTTTTAAACATAGTATTAAACACCATTAAATTAACGTGTGTTTTGTTTTTGAATTGTTCTTTTACTATATTATGTTATGAACTTCATATTCTATTTTACTGTAGTTTTGAAAAAGTAATACACTTTCATAGTATTAAAATATGAATTGTTCAAAATATCAGTAAGGTCACAACAGTCACCAAATTTTCACACAAAAAGAATACATAAGTACACAATAAGAAAAATAACTATTGAAATAATTTTGCCAAAGTTATACTGAGAAGCATTGCACTCACTCCTGTCCCCTCTGTCTCCTTTCCCATCCTCACAGGCTCTAGAAAGAATCAATACCTCCTATGTCAATTTAGGTTGAGCAATTCTAAAGCTTCATAATTCAACCAATATTGCAATTAGTAGTTTGTATATATGACATTTGCTTTCTATTGGCAAAATACATTTTGATAAGTGGGATTGTTGCACCAAATGTAAAATATGTCACATTATTAAATACACCAAAATTGCCCTACTGGGTCAAAATATAAATGCACTTGCTATTTTGTGAAATAGGCCAAAAATTGTCCTGTCTAGATATTCCCACTGTAAATCCATGAAAATGCCCCCTTCGTACTACATGGAGATGATTTATCATGTTGAAACACTGATTTTGTAAAGCCAATAATAAAAAACATATCTCAGGATAGCTCAAATTTGTATGCTCTCCCTGTGAATGTGGCTGGACATCCTTTTAGATCTTGAGTTAGAGTTTCAGGGAGACTTCAGAGCCAGACTGATCTAATTGGCCCATCTTGTAGCTGATGCTCACAGGCAAGTATGTCAGGAAAATGGTGTGAGATGAGGACTTGTTGAAATACAGAGCTAATAAACAAAAGTGCTAAGAACAGTGCTGGGCACATAGTAGGGCCAGATCTTTTTTTTTTTTACAATGTCCCTGTAATTATGAGTAAATGGATCTGGTGGTTTTTAACTATTCAGCCTTAGCTCTCACCAGACATAAAAACAAGAGCGCTGTTTTCATAAGGTCACTGAGTGAAGCCCCTGCCAACCAGAGGAGGCAGAAGCAGAGACTTTCAGAAGACACTATCACAGCTTTCTAAGACTTGCCTCCAAAGCACCTCTGATCCTCTATAAAGGCTTCCTGTTTCCTTCACCAACCACGTCTGTGTAGCTTCATTTCTGTTCCTCTCAGCCCATTCTCAGGGAATGTCTCATTTCAGAAGCTGCAATTTCTGAACTGCTAATGCTAAATTTGTTTTCAGCTCCAAGTTCTTCTGCTGAGCACATTGAAGAGTTCCAGAAAAGATTTGCTGCTCAAGTCAAGCCTGAGCCATGGTTGAGTCGAGCCTGAGCCATGCTAAAGCTCAGTGTGTAGTCTGTGAGTTATCTGAGAAACAGCTTTAATGAGCGTTCATGGTTTGCTCCTTTATCCTTGTTTCTCTGAAAACTCTTAAGACAGTCTTCTACTAGTCCCCAAACCAGGAACAAAAGGACAGTTCCTACTTTCTTTAAAGATCTGTTCAGAGTTTCAGCTTCTCTAAATTCTTTATAGCATTCAAGACAACTAAAAGTAAATGGGTGGCTTTGTTAAGAAACTTCTGCATTTCTGGCTTGTTCAAGTGAGCAGAGTGCTGAGGGCCTGGAAAGCCCAGGTTCCTGGACTCCATGTATTCCTTGTTGCCAGACAGCTTCTGCCTATGGCTTCAAAGTCTCACAAATCCTAAAGAATGAGTTTATGATCTGAAGTGTGCCCTAAATATTTTATCTCCATAGTTTATTTAGCTCTGAGAAGGGAACAGCAGCAGGATATTAGCAATATGGGAATTGACTGAATATCAGAGAATTTTCTTTCAATTTTCACTTTTTACTTTTCTCTGTCTAGAAATTTTCTAAAATATATGTGTGCATATGTGGCAAACAACACAAGAGCAGGTGATAGAAGGTGCCAGGCAAAAATGTCAAATTTTCTGGAGCAGAAGATACAGATGCTTGTAAGCTACCTGACACGGAAGCTCAAAATTAAACTTGAGTTTACAATGCTCTTAACTTCTGAGCCATCTCTCCAGTACTCTTCTCATGTATAATTTTGTTTGTTTGCATGTGCTAGGCAGGGGCTGCGTTGACAAACACATTTTATAACTAACTAGTAGTCTCCCAGAGGCTGCCAGGATTTCAACAATTTAAATAATTTTATTGGATACAGAAAAATTCATGGATGTCTCCCAAAGTTTTATCACCAATAAATATTGAGATAGATTGAACTTAGAGCCCTGCCATGAATAAGGAGTTCATTATTCATTTGTAATGTTATTTTGTTGTGGAAGAAAATTAAACACTGCATGAAAAACTCATTGGATGACCCCTAATGTGCACTCAAATTAGACAAGTGGACAGGAGGGCAAGAGTATTGTACAAGTTCAAAGAAGGCTGTGCTTGGGTTAAGCAGGAGTTGGGACATCACTTGTTGTATAATCAAGCTATGAGGTTTGCAGATCCTCAGCTTTAGTAACAGCACTAACTAGTAGATGTCTTTCTCATGTGCTTCCTACATTTACTAGTCTGAGCCTGACAATACATATATAGAGTAGATTGTGTTATCTAAGCCTTTTGTGGGACATCTGAAGACCCACTGAGGATTTTATATGTGCATTCCAGAGCAATCGAGTCTGCACTCCTTCACCCACTGTCCTTGGTTGTGTTCTTTGATGCTGAACAGACACAACAGACCTCTGGATAAATACAGGTCCCATCTACAGTACTGGTTTTCAGTGACAGATTTCATTCATAGCCTTGACTACCACAAAACCATTGTTTCGAGACAAAGTTAAAATTACTTAGAAAATCACAATATAAAATATATTTTCTAAGAGCAAAAAATAATTCTCAGTGGAACAGTACTAAGACCGTGATTTAAGTAGAGTTATTTAGAAACCGATTTCTAAAAAGCTTCTTCACCTTTCAAAATGTTACATATACAAATGATAGGGAGGCAGCCACTTATGGAAGGATCCATTATACAAATATATTTATGACTTCCAAATGTCTATAACCTTTATTCTAACACACATACTCAGGCTTTCAACCAGTAAGGATTTTCTGCTTCCACAGTAATTATTTCAAAATTATATTCAAAACACTATGTTTCCACTGGATGAGGTCAAGGAATATTAGTTTCCCTCTGGTCTGTTATTCTTTGTTGGTCTCATCTCTAGTAATTTGTCCACAACAATGACACACATGACTTGGAGAATAATAAAGGAGGAATAAACAATCAGAAGATGGCTAATTATTGAAATAACACATTACTTTTTATGCTGAATAAAGAATTGTTATCTGGTATAGAATGACAGAGATTAAAAAAATGTGAAGGCTAAACACATCTGTTTCTTTGTTTGATTTAAGAATACAGGGCTCTTTTTCCTCCTTTTTTTCTTTTTTTCTTTCCTGTTGACTTCACAAGGTAAGGCATAGAAGGAACATACCAGAGAGATTTCATAAAACAATTCAGAAAAACAACACTTTTTTCTCCTCCTAAATTATGGCCCTATTCTCTTTTGAGCTTGTACAATTAGGAAGAGCCTTTTATGTCATGATTACTCAACTTGGGCTTCATGGATCTACAAAAGAAATATGGATCCTGTCCAAATTGGCTTAGCATCTGAAGGCCTTCTAGTTCATCTTACAGCTGAGTTATAGAAAAATTCCCAAAAACATGTTCATGAAGTCTGTTTCCAAAATATATAATCATAATGACATTAGATTGGTGAATTTGAGTATGACTTTATTTATGTATACATCTTTTTGTTTTATTTTCATCCATTTCTTTCTTGTTTTCCATTGATTGAAATAGATTTCCCCCAACAAAATATGTTTAGATTATGGTTTCCCTTCCCTTTATTTTTCCTAGTTCTTTTCTAGCTCCACTCCCATGTGGATAAACCCCCCTTTATGTCTCTTATTAGAAAACAAACCGGTTTCTAAGAGATAATAATAAAATAAAATATAATAAGAAAAACAAAAACTAAGACATCAGATTTGGTCAAGCCCAGCAAACAGAGCCCAAGAGAAGACATAACAAGAGACTCACTTGTTTGTACACTCAGGAATAACCCCCAAAACACTAAACTGAAACCATAATACATATGCAGAGAACCTCATGAAAGTCCTCATGCTGCCTCAGTCTCTGTGACTTCATAAGAATTTTAATCATGGTGATTTAGAGGTCTCGTTTTCTGGATATCCCCCATTCTTTCTGACTTTTATCCTCTTCCATGGGGTTTCCTGGTCCCTGGGGAAAGGGATTTCTACATATTTCTTTTTTATTGCAGGTTGCTTTGGGAACTATACAGCTCTTCTATCAATCACAGATGCAGAAGAAATGAATCTTGGTCAAAATAATGATAACAGTATCATCATATTAAATCTTTGAAAACTATTGATTCAATGATTGCAAGATTGTTTTTATCTTTGACTTAGGTTCCTATAAAAATGTAAACTGCAAAATGATATTTGCCAATAGTGCAGATAAACTCTAGACAAATTTAATTGCTCAACTGTTTTTGGGTGGTGGTGGTGCATACCTTTATTTCCAGCACGTGGGAGACACAGGCAGGCAGATTTCTCTGAGTTCAAGGTCAACCTAATCTACAGATTGAATTCTAGGACAGCCAGGGAAACAGTACTCTTTGGGAGTGAACAGGAACCAGCAACTTGAGATAAAGCTAATGTGTATGGCCTTGCAATGTGCTGCAAAGCACTGGCTAGTGCTGCTGCCAGTCTGGAAGGTCATTGCACTCTTAGCAGGGAGTGGGAATGCCAGAGGGGGCTTCTAAGAGGAAAAGTGGCTTAAACCCAATACTTACCAAGCTAGGAATTGAATGAGAATTACTTTATTTTATTTATTCAAGAAATTAAGTTATGATTTGCACTTGTATGTTATTCTATCCAAATACAATTTCCAGTTCTTTAAAAGTTCATATCCATTCTCTGTCCAGTCATGCTAGCCTGTAAACAGTATTCAGTCACAAGAAAGTTTCAATCTCTATGCTCTTGCATTATTGAACACTCTGAATATTCCCCAGGCCTACTCACTCTGAAAACACTTTTCTACCATATGCAACTGTCTGAGAAAATCTACTTGTATGCAGTAGATTGCTGTTATTCATTATTCATTACAACATTATTTAGTTGAACAACATACCAAAGAAAACTTGGTTCTGTTGTGGGAAATGTAAAAACTCAGAGAACTAAATTATTTTACTATAAATGCTTTAAAAAGAGCAGGCTTTATGGTCCTCATTATTTCCTCTGTGCTGAGAAAACAAGTTTTTCTCCAATGGAAAATAAGCCATAAAGGCAGAAGCTATGTGATACAGTGTATTCAATAAAAGTTGGAGGTCTAGATTCTGTAGCAACACAGTAAATGAATACAGAAATCTCATTAAAAGTTTTACAATTGACAATCAATAAGTATTTACTGAGTATCCGCTATGTGTCTAGAACTGCTTTAATTTCAAGAAATACAAACTTTATCACCCATAAAATGTGGCTGCCCTATGCCCTTGATTGGCATTCCTCCACACCTTGAGGTAAAAGGATATTTTTTAGCAAGATATAACTCTAACATGCTGCTGTTTCTCTTTGCTACAAGAGTAAGTCTTACAAGAGAGAGAAAGGTTTCTACATTTCTATGGGTAGTATTAAGTAATAATATACCCAATCTAGACTTATTCAATATTATAAACAATTAAGTATAAACTATTTTCCCCTCTTCAACTTTCCCATGGCTCTCCCGACTTCGATGTGCAGGAGAATAAACTATTTTCTTTCCATGGGTTGGTTTGACCTACAGAACTTTAAAAATATTCAGGTTTAAAAGCTCTAGTTGTACAAATGACCCCCAAATAACAACTCTATATCTTTATTATTTAGATTTTATTTTTGCGTGTGTGTGGGGGAGAGAGTAAGTGCATACATGCCCATATGTCCTCAGATGCCTCAGGAGTCAGATCCCCCCACCCCATAGCCTGAGCTATTGCCTCTTGTCCTCCGAGTTAACTACTTCTGAAGGTCTTCTAGAAATTTTTAATTTTGACTCTGAAGCTTCAGGTGAATAAATATGGTTGGGTGTGTGCCATCGCTAACAGAACACTTGCCCAACAAACAGAAGACTGTGGTTTGAATCACCGTGACTTAAAGGCAAGGCATATAGAGGCTTCTTTCCCTGATATTACTAGTTTTGCAAATTGTTACCATAGAGGAAACTGGGAACATATTATAACAGATTTCTTTGTGTGATTTTTTTAAATTGCATATAAATCTATAATTATCTTAATAGAAAGCACAAAAAAATAGACAAATGCTATCTTTTCTAATTAGCTTTCCAGTATGATGGATGTATATCAGAGCAGAGAAAACTTTGCAAGGTGGGGTAGGTAAGGCTGTAGCTCAGTGGTAGGGAGCTTGCCCTGCACACGCAAGGCCGTTGGTTCCATCCTCAGCATAGAAGAACAGAGTAACAAGTGTAAACCGTTACATAACAAGTGTAAAACTGAGTTCATATTGAAGTTGAGCTTAAAGTTTACAAACATAAATTAGTTGAGATCAAAATAATGAATGTTGGCATTCATTAAATACAGCCAACTATGTCTTCTATCTCAGCTTAATGTGCCTTGGGCAGATACATATTTTAGAAATGACAGCTATTTAAACCATCTAAATGAAGTAAAGTTTAAACCAGACTTCAAATCACTATTTCCCCAAATGTGAAGCTAACATTTTCAAGTTAATAAAATATAATGTCATGGTTTTTCATTAAAATATTATAAATGATAATGTCTAAGTGACTGTAAAAGCATTTTGAACTAAAAAAGAAATAACAAAGTTATGATTAGTTGTATATCACCTTATATTGTCATAATTATAGTCATTTTCAGGGAGGACAAATATTTGAGTATATTTTTATTAGAGTTTTGGGTTGTTTCCATTGACCTAGTACATAAGAAATGTTCAGAGCACCTTGCTCTTCAAGAGACAGAGTGACTGACCTGAAGGAAAAGCAATTTGTTTCTCAGTCTGTGTGTCCGTCTATTGTATCCACAAAGCGTGCAAACTGTTTTACATGGTGCAAGGTCTCCCATGGTCTAAGTCTACTTATCTTCTCCATCATTGTCTCTGACCATGTTCTCCTTCCCTTCACTATCCCCTCCTTTTCAGCATACTCACCTTTTACCAATCCTTTGACAGTGTTCTTCTGTGTCTATCCTTCATACTCTGTCTCTCTATGTATTAGGCTAATATCTTTTGTAGTAGAGCTGCATATTTAGTAGGATTAACTGAGGTACACTCCTCAAATTGTGCCTACATTCAGTTTCCTGGATACTGCTGTGATATCTATTATTCCATATAGATCAAATATCTTGCCTGTGCTCCTTTCCCAAGGATGCAAATTCCTTGTTAAAATTGACAAAGGTGATATGTCTGTGCACCTCTGGAAATTTGGCTGCCAACATTAATGTTTTAAAACAATAACACATGTTTGTTAAGGGTTAAGTTTTGTAGAGAACCATAGCGACCCTGAATACACAAATATTTTAAGAAAAAAAATGAAAACAGGACTATTACAATAACAACCTGGTTTCAAAATATCCTGCAAAGTGATAGCCATTAAAGCAATAACCTAGGGGAGAGCTTAAGACCTTTGTGGAGGCAGACAATTGGCTATGACCTCAAATTGGTAGATTAGAAAAGCAAGGAATTTGTGAAGAGAATTCCATCAACAAAAACACTTACAAAATGGAAAAAGGTATTTTTAAAATATGGAATTGATGAGAGATTGATAATACAGAAGTGAAAGGAGCTTAGTATTTAAAAATAAGTGATGTGACTTATAGATGATCTGAAAAGAAACAAATGACTTGAAGGGAGATTTATTAAATTAATAAAGATAAATAGGCAGCAAGTATGTGAAAAAATGCTCAATGTAATAATCCAATGGGTAAATACCAATTAAAGCCAAGACGAGGTAGATAACAGTCAGAGTGATATAGACATGCCCAAGCAGATGGATGGAAGACTACAAGGCCTCAGCTTTCTACACTGAACTACAGGCAACTAAGGAATGTTGAAAAGATGAGATATTGACTTCTCCAGGGAAGAGCACACTAATTGCTTATTCAATATAAAATGATCAGCCATGAAAACACACACACACACACACACACACACACACACACACACACAAATAACATTGTATAGACTGAGCAGGTTGTACCTAGGGATATATGTATGCACATAGATGCAAATAATATTTTTTTCAGTACATCCCAAATGTAGTTTACCCCCCTCCATTTCTCTCAGTTGCTTTCCTGACCTCCCCACTCCCTCAGATATACTTTTCTTCCTCTGTTCTCTTCAGAAAAGGACAGGCCTCCCAGAGATGTCAACAGAACACAGCATAACAAGATACAATAAGACAAGGCACAAAGCCTCATATCAAGGCTGAGCAAGGCAGCTTGGTAGGAGAAAAATGGTCTCAAGAGCAGGTAAAAAAGTCAGATATTCCTCCATTTATACTGTTTGATGATCCACAGAAGCACCAAACTATAACCATAACATATATGCAGAGGACCTATTGCAGACCCATACAGGCTCCATGATTGTGGTTCTAGTTTCTTTGAGTCCATACAGACCAGTTGATGTCTGTTGGACCATGTTTTCCTGGTGTCTTCAGCCTCTCTGACTCCTATAATTCTTGCTCCCCTTTTTGCAAAGTTCTGCAAGCTCCAAGAACAGGTACACAATGGACGTCTCCAGTTTGGTCCACTGGGCTCTTTCCACCTAATGTTAGACTGTAGGTCTCTGCATCTCTCCCATCAGCTACCAGCAGAAGCCTCTCTGTGGACTACTGGGCTAATTACCTAAGTATGAGTATAGCAGAATATCATTAAAAATAATTTTATACATTCGTTTCTTAAGTCTTTGGGCGATCTAGACTTTTGTTTCTGGACACCCAGGCAATATTAAGCATGTCCTTTCATTACACGACCTCAGCTCTGACCAGTCATTGGTTGGTCACTCCCACAAGTTCCGTGCCTCCATTTCCCCAACATATCTTGAAGGCAGGATTGATGTTCAAGATTTCATGGCTGGTTTACTGTCCAAGTCCCATTACTCCAGTTCCCTGGTAATAGAAGATGACTTCATATCCTCTATTATGAGGTGTACTTGCTTAGGGTCACCCTTGTAGACTATAGGGAGATTTTACTGCACTGTTTCTACATGCCCCCTCCCAAATGCCTTCTAATTCTAGTCTTCGCTCCCCTTACTCTCCCCCTCCATTCGTCCTCACACCTACTCCCTCCTGTTCTCATTTCCACCTGTCCAAGTCCACCTGCAAATTCTATTTTATTTCCCTTCCCCAGGGAGGTCCATGCACCCCGCTTAGAGCACCTCCTTGATTTAAGCATAACATAGAAAAGGAGGCCATAAATTTGAAAGAGAGCAAGAAGACATATGAGACGATTTGAAGGGAAGAAAAGAGAAGGGAATTGATGTAATTACATTGTAATCTCAAAAATAAAATAAATAATAAAAGGATAATGAATGTTTGTGAGGGTATGAAAATGAGAAATGCTGTACACTGTAGGCAGGACCCTTCAAAAGAGAAAAATGGAATTTCCTCATTATAAAACAAAACTAGAAACACGACTCCCATATGACCTCGAAACCTCACTTTACGTATCTAAATGAAGGCAAGTACATCATCCTGACTGGTATGGTACTTGCAAGAAACAAGAGATGAAAGAAACACAGGTTTCCCTCAGATGATGAATGGATAAAGAAAATGTGGTTTATACTCATAAAAATAATATTCCTTTCTAAAATGATAAAACTTTGTCATTTTCAGTCAGAAGAAAATGGATGTTATTATGCTAAATGAGCTTAGTCAAACATGGAAATACAAATACGGGATAGTGTAACTCATATATAAAAGGTGACTTCATAGAAGTTGAAAGAAGGATGACTACTACACTTTGAAATTTATTTGGGGAGGTGGTGAAGGAGAGGAGACAGCTAGGAGGTACCGGTACATAATACAGCTGGATGGGAACAACTTCTAATAAAGGAGGAGGAGCTTGGACTATAAAGCTCAGTGGTGGAATGTTTGCTTGGTCCACACAAGAATCCCCCATGTTGAAAATAAAATTAATAGCATAGTAGAATAAGTGAAGCCGAGAGTAATTGGCATGAATAAAGTGATCTGCAGCATAGAGGATTTTAAATATTTCAATGCACACACAAAGATAAACATCTAAAGTGATCTAAGATGATGGTATGGTCACTTACTATCATTGGTACATAGGATCTATACGTATGCAAAACATACATACATGCATACATATATACATATACATATATATCTATAAAAAGTATAATTACTATGTGTCAAAAATAAATATGTTTACCATGTTTCTGTTACTTGAAACAATCAAATTTACAGATGTAAATTACCAGGCTACTAAAATTCCAATTCATTTTGATTTTAAAGCAATTCAGTAGTGATTTTGAAGTGAATGAATGAAGGAATACAACTTCTAGTCTATGTTCTAGGCACTATTGTGAACACTCCAAAAAGAACATTAAACTCTCATGTTCCTTGTCCTGTATCATTCCACTTTCTAATATTCTTATGCTGCTACTCTGTTCTCTTGTTCATCACTACCCTACAACATACCTGTACCACACTCTTCAAATCACTGTTATTACCTCCACTGCAATTCTTTTCTTAAATATCTACTCCCACATTCAAGCCTTTTTGGGTCTTTCAGCAATGTAGGAAGTTATGTTTTGTTAGTTCGTTATTAGTCTGGACCTATGGATGGCATCTCCTTCCATTTCTCTTCAAACACTCTTGACTATTACTAACTAAATGTAATGCCAGTCTAAGTCACCCTCACCTTGGGTCTGGGTCATTTCATTGTTTCCCAAAATGCCTGTTGGTGAGTATGCACATTAAGTCAGAAATCATTAAACATGCACATAAAATTTACTAATGGTTTTCTATACCACTGAGATTAAATCTCCAGCCCTTGTAATGACCTTTAAGCATATATTCCCAGAGACCCTTAATTCCCTCTGTTCTTAGTAGTAAAGAGACATACTGCAGACAGTCCTCTCTTAGGGGTCACTTTAGATTCCTTTCTAGTTGCTGTGATAAAATACCCCAATAAAAGCAATTTAGAAGACAACAGTTTTATTTTAGCTCAATGCTCCAGATTGCAGGCTCATCGCAGTGGGCAAGTCCTAGTGACAGTCACTTGAGAAAGGTAGTTACATTACATTTATAATCAAGTACAGAGAGCAGGAAACATGTTCACAGATTGTTTGCTTATTCTGTCATACTTTGAGGTTCTGTGCCTATGGAATGGAGTCACCTGCAGTGTGAAGATTTTCTCAGCTTAATTATTATTATCAAGACAATCCATTGCAGACACATTCACAGGCCAATGTGAAATTAAACTTGACTAATCAGCCTCTCATTCAGAGCCTTTTAACAAGTGGTTCTACATTGTGTCAAAGTGACAATTAACACCATCCCAGGGATTTTTATTACATCTTTGTCTGTAAGAACCTTCCTGGGAAAAGGCACCTATGTCCGTTAATAGTTATCTGTCTATCTGTCTATCTGTCTGTCTATCTATCTATCTATCTGTCTGTCTATCTATCTATCTATCTATCTATCTATCTATCTATCTATCTATCTATCTGCCTACTTACCTATCTATGTACCTACCCATCCCCCCCTCTCTCTCTCTCTCTCCCTATCTCTCTTTCTCTCTGTCCCCAAATCTGTGTGTATGTTTGTTTTATGTGTATGTGTGTGTGTGTTGATATATATGGTGTGTATGTGTCAATGTGTATATATGTGTGGTGTATGTATGTGTTTTGTATATGTGTATAGTATATGTATGTTTATGTGGTGTATGTGTCATGTATGCATGTTTACATGTATGTACTATGTGATATGCATATGTGTGGTATGTTTGGTGTGTGTGTATTATGAGTATGTGGTGTGTGTAAAAGTAACTTCTATTCTCCAAATGTAATGGTTATTTTGTAGGCTTACTGTTAAATAAGCTCACCTTTTCTAGCTCTTTCTGAACTCTGGCTGGCTTGCTCAACTCAGTTGTTCTGGCTCAAACTCCTCTCCAAGCAAAATGATTCAAACAGATTTCTCTCAGCTTCTAACTGAATTTCTCTGTTTGACATTTGTCAGTCTGTTAAAATCTTTTGACTCTTTCTCATTTTCTGGCTGGTTCTGTCTTCACCTACAACATGTCTCTATATAACTGTCCCATTAAAACTGCCTCCTCCTCCTCCTCCTTTTTTCCATCCCCTTCCTGCTACTGTCTTCAGTAGCCTCTATTCCTCTCCTATTCTCTTGAGAGTTGGTCATATCCTGTCTCTGCTGACTCATTCTGTCAAATCTTTTTCTGATTTGTCACTTTGTCTGCCCCTCAATTAGTTATCACTTTCTAGCATGGTTGATTCACTGTGCGAACTAACTCTACCTTCATTGTTAGGGATTTAAGGTGTATACTAAGGACATGTCTGTTTTTTCAGCTGAATCACACAGACTTAGGTCTTTGGATATGATCCCTTGCAAAAGTAGCCATGCCGCTGTATTAAAATTCCTGTACAGCTTGTGCCTGTACATGTGGGTGTGTCTGTGTATGTGTGGTGTGGTATGCTGTGTGTGCAGGTATGTTTGTTTGGAGTGTGTGTTTTATGTTTTAAAAGCATATGTGCTTGTACCTGCATGCAAAGGCCAGAGGAAGATGATTAGTGTTGTGTTTTACTGCTTTATACTTAACTCCCTTGAGACAGGGTTTCCTGCCCATCTGAGTGAGGCTGGCAGATAGCAAGTCCCAGCAAGACCCTTGTCTCTTTGTATTACTAATATGGAGTTATAGTATCTAGTCATGACTATATTTCTAAATTGTTGGAGAGCCAAACTCAAGTCCTTATACTTCTGTGAGGAGCTCAGGCCACCAAACCATCTGCAATCCTTTGAATCTTTACTCAAACTTCATACCTCACAGTTTTCTTGACCTTTCCGACAACTCCAACACATTACTCCACAGCAATTTCTTTCTATCTGCTAATTTCCTTAGCACTTTTGACCTTCTAGTATATATACATTTTAATTTTTAATCTTATTTCCTGTTAGTACATTTTAAAAATGTCATTCCCAAAGGTCAAAGATTTTATAAGGACTGTATCACCAAAGCCTATTTTGAGGCCTACCAAGAGATGAATGATTTCAATGCTTTGGATAGAGAATGTTCAGTTGTGCCTCAAGAAATACCTCAGCACTGCTCTCTGCTGTGAGCAAGACAAGAATAAGTCTTAGGCTGATTAGGTTTTTTGTGACATTGACATAAACTAGGGTCATTGGAGAAAAGGAAATTTCAACTGAGAAATGTATTCAAAGGATATGCTCCACTATGTTCATAGCAGCCTTATTTATAATAGCCAGAAACTGGAAAGAACCCAGATGTCCTTCAACAGAGGAATGGATACAAGAAATGTGGTACATCTACCCAATGGAGTACTACTCAACAATTAAAAACAATAACTTCATGAAATTCTTAGGCAAATGAATAGAACTAGAAAATATCCTGAGTGAGGTAAACCAGTCACAAAAGACACATGGTATGCACTCACTGATAAGTGGATATTGGCCCAAAGCTTGGAATACCCAAGATACAATTCACAGACTATATGAAGCTCAAGAAGAAGGAAGACCAAAGTGTGGATGATTCAGTCTTTCTTAGAAGGGGGAACAAAATACCCATGGGAGGAAATACAGAGACAAACAGGAGAGCAGAGACTGAAGGAAAGGCCATCCAGAGACTGCCCCACTTGGGGATTTATTCCATATGCAGCCACCAAACTCAGCCACTATGCCAAGAAGGAGCCTGATAGGGATGACCCTGAGAGTCTCTGCCAGAGACTTAATGACACAGATGAGAATGCTTGCAGCCAACAATCAGACTGAGCATGGGAATCCCAATGGAGGAGTTAGAGAAAGGAATGAAGGAGCTTAAGGGGTTTTCAACCCTATAAGAAGAGCAACAATATCCTCCAACCAGACCCCCCCCCCAGAGCTCACAGGGACTAGGCCACCAACCAAAGAGTACACACACAGTGACCCATGGCTCCACCTGCATATGCAGCAGAGGATGGCATTGTCTGGCATCAATAGGAGGAGAAGGTCTTGGTTCTGTGAAGGCTCTTTCCCCAGTCTAGGGGAATGCCAAGGTGTTGAGGTGAGAGTGGTTGTGTGGTAGAGGAGTATCCTCATAGAAGCAAGGAGAAGGGGGAATGGGAGAGGGGGAAAACAGGAAAGGGGATAACATTTGAAATGTAAATAAAATATCTGATAAAAAGTATGAAGGAAAGAAATCCAAGTTTAGAAAAAAATAATACCCTATAAACAAGTCTATGGGGCTATAAGCAAGTCTCTTGGGCATTTTCTTGATTAATAAGGATTGATGAGGCCTAGTCTACTATGGAAGATGCAATCCCTGAGCAGGTGGTCCTGAGTTATATATACAAAAAGAGAGGAAGGAAGAAAGGAAGGAAGGAAGGAAGGAGGGGAGGAAGGAAGGAGGAAAGGAAGGAAGGAAAGAGGCCGAGTAAGTTATTGGGAACAAGCCAGTGAGCATCACTCCTCAGTAGGTCCTGATTCAGTTCCTGCCTCCGTATTCTTGCCCCACTTGAGTTCCTAATGGATTCTGTTAGGGATGGTAAACCAAGAGGCTAAACCTACTTCATCTTGGAACTGGGCTTGATCTTAAAAGAAAGCATCCTGAGAACTTGACCCAAGCTGAACTGAAGCTGAACCAAGCTGCACCCACATATCAAGAAGGACAACATGGCTTGTCCTTGGCCAGAGTTACTCCCTAGCTACTTCCTAGCAAAGGTTAATCAAAGATTAGTCTGATTGTTTCAGATGTACTTTCAGCCACTTGTGATTGTTCAGGGTGGGTCTTGCTTCAGAACACCCACCCGTCGGTTTACAATAGTCATACAGTTAGACGCTTGGCAGGATGGGCACCCCCTCACTTGTTCCCAATTTCTATAAAACCCTGTCCTGTTGAAAGTTAAGGTCTGCCTCCCCAAACTGTCCTTCAGTTCAGTGATGAGTAAGCCAGAACTCAAATTTATAATAAAAAGACCATAATGTCATTACATCAGAGTCATTACCTTGGTGGTCTTTTGGGCTTCATGAACACTTCCTGGCATAAGAAAACCAAATAAACTCTTTCTTCCCAAGTTACTTTTGGCTATACTGTTTTCTCACAAAAGCAAACTAGGACAGATCCGAAGAAGAGGCTCCCTCTTGTTGAGGTACTTGTGCTAGAACCATCCTAGTCTATTCCAGCAGACAAATGGAGGTAGCTCTGGCAAGTGGTATAGGAATTCTGAAGGTAAAGACATTTTCATGTCTAACAATGCATAGCTATAGAGAACCCAACAGTGACAGGCGATTAAGAAGCTTCCAGGCAGTCAGCCTGGGCAAAGCTGCCCACTCACGAATGCATTTTCCTCAACTGAATTAGGGGTGTAGGCAGAACTTCAGACTCTGGTTACAGTAGAAACCTTAAAGCTGAAGGCTAATTTCTTTTCAGTAAACATGCACATTATGTAATAATTAAATCAAGCTTATCTGCACATCCATCAGCTTAAGACATCGTCATCTCTACGTGATATACGTTTCCAAATCCTCTCTTATAGTTATCTTAGTGTACAGTACACTACACATGTGTAGATTGTTGTCTACATTGACATGTTTCTGTGAACCCAGGATGGTGAGAGGATTGCTTAAAACTCCCCCTAGCAGTGTAGCAAGACTTTGTTTCAAAACATACTAAGAAAATGATATATTCTCATCTACTAAAAGAAATGAAGCCTCATTCTCAGCAAAGAAAACACTCATGGACTTAGCGCGATTGTGTTAAGGGAAATGAACTAGGCACAGAAAGACTAACACTGCAAGATCTGACTTATGTGAAATCTAAAACATTAAGTGCTAATTTCAAAGAATTTATAGAGTTGGCTAACTAGCTGATTATAAACCTGGATGAGTATGTCAGGGATTTTCTCCAAAGTCTGTAATACCTTGAGCTGGGATGAGGTCCAGATAAAGGCCTGTTGCTATTCCTAAAGCAAGTCCAGAACTGATAGCAAATGAAGCTGAGTGACAGGTCATGGTGTGTGGGAATCAATTCTTCCAACATACAGAAGTTACAAGATTAAGATGAGAAGCAGTCTGACAGAAGAAGGATGACAGGCAGTGAGCAGACAGTGCCTGGACTTGGCCCACCTACGTCTTCATGTGCAGCATCTCCTGATCATCTGTTCCCAACTATTTTTTAAATAAAATTCACATGAGCAAATAACGCTTAAACATGCCCACAGGTATAAGTTAGTTTGCCAAGAATTGTGTTTTAAAATTCACTTGCAGATCTGCTTAGCTTGGCATTGATGGTACAGTTTGCTGCGGGCTCTACCTCTCTGGAGTTTTTCAAGTCTGTGACACCTGGCTGCCCCTGAAGGCATTTCATTTTTCTCCCTTTAATTATTTTTATCATCCTCTAAGACCAAGCCCATAGATTTCCTGCCTTCTTTCCCTTAAAGTGAAGCCTTCAAATTTGTTAATTTTACAACTTTATTTAGCACACAGTGCTGTCTTTGTAGTAGAAATAATCTGCTTGTATAATCATTTTGCTTATGATTGAACTAATGGTCAGGTCTGAGTCAACTCTGTGTCTCTCCAGTGTCTCATGCAGCATCTTGAACGTGGAAAGGCAGAATAAATATCTGAATTGGATTTATAACTCTGAGTAATCTTTGGCCATCCTTAACATCAGGTTTTCTTCAGGAAGTCACCAGTTTACTCATTTTCACATCACATTAGTTATTTATGTCATCATTAAAGTTAATCACTGAGAAAAAAAAAGATCAATTTGCAAATGTTCAATCCAATCTGTCTGCTTCATGATTCACATAACTGAATCACTCTGGTTAAGGTCAAGTGATTAAGTTAATTGGATTGGATGACCAGTGTCTGAGTGAGCAATCCTATACTCACCATCAACCTTGGGATAGTTGATGCAATCCATTGTGTGGATTGACAAACAGTTGCAGAATAAAGCGACTTTAAAATCACTCCAATTACAATGTAGGTTTATTTGCTATCTTCTTTCCTCAAGGGGCTCAGGGGAATATGATATGTGTGTATATCAGTAGGGAAAACAGAAAACGGCCACATTTTGACCATCAGTAGAAAAGAAATATAGTACAGAAATGAAGATAAGAAAGAAATATTTATTTTATTATTATTGTTGTTGTTGTTACTTTTGTTGTTACTGCATGTGTGTGTGTGTGTGTGTGTGTGTGTGTGTGTATGTGTGTGTGTGTGTGTGTGTAATGTGAGTAGGGGCAGGTATGCCATAGTGCATGTTTAGAGACTAAAGGACAACTATGTGGACTTGGTTTACTTCCTCCATTTTTCTTGGGGTTTGGAGAATAAATTTAGGTTATCAAGCACCCTTGGAGACATATCCCCTGTCCTAGAAGAGATATTTTTGACTGAACAAATGTAAGCATTGATTACAAAGTAAACTTCCTAATTAGAAGGAATGACTGGAGGTAGCTGGCATCTCTGACTTGCTCTGTGATAGGGTGATTTAAGCTATGTTCCTGCGTTCCCGTGTGGCTGCCCTGTTCTCTAAATGCAGCTCTTTCATATAGACTACTCTCCTACAACCAGATGTGTTACTTTTTGTGTTTGCAAACGTTGCATGAAGGGAAAGACTGACTTAGTTATAGATCAGGGAATAGGAGTGAGTCCCAGTTTTATTTACATGCAGGATTCCAGTTTTTCTGAACTACCAGTAGCTTCCAAACCAATGTCTATTGTTTTATGATAAGAAAAAAGGAAACCTCACAAATCTAATTATCATTTTACAGGACCAGTGTATAACAACCTGTATGAGAAAGTCACAATTATCCATCCAAAAAATGGATACATTTCAAATTTTAAAGAGAAATAGCATTATTCCCTGACAAATTCTCTGTGTAAGTATGATTGTATTCGATGGTAATAAAATAATTTCCAACATTTCTATTTCACAGATCTTACCGGAAAGCTGTGTAACCCGTGTAGATGTCAGGAGACCTGTCTGGAATTAGCCTGATTGTCCTGATGTTACTACCCAGATCGAGACATAGGCCTTTGTGCTTTTTATTTTTATTTAGGTGTGTCACACTTAGATAACTTTATTATTTGTTATTATTTCCAATAGTTGAAATGTGTGTCCTGTTTATTTGGTCAAGGAGACAAGCTATTTATTTAATTGAGATCCCGAAACATAAGTTCTCTTTGCTGGCTAATGAAAAAAGGGATAACATATTCCATTTCACTTATTTTCCTAGGATTTATTGGCTTTCTTCTGCCCCAAGAGATCATATGAAATCAGGATACTATGCTTACAAGGCTTTGGGGAGAAATCAACAGTTGCAGGGGTGATAATCATACAGTAAATAAAAGCACAATTTGCCTTTTATGTAAATTTTGATTTATTGTTATGTGAATAAGGATTTGAAGCAAGAGCCAGGAAATCAATTTCAAAGATGACAGCAGCTGCTGTGTCTTTTATTGTTCTAGGGGTTAATTCCATGTTTTTGTACCAAGTGGGTCTGTTTTTAATTGAGAAAACACTACAGAAAGCGTACTTTGACTAGGGATCCTAAGATTTAGAAGCTGAGATAAATGGGAAAGATTTTCTATTCAAGCTTATTTCACAAAATTTAAATGAATTTAAAGTAACACAAAACAGCTTCATATTTTTATTTAACACAGCAAGAGCATCAGGGATTCGGGTACTGTCTTGAGGATACATTTAGTCCCATCCAAAAAAGCATCTTCCAAGATCTTCCCAGATTTGTGCCCAGACAAAATTACACAAGTCAAATAGGTAGGTTCCCTCAGACTGAATTGGGATGTGTGAAAATCAGGAGTGAGCTGAATTCCGGTGCAAGGAATCATTCCCCCCTGCAGTGCTGCTGTGTCCAGTGGTACCAGCAGCTGCCCTCCAGTCTAGGAGTCTTCTATGTCTGGGAAGGAAAGGGGAATTACCTTTTTTCTCCTGAAGCATCCTTCTGGGGTGCTCTGAGAATGCAGCAGAGGATGCAAAACTTCTGCCTTTTCCCAGGGACTATGGCCGAGCTGAGCTGCCTTTCATTTTGACTTTCACAATCCTATAACTACGCTTTCCCTGCCCCCATCCCTCTGCTTTGTAAAGTTCTGTACCGACAGTATTAGCATTTTTTTTTAAAAAAAAAAATCACTTCCAAGAGTTTTACATATGGCATCTGGGAGGTTTGCAAACCACTTCCTTCTGGCCTGCTCATCCTGCCACTTCCCCTTAACTCTTTTAGCTGCTATAGCCTTTTGACTTTTCTTCGCACAGGTAGTAGTAATTTGGGGGCCAGGGTCCTAAATTAGATTCCTGCAGCTCAATTCCCTGGTTCATTTACCCTGAACCACCTTCAAATTGAAATTTTGTTTTGTTTTGTTTTTGATTTTGTTTGTTTGTTTGGTTTGGTTCTTTTTTATTATTTTTTTTTCTTTTTGTTTTTTGCCTTTTGTTTTCTTTTCACTGCCAATCCAAGTAGGAATGGATCCTGGGGAATTACACAGAGGCACAGCCTTCTCCTTTCTCCCTGTTTCTGACAAATCCTCCTGCCCTTTTGTGTCTCTCTTCTATTATGCCTTCAGAAACGCGTGCTCTGTACCTTCCGCTTAAACTGCTAGCTTTTCCTCCGTGAACCAACGTGATGTACAACACGTACAGTCCCAGGGCCAGATGAATGGTTTTCCATTAGAGGTACACGGTGCCATCTGGGGCACCCAGGAAGATAATGCCACTAAGACACCCCCATCTCTCACACACTCGAAGGGAAGATTTGTACCGCTCTGCCTGGCTCTCCTCTACCACTGCAGTGCAACGTGCCTGGGCTCTGAAATTTGTGTCCTTCTATGCAGTATCTCAGTGCACTCTGCGGCTTGGGGGTGGGTGAGCTTGAAATGGGATTCTGTATGCACCAAAAGGTAAAATACAATTGCAATGCAAACTGTCAACACAGATACAAGGATTTCCTTCAGTTAAAGCAATCAGGTGAAATCCTTTGAAAAGGCTTACAGAACAAGAGGGCTGTTTAAAAAGGGCAAGGCCCAGGGTTGGGGATTTAGCTCAGTGGTAGAGCGCTTGCCTAGGAAGCGCAAGGCCCTGGGTTCGGTCCCCAGCTCAAAAAAAAAAAAAAAAAAAAAAAAAAAAAAAAAAAAGGGCAAGGCCCTTCAGTGGGCCACAAAATTAGCATTTTCTTGTTTCAGCACCTTTGTTATTGCTTCTGTGATTGAAGGCGATTGGTGGGGAGAAGTCTTGGCTGCTGCATAAGGCTCCTTAACTGATTTCCAGAGAGAGAGAGAGAGAGAGAGAGAGAGAGAGAGAGAGAGAGAGAGAGAGAGAGAGAAACTTCCATTTCTTTAAGCCTGATAAGACAATGCTATTGCCTTAACAAACAAAACAAAACAAACAAAACCCTTTGATTAGTATTCTGCATAAGGCATGGTCTTCATTGCCGTAGATGCACAGAATCTATCTTCACTTTCACCACCTGTCACCTGAGAATTTTAGAGTGTTCTAGCTCTGAGATTGGAGGAAGCACTCTTTCTGATTCTCATCTTTGCTTCTCCCACCCCTCCCTCTTGTCATTGGCACTGTATCTACAGTGACCTCCAGTCCATTTTTTATTTGTCAAATGCTTTTATTCAGGGGAAACTGAAGGCACAAGTTTACTAGGAATAGAAATGGAAACACAATAAAAACCAGTTTGATAGATGATCTCGCCTATTCCCCACACTTCCCTGTTGTTTTATTGATTTACTGAACACAAAGGCTAATCCAAATTTACATTGCTTGTATTTTCCCCTGATCTCTGAGGAATTGTTCCCCTTTGCTCAGATTAACCAAGCCAATTTTTTCCCCTTTGTATCCAGTAGCTATGTGACAGTCAAATAGCCTGTCAACTAATCAATTTATACTGCAAAAACTAATTTTTACTTTAAACAAACACCCTAACATTGTGTTGACACAATTAAATGATTTCTGAGTTATACCATATATCTAACACACGCCCTAGGGAGCAGGTAAGAGCTACAGCTGAAAAGAAGCGCACGTGCTCCTGCATCAAATTAAATATTTTCCCCTTAATCCTAGCACCAGCAGCTGTTAGGTATGGTGCCTTATTGCATATGGCCTACATAATGAGGCCGATTCAGGCAGTTCCAGCTTCTACACTGAATGCTGAGTAGCTCTGCTCTCCCCAAGGACATAAAGAGTTACCGAGATCGGAAGTCCTCATGCCAATGAAGAGCCTTCTCCGTGTACATGTTCGGAGATGAGAGGAGAAAGCATTCAAAGCTGGAGCTTCTACCTTGATTAAAAGGGAAGGGATTGGCTTTCTGAATGACTTGAAACTGGCAAACTCCCCAGAGTTCTGGCAGGACAGAGGAAGGAAGGGGAGGCAGGGCATGCAAGGAAATCTTTCCTCTCTTTGAAACCTGTCAAAAAATTAGGTCAACATGATTTTGTATTTTAATGAAATAACTTAAGGGTAAGCCTGAGACCTGGAGGCCGCTAATACTTTTATGCTAGAGTGGTTTGTCATGCTTGACGTAATGTCTGGCTCTGCCTAAGAAGTATCGAAGCTAATGTTCTCCATGGCTAATCGGCCCTTAGCTGTTCTCGTCCTTTTAAATTTTCAGGAGCTGGAGTATCAATATGGATGTTTCCCCTTTCTAACGGTATAAACACAGTGCAGGCAGCACGTCGTCATTTCAATTGTCAAAACAGATGAAAGGATTTCTGATACTCCAATTAAACTAACCCGCAAAAATCATTTTAAAATATGCTCCATAAGATAAACTGAAATGTTAAAACACCCAAACCTCCAACCACACTTCTGACTCCGTTGTTAGCATTTCCCCCTCCAGAGTCGCAGTCCTTATCTGATTTGATTACTTTTAGAATGAATTTGGTTTTGAACATGAAAGCTGAGGAAGCTAAATTGGAAGAATAATGGCTTGGCATTTTATGTCATTTGGTTGAGATTGCAGGTGTGGGAGTCAGGCCCCGCTCTTGTAACTTGTGCTTGGCTATTTCCCCTTTAATTTTCCAAATTTGAAATGGATTGCCTGTTCCAAATTACACCGCACTTAAGGGACTTCTTGCAAAGAATGTTTATGATTTAGGATCCCACGTTATTGCCTTGATGAAAAATTATGCAGACACACTTAGAGCCCTACAGGAAAACTACATCTTGTAAAACAAGAGTGTTTGACAGACCCCAGGAAGCTGAAGATGATAAAATGCATTCTCAGCTCCTTTTCTTATTAATCAAAAAGGGGTTTGGTAGATAATGGTGCTGGCTGTCTCAGAAGCAAGAGCCTGCTAAAGAGGGATTGTCCCAAAATCACTCCGATCAGAAAAAGAAACAACTGTTGTCCAGATGACTAATAAAATTCTCTCCTTTGAAGCCATATTGACTGAGGGGTAGTTTCTGAATAGCAAGATGCTAATAATCTTCAAGTTACCAAAAATAACTTGCATTAAATCAAACACTATGTCCTTGGGTTTAAAAAAAAGGTGTATCTTTAATAAAAGAGCACTATTCTGCTTTCAGCTGTATTTTCTTAAAATGTCAGTACACACTGTCACACATTTTCTTAGTTGGGTTTCCCAGTGTTGGGTTTGATCTGTTTTCTGGAATGTCCTGCTATCCTGTGTCAGCCTTCCCTCCAACATTGCAAAGTTTGCTCACTCTGAACCCATATATTTTACTCTACTTAAATAACACATGAAACTTAGTCTTGTTGGTATTAGCTTGGTACCTGCGAGAAAACACTTTTACTATGTCCTTATAATAAAAATGGGCTTATAGGTAATATAAAGTTTAGTATTGCTTTTATTCTGATAATGCTTTCTTTTTTTGGTACAGTTAAGATCATTTACATCAGATTTTCCTGATGCATTTATACTTTAGCTAGTCACCTCAGCCTCCTAACTTTTCTGTTTCCCCTTTGTGACATTTTTCCTTCCTTCCTTCCTTCCTTCCTTCCTCCCTCCCTCCCTCCCTCTCTTCTTCCTTCCTTCCTTCCTTCCTTCCTTTCTTTCTCTCTCTCTCTCTCTCTCTCTCTCTCTCTCTCTCTCTCTCTTTCTTTCTTTCTTTCTTGGCTTTTTCCCCTTCTGTCTTTTTGGCCTCACTTGGACAAGCCGAGTATATTTGATATACTTTAAAAATCTACCCATTATCTATTTGATTGTGTGTTTTAAAAATCAAGTTTTAGTTCCTGCTCAAAGGGATATACCATATGAATCTAATGTTCTAAGTTGTTACTATTTTACCATTTCAATAAGTTATAGAAGCCAAGTGTCAAATACATTCAATTTACTTTCTTTTCTTCTTGTTCTGTCCCTCATACATTTGGGTACAGATAATTTTATGTATATTATTAAAAATAGTATGAATTACATAAAACTCGTACAATGGCACTGGACTTCAATCGCAGGTCTACAGCAGACTGAGGCAGCAGGACTATGTGACCCAGAAAATTCATAACACATATGGACAACATAATGAAATATGATCTTAAAACCTAATAACAATAATAAACATTTTTGAAAAGATGTGTATGTGATTTACAGTTTCTTTGCAAAAAGAAATAATTCTGTTTATTTACTAATTTATTTGCCATGATAAGTTCACTTGATTTTTTCCTTTAGAGGAAAGTGTTGTTATTTAACCTCTAATCATGGGAATATTTTCACTGGAAAGAGAAGTCTTGATTCATAGAAATATAGCGTGCGATAGCTTTCGTTTTCTTTTGCTGTGCTTAGTCCTACAGGTTATTCTTTCCTCTGTTTCCTGATTTTCATGATTTCTGATGAGAAGCTCGTCATTATTTCTGTGATTGTTTCTCTCTTTGTAACGTGTCATTTTTTCCCCCTGGCTGCTTTCAAGTTATTTTTCTCATCTTGATTTTCTGTGGTTTGATTATGATATATCTGAACGTACATACTTCTCATCAGTTTTCTTCTGTTTCACGTTCACTGAGCTTGAATTAATACTTTTGTGTCAGCAATTTACTCTCAATGAGATTCAGAAACATAAAAGTCCTTGATATAATATTTGTGGATCATCTTCTTTTGGCTTTATCAAAATAAAAAAGGCAGGGAATGGAATTGATAATGCAGTAAGGTGTGGAGCACATTGATGTTGTATCAATTACAATGCTACTAAACTGGAGGAGTTTGATATATGAAGTAAAGGGACAGGAGTTTTATCTACAGGTTTAGGGGAAAGCTAGGCAAATTGGTAAGGCTGGAGAGTATCACAGTAAGATGGCAATAATGAATGTTTATGTTAATGGTACCACAACAGAAACAGTCTAGGAGGCCAGTTGTATTTGACCCTGCTGATTAGACACTTTAATTACAGTACTCTGGATCAGTGATTTAGGAGAGGGTAATAACCAAGGGAAAACCAAACACAAATGAAAGAAATATACTTACAGGGGCCACCATACTAGGCATACAGTTTAGAGGAAGGTGTTCAAATGAGGCAGAGATGGCAAAGGAAAAACGAAATACCATGGGAAAATTCGATGAATACACACACACACAATATATATATATATGCATATATATATATGCATATACTAACTATGGATTTTTGAATTAATAGAAAGAAACTGATACTTCATCACTGACCCAGAATTTTAAAACCTGGAGCACATGCATGATATACTAAACGGTAGAGTACAATTATGCTGGGATATATTGGGAGTCTCCAGTAAGTAAAGGCATATTATGCTGTAAGCCACATACCTGACTTTTGCACATGCTAGCTCTCATGGAATAAATGAGGGAGAAAGAAGCCTCTTTGCTAAATCTAAGCCCATTAATTACACTCAAGTACAGAAATCTTAAGAGAAATATCACAATTCAACACATTATGTTCTCTTAGGAAATAGTCAATTATGTACATCAGATTCAATCATATCACCTTTCAAAATTTAAGGAAAGTTTCAGTGTATTCATGAATCTTTGGATGGATAATTGGGTCAAGAAAGGCATTTTTGAGAGTTAAACCAACAACCCAAAATGCAACCTTTTAAAGATGGAACGAGAGTGAACCTTCTGGAATTACAGTTTTCTTTTCTTAGTACTATTAGTTCTGGCTTCAAAAGAAGTCATGAACACCAAAGATTACAAAGGGGCAGAAACTCAAGCAGAAAAATGTAGAAAATTTTTTCCAGTGAACACACTTGTAAAACTCTGAAAGAGACAGAACATGGATGGGTGTGTTAGAGAGACAGCCTCTACTTGATTTGTTGTTTTTCTTCTCTATGAAAAGAGTGAGCTTTGTCAAAAAGAAGACCCAGTCTAGAAGCTCTGAAGATTGAAGGAAATGATAAGATACTGTACTTTGTATTACTCTTTTATTATAATTCTATTTAATAGCTCATGCGCTTTTAATTTTATTCACTGATTAGTTAGTGAATTAATTAATGTGGTCCTGGATGGTCACATGGGTGTGGAGGCCGGAAGTCCACTCAAAACTCTTATGCCTCAATAGCTGTGATCATTGTTTTTGATACATAAACTCTTGCTTGTCATTGGGTTTCTCTAACTAGGCTACGCTGGCCAGACTAAAGGCCTTTCTCTCTATGTGACCCTAATTCAAGCAAGTATAACCATACTGTGATTTTTTTAATAATGCATTTTTTGAGAATTCTACACAATAGGTTTTAATCATATTCATCAGCATTTTCTAACTCCTTCCCGATCCCCCAGGTCTAATTAAATATTTTGTCTCTCTGTCTCTGTATGTTTCTGTCTTTCTCCATTTCTC
Source organism: Rattus rattus (assembly GCF_011064425.1). NCBI lineage: Eukaryota > Metazoa > Chordata > Mammalia > Rodentia > Muridae > Rattus > Rattus rattus. The sequence continues at coordinate 59,124,668 of NC_046160.1, forward strand.
TTTCTTTAGTCCAGTTTGTGTTGCTTGATTTTTTTCCTGTGGGAGCCTACTATTTATTTATTTGTTTGTTTGTTTGTCTACGAATGTTTCACTTGCACGTTTGTCTATGTATCATGTGTATGTTTGGTGCCTGGGGATGCTAAATACAAGTAACACATTCTTCAGCATTGGGGCAAGGAGTCAAATCTTCTTTGCTACTCCTTGGAGGAGTGAAATACATCATAAAAACTATCAAAACTGCTCTAACAGCCACATAAAGAGGGTGCTGGCTACTCAAACAATCTAAACCTTGGAGGAATATTTCTTACATGCCTGTCACCTGTTTTAATTCTGTAACTGAGCCAAACTCTTGAAGCTGGAATATATAATGTGGAGTTCGAATGCCTGAATCAAGGTCTAACATTTTTCAGGGTTTTTTTTTCTAAATTTTATTTAATCTACTCTTTTTTATACTCCAGATTTTATCTCCCTCACAGCCAATCCTCTGACTGTTCTACCTCCTTTTCCTCCTCTCTCCAGCCTGTCTCCATGACGATGTCCCCATTTCCCCCAAACCCCCACACCACCAGACAGTCCCACTCCCTGAAGTCACCAGTCTCTTGAGAGTTAAGTGCATCTTCTCTAACTGAACCTGGACCCAGCAGTCCTCTGCCGTATATGTGTTGAGGGCCTCATATCAGCTGGTGTATGCTGGCTGGTTGGTGGTCCGGTGTCTTAGAGATCTTGGGAACCCTCCTCTACCAATTACTAATTCAGGAAATACCTCATAGCCAGATCTTGTGGAGGCCTTTTCTCAAAGTTCCTTCCTTTCATACAATTCTAGCTTGTTTGTCAGATTGGCATAAGACTAACCAGTACATAATGTATTATATTTTGATTAAATTGTAAAAATACGTCCTGCTTTACAGGTTAGCACTCTCTCCTGGACCCTGTCAACCCTGTTGGCATTTCACTCTTGGTGTCTGTTCTTTCTTTCCAATATGGGAAAAAACACTTGTTTATTTTTGTGTCATTTTCTTTGAAGCTTCCTATGATTTGTAAGCTTCCCAGACTCTCTCTCTCTCTCTCTCTCTCTCTCTCTCTCTCTCTCTCTCTCCTAGACATTTCTTTTTCTTGGATTGTATTTTCTTCTCTATTCTCAATACTTGAAACTCACAGTCGAATAGATATTCAACTCAACAAAACTAAAAGGATTTGAACTTTGTGCATTTGTAAATACCTTTTCTTCTAACACTCAGTGGCACAGTAATAGTAGCTCCATGATTTCTATTGCTCCCCAAGTAAAATTTCCAATGTAATCGACATTTTTCTCTCCCATTAAGAATGGAAAATAAATATAGTAGAAATTAAAGGTCATTGGCAAGATCCTCAACTAATAGAGAGAAGAGTGGCTACTAAGGTTGTACTGGACTGATACCAACTGCCTACCAAAGTTGCTGGTCTCATTTCAACAAAAAATAATCTGTAGCTCAGAGGATAATAGTATTACCTGTAGGAGAATATTTGTTTATCTTTAATGTCCTTCAGAGTAAGGTGGCTACTGATAAGGGTACTTTAATAGTAAGCCAGATTAGTAGACACATCATCTTTAGGCTAATGAACTGTCAGTGTGCTGTGTTCTTATGAAAACAGACTTTCAGCGTTCTATTTCATTCTGGAGAATGATAATTTAAAAGAGATGATAAAATTCATTTATTGAAAAGGCATCAGAATGATAAGGAAATTAAAACTCATGACTAATGAATGTTTTAAGGAACCAGTGATATTGGATCTGGAGAGAAATGGCCTGAGTGTCACAATTTTCATGTCTGCATTTAAATTATATTAAATAAAGAATTTAATGAAATTATACAATATTGCAGCTGAGCATTGGAATCCACAAAGAAATACAAAGATATACTAACATGGTTCTTCCCCCATCATCAAAGAATAAGTATAAAAGTTACAGATGGATAGAAAGATTTGTCCTTTAGATTGAGCCAAAATTTAATGGAATTACTCAAGGATGAAATGAAGTAGCCTTTCACCAGCACTAAAAGTATTCAAGCACATGCTGGAAGTCTATCTGGTGTAGGAGCTAGGGAAGTAAATTAGCCGTCGTGTGAGTGATTGAACGACCTGACCTTTAAGCACTTCCAGCCTTAGATGCTATGATTCTCTCATATCTGCCATCCCTGTCCCTTAATATCATAAATAATAGAGATATAACTGCCAAAAATCACATTTACATGGTACATGTAAATCATCTGCTTGCATGTATGACTTGTTCTACAATTTTAAGTTTAAGAAAATTATGAACAAATTAAGACAAAGATAGAACAATTAAAATTTGGAAGGAAAGAGAAGTAAAATGTCTGTATGTTGGTATATGTTTACTTTGATATGGTAACTGCTTATTAAAATTAAATTTGATAGGTAAATGATAAGCAATATTTTTGGAAAGATACTTATTTTTTAAATATTATATGTGAAAAGACTTGGGATTAATTAGGTTTTGGGATTAATTAATATAATTTCAGCACATCTTTATATTCTACTGAAAGACCGTTTTGCTAAAGGTGGACTATTAACACCTTCCTCTCCTCCAGTGTTATCATGTCTGTGGCAACTGACTGCACTCCTATGGATGAATTTTATAAGCCAAGACATTTCTGTAAGTCAATATGATCACATAGGGAAAGAAGCATAACTGCGAACAGAGAACAGACAGCAGACTTGTGGAAACACAGGAGCAGAATTTGAAAAGTTTCCATGGTTTCTTAAGAACAACAACCACAAAAAAAATATTGCTTAGGTTTTGGGTTTTGAGAAGAGTAAAGACAAGAAGAAAAGGGCAAGAAAACTGATTAACTCAAGGCTCATATTGAACTTTCCTGAATAAAGTCTTCTTTTAAAGCCACATTACTTTTCCCCCCAAATATTAGCAATTATTATAGGTCTTTCATTTCCTTCTTTAAAGATAACACAATTGTTTATTACATACAGTATTATTTTTTTTTGATGGGGTTGCCATTCCACGGTCAAAAACTTTGACCCAGAATTGTTCCTGTCTAAGAGAATTGCAGGAACAAAAATGGGAGAAGAGACTGAGGGAAATGAGGTCCGGTGACTGGCCCAAATTGGTATCCAGCTCAAGGGAAGACTCCAAGGCCTAATATTACTACTGATGTTGTGTTGTGCATACAGACAGAAGCCTGGCATGGTTGCCCTCCAAGAGTCCCAACAAGCAGTTGAATGAGTCAGACCCATATATGTACACCCAATCAATGAACAGAAGCTGGGGACCTCTGTGGTTGAATTAGGGAAAGGCTGGAAGAAGCTCAGGAGGAAGACGACCCCATAGGAAGGTCATTAGTCTCAACTAACCTGGACCCCGAGTTCTCTCAGACACTGAGACACCAACCAGGCGGTATACATTAGCTGATATGAGTCCCCAGAAACATATAGAGCAGAGGACTACCTGGTTTTACTTCAGTGAGAGAAGATGCACTTAACCTTGGAGAGACTTGAGGACCAAGGGAGTGGGGAGACCTGGTGGGGGGGGGAGGATGGGGACATCCTCTTGGGTACTGGGAGAAGAGGAATGGGATGATAAACTGTTAGAGGGCAGACTAGGAGGAGGATAAAGGCTGGACTGTAAAAAAAAAAAGATTAAAGATATTTTAAAAAAGAACAATAGTGAATAACCTATTAGTAAGCCCTGTATGCAGTTTTCTAATATGCAGTATTTCATTATGCACTTTTAATGACAGAATGACTTTATTTCCATAGGTATGTAGACTTATGTCTGTGACTTTAACTCTATTAATCGATGTGCCTGTCTTTACACCATGCTAGTTTTGTTACTACTTTGTAGTACAACTTTAAATCAGGAATGGTAACACTTCCTGGAGTTCTTTTATTGTTCAGGATTGTTTTAGCTATCCTGAGTTGTTGTGTGTGTGTGTGTGTGTGTGTGTGTGTGTGTGTGTGTGTGTTTTTTCATATGATCTGAGAATTGTACTTTAAAGATTTGTAAAGAGTTGTATTGTAATTCTGTTGATCTTATTATTGGGTTATTGCATTGAATCTGTAAACTACTTTTGATAGGATGGTTTTACTGATCCCTGAACATGGAAGATGTTTCTATCTTTCGATGTCTTCATTGTCTTTCTTCAAAGATTTGAAACTTTTAGTATACACATCTTTTACTTGCTAGGTTAGAATTACCCCAAGTTATAGTTATTTCATATTAATTGAGGCTATTATGAAGAGTGCTGTTTTGCAGATTTCTTTCTGAGTATATATATATATATATATATATATATATATATATATATATAGACTACTGGGTTTGGTGTGTGTATGTGTGTGTGTGTGTGTGTGTGTGTGTGTGAGAGAGAGAGAGAGAGAGAGAGAGAGAGACAGAGACAGAGACAGAGACAGAGGGGAGAGAGTAATTTGTATTTAATTACTTTGCTACAAGTTATTATCAGTTGTAGAAGTACCCTGGCAGAAATTTTATAGTCACTGATATATACTTTGATATAATTTGTAAATACCATACTATTACTCTTTCTTCACAATTGGTATTTCTTGATCACCTTCAGTTGTTTTATTGTTCTAGATAATATTTCAAGTACTATGTTAAATATATATGGAAAGAGTAGACACCCTTGTCCTATTCTTGGTTAAAATGAAATTGCCTTGAGTTTTACTTAATTTAGTTTAATGATAGCTATGAGGTTAGTGTAAACTGCATTTACTCAACCATGTTCATTTCTGGTCTATTCATAATAACCAGAAATTTAAAATAACATAGATGTCCCTCAACAAAATAATGTATAAAAAAGTAATATATTTATACAATGGATTATTTCTCAGCTGTTTCAAAGAAGGGACATCATGAAATTTGCAGACAATTGGATGGGACTGGAAAAAGTACCATCCCAAGTGAGCTAATCAAAACTAATAAAGATAAATATGATGTACAGTCACTTATATGTGGATATTAAACATTAAATAAACAATAGCCAAGCTACATTCATACATACAGAGAGGTAAGTCCACAAAAAGGAAGTGACTGGAGCAGGGAACATGTATCTCCCTGTATAGATTTTATGGATAAACTGGAGGAGAAGGCAAAATGTGGACAAGGCAAATCAGATGGGAGGAGGAGGACAGGTGGTATTGAAAGAAGGAATGCTGGGAGAGACAGTTGGAACTGAGGGACATTAATGGGTGATATGGAAATCTAGTACAGTGGAAAAAATCATAAAATATATGAAGACAATCATAATGAAGATTCCAAGTAATAGGATACAGAGTCCCAGTTGGCTATCTCTTGTCACCAAATGAAGCTTCTAATACAGGAACTATCCAATCGTGTTGTTGACCAAAGGAGTTCCATGGAAATCCTCAAATAAGTCAGGATGTTGCCAAGGCAATATGTTGTTCTCCACAAACTAACAGCAAGGCCCCATTGCTGAAGACAAGGCACATACAACTCTTTGAACATGGAAATGTCAAGCCAATGCCCAAATAGAACATTCTAATACCTTTTGGTATTGGAAGGTACTCTGCAGACAAAAGAAAGAAGGAAGAGAATGAGGAGAATAAGAAGAAAGGAAGGAAGGAAGGAAGGAAGGAAGGAAGGAAGGAAGAAAGAAAGAAAGAAAGAAAGAAAGAAAGAAAGGGAAGGAGGGAGGGAGGGAGGGAGGAAGGAAGGAAGGGAGGAAGGGAGGAAGGGAGGAAGGGAGGAAGGGAGGAAGGGAGGAAGGGAGAAAGGGAGGAAGGAAGGAAGCCTCATCACAAACCCTTTGATCTACAATAGTGTACTACCTGAAAGACAAGTAGGGTGATGATGTCATAAAGCTTGTGGTAGTAACCAGAGAATATTTGACTCAAGACCCACTACATGAGATGAGATTCATGTAGGATACTGTTTGTATGACCAAGGACCGGAGGCATAGGGTAAAACTAAATACTACTGGTATAAGCAAATTTAGCTATAAAACAGCTCCTAAGGATATTCTGCTCTACTCATAGGTCATTGTCTTCTTCAGCCATCATCAGAAAAGATTCCTCCTGCAGCAGGTGGGAACAAATATAGAGACACACAGCTAGGCAGGCACACAGAGAGATAGACCTTTGGAATACACATGTAGCTCTAAATGAATTGTCTCTAACAAATCCCTTTGGTAGAGCTCTGGGGACTTGATGGAAGAGGAGTCAGATAGAGAGTTAAGTGCCAGAGAGGATGGAGAACACCAAGAGAACAAGCCCCTCTAGATCAACTGAGAAAAGGTCATATAAACACACAGAGACTGAAGCAGCAAGCACAAGACCTACATGGGTCTGCACCAAGTTCTTAGCACTTATGTCTTCCAGCTTAGTATTTTTATGGGAATCCTAAGTGTGAATGAGTGAGTCTCTGATTCTCGTGTCTTCTCTTTAGCTCTTTCTTTTTGTTGGTTTGCCTTGTCCAGCTTCAATGTAGTGTTTATTTTACTTTGTTATGCTTTTTTTGTTAGCTCTTACAAAGGTCATGTTCATGTGTGTGGTCTGAGCTGCCATGTAAAGTCATGTTGATGTCCATGGCCTATACTGTAGCCAGAAACCATGTGGAAGTCCATGATTCATGCTGCCACTGATTATTAAGGTCAAGGAAGCTTCTTTGGCATTGGTATTGATGATTGTGGAAACAGTTGAAAATGAGAGACAAAAAGGGTTTCTGTGACAACCATTCTTTCTCCTCACCGCTACCCCACAACAGAAATATTATAGACAGGAGGCCATTGAAGAGAGAAACCAATGAAGAGAACACTTAAAAATTGTGACAGTGATGCCAAAGTGTAGTTGTTTACAATTGATGGCTTCTGATAGGCTGGGGTTGGAGAAGAATAGTTATCTTTCAGAGACTGTTGGAAGTTTGACTGTACTCCAGTGAGTATAAAAGCAACAAAAAAAAATTTGACTTTTTTTCCTTCATCTTTTTGTTTTTGCTTTGAGAGGGAATCACAAGGCTCAGGTTAAACCTGAGATGACAGGGAAGAATGTAATCAGGGAGCATTGTGTAAAATTTCCAAATAATCTACAGAAGTATTATGTTAGTTTGTTAAAATCACTTGTTTTCTATTGAGAAACAGAAAGAAACTGTATTGAGATAGAAAGGAAAGTGGAGAATAACTGGATGAAGTAGAGTGAGGGGAAACTCTGGTCAGGATATAATGTATGAAAGAAAAATTTATTTTCAATAAAAATGAAACATAATTTTGTTAAGAAAAAGAAAGAAAGGAAGGAAGGAAGAAAGAAAGAAAGAAAGAAAGAAAGGTGCATGCTAGTGTGGCAGTAAGGCCTAGTAATTACATGCATTTTAGGTAGCTTTTCTTTTGTTTGTGGATACAAGCTATTACTCATGAAACCTCAGAAAGTCCAAACATGAAACCATGAAGACAGAAACAAGTGAGCAGAAAACTCTGAACCATGAATGCTTGTACAGCACATGTGACTTCCCAAGTACACAGTTTTGAACCTGGTGTTCATAGAGCATGTGTGACTTTCCAAGTGCACACTCTTGAACCTGGTGTTCATACAGCATGTGTGACGTCCCAACTGCACACTCTTGGACTTGGTGTTCACTAGAAACAGACACAGAGAAGAAACCATTGGCAGAGGAGTAAAAAAGTCAACATTTTGATTCTTTCCCTTCAAAGTCAGGCAGATCCTCGAGGACCGTCTGAAAATGTTTCTAAATTTCAGCATATCACTCATTCTCTTAATCAAGGAAGCCAAGGAGGCCCCCAACCAGATAGACTATGTGTAAATTGTATAAAGTGTGGAGTCACCATAAAGGGAAATTTACACCATACTTCCAGCAGAAGCTATGGTTAAGCAAGGCATGAAACAACAGGTTGAAAAAAAAAGGCTAAAAGGACAGGGGAACTCCTCTCAAGCCTGTGACCTTTATGAATACATGCTCAAAAAGCTTTGTCATAAAAAAGAAAAAAATGGTTGTTTTGACAATTTTCATGGTCTTAAGCACAGAACAAGAAAATGTAACCATGGATTAAAATGACTGGTATACTTGTTTTTTTTTGTTTGTTTGTTTGTTTGTTTTGTTTTTTTTTGGTTTTTTTTGTTTTGTTTGTTTGTTTGTTTGTTTTAACAGTTTAAGAAATCACACTTCCCAGAAACTAGAGTTAAAATCCATGTGAAAAGTTCATATTTAGACAAATATTTCTCTCTAATGATTCTTCTTCATCAAGAATATTCTCCCCAGATACAAGACAGTGTGGCTATGGCTTACTTTTGAAACTGGAACATGTAGCACTGCAGTACGGTCTTAGCCTAAAAATCAAATGGTGGTCAAATATTTCTCTTCTTGCCTCTCTTGAAATCATCTTGGAAAGACGTCATGTAGATCATAGCCATTTCTACAATATCAGCGTGACTGGAAGAGATTACTGTCTTTATCAACCTGGAATCTATAAAATTCCAAGAATCTGTAAATTTCCCAAGAAGAGAAGATATAAATAACTAGATGTTCATAAAAGATTGGACTCATAAAGGGAATGAACTCACAAACAGGTTTTGATGGAATGTAATTCAGACATTAAAAATCTCCTTTGTTCTAGCTTCTTTAGGTTCTTTGCCTACATAGTAACTTTTGCCTTTACTTCTTCCTCAAATCTCTCTCTAAGAACCAACCGGATAGTTAGTTTCCTCCCTATGCCTAGCTATTTTACAGAGGTAAAAACTGATGTGATTCTAGGACCTTAGGTAGGCCAAGTAGAAGGATACTCCAACTGCCACACTTGATGATCCCACCCCAGCAGTCATTTCTTCAGAGACAGGAGTGATGATGACAGGGCATAGAAATGGGACAGTGTACAGACATTCCTGTCACTGGCTCTAAGCCAGAAATGTCCTAGTCCTAGAATGGGGGACAGAAATGCCACAATTTGGGGGTAGGGACTTTGATGTGTGGCATGGTTAATGATTTAGAGCTACAGGGATGTTACAGTCACCTTTAAGAGGGCTCTATGAAGGTCCATGAAAGAGAGCTATTTTTCTGTCCTGGAAGAGACCTAACATTCCAAGCTATATAACACATAAAAACTAATCCAAGTAATATTGTTAGTCAATCATCTGGACACGAGACCAACTCCAAGAAAGAAAAGTTTACATTAAGCCATGTTAAAAAGATAGGAAGAATAATTTTCCCATCACAAGGCATATTTCCCCAAATTTCTGCCCCTGGTGCAGTTTCTTTGAGAAGGGCAGCCCTGAAACCCTCCTGTGTATCCACTCAGAAAGGTCTGTTTTCCCTTTGCCTTTACTTCTGTTTTTCTTTTCGATAAAATCAAGAGTTTAACTGTGCTGTTTAAGTTTCACCTTTTCTCTAAAGTTCTCCCTGCCAAGTGATGGCTTGTCCACTTGCCAGCTTAACTGTAATTGCATAATTTCCCCCTTTCTATTATCTATCTTTATCCTCTGCACATGTGCTAAGATTTATATATTACCACCATGGAGGTTTTACTTAAATTGTAATAAAATTGTCCCTGAGCTGAAGAAAGAAAGGAAGGAAGGAAGGAAGGAAGGGAAGAAGGGAAGAAAGAAAGAAAGAAAGAAAGAAAGAAAGAAAGAAAGAAAGAAAGAAAGGAAGGAAGGAAGGAAGAAAGGAAAAAGCATGAAAATCCAGTGTCTGCCAGTATGATGGTTTGAATGAGGAGAGCTCTCATAGGCTCATATGTTTGAGTGCTTGGTTCCCAGTTGGGGGAACTGTTTGGAATGGATTAGGAGGTGTGGCCATGTTAGCAGAGGTGTGTTACTAGAAATGGGCTTCAAAATTTTAGAAGACCTCATGATTCCCATAATCTCTCATTCTCTGCCTTTTATCTGTGAATAAATGTGAGTTCCCAGCCACCCCAGTGCCATGTCTGCCTTCCCCGTTCTCTACCATCACCATTAGGACTTGAAAGCTCTGGACTGAATGAGAATAGCCCCCATAGGCTCATGTGTTTGAATGTTTACATCTCAGTTGATATAACTGTTTGGAAAGGATTAGGAAGTATGGCCATGTTGGGTTCAAACTGTGAGACCCAAATTAAATATTTTCTTTTATAAGCTACCTTGCTCTTAGTGTTTTGTCACAGCACTTGAGACAGTTAGGAGTAAGTACACTGTTCTTAAGTGTGTCCCAGGGATAAGAGCTAAATGTTGGTTAAATTTCAAAAGACCACTGATGTCTCAGATCAGAAATGACAATAACTGCAAGCCTATTGAAAGAGAAATTCAAAATCTGAAAGAGTAGGCAGGTGGTTCTGAGACCATGTCACTTTGCCAACCTCTCCCTCCTCAGCTCCTTTATCTCTAAGCTTTGACCCAAAGGAAGACCAAATCAGCATGGTGCAGTAGATGCAGGTTGCAGACTCTGAGAGAAGACAATTATTAACCTTAGGCCTTAGCATGAGGCCTCCCCTGTACCAGAGAAACGGATGGGTAAGGTGATCTCTGGTTTTGTTCTCTGTTTTCAATCTGCTGATTCTTCCCCAAACCTAACTCTAGTTCCAGATATGGTCAACTAAGACCTGTCAGGAAAAACCTTGATTCCAGATTGTTTTATGTGAAAGAATGCCCCATGTGTAGGAAATAAACACTAAAATACTAAAGTATGATAAGAATTTCATGTTGTCAATGACTCAGTGTACATGGCAAGCCTAAATTCATATGGATGCCTTTACTAATTCGCATGGATGCTTCAACACTACTGCTATTTTAGAATTCTCTATTTGTAATTCCAGTCTTCATTAGTCAAAATCCTAGTTCCTGCTTGCCTTAAGTGTGTTTATTCCTCTGGTTAACCTCTCTGTGCATTATGTACTATTTAGCCTGTTTAGTGAATAGTCTAGATTTTTATCACTGACCACAATTCTTTAAGACAAATACAAGACAGTGTTATAAACTTGTTGACCAAGTCAGGGGACCCATCATTTTGTTCTTCAGTCACTAAATTGTTTTTGTTATTTTTCTTCAGTCTATCTGTCCACCATTCAATCATGTGGAAGTATGAATCTGTGTGCTTAAACATTAATATTTGCACTTTTCTACCAAAGAGTTTTAGGGTTTTATCCTTAGTAGCTTCTTGAACTCCATCTGTTGGTCCTCCATGGAGTTCTGATCAAATGAAAGTCTACCCCCAGGCTCTCTAACTTCATCCATAGCTTCCCTATGAATTGCTGGTCCTGATTCAGTTCACACTCGCTTACATCTTCTTACATTGTATTATTTTCCATTCATGGCCTTGTTTTGCCCTTAGGCCTTAGAGCTACCTTTTCTTGACTATGCTTTGGTTTTTCTCCAGTGTTACTGCCTAACATATGCAGAATCCCTCATCAGCTCAGCTCCAGAGACTATCCATTGGCAGAGCTCCCATCTTTTTTACTCAAGTAACTCTCTTAAATACTTTTAGTAGATCTTCGCTAACATGAATCTCCAGAGAGTATTATCTTTCCACAGAAGCAGAAGTCTAAAGAAGGGTCTTCAAGCAGGGATAGCTATAGGATTTACTGTACCCCTGGTGGTTATTTACCTCTTGCAGTAGGATAAACTTAGAGCCCCTCTGAAGGATATTGTAATTGACTCCTTGGACTTTCATACCTTCAGGTTGTCAAGTAGAATTATTATTCTTTATGGTTTTCCTACTGACTTCCTTAGCGTAACTCCAGACAACTGGTTATATAGTACAATTCCCCTGCAGCCCTGCTCTCATAAAATGTTAGCTTTAAAATGTTTTCTTCATTGTAATGTTTCTCTATTCCTTTCTCCATTATATGAGAGCACATTTTGGGAAATTATTACAATTATCTGTAGCCTGTGCATTTGAGCAAATAAACCATTCTCTCCCATCAGCAGGCAAAACAAACAAAAAGCCAAGAGTAACTTTGAAGTGTACACTTAGTTCAACACCTGTCTTTTCCTCTTAATTTTAGGAAAGTTTGACAACACAGTTCCCACCTCGATGGTTAGTAAGGAGCCAGAAAGAATTAGTTGAATTTTACTTTGTTTTCCTTCTTATCTATAGTTGTTGATAGCAAGAGAATGAAAGATGTCTGATTATGTTCAAGGAAAATGACTGAGCTTCTCAAACACATCAGGCACAAAATTAAATAGTGTTTTCCAGAGAGATGAAAAACTTCATGGTTGGATATGTGGGCATAAATGCAGAGAAAAGAACACTGTAGGTGTTAAGACATATGAGAAAAGGGCTAGGGAAAGCATGCAAAAGAGGTGATGCTGCAGGAGCAGAGCCATTTAAGGATTAGCAGGGATTTTCCAGATATAGACAGAAAAGTTTTTTTCAGGCCAAGGGTAGAGCATTAACAAAGGCATGAGGTAAGAGAATCTGAAGATTATGCTGGGAGGGCAGAAAGTTTGTCAACTCTGGATGGTGGGGGTGTGAAGCTGCTACATAAGAATAGGCATGGAAATGGAGACTTAATTTCTTCCAAAGGAAACTGGCCCATAGCTAAAACTTCCAAACAGCCATTTGTGGATTTAGGCAGGAGAAAGCCATTACTATGACATTCATCCATTTGAAAATCTGACTCCCATGTGGCTAATGGTTTAGAATGGGTTGAGACTCGAGACAGGAAGACAATCATTAAACTGATATAGGAGAGAGTTTTAAGGCCTCTGAAACAGAGAAAAAGTTAAAGTATCTGAGTGATAAAGTCTTGTGGTTTTGGATTTTGTCGATGATTTCAGTCGTTCAGTTGGTTTAAGGCCAGTCCTCACCCCCAACATGCTCTAGTTGTGGTTTGTCAGAAACTGATTAGCATTTGTGTCTTTGCACAGAATGATACTGTATTTAATAATGAAATTAAATATATAAAATGTAGTGGCTTCAGTGGCAGCTTTTTGGAAAGCAGATATTTCTGCTGTCCTTAGTAAACCTGGCTTAGGTGAGGAAAAGTTTTGTTGTTGCTATTTCTGATTATTTCAGTCTTACTTAATACAATAATTAACTCTCAGGTCACACTTTTCATATCACTTTGGAATCTATCTCTCTGTAAGTATATATGAAGGGTACAGAGTGACTAGAAAGGGCAAACTGGTAAGAAGTCTCCAAGAGGTCTTTGAACTCCATAGCTGGGCAATGGACATAGTTGTAAGATAAAGAACCTGAAGCATCCCTAGGGAAGGGACTAGTGAAGCTGCTGGCAGGATAGATTCCTGTCAGGCCACTCTGAGCCACAGGTGTGAACATGAAATCATAGAGCTGAGGCCCCTGCAGAAAAATGGCAGCACTCAGCCTAGATGAAGGTATGGGTGAATAGTTAAAATGCAGGTCTAGAGTGAGGAAGAGGAGGAGGAATGGGCAGGGGAAACTTGAGTAGGCTGTGTAAACAGTAAAAACAAGCAGAACTGAGAGCATCCATGACAGTTAGAAGTGCTCTGCTGGTTACTCCTTTATGGATACACTGGGTTGGAGTTTAAAACACAGGCCGACGCCTTTAAAAGATAGTAGTCACTCTCAAAGGCCAGATCACACAGTCTATAAAGATTCGGCTACTCCTCCTGATAGCTCTTTCTCTGGGGTAGAGCTAGGAGACTGTGCTGTGACTTGACAGCTCCTTACTGTCATACCAGACTCTTCCATGCTCTGAAGGCTACTTTCTGCAAAGGCTTGTTCTTGTATGATTTCTACTACTGGGATAAACGTTCTGTCCAAAAGCAATGTGGGGAGAAAATGACTTATTTCATCGTACAGGCTGCAGTCTTCCAGAACTGAATGAAGCCAGGGTAATAACTCAAGGCAGGAGATTGAGGTAGACACCACAGGCGGATGCTGCTTATCAGACTGATCCCTCTAGCACATGCTTAGCCACCTTTCTCATCAGACCCATGTGTCTAAAGATGCTACTTCCAATAGTGGGCTGAGCCACTGTACATCTATCAGCAGTCAAGGAAAGGTTCCCTTGGCAAGTATCCCACAGACCAATTTAATGGAGGAAATTCCTCAGGGTGGGTTCTCCCTTCCTGGATGGTCACTAACAACCAAGATGAGCTGTCTAAAGCCCCTCTGCACCATCTCTACCCCTTCTGGTGACCCCTTTCATGCTCTTGCCCTTCTGTCTCTCATTCTTACTCTTAACGAAGATACCCTCCAGATTTCAGAGACTTTTTCTTATGTATGTAGGACTCTTCTGCTTTTGTCTAACATTCCCTTTCTCCCTCCTCAAGGCCCTTTATCCTAATAAACTGCATCTTCAGAAGAGAATTTGACTCAGTTTTCAGTATATTTGACAATGTGAGTAGTGCAGGTGCGGCTATTACACTGTTAAGTGTCATTCGCTTTTCTATGGTCTGAGTGAGGTAGTTACTGTCCCTGATCTGCTATGTTTTGAGTCTAGGTTCACTGATATATCAATACCCCTACATGTCCCTACTGTTTTATTTCACCCTGATACATTTGTAGTATCTATTCTCTTCCCAGAAACAAGTCATTCATCAATCTGTAGTGATGTGTGCTGCTGAACTAATGTTCTCATTAACATTTCTACCCTGGTACATGGTCATCCTCCATCTGCAAAATGGACTCAAAAGCTGCCTGTAAAATGTCTCAGTAAGAAAAACTTCTCCTTTGCATAAGAAGGCGTAACTTAAATCAGGGAACTGCCTGATATCAATACCAGGCCATTTTCATCTTGCAGTAAAAGGCCTGGTAGCCATGGCAACTAGTTACAATGACAGCTAGGTCTATAGTAATGGTAGTGGAGCTGCTCCCAAATGAAAGGGAGAGGAGAGGATAGCAGGGCCATCACTTAGTATTCCAGCCATTACCCTTTTCTTCCCCTACCTCTGCTGCAAATAGTGTTAGATTCTACAGTATGCCAGAAGTGGAAGGCTGACTGACAGGACTCCATCATGCAGCTCCCAAGAGGTTGTTCTCTACGATGAAGTAGGGCTTGCCAGTGATGCAACTGTTTTGGAGTAAGCCACAGCCTAATAAGTAATGAGTTAACCCTGACCTATACCGTACACGCTAGTCTAAAATCCTCACAGACGGTTTCTACATTTCCCCAGGAAATGTTAATGCAGCATTACCTTATACTGTTGTCAGACTGATTTGGCTTTGTGCAGGTTTCCTTCAGTATTTTATGATTTTTATTTCGAGACAAAGTGTACTTCTGTGTTTTAGGCATCCCTTAAGCTTAGAATGTAGGCACAGGTGTTTTCAAAGTTGTGGTAATACTCAGTCTCCAGATTTCTGTGACTGGAGGTATCAGCCACTATACCACCTGCTATCATTCACATTTAATTATTTCCTTTTTTTAAAAATGGACATTTTTCTTATATAATATGTTCTGATTGTGGATTTCTCTCCTACTCCTCATAGTTGATCCCACACCCTTTCAATCCATATCTATACACTTTCTGTTCATCGGAAAATAAACAGGCATCTAAAGAATAATAAAAAATAAAATAAGATATAAGACAATATAGTAATATAAAACAAAAGCTAACCCAACAGTATTGGACAAAACAAACAGAAGAAAAGGACCCAAGGAGAAGGCACAAAATAGATATTATTGTATACTCAGGAATCCCATAAAACCACTAATCTGGAAGCTGTAATACATGATCCAAAAATTTATAGAGTAAAAGAGAGAATAAAAATATAAATAAAACAAATATTAAGTAAATGAATAAAAAACAATAAGATAACATTTAAAAAGGGAAAAACTCTGATATGACATTTTAAAGTAATGGACCTCCAAAGACGTGGTTGGGTGATTAACATTTGGAGATTGGTTCTTGGTTAGGGGAAGGGACAAACAGCCACTTCTCTTTTCAGCTTTGTATCTCATCTGGTACAAACCTCTGCAGTCCTTATGTGTGTTCCCTCCATCTCTGTGAGTTTGTATCACATAGGTCTCATGCACTTTAGAGTCTTCCTTTTTGATTATTATTATTTTCTGGAGTGTTCCATTATCTCTGCCTCTTACATTCTTTCTGCCTCCTCTTCTTCATGATAGCCCAACCCATGAGGGGAGACATTTGAAGGAAACACTCTGTTCATCGATGAGAGTTCTGAATAATGTCTGGCTACAGCTCTCTGTATTTGTTCCTATATGATGCAGAAGGACACTTCTCCAATGATGGGTGAGCATGGCGTTGATCTATGAGAATAACAAAATGTCAATAGTAATCGTTTTCTTACCATGTGTTTGTTTTTTGTTTTTGTTTTGTTTTGTTCTAGAACATTAGTGCTTGATTTTATGTAGGTTCTTGTGCTATCTTAGTCTGAAGTTCTTGTTCACCCGAGCTGTGTTGAGTGCTAGATCATGGAGTTGGCATTCACTCAAGTCAGATATTAGTTGGTTACTTGCACAAACCTAGTTACTTGTACAAACATATTTTTCAAGTAGGATGCCATTGTAGCAATGAGTTTGTGCTTGGATTGGTGTTTACAGTTCTACTTTTATAACATGCACAGAACATCTCTGTACCAAAGATGCTGGAATGCAGGGGCATACTCTATCAGGTACCAGCTTTACCTCTCCATGTTCAGTGAGCCATGTAGGTACCGTCTTTGGCAATGGGACCTTGTCATCAGTTTGTGGAGAGCAACCTATAGTCTTGATAACAGCCTGGGGCATTTGGGGTTCTCATGGGACTCCTTCAGCCAACAATTCAGTTAAAAGTCCTGGTACTGGAAGCTTCATTTGGTAACAAGAAATGGCCAATTGGGATGCTGTCTCCCCATTATTTGGTGATTTTACTTAGATTTTCTTCATATATGTATGCATTTTAGGAACCTTTTTATATATTTGTTTTATGTTCTATCTCCCCAAATGGTCATAGTTTTAGTTTTCTCTATCTGCCTTTCCTCCTTTGTCCCTCTCTTTCTTCCCCATCTCCATTTGATTATCACATCCCAGTGCCTACACTGATCCATAACTTTCTATTATATTTTTTCCTAATAAAATCAATCTTCCCCATACCCTAGTCCCATGATTTATACCTAACTTCCATGGTTCTACTGTAGCTTGCTTTTCATTGACTTAACAGCTAGTATCTACAATAAGTGAATATATACATATTTATCTTTCTGGGTCTGGGTTACCTCATTTAGGATAATTTTTCCTAGTTCTGTCCATTTATCTGTGAATCTCATTCTTTTCTTCATGTTTTTAAATGGCTATATCAATACTCCATTAGAAGTATTGCATTCTCTTTATCCATCCTTCTCTCGAAGGACACCTAGGTTATTGTGTATCTGGTTTTATGTTGAAGTCATTGATCCATTTTGATTTGAGTTTGTGCAGGCTAATAAGCATAGATCTATTTTCATTTTTCTTTATTCAATCAATCAATTTTGCCAGCACTATTTGTTAAAGATGTTGTTTTTTTGTTTTTCTTTTTTAATTGTCTTTTAAAATTAAGTTATTTACTTTGCATCCAGATTCTAGCTTCCCCTTCCTCATCTCCTCCAAGTTTTTCCCTCTCCCCTCCCTTCCTTCCCTATTCAGCCCTTCTACCCTTCTCCTCTGAAAAGGGAAGCTTCCCATAGATATCAAACAGCCTTGGAATATTAAGTTGCAATTCAAGAGTAGGAAAATCTTCTATTTAGGTTAGACAAGGCAGCCGAGTTTGGTGAAAAGGATCCAAAGGGAGGTAATGCTATAGGAGTCCTACATGAAGATCCATGATTGAGTAGTTCTTCTTGTGATGTCCATGACTCACCTGGCTCCTTCAATCCTTCCTACCCCTCTTTCACAGGGTTCCGCAAGCTCCACTTAATGTCTGATTATTTGGTTTCTCCTTCTCTTTCTATCAGTTGCTAGGTGAGGTTTCTCTAAGGACAGTTATGCTAGACTCCTGTCTATAAGTAGAGCAGAATTTCATTAATAGTGTCAATGGTGGACTACCTCTCATGGCATGGGTCCTAAGCTGGGCCAGTAATTGGTCGGATATACCCTCAAATTCTTCTCCAGCTTTTAGGCAGGAGAAATTGTGTTTCTAAAGTTTTGTGGCTGGGTTGGTATCCCGATCCTTCCAATGGAAGTCTTGCCTGGATACAGGAGATAGCTAGTTCAGGCTCCATTTATTAATTGTCACTCACATAGATTCCTAGGAGTTTTCATTGTTAGGTCCCTAGCTCAACTCAGTGATTTTACCTCCAATCTGGTTGTCTCTCCCAATACTCTCTCCCTCCATGCTTTCCCCACCTCATTCCTCCCTTTCCAATCCTCATCCAGTCCCCTCCCTCTATCTATTCCTGATATCTATCTAATCTATTTCTCCTTCTCAGTGAGATTCAAGCATCCCCCCCTCACCTTGGGCCTTCCTTGTTACTTAGTTTCTTTGTGTCTATGGTTTGTAGCATGGTTATACTGTATTTATGACTAATGTTTGCTTATAAGTAAGGATATAACATGTTTGTCTTTCTGGGTCTGAGTAACCTGGCTCAGGATGATCTTTTTCAGTTCCATCCATTTGCGTACAAATTTCATGATATCAGTTTTTAAATGGCAGAATAATACTCCGTTGTATAAATGTAGTAGACTTTATTTATCTGTTCTTTGGTTGAGGGACATGAGGTTGTTCCCAGTTTCTGGCTATTACAAATAAAGTTCTTGTGAACATAGTTGAGCAAATGTCTGTTGAATATGGTGGGGCTTCTTTTGGGTATTTGCCTAAGAGTGGTATAGTTTGTCCTTGAGGTAGATCTATTCTCAGTTTTCTGAGAAACCATCCAAATGGCTTCCAAAGTAGCTGTACAAGTTTACATTCCATCCAGCAATAAAGGAGTGTTCCCCTTGTGCCACATCCTTGCCGGCATGAGCTATTGCTTGAGTTTTTAATCTTACCCATTCTGATCTATATAAGATGGAATCTCAAGAGTTGTTTTAATTTGCATTTCCCCAGTGACTAAGGATGTTAAATATTTCTTTAAGATCTTCATGGTGATTAGAGATTCCTCTATGGAGAATTCTTTGTTTAAATCTGTATCCTATTTTTATTGGATTATGCTGTCTGTTGATGCTTAGTTTCTTGAGTTCTTTATATATTTTGAATGTCAGTCTTCTATGAGATATGAAGTTGTTAAAGATCTTTCCCTATTCTGTAGGCTGCCATTTTGTGATCAAATGGATTTGAACCTGGATGTGTGTGCTCACAGAGCTATTATATTGTATAGTGCTGTGTAGCTGTTTCCTTAGACTTGGGTGGAATCCTTTCTCTGGTCTGTCATTGTTCATTTTATTTGGAGTGACCAGAAATAGATTCCCCATGATGAGAAACACACACACACACACACACACACACACACACACACACACACACACACACACACACACACACACACACACACACTGTCTTGTGCTGTTCCAGTGAGTTGAATTTGGTTTGAAGATGTGGGAATGAGTTCAGCAGTATAGGTGGATTTCCATAAAGCCCAGCACAAACCATTATGCAATGGGTTTGAAGATTTTGTCAATAGTCTAACTAATTATGCTTTCTATGGAAGTAAACAAATAGACAACCAGAGTTCCAGTGAATGATTCAAAACGTAATACCTTCATGCACCTACAGTTGATTAGTTAGTTAGTTACATAGTTAGCTACTTAGTTCACAGTAAGGACACTGTGATCTTCATCAGGGCAAGGTTGAGCTGACATTGCTTATACCTTAGTCTAACTCATGTCAGTGCCAAGCGTTGTGCCAGGAATGAGTTAAATATGCTTCACTTTCTCTTTTCCATATGATAATTCTTATCATGAGAACACATTAATCTTGTGCTATTTTCTGTTTCCATTACAATCGTTGTCACACAGGTGGAGCATCAGAATGTTAATGCCTTGTGTCTTCTGTGAAGGATAGTAGAATTCGCCACTGCTTTGACCTTTCTGATGTGCTGCATTTCGATTGGGTCTGGAAGTTGATGATTAATGATAATTACAATAATTACACCATGGGACTCTGTTCAAAGGAAGCCACTTGAAACATTTAATAGAATCTTGAGCAATCTCTGTCTCAATGTTCCTGTTTCTCCTCGAGCACCTCCATCACACATTCCTGGGCGAGCAGGTTGAGAAAGATTCCGCCTCGATTGAAACCAGAAGAATAAAAGAGCTGTGATTTGTGAGTCATGTTTTAGTTATATGCAGGAGGAAAAAAGAAATCAATTTCTAAATCAATAGAATGGTCCTTTGCCCAAACAGCTTTGCTTAACAAAGAGTGAGCATTCCATAAAACACGGCTTTGCTTTCGATACAGATCATTAACTGCGGTTCCCATTAGCCAGAGGTGCCACGGGGAAAGGGGATATTTACTTGTCTCCTCTGCTCTGGTTGCTTGCCTTTAATTTTAGGGAAGTGTAGTTCTCTAGTATGAAGGGGTTATTCTATGCAGGCTTTGCACCTTTGTGTTCTGAGGTCTCACAGACCTAGTACTAATTCTCATGCATGCATGTTCTATTGAAGCCTTTGCTATGAGTAAGATGCAGATTCCCCGAGGGCTTTTTAAAATTTATTTTTAGTACAGAAATAGTAATAGAAACTGGAGTGAAGTTTTACATGGAGGTGGTTGGCTATTTTCTTCATACTGCAGTAAATTCTGACTTACATTGGTTTACCAGTCTAGAATATCTCTATCAGAACTTTGGAGAGGTCGCAATGATAATGGACATTCGAATAGGCTGTTTTGGTGTGCTGTGGACAGCCTTTCCACAAGGTGTAGATTCCTAAAGTTTTGGTTCTGTTTCCACTGAGACACAATAACAAATGCTTAGCCAAACCAGTGTATTTTGCTGCTAAATACTGGTTTTCCTTCTTTTTTTATGAGCTCTGCATGGTGTGCGTGCGTGCGTGCGTGCGTGCGTGCGTGCGTGTGTGTGTGTGTGTGTGTGTGTGTGTGTGTTTCTGCTCATCTTAAATTTCTCCTCTTTCAAAATTGTCACACTTCTTTTTAGCCTTCAGGCTACCCATAGGACAGTATAGAACAGAAGGTCTACCCTATGAGCCTAGTTGAACATGACCTTTGAAGTAAGGTTCATTATCTTGGTTACTTCTGCTTCTATACTTCTCATTTGTAGCAGAAACAGAGCCTTAGAAGGACAAATATGAACCTGGGCTGATCAGTGAGTGAACAGACATAGAAGGTTCTACCCTTCAAGTGAAGTTATTCTTTTTTAGAAGTTTTTATCCTGCCGAGATATTCAGAGTATGTAAACATGAACTCAAGAACATCTAAATGGTGACAGTTGATCTTATAACCTGGGCAGTTTCTACAATATTAAATTGCATCCTGATTATTTGGAAAGCACAATGCTTTTGATCAGCTACGGAGGTCATGCATGTGGGGTCAAGTATCTCATTACACTTGTATTTTCTTTCAAATAGATTTGTACCTTTATTTAATTCTGCTGCTTGTTTCTCTGGCTTATTATTGCAGCCCTATTATTGCAGGTTTAAAAATAACTCCTGTTCCCACTCCTAGAAGTTAAAAGAAACACTTCTTTAAAAAAAAGAAAACAAGTAAATGTAATGACAAAATTAATATTGCAGTTACTGCAGATTGCATGTATGTATGAATGTATATTTGAAGAAAGAAAAGACGTGAGTTAGTAGATAAGAATTTGTGCTAAAGGACTCAGTGATTGAAGCCAAATACTCCTTGCATTCACTAGAAAGAAAAGTCCCATTTCCACATTTCTAGCATGCCAATGCTGGGCAATGTGCATGGAACCAACGCAAACATTATAAGCTAGTTACTGCTTGGGTTAGGC
Source organism: Rattus rattus (assembly GCF_011064425.1). NCBI lineage: Eukaryota > Metazoa > Chordata > Mammalia > Rodentia > Muridae > Rattus > Rattus rattus. Next base: position 59,146,446 of record NC_046160.1, read on the forward strand.
TGACTTAATTTGGACAGCTATGTTTACATTAGTTGCAGAATTTAAAAATATAAAAGCATGATGGCACTCATCCTGAATATAAATTTTAAGCATACTGGAGCCACAAATATAGCAATAAGAACTATGAAAAGGAAGACAATGTCCATGGCTTGGCTCAGTTCTTTTTTCATGATGCACATTCCCAAGACTTCAAACTGTTGGACATCGTGATCCCTAGCTTGTGTTTGAGCCTATACTTTTCTGGTTTCTCCTTCCGTGATTGTATGTCTCTTGCATCTAGACTGATTTCTCTTTGCTACCATATGACTTTATTCAGAACTTCATATATGTCAACTGACTCTATATTTTAATACCAGTTTTAAACCAATCTCCATCTCTTCCTCTTAATATGAAGAAGAGATATGTAAAGGGGAGTAAGACCAAGTCCCTGCCTGGTCTCTCAGAAGTTATCCTGCAACTCTATCAGCTAATATTTTAAATGAGTTGGCTGCAGCACAGCCTGTATGTCCTTGGTTTGATGTGAGGTCAAAACAATATAGATACATAGAGCTGACTGAAAAATTGAGGGGCTATATTAATAAAGCTGCTCCTACACCTATTATACCCAGTGCTTATAGTATTGTGCATAACAAGTTAAGCTTTGTACAGGGCAATAAGAATGGATCGATATGCATTCTTCTACATGCTGACCTCCAGTTGAACCAGCACCATTTGTTGAAAGGCTGTCTTTTTTCCACTGGATGGTTTTAGTTCCTTTGTCAAAGATCAAGTGATCATAGGTGTGTGGGTTCATTCCTGGGTCTTCAATTCTATTCCATTGATCTACCTGCCTGTCTCTGTACCAATACCATACAGTTTTTATCACTATTACTCTGTAATGCAGCTTGAGGTGAGGAATGGTGCTTTACCCAGAAGTTGTGGGGAAGACCCTCAAACACATGGGCACTGGGGAAAATTTCCTGAACAGAACACCAATGGCTTAAACTCTAAGATCAAGAGTTGACAAACGGGACTTTAGAAAATAACAAAGCAATTTTAAGGCAAAGGAAACTGTCATTAGGATAAAACAGCAACCAAAAGGTTGGGAAAAGATCTTTACCAATCCTACATCCAAAAGAGGGCTAATATAAAAAATATACAAAGAACTGAAGAAGTTAGGTTCCAGAGAATCGAATAAACCTATTAAAAAATGGGGCACAGAGCTAAACAAAAAATTCTCAACTGAGGAATATTGAATGGCTGAGAAGCACCTAAAGAAATGTTCAACATCCTTAGTCTTCAAGGAAATGCAAATCAAAACAAACCTTGGAATGCACCTTACACCGAACCGCTAAGATAAAAAAATCAGATGACAACAGATGCTGGTGAGGATGTGGAGAAAGGAACACTCCTCCATTGTTGGTGGGATTGCAAGCTGGTACAACCACTCTGGAAATCAGTATGGCAGTTCCTCAGAAAACTGGACATGATACTACCTGAGGATCCAGCTATACCACTCCTGGTCATAATCTCCAAAGATGTTCCAACATATAACAAGGACACATGCTCTACTATGTTCATAGCAGCTTTATTTATAATAGCCAGAAGCTGGAAAGAGCCCAGATGTCCCTCAACAGAGCAATGGATATAGAAAACTTGGTACATTTACACAATGGAGTACTACTCAGCTATTAAAAACAATGACTTCAGGAAATTCATAGGCAAATGGATGGAAATAGAAAATATCATCCTGAGTGAGGTCACCCGATCACAAAAAAACAAAAACCCACACACGGTATGCAGTCACTAATAAGTGGATATTGTCCCAAAAGCTTGGATTACCTAATGTACAATCCACAGACTACATGAAGCTCAAGAAGAAGGACAACCAAAGTATGGATGCTCCAGTCCCTCTTAAAAAGGGTAACAAAAATATTCATAGAAGTAGATATGGAAACAAAATTTGGAGCAGAGAGTGAAGGAATGGCCATTCAGAGCCTGCCTCACCTGGGGATCCAGCCCATATACATACATATACCAAACCCAGTCACTACTGGGGATGCCAAGAATTGCATACTGATAGGAGCCTGATACAGCGGTCTCCAGAGAGGCTCTGCCAGAGCATGACAAATACAGAGGTGGACTTTCACAGCCAACCATTGCACTGATAATGGGAAATGTAAATAAACAAAAAATGTCCAATAAAAACACACATAAAAAAATAAACCAAGTTAAATGGAGTAAGAGGATGGATAGCTTCCAGTATTGGAAATCAGCAGCTCTCTTTTTGTTTTTTTCTTGCTCACATCTTGTAGGATGTGGTAGACACTTGTTCATCCCTTGGTGCCCACTTAGAAGCTGTTTGAATCAGCTAAGATTATGAGCCTTTGTGTTCAATTATAGCAGCCATAGGATTATTAACAAATAGTTAATTCAGCTGGCCAAATGGTCCCATTTAAATTTCATAAATGGATTCATTGTATTTTCTGATATTTTATAATAAACTAAGATACCATCGATGATTTTTAACTGATCACCCACAGTCAGTGACTGTGTCCTGTTTGTGTACATGAAATACATATTTTACCAATGTTATAAACTTTAAGAATGGCAGCACTTCTGCCCTGTGTGCATACTCTTTAACAATAGTAATCCACAGATACCATAACAAGCAGGAAATAATCATCCTCATCCCCCTTGAACCTGGATCATCCAGTTCCATGAGTGGCTCCCAGTATCTGGGCTCATCTTGCTGCTTCCCACAGGTTGAGAATGTGACATCAACCTTCAAGACTAAGGTTGATATATATTCACTTGTAGGATTCCTGATGGCTTACTTCTTCCATGGTATTCTTTAGTAAAAACAATCTCTTTGTGAATCGTCTAAAAACTACCAACTTACAACATTAAGTAAACTGAAAAAAGTCAGAGCATAAATCCCTTTTTCTCTTGATATTAATCACTGCCTGGGAGTGAGCCAGAAGTCTGCTCCACTCTGACTTCACTCCTCTGCCCTCCAGGCAGAATCCTAGCCTTATTTGTGCCTTCTGGAGCACCCAATACACTGCTGGAGCTCCATAAATAATTAATTCCCCCATAATAAGGGGAAGCAGCAGTGTTCAAGAGGCTTCCTTTCCCTGCACTGTGAAACTGGTGTTATGGTATTTTGACTATCAAAACAATGATTAAGCAGCTTTGGCACACTTCATATTTGGGCTAAATGCGATTCTGCTAATGTACCATCTCGTTCCTCCCTCCCCCAACACCCGGATTTTAATGATTTCTAATTAATATTGTAATATTTCTTGAATAATTCATGGTTTTAAACAAGAAAGGCTGGCACGAATTTATGTCAATCTGTTTGTGTATTGCAGTGCTGTGCATAACAAACAAACACAGTCTGCTTCCCTTGGAGCCAGGGAAGCAGAGGCAGGAAGGCAATGCACAGGACAAAGGCTCGGGGACAAGGTTCCTCTGCACGGGAGAAAGGCCCTCATGTAGTCCTTGGAGCTTCCCCAGGGCACCTTTGTCTTTGCCATCACCCTTTATAATTTCGTCTTTTCCGCAGGCACATGCCTGAGGCCCTCAAGTTCCTTACCTGGAACCCTTGTCATCCCTAAGCTCTGCTTCTGCTCTGTCCCCCTTGTCTTTAGCTTGTCTTTTAGATTAACTAAACATTGCTCAGGGATAAGTGTAAACTATACTCTGATCACTAGGCAAGGCTAAATTAATAACAATAGGGTATGAGTTTATTCATTTAGCCAACAAATATTTAATGAGCACTGCTGTTGTCTGCAATAGTGAAGCCCTGGGGGAACAAGGATTAGAGCCCTTGTGAGGGAATGTTGGGAAAGCACACAATTCTTTGCATGTACTTCTAAAGGCTCCATTTTTAAGGACGGAAGCTTCTAAGCTTCCTTAGGGACAGCTGCTGTTTTTCCTGTCAAACAGTGTGTGTCACAATTCCTGTAATGTTGGTGTATTATTATAATAATTATTATTATCATTATCATTGTTATTAATTTTATCCTTTAGGAACAATCAACGTAGAGGGTACCAGAAATATTTCAGAATAAAAATACAGCACAAATCAGACCCTCTTGCTGACTCTACATGGTGATGGCTTTACTCTCTCAGGACGAAATTCATGTCCTGTTACACTAATTATAAATTCTTCCAGAGAGACAAATGGAGAGACTCCTTCATGGATGGCACTTCTGCCTTCTCTGGGGTCAAGAAGGCCGCTGCTGTAAAGAGTGTTGCCATGTGCCATCTGTTGTCAAGTGACTTCCAATTCCACCCTCACCCTTCTTAGTGGCTAGAAAAAAACAACAAACTTTAATATCTATCATTTCTGTTGGCATTAAGACACTACCGGTGCTGTGCTGACCCTGCTGCTGGGGCCATTAATGTGTGACACTGTTAATTAGTAGCCATTGGAATACTGAAGCTGGGACATGGTTCACTGAGATGGATGTCCTTGTTGTGATTGCTTTGCTGTGGCTGGCTTAACTATCATTTGTACTAATGATTTCCAAGTAGGTAGCAAAAGGGTAGGAGGGAAATAGCTTAATTTGATTTTTCCCTCTACTGTCTCTAAGAGCAATTTCAGTTGTGAAAACACAGTGGAGGCAATGGCTCCTGGATTCCTCAAGGTCCTTGGGAAGACAGATTGTTATTAACTGACCATAAAGAGATAGGGAGCGTTGGTGATTATGTATACAGTATAATCTTCCCAAAATGGAGATAACGTACCTGTTTTCTGATGTACTGCAAATGGTCTCTGTGGACACAATCATTCTGTACACAAAAAGCAACTGCAGTTGTTCTAGCTAGTTCTGAGGACATGGGAAACTGGAAATAAAACAGCTGTAGAGAAATGAGATTCTGTGCCAGGTAGCAGAGGGGAAATTTTACTTGTCCTGAGGGTCATTAGAGAAGTATGTAACTTTGAAAACTCCCAGGATGCACACTTTTCCTTCACTTCTGTACCCATGTCTGTGTTGCTGTGTCTCAGCTCTCTTGGATTAAGAGAATACTCATTCTTTTGGAACCTAAATTTAACCAGAATCCCATACCTCTAAGTTCAACCACACTGCCACACCAACGGGTCATTTCAATAGAAAACCCCATGGGTGTAGACTTTCCATTCAGGGATTTCTCCAAATTTCTGTCCTTTTACCTCTTGTGTTATAGCATTTCGTTGTCTGCTAAGTATGCTGGCAGATTTCACCCTCTCCATTCACCACCTCCTACCTGACTAACACTGTGCTCCTGTCCTGGGATGAGGATGGGCTCTGTGTCTTCTTGACTCTGCTCCAGTCTCTGTTTTACTTCCCATTGGGCTTTGAGCTTTGCCAGTTTAGCTGACTGATTGCTCTCTAGGCCTTTCAACCAGAAACAATTCTTACATTGTTTCTGTCACTTGTTCCTTGAGACGAGGTCCCCTGCAGCCCAGTCTGGTACTCCGCCTACTGTATATCCCTGTTGAGAGCAAGAACGTCAATCACGTAGTTAGTATAACAAAAGTTATATTTTATTATGCTGGGTCTCATCACATAATGTTTGCACTTTAAATTCCTAACTTCGATCCTAAATGTATCTCCCTAAGGCTGCTTACCTGTGTTTCGCATCCTAGTTGAAGGTCTAACAAAAGTCTCTGATTTGAAGGTCCAGATCCTGGAGGAGAGACTCTGCAGGGTAGAGATCAAGGTAGCATCTCTCCAGATGTGCAGAGCATTGCTGTTAGTCTCTGCTTATACACATTCCAGGGGAGTCATGGGGTTCCAGGGCAGTGAGTGATATCAAGGAGCTCTGGTTATCAAATACAGCCTTGGTTGTATCTTGACTAAGCTATTTTTATATGTCTCAAAGGCATTTTTTTTTTTACTATGCTCATTACAAGCTCAGACTGTCCTTGAGGCATTGATCCTCCTGCCTCAGCATGGAGAGGTCCGGAAACTCAGGATTAACCACTGCTGGTTAAATATTCTTAATTTTAAGTCACATTTCTCAATTCCCTTGGAAAAAACTTTCTCACTTTATAACTGTTTTTCAAACAAAGGCAGAGACTTCCGCTGCCTCTGTTCTATCATCACCCAGCAAGGCTGTAAGCCACCTCCTATTGCAAAATATGTGGTGATTTTCAACTTACCCGGATCTCTACAATGTGACCCAGATGGTCATTATTTCTCCCTTGCTTCTTTGGTTTGTATGGCATCTGTCTCTCTGCCTCTCTGCAATTGACTCTGGCTCCTTCTCATTCCTGTTTACACAGGTAACCTATTTATCACTCAATGCTTAAGCCCTGAACGCCTTCTCCTCTGCTTTCTTTGGTTTTAGGAAATTTGTTTTCATGATTTCTGTTACTGCATATAAGCTGACAGCACCTTCTGTTTTCCTCTCTTTTCAAGTATCTTTGACTCTTTTAGTATTTTATCTGAGAACCTGCGGCTTCTACTGGAACCTCAAGTCTTTGGTGATCATGAACATTGAAACTCAGACAGTCCTCCTTCACTCTGAGCCTAAAATCTGATGTTCCTTCTGTTTCCCCAGTTTAGAGCCTGGTGACCATCTATTTACCCATGGTCCAAACTCAACCTTCCCCTTCTGGAACCTCTGTCTTCATTCATCAAATTCAGTGTATAAGTAAATCCTTTTCATTCTGTATTTCTTTGTCATCCTTAAGGTCACAGTTCTACTTTGTATTGCCCTCATTATAAAGGTTTGTATTTTTTTAAAATTATGAATGTCATGTCCCTGCTTAGAAACCTTGAATTGCCCAGAGTCTCACAAGATGCATGTATGCCATTCTTCCATTGTACAGTTCCGCTGCTTGCCATCCTCTATGCTTTCCACATTCCACTCCTCCCTACTCGAAGTTCCTGAGTGACCCATTTCAATCCTCCAGGACTTTGAAAGTGGGATATTCTTCCTCAGTGTCCCCTTTCAGCTTTCAGCATCACTTTCAGAAAACTATCACACTCCTTAAGCATTCCCTAACAGCCCAAGGGAGATAGAAGGCTATTTCTGCACTGCATTTTACTTTGCATATCTTTCTACCTTCCAAGCTTTAAGTACCTTGAAGGAATAAATTCTTTTTGCATGTATAATGCCTGCTGCCTTCCTAGAACAGTGTACATGACACATGTGTGTGTGTGTGTGTGTGTGTGTGTGTGTGTGTGTATGTGAGAGAGAGAGAGAGAGAGAGAGAGAGAGAGAGAGATCTTGAGTCACATAAGGATTGCATACTTACTAAAGGTTATTCTATTTTCTTCTTCTTCCACATCAGAGTCAAATTTGTTTAAAAAAATTAAGACTCCAATTAGCTATAACTTTAGATACAGAAAGCTAGATTAAAATTGTGTCCTTGTAACTTAATAGACATATCTTAAGACTAAAATATTTCTGGTCCTCAGATGTGACTGGGGACCTTAAGGTTTAAATTATTTTTGATGACTAGGTTTCTGAGAGGCTGACAAAGGGCTCTTTAACTTTCTTTGTTTTGTAGAACAGCTTGGCTTTCATAAGCTGCAGGTACCTTGATGCTGTGTAGAATTTTTGTTAAGCTAAATACCCCACTTTCTTAAATATAATTTAGAAACCACTTTACAGGGTTAATGCTAATTCTTCCCTGGCTGAAAATGTCTCTGGTTCTGTGAGCTGCATAGCAATATTGGCCTGACAAAGTACTCTCATTTCAGCACAGTGGAAAGGCATATGAGATCATTTCACATACATTCAATTTTGGACTTTCTACATAGATAAAAGAGGTGGGCACAGAGGGAAGCACATATAGAGAGAAGGGACTTAAGTCCACAGAAGAGATGGCTCAGAATGAGGTGTGCTAGCTCTTGAGTTAGCTCTCTGTAGATGAGTCCCTTGTTCGTCCTTGTCATCCCAGGTCCTGGAAGAACATGCTTATGAAGTCCTCTGAGCTGCGGAAAAGCAGTCACTCTCTCAGTAACCTTCTCCATCACAGAGATAAGTAAAAACACAATAGTCAGAGCATCAAAGTAGCCCATCCTCACTGCAAAAGGTCCCAGAATGTGAGCTAGCACCTTCATGTTCCATAAAAAATATGGAGGTTCAGTTCCAGAGCTGAGGGATAAGGAGTTTAGAATTTTAAGGACATCCTTGTCTCTTCAGATGATGCTTTTCTGTGTGTGCAGTTTCAGAGCTGTTCAGTGTTCAGCAGAGAAGTAAACTTGTCATAATTGGAGCTGGGTATTGTGCTGAATGTCAGACATTGCCTGATTCTTCTCTGTGAATCATCAAGAACTTTTTCCTCAGAAGGTGTGCTACATGGAAAGTGCACTCTTTAGTCCCTTGGTACAGTGGGAATTTGTGGAATCTGTGGAGAAGGTGCTTGGAGGGCAGGGAAGAGGGCCAGGTTGGGTCAGACAAGGACAGGTAGAGGCCAAAAAAAACCCTGACATTGAGTTCTGATTTGCAGCATTTTATTTAGATGTAAGAGGGAATGGTATCGATTCATTGGAAAGTCAAATACATTAAAACAACATTCTTTGAAGTTTTAGATGCATACACAGCCAAGCCTGAAACATACATGTGCTTAAATGTCCTTGACAGAAAACAGAACTTTTGCCCAACTGTGAAATAAAGGAAACAAAAATAAATCTAGATGCTGAGGGATAGAAAATGAAATGTTAAAGGTTTTATAAGATAGCATGTTTTCTATTCAAGGACTGGAGTGTAAAGTCTCATGAAATATGCTGTGTAAAGTCAGATTATCCTCAGAGCCTTTACCTGGAAAATAGTATGGGCTATGGCTGATATTCAGAATAGGAAATGGGCTGTATTTTAGCAATCTAATGTAATGCTGAACTCTACTGGAAGGCTGCCTGACTTTTTCTTCCAGATTTTTGGAGACTCATAGGTTGTCGTGTATGTTCCCTAAGTCATTCACCTACTAATATGGCCAGTTCAAAATCCAGAATTGCTAATAGCAGATTTGGGATTTATTATTTTTCTCTGTAAAATATTGCTGCAGACGGCATAAGAGGTCAGATATAAACTTTCATTACTGTAGTTAATGTTTATCATCCTAAAGCCTCTGAATGTCAACATGCTCCAAGCCATAAACTCAATCAAGTGACGCCCTTTTGAAGCGGCAGACTAGAGTATGCTTCCTAGTGTGCAAATCCAATTTTACTTAAAAACATTTCATTCAATGGGAATATCATTCCCTTGTTTCCTTAATTGGCGTTAGCTACTTTCTTGTACTTGCTCTGATGAAACTAGCTGACTGGGGAAACACAGAGACTCCTGTGTCCATGACTGAAATCCTTGCTTTACTTGCCACACCCAACTGTGCTTGTCCAATCCATGTAATGAAGATAAGTTAGTTTCTCATGAGTAGACTGGTTCTGAACTGAAGTCTGGGGATAGCTCCTGGGAGCTTAGGGCTGGTCACCATTATTTCTGTCTCCTTCTCCTGAGGCATTCTGTATGCCCCTATCGTCTTTTCCTCGATTCTGATTTTTGTTTTTTCCATACCCTAATAATGACCTGGTATGGAACTGATTGCCTTTGGCATTAGATACCCAACCACTCTGTCCTTCCCGTCCTGTACCACCCTGGGTTCTGAGCAGTGAAGTTTGTTTGAAAACAGCTTCCCTTGAATTGTTTTACCTCTAAAGGCTACACATGTGATTCATTTGACCCTGAGTTTTACATGTATGATATCTGTAGTGTAGAATTTATCACTGATGACAAACATCCTGGACCAGTCCCTTCCTTTTGGTTTAGCAAATTGGGATGCATCATGGGTGTGTGAGAATTGACTTCTCAGTGTCTAGATCCAAGAAAGTCAACATCAAGTGCAAAGCTATTGGCCCTCAGAGGTTTTACTTCAGTCTCCAAAGGACTTGCCACTGGTGAGGCTTTGTATATTCTTGTATGATTGATGCCTCCTTGGACTTCTGCACATGAAAGTACAGACCATGGCTGCTTCATTGCCATGTTTACCACCTGTTTGGAATAGTCTGGGTCATGTGTGGAGTAGAAACTGAACTAAAATAGAGATTGAAAAACTGAAAGAAAGTATATAAAGGTATCTACTAGCATGCATGGTTTCCTGCATTTCAAAGGACTTGCCACTGGTGAGGCTTTGTATATTCTTGTATGATTGATGCCTCCTTGGACTTCTGCACATGAAAGTACAGACCATGGCTGCTTCATTGCCATGTTTACCACCTGTTTGGAATAGTCTGGGTCATGTGTGGAGTAGAAACTGAACTAAAATAGAGATTGAAAAACTGAAAGAAAGTATATAAAGGTATCTACTAGCATGCATGGTTTCCTGCATTTCTAAGGTGTTTTTGGAGCATAGTGTTTGAACAACCTTAGTTCTTTCTGCATCTGTATGGGAACATGTACATGTATGTTTGTCTCAGAATTTTTAGACAAGTCACACATGTAGAAATGTTTTTTTATTTTATCACTCTACTGGAATGCTACAGTGCTGTGAAATATTATAATTTCGAAGATTATTTAATACTATGCTACAAAATGTTCTAACCATAATATTAGCATAGAAAAGGTACAGTTTAAACCCCTTACTGATCCTAATTTTATAATATGTAGAAATTAAAAAGGAGAGAAGAATCAAAATTTTGTGAGTGCTAATTTTCCCTGTAATAGAATTATGATTTACTCTTCACAAATGTTAGCAATTTTGAGCAAAATGCCCCATGTTCATTTTAAAATCAATGACATAGTTGAACTCAGAGGAAAGTTTTATGATCATTTATGCATCAATCAACAGTGTATTCATTTTACAAATAAGTGAGACAGTTAACTTAAACTTGAAGGAGTAAACAAAAAGGTTTTCAATGAATATATTACCATCAAGGATTTTTTTAATGACACATTTTATAGGATTATCATTAAGTTACTAATGACTACAAGCATGGAGTGGATATATTAAAGATGACAGTGTCAATATAATAAATGCCACAAACTTGACCTTTATCTCTTAACATTTCTTTCTTTCCTCCTTTTAAGTTGATGAGAATATTTGGCATGAGAAAAATTTAAGTTTGCAAGTGTGAGTAGTAGAGCTCTGTGTCTTATGTCACGCAAGCCACTGATTTTTGGGCCACCACCTCTCCAATTTCTCCTTCTCTCAAGTACTGAGTTAACTTTTACACTGTTTGTCTGACTTTCACTTTTAGAATAGATGTAAATGATGCCCTATGGTATCTGTTGTGTATATGATATTTAGCACAATCTCCTCAAGCCGCAAGCTATCTGCCACAAATGTAAAGTTCTTCTGTAATAGTTCAAGGGGTGTGTGTGTGTGTGTGTGTGTGTGTGTGTGTGTGTGTGTGTGTGTGTGTTTGTGTGTGTATGCGCGCGCGCGCACGCACGCGTGAGTGAGAGTGTTTCATCTGTATTGACTTCCAGGTATTTCCATGGTGCTGCTAGTTTGCACAGCATATATAGAAGGCAAAAATGCAAAGTTGACTTTGATATAGTGCTTCCATTCTTTCTGGTAGATTTTTAGAAGTGGGATTTTGGTTGGTAAGGTTTTCTACTTGGGGAGACTTTCACTCCAACTATTTTATGTAGTGTCTTGTGCCAAGTGACCTTGGTGGTAAGACTGAACTAGGTTTCCTTCATTGACATCCCGCCCTAGCTGTCTTTCATCTCTTTTGTAATTGGCATCCTAACAAGCATGAGGAGGATTTATTTTTTACTTTTATGCTTATTAGTATGTAGAAGAGGTTTCTGTATCTATCAACCATTTTTAGTACCATTGTCGTTGTTGTGGCAAGCATTTCATGCTTTTCCCAGGGTATTTGTATTGTGCTGTCAAGCTGTATTATGAACATTAACTCTCCATGCAATCAATCTTTGTGGGTCCTACTTTCATTCTCTCTCTCTCTCTCTCTCTCTCTATCTCTCTCTCTCTCATTGTGTGTGTGTGTTGTGTGTGTATGTGTGTATATGTGTTTGGGGGGTGTGTGTGTGTGTGTGTGTGTGTGTGTGTGTGTGTGTGTGTGATAGACACATATACAGAGATTTTTTTGTGCTTTTTATTGGATCTTTATGTCTGTTTCTGATTTTTGTGGTCTGTGCTTTCTGGGTCATACCTCTGGCAGTATTTAAGGAATTTTCAGTTTTCAGTTTCTCTGTGTTGGTCTAACCTGTATTGAGCTGGGTTTTATATATAGCACATGGAAAAGAACCAGTTTTATCCCAGTGCATTAAGATGCCCAGTTTTTCCAGCATCATTTGTTGAAGAGAATACCCTTCCCTCCACTGTATATCCATAACGTCACTACAAAAGTCAGTATACTGGCAAGGAGTGGGTTTTAGTCTCTGTGTGTTTGTTCATGTTAGCCTCATGCTTCTTTGATTGCTGTCACTTTGCAGTATATTTTGAAGTGAGAAAATATGACACCTTTAATTTTTGGTCTTCATTAACATCATTGTGGTTCTTTGTGAACTTTTGGGGGTGTGTATGAGTTTAGAATTTATGTTTCTGCTTGAGATGGAATATAGCTCTTTAAAAATTTATGGTGATTCTTTAGAACCAGCTAAAAAAGAAAATCATTTTAATTAAAATAAAAAATGGTCTTAGTTTCCTTTTGCCTTATTCCTACCCTTAAGGAAAATACTCTTTCTGAAAAGTAATTTTAAATTGTCAACAAAATGGAATCAATGGCATGGCTCTTTCCTATATGCTCCCTGCCCCATATGTGCACAGTCTCCCATAGGGAAAAACTCAGAGTGACACATTTATTATCATCCAGAAGCATGCATTGGTATTCTGTTATTCCACGTTTAAATACAGGATATGTGTTTTAATCTTATCAAGATTCTGTTTCTTGAGAAGAGATTCTTTGAAGTTCAGGGTCTTGATAAGTGATCGGGTTTGAACTACTTTGGAATTTAAAATAAAATAGATGCCAATTGCTGACTCTTTGTTTAGGATTTACTTAAGAAAGGTCTTCAATTTCAAGGAGCAAGGTAGGAAAAGAAGCCTTGAACTAGGAAGGTGAAGGTTGGCATTCAGAGGGTCAGTCATGTTCAAGGGAAGTGTCATATTGTGACTGCATGCATGTACAAATTCTCTTTGTAGTGGAAGGTGTTAAGTTTCCAGAGGGATGTTGTTAAATTATACCTTGGTATAGGGAAAATATGCACATATGCATACACACATAACAAAACTAAATGTAGAAGGAAAGTACATAGGTTTCCGTGGGGTGAATTCAGGAAACAGGAAGAGTTGGAGGGAGAAAAGGGGAAAGGAAATGACACTAAGCCAGTGCTCATGTATGAAATCCTAAAGTAAAAACAAAAGCAAATATTTGAGAAAGGTAGCAGAGGACAAGAATTTTAGGAATTCAGGAAGCAAAGGCCTGAATTTTATATTCCTTATTTTTTATTTAATTATTACATATATGAACTACAAATAGCACGTCAAAGTATAATCAGTAAAATTTAAAACATACCCAAGCACCAGGTTTGGGGTACAGGTATAACTCTTTCTAATTAAAATGTTTGAGATAGGAAAGAAAAGTTATTAGCTTTTTTTATGGTTCTGAAGCAGAGTGATTAAGAAATAGACCATGAAACTCTGGCTAGAACTGGCTAAATGGGAAGAGAAGCTTCATAGTAGCCTGAGAGTGCTCTTGGGTCATCTAGTGTGTGCATTGATCACACTGCTCTGGAGATGGGTTGGGCAATGTAAGAGCCTGTATTCAAGGGCTCTGTTCCACCTGGGGAAAAGTCACAACCCCACCATTAGGCACATTGGACAGCAGTCACTGACTACCTTTCTACCATTGCTCAGCTCATGCTTCTGTAGAATGGAAACAGGCCTGAAATCTCTAGGCTCTGTGAAGGTACACAGTAGTAACTGTATAGAAAGTTAAAAACACATTATAACTTTTAAAATAATACTGCACTAGACATTCGTTAGGTCAGCAGTTCTCAATTTGTGCATCACAAGTACTTCAGGGGTCAAATGACCCTTTCTCAGGGGTTGCGTATCAAATGTCCTGTATTCCAGTTATTTACATTACCGTTCAAGACAGTAGCGAAATTACAGTTATAAAGTAGCATTAAAAATAATTTTATGGTTAGGAGTCAGAACAGCATGGGGAAGTGTACTAAAAAGCCACAGCATTAGGAAGTTTGAGAGCCACTATATTAGATGAAACAACCCTGTAACTTTTACTGCTTTTCAAATTCTCCCTGTAACACAGATTAGTGATATTGCTATGTTATCACCTGCCTTTTATTAGTCCTTCCTAAGCATTCTGTAACCCATTGAAACAACCAAATATTTGGGAGAAAAGCTTTTATAAAACACTCACATTGTTTCCTAGACACAGAAAAGATCAGCTAGTATCTTAAAGAGTGCCATACTTTTCAAATTCTACTTTATAGTCTGATTTCTAAGCTTATTGGAAGACTTAGAGCTATAATGTAACTGTTAATTGTATACTGGTTGATGGAAAACAGTTAAAATTTATGCGTGCTTTATTAACCTATTGTGTATATATACCTTACAGTTCAGGAATTTACCCAAAGGATAAGGAAGAACTTCCATTATAGACTGACCTTTTGTAGGACAGTTATCTCTGAGTGCCAGTTGGCCACTTTAGCTCATGACCTAAATTAAGACAGAAGCCTTTTCTAAAGTCATCTTTTAAAATTTAAGTTTATTTATTTATTCATAACTATTGACTATTCTAACTTACCTAATACAGAATTTATTTCAATAGACAGTAGGTAATATGACATCCTTTTTAAGAGCTCCTGATGTGAAAGTTCCTCATTCTTGTCTTATCTTCTTGTAAACATCTCTATAGATCAATCCTGGGTCATTGTTTTGTTGTTGTTTGTTTTCTTTTCTTTGTTTATTTCCCTGGGTTCTTTTTCTCTTCAGCTGTTATTTAAGAGGAAGAAAAGCTAGAAGTAACAATAAACATTTATCGACTCCTTACGTGCCAGACACTGGGCTGGGTTCTGTGCATTATCATGGCAACTTTGTGATGGGAACGTTGCACTTTACCTATTTTTATTTTTTTTCAGATGAAGAAACTGAGGAAAGGAGAACAAATTTTATGTCATCAACTACATTGTGGGATACATGGCAAGTTTCCTTGATCTAGGGATAAGCCTGGAGAATATGCTAGGAGGAAGGATTTATGTCAACTTCTAGGCTGCACAGAGCAGAACTCATTTGGTAATAACTTACATAACAGAGAATAGGTAATAACCGACTTAATAAGAATGCTGAACATTCTTAAAACTGGAACATATATACACATGTGTGTATTCACACACACACACACAAAGATACACATACATATACATACACAAACATAAGTACATATGTGTCATGTACAAACACAAACACACATACATACATAAAAATCACACATATACACATACACACATGTAAATACATATCCACATATACATGCATACACACAATATTAATATTGTGATATAATACAAATTTCAGAGTCTGCAATCAAAACACAGTTTCAGTAGCCAAGAAAGTATGCTTCCCTGAGTCACATAGGATTTAGGGAGGATGAGTTAAGCCCATCATCTTCATCCATGAAGATGAGATGCCAGTTATTACTCTGCCAGTTATTACTGTAACCTCTGTTAATATGAATCTCCTGAGTGCTAGCTTGTGCTTAATTTCGACCAATAGATGCTCAATGCATGAACTACAACCCAATATTGAAGTCGTAGTACAATTATAAAGATTCATAATAACTAGCTCACAAAAAATATTTCATTAATATATTTATTTAATATTGAACAATATTTTGACCATATTAAGCTAAAGGGTATATTAGTGTAATGTTTTCTGTCTATTTTTGCTTTCTACATGGAGAAATTCAAGGTGTGACTCATATTTGAATCTGATGTTACATTTTTCTTGAGCTGCTCTGGGGTAAAGTATCAGAAAGTGGGCTAACCAAAGTAATCGTTCAGAGAGTGTTTGCGTTTCAGAGACTACTCAGTTTTGCATGCATGCAGGGCTGAAATCAGACGTTCTGGAAGCCTTGTTTTTTTTGTAGTAAGTACTTCTTGATCTCAAACCATGAATATATTTCAGATATAAACAACTTTGCTTAATAGTGAAAACTCAACCACTCCCCAAATGGCTAGTAGATTCTCAAAATAGCAAGTGTATAGATCCATGCTGAAGGAAGGAGACCTTCTTGAGGGTAGAATCAGTGTTAGCTGAGGAGCCAATGGGCTTGGGAAATGCACTTAAAAAAACAGTCTGGGATGCTTTATACCTACAGGACATCAAAATTTGGGAAAAGAAACAACCTGGGGAAGCCTATCTCCTTAATTAACTTTTTCTTTCTCCTCTTAGATTGAGCTGTATCTATAGAAGGTACAATGAACAGCCCACAGTCCAACTAATCTCCTCAATTCTCCTGTTGCAAAGATTGATGGAGACCATTGTGTGATCAATTTGGTCATGACACTGGATATCAGTCATGGGCCTGACTGAAATGAATGGAATCACTTTACTCCACTTTGCTTTGCTTTTACTGTGCAAACTTAGCTGGTCCTGAGGTTTGGGGTCAGAGAAATCAGTGTTGAACCTAAGTCTACTAACCTCCTTGGATAATTTATTAAAGGAAACTCAGCTTATTCATGCATATTAGTTAGCAGAGGACACATCAATCAGTTCACCTGTCTTATACACATTCTCTCCTCCCAGGGTGTGCTTACCTCCTATAAAAGTTAGAAAAAGTCACACTGTAATGTATATAAAAATGAATTGCTAAAATCATAGTGTTACCTAGCCTCAAAGTTTATCTATGCTTCAATAAGCTATGTAAGATTTGGGATAAATTTATAGACCCTAAAAGTAGCAACTTCAAAGAAAATGCTCTCTGCAATTTGAAAATATTTGTAATTAATTTCATCACTTAATTTTCTCCTTACACATGTTCAGAGCATTACCATGGTGAAAACAGTGGAGCAGTCTATCATGCTACCACTGCCCAATAAAGTTTTCATGATGATGGGGGTTGGAAATTTCTTGGATGGAGACTGTAAGTTCCTGTGACCTTGAACTACATTTTCTGTCATTCATGGTGTCAAATTACTTCACTCTTGATTCTTTTCCTTGTTATTCCTGCAGTGGCTTCCTTATTTTCATTCAGATCTGGTTCAAAACATTGGCTGCTACTTTGACCTACACTGACATTTCAAAGGCTGAAGAATAATTAGTGAAATAAAAACCTCATAATTACTTTCTTGCACACACCCACACAAAGCCTTTTGTTGAGCTGGCAGAATGGATTGAGATTTTGTTGTGCTGTGTTTTGTTCTAAATGACTGAGCAAGGAATTAAGGGAAGTGACAGGCGTTTTCTAAAGGCACAAAGTAATTCAGGAGCTGTGGCCTTCAGTGCTCACCTAGCTGTGTTGAAACTTTGAGAAGCCGTCTTTCTTCTCATTTTTAACCCTAAGTTCTAACAAAAAGAAGTTCTTCTTTGGATATCCCTTTAAGATAGATATGGTATATCAGTCACAATGGCTGTGTAACTTAAGCTGCTAGATTTGGCTTAGTTGAAAATTCTTATCTATGGATCACTTTCATTTGGATATTTAAATGGCACAAAATACTCAATATCTTAGGAAATTTTTCAACAGAATGGACATGATGAAATTGGCTCCTTATGCCCCTTCCCTTTCTTTTAATCCGATTACTAGACTCTGCATAGGAGCCTAACCATAGTTGTAATCAATTGATAGATTGCTTATACATGGCTTTCAGTCAAAAGGAGAGAAAAAGCAGATGGCTTCTGCCTTCTCTGGGTTGAATTCTTTGGTTACTTATGGTTCTCATATTAATTTATAGACAATTATCATACCATATAGCCCTTAGGGTGAATTTTGAACGAGCCTTGATGAGAACTGCTGACTTGTGTGCCACACTCTGTGTGTTTAGTTTTTTTTTCACAGAAAGGTTTGGCTTTGTTTATAAGTTTTATATTTTCATCTTTTGTTTGTACTACTTGCAAAATCTTTAATTTTTACATGATATGATTTATATGTTGAGCAAGTATGGCTTTTGTAAACAAAACACAAATCTAAAGTAGGCACTTCTAAAACCATTTCTCAGGTACTCTGTACTTTCTTATAATGCCTGAGTGTTAAGGGCCTTTTCATAAGTGTGTTTTGGTTATTGATTATAGAGATTAAGTTGAAAATTTTAAATGTCCATTAACCTACCTAAAATGATAACAAATTATTATATTTGCACAAGAATACCTTTCTTTCTTTTATTGAGAATAGATTCCCTTTTAACATGTATATCCTGATTACACTTTCCCCTCCCTTTACTCCTCTCAGTTCCTCCCAACCTTCTCTCCTATTGAGAATCCAACTACTTTCTATCACTCAAAGAACATGTTCAAAAAATAAGTTATAATACAATCATTGTTATATATACTTTTCAAATTTATTTAATAACTATTTGATTGGTGATAAAAATATAACAGGTCTTGTAGCTTATAGAAAAGTTTACTGTGTCTGTCAAGTAAAATAAAAAAATCATGCCTTGTTGCTATTATAAACAGAGTTTGGACCTCATAGATTCTTTGATATGTCTTGGTAACACTGAGGTTCCTTAAAACATAATTTGAGAACTCCTGGCTAGGAAAGAAAATGAGATGATAGGTTAAAAACTTTATTTAAACTCCAGGAACCTGTAAAATCATGTCTCAAAGATAAAGCATCCTTTTAAGAATGTCAAGGATGTGTTTTTGAAATGCTAGAATAGACCTTTGGATCTCTGTGGTGAGTAAACAGGTTTCCAAAATAAGCATCCACAAGGGTAGATTTCCTTCTATTAAAATGAAGCACTGAGGTTCTTAACAGGATGTTGTTGCTATTCACCGTTACCTTAAAGTAGAAGAGACAGAGATTACAAAATGAGATGAGGCCCTTTGAACTCTAAAATTCTGATAAACAGAAAGGAGATTTAGATAACTCTGATCCTTTATCATGAAAAAGGAAGAATAAATCAGAAGCTGGAACAAAGTCTCTAGAAGCTTAGCTCAATGCTGTGGAATATCTTTGCAGAGTTCATCACAGTTATAGAACTTGAGATCCAGAGCCTGTTATTGAAGGAGTGAGCATAGCCAAAGAGCCTTTATGTAGAAGGACACTTGAGATCACCTTGAGAGAAGGGAATGACATCAAACATTTGTGGGTCTCAGGGGTAAGTGAGAATATTTTGATTTTATTACTGAGATGAATCATTGGGAAGACTCTGGCAGTAAGATTCCAGTTTGTTACTAAAATGTCTTACCGACTAGCCTTGATTCCTTTCCCATTAGACTAGAACTGGTCTTGTATTACCAATGGTGGAAATAACTTATTTGAAAGAGTACCAAATTACCTGTAGCTCTTCATCTAGAAGTGGAACCATGAGAGATTTCCAACATTTATGTTGGCATGTGGACCGAGTTTGCCACTGCTCAGGTCTCATGGATGCAACCATATTACTGAGAGTTTATGGGTGCTACTTTCCTGTTATACATATGAGACACAATTTTTCAACATATATCCTGATATACAACTCTTAGAATCTTTCCTTCATGTCTCTGGCATAATCTGTTCTAATTATATTATAGATATATCAGTTGGGGCTGACCATCCTGTGGTCAGTTATTTTATGAAGTTTAACCAGTTGTTACTTTCTGTAATGACCTGTCTTCATCCTGCCTCTTTGCTGGGGATGATGGGGTGTGGCACTGGGAGGAGGTAGTGCCAAGCCTGGACTGGAGGTCCACAGTGGCTTCAGATCTCTTCCCTAGGTACCCAGGTGCGTGTGGTATACCACTGGGAGGGGAAGTTAGGAACCAAGGATCCGAGGTCTATATTCTCTCTCTGGTAGTGTGCGTGCCAGGCAGAGAGGAAAGACAGACCCATGGATGAGCATAAAACAGTCTGACTGGGAGTGAGTGCTGACTTATTGGAGGGACTGAAGGGAAGAAAGCCTTACTTGGGAGTCTTAGTCTCTTTAGTTGAAGGCTTTTCCCCAGAGCATGTGAGAGGATTCTAGCTTGTTCATACTAGTTTATTTGATGGTGAATTTAAATATATGCATTTTAGTCAGGGTAAAGCAGGTATTAAATATCTTTTGCAGAAAGGAATACCCAGGAAGGGAAGCTTATTGGCTGAAGGTTCTGAGCTCTCTAGATATCTCATTAGCATGGAGCATAACTCCAGGTGTTATGCCACATGACCCAGTGCCCTTGGTCCTCAGAGGACAGTTGTGGTTACATGTTCCAGAGCAGGTATACAGATAGGTAGGGAGCAGCTCCACTCCTACCTGTCTCAGATCTTTGAGATTCCCTGAGTCTGAGCTCATTCAACCTTGCCAGTTCTTATGTCTTCTTGTAACACAGTGCCATAGGCCCTCCAATGGTCTTCATCAGCTTCTTTGATGAGGAGTAAGTGTTATACCAATCTGTCTGTAGGTATCAGGAAATTATTAAAATGCGGTTAGAAATTCTACTGGTTTGGGTAAGTGGCAGTAGTAGGGTCTCCTCTAGGTCCTACTGGCTCCCCAGTTGGTTCCTCTAGTTGAATATCCAATACCGAGTGGTCAACCCATATACATGGACTCAGCAGATTTTCTTTATATATTTACATGTTGTGATGTAATCTTGTTTGGCGATTTGACTACATTTGAAATCAACTTGTAAACCCTAAGCAGTTGGACGTGCCTGCGAGAATTTCTCTTGACTAGATCTTTTGAGACAGGAAGACCACATCTTCTAGTGACAGCCTGTGTAAATGGACAAAGAAGACATTTTCCTTTTGCATTCTTGCTTGCACTCTCTCTGGCAAGCCCATCTACCTGTTGCTGAGGTGTTGTTTAGCTAGTATAGAAACTGATTTCCTTGCAATTCCCTTGCAAAGCAGATGAGACATCTAACCTTGGGGGGTTGGAAAACTATTGGATTCTTTGCTTTTGCATCAAAAGATATTAGCTGTATCACACCCTGTAAGCCACTCCAAACAATAATAAACAAATACAAACTCTAATGAATGGGTACATATTCATTCATCCTTTCCTTCATTCTATCAGTTCCTTAGGGAACTCTGACTATATATATATGTATATATACATATATATATATATATATATATATATATATATTGAACATATATAAAAGAAAAAAACAGATCAGATCATGAATTTGAAAGGGTATGGAGCAAAGGAGGTATCAGACGGAGGGTACAGAAATGGTGAAGAATGGTAAACAGTATACTCATATCAGATTCCCAAAAAGGAAAGAGGTACTTAGTCTTCACCACGGATCCTAGAATTTCTCCCCCAAGTGGTTCTAGACACCCTGGCAAATGAGCCCAGGAAGACAGGGGCGGTGACTCTGTGTGGGTAGAACTTGTAGTTTCTGCGCAACATGAGCTAGATCCTGGAAGCTGACCTTGTAGTTTCTTTCCCATGCTCTGGTTGTTCTATAGACATTACAAAATATGAAACTTGCCACACTTTTTGAAATATTAAAATCTGGTGTTAAGCTCATAAAACTTTAACCATATTATTCTCTCTACTTTCTTTCTCTTCCTTCCAGTTATTCTTTCACCTCCTGGGAAGAATTCCAAAGTCATGGCATGTATGCTGGCCCTTATAGCTTCCCTCTTTCTCTGCATTCTCCAGGAACTTGACTCATTTGCTTTTCCAATTCATATAAGTACCTCATCCACAAGCTTCCAGGAGGAAGAATTACCACACGTTTTTAAAATGTCGCTTGGCTTTCAATTCAATTATTCCTTTGTTATTTGAAAATACTAGGTATTATAAATGTAATTAAATATTTTGAAAACTATTTAAAAATGTGGGGTATTCTTGCCTTTCTTGGTTTGCTGTAATTTTCATTAAATTTAGTGAAATAGCATATTTTGCATCATTTCTTCATGTTATCAATTGAGAAAACCTATGTAGACAAGACAGAAGAATGAAACATGCATGGTCCACTGAAATTGTTCTTAACTTGAAAGAGACAGCTTGACATTTTAGTACCATGTCACCAATAGTCCTTAGTTTTGATATTTATTGTTTAAAAGTGTATTTCAAACTAACTACATTATTCAGAAATGTAATTTATTTAATGAATTCTGATAAGGTATCAGCCATAAAAATACTAGAAGTTCTGGTAATAGGCTGCATGGGTACTATCTGCAATATTATCATATTAAAACTTGAAATTCAGACTAGCAGATGGATTTCTAATTATAAATATTGTTTGTTATGTATTAAGTTTTTGCTCAATAATTGGTAAATTCTGAAAGCAATTTGGGCATTTAAAAATGACTGCCTTTATGTAGCAAGAAAAGGTAATGGAGAGGAACGCCGTCCTTTCATATTAGCGTCTTGCTAATTCAGCAATAAATATTCACCAACGGGTATGATATCTTGAGATAAGGTCACTGTGACCATCCATTCCATTAAAAATATGTTTATTTTACTTACAGGTGTCATCCATTAAGACAGGCAATTGACGGTTCAGCTAGTAGCCTTTGTCAAGCAAATGAAACTTACTTTTAATGGAACGGAAATTTCTAAATGACCTAATCTCAAGTAGCATGTACTTTGCTGAATATTTATTTATTATGAACTAGTCAGCTGAAAATACAATTTGTGCTGCATTAGGTGATCTGGTTATTTACGAATTGCATTATATCACTTAGAAAAAAAGCTCCCCAAACTAGACTCAGAAAAATATGCTAGTGTCTAACAATCTCTTCAAGTTTTCGCATATATAGCTTCTTTTCTTCCCTCATCTTCTTTCTGCTTGTACATCATCTTCCTATCAATGCTACGCACCTTTCTCGCTCCCCTTTCCCATTTTTTCTTCAGTTCCAGTATTCTTGAATCTCCTGGGGACAATTCAAGTCTCTCATACAACTTCTTTTTTTTCTTCCATCTTTATTAGATTGGGTATTTCTTATTTACATTTCAATTGTTATTATTCCCTGTCCTGGTTTCCAGGCCAACAACCCCCTAACCCCTCCCCCTCCCCTTCTAGATGGGTGTTCTCCTCCCCATCCTCCCCCCATTACCGCCCCCCCCAAGAATCCCGTTCACTGGGAGTCCAACCTTGGCAGGACCAAGGGCTTCCCCTTACACTGGTGCCCTTACTAGGCTATTCATTGCTACATATGCAGTTGGAGCCCTGGGTCAGTCCATGTATAGTACTTGGGTAGTGGCTTAGTCCCTGGAAGCTCTTGTTCATATGGGGATCTCAAGCCCCTTCAGCTCCTTCAGTCCTTTCTAAGATTCCTTCAACAGGGGTCTCGTTCTCAGTTCAGTGGTTTGCTGCTGGTATTCGCCTATATATTTGCCATATTCTGGCTGTGTCTCTCAGGAGAGATCTACATCTGGTTCCTGTCGGTCAGCAATTCTTTGCTTCATCCATCTTATCTAGTTTGGTGACTGTATATGTATGGGCCACATGTGGGGCAGGCTCTGGACAGGTGTTCCTTCTGCCTCTGTTCTAAACTTTGCCTCCCTATTCCCTCCTAAGGGTAGTTTTGTTCCCCTTTTAAAGAAGAAGTGAAGCATCTGCATTTTCGTCATCGTCCTTGAGTTTCATGTGGTCTGTGCATCTAGGGTAATTCGAGCATTTGTGCTAATATCCACTTATCAATGAGTGCATACCATGTGAGTTTTTCTGTGATTGGGTTACCACACTCAGGATGATATTTTACATTTCTATCCATTTGCCTAAGAATTTCATAAAGTCGTTGTTTTTGATAGCTGAATAGTATTCCATTGTGTAGATGTACAACATTTTCTGTATCCATTCCTCTGTTGAAGGGCATCTGGGTTCTTTCCAGCTTCTGGCTATTATAAATAAGGCTGCTATGAACATAGTGGAGCACGTGTCTTTTTATATGTTGGAACATCTTTTAGGTATATGCCCAAGAGAGGTATAGCTGGGTCCTCAGGTAGTTCAATGTCCAATTTTCTGACGAACCTCCAGACTGATTTCCAGAATGATCGTACCAGTCTGCAATCCCACCAACAATGAAGGAGTGATCCTCTTTCTCCACATCCTCACCAGCATCTGCTGTCGCCGGAGTTTTTGATCTTAGCCATTCTGACTGGTATGAGGTGGAATCTCAAGGTTGTTTTGATTTACACTTCCTTTATGACTAAAGATCTTGAACATTTCTTTAGGTGCTTCTCAGTCATTTGATATTTCTCAGCTGTGAATTCTCTGTTTAGCTCTGAACTCCATTTTTTAATAGGGTTGTGTCCCTGCAGTCTAAGTTCATGAATTCTTTGTATATTTTGGATATAAGTCCTCTATCCATTGTAGGATTGGTAAATGTCTTTTCCCAATCTGTTGGTTGTCATTTTGTCCTAACAACAGTGTCCTTTTCCTCACAGAAGCTTTGTAGTTTTTTGAGATCCCATTTGTCTTTCTTGATCTTAGAGCATAAGCCATTGGTGTTTTGTTCAGGAAATTTTTTCCAGTGCCCATGTGTTTGAGATTTTCCCCACGTCTTCTTCTATTAATTTGTGTATATCTGGTTTGATGTGGAGGTCCTTGATCCACTTGGACTTAAGCTATGTACAGGGTGATAAGAATGGATCAATCTGCATTCTTCTACATGTTGACCTCCAGTTGAACCAGCACCATTTGCTGAAAATGCTATCTTTTTTCCATTTGATGGTTTTGGCTCCTTTGTCAAAAATCAAGTGACCATAGGTGTGTGGGTTCATTTCTGGGTCTTCAATTCTATTCCATTGGTCTATCTGTCTGTCTCTGTACCAATACCATGCAGTTTTTATCACTATTGCTCTGTAATACTACTTGAGTTCAGGGATAGTGATTCCCCCTGAAGTCCTTTTATTGTTGAGAATAGTTTTCGCTATCCTGGGTTTTTTTGTTATTCCAGATGAATTTGCAAATTGTTCTGTCTAACTCTATGAAGAATTGGATAGGAATTTTGATGGGAATTGCATTGAATCTGTAGATCACTTTTGGTAAAATGGCCATTTTTACTATATTAATCCTGCCAATCCGTGAGCATGGGAGATCTTTCCATCTTCTGAGATCTTCAAAAGTTTGAAGTTTTTATCTTACAGATCTTTCACTTGCTCGGTTAAAGTCACATCAAGGTATTTAATATAATTTGGGATTATTATGAAGGGTGTCGTTTCCCTAATATCTTCTTCACATTGTTTCTCTTTTGTGCAGAGGAAGGCTACTGATTTATTTGAGTTAATTTTATACCCGTTCACATTGCTGAAGGTGTTTATCAGGTTTAGTAGTTCTCTGGTAGAACTTTTGGGATCACTTAGATATACTATCATATCATCTGCAAGTAGTGATATTTTGAATTCTTCCTTTCCAATCTGCATCCCTTTGATCTCCTTTTGTTGTCTGATTGCTCTAGCGAGAACTTCTAGAAGTATATTGAATAAATAGGAAGAGAGTGGGCAGCCTTGTCTAGTCACTGATTTTAGTGGGATTGCTTCAAGTTTCTCTCCATTTAGTTTAATGTTAGCTACTGGTTTGCTGTATATGGCTTTTACTCTGTTTAGGTATGGACCCTGAATTCCTGTTCTTTCCAGGACTTTTATCATGAAGGGGTGTTGAATTGTGTCAAATGCTTTTTCAGCATCTAATGAAATGATTATGTGCTTTTTTTTATCTTTCAGTTTGTTTATATGGTGGATTACGTTGATGGTTTTCTGTATATTAAACCATCCCTGCATACCTGTGATGAAGCCTACTTGATCATGATAGATGATTGGTTTGATGTGTTTTTGGATTCAGTTTGCAAGAAATATTGAGTATTTTTGCATCGATATTCATAAGGGAAATTGGTCTGGAGTTCTCTTTCTTTGTTTGGTCTCTGTGTTGTTTAGGTATAAGAGTAATTTGGTTTTATAGAAGAAGTTCAGTAGCGCTCTGTCTGTTTCAATTTTGTGGAATAGTTTGGATAGTATTGGTATGAAGTCTTCTATGAAGTTCTGATGGAATTCTGCACAGAACACATCTGGACCTGGGCTGCTTTTGGTTGGGAGACTTTTAATGACAGCTTTTATTTCTTTAGGAGTTATGGGGTTGTTTAAATCGTTTATCTGGTCCTGATTTAACTTTGGTACCTGGTATATGTCTAGGAAATTGTCCATTTCCTCCAGATTTTCAAATATTGTAGAATTATATTTTGTAGTAGGATCTGATGATTTTTTTAAATTACCTCTTGAATCTGTAGTTATGTCTCCCTTTTCATTTCTGATTTTTTTTTGTTAATTTGGATACACTCTCTGTGTCCTTTGGTTAGTCTGGTTAAGGGTTTATCTATCTTGTTTATTTTCTCCAAGAATGAACTTTTGTTTCTGTTGATTCTTTGTATAGTCCTTTTTGTTTCTACTGGGTTGATTTCAGCTTTGAGTTTGATTATTTCTTGTCTTCTACTCCTCCTGGTTTTATTTACTTCTTTTTGTTCTAGAGCTTTTAGGTGTGCTGTCAAGCTGCTGATATATGCTATCTCCTGTTTCTTTCTGCAGGCACTCAGAGCTATGAGTTTTCCTCTTTGCACAGCTTTCATTGTATTCCATAAGTTTGGGTATGTTGTACCTTCATTTTCATTAAATTCTAAGCTGTCTTTAATTTCTTTCTTTATTTCTTCCTTGACCAGGTTATCATTGAGTAGAGCATTGTTCAACTTTGATGTATATGTGGGTGTTCTTTCCTTATTGTTATTGATGACCAGCTTTAGCCCGTGGTGGTCTGATAGGACACATGGTATTATTTCTATGTTTCTTCATCTGTTGAGGCCTGTTTTGTGACTGATTATATGGTCAGTTTTAAAGAAAGTACCATGAGGTGGTGAGAAGAAGGTATATCATTTTGTTTTAGGATAGAATGTTCTACAAATATCTGTTTAGTCCATTTTGTTCATAACTTCTGTTAGTCTGTCTATGTTTCTGTTTAATTTCTGTTTCCATGATCTGTCCATTGATGAGAGTGAGTGTTGATATATCCTACTATTATTGTGTGAGGTGCAATGTGTGCTTTGAGCTCTAGTATGGTTTCTTTTATGAATGTAAGTGCCCTTGTATTTGGAGCATAGATATTTAGGATTGAGAGTTCATCTTGGTGGATTTTTCCTTTGATGAATATGAAGTGTTCTTCCTTATCTTTTTTGATGACTTTTGGTTGAAAATCGATTTTATTTGATATTAGAATGGCTACTCCAGCTTGCTTCTTCAGTTCATTTTCTTGGAAAGTTGTTTTCCAGTATTTTACTCTGAAGGAGTCTCTGGCTTTTTCTCTGAGGTGTGTTTCCTGTAGGCAGCAAAATACTGGATCCTCATTGAATATCCAGTTTCTTAATCTGTGTCTTTTTATTGGGGGAATTGAGTTCATTGATCTTGAGAGATATTAAGGAACAGTGATTGTTGCTTCCTGTTATCTTCGTATTTAGAGGTGCAATTGTGTTTGTGTGCTTGTCTTCTCTCTGTTTTGTTGCAAAACAATTAGTTTCTTGCTTTTTCTAGGGTGTAGCTTGTCTCCTTGTTTTGGGCTTTACCATTTATTATCCTTTGTAGGGCTGTATTTGTAGAAAAGTATTGTGTAAATTTGGTTTTGTCATGGAATATCTTGGTTTGTCCATCTATATTAATTGAGAGCTTTGCTGGATACAGTAAACTGGGCTGGCATTTGTGTTCTATTAGAGTCTGTATGACATCTGTCCAGGATCTTCTGGCTTTCATAGTCTCTGGTCAGAAGTCTGGTGTAATTCTGATAGGTGTGCTTTTATATGTTTCTTGACCTTTTTCTCTTACTGCTTTTAATATTCTTTCTTTGTTTTGTGCATTTGGTGACTATTATGTGACAGGAGGAGTTTCTTTTCTAGTCCAATCTATTTGGAGTTCTGTAGGCTTCTTGTATGTTTATGGGCATCTCTTTCTTTAGGTTAGGGAAGTTTTCTTCTATGATTTTGTTGAAGATATTTACTGGTCCTTTTACTGGTCCTTCACTCTCTTCTATGCCTATTTTCCTTAGTTTTGATCTTCTCATTGTGTCCTGTATTTCCTTTATGTTTTGGGCTAGTAACTTTTTCTGTTTTATATCTTTGACAGTTGTATCAATGATTTCTATGGAATCTTCTGCTCCTGAGATTCTCTCTTCTATCTCTTGTATTCTGTTGGTGATGCTTGTATCTACCACTCCTTTCCTCTTCCTTTGGTTTTCTATATGCAGTGTTCTCTCCCTTTGTGCTTTCTTTATTGCTTCTATTTCCATTTTTCAATTCCTTCACCTGTTTGATTGTGTTTTCCTGTAATTCTTTCAGGGATTTCTGTGTTTCCTCTCTAAGAGCTTCTATTGTTTACTTGTGTTTTCCTGCATTTCTCTAAGGGAGTTCTTTATGTCCTTTTTAAATCCTCCATCATCATGATGAAATGTGATTTTAAATCTAGATCTTGTTTTTCTGGTGTGTTTGGATATTCAGTGTTTGCTTTGGTGGGAGAGTTGGGCTCTGATGATTCCTTGTAGTCTTGGTTTCTGTTGCTTGGCTTCCTGTGATTGCCTCTTTCCATCACGCTGTCTCTGGTGTTACCTTGTTCTGCTATTTCGGACAGTGACTTTACCATCCTACATGCCTGTATATCAGGAGTGTTGTAGACCTCTTTTCCTGTTTCCTTTCAGTCAGTTATGGGAACAGAGTGTTCTACTTTCAGGCATGTAGTCATTCCTGTCCACTGGCTTTCAGCTGTTTCTGAGGCTGTGTGTCCTGAGTCCATCAGGCAAGTCACTTGGAGCAGAAAAGTTGGTATTACCTCTGGTGTTGAGCCTGAAGTTGTTCCTTGGGGCTAGGTTTCAGCTCTCCGTGAGGGCAGTAACCAGAAGGGTCTGCCCCTACTTCTGAGTCCCTGTGTGCAGGGGGCCCTGATGGTGCTAAATGTTTTCTTCTAGAGTCAAAAATATGGGCAGAGTGTAGTCTCCTCTGGTTTCCCAGGCATGTCTGCCTCTCTAAAGGTCTAGCTCTCCCTCCCAAGGGATTTGGTTTCAGGGGACTGTTTGACTGGGTCCGTTCAGATCAGGGCACAGTCTGGACCCCAGGGCTCCTGTAGCTTGATTGCCCCTATCTTCCTGTTCCTAGAGGCTCTATACAGTTTCCTCTTGGGCAGGGATGCGGGTAAAAGGTCGACAGAAGTGGTGGTCTCTCCTGCTCTGCAGTCTCAGGATTGCCTGCATGTCCTGGTGATGAGTTCTCTCTCCCTCGGTGTTTGGGAGCAGGGAGCCGTGGGCTGGGATCAGCAAGGTTTGGGCGACAGCTAGAAACTGGAAGTGTCTGGTCTCAAAGGAATTTTGCCTTTGTGTTTCCTGAGTTCAGCAGGCAGTTCCTTGGAGCAGATATCTTCCCTTTTACTCTACCTCCTTCAAGGACCCTGGCCCATTTATTTTCCATGTTACATAAGCACCTTGTTCTTGAACTTCTAGGAGGCAGAAAGGTCATACATTTTTCAAAGGTAGTTTGGTTTTCAAGCTAAAGAATTATCTGGGTAGTAATCTAGAAAATAAATAAATAAAGAAAGAAATTAAAGAAAGAAAGAAAGAAAGAGAGAAAGAAATTAAGAACGAAAGAAAGGAAGGAAGAAAGAAAGAGAAAGAAAGAAAGAAAAAAGAAAAAACTCTGTGAGTCTTGGACCCCTATCTAATATTTTTTTTTTATTAACTTGAGTATTTCTTATATACATTTCGAGTGTTATTCCCTTTCCCGGTTTTCGGGCAAACATCCCCCTCCCCCCTCCCCTTCCTTATGGGTGTTCCCCTCCCAACCCTCCCCCCATTGCCGCCCTCCCCCCTACAGTCTAGATCACTGGGGTTTCAGTCTTAGCAGGGACCCAGGGCTTCCCCTTCCACTGGTGCTCTTACTAGGATATTCATTGCTACCTATGAGGTCAGAGTCCAGGGTCAGTCCATGTATAGTCTTTAGGTAGTGGCTTAGTCCCTGGAAGCTCTGGTTGCTTGGCATTGTTGTATATGGGATCTCGAGCCCTTCAAGCTCTTCCAGTTCTTTCTCTGATTCCTTCAACGGGGGTCCTATTCTCAGTTCAGTGGTTTGCTATTTTAAACAGAATATTTCATGCTTCCTTTTGCTTTGGTAAAGTCAGACAAGTTTTTAGTTTTCCAGCATCTTTTGTAGGTCAGTACCTTCCATACTGCTTTTGGACTGGCTAATGATATAATGGCCAATAACCATTTCTTGTTCTTTATACATTTTAGAATGAGCTTTCTCCACTCTGTTATAAAGTTATCATCTGGCTTGGTTGAGGACTTCGGTCATTATAGTTATTTAGCCACCCAAGTGTGGGACCCCTCTTCTACACGTTTAGTCTTTCTGTGGTGAAGTAGTGCATAGCAGACTACATCACATCTTTCACTAAGAGTAACATAGTTACTTCTGCTTAGACTTCAGTAATCAGTGTTATATATCCTAATGTACTTTAAATTGAATTGCAAAGTAGAGAGTTATCCTGAGTTTGAAAACAAATGAGAGTACAATCACGCCTGGCCCCCATCACTTCATGGGTCTTTAAGAGAAAGTCACAATATTTGGAGATTGTCAGTTAAGAGTCACTGTGACACCATTAAGCTATAAGCTATTGCTTTTCCTTGACTGCATCTTGGGTATGGATGTTGGATAATTTGTTGGACAATTAAAGGGTTATTAAAGAGTTTTGAATATCATTCCTTCTGAGAATTTCTTATCAGCTTTCCTTATTCATGTTTGAGGAAGGCAATGCTTGCTATTTACAAAGTACTCTTGCCTCAGTATCAGTAGGATTTCTGTCTTGTATTTTGAAGACAAAGTATTAGGTAGCCCATGTTGGCTTTATACTTGCTCTATGGATGGTGCTAGGCTTAAGCTCCCAATTTTCTCCACTTTGCCTATCAAGCTATGGGATTAGAGTCATGCACCATCATTCCCGACATCTCTTAAGGTGATATGAAGCAGACTATATAGATCTATGTCTGATTCCTTCACAGAATAAGTTTGGTTAGTTAAAAGGGCAGATTTGATGTCTGGAGGGCATATTGTAAATATACCGGCAATGAACCAAGCTTCTCATGAGAGCTAACTTTTCTCGTAAGTACAGAAAAATGCTAAGTTCTCTTTGTAGGGTTGAATTTGCTATTTTGTGTAATATATTGGAACATGGAGGTTCTGATGGGATGCTCCCTCAGATAGTCACAAGGATTAGCAGTGGCATTTGCACAGCTGCCAAACAATCAAGAATGGAAACAACCCCTGTAAGGTCACACGACTTTGGTGTGTCTTCATTTACTTCCTTTCATCTGTTAACTGTGGGTCAGTTCATACCCAGTAGTCATTTCAAAAGTGTTCTGGTCTCTGCGGACATAAAAGGGTGAAAACAATGTTTTCAGTAATAGCCAATGCTATTTGAGGAGCCGCTCCATGCCAGAGATGATAAGGAACGTGGCTATGCTAACCTGCTCTGTTATTATCAATAATGATGTAAGATAGTGTCATCACTCCACTTCACAGGGAAGGAAACTGACTCCAAGACCTCATATATCATCTGTCCCCAAGATAATCAGATATCCTAAGTGAAGGGATTTAAACTCTCATCTGTCTGACACAAAGGCTAGGGTGCCAAATATGTGAATAACTTCAGAGTATGGCCAGATAAGCAGCTCAAATCTTGGAAAGTATCTGCATATCTTTGTTTAGTGACTAGGGAGAAAGCAAGGAGTTATTACAATTGAATGATTATGATTTCATGATCAGGACTTGATTATTTTACAGATGTATCCTTCATCGTGCTCTTAGAAAGAGCATGATTTAGTAAGAATCCAGAAAGCACTACTTGAAACTTTGATGTATTTCATAATATTCTGAAAAAACTATAAAGAACATGAAGGTCCGTATTTGTTAAAAAAAATTCCAAAACCACATGGATGAGTTTTGATACTTTTAATGAATCTTTTAAATACACATCTTTGATAGCCATCAAAGTTTAAGAAACACTTTGATGAGGTGTTTGTCAAGGAAACACTTGTGGTATTAGTTCTACAAGGAGGCATAGAGTTGCAAGCTAAGTGATGGTAAAACTAGACTTTTATGCAGATGTGATTATCAAATATTCAATGAAGACTTTTCTGTACTGCTCTATGAGATGAAATTTCAGAGAGTAATTAATGCATTTGGTATAAATATGTTGTTTCCCACCCATCTGAGAAATGCTAGTGGTCTGATTTCTTTCATGAATATTCATAATTCTCAATGAAATATAAACAATTCCAATAATCCCTGAAATAAAAAGCAACCCAAGTTCTTATTGAACTAAGTTTTAGCATTAAACTTGCCAACCCAAATATACCTCAATATTTTTACTACATGTATATGAATATACTCAGGAGCTTGAGAAACATCAAAGGAAGAACAAAATAATAAAATGAGAAATGAAATTTTAGCAAAATTCTATATTGAAAGACACGAGACTATTCTTGCTATGTGTAAAATGCAGAAATGCAACAAAGTACTGGAATAATAACAAGCAAAGTGTCACAAATATATAATGAAGGGCTATGTTGAAGTAGTAAATATTTTAATGAGTACAGTTATGATGCCATGACAAGAAGAATGTGATAGAAAAGTAAGAATTGTGGCTTTCAAGATTTTAATGAGATTCTTCGAGAGTTCTATGTAATAAGATGTATATGTTAAAAAGCTGTAATGAGGTGGATACGTGAGATGGTTTAATGAGCTATGTCTCAGGAAGTGTCCTGTAAGATGGGCATCCTTCAGGCTAAAATGAGATGGGTGAAAGGAAAGTGTAATGAGCTGGTCACATAAAGGAGAAACATTATAATTAGATGCATAAAGAAAGGAAAAGAGAGTATATAAATTTTCAAAATATGTAAGATATAATGGGAACTAGGTTTTAGTGTAATAAGATGCAGAAATGAAATGACAATGAGATACAAAAATGGAATCATGTAATGAGATATGTAAGGACTGTGTAATGAGATGTGCATGTTTAAGGGCTCTAATAAGATGCAAGATGGGAAAGGTGTAATGAGATGAGAACGTTAAATAATCTAATGAGGGGCATGAAGGAAATGATGTCATGTCACAGGAAAATTGAAGGAAGAAATGAGATGTGCATTTTAAGGTCCACGATAAAGTGGATAAAAGAAACCAAAGAGAGTAAGAAGATGTAAAATTCAAATCTTGTTATTATGGGGTTGGGTGGGTAATAGAGGAGATGTTTACTTCTCATCATCTTTGAGATCATTCTTCTCCAAGTACTTATTCTTTCTTGGAAAGTCCAAACATATTCTTGGCACATTCTTTCTGAAGCTGTAGTGATTTAAATGATTCCCATTTTCAATGAACCATATATACCTACAGGAAAATTCGAAGTTAGCTAACAATGCTGTAAAAAGGTTACAAGAATGGAATTGTTTGTAGGTCAAAGTGTTTGTATCCATATTTGAATGTAGTATTTGCTTTTATTCTACTTATTTAATTTTGTTACATGATTTTATTCTTTTGGTTCCTCTATTATTTATTCTCACATTAGTTGATCTGGTCCTTTTAGAAACTCACCTAATATCAAAATAATCTATTCTATTTTATTTGCATCTTAAAAACAAAACAGAAACAAAATGTAACACAAATGTATATTTATGATTTATTTCTTTTAAAATAAAGTACAATATAGCTAGCTTCCTGAGCAATGATTGTAAGATAGCTGTTTTCCCTTCCTAATGAGGGTTAGGTCTAATTCAACTGTTTTTATCAATTGGCAATAAAATAAATATTTGTTAATTCTTGTGTAATTGGTAAGGCATAGTACAGAAAGATATACTCATAAGACTCCAAATAAATTGTATACTGGTAGAACTGAGCAAGCGATTGCGGATAGACAGTCAGTTTACTTCCAGAGACTCCTCTTACACAAACTCCAGATCCCTCAACACTTTATTCATATGTTTCTTGAGAAAACTGCCCTTTATTATAAAGCACCAAGTCCTCAATGAGCACGCCTTGTTTCTTACCGGGCATCTCTTCACTTCATCTACCAACAATTCTCTATATTCGGAAGCTCAAGTGCTATTTTAATCAAACTTGGAAAGAAATAACAGAGTGATTCATTACTGATCTCCTCAACTTGAGTACTTGTTGTTTCAGATCTCACCCGTGAGGATTCTTCAGTGCACAACAGCCTCCTGGGATGACAAACCCAGAGAAAACTGCAGTGGCCTCATGTTTTGCTTTAGTGTTTGAATGCTCTGTAAAATTCACCTGGAAGGCAGACAGTGCCAAGGAAAACCTTGTTCAATCACTTACAAACTCAGTGCAGCTGTATAGAATTTGTCGTAGTAATCTCAATCATTTACATAGAATGACCTGTGACAGGCTATGCATAACTGACCCAAGACCCAGCGACAGCCTCAATTTTGCTCCAGGAAGCATACACTTGGCAGGAAGTAGAGAAAGCTCATCTCTACTTTCTTAGGACACTGACCTGTTTTCACTTGTCATTCATTCAGTAAAACCCTATCTAGGGTATTGATTAATTTTAAATATTTTTCTCAACTTTTTTATTATTCTTCATTCTCCTTGACCATTTTGGTGGCAATGAAGATCTGTCTTAATCTCCATGAAACCCGTAGAACATCATTCCTAGTACTGAAAACCTAGCTAGATTCCTGGGGCTAGTGAGGTTATGAAACTCAGAAACGAACCTACTACTGCTACTTTGTTAGAAAAGCATAAATCTTTCGATATTTTAAAACTTGTTCTTACCATTAACTGGATCTACCATCACTTATCAAAGGAAGTTTCTTTTTATGACAAATAGAGACTTTCATAGCAAATAGTAATTGGATACAATATAGATATTAACAGATCATTGGGAATCCAGAACCTATGGATGTATCTACATTATAGATCGTCCATCAATGACCCAGAAAAAAAATGAGAAGAGAAGCTGAATTGTTTTGAGACCCAAGATACCAGGAGTTGGATGCAAAACAATGTTTCCCAGAAATGGCTGCACAAACAAGCCTGGAAAAATAGCAGTAAAAAACAATATGATTTAGATAAAGACTGATCTAGTTCAGTTCTCAGATATCTGCATCCTGGAACACCAATTCTCCTGGTCATTTTTCCCTCCAAGGAAGGACAGTCCCTGTGGAGCCCTGTTTCTCCTTTAGAGAAGAAAATGAGCAAAGTATTCCTTTGCCTGCGTTCGAACTTTGCCTGCTTTACTAATGACAAAGCTTCAGGTGACATTTTACTGTCAGTACAGCTATGATTGATGCTTCTATCATGTACTTTGCATAAAGTCCTTTGTTTTAATAAGTTTCCTAATGCTTTATTCCCTCTGGACTTAAGAAAAGCAAAAGCATAGAGCTTATACACTGTAAAGAGAAAAGAAGAAGCATTGCAGTTTCAAAAGAAGTCAGTGAGGAAGTAAATGCAACAAGGATCATCAGGTAAGAGAGAGGACTGAAGTGAAGCCAAGTAGTGTGCCCACTGAATGCAAGATGGCTGACTTCAGCTATTAAAATGACGCACTTAGTGTTGTGCTGGAAGTCAAAATCACAGTTATACATAGTTCATGAGAGCCATCAAGACAAGTTGAAAAATAATGAAATGGTATAAAAGATACTAAGAAATGCAAATAAAAAGAAAACATGGATATTCAATATGAATATTAAGCAGCATAAAGTCTATGACTATAAAGACTAAATAGGAAAAAGAAAGATTAGTGATCCCTAGAGCTATAATTTATCAGGAAGATATGACAGTCATAAATCTTTCAGGTTCAAATAACAGTTCATCTAAACATGTAAATTGAAAATTATTAGAAATACAAAACCTTGATTAATATGCTCTTTGATAAAAGCACTTTAATTGAAGTTTTTCATAAGATAGTAGAAAGTTATTAGAAAAAAGAAAAATGTATTAAATAACTCAATCAAGACTAATTTATAAATATTCATATATCTTAACACCCTCTAAAAAAGAGCATAATTGTGTCATTTGCTCATAGAGTGATACAAAAATTCTACCAAGTATCAGCACAAACAAAATCTTAGCACATTATATAAGGGGATCTGCAAGCTAGCTATACTGAATTTTGAGAATAGTCTAGCAAATTTAAGTTTTGAAAAATTAAAAAATCTAACTAAAACTAAATTTCTGATACAGTCTTGGGTTACTGAATATCAAAACCTAAATTCTAAGACATTTCCCTAGCAAAACAATGAAATTATAGGGGTAAAGCTTACCCAATAGAGATGTAGCTTAATAGAGGTGCTGCAAGAGACAAATGCCTTCATAAATTCAGGAAAAAAACTAAATAATCACAATTCAGGTATATAATCATAAACTCTTTAAGTTAAAAATGATGGTGGAGCACTTTACCTATCTGAGAAATATGATTGCCTGGATGTTATTGTATATCATATGCTATGATTTACATAATTCTGGTTGTACTCGATTTATGTCTGAGGAAAGAGAGTGGTTTTTTTTTTTTCGTTCTTTATTTTTAATTTGGAGAGAAAGCTGGAGATTAGTACTAATGCTATGATTGAATCAGGAAATTGCGTGTCCAAATGCTAAAAGTTCTTGTCCTCAATTGGTTTTTAACCAGTCAATAAAGATTCCAATGACCAATGGTTAGGTATAGCATGGGAACCTTAGATGTGCACTGGTGGGGAATCAGAGGACACAGAGAGGAACAGGAGAGAGTTGTCATGACTCAGGGAAAAAAGGATCGATCCTGTAGTTGCAGGAGATAAAGCCAAACAGCCATGTGAGAATTCAGGTGCGTGGCCACTGCCCACTTCCATGATTGAGCTTGGGGTAGCAGGGGAAGGTTTAGGAGTGCCCAGCCTTGGAGGTAGCCACAGCATTTTAAAAATAGGCTGTGTGACAGTCTTTCATTCTCGAATTCAAAGATAGCTGGTGTGCGCGTGCGTGCAATCTGCTGGGAACCAAGGCAGTGTATCAGACACTCGCCAAAACCGCCATAGATTAGACACTTCTACGTCAAATTACATCAGAAATTCAACATTTATTTCTTGAAGTAAAAAGAGGCCTAATTCAGAACCTGGTAAACTGAGCACAAAAGTCCTACTGCCAAAATTCACTCATGAATATGAAAGGGAAGTATGTCCAATACATAAATAAATAAATACACGCACACACACACACACACACACACACACACACTGATATAGAAAAATATCTGTTTTTAATATAAAAGAGAAGATGGAATTTGGAAAGAACTAAAATGCACTCTTATGAAATATTGACTAGAAAGAAGTAACTTTTAAAAATTATGTATTATAATTTAACAAATAAGTAATAACGTAATGAAACACTAAAGTTGTGGTTTTGAAACATGCTCAACACAATGCCCACTCCAAATAATGTTGTCTAGTGCTATTTGGAATGGTTTTAGAGGTAAAACCTGTATGTAAAATTTCACTTAATACAAAATATATTATTTTAATAAGTGTATTCAATATAATTTATCTAAAAATATAGTTCTTGAACAAATACATCAAAATTCAGACATTTCAAACTATCAAAGATTTCCCAGTATTGTCTCAAACACTAAAGATTAGAAAAAGAGCCAAGATTTTAGCAAATACTTTAACTTTTTCGTTTCCTTATTTTTTTTCTCTGCTTCTAAAAGAGTGTTCCTTCACCCACCCACACACTCACACCCACCTCTCAGCCCTGGCGTTCCCCTACACTGAGGCATCTAGCAGATGGAGCTATAGGTTCATCCCAGTGTTCTCTTGGGATGGTGCTTAAGTCTCTGGGAGCTCTAGGGAGTCTGGGGGATTGATTTTTTTTTTGTTGTTGTTTTTCTTATGGGGTTGCAAACCCGTTCAGCTACTTCAGTCCTTTCTCTAACGCCTCCATTGGAGATCCTGTTCTCAGTTCAAGGGTTGGCTGCAAGCATCTGCCTCTGTATTTCTCAGGCTCAGGCAGAGTCTCTCAGGAGACAGCTATGTTAGGCTTCTGTCAGCAAGCACTTCTTGGCATCCATGATATTGTCTGGGTTTGGTGTCTGTATACGGGATGAATCCCCCAAGTCTGGCTGTCTCTGGATGGCCTTTTCTTCAGTCTCTGCTCCACATGTTGGCTTCATATTTCCTCCTGTGAGGATTTTTGTTCCCCTTTCTAAGAGGGTCTGAAGCATTCACACTTTGGTCTTACTTCTTCTTGAGCTTCATGGGGTTTCTATCTTGGGTATTCCAAGCTTTTGGGCTAATATGGGCTTATCAATGAGTGCATACCATGTGTGTATTTTGTGATTGGCTTACCTTGTTCCATGTGTGTATTTTATGATTAGCTTACCTTGTTCCATGTGCGTATTTTGTGATTGGCTTACCTTGTTCAGGATCATATTTTCTAGTTCCATTCATTTGCCTATGAATTTTACAAAGTCATTGTTTTTAATAGCTGAGTAGTACTCCATCGTGTAAATGTACCACATTTTCTGTATCCATTTTTCTGTTGAAGGATATATGGGTTCTTTCTAGCTTCTGGCTACTATGAATAAGGCTGCTATGAACACAGTGGAACATGTATACTTGTTATATGTTGGAGTATCTTTTGGGTATATGCCCAGGGGTAGTATAGCTGGGTGGGTTCTCAGGTAGCACTATGTCCAATTTTCTGTGGAACTGCCAGACTGATTTCCAGCTTGCAATCCCACCAACAATGGAGAAGTGTTCATCTTTCTCTATATCCTTGCCAGTATCTGTTGTTACCTGAGTTTTTTACCTTAGCTATTCTAACTGGTGTTGTGTATAGTTTTTGCTATCCTGGGGTTTTTGTTATTCCAAATGAATTTGCAAATTGTTCTTTCTAACTCTGTGAAAAATTGACTTAGGATTTTCATGGGGATTGCATTGGATCTGTGAATTGTTTTCAGCAAGATGGCCAGTTTTACAATATAAAGCCTGCCTATCCATGAGCATGGGAGATCTTTCCATCTTCTGAGACCTTCATTTTTTCCTTCAGAGACTTGAATTTCTTGTCATACTGTCTTTCACTTGCTTGGTTAGGGTCACATCAAGGTATTTTATATTATTTGTGAATATTATAAAGTGTGTTGTTTTCCTAATTTCATTCTCAGCCTGCTTATCCTTTGAGTAAAGGAAGGCTACTTACTTGTTTGAGATAATTTTATATCCAGCCACTTTGCTGAAGTTGTTTATCATCTGTACAAGTTCTCTGGTGAAATTTTTGGGGTCATTAAGCATATTATAATATCATCTGCAAATAGTGATATTTTTCCTTTGGAATTTGTATCCCTTTGACCTCCCTTTGTTATCTGATTGCTGTGGGTTGGACTTTGAGTATACTGAATTAGTAGGGAGAGAGTGCGCAGCTTTGTCTAGTCCCTGATTTTAGTGGGATTGCTTCAAGTTCCTCTCCCTTTAGTTTAATGTTAGCTACTTGTTTACTGTATATGGATTTTACCATGTTTAGGTATGGGCCTTGAATTCCTGATCTCTTTAAGACTTTTATCATGAAGGGGTGTTGAATTTCGTCAAATGCTTTTTCAGCATCTAATGAGATGATCATGTGCTTTTTTTCATAAGATTGTGTTGATGGATTTCTGTATACTGAACTATACCTTCTTCCCTGAGAAGAAGCCTACTTGAACATGATGGATGATCATTTTGTTGTGCTTTTGGATTTGGTTTGTGAGAATCTTATTGAGTATTTTGGCATCGATATTTATTAGGGAAATTGAATAGAAGCTGTCATTTAAAGTCTCCCAACCAAGAAGAGCCCAGGTCCAGATGAGTTCAGTGCAGAATTCTATCAGACCTTCATAGAAGACCTCATACCAATACTATCCAAACTATTCCACAAAATTGAAACCGATGGAGCACTAAAAAATTTCTTCTATGAAGCCACAATTACTCTTATACCTAAACCACACAAAGACCAAATAAAGAAAGAGAAGTTCAGACCAATTTCCCTTATGAATATCGACGCAAAGATACTCAATAAAATTCTTGCAAACTGAATCCAAGAGCACATCAAAATAATCATCCATCAAGATCAAGTAGGCTTCATTCCAGGGATGCAGGGAGTTTTAATATAAGGAAAACCATCGATGTAATCCACTATATAAACAAACTGAAAGATAAAAACAACATGATCATTTCATTAGATGCTGAGAAAGCATTTCACAAAATTCAACACCACTTCATGATAAAAGTCCTGGAAAGAACAGGAATACAAAGCCCATACCTAAACATAGTAAAAGCAATATACATCAAACCAGTGGCTAATATTAAACTAAATGAAGAAAAACTTGAAGCAATTCCAGTAAAATCAGGAACTAGACAAGGCTGTCCACTCTCTCCCTACTTATTCAATATAGTTCACGAATTCCTAGCCAGAGCAATCACACAACTAAAGGAGATCAAAGGGATACAGTTTGAAAAGTTAGAAGTCAAAATATCGCTATTTGCAGTTGATATGATTGTATACTTAAGTGATCCCAAATGTTCCACCAGAGAACTACTAAACCTGATAAACACCTTCAGCAAAGTGGCTGTGTATAAAATTAACTCAAATAAATCAGTAGCCTTCCTCTACACAAAAGAGAAACAAGCCGAGAAAGAAATTATGGAAACGACACCGTTCATAATATTCCCAAATGATATAAAATGCCTCGGTGTGACTTTAACCAAGCAAGTGAAAGATCTGTATGATAAGAACGTCAAGACTCTGAAGAAAGAAATTGAAGAAGACCTCAGAAGATGGAAAGTTCTCCCATGCTCATGGATTGGCAGGATTAATATAGTAAAAATGGCCATTTTACCAAAAGCAATCTACAGATTCAATGCAATCCCATCAAAATCTCAACCCAATTCTTCATAGAGTTAGACAGAACAATTTGCAAATTCATCTGGAATACCAAAAATCTAGTATAGCTAAAACTATCCTCAACAATAAATGGACTTCCGGGAGAATCACTATACCTGAACTCAAGCAGTATTACAGAGCGACAGTGATAAAAACTGTGTGGTATTTGTACAGAGACAGACTGATAGACCAGTGGAATAGAATTGAAGACCCAGAAATGAACCCACACACCTATGGTCACTTGATTTTTGACAAAGGAGCCAAACCATCCAATGGAAAAAAGATAGTATTTTCAGCAAATGGTGCTAGTTCAACTGGAGGTCAGCATGTAGAAGAATGCAGATTGACCCATTCTTATCACCTTGTACAAAGCTTAAGTCCAAGTGGATCAAGGCCCTCCACATCAAACCACATACACTCAAACTAATAGAAGAAAAAGTAGGGAAGAACCTCGAACACATGGGCACTGGAGTAAATTTCCTGAACAAAACACCAATGGCTTATGCTCAAAGATCAAGATTGGACAAATGGGATCTCAAAAACTGCAAACTTCTTTACAGCAAAGGACACTGTTGTTAGGACAAAATGGCAAGCAACAGATTGGGAAAAGTTCTTTCCCAATCCTACCACTGATAGAGGACTTATATCCAAAATATCCAAAGAACTCAAGAAGTTAGACTGCAGGGAGACAAATAACCCTATTAAAGATGGGGCTCAGAGCTAAACAAGGAATTCACAGCTGAGGAATGCCGAATGGCTGAGAAACACCTAAAGAAATGTTCAACATCTTTAATCATAAGGGAAATGCAAATCAAAGCAACCCTGAGATTACACCTCAAACCAGTGAGAATGGCTAAGATCAAAAACTCAGTTGACAACAGATGCTGGCGAGGATGTGGAGAAGAGGAATACTCCTTCATTGCTGGTGGGATTGCAGATTGGTACATCCATTCTGGAAATCATTCTGGAGGTTCCTCAGAAATTTGGACATTGAACTACCTGAGAACCCAGGTATACCTCTCTTGGGCATATACCCAAAAGTTGCCCCAACATATAACAAAGACACATGCTCCACTATGTTCATAGCAGCCTTATTTATAATAGCCAGAAGCTGGATAGAACCCAGATGCCCTTCAACAGAGGAATGGATACAGAAAATGTGGTACATCTACACAATGGAATATTACTCAGCTATCAAAAACAATGACTTTACGAAATTCATAGGCAAATGGATGGAACTGGAAAATATCATCCTGAGTGAGGTAACCCAATCACAGAAAAACTCACATGGTATGCACTCATTAATAAGTGGATATTAACCCCAATGCTCGAATTACCCTAGATGCACAGAACACATGAAACTCAATAAGAATGACCAAAATGCGAATGCTTCACTCTTTCTTTAAAATGGGAACAATAATACCCTTGGGAGGGAATAGGGAGGCAATGTTTAGAACAGAGGCAGATGGAACACCCATTCAGAGCCTGCCCCACATGTGGCCCATACATATACAGTCACCAAACTAGATAAGATGGATGAAGCAAAGAAGTGCAGGCTGACAGGAACCGGATGTAGATCTCTCCTGAGAGACACAGCTAGAATATTGCAAATACATAGGCGAATGCCATCATTAAACCACTGAACTGAGAATGGGACCCCTATTGAAGCAATCTCAGAAAGGAATTGAAGAGATTGAAGGGGCTTGAGACCCCATATGAACAACAATGCCATCCAACTAGAGCTTCCAGTGACTAAGCCACTACCCAAAGACTATACATGGACTGACCCTGGACTCCAACTGAATACATAGCAATGAGTAGCCTAGTAAGAGCAC
Source organism: Rattus rattus (assembly GCF_011064425.1). Classification (NCBI taxonomy): domain Eukaryota; kingdom Metazoa; phylum Chordata; class Mammalia; order Rodentia; family Muridae; genus Rattus; species Rattus rattus. The sequence continues at coordinate 59,189,242 of NC_046160.1, forward strand.
CAGTGGAAGGGGAAGCCCTTGGTCCTGCCAAGACTGAACCCACAGTGAATGTGATTGTTGGGGGTAGGGCGGTAATGGGGGGAGGATGGGGAAGGGTACACCCATGTAGAAGTGGAGGGGGAGGAGTTAGGGGGATGATGGCCTGGAAACCGGGAAAAGGAATAACAATGGAAATATAAATAAGGAATACCCAAGTTAAAAAAGATGGAGAAAAAAATTTAAAAGAACAGAAAAAAGAAATATTGAAAGTTATTAGATAGCAACAATATAACAGGGAAATAATCTCCCACAAAGATGGGTGCTCATTTTACCTTCAGGTCAGGTAGACTCCTATGGCAACAAAAATTCAAGAATAAACAAAACCAAACTTGAAGCCACCATTATTATTGGAGTTAAGTAGGATCAGGAAACATCTATATACCAGGTTCCTATACCAGGAAGATTAAGTCTATAACTGGGTGAGACTCATGGTTTTAAATATACGTTTGAGAAAACTACAAAAAATACTAAAACCTTTTCCCATTGATAAAATGTGACCTTTGCCTCCATTAATGAATAAAACCAGCAGCCCTTCAAGTTAGCCAAGATGGAGATCATCTGAGCACAGAATTAATAAACAACTTGGGGAACTAAAACCTTTGAGTACCACTGTGCCAGTGGTGGTCCAGTGAGAACTCTATATGCTGTAGGTACCCTGTCCCCATTGGCCCTTAAGTACAGACTCTCTCAGGATGCAGAGGATCTGAGGTACAGGATCTCATTGTCAGTGAGGATGGTGGATATAAATGACTCTGGGTACATGTTAGGGAGCCTAGATTATATATTTTGAGTCAGGGCAATGGGATTAAAAAAGAAAAATGGGCAAGAGCAGCCGCAAGGACAGGGGCCTTGGAAGTTTACCCGCAAGATTATCAGACTGCCTGTCACATGATTTCTCGGAAGCCAGTTCTCTGTCTGGGAAACAGAAACATCACCAACTTTATCATGTCCCAGCCTTTGTTTTTATCGAGTTGAGTAATCTCACCCCTTATGCAGGTAGAACAGTCCACTTCTCCCATGCTGATGGCTCTCCAATGTATGGCTAGTGTTTTATACCACTCTTCAGGCTTAGGAATCTACACACAACACACTGTGTGAGATTCTATCTTGCTTTTAAGTAATAGATTTCCTATCACAGTGATGCAGCAAACACAGCTAGGATCCATGGTGAACAATTCTCAGCACCAGGAAGGTTTCTGTTTAGATGTAGCATTGTGTACACTTCTCAGGTTTCAACACAACTCAGGGTCCCTGTAAGCAATTACATAACCAAGCAAAGGTGCTCTGGCATGAAGTATGAGAGCAGGAAGGATGTAGATGTAATCTGGTTGTCTTAGTTAGGGTCTAAGTGCTGTGATCAGACACCACAATCAAGGCAACTCTCATAAGGATGACATTTAAATGGGTCTAGCTCACAGGTTCAGAAGTTCAGTCTGTTGTCATCAAGGTGGGAACATGGCAACAACCAGGAAGGCATGGTGCAGAAAGAGCTGAGAGTTCTATATCTTCATCTGATGACTGCTAGCAGAATACTGGCTAGGCAGCTGGGACTAAGATCTTAAAGCCCATACCCACAGTGACACAGTAAAAGGGCACACCTTCTCCAACGGAGCCACACCTTCTAATAGTGCCACTCTCTGGGCCAAGCATATTCAAGCCATCACACTGGCCATACCAGTTCCCTTCCACTGAAGGCAGCATGCTCACTGTACTGTACTATACCATATCTAGTGGCCCATGCCATGACACATCCTGTGGGGTCTTGCTAATTTTCTAATTTCTTGACATCAGCATTTATGTCCACTATTTATGTTTTCTTTCAAAGGAAGTCTAACAGAAATAACAGAAATATTTCCTTTTTTTTTTACTCTAAGACGTCTAGTTTGAATTTGACAATGAAAAGTGGGCTCTGGTTCTGTGCTCTGAAGACTGCCCTGTGAGTGAGTTTTAGGACCTGGACCTTCAGTGAATCAGCCACCCAGTTTCCAGGAATCCAGAATCACCACTGGAATCATCAGTCTTAGAATCTCTCTACTTCCTTAAAACTAACAGTGATTTTCTCTGGTATTTGATTTCTTCCTTTCTCCTTTCTTTCTTTTTTTTCTTCAATTTTTACTTTAATTTTTCATGTTACTGTCATTGCCCCTACTTGGCAACCACCTTACACAGTTCCTCATCCCATTCCTCCTTCCCCTTGCCTCTAAGAGGGAGCCCTCTCACCTCCCAGGCTCCCAGTTCCGTGGGACCTCAAGTTTCCCACTAAGGCCTAACCAGGCAGACCTCTTCTATATTTGTGCCATGGGCCTCAGACCAGCCAGTGTATGCTTCTGCTTTAGTGGCTCAGTCTTTGGAATTTCCTTGGGGTCTGGATTAGTTCCTATGGGGTCACTCTCCCCTTCAGATTCTTCAATACTTTACCTAATTCAACCATAGGGTCCCCGACTTCAGTCCAATGGTTGGGTATAAGTGTCTGCACCTGTCTCAGTCAGCTGCTGGGAGGGCCTCTCAGGACAGCCATGATAGGTTACTGTCTATAAACACACAATAGAATCAGTAATAGTGTCAGCCTTGGTGCCCTCCCATGAGCTAGATCCCAAGATAAAGGTTCAAAAAGTTGAAGAAAAATAAAAATAGATAACAATGGTATTCAAAATGGAAACCGTCATGTAGCATAAAATTTAAATGTAACATGTAACATGGCCATATTAACACTTTTTTTGTAAGTTGATATGGTAGTTGAATGTCCTTGGCATTCTCACATGTCCATGTCTGTTTCCTGGGAGTTATGACAATTCCACCAACAGACTAGGGAAGGAAAGATTTCATCTGGAAATCATCTGGATTCAGAATTAAAGAGGCTCCTGTCACTTAGAACTTTGTGCTTAGACCTGAGGCACTGTGCTCCATTGAATTCAAGATATCCACATTGAAAATAATGGAGGCTTCTGCCCAATAGGGCAGGCTCAGGTTCTAGTAGAGAGCTTATGAGTCATGACAATGAACTCTCTTGGAAGTGAACCATTCAGCTTCAACAGTCTCCATATTTAATGCCATGTGGAACACACACAATCTGTCTCAGTAATCCTTACCCAAATTGCAGATTAGTGAGCCCAGTAAATTATTGTTCTAATCTGCTAGATTTTTTGTGGATATTTATTGTACAACAGTTGTAGAAAAATATTGATGAAATTATTTCACAAGAAAAAAACAAACATGTCAGTATACTTCGTCAAGACAAAGATCAAAGCCAAGATAGATCCCAATGGAGGTCTTAAGCTGGAGATTGTGGTATATACCTTTAATTCAATATTTGGAAGCAGAGGTAGGAAGATCAGGAGTTCACAGACAGTCCTGGTTACATAAGACTTTAAATACAAAGAAAACAAATGAAAAAAATTAAGAACTTAAAAATTTTCCACGGAAAGCAAAGCAAATGTTTATGCAAATCTTTTATATTCTATTCTGATTCTAAACAGAACAAAAGATTTTGGTGAAGATGGGGGCAAAGAAGACCCTTTATGTATTGCTGGTGGTAACATAAATTAATGTAGCTGCTGTGACAGTGAATATGGGAGATCTTCACAAATTTACAACTAGAATGACCATATGACTCTGTAGTTCTTCTTCTTGTTTTACACCTAAAGGGTTCCAGTTAACGCACCACTGAGGTACCTGCATTATCATGCGTGTTGCACTATTATCCACACCAGAAAACTCATAGAGTAAGTCAAGATGCCTACCATGGGAGAAGGCATAAACAAAACCTAACAGATGAACTTTTATCTTGCTATTAAGAACAAAATAATGTTAATTTTCAGGATCATGTATGAAGCATGTATGGAGATATGTCAGCTGAAGTAAGAACGTTTAAAAAGAGTAGTGTCACATGTTCAGCTTCATACATGCAATATTTAAATAATATGTTTGTGGGAATGAGGGGAGGATTTGTGCTAGTAAATATGGCCAAAGTACATTATATGCATGAATTAAAGTGTTATGAAAGCCATGAATATAGATAATAAATAGTATTGGATACAGATTGTGGAAGTCTTATTTTTGTTTTGTTTTATGATAAAACACCCTGAAGAAAGCATCATAGGAAAGAATGGTTGCCTTCATTCCACACATCTGATGGTTATTATAATCCTTCATGGTAGCAAGTTGAGAGAATTTGCCATATTGTATCCCTACTTAAGGGCAAAGTAATGAATGCTTGCTTATGCTTATGCTTAGCTTCCTTCTCCATTACCAGCCCATAAAGTGGTGCTCCCTACATTCCAGGTACATTTTTCTACTTCAATGAACCTAATTAAAGAAAAATTAACAGGCCAATCTAATGTACACTATTTCTTGTTAAGACAGTCTTCCCAGGGGATCAAAGTTGAGTGTTGCAACTAATAGCATTCTGATTATTACACAAGTATGAGGAACTAAGAAATTGACATTGCCTTCCAAACTATGTATATGCATACAATATACATGTATACCCACCCACAAGCACATGTGTACCTGAACATATCCATATGAGCATATCTTTACATACAATATATATGTATACACACACACACACGAAATGATAAGGAAAATCTCTAGAAATGTTGATGAAGAGAAAAATATAAGACAAAGATTTCATTAAATTTTTAACATTTCAACATTCAGTAAGAGTATATTAAATTTCTAGTAAACCATCATCAAAATTCATCGTAGCTCAAAAATGAGAACATGGTTTAAAAAAGGAAATTTTTAGAAAAGTCTTTCACAATGTTAATATATTAAATTATAAATGAATGTATATAATGTCAAGGTACAGTCAAAGCAAAATAATACAAAATAAAACAACACACTGACAGTTATCTAGAATCAATTAACAAATGAATAAACACTCCAGAAAGTTGGGAAGAATTTCCTTAATTTGTGAGGAAGTTTCTTACATTTTACCATTTCATTCTTAATTATACAGTTGTATTTATTTAAACAAAATTGGCATGTTTGATATCAAATTCTATAATTTATCAAACAATTTCCTTATTGACCAATATAACTCATGAATAATTTTTTCTACAAATGAAGATATTTTGTAATGAATGAAGCCTCTTATGACTGGAATCATAAGTCTAGAAACTTTGAAACATTCACAATAGTCATTTCATTGCCTGATTGAATATGTGTCAGGACTATACTTGGAAAAAGGTTAAAGAAAATTCTTTGTGAAGTTTAGTGGTAGAGTGTCTGTCAAACCAAAGAAGTTAGCCCAAAACAGCCTTCATTTACAATGCAACTTCATAAGTTAATAGACTGCACTCAGGATAATGGTAGTTTTGTGTTAAATCTCTCTGTGAAAGAGTTTGCCATACCTTTCCTTTTTACTTTTTTTTTGTTTTAGTATGGAGGGCAGCAAACTTTTTAGTATAATAAACACTTAATGGTAGACTGACAAAAATAGAGGCACCTGCCTAAGACATTTTTATTCATTTTTCATGCTCCTCAGAAGTTATATTATGAATTCTTGATACCCATATCTTTGCCAAATTTTGATAGTATTCCATCTTTAAATTACTACAGTACCCAAAGGAATCATTACTCCTCTGCAGAGGAAGTTTTTTAGTAATATGACTGCTCTGGCAAGGGAGCACTTTTAATCCCACTTGACTGGAATATATACACATCATTAGCGCACACCCTTAAGGTAAAATTAGTTAGGAGAAGAAAGCAGCCACATTTGAAAGTGACATCTAATTGAGGGGCAGACAGAGCGATGAATCAGAGAAAGATTTGACAGTATGGTTAGAGATAGGATATGTCTCACTCTCATGCAAACAGCACAGGGGAAAAAAAAGCTATTTAAGAGCAGTGTAGGGAAATAGAGTCAGTTCTGTTCACTCAGTTCAATAGTGTAGTGTTGACTTCCGGGAGCCAGTGTGGAGTCAGTGAGGTAAGTGCAGTGGGATGGAGTTTGTCTGTGAGTTTGTGCAGTTCAGTGGAGGTCAGCAGAGGTGGTGGAAGCCAGAGAATATGAAGGAGCCAGAATATAGAACAAATTACTAGAGTTAGATTGAGGCTAAGCAGAGAAATTCAATAAGAAGCTGAGAGAAGTCAGATTTAATCAATCAGGGTGGAGGGGAGTTTGAGACACAACAGCTGAGTTGTTCCAACCATCCCTAGTTCAGAAATAACTTGGTAAGATGAACTACCTAAAAGTAACTAAGAAACAACTTTCTCTGCAGTAAGCCTCTGCGATGACAGTTACATCTGGTAAATAAAGGTTACTTTTACCCTTCTCTATATAGCTACATAAAACAGGCAGATCCATTGTACACTAGTGTGACTTCTGTTGCTATGATAAAGACCATGACCAAATGCTTTGTGGAGAAGAAAGTGTTTATTTTAGCAAACAGCGTGTAGTCTATCAAGGAGAAAAGTCAGGGTAGGGATCCATAGTCAGGAATCGAAGCAAAGGCAGTGCTAACTGGCTCACCCTGCATGGCGTATTCAGCCTGCTCTTTTAAACCACTCAGGACTATCTGGCCGCCACATAATTAGCACAGCTTTCCCAAATAAATCTTCAATCAAGAAAATGTCCTACAGGCATACCTACAGGCCAATCTGATGGAGGATTTTGTCAATTCTGCTTCCTTTTTTCAGGATGACCCTAATTTATATCAAGTTGACAAAAAACTCCCTAGTGTGTATCCGTTTTGTTCTAGGGTTCATTACAGGAAAATCCACTTTTGTAACCACAGTTCTATCCAACCCAAGTGTATCTTTCCCTTTCAGTTTCAGTTAAAAGCAGCAAACGCCCTCCCCCTGCTCCCTGCTCTTCAGGTTTTCACCTTAGCTGCTTGTATTAAAATACATGGGGCTGGAGATATGGCTCAGTAGTTAAGAACACTGACTGCACTTCTAGAGGCCGTAAGTTCAATTCCGAGCAATCACATGGTGGCTCACAACCATCTGTAATGGGATCCAATGATCTCTTTTGGTGTGTCTGAAGACAGAAACAGAATACAGTGTACTCACATACACAAAATAAACAATAAATCTTAAAGAAGTATATACTGCTTTCTAACAGTATTATGTTCCAAACACAATTTTCTGTCTATCCAGATTCAAAGAACAGGGCTGCTTCTAACAGGAATTGGTCTATGAGGATATTCTTGTAGAACAATTGACTCCCCTCCTATGTTTTTCTTAATGTTGCCTTTCAGTATATAATAATATATGGTTTACCTCAAGCATTGCTAATTTTTATTCACTATTATCAAAAATTATTTATTTTCATCAGAATATTCTCTCTACCTTTATGTATTCCTTCAGAGTACAATCTTTCTATTCTCAATCATGTTGTCAATAAGATTTTTTTCATAATACTCTATACATTGAGACAAAAAGGCAGAAGTGCAATAAATACTGAGAAAACATTTGAATACAATAGTGCTCTTTACTGAATTAGATAGCTTCAAAAACTGTAAATTAACAAAGCCTGAACACTTAATAAAAGCATTTAAAAATGTATTCAGATGTAAGGTTATCATGCAAAAGGCATTAACTTTGTATTTATTGCAGTAATATTACAGAAAGTGCTGTGCATATATTACCAGAAGATAAAAGTACTTTCAATCTTTCCTAGCTTTGAACGTTGAAAGCTACAGGAATGTCTGTCATATCAAGCTACAATAACACCATGCTTGGCATATAGAGCCTATGGCATGGCATAATGACATGCCTGAAAATCTAAACCTACTGGTGCAATAGTGGTACAAACACCATGGAAGAAACCAAACACTTGCTGCTTGGTTTTAAGTATTGCTTGATAAAATGAAAGCCATGCTTACCAAAGTCTTCCAGGCCAAGAACATTGGCTAGACAGGGCCAAGGCTAAAGGGGAGAACCTGCTACCATCTTTCTGCTAATAGGATCTTGAATTAAAGAGATTATTTAAGATTTCTCATTATATTAATAAATTTAGTGTATTTCTTAAGCCTCATCTAGAAGCTTCTTTTTCCAATAGTATATGGAAATCAATGCCAAGACTCACACTGGTGAAGGTGCAGTAATAAGTGATTTTAGAATGTTTAGCCCTAAATGGGACATCTGTGTCATATCCCCTACTCGAAGTACTCAGGAATTATTACAGGAAAGGTGGGTAAAACGACTGTAAGAGCTAGAGGTGGTGTAAACAAGGAAACTGTTTTCTGGACACAGTGGGGCATTTGTGTATCTGAAGTAGTTACAACAGCATGTATGAGACACATGTTGGCTCAAAATGGACAAATCCTAGCTTGGAGAGGAAAGGTGGGTGCCAAACTCATTCCTAGTTGAGAAATTATTAGCAATTAGTAGCTCCTGGGAGGGGTGGCTAGTTTTCTTTAAGGATCTGGTTCTTAGTAAATCTAACATACTCCAATGGGTGGCCACACATTTGAATATATAAGCGGAGCTGAGGGGAATCAGTGAATTAAAAAAAACAAAAAACAAATGAGGAGATGGGGAAGATGGATAAAAAGAGAGTGTATGAAATTCTCAAAGAGTTAATAAAAATATAAAATAGAAACCCTGTGAAATCCCATCATATAATATGAAATAAGATCTGCGGAAAGTGGAAAGACATTATATATTTATAAATAGCAATGAATTTTTCTTTTATGACCTATGCATTATAAATACTATGAAATCTTATATGAAAATATTTATCTGAGAATAGCTAAGATATGTGGAAAATAATAGTTATGAGTTATTTTGCAAGATATTAAATCCTGTATATTAAATACATTCACACTGTATCAAATAGGTTTTGTGGTCATAATGTATGCTTCAAGCTGCCCACATCTCAGTGGCTTACATAGTAAGCCCTTTTCCTTGTCATGTGTGTCCAGGTTGGCTAAGGTAACTATTTTATATCTTATTATTGGCTTTGATTCAGTTTTCTGGTTGATTTAAATCTACCTAATTATTTCTTCACGTTATTTTTGGGCCAGCAGTTCCCATGGCAGCTCACAAAAGTACAATGACCTTGACTCAAAATGGGCTTTTTCAAGCCACTGCACAGAGCAAGGTACCTGTCCAGGCCCAACCTCTCTTCAAACAGCACCTTTTTGTGTTATAACAACACTTTAAATGTGGATACAGTGTTATCTTCAAATTGTATTATCCATAGGAAGATAAATAATTTCCAAAGATCTCACAATAAGGGAATGATACAGATGTATCTGAACTCATGACAATCTCATCTCACTTCTCTCCATTTTAATTAGTCTTGATCACTACCGCTCCTGTACTGCAACCCCTGCTAGAAGGTATCTATATAGATGGTTCTGCTTTTGCTACTGAAGTACTCATCCTTACTCTTCATGACTCTGTGGACTATTTTCTAATGTCTAACATCATTTGTAGGAAGATATTTGTTGGTAACTGTACACTGGTATTCAAGCTTTCACAGAAAATAATTATCCTGTAAACACGTTAGCATTTGGATAGATTGATAAATTTTTAAAATAAATTTCTGTTTCATTAATCACATAAAACCTATAGTCATTTTAAAACAATAGTGATTTTTTTTAACTTGAGTATTTCTTATTTACATTTCGAGTGTTATTCCCTTTCCCGGTTTCCGGGCCAACATCCCCCTAATCCCTCCCCCTCCCCTTCTTTATGGGTGTTCCCCTCCCCACCCTCCCCCCATTGCCGCCCTCGCCCCAACAGTCTAGTTCACTGGGGGTTCAGTCTTAGCAGGACCCAGGGCTTCCCCTTCCACTGGTGCTCTTACTAGGATATTCATTGCTACCTATGAGGTCAGAGTCCAGGGTCAGTCTTTGGGTAGTGGCTTAGTCCCTGGAAGCTCTGGTTGCTTGTCATTGTTGTTCATATGGGGTCTTGAGCCCCTTCAAGCTCTTCCAGTTCTTTCTCTGATTCCTTCAACGGGGGTCCTGTTCTCAGTTCAGTGGTTTGCTGCTGGCATTCGCCTCTATTTAAAAAGTAGTAAACATGTTTAAAATGATTCTAAATAAAAAAAAAAACAATAGTGATGCAGGCTAGCAAATTATCTCATCATTCGAAAATGTGTGGAACTAATGTACAGCTGACCATTTTAAGTGAGAGTTTGGGATCTCCCTGGGGAAGCTCTCCATCAAGGCTGGATGTCACTGTCCTGTGAGATGTCAGCATCTGCTCTTCCTGTTCTCATACATTATCAGCCTCCAGTGTGCACAGGCTGACTCTCACATTAATCGTTAATCTATATTGATCTTTGACTTATTAATTACTTCAGTTCCCAGGCTCATTCCGCATTCATTGCATTATCACAGCTACTAAAGTGTTCTGCTCAACACAACAGAAGGTGATGCTGAATTCACTACTCATAGTTTTCAGCGCTGTTTGGTCCTGAAGCAACCATCGAGATACTTGTTTTTACAGACTTTTCTCCCAAGCCACAAGCCTTGAAATAATACTAAAATTGCTTTCTTCCATCTACTCAGCTTCTTGAAATTTATTTCTAAACACGTGTTTCTTTATGCCTTCAGCTTGTATCTTATTTCTCAAATCCATACTATTAATCTAGACTACTACCTACACCATTAGCAGCTCAATCATAGCACAATTTAATCTATTTGGTTATATAGCTAGCAGTCTAGGGAGTTTGTGGCTTTAGCGTAATCTAGGCTGTAGGCATAAGAGGTAACTGATGAAGAAATTCTGACTTGTGTTTGTTAAGCATAATACTTGAGCTTCCTGTTCATCATGATTGCAATTCTAACCCAACTGATAGTCTTTTATATAATTAATTTAGTCTTTTGTATAACTAACAACCTGTATTTATAAAACTTTCCCATTGTCATAGAAATTTTTTCCTAAGGACACTTGGTTATAAGAAGATCTCATGTCACAACTAAATGCTTGACACAGCAGCTGCATCATCAGGGGTTTGTGCTCCAGAGAATTCTGCTTTGGTCTCCAGACTCATTAGGTGCCAGAAACCAACCCGTTTCATTTTTCTTCACAACTCTATTCCATTTTTATGGGCAATTTTTATTTGCTCTTCACGCTTTCTAATTTTCTTATACTACTGGATTAGACATTTTAAAGACATAGCTATTTAATGGTATATGGACAGATACTATTTCTTCTCATTTTTCTATTCTTGTCCAAGCTCTGAGTGAAATTGATCACAATCCTAGAAACCATACTTAATTTCTCACTATAAGAACACATTTCTTTAAAAGAACCAAAGTCAATAGTAGTGAAGTTAGGATTTTTCTTACCCATAGTCACTTGGGATCAATAGCATTTGATAAAGTGTTATGAAACATGTTGAATCTGAAAAAATGTACAAGAACCAATGACTAAGTTCTAAGTGAATTACAAAATGCCATGAATGGGTATGCAATGAATTTAAAGGGTATATAATAAAAATAGATTTCCATGAACAAAACTCTATTTATTGAATAAATTATTCCATCATATGGTGGCACACACCTGAAACCACAGCATATTGGAGGAGAATCAATATATGTTTTTGGATATTCTTATCCTTTTTAAGAGAGCAAGTGTGAGGCCAGTCATGGCAAAAGAGAAGACACTTGTCACAAGAAACAAAACCAGCTTTCTTTGCTTTCTGCTCGTGTATATAGATGGGGTATCTCAGCATATTTGTCCAGTTGTCCATGCCCCATTATGACTGTATGAAATTGTAAGGCAAAAAAATCCCTGTTCCTTCCATTATTTGTTTATAGTGTTTTTTCACAGCAACAGAAAAGTTACTGAAACATAAGTTGTTACTAAACGTCAGATGTTTGGGTGGAGAACTTGACTGTGTATATTTTGAGGAATTCAGGAGATTTGGGAACTTTGGACTAGAAAAGGTATTGAATGCTATAAGAAGAACTCAGTCGGTTGTTGCAAAAGAATCTGGGAAGACAGCAGTATTGGCAATAATGTGTATTATAGAGGACCAGTTGAAGAGATTTCAGAGAAAGCAAGTACTTTAACAGCAAGGGAGCTAATGGCTATTTCTGTGACATTTTGTCAAATAATCCAGCTGCTTTCTGTGCATGTCCTAAGAATTTGCCTGTGGCAAAATTTAAAAGTAATGGACTAATTTCTTTGGTGGAGGAAACTTCAAGACTTTATAATGTTGAGTCTGCACTATAGTTATTATTAATTTTCTTCATGAAGGCCTATGATGAAAATGAGAAACTGCAGCAGAATGGAATATAAAATGTACAGTGTAGAGAGAAAAGGGCAGTCAGGAGCTTAATGTTACCGTCAAGGTATATGCCGAAAGAAAGGTTATACTTGCTAAGGAGATTAGCACCATTAAAGAGAACCTGTTTTATATCATAAAGTTAAGAAAGGTACTTCCCAGGCAAGAGCCTACTAAGCTCAGTTTTCTACATGTGACTGAGAGGTGAAGAAATTTTCAGCTTCTAGGAATCACAAATATTGCTGCTTAGAAGATTCCAAGGGGCAAAAGTCCATCCCAAGCTGGCAACTAAACCTTGAAGTCTCATCCATGCAAGGCATAGCTTTCAAGCCATAAGAGAGGTACATATGGATTTTTTTAATGAAATTTCAGAAAGCCTCAGAAGCTAGGGAACATGTGCCAGAGGAGACCCTGTTTGAGATTTTTTGTGAAGTTGTGAAAGTGAGGCATGGGTTGCAATAAGCACTCCATGATATTGGAAATGACCATTCTATTAGACACCTGCCAAGGAGTGTTGTAACTTGTTCGTGCATCTTCTTACACGTTGATTATTTCTACTATATACTGTGATTCAGAAATGAATCCTGTATTTTCTGTAATGGTATATATTTCAAACTTAAGATGGAGTTTTTTTTTCTATTTAGTTTGTACTATTTTAAATATTTTATTAGATTTTTTATTTACATTTCAAATGTTATCTCCTTTCACCTACCAAAACACACACCCCTTCCTGCCTTACTACCTTGACATCCCCCTACACTGGCAGGTCCAGTCTTGGAAGGATCAAGAGCTTCTCCTTCCTTTGGTGCCCAATAAGACCATCTTCTGCTACATATGCAGCTGGAGCTATGGGTTTGTCCATGTGTACTCTTTGGATGGTGGTTTAGTCCCTGGGAGCTCTAGCTGGTTGGTATTGTTGTTCTTATGGGGTTTCAAACACTTTCAGCTCCTTCAATACTTTCTCTAACTCCTCTAAAATTAACTCCAATCTCAGTTCAATGGTTTGCTGTGAGCATTCACCTCTGTATTTGTCATGCTCCAGAAGCATCTCTCAGGAGAAAGCTATATCAGGCTCCTGTCAGCATGCACTTCTTGGCATCTGCAATATTGTCTGGGTTTAGTGTCTGTATATGGGCTGGATCCTCAGGGACAGGTTCTGAATGGCCATTCCTTCAGTCTCTGCTCCAAACTTTGTCTCTGTATCATCTCCTATGAATGTCTTTGTTTCCCCTTCTAAGAAGGACTGAAGCATCCAAACTTTGGTCTTCCTTTTTCTTGAGTTTAATGTGGTCTGTGGATTGTATCTTGGATAGTTCAAGCTTTTGGGCTAATATCCACTTATCAGTGAATGCATACCACGTGTGCTTTTTTGTTATTTAGTTACCTCACTCAGGATGATATTTCCTAGTTGCATCCATTTGCCTATGAATTTCATGAAGTCATTGTTTTAAAATTTGAACAATATTTCAACAGTTAGCTTTAGCTGTCAACATGGCACTTCTGAAAACGAACTCAGGAACAGTTTATATTGGGTTAGTCTATTAGCATGGACATTTATCATAACTAAGCTTTTGATATGATAATCTTGAGACTACTCAATGTAGTACCATTTTAATTTATTTTATTTTTCATGATATTTTATGTATTTACATTTCAACTGATATCCCCTTTCCCCTGCTTCCTTCCCCTTCCCCCTGCTTCTATGAGGATGCTCCTACTCCCACCCACCACCTCCCACCTCAACACCCAGGCATCCCTCCACATTGAGAATACAAGCCCTCAAAGGACCAAGAAATTTTCTCCCTATTGATACTGGACAATGCCATCCTCTCCTATAATAACAGTCAAAACACTAAATGCACAAGACAAAGAAAGAATATTAAAAGCAGTAAGGAAAAAGATCAACTAATATATAAAAGCAGACCAACCAGAATTACACCTGAAATTTCAACAGACACTATGAAAGCAAGAAGATCTTGGACAGATGTCATACAGAAACTAAAAGAACACAAATGCCAGCCCAGGCTACTATATCTAGCAAAACTCTTAATTAACGTAGATGGAGAAATCAAGATTTTCCGTGACAAAACCTAATTTACATATCTTTCCACAAATCCAGCCCTACAAAGCTCAATACAAGGAAAACTCCAACACAAGGGGGAAACTGCACCCTAGAAAAAGCAAGAAAGTAACCTTGCAATAAACTCAAAATAAGATACCAAACTAACATAATTCTACCTCTAACAACAAAAATAACAGGAAATAAAATCACTATTCATTAATATCTCTTAACATCAATGAACTCAATTCCCCAATAAAAAGACAGAGACTAGCAGACTGGATATGTAAACAGGACCCAGCATTTTGCTGCATACAGGAAACACACCTCAGTGACAAAGACAGACACTTCTTAAGACTAAAAGGCTGGAGAAAAATTTTCAAGCAAATGGTCCCAAGAAAAAAAAGCTGGAGTAGCCATTCTATTATTGAATAAAATTGACCTTCAACCAAAAGGTACCAGAAAAGATAAAGGACACTTCATACTCATTAAAGGAAAAAAAAATCTACCAAAATGCACTCTCAATTCGAACATCCATGCTCCAAATGCAAGGGCAGTCACATTCATAAAAGAAACTTTATGCTCAAAGCATGCATTGCACTACAAACAATAATAGTAGGAGACTTCAACACACCACTCTCATCAATCGAAAGATCATGAAAACAGAAACTAAACACAGACACAGTGAAACTAATAGAAGTTATGAAGCAAATTGATTGAACAGATATATAGAACATTTCATTCTCAAACAAAAAAAATATACATTCTCAGCACTTCATGGCACCTTCTCCAAAATTGACCACTGGTCACAAAACAGGCTCAATAAATACAAGGAGATTAACATAATCCCATGCATTCTATCAAATCACCATGGACTAAGGCTGGTTTTCAATAACAACAAATACAACAGAAAGCCCACATACACATGGAAGCTGAAAATGCTGTACTCAATGACAACTTGGTCAAGGAAGAAATAAAGAAAGAAATTAAAGACATTTTAGAACTTAATGAAAATGAAGGCACAACATACCCAAACTTATGGGACACAATGAAAGCAGTGCTAAGAGGAAAACTCACAACTCTGAGTGCCTCCAAAAAGAAACTAGAGAAAGCATACACTAACAGCTTGATAGCACACCTGAAAGCTATAGAATAAAAAGAAGTAAATTCTTCCAAGAGGTGTAGAAGGCAGGAAATAAACAAACTCGGTGTTGAAATCAACCAAGAAGAAACAAAAAGAACTATACAAAGAATCAACAAAACCAGGACTGGTTCTTTGAGAAAATCAACAAGATAGATAAACCCTTATTCAGACTATCCAGAGGGCACAGAGTAACCAAATTAACAAAATCAGAAATGAAAAGGGAGTCATAGAAACAGAAACTGAGGAAATTCAAAAAATTTTATCTGATTCTGAGAGGGAATTATGTTTTATGTGGGTCTGGGGGATGCTGAAACATCCCTTCCCCTGAGGAATGAGCCACATGACAGTATAATATAGAATAGAGTTTATTCAGGGCTAGGTAAGGGGGGTTAATGAGAGTAGTAGAGCAGAGAAAGGAAGAGAGAGTAGAGAAGAATAGAGATTGAGGGGAGTAGAGTAGAGGCCTGCCATGAGCAGGTGGAGAGAAGGGAGAGGGAGGGGAACGGCGAGAGAAGGGAGAAAGTGGCAAGAGAGCAAGAGCAAGACAGAACAAGAGCAAGAAAGTGAGAAGCAGGCAAGCAGCCCCTTTTAAAGGGTCAGGCATACCTGGCTGTTGCCAGGTAACTGGAGTGAAGCATACATTGCTGTTGCCTGGTAACTGTGGGTGGAGCTTAGACAGAATGCTAACAATAAGACCTTCAAAGAAGACCTAATAGCAATACTCTTCCAACTATTCCACAAAATAGAAATAGAAGGAACACTATTCAATTTGTTCTTTGAAGCCACAATTATGCTTATACTTAAACCACACAAAGACCTTACAAAGAAAGAGAATTTCTGACCAATTTCCCTCATGAATAGCGATACAAAAATATTGATTAAAATTTTTGCAGGCAGAATCCAAGTACCTTTTTTCTTTCTTCCTTCCTTCCTTCCTTTCTCTCTCTCTCTCTCTCTCTCTCTCTCTCTCTCTCTCTCTCTCTCTCTCTCTCTCTCTTTCTCTCGGGAGGTTAGGATATCCTGAACCATATAAGAATGGATAAATCAAGGTGAGGAAGTAAGCTAGAGAGCATGTATGTCCTTACTTCTTGTCTTACTTCTGTCGGTACTTTTGACTGTGGATGTGCTATGACTTCCTTTTATGTTCCTGTCGCTTTGACTTCCCTATGATAGAATGTAGCCTGAGATTGACTTCCCTATGATAGAATGTAGCCTGAGATTGACTTCCCTATGATAGAATGTAGCCTGAGATTGACTTCCCTATGATAGAATGTAGCCTGAGATTGACTTCTCTATGATAGAATGTAGCCTGAGATTGTGAGTTAAATGCATGCTCCTCCCTTTTGTTAATGTTGTCAGAATATTTTATCACAGAAACAGTAGTTAAAATAGAACAGATAGATTATCATTACTACTAAAGTATTAGCTACAAATTTAACATATTAGCTTCTAAGCTACTATTGCTACATATGGTGCTGTCGGAAAATTAAATAAACCTACTATATGAATAAATGAACTAAATGAAACCAATTCATTGATTGAGAGCATTATTTTTCTTATGACACTAGTGACAATCCTTATAGGTAGAAAAATTACAATAAAATAATGAAGGATCTAACATCTATTTTTGCTTAGCATCATTGATAAAATTATTAATTCAAGAACATTTTCTATTATTTTGCAAGAAACAATTACAGTTAGCCCTAATCAGAATATCTTAGCCTTAGTTAATTCATTGACTAAATTTGTAAATGATATGCTAATCAAAAGGTATTATGGAAGACACAGAACTGGCAATAGTTTCTAATATTTTGCATAACATAATTAGTATTTAAAATTAAGTTCAATAGACTAAAGCATAATAATAATAAATATAACATCCTACATTTATAACCAATTAAAAAGCCTAAATCCCTAATGAAATTCTAGTACCTGAAATATCATAGGTAATGACAAGGTTTACAATTCTCATTGTATTAACTAGAGAAAGAAATAACACTTACATTTTTAAAAATATATATATGATTTTCAACTGTTCTTGAGATAAAGATCCCTCCCCTGATGTAATGAGCTCCCCAGATATTTTCTACCTAGGGCTTCAGCCACATGTTAGTATAAATGAGTCCATTCTTTCCATGGGGCAAAGGTCAACTGGGAAAAACAGAAGGTAGTTTAAGGCCAATGCCGATGTAAGGTAGAGTGAATGACTGGAAGACAGAGTGACCTCAAACTTAGGATATGTTTTTATGTAAATATTTGCTGAAGAGTGGAGCAGTGATGTGGGGTTTGGGCAGATCAGTTACTAGGATTAAGTCTTTATAGAAATCATACTGTTTAAGAGAAGAAATATCATTTGAGAGCGAAGAGCATATATCAAATACAGAAAATCTCTTTGGACAAAGAAGTTGAATGACGTTTTTAAGTTCCAGCTTTGACTAGTCTGAGTGCCTGAGAGACTGTAAAGATCAACCCCACAACTCACCATATCGATACAAGGAATTCTAAACTCTTGGGGAAATTTCCATCAGTTAGAAAACTTAAGTTCATGTATTGATTTGTGTGTTTATATAATATATACAAGTGCGTGTGTCCCGTGGTTCACAGTAGAGATGATAGGACAACTTGTAGTGAATTCTACTTCTCTTTATCTTTCTACTTTGTAGATCCTGGTAATGAATCTAAGATCTTCAAGAAGTGACTACCAATTGATTCATCTCAAAATCTTCATATGAAATATAAATTCAGTTTATCATACACATTGTATCTGGCACACAACTTAAAAGTTAATTCATTCTAACTAACAAAATAGTATGCTCAATAATTTAGGAAAAAATCTATCAACAGGAAAAAACAGATAGTCATTTGATAAAGATTGCAGTATAAATAGATTGACTAAATAGGAGAAAAACCTGACATAAAAAAGGGGTATTCATTAAATAATTATAGCTTATAAAACAAATAAGTACTTAATACTTAATTTTTGAACATAGGTTTGAACAAAGAAAGGGACTGAATCTACAGACATGAATAAACCTTCCAAGATGCATAGAGACAAGAAGATTAAAAAGATGAACAAATGAAGCATGAAATATAGGCAATTAATTTTACTAATGTGTCACTAGATCACCAGTAAGATATGAGCTGGCAAATACAACAGGATCAATATTTGAAAAGATAACAACTACTAAGTTTCTTAAATAGATGAAAGAAATCAAAACACAGACAAAAGAAAGACAGTGAGCATAGCCTAGCAGGAAAAATGTTAAAAAAATCAAAACAAAAACAAAAACAAAAAAAAAAAAAACAAAAACAGAAAACCTGACAAATGTATTATGACCAAACTGCTGCAAAAGAAAATTTAACACCAGACAGGAAAAAAAATTACATTATCTTTGTGAATCAAGATTTAGAACCTTTAGAAGAAAAATCCAAAACTCAGTCAGTGTGTTCTTACTGATGAAAAGGCACAGAAAATAGAATTTGGTATGTTGCAGAAAAGCTCCAGATAGATAACTCACCTGAATCAGCACCCCCACTTCCTACAACCTGTATTTGAAATGTTGGGCATCTAGAAATGCTGGTATTCCTTTATGGTGTGGAGCCTAGAGAAGGTTTAAGAAACGCAGTGGACTAGAAAAATCTCAACAATCCATATGCCCGAGGAAGGGTCAGTGTGTCGATCACTGGTGGGCACATCTCACCCCACATGTACACAGCATAAGACGTTTGGGGCACATAGATGTTATCCTAGCATGCCAGAGGCTGAGGTGAAATGCTTACACATTTTAGGTCACTGCATGGTGGATGAGTTCAAGGATAGACTAGCTTCTAGATCAAAAACCTGTCAAGAAATAAAGTGAGAAGTGGCAAGGAAGGAAAAGAAAAGAAAAATAAACTGTATGCCTTTAATTCCCACTGCCATCTTCTCATTGGATCATTTACTATGATCTATTACATCATACAATTAGGGCACATTTTCCATTCCCTTTCATACAGGTTTTAGTATGGAAGACATTTTGTATTTTATTAAAATTACTCATAGTTTGTAATGATTCTTGAATGTTCTAATGCCTTTCCTCTCGCCCTGTATCATCCCTTACACATATTGCATTACATGGATGTTTATGTGTATGGAAAGGGTTAGGTAAGTTTCATCTAAGTATTATCACAAACAACACCACATATCAGTGATTTTGAAAATCATGTTATTTGTTATTTATGTAAGATCTATAGCCACACAAATGTACTCATTGAGGCTAGTGTCTTTTATAGGGCGACTTGGTAGCTTTCATAGCTAGAATTGTAAGCCTTTGTTTTCTCATGCATGACTGCTACAACAGAGTGAATATCCCATGACATATGAGAACTAGTCACATGAGCATACATAACTATAAAAGCTTGCAGAAAGGGTCGCTGTTGACAATGAGTCTCAAGTTGTCCAGTTATTTATAGTTCATAAATGTACTTTTAAACTTAAAAACCCAATCTCTTTGATTTGTATATCTCTTCAGGGATATTTTTATAGTCACTTGAGCTGTGTATGTTTGAGAATAAAAAGTTCATGTCATGAACTTGCCAAATAAAATTGTTACTATTTTTTTTTTGCTCTTGTACTCTTCATGTTACTGTGGCATTTGTCCTGCTGTAGAGAAATGGCTACCTATTCCGGCACCATTGAACTCAATTTTCCTCTTTGAGTCTTAAGTGTGCAGGTAGAAGTCAATGAAAATCTATACTATTATTGATAATTGTAACGCCTTCACTCACACATTGTAGATGTACTATTTTAAATATTTTAATATAATCATTAATTATCAAGTATGATGTATTGGAAACATGCTAATTGTCATGATTATATGTCAAAACTATTTTATGTAACTGAATAATATAGTTGAGAAGCAAAAAACAGGGTTAAAGTTTACCTAAGGAAGTCAACTAGGCACGTGAGCATGTACTTATATAATAAAAACAGAGGAATAGCCAAGGGAGCTTTCTAGGGCAAACATTTCTCCAACAGGCTCTGTCTCTCTGTCTCTGTTTCTCTGTTTCTCTGTTTCTCTCTCTGTTTCTCTGTTTCTCTGTTTCTCTGTTTCTCTGTTTCTCTGTTTCTCTCTCTCTCTCTCTCTCTGTCTCTGTCTCTGTCTCTCTCTGTCTCTCTCTTTCTCTCTCTCTCTCTCTGTCTTTCTGTGTGTTTGTGTCTGTGTCTGTATCTTTCTCTCCCTTCCTCTCTTTTCTTCTGTGTGTGTCTATGTGTGCGCACACACACACACACACACACACACACACACACACACAAGTGTGTGTGTGAATATTTGTGCCTGTGTGTTGGAGAAGGTGCTACTCTTGAGGTAAGAGTAGTGACATTCTGGTGCAGTGGGCAAACTTCTGTGAGACACAGGCTTTTTCTCTCCCTTCTGTTGTCTAACCCTGTGAAATTTCAAGATGGCAAGTTTATAAAAACCACACTTATTCATAAGGAAGCCAGACTGAAAGGGACCTGTAACAGAGGGTGAGTCAACAATTAGGAAGCAATTGGAACAGGGTGAAAGATTGTGGTTGTATGGAAAGAGTGTGGCTGGCAGCAGTGATGAAGCATTGTTGAATTCCTTCACTGCTCAGGGGATACCAGTGAGAATGCCAGATGTGGGGTGTGAAAGAGAGAAAGAATGCTAAGTAACTTTAAGTTTCGAGCTACAATAATCAGAATAATCAGAGGAACACACTACCGTGGAGAATTGGTTAGGATCTTATTCATTGTGTTAACCTTCAAACTTGAGTTTAGATGGCCAGGATACAGATGGAGTTCATAGTTGTGAACTTGACTGTACATGCTATTTCAGGATACTGCTTATTTAAACCCACAACATTAGATGGGCTCAATGAAGGCACTATTTTAGATAAAAAGTACAATATGTTTAAAGCTCAAGGTCTAAACCCACTTGAGTGTTAAAAGGTCTTGGGACAAATAGGAAAAATGAAGAAGAAAAGCTAAACTAACATAAACAAAGACAAAAAGCCTGCTTTGTAAAGATAGTTCTTCAAAGAGTTTAGAGTGCTAAACTCTACCGCTGCACTGCTGTTAGTATGCATAAAATAGGAGTGGAGGATTCACCATTGATTGACCTTACAGACACTGGGGACTGGGATGACACTGTGGTTATGGGGTTGTTCCATGTAGGAAGGAGATCCTTGAGTGGTTGATCAGTGAAAACACATACCCTATAACCTGCTTGAGCTACTGAACACATCTATTTGTAAATATAATTTATAACTTGCGTTAGTGATTTAAAAAACACAGCTATATTTACTCCATCACCTTAGAGAAGCACTACTCTCCCAAGTGAACAGAGGCATAGCATAGTCAGTTTCTGGGGTGTAATCAAAAAAGAAAGACACCGAAAGAACTGAAGATAGTAAGAATGTACAATTCTTATCACTGGGAAGTAAAAGTGTTGTCAATTAGGAAGGATCCAGAATCAAAGCAATATTATTATTACTAATTCAGACCTCCTATGTTTGCATGCAAGTGGAAGAACTCAGTGACAAAGGGCTTTCTGTCCTTGATACTGGTCATGGTGTATGCTGCAATCCCCTTTAATTTTTCCCCATAGAAGGACAAAGAAACAGAGACAGGTAGTTAACAACAATATCTGAAACTACACATTTTTCATTTGTGCATACATATAGTTGCAGTACACAGAAAATGCCCAGCAAACCATACCAGTCAGTGAGAGCTGAGTGTAGCTGCGGTGTGAACTGAGCTTGAGTTCACAGTCCTTGAGCCCGGGACTGAAGGTCTCCAGGACGCTTTCCATCATCCATATACATAGCTCTTCACTTAGACATCTTTAGTCGAGAGAAATTGAATCAGAGGGCATATTTATTCTCAAGCTAATTTCTCAAGAACCAAGAGGGGGCTTTTCTATTTCTACATGTGACCTCGGACATGTTTGGCACAATTTCAATGTTCAACATAATCACAGATTTGTACATTCAAAAGCCACTTCATTATGCCAGTTATATTAACATTTCTTATCCTGCCAAATAATTCATTCAATGAATTTAAATTTAAAATATGTCTTAAATGCTGATGTTTTACTGATTATAAAATAACATATTCTTATTATAGGACGTGTGGAATATGCAAAAAAAAAAAAAAGATCCAAAGAAGAAAAGCAGTTCACCCTCAGTTCCAGAATCAACAGAAAACACTTTTTATAGATTTGGTGATTGTTTTTTTCTTTGCCGAGTCATTTAAAGTTCATTGTTCTGGAAGCCATTGTAATAATAACTCCACTGCATATTCAAACACAAGGTAAATTATTTTGCTTAAATATACTAAAAACTTTGAAAAAATAGTATTAAGACATTTCAGAAGAGACAAAAGCAAGGCAGGAAGACTGGGTTGCTTGCTCAATGGTACAGTTTCAGCCTCACTGATGCCCTTGAACTCACCCCTCTGGATTCAAGTGCTGTTAAATCTAATTTTCTCTCAGGCTGATAAGCGTCTATTCTGCTTTTAAGTGCCCATTGCACACACTTTAACAATTAAATAATTCTCTTGAAAGCCATCATTGATTGAGCACCTCAAAGACAGGATTTTTTGGCCTTGGTCTCTGATCCTCAAACATATTTTATAAGTAGTATACACTTGCTTCTTGGGTTTGTGGCCTCCTTGTGTTATTTGTATGCATAGAGAAAGTTATTTGAATACGATGTAAATGATTGACAAAGCAGAGTTGCTGAATAAAACGAATTGCCCAGGTGGTGACTTCCTACATCTTGCTCCTAACCACTGAACTGCGGTTGGGCTCCATCACTCTCTTCCGTGCCTTGAACGTCAGTAAAGAGTAAGGTGAGAAAGGATTGCTCAGGCTTTTTCTTTCCATGTAATATTACTTGAAAATTTTTATGGAGTAAAGGGTTTCGTGCTTTGCAGTTGGAAGGCAAGGGCAGGTTTGTCAGACATGGTTTGACACTGCATGAATTCATCCTGTGGATAACAGTGACAATCATTCCTCAGCACCATGAGTGCTTCTCTCAAGGAGCACGTTGTTAGACTTATTTTCTATAAATGAACCCTGCTGTGTTAAAAAGGAAATAAATACCTTGGTTTCACTTGGATCTTATTTTTTCTAAAGAAGACAGAATCACTTTTTTGAGATACCCAGCTTTGAACAGCCTGCCAAGGTTGCTATTACCATCATTCGTTACAGTGGCTTTAAAAAACAAAACAAAAGATGCCTATATTCAGTGTGTCTCTTCAGAACTTATTTTATTTTTAACACCCAGTCATGCTTCTTTGCTGATCTTTTGTACTGCTGCTGTGCTGGCATTGGCTTTGCTATTTATGATTTCTGCATTTCCATTATGATACTCACATGTTCATTGCAGTGCAGAAATATATTTGACCTGCCCTAAAAACTCAGTCCTTTAGAATATATATCTGTCACCCAAAACTTGGTGATCATATTCTCATATGAAAAGAGAGGCCATCCCCATTTCAACCCATTAAAAGTTGAGAGTTCATTAGTTTTTTTTTTTTTTTTTCTCGGATCTCCAGTAGGCTAGTGATCTATTTTGGGGAAAAAACAGTTATTGTTCACATGAAGAAACAGTAAACCCTGTTTGCATTTTAGCTGTAAACATTGAGGCATGGTCCTGCCCCATTTAGTGAATGCCTTCATATTGATTAACTCTGTATTCCTATAGGGAAATGCACACCGTGTTCTTCTCCTGCCTCAGTAGCTAGACTGGCAAAAACATAGCACCTATATTTGCTGTAAGGAGTCTTCTTTTTTGTTGTCACAGGCTTCTAACTGTCACTTTTTTGTCTTATCCCACTTCTTACCTAACACACTTCTTTTGGGATGAAATGCTATGACATTTCCTCACATTTCTGGTCAGACATAAAAACTAATGTGCTTTATATTTGTAATTTTAGACATTCCCAGTTCTCATGAATTCTATTTATCAAAACATGGATTGGGCAAGTGATTTCCAAGCATAGGAATATTTGCCTAGAGGAAGGTCTTGATAATTCTTCAATCTATTTATTATTATTTTGTGCGTATGATATGTTTATGGGGTGAGGAGGTGTTTGTGTATCATAGAAGGCTGTGGAGGTCAAATAGAACATTTTGGAATCAATCTTTTTTTCCACCATGGTTTCTGGGAATTGAGCTGAGGCTGTCAGTTAATACAGCAAGCACTTTTACCAGTTGATCCATCTCATGGGCCTATCATTGACAATTCTTGAATGTCTTAAATGAGGTGGGAAGCATGTTACCTTTTATTAGAGGGTGAAGGTAGTATAAAGCATTCAAAGATGTGAGGAAATATCCCTCAAATACCAGAATCTGTTCCAAAATGCCCTCAGTGCCAAGGTTGAGAAATTTTGCTGCTAAATTCTGGATATGAGAGATCTGAAGGACAACAACAAAAAAATTAGCTCAATAAAGCAAGGTTTTGTAGGGAATATGATAAAACGTATCATTGCTTAGGGTAGAGAAGGTGTAACAAATGTTACGCAGTCCTTTCTTTGGAGAAATTTAAGAATTTCATTGAAGAAGAGAAAATACTTTGCCAGGTCCCTGAGTAAGGTCTGGAAATTTCTCTTGGAGTGTAGGAATTGAAAGATCCCAGTCTGAGAGACACCCTTATTCAAGTCTTGGGAAATCGCGGACCCCAGACACAGAGAGACCATTGTGGATGTAATAAGCAAAGGCGAGGTTTATTACGGAGATCTATTATGGGGATCTCCGGGCCGACACGTACCCCACGCAGGAGACAGAGGTGTCGACCCCGAAACTTAAAAGTCAGGGGTTTATATAGGGAAAGCTAGGGGGTTTGGCGCGGTTACACACAATTGGCTAATTTTTGGCGTGGCTATAAGTGATCTGCTCATTCAAACAGACAACACAGCAGAAGAGTACGTGCTGACTGGGGCGTACAGGATTTTAGAAGCTAGGGGCTTATCAGGGTTTGAAGGACATCTGGTTAAGGTGTGACTCCGAGTAAGCTGGGGGAGGTGCCCTTCTGTATCTTAGTGGCCCGTCAGTCCTGGCTGTAGGGCAGGCCCCGCCCTGTCTGGATTTTGAAACTTATTCTTTTAATTTTATATTTTAAACCTTAAATCTGTATAATTTTCTTTTCATTAACAGATAAACAGTGCAGTGCAGGCTAAGTATGAGGATGAAGCAAAAGGAATGGCAGAGGTCAGCTTCCCAAGTTTAAGTAGGATGGAGGTTGGCATTTAGAGTTCTGTTCTGAAAGGATGTGTTCTATTCTCCATCCCTTCGCATTTTCTTTGGAATAGTTCCTGCCAAAGTACAGGGAAAGACAGAGAGTAATATTTGGACCCTAAACCCAGGAGTTCAACTAAGAGATTATTGTCATAGCAAGGAGCTGGAGAGAAGCTGCAAGTTCACAAGCGATACCCATGGACACGGGCACTTGCTGTCCCAACTTCTCCACATATTACAGGCAATATGCCATATTTCAATTAAAAGTAACTTGATGATTTTCTCTCAGGTCAAAATCATTTGCTATAAAAAGTTGATGAATCATATCCTGGGCACAGGGTTTGCTCTTCTCCACCTGGCAATATTATTTTTCCTTAAAAGTAAATTGTAGGTCTTAACAGAACATACATTTATTTTTATTTCATGTATAAAAGTGTTTTTTTTTTCTGCATGTATGCCTGTGAACCACATGAATACAGTGTCTGTGGAAACCAGAAAGAGGCATTGGATGGAAACCTGAAGAGAATTGCCAGTTGTAAGGCAGCCAGATCAGAGGAATCGGGACTGCCCTGGAGGTGAACAAATGTGGCCCACAAGGAGAGCCTAGTGTTAGAGATGTGAACAGAAAAGATCTTTGCTCTCTGTCTACATCTGAAAACCGGATTAGGCACAGAGTCAGATTACTTGATTTTTTTGGATAGACCTCTATAACAGAATTTGTTACAATACTGGTATTTTGGGGTTTTTTTTGTTTTTTGTTTTTTTTTAATGAATGCTATTATTATTGGTGTATTATTTACACATACTAGAACATAACCCTTTCAGCAAAAATGTAATTATATATTTTTTGATTTTTTTACCCTTATAGTCTCCTTACTATCAAATAAAGTAGTCCAATAGCTTAAAATATTCACGTAGATTCCCTAAAATTGGAGGAGACACTACCCCCAGGCTGATTTCCAGCCTGCGGCCTCCTTTTATAAATGTCTTGTTTGCTGACTCCAGTTATCACATGGAGACAATTCTTAAAACCAATCACTTCATATGTAAACTACATATAACTGTGAGGGTTTTACCTTTTCACTTCCATTGGTTTGAGTGAGAATAGTCCCCTAAGGTTTATAGATGCAAAACACTCTGTCACCAGGACTTAGTACTATCTGAAAGGATTAGGATGTTTGGCCTTGTTGACGGAAGTGCAACGGTAGAGGGAGGGCATTAAGGTTTCAAGAAGCCCAATCCAAGCCCAGAGTCTTTCTTCCTGCTCCCTATGGGTCCAGATGTAGAAATTTCACCTACTTCTCTAGCACCATGTCTGTGTGCACACTGCCATGCTCTCCACCATGACAGTGGACTACACTTCTGAAACTGTAAGGCAGCCCCACTTAAATGCTTTCTTTATAAGGGTTGCTGTGGCCATGGTGTCTCTTCACAGCACTACAACACTGGTGAATATAGATGCACACTGCTATTATGTGATCAGTAAGTGATTCTCTTATTAAGTAAATCCTTAATTATCTTTTACAGTTTACTGTTTCTGGAATTCTAATGAAGGTAGAGGTAGTTACTTCTACCTTTTTACGGCTGTCTTTTGTGGTGCAGTTTTTTAGAATATAGTGTGTCTCTATTAAATGTACATTTTATTTACATTTAATAATACAAATAAACATTTACAGTGTTTATTGGGCCTTTATTCTTTTATTACTATAATAATTATACATATTCTTCAAAGACATGTGATTACTTTACTGTCTTCAAAGAGCATATAATGATCATGTCAAGTATCCATCTCCCTTATAATTCCTTTATGATAGGACTTTTTGCGCCTTTCTTTTTACAGATTGTTATAAAGTACATAACATGTTATCATAAACTATATCTCCCAATTGTACAATAAAGACCAAGAACAACAAAGAACAAAGCACAACAAAGTAAAACAAAGAACAAGTTTAAAGATTTCCTGGGTGCAGAAACCCCTTTATGCAGTAGCTCTGAGGCTTCCGGTACTCTCCTCCAGTTTTGGGAAATCAGAATTTTCTAACAGATTTATATTTTCTCTTTCATATATGACAATGAATATATTTTTGCACTCGAAAGAAAACAAGCAGCAGAGTGATGAAATAACCTAGAGAATAAAAAATATTACAGAAGACATACCTGTCAAATAACCCCATGGCAAACAAACAAATGATCTGAATAGACATTTTAGAAAAGAATAGAAAAAGAAATCTTGTTAGCCAACAGGACAAGGCAGGTCCTGTGTACAATCACCTTATCCTGGTGGCTGTACTTTTCTTCTATTTTAAAGTTTTATTTATTCACATATATTTGTATGTTCTGCACCATAGTTTGGATGTTTCAAAATTTTAATTGACATATGGTATTTCTGCATAATTAGAGCATACATTTTGATAACTTTATATATTTTCCTTTGAATAATTATCAGACTAGAGTAATTAGAAAATCTATCTTCTCAGACAAGTATCCATTACATATGATGGCAAGTTCAGCCTTTTCCAGTTACAGCTCCCTTCTGTGCTAGAACACACTAGACCTCATTCCTACTGACTGTTATTGTTCAGCTCTCATGTCTCCAGCTGACCCTCTGAATATATCAATAGAGTTCAAATATGTATGTTATATCCTCTGATAATTCTAAGATATTTTCTGTGTTTCTGTTGGTTTCTATTGATTGACAACTTTATTGTTCCTGGTCTTTTGCCAGATTCAAACATTTGACTAGTTGGGGGTCAGTGTAAGTTTTTCATTAGTGGTTTATGGATGATAAAATTTCTCAGTCTGGCTGGCATAAGTAGGCAGTCTTCTCAGTCCTCTCTGGCTGTTCTGAATTGTCGCTTATGGTATTTTCTCCCAGACTTGGGTGGTTTCCTGATAGAGTTGTATTCACTAGACCTAGCAAATATTACTATGCGCTTAGCTAATAGGGCTTATGACCAACTAAACATTATAACTACAATTTTAAGTTCCTTGTATTTCCAAGGATTGTAGACATTTTTAAATAGTTTATAGTATCAGACAGTTACTAGTAACTTAAATGGTCAGGACAAAGGGCTCAGTGGCCATTCACTGCTTTTCATATCATTTAAATTCACTATTGGACAGGACATCTCATGGAATTAAATAACAGTTTTGTACCTGACCATTAATGAAGTTCTAGGCTGCATACTCATTAAATGGATCACTGTGACTCTAGTGGAGGCTTGTTCTGGATAAGAAAGGGCCTTCTAGAGATATATCCTGATCAAAAAAGACAGCTGAAACAATTAGCCCCAAAGGGCAAAAAGAGTAAAAGGGCATGTGGTCAATGCACAATTTCATACATTTTAGGCAACATGGAAATTATAAATGGAGGATCACTTTATCATGTACATATGCAAGTTGAAAGAAGAAGGAAATAAGGAAGAAAGGAAGAAAGGAAGGAAGGAAGGAAGGAAGACGCAAACAAAGAGAGAGAAAGTTTAGTTTATTCCTCTTTTCTGGCAACACATTCTAAAGGAATGTAGAAGAGTAATCCTGATCATAACATTTTGTCCAAGAAAGAACACTACATTACAATGGTCCAGCAGATGATTCTTTGTATCTACAGGCCCAGGAAATATAAACTATCAGAACTGCAAAATGGTGGCTTTATTAACTATGTTAGTGAGCAGAAGTTACTGAGTTATGGTTTTACAATTATGGGACCTAATTAAAGACCTTGCTTTTGGTCTTATATTCAACCCACCTTGAATTAAACACAATGCAGTGAACTGGTTTCTTCTCATGGTACAAAATACTGATATCATGATTGGGCTTTCTGATCTCCAGTAATTCAAGTGGCAATTGAAGAAGAGAAGGACACTTCAGCTTCTTGTGACTGAGGTACCTAGGTTATGTTGTCCATATATGGAAATAATTACATTCTGTGACAGTGGGCACAGATTTGTGAATACACGTAATCAGTTAGAGATCCTCAATACTGTCAGGAGGGGCAGTAGAGCTTTGAGGCTTTGCATGTAAACATTAGTAATCATTAGTTATCTTTCATTGTGGAGTACCTTAGCATGGTTAGGGACAATACTCAAGTATTAATCTATGTAGTTTAGTTATATAATGGGGTAATTTATTAAATTAATGAAAGTCTTAATTAGTCCTGTTTTGAATTAGACACTGACAATACTGTTGTAGTTTTCACAAGATTAATGAGTTGATTCATGGCCTATCTGAAAGAAAAAATGATAATGTATATAGTTTTGTATTAAATAAGTATAAAATGTCAACAGTGTAAGACAGAGAACAAAACTGTATTTTTTTGAGCGTTGCATACAGATTTATAGTTAGGTTGTCAGTTTTGGTTTTCAGAAAGACAGTGTAAGAAAGACCCAATGAATCTGTAGATTGTCTTGAATGTCTCATACAAAAATGCCTTCAGGAGGAGGTGACTTCAAACCAGTGCTTGAATAGCAGACAGTATTTGGAACAAGTATGAGAACATTTTAGGAATCAAAACCAAGAAATGGAAAAGTATAGAAATGTTTTTAGGTCAGATAGATTACTGTGGGAGTTGCTGTAGAGAAAACTGGAATGTTCAGGGACACAGTTGAGGATTTATTGACTACTATTTATTCAGTGTTTTTATGTAGAGACATGAAGGATTATCACTCATTGCATTGTTTCTCTAGTTCTAAACCATTTGGCCTACTTAACATCATACACAACCCTGCTATAATCTTAGCAGACCAAATAAAAAGCTATAGTAGTTCAACAAATGCAACACCTCTCTCCCTAAGCCCAATGAAGCCCAGCCCTGATGATCACCTTCCATAATCCCCAGAGTTGCATGTCATTCCCATTGTATTTTGAAACCATTTCATTGAAACCTGGATTTCAGTCAGAAGCTCTGGTGGCCTCTGGACTATATCCTGTGAAGTATGCTCTGACCTGAGAATACTATGCCCATTTGATTCCCCACGAACTGAGGTGTTCTGATTTTTGTTTCAGGCCACTTCTCATTTTTCTTCCATTTTTAAGTATATTGTTTGACAAGGGATTATTGATATTCGGGCCAGATTCATAAAATATGAAAGTCATGAGTTAGTGTTTCATCAACACTTTATAGGATAGTGATGCAGAAATCCATTTAGAAGGCAAAGTAATAATCTGTATTTTAGTAGCATCTTCTGGAAGGAAAAGATCGCAGGCAGTAAATAGTAATTTGAATAGCACAATGAATGGCTAATGCTCAATAAGGAAAATGAATAAGTGGTTTGTAAAGGGAGAATAAGGTACAACATGGAAATAAGCACAGAAGTCACAGCCAACTCTAGTCTATGGATGGGTTGCTGCAAGTGTAGCGATATAGCTCCAATCAGATGGTCCAAGCGCATGGAGAAGAGAAACAAACAGAAAAACCAAATAAGTAGCAAAGAAACAAAGAAGAAAAGAAAAGGGTAAGAATTCGAACTTGCATGCTGAGGGCTTGAAGCAAATCATTTTCTGTTCAGATAAAGTAAGTGGAGAGTTTAGTATGGAAATTATTTTTCTTAGTGAGGAGAATTTTTCAAAGTCTGAAAGAATATGACTATTCGTAGAGGTCAATTGACAAATACAAACGTATTAACTTGTGAATTCAAGATTTTGATGTCTCTGAGTTATCTTGGTAGAAGGTTTGAATAAACCAAAATCAACGTACTGGGTATAAAGTTTAGGAACTGCATGCTTAAGTTGAATATATAAAACCCTGGGTGCTTTTCTGCAGCAACACACATGCACCCCCCCACACACACACACATACACAGTTAAAGAATGGCAATAGGAACTAATGGAAGGAGGAAAAGAAGAAAGAAGGAAAGAAGAAAGTGGAAGGAGGAAGGAAAGGGCTGAAGGAGAAACTTTCATTTCATCATGTGTGATATAAAAAGGGCTAGAAGGAAGGTACAGTTCATACCAATGGTAACTAAGGTAGGGAAGAGACCAGAGGAGGGTAGCATTCAAATTATACAATTAATTTGGGAACCAGTGTGTTTGTAAGAAAACTCAACTTTATTATCAGTTCCTTGGGAGTTTTCTTTACCAAAATAACTCTTCAATGAGTATCTGTTATAAAATTCCTTAGCTTTCAATTATTCTTAAATAATATTATATTATACCATCAAAAGTGCTATTTTAAAAAGCCAAGTGGTTCAGCATTTGAAATTGTGATTCAACCTATTACCACCACCACCACCACCACTACTACCACCACCACCACCACCACCACTACTACTACTACTACTGTGGAGGGCAGATTTCCAACAGAAATATGGAGAAGAGACAACTCTATGCCATTGTATGTGTCTGCTTCTCAGATCTCAACTAGGTCTTATCTGCTCACGAACTGAATGGAATACTTAGGAATTGTAAGAAACTCTGTTTCACAAGAGAAGACATACCACCTGAGTTTCAATGATTTTCACAATTTCTTCTATCTGCTGTTACCAATTCTAATCCTATGGAATTTTTGCCAAATTTAACATGACCAGAGAATAATGGAATGTGTGGTTAGTGTTGAGATTAATAAAGGACATATCTACTATAGGATTATAATACTCATATATCTGGAAGGCAACATTCTATTTGAACTATCTTGGAAAAACTGCTATTTGAAAGGAAAGGAAAATAAATGTGATCCAGTAAAAAAATAGAAACAACAACCAGCACCCTGTATGGAAACACATGCTAGTTGAGCCAGCTACATGCTGGTTGAGATGCTAGAGATCTTCCATGTACCAAGAGTATCTTTCAAGTGTTTCAATGCTCTCTGTAGGACAGGAAAGTGCAATATTGTCTGGTTTTTAAGATAAATTACACTGTCTTTCCTATCACTCATCTCATTTTTAGAGTCAAATTTATTGACAAGAATCTCATCTTTCTCTGCTTTTGTTCAGACTGAGCAAGTACCAGATCCTTTCTTTTCAGCTTTTTCCCACAATACCTCACTATCCTCCAAGATCTTTTACTTGAACCTTTATACTAAGGTATAATCAATAGAAAGTACATTTTTCTTCTTCTTGACAAAAAAATAACATTTACATTTAAATTTAAACTCTGTGGCAAACGAGTGAGGTAAGAGTTAATTCCTGCATCAAAACAAATCTTGACTTTGTTGACATGAAACAATATTATAATTCCCTCAAAATGGTTGCAGTAGTATCATGTCTCCATTCTTTAGGAAAAAGGGTACATTTGAAATAGTTTTTGATTTTTCTTTTTTTATATGCATGAGAAATGAAATGGCTAGAAAAGGTTCCTACAAAAGCTTACTAAACTTTGTAGAGAACACAAAGAAAATGAAATCTTTCTTGTGATAAATTCATTTATCATGTAACGCTTGGAAAGGTTCTTATCTGCATATTAAAGGGCTTTGTCATCCCTTTTGTTTCTTTGTCTGATTGGCTACTAGATGATGTCTTCAGAAAAAATGGAAAAAATTTAAATTACAGGACTTAAAAAAATTGCTGGGTACATTCCCAGCAAAATTGACAAAATACAGACCATTGTGCAAGCAGTGGGGGTGTAGACTACCAGGGATGAGAGGCAAATTCTTTTTATTCCACTGCCCTAAATGCAAACAGACCTACCAGTATATGTTTTCTTAGAGAAGAAAGGACATAAAATTTTACTGATGGACAGTGTTCTGAATTCAAAGCAAGGTAGGATTTCTATAAAGAGAGAATCTCTGTTCTGTATATTATGAAGAACAGATTAATATTTATTTCTTGTTTTCTGAGGAAAGGGGAGTAGTCAATGTTGCTGTTTTCATGGAAAAAGATAGTGGCTCTCACCCTTTTTCTATTCTTACTCTGACTCAGTTTTCTCTCAAATGCACACATATACGTCATTAGGCATCTGGTGCAGACTTCTCAGTCAAGCAGGGCTCAGGATTATTATAATTTGTATTGTGTGTCTATATCAAAATGTATACACTGAAATTTATTCCCCAGTGTAATTGTGTTAGGGGTGCTAAGTCTTGATGGTATTCAGTGCATGAGAATGTGAGAACTCATGAATAGAATCTGTGTTCTTCTAATTACATGGGGGCAGAATTCCAAATTCTAAATCATTGTTTTGGGAGTTAACAAATGAACATTTTAGAGGGTCAATTAAGTGATTTTTTGAAGCTTGAAACAAAACTCTAGCAGATCATAACTATTTTGTTACTTAAATGAAATTTTGTAGCAAAAGAATGATCTTTTCCAGGGGATAGCACTAGTTTTGTTTCACGTCATAGCAAACGATGAAGAGACAGCATCCTGACACTTTCTCTGGGGAAGTCCACCTTGGGTATTCATCCCTTTGGGACTCACAGATGATCTTGTTCTGTACAAGGAACTCCATGGTTATTTTCAGAGATAAATTTGTTTTCTGTGTGCATGGGTATGCTGTATGTGTGTATGCACATGTAGGTGTATGGAAGACGGTACACACCCATACACATGTTTGCAGAGATGGAAGGAGAATATTCCTTCATCATTCTCTTCCTTATTTTTTTCAATCAAAATCTGTCAATAAACCCATAGCTCACCATTTTTGGCTAGGCTCACTGACCAGCAAACCTTCGTGATCATTCATTCTGCCCTCGTTCCATTAACACAGGCATTACGGGAGCATCTGGCTACAGGTGCCTTTCCATGGACCTTGAGTATCTTAGGTCTCCACACTGAACTCAGGTCTCCCTGGCTATGTAACGAAGATGCTTGCTCAGTGAATTGTCTCTCTAGCCTCCGAGCTAAATTTTAATGCTGAAATGTAGTCATTTTAGGATGCCCACAAAGATTTCTGTCTTTTCTCCTGGCTTAAAGTTTTCTTTGTAACACAGAGTATGTGTGAATGTATATGTATGTTGTGGAAGATAGTCACATCTAGGAAATACATTCCTTTTCCTGTGAGTATTGATAGTAATTGGCTGTGCCTCCCTGACTAATGTCTGTGTTTCTCAGGGAAGACTTCGAACAAAATAGTGCTTACAAGGAGCTTGAGGTTGTAGGTGGTTGGGAGTTGCTTATATGGGTGCTGAGAACTAAGGATTCTGGGGGAGCACTAAGTTCTCTTAACAACTGAGCTAGCCCTCAGTTCCAATAACTTTGTTTTCGTTGTTGTTTGTAAACTATATAGTTTCCTACCAGAAGAAAGTGAGGTGGGGGTTCAGGCTGGCTTTCTCTGTTGGAAACATAGTTTTCTGAGTTTGTGTATTCCTCTCACTGTCCAATGACCTCTGAGTCTTCCAGTGAAGATTCAAGCTGAGAAGAACTCTAAGGAATTTAGCGGTCACATAGACACGAAGATCCCTTTCCAAAACTTAGCTTGAGATCTCTGTATTTGGAACAAACTGTTGATTATATTTGAGCTTTTGAGAAAGACTTCTTGATCCATGATAATGAAATGCCGGCTTAATGTGTGACAGAGACAGAAACCAGGAGAGAGGGCCACAGGCAGTCAGGGTGGGAGGGGAGGGAGAGAGAGAGAGAGAGAGAGAGAGAGAGAGAGAGAGAGAGAGAGAGAGAATATCTGTACATGTGGAGGTCAAACACTGTATTATCCATCTTTGCTGTACTGTAAAGGTGGGTAGTTAGGAGGATAGGCAACAAGGGAGGAAGATGAATGAAAACAGCATTTAAAATGTCATAGTGAAAACCAATCTTTTCTATGTTCCTCTGTATAAGTTAATAAAGCAAACCACAAAAGCAACAAAAAAGGACAGGGTTAGAGCAGGAGCATTGGTCTCCTTCTTTCTTGGCTGTAGGTACAGAATGTTCTCTGTTCTGTGCATTTCCAGAAAGCATGCATATTTTTTTTTAAATGGCCATCACCATAACAGAGGCCAGCTGTGGAAGCAGACACCGTGCAATACAGATGTGGACTGCTACACAAAAGCACCAGAGGGCAAGTTTTAACAGCCAGGGAGAGAGATGCACAGAAAGGATTTGGAAACCTTTCGATATACTCAGTTTCAGTTCAAGCATTTCAGAATGCCAGATTCTCTACCAGAATTTACAGTAAGAAGCCAGCAGCAAACCACACTCCAGGACTCCCGACCCATGTGTAGATGCTCAGTGTCATCAATGAGAGGGTTTGGCATCTGCAGGCCAACAGCTTTTCTTTTGCAGAGGCGTGTTTGAACAATCTTGTGATACGTGGCCTTTCCTCACATCTAAATGCACAGCACAGCATTCCATCTATGGAGTGTTTCCATGTTGAAATCTCAACCGTCAAGAAGAGAAATGCCGGTAGAATTGTTTCTGACAAGATGATATGCAAAATAGTCTTGAGTATTAGTTCTCCTGGAAAAGTCTCAAATGTGAAAGCTTATTTATTTGGAAGAGA
Source organism: Rattus rattus (assembly GCF_011064425.1). Lineage (NCBI taxonomy): Eukaryota > Metazoa > Chordata > Mammalia > Rodentia > Muridae > Rattus > Rattus rattus. The sequence continues at coordinate 59,225,286 of NC_046160.1, forward strand.
GGGATTCTCTTTAGCAGCAAACAGAGTAACAAAACAGTCGAGGGGGAGTGAACGTGATTAAAAAGAAATAGACTCAGGGAAATGGCATTGCATTATATTTTCCTCTAAATCGAAGGTACTATACCTGAATAGGAGCAGAGAGCAGAGAAGCGGGTACGTAGAAAGCACGCGTCCATCCTAATCTCCAAACACACTGGCTGTAAGAAAGCACCAGCTACATGCCATAAGATCTAATTACCAAGAATTGCCTTTCCTGCCCCACAGCCATCATTTTGATGACAGGCTTCTCTGCACTGTAAAACAAAATGGGGAACCTGTGCTGTATAAACTGCCTCGTGCTTCTCTCCTTCCTCAGCTATCACACTCCCTATCTCATTTATTTTCCACACATTAATGGTAGCAGTCACCTTGAGCTGGTGATGCAGAGTAATTTTCACAGAAACCTTGATCAGAAACCATAAATCAGCCTGATGTGCTTTTATGGTCTAATAACATTCCGTTTGCTCCTACAGGTCTGTATGTAAAACTGCATTGCAGTGAGTCCTCTGGATCTATTTTTCCCCCTTTTGCACAGCTCGTTCTTGCTCCCATGCACTTACTCTCCCTCCCTCCCTCCTCCTTCTCCCTCTTTGCCTCTGTCGCATGATGTTTCCTAGGCATACACAGGCACATACACATCAGCAAGCCACATCAGTATACTTAATGTCTCACAAAACTGCATTTAACTGGAGTTATATGAATGCCAAGATAGCAGGGATGCATATTCTCTCACAAGGGTAAAATGATATGTGTGCTAGTTTCTCTGTGGTTGTTCTTAACAATGAAGTGTCTGTGACCAAAAATGTGACATTGAAGGAGTCATTTGGGTGTTTGAATGATTTAGCTCCTTGGGCTCTTGTGAAAGTGAATGCCGGAGCTGTACAGACTGCTGTGGCTTGGTTAACGTCAGATGAGGTTTTCCTCTGTGTGACCGTCTTCTGCAGTGCGCTGGTTGACAATGGCTTGTACTCTCGCCTCACCCGCAGACATGGTGTGATATGGAGTGGAGTGGAGGCTACTGGGATGGTAGGAAGGAGATCTGTGAGCTCAGAAGCAAATGAGACATGAGTCCGAAGTAAATGGATTAGAAGAAAGGTAACGAGACGAGTTGGGTTAGCAGTGCAGAGGATTTTATCAAGGATGAGGGACTGAGCATGTTTTAAAGCTGCAACAATGCCAGGACTGATAAGGATGCCTCAGCATCCCATCAAGCTGGTGTGAAATATGTGCGAGTTAAGCATGGTGACCATCCACCTCAGGCTGCAACATAATCAGAACATATCTATGCGTTTGGCTCAAGGGCCAACAATAAAAAGGCAAGCCCAGACTGTACCATCTCAGCTACCTGTGAGTGTACCAGCGAGAAATCTTCTGGGTATGTGCTTTGTAATGTGTAGCCATTTCCCTTTTTTAAACTGAAGAAAGAACATTTGTATCAGTGTTTTCAATAGGATGGAAGCATCTGCAATTGAAAAAAATGTCACTGGTGCATTGCGACTTGGCGAATTAGTGCAGGAAATGAACAAAGACCCTTTGACTCAGGCTGAGAGAAAGTCAAGCTTTGCCTTGGAATTGGGGGGTGGAGGGGAAGCTGGCAACAAGCTCTGATTTTTTTTTTTTTACTGCTAATGTAGTGAGTGATAATTACTCCCCAGTAGACCTCCATAAATTCCAACATTCTTAACTGGTGCTTCATGAATATACCAAAGGGCTGAAATGTACCCGGGTGTATTAATCAAAATTTCTAAGACACTATTCCTTACTTGGTTATAGGATACATTTCCAATTACTTATACCTGTATCTATTTTACTATCTGCAGGCACTGCTCATGTGCATGCCAGTGGCCTCTTGTATTTGGGATTCTAGCGTTGGAAGCATTCATAAGGACACTCAAAATGTCAATGATGGATAACTGTAGAACACAGACAACAGCTTCATCTGTGGGGCTCTTTGTTTTTAACTGTAAATCCCATTCGGCCCTTGTCTCACATGCAATAGTACTCACTTTAGGCAGTACTGCTGGGTTCGTATTTGTTTAAATTTATTTCTTTTAGCAAGAAAATATGTTTTTCTTCCATCCTATCACAGCATCCTGTAACCACTGCTGCACCCCAGTCTTCAGTAACAGTTCAGCACTGAATTTTCAGAAACTGACAGGCAATTTCTCCTTCTGCAATAGCTGGGGCTTTTCAGTGCTGCAGTAGCAAAGGCTAAATGTGAAAAGGAAATGGGGGTGAGCATAAGTCCTTTCTCTCTTGTGTCCACTGCCCTTGGATTCACAGCCCAGCATTTGCTGTCTGTGTAAGAACAATTTCTAAACCCTCGTCGCTAGAGGCAATATACACCAGACCAGTGGGGAGGGAGTAATAAAGGAAAAATTCAGTAAGGAACAAATTCTTTTCAGATTAGCTGATTGGCAGCTGTGAGTAACTGGGCTCTGGCAGTAAGGCAGCAAAGAGCAGTCTCAACCTTGGCGTTCATTATTTAGCTGTAAGCCTTTTCTGCCAGGAACATTTTTCTCTTTCAAGTCTTAAACTACTTTAACTCCTTATGATCCAATCCTGCATCCAAAAGAGTAAACTAAAAAGATCTTTATACGATCCCCTAGGTTGTTGATGAGAATTGATTGCAAGATACAACTGCTTTTTCAAACAATTCCAATCAGGATTGAAATTGTGTTAGGAAAAGTCTGTATTACCCAGTAGGTTATATAACATTCATCCTTTGACAGATCTGACAGACATCTTGAGAAAAAAGTAGAAATTAGCAGCACATGTAGATTTTCACAGCTGACTTGATAAAGAATTTAGCCTATCCAGAGGAGCAAGAAGGGACACAAAGTGATTATTTCCTGATTCTTAAAGATGTCTCTTCTCGGCAGCCAGGAAGAAGCAATTGGCAAAGGCTGTGTTCTTAAAGCTTCTAACCTAGACAAGGAAGCATCTTCAGACCAACCAGAAGCCAGGTTGATTCTGAACTGCTGTAAAAGAAACAAGAGAAAAATTAATCTTTAAAGCCTAGTGCTATGATTTAACCATAATAGGTTTATGCATATTCAATTAAGAAATCCTATTGACAGAAAAAGAACTTTTAAAAAATCATTTGTTTCTCCACACATACCTCTTGGGTGTATACTGATAAATTCCTCTATATATATATTTATAATAGAAGTGTTTTTATCCATGAAGCTCGAAGATTACATTATAGTTTTAAAATATTGATGCCATTTTTCTTACCATGAATCAATACATGTTTAAATAAAGCATTGAATAAGGATATAATTTGTCTAAAAACTGTTTTGTGAGATATTATACTGGTAAAATTAGTGACTACCTATCTTCAGTAACCTTAGTGATTTTGTTTAAAGGAGGAATTAGTGGATCTATATTGACAGAACCTTGTCTATGGTTGATTAATCTTGCAGTGCAAAAACCCAAATCTAAGCATGGTAGATTACATTGCTCATCTTCTTTCTCAGCCTTGTAGAGGATGTGCTTGCATTTTGTGATTAATACACATAGTTTGAGCCCTTAATAGCTGGGATAACATACTATTCATTCTTAAAGTGAAGTGTTTTTTTAAATTATATAATAAAATAATGTATCTAAACATTTTTATGCAAAAGAGAAAAAAACCAACTTGGGAAGAATACAACATTTGATAAAAATGCCTAGCATTTGGTTTCATCAGGCTCCTTTCTGATGCAGTTGCTAGATTAAAAGATGGTTTTGTGTGCTAATATTCAAATATCAAAGGCTATGTCTGATTTTTATTTTAGCTAAAGTATGTGGCTTTTCTAAGGCTCAAAGTCTTATCGATCGACTATTATTAAACACGTGCTACTTAATGATTCCACATGGCTTTTCATTTCTCAATTTTTGAACAATTTCAGAGACATGAGACAATGAACCCAAGTCTGTCTTTGTAAGAGCCAGTTCAGGGTCTGTATTACTACAGCTATTTCAGTATAGGTGTTTCCATAGGAAAGGTAGATCGAAGTTATATGGTAAGATCCTCTCTTATATCCTCACTTCATTGAAATTCTCTTAACTGCTCTTATCCTATAATCCCATGGCCAAACTAATATTTGCAGCCCTGAATCTGTCCCTACTTTCCTATCTGCACTTTTGTGGCAGTGGTTGACTGTTCCACCCTTTAAATACCAAAGTGGTTCTCAACCTTCCTAATGGTATGACCCTTTAAAACAGTCCCTCATGTTGTGGTAACCACTGGCTATAAAATTATTTTCATTGTTACTTCATCACTATAATTATGCTACTGATATGATCTTAATGTAAATATATGATGTTCAGGATATTTGATATGTGACTCCTGTGAAAAAGTCCTTTGTCTTCCAAAAGGTTCTTGACCCACAGGTTGAGGAGCACTGTTCTAGTATATTATGCTCCTTGATTTCCTTAAGGACATTTTCACTCTCCTTATAGGTCCATATTAAATAGCATCTTCCCAAGAAAACTGTTCATCTTCCTTCAGCAAATATGCCCATCTGTCCCTCTGAGCCTTGCCACTCTCTCCTTTCATATTGACAGCTCATTTCATAGGCCCACAGTGCAGTCACAGTAGGCTTGTGCTCTTCATTGGGCTGATTGCCAATGTTGACTTTTACATACTTTATTTTTATAACCACACAATAAGAGGGAGTGAAGAGGGAATGTCATCAGTCTTAGTCCTATGGATGGTCTTTTCGTAACTGCTTACTGCTCATCTAAAATCCTAAGCTTTTGCCCTCGGTATACTTAGTTTCCATTTATTGTACTTGTCCCATCTGACTATTTGGAAATTCTATTTTGTTCATCTTCATTTCTCTGAGTCTGGTAGCATTGTCTTACAAATGGGTAAGATTCTATAGAAAATTAAACTAACTTATGTAGAATATATAAAATACAATAGAAGCATAAAAATTTCCTTATAAATTCCTTTCCAAATACTCAGTGTGGTTGAAAGTATAGGAACACGTAGAATATAGACTCTTCCTTCTAGGGATCTATTACTTAATCATTACAAGTAAGTACAATTTAATGTAAATAGTAGAAGACTATGGTTTGCCCGTCATTTATGGGAACTCATAGAGGCATACCTATTAGAAAAGTTTTTTATTTATTCCTCTTTATAAACCTTTTCAAAATGCTTCACATTTCTGGGAAACAAGTAAAAAGGAATTAGGCAAAAAAAGAAAGAACAAACAATACAAGAAACCATGGAGGTGAGCAAAGGAGACAGAGAGAATCTTATGTCCAATACTCTACACATCTGGTAAAAGGCCCTAAGCAGTGAGTGGCCAACTTCTAAGCCAAACTCTCAGAAGGATCCCTAGAATGAAGCTCTCTTCCTAGATTGCCAGGAGGAACAGCAAGCACAGCCATTACTGCACTCTGATTTTGTGTCTCTGGTGTCAATATTTCCGTGAGTTGCCAATAACAACTCAGTTGTACAATCTGTGCCCTGTGCAGAGTAACATGGAATTTAAAAGCAGTATTAACCCTCCATAATCCATCTAAAAATTTCTTTAATATTTTTTGTTTTTTATCATGTCCATTGTATATTTTCCTGTTTGCTGTCATTTTTGTAGCATCCAGAGCAAATTCAGCTTCCTGTTCAATGCTTTTCCCAGTCTCTAATAAATATTTGTTGAAAAAAATAAGAAAATGAATGTGAAAAGAGACAAGTCAGCCTATTAAGAAAGGTGATCAATACATTTTCCATTTCAGGACAATTCTGATTGTAGGATAAAGTAATTTGGTCTTCTTCATAATTTACCTAGCCATCATTATTATCCCAGGCAAGCAAGCATGTGGGCCATTTCTCAGGATGAATCGGGCCACATTTTAATAGTTAGTTCCGGCAGTTCAAAGTGGAATGGATTTATTTCAAGAGGTTCAAGAAAACCTCATTTTGAAGGCTCTAATAAAAAGTAAGGATGATAAAGAACACTGTTTTTCATGATAAGGAAAATTCTGCCTTTCAAGAGAGACATCATAATTTCTTCTAATTATAAGAAAAATGTTGCTGCCTTGAGTGCTCTTATTCATGTGTACGGCCAAAGGGATTTTCTGCATAAAAGAGTAATTAGGTTCTATCCCTTCATACTAAAAAAAAAGTAATCTATTTTACTTTTCCTTTATACCTCCCCTGCCTCATATTCTTTGACCTCTACTATGCTGAATCTTTTATATGTCATAGGAAGAGAGATTTAGAGGCTTTGATTGCTGAATGCCTTTAGTGCCTGGCAGTGTTTGCTGTGCTGAATTTGGAACTGCCTAATTTGGGAGTTCTGTTCATGTGGGGCTCTAAACTGATCAGATTTCATTTTATGTGTAAAGATCATTTTCAGTCCATGAACTTTTAAGCATTTTATTTTTCTGAGATTCATTTTAAATAATGCACTGTGGGCTAATTCTTAAGGAACATCAAAAGGTGACTTGGTTTTTCAAAACAAAGATATTGAGGGAGATTTCCCTTTTTACTATCTGAAAATTCAGAAACAAGGCTGATGGGCAAGAGTCACCCAGGAGTTCTGGACGGGTGACCACATCTGGAGCTATGGAATTGAAAAGAAAGACAGAGAAGCCAAGCATAATGCTGCACATCTGTAATCCCTCATGCAATGCTGAAGCACAAGAACAGGTCAAGTTTGAGATTATCTTGGGTCACACAGAGAGTTCCAAGTTAGCCTGGAGTATTACATTTTCTTAAATCAAGATTATCAAACGCACACACGCGCGCACACACACACACACACACACACACACACACACACACACACATACCACAGTGAAGCACAGTTAGAGCCTGTCATTGAATCAATTTCTGTGGCCCATCATTTTCAATTGTATGGATAACCACTGTGAACAGAAGTGTGAGGTTGGAATAAATTAAATTCAGTAAACAATGATAGTAAAGAGAATGAATGACTACACAAACTTATGCTAAATAATAATAAAATTGTTTGAACTTTTTTTGGAGTTGCTGGTTGGCAGAAGTACAATTATGGGCTTTTGAATGAGATGATCAATATTAACTATGGACAGGAAAAGAAGACCTAGGTCTTAAAGTGCCTTACGGGTGTAGAAATAATTATAATCACCACCATTTATTGATTATTAATTCTGGTCTAGACCTGATTTTAGGATCTTAGAATATTATCTTTACTCCATACAGTAACTGCAGGAAGTGAAAAATACAGGGAATACTAAGCAACTCATTTATTTAGAAAGCTCCATGGTTAGGGGCTTGGCAACCTGAAATGGAAGTGGTTTTACATGCTATCAAGTTCAGCATGTAAAAATGGGGAAGGTTCCATATGGAGTTTTCTTATATAAGCTATCCTGAGATATAGTTATGAAATAACGGTTTACTTTAAGCTAATAGCATAACTTTGATATAACTTCTTCTAGTCAGTGGAAGACAGTTATGCCACATTCAAGAGCTCTTTATCCCACTGCTAATGAGGGCTCTCTTTCAACTAATGGCTGGTGAATTCCTAACCTTTTTTGGTACATTTTACTCTCCTGTCTTACTGTTTTATTTCAATTAAGTTACCTGTTATTTTTAAAGTTCTATGGACAATTATATCAAACAGGGATAAATGAAGTTGATTTGCACACAAAGGACAATGCCCACTAAAGCAGAATGTTCCCTGTGGTAATGAGTGTTGTCATTGTGTTCAGAGTGGTAGGATAGTGTGGCAGTTGAGAACGAAAAGTAGAGATCTGGTGCAGGACAGACTTCGAGTTACTATATATGTGGTTTGGGAATAAGTCATTTACATCCTTGTGCCTTAGTTTCACCACCTGTAAAATATTGCTCACCTCATAGAATATGGGAGTAAATGAGTTCATATAAAGAATGTATTGAGAAGAGCTGTAGATGCACAGTAAGTGGTACTGAATAAATGAGTGTGAAAGGTTTAGATCATTCTCTCACTGAAGCTTCACTATATTGTATAATGAAAGTCATGTTATATTTATTAAATAAATGATTACTAGATGAGCATCATAACAACTGACCTGTTGATAACCAATCAGATTGCAAGTATTCAAACTCAAATTGTCAGTTTCTCTTCTCTCTTTATATTATATATATATATATATATATATATACAGTTATATGTATGATGTATTTATGCTTATACACATACATTATATAGCATATTATAAATATATAATGTATTGCATATATTGCATATATTGCATATATTATATGTGTATAATATAAAATGCTCTATACACTATTATAAACTTCATACATATATCATATATACAAACATAGCATGTATATATATACATATACATGTATATAGATATATAATGTATGTATATATAATATATATGTATGTTATAATAAAACATTTTATGCTTAAAATAAAATCATGAAAAATTGTGTAGTCTTTTTTTTATTTATTTATATTTATACTGTCACTGTATTCAGACACAATTGCAGAGGGCATTAGATTTTATTACGGATGGTTGTGAGCCACCATGTGGTTGCTGGGAATTGAACTCAGGACCTCTGGAAGAGCAGTCAGTGCTCTTAACTGCTGAGCCATCTCTCCAGCCCCGAAAAATTGTGTAGTCTTAAGATTCATAAAATTATGTCTTCTTGAATTTATGTTTCAAGTTGAGTCTTTTGAAGATAATTTAAATACAAACAATAAGTAAATATTTCTTGTCATAAGTTGGGAATGTTTAATGTGTCCACATGAAGAGAGTAGGAAGAAATTATTTTAATGTCATCTAGGAGTGGATCATAATGCTTTGAGTAATATTCTATATTTTAAAAGAACTTTTCAGTTTTCCAAATGTTGTTACATGTATTATCTTTGAGGTTCATGATAACTTTGAAGTAAATAACACCAATAATATTCTCCTTATTTTACAAATGAAAGACTTGGGCTTAAAAAGAGAAATGACATATACCAAACCAATCATTCAGGAGTAAAATAATTTTAAACCAATTATAGAAGTCTAAAAATATAAAAACTTAAGCAGTAACAACATGAAGTTATTTCAACAGCACCATACCATGTTCAGGTTTTTATAATAAAGCTAGATAAAGTGTAGAAATGAGTAAAATGTATTAATTCACAAGACTCAGTCGGGAGCTTATGCATATGTGTTTGTAGATTCCTCAAAATAGGAGGGCTAGTAGTAATCATTAATCCATTCTGTGTGAAGAGAAGAAACATTTAAAAAACTAATCAAAAGCTACATCATTTTAAGGTGGAAACATGTTTCACCAATATTTGTTGAGTGCAAGTAGATTAATATTAAAATCAGATGCTCAAAAAACCCAAGCAATATGGCCACCTTGAGTCTAATCCAGAGTGGAACGCAATATCCCACGAGTTTAACCTGACTCACGTAAGGACTGGATGCTGGGGTGTTCTGAGAAGTCTATTAAACAATTGATGGTAAAAGAACAGTATCTGGATTATTTCAGGACCCGACACTTAAAGCATTTAGGGAGCTAACCAGTGACTTTAAAAGTTAGAGATGGACAGATAGCTTAATAGGAACTGGACAAAGAATCAGAAATTAGAACAAAATATACATAATACTGGCAGGTAGTAGATGAAGATGTAGTTCATTTTTCTAAAATGAACTCCTCCTTCTCTGCACATCTTTTAAGATTTCTTCTATCTCCACTGTCTACCAGGAAAGGATCAGTCATCATGGTCCATGCATTATTTCTACGTCAGTGTCATCCAAATGACAGTAACCTATACTAGTTGCCTGTGTTCCACACCCTTTCAATTATTGCATGCTGGTGCTTCAATGATTGTTCTGTAGACCCAGTTCCAATAAATACTCACAAAGTTGGTGTTATCAGATATAATCTTCCAGAAATTTTCATACAATTACATTTCAGTAAACTATAGCATCATTTCCCCATTGGCTCATGCAAGAAATTTTAGTGATATGTCTAAATCTCCTTAACGTGATTTTACCTTTATCTAATCATTCCCCAATCCTAGAAGTCTGTATTTTTAACAAATTTTAAACTGGATTACCCCCACTATTACTCTCAGTTATCAGGGTTTAAATTACTCTAGAATAAATGATTATCTTTATCTTTGCTCATTCAGATGATCCACAAAAAAAGACATGTTTAATAAGTCTGTTTGGTTATAGCATTCCTATGCTAAGACCTTCAATTTTCTCCTGTTGTCCTAAAGATGAAGTCTGAACTCGTTCTTTCAGATTTATTCCTGTATATATGTGTATCTGTGTCATTATATTCTGTATATGTGAGGGTGCCTGTGGAGACCAGAAGACGTTATCAGATCCATTGGAATTGGAGTTTCCAGTGATTAAAAACCATCCTATGTGGGTGCTGGGAGCTGAATCTGGATCCTCTGCAAGTTCAGTATGTGCTTCTGATTTCTGAGCCATCTCTGAAGCTCTAAAACCTTAACTCATTTTGTGTGAAATACAAGCTCCTTTCTGACTTGGTCTTTGTTAACCTGGGTCACTCCATAGTTTACATCCCCATGTTGTTTGTGCTTTGGAGAAACATTTTAACATTCCGGAATATCCTCCATCCCTCTGTAGCTAGATTAAAATATTCTTGTGTTCTCACTGTACTTTCTCATACTTACTTTTAATGCAACACTTTTCATAGCTCATTGAAATTGTTAAACCTCTCATTAAATAGTGAACACTGAACTCATTAGGAGAAGAAGAAATGAAATGCTTTTTTATTGTTTTTGTGCATTTCTGGCACTTCTCAAAGAAGTTGGCACGTAATCATGACCAGCCAATATTAGTTGAGTAAAGAGAATGCATCCTGGGAGAAGTCACACTTACTTCCAAACACTGTGCAGAGTGACAGTCTAATAATGGCTATGGTTCTAATGACCCGGTGCCTTAGAGACCAAATCTTTAGCGTGAACCTCTTCAACAGCAGCAGAGCAGCAGCAGCAGCAGCAGCAGCAGCAGCAGCAGCAGCAGCAGCAGCAGCAGAGCAGCAGAGCAGCAGAGCAGCAGCAGAGCAGCAGAGCAGCAGAGCAGCAGCAGCAGCAGCAGCAGCAGCAGCAGCAGCAGCAGCAGCAGCAGCTTTCCAATGTGGTGGCAGCCCCAAGTACAGCTGATTTTAGAAACAGATGATAGATGTGCTGTACATATTAGATTTTTATTCCTTTGTGCTTATTCCTAGAACAATAATTAAGGGGTTTGCTCTATGGTGACTGAGAGATGCTCTATGCCATATGTCACAAGTTTGCTTTCAATGACCTAGTCTCATCCCTCAAAAGATTCATACGTAATAAATAACTCCCGGCATGGAAGTAAAGGAAGAGATGGTGCTACCAGGCAGAATCAGGCAAGTTTGCAGATCTTACACTATTGATTTAATTGAGATATACATACCTTTTATTTTGTTTTTGAAATGTCTTATTTTTTAATTGGGTATTTTATATATTTACATTTCAAATGTTATCTTTTTCCCAGTTCCCCTTTCCCCCATACTCCCTCCTGCTACTTCTATGAGGATGCTCCCTCTCCCACCCACCCATTCCCACCTCAATACCCGGGCATTCCCCCAAACTGGGGAAAGAAACCTTCACAGAACCAAAAACTTCTCCTCCGATTGATGCTGGACTATGATATCCTCTGCTACATATGTGCGTCGAGCCATGGGTCCTTCCATGTGTACTCTTTGGTTGGTGGTTTAGTCTCTGGGAGCTCTGGGGTGTGTGGTTGGTTGATATTGTTCTTCCTATGGGGTCACAAACCCTTTCAGCTCCTTCTGTTCTTTCTCTAACTCCTCCATTTTGGGTGCCCATGCTCAGTCTGATGGTTAGCATCAAGCATCTGCATCTGTATCAGTAAGGCTTTGGCAGGGCCTCTTAGGAGGCTCCTGTCATCAAGTATTTCTTGGCATCAGCAACAGTGACTGGGTTTGGTGGCTGCAGATGGGATGTATCTCCAGGTGGGGCAGTCTCTGGATGGCCTTTCCTTCAGCCTCTGCTCCACTCTTTGTCCCTGTATTTCTTCCAATGAGTATTTTGTTCCCCCTTCTAAGAAGGACTGAAGCATCCACATTCTGATCTTCCTTCTTCTTGAGCTTCATATGGTCTGTGAATTCTATCTTGCATATTCCAGTGAGGGCATACCACGCGTGTTCTTTTGTGAATGGGTGATGTCACTCAAGATGATGAGTTTTACATAGTGAAAATTAGAATTCCTCCCTTTTTTTCCACATGGAAACGTTTAATGAGAGAAGAAGAGTAGAAGAGGGGAGAAGTAAAGGCTGGTCCTGAGCATGTGGAGGGAAGGGGCGAGAGGAATGGGGAGAGAAGGAACAAAGGGGAAGAGGGCACGAGAGCAGAGAAGAGAGCAAGAGAGCTAGAGTCCATTAAAAACAATACATAGGTAGGGTAGATACATATTTCTATTGGTCAGCCCCACAGGGAAAAATCTGTTTTAGTTCATTTAGAAATATCAGGGTGAAAAACCCACCCACGGGCATGAGGTGAATCATGTTTCCTTCCCCATACTTAATCCTTTGGCTATTACTTTGATCACCAGTACAAATCCTAATTAAGGTTTCATCTGATAATTTGATTTCATCATAAAAATCTATTCTGAATCAGGAGCTTTGCCTCGTTAAATTCTCGGCATTAATGAAAATCACTAATCCAACAGATAAACAGGCAATGGAAAAGTCAAATCATAACTTTCATGTTTTCAGGAATGTTTTGGTTTAAGGATTTAGGGGCCTCTACTATGAAGAAAGATTGAGATGTAAATTTCACTGAGAGAGAAAAATAAAACTTTGCAAGTGGGAATGGAAACCAGGAAAATGGCATTGCTGTATTAAAAATGCTATAATTTCTAATGCTGCAAACCTCCAAAGTGTTGTAGTTTCCTTCCCAAATGCAAGAAAGGTCAGATTTATAGGATAAAGACAAGTAATATTCTGAGAGTCGAAGCTGGGCACTTCTTCTGTTCCACATCCTCTTGTTCTATGACTTCTGGGTTTGTAAGAAGATACCTCACCTGTGAGTCAGATTAATGTCAAATTAATCAAGACTATATTTTTTCATCCGGCACCAATGAAGAAATTAGGGAAGTAAATGATAAATTTATCTTTTTGAAACCCCACGAGTTTGGGAAAATTAAAAAAGACTTTTACCAAATTCCCCAAATATCCAGAGCTAATAGCAGTGCTAGCATATTAACAGAAATAGTATGTTATTAAGGTGTGTGCAGTAGGATGAAGCCACATTTATTTTACAGAATTTAATTAAGTATGAGAAGAAAGGAGAATCAAGAGTAACATAGAGGAGATAATATCAACGTATGAGAAAATGGGACAGAGAAAAGCTCCTGGGGGTGGGGCTATGGTTCACTATTTTGAATATTGCTGTACAACACTGTAATTCTTACTGCATATAGATAATATCTACTATTTGCTTTCATTTCATTTTATTGTTATATCAATTATTGAAATGCTTGTTTGTTTTATATCACTTAATTACAAAAATGCAGAAAAGCACACATGAAACACCTTTGCACAAATATGCCCTCAAAAACTAATATATGCTACGGTGCACAGTTTCCCCCTGAAAAGTCACTGCTTTTAACTTTTCAACTCATGTTTTATAAGACTGTGCATAGATACTTCAACCCTATTCATGAGAAAATCTCTTCTTTTCAAGCAAGGAGTCTAGAGAGTAGGGTAGGAAATGCAATCTATTTAGAATTATAGAAAGATATTAATGATGGGAAGGACACTGCCTATTAAAGCCTTCAGGAATACTTTTTGAAAGACTTTTGCATCTTGTGGCTGCTTTGAAGTGAATGTAAATCATCAGTCACTGAACATTTTAACAGCAAATGAGTCTCTTGCCCAAAGTATACAGCTAAGAACCGCAGTGTTTACTGGTTTCTAAAATTGGTGTCTGTTTCTCAGAAAGGTTAAAAATGTAAGAAGACTTTTTAGGGAAACAAGGCAGAAAATATAATGAAAAAATATTTATCCTCCATTGTCACTGTTTCTTAGTGTGAAGAAAGAACCTCATTATTATGAGAAAGTGTGTGTGTGTGTGTGTGTGTGTGTGTGTGTGTGTGTGTGTCCCCTGTAATTGCACAAGTGTACACATAAGACAAGGGTTGTGAAGGAAATACACAGTACTACAAGTGCTTCCCCCCCTCTCTCTCTCCCTTTCTCTCCCCCCCTCTCTCTCATTTTAGGATTCTCTCTTTTCTAGAAAGAACACAGCAATTTTTATCCATATAACACACTAGAAATTGAAAGTATCCTCTTAAAAATAGTATTTGGATTTGTCTCTTTTTTTTTTTTGCCAGATACAGCCTAAGCTATATCTGAGCATGAATGGCTTAAATCATGTACATTGGGCTTTAAACACAATATGTCTAAATGTAAAATAGTTATAGAAATAGAACAGTGGGGTTGTATAATATATTCTTCATTTCAGTAGTGAAGTAAACAACCATCACACACACATAAATAACCTTTCTGTGGGTCTCTTTCTCTACCACTCAATAAACAACTTAAATTTTAGATACAGGAATTTTCTCAGACTAATGGCTTCTATGAAGTCCAATTACCAATAAAATCACTGTATATTGCTACCAAACTGAAGCAAAATAATAAATGCTTATTCACAGTTTTCTGTCTATAGTGATGCTCTTATAGTATGGTCAAAAGAGGTAGTATAAAGTCAGATTATCAGATCTTCAGTGACACAAATATCTGCTCCAAGATAAACACTCTTCCTAGGTACTATAAGATGATAGAAAGATGAAGAAAAAGTACATTGTATTATATATATAATATATTATATATAAATATTCCAACATAATTAAGTCAGTCAGAAATAGTATAGATAATGATTTAGATTCTAACTGAGGAGCATTGATTTGAAGTCAAGCACTACAACTTTCTTGCTATGGGTCACTTGAGCATCTTTATTTTCTTATCTGCAAACGCACATCTTTATTTTCTTATCTGACAAAGAACATTAATGGTACATTAAGGGCTTAATCTATCTTATAGCCAAGG
Source organism: Rattus rattus (assembly GCF_011064425.1). NCBI lineage: Eukaryota > Metazoa > Chordata > Mammalia > Rodentia > Muridae > Rattus > Rattus rattus. The sequence continues at coordinate 59,240,374 of NC_046160.1, forward strand.
AAATATAATTATTTTGTATATATCTGTCAATATTGCAAATATTATAATAAGCAGAGCAAATACCATACATGTAGGTAATGTACAAATGCATGGTGTACAAATAATTCATCACCATATCACCACATGGAGTTAATTAAATCTGTTAGAAAAAGAGACATTGTAAAACTGTGGTACTGAAGTAGAAAAATCCAATAACAAATTGAATGGTAAAATTGGCTAAAATATATGGACCAAAATTTTATATTTATATTTGGGTCTTTCTGAATTCCTTTAAAATAAACAGTAAATATTTAGGAATTAATTGTAACCAAAACAAAAATAAGTGTATTGTAGAACCCTGTAGTAAGGTAGCAGTCTCCATTACTCAAAGGCTTTTTGAGTTTGTCACAAAATGGGGGACTCCCTTTCTTTTTTTTTTAACAATGTAATTATATTATAATTTAAAAAATAAAAATTATTATACAATTAACTACTCAAGCATACATACAAAATACGAATAATAAAAGCATAAAGAAAAATCTCTCTCTCTCTCTCTCTCTCTCTCTCTCTCTCTTGCTGGATATTTTTTATTTACATTTCAAATGTTATTCCTTTTCCCGGTTTCCTGTTCATAACTCCCCTATCCCATCAATCCTCCCATTTTTCTATGGCGTGTTCCCCCACTCCTGTGCACACCACTTCCTGCCTCGCTGCCCTGGCATTCCCCTACACTGGGGGGTCCAGCCTTGGCCGGGCCAAGAGCTTCTCCTTCCATTGTTGTTCAACAAGGACATCCTCTGCTACATATGCAGCAGGAGCCATGGGTCTGTCCATGTGTACTCTTTGGTAGTTTAGTACCTGGGAGCTCTGGTTGGTTGCTATTGTTCTTATGGGGTTGCAAACCCATTCAGCTCCTTCAATCTTTTATCTAACTCCTCCAAAGGGGACCCCATTCTCAGTTCAATGGTTGGCTGCGAGAATACTTCTTTGTATTTGTCATGCTCTGGCAGAGCCTGTCAGCAGACAGCTTTATCAGGTTCCTGTCTCCATGTACTTCTTGGCTTCAGCAATATTGCCTGGGTTTGGTGGCTATATGAGTATGGGCTGGATCCCCAGGTGGGGCAGTCTCTGGACGGCCTTTCCTTCAGTTTCTGCTCCAACCTTTGTCTTTATATTTCCTCCTATTAATATTTTTGGTCCTCCTTCTAAGAAAGACTGAAGCATCCACACTTTGGTTGTCATTCTTCTTGAGCTTCATGTGGTTTTTTGATTGTATCTTGGGTAATCTGATCTCTGGGGTAATATACACTTATCAGTAAGTGCATACCATGTGTGTGGTTTGGTTTTTGTTTTTTTTTTGTTGTTTTTTTTTTTTTTTGTGATTGTGTTACGTCACTTGGGATGTTTTCTAGTTCCATCCATTTGCCTATAATTTTCATAAAGTCATTGTTTTTGATAGCTGAGTAGTACTCCATTGTTCAGATGTACCACATTTTCTGTATTCATTCCTCTGTTGAAGGGCATCTGGGTTCTTTCCAGCTTCTGGATATTATAAATAAAGCTGCCATGAACATAGTGGAGTATGCATCTTTGTTATATGTTGGAGCATCTTTTGGGTATATGCCCAGGAGTGGTATAGCCGGGTCTTCAAGTAGTACTATGTTCAATTTTCTGAGGAACCTCCAGACTGATATCCAGAGTGGTTCTACCAGCTTGCAATTCCAGCAACAATGGAGGAGTGTACCTTTTCCCCCACATCCTTACCAGAATCTGTTTTCATCTGAGTTTTTTTTAAAACACTTTTTTTTAAAAAAATTACATTTTTCATTAGATATATTTCTTTACTTATATTTCAAATGTTACTCCCTTTCCCGGTTTCCTGTCCATTAAACCCCATCCCCTCCCTCTCACCCGTACGGGTATTCACCCCATCTATCTCCCTTACTGCCCCCCCATATTCCCCTGCACTTGGCAGGACCAAGGGCTTCCCCTTCCATTTGTGCCCCAACAAGGCTATTCTCTGCTACATATGCAGTTGGAGCCCTGGGTCAGGCCATGTAGTGGTTTAGTGGAAGCTCTGGTTGGTTGGCATTGTTGTTCTTATGGGGTTGCAAGCTCCTTCAACTCTTTCAATCCTTTCTTCAATTCTCCCAAGGGGGTCCTGTTCTTAGTTCAGTGGTTTGCTGCTAGCATTTGACCTCTGTACTGGACATGCTCTGGATGTGTCTATCAGGAGAGATCTATATCTGGTCCCTTTCAGCATGCATTTTTTTAACTTCATCAATCTTATCTAGTTTTGACGGCTGTATGTATATGGACCACATGTGAGGCAGGCTCTGAATGGCCATTCCTTGAATCGCTGCTCTAAAGTTTGCTTCCATATCCCCTCCTATGGATATTTTTATCCCCTTTTAAGAAGCAGTGAGTGTATCCACATTTTGGTCATCCTTCTTCTTGAGCTTCCTGTGGTCTGTGGATTGTATCTTGGGCAGTTCCATCTTTTGGGTAATATCAATGAGTGCATACCAAGTGTGTTTTCTGTGATTGGGTTACCTCACTCAGGATGATATTTTCTAGTTTATCTGTAAATCAGTCTGTAGGTTCCTCAGAAAATTGGACATAGTACTCCTTGAGGACCCAGCTATACCACTCCTGGGCATATACCCAAAAGATGCTCCAACATACAACAAAGACACATGCTCCACTATGTTCGTAGCAGCTTTATTTATAATATCCAGAAGCTGGAAAGAACCCAGATGCCCTTCAACAGAGGAATGGATTCAAAAAATGTGGTACATCCACACAATGGAGTACTACTCAGCTATTAAAAACAGTGACTTCAATAGAAATTTACCTAAGCTTTTGATCTTAGCTATTCTGGCTTGTGTGAGGTGGAATTTCAGGGTTGTTTTGAATTGCATTTCTCTGATGACTAAGGATGTTAGACATTTCTTTAGGTGCTTCTCAGCCATTCTATATTCTTCAGTTGAGAATTCTTTGCTTAGCTCTGTACCCCATTTTAAATAGGGTTATTTGGCTCTCTCGAGTCAAACTTTTTGAGTTCTTTGTATCTATTGGATATAGCCCTCTATCAGATGTAGGATTGGTAAGATCTTTCCCCAATATGTTGGTTCCCATTTTGTCCTATTGACAATGTCCTTTGCCTTACAGAAGCTTTGAAATTTTATGAGATCCCATTTGTCGATTTTTGATGTTGGAGCATAAGCCATTGGTGTTCTGTTCAGGCAATTTTTCCCTGTGCCTATATGTTCGAGCCTCTTCCCCACTTCCTCTTCTATTCATTTCATTGTATATGGTTTTACGTGAAAGTCATTGATCCACTTGTACTTGAACTTTGTATAGGTCAAAGAAAATGGGTCAACTTGCATTCTTCTGCATGCTAACTCCAGTTGAACTAGCACCATTTGTTGGAAATGTCGTCTTTTTTCCACTGGAGGTTTTTACCTCCTTTGTCAAAGAGAAAATGACAATCAGTATGTGGGCTTATTTCTGTGTCTTCAATTTTATTCCATTGATCTACCAATGCCATACAGTGTTTATCACTATTGCTCTCTAATACAGCTTGAGGTAAAGGATAGTTTTTCTCCTAGAAGTTCTTTTATTGTTGAGGATAGTTTTCATTATCCTGGGTTTTTGTTATTCCAAATGAATTTACAAATTGCTCCTTCCAACTCTATGAAGAATTGAGTTGTAATTTTGATAGGGAGTGAATTGAAACTGTAGGTTACTTTTGGCAAAATGGCCATTTTTACTATATTAATCCTGCCAATCCATGAGCATGGGAGGTCTTTCCATCTTCTGAGATTTTCTTTAATTTCTTTCTTTAGAGACTAAGTTCTTGTCATACAGATCTTTTACTTACTTGGTTAGAGTCACACTGAGGTATTTTATATTATTTGTGACTATTGTGAGGGATGTTGCTTCCCTCATCTCTTTCTCATACTGTTTATCCTTTGAGTAGAGGAAGGCCACTGGTTTGTGTTAATTTTATATCCAGCCACTTTGCTGAAGGCATTTTATCTGTTTTGGGAGTTGTCTGGTGGAACTTTTGGGGGTCACTTAAGTATACTATCATACTGTACTCAGTAGGTAGGGAGAGAGTGGGTAGCCTTTTCTAGTCCATGATTTCCATGGGATTCCTTCAAGTTTATCTCCATTTAGTTTGAGTTGGATACTGGTTTGCTGTATATTGCTTTTACTATGTTTAGGTATGGGCTTTAAATTCCTGATCTTTCCAAGAGTTTTAACATGAAGGGGTGTTAAATTTTTCAAATGCTTTCTCAGCATCTAATGAGATGACCATGTGGGTTTTTTCCTTTGAATTTGTTTATATAGTGGATTACCTTGATGGATTTCCATATACTGAACCATCCCTGCATCCCTGGGATGAAACCTACTTGATTATGTTGTATGATCATTTTGTTATGTTCTTGGATTCATTTCGTGAGAATTTTATTAAGTATTTTGTATAGATATTCACAAGGGAAATTGATCTGAAGTCCTCTTTCTTCGCTGGGTCTTTGTGTGCTTTATGTATACGATTAATTGTGGTTTCATAGAAGGAATTGGGTAGTGTTTCTTCAGATTCTATTATGTGTAATAGTTTGGACAATATTGGTATTAGGTCTTTCTATAAAGGTCTGATAGAATTCTACAAGACAGATCCCAGGTAACAAAGTTAAATCAAGATCAGATAAACCATCTAAACAGTCCCATAACTTCTAAAGAAATAGAAGCAGTCATTAAAAGTATCCCAACCCTAAAGAGCCCAAGACCAGATGATTTTAATGCAGAAACACAAACTTACATTAGGATGAAATCAGGTTCTATATTGAATCATTATCTCCCTGTATCTAATGGTCAATATTTTTAACTTGAAAGTATATAGAGACAAACTTGGGCATACCTGTGGAACATTATTTATTACTAGGTTAACTAAAGACAGTAGACTGACATTAATTTTATGTGGCATCATTTTATGTGTTGAGTTGGATCTTGAACTAAATAAAGAATACAATGTGAGCTAAGTATATGCATTTATCTCTCTCTGGTTTTGCACTCTGGGTACAATGTGGCCAGCTACCTTAAGCTCCTGATATCAAGAGTTCTCTTCTTTGGTGGACTGTATTCTTGACCTGTAATTCAAAACAAATAATTCATTCCATAATTTACTTTTTACAAATATTTATTGTAGCAAACACATAAGAAATTAACATTCTCAATATCTGTCATCTTTTATACTTTCAATACCATGAACTTAGTCCAATAGAAAATAAGGTCTTATCCCAAATCTTAGTCTAATAGAAAAAATTATGGTGGATTTCTCACTGATAAGATAAAATAAATGAATATAAAAAGTAGAAATATTCCATTACTGTGGGCTTGTTCAGTTAAAGGAAATCTAGAAAGGTACACACAAAGCTTCTGACTGGGATTCTACCTTACTTTTAAATATGAATGATAGACTACCTTGTCAATTTACTAGAAAGAAGTATTCTACAATCCCCGAAATATAAAAACTCAAGATAGAAAAGTATGGCTAAGAAATTTGGATAAAAATGAAGCCAATGAGAAGTTGAAAGAAAAAAAATCAGATGCACTCTGAGATTTCTCAAAATGTTAAGAACATTTTCAATTACAAAGATATAGAACTTAGGTATGTAAAAAGAAGAACCATATATTAAGTAGACAATGAAGCCATTATGGAGGTGGATTCTGAGGATGGTGTGCAATGTAATCAGATGCTACCTTCTTCTGGGATATAAAAATCTACAGTCTTTAATTCCCTTTAGAAAATGTATATACTTCTCCACATCCACAGCCCCAATGCATAGAGAAAAAAGAACCTGAGAATGTGACCGTCTAAAGCAAGGTTCTGTCTGAAACAATTTGAGGAGCTTCAAATACACTTTTGTGAACCTCTAAATAAATTGTTTACATTCCAAAGAGTGATAGATATATTAAATGGCATAAATATTGGTAGAAGTTGCTTCTTTGTAAGTAGCATAAACATAGAATGTTAATAATAAAAATGTAAGCTTTTAGAATGACTTAGATATTGTTAAAATCAGTAATATGTTATTTCTCAGGAACCCACACACACAGTAGTTTTTATAAAATATAGATGGGTTTTAATTTCAACAATAGAATATAGAAATGTGGTATTCTATTAAGAATTGAACCATAGTTATATGAGGATACAAATTTTAATATAGCATATGAGTGATCTAGGAAATATTATAGATGATAATAGAAAGCTAGACATTTCTAGGCATGCCTGAAACGTCTGTAAACTAGAGGACTAAGAATTTTTAGCCATTCTGGAAATCACAGCAATTTCCAGAGAAGCCTGTGATGCATAGTGAGGCATGTCTCAATGAAATAAACTAACTGTTACTGCTCAGTTTGTGGAGTAAACCTGGGAAAGTAGAACCTAAAACTGAGGTGGATTGAAGTCTACAATAGTTCACTTTATTTAGAGCAGCAGACAATTTATCTACTGTAGAGGAATTTTAATGCAGTAACATGACTTTTCTGGCAAGGAGTCACATCCAAAGAACTTGTAGGTCTATGTGATCTGTCTGGAATGCCATACCTTTAATACTTCTGGCAGCAGTAGAGATGCACCCTTAGTATACACCTTTAATATATCTAACTGTTTATTTAATACCCTTTAGTACACCTAACAGTGAAGAGAAGATAATGTTAGTTTGTAGAAGGAAGCAATCATATTTGAAAGTGACATCTAATCAAGAGGGAGACAAAGTGATGAATCACAGAAAGATTTGATGGATGAGTCTGAAATAGGATACTCCCATTTTATATCAGAACAGACAGGAAAGAGAGACTACTTAGAACAATGAGAATGAGTAAAGTAGGAAGGGCAATTCAGTTAAGTGCAGTGCAGTGCAGTGCAGTGGAGATGAGTTGAGTTGAGTTCAGTGAGACAGTGGTAGGTTTGAGCTTGTGCAGTTCAGTGCAGGTCAGCAAAGGCAGTTGAAGCCAGAAAATAAGAAGGAACCAGAAGATTAGAACAAATTGCCAGAATTAGTTTGAGACATAGCAGATCAATTCAATGAGGAATTGAGAGGATCCAGGTTGAATCAGTCAGCTTGGAGAGGAGTTTGAACAAAAGCAGCTGAACCAGCCAGGCAGAGTTCGGAATTAGAAAGAGTGAACTTATTCCTCAGTAAGCCTCGAAAAGGAAAATTACATTTAGTGAATATAAGTTACTTTTGCAGAATATAAGGGCATTCTGAAGGGTAAGCAAGGCATGTGAGCAACTTATATTCAAGTTGTAAGCAATCACAAGGGCAAGGTCACATGAGTTTTAGACTGTATTCAGCCAGGACAATAACTCCTGCATGGAAATGTCATTATGATTAACAATGGATAAAATGATGTGTAATCTGAAGCAAAACCCTTTCCTATTTACTACACCTGGGAGTGGCACAAAACACATTCCAAGAATAAATCCATGTTATAGAGGAACTGAAGTTACATTCTCTTGTTTACTTGGAGTTTTCTTACAAGCTCTCAGAAATTTCCTCACACAACTCCATTCACGTGCCATGTTCTGACACAAACAATCATAAATAAAATATAATATCTAATACCAACTATATATGCCATTGCTTGGTTACTTATGTTTTTCCTCATTGAAAACTAATTTTAACATTAAAATGAATTATCTAAATTTTCAGTCCAAATATTCTACCCCATAAAATAAATGGGTGAATATTCCATTCAAATCTATTCCAGCAGGGAAGTGAGAATAACATAAAAGAAAAGGGAGATTAAATACAACTCTGCAGGCAAAAAGGATAGAAAGTAGCTGAGATAATCTACTGAAAACTATTGACAAGTCTCAGAGGGCAAGTCTATGAATAGATTGAGGCCACTGGTGTTTGATGTGTGGCATTGATTAGAATTAAGTTTCTGAGCTCCCAGAGACCAATAGATCAAAAGAAAGCAGAATTTCATGACTCCATCCTCTTTTCTATATGCTACTTTTTAAAATCTTTATTATTATTATTATTATTATTATTAATTTATTTTTTAGAAGCTCATATAGAAGTACTGTTTCTGTTACTGTTCTAATGCTGTGAAGAATCCATATGATGACAGAAACTTATAAAAGGAAGCCTTGTATTAGGGACTTGTTTCAGTTTGAGAGACTCAGTCCATTATCGCTATGGTAGGGATCATGGAAGTATACAGGAAGACATGGTGCTGGGAAGTTGCTGAGAGTGCTACATCCTGATCTGCAGGTAGCCTTGTGCCATCCCAGTGATCCACTTTCTTCAACAAAGCCATAATCCTTCTGAAGTACCGCCACTTCCTTCTTGATCACTACTAACTGTTTAAATAAATGAACCTGTGGAAGACCAGTTTTATTTAAATTCCCATATGTAGTATATTTACATCACATCTACCACACTGTCTCCCAATCTCCCCACTCATTTGTTTGTTCTCCATACCTTTTCAACTTCACGAGCTCTTCTTCAATAATTATTATGAGTGGTACACACAACCTGTGATTAGTAATAATCACTTGGGATTGAATAACCTATCAGTGGACTTGTCACTAGAGAAACTAATTATCCATCCTTCTCTTAGCAACCACCAGTTACTTTTAGCTCTTCATTTAGGCATTGGGTCTTTGAATTTACATTCACTTTTACATGTCAACTGGTCTTGTTATTATACAGGTATTGTTTAGAAAGAAATTAGAAAGCCGAAGGGGAGGGGACTTTTTTCTGGAGAAGGAAAGAAGAAAGAATACTAAGGATAATTTAAAAGCTATAAGAAAAATATTATTTTGTGTTTTTTTTAAAACTGAGTAAGTATGTTTTAGTACACAAAAAACTTAAATTTGATCCCTCTGATCAATGGAATCAGTCTTAGAGAAATTCAAACATTTTATAGATTTATAATATACAAGCTGTCCTGTACTCTACTTAAAAACTGGATCTTGTAGATAGGATTTGGCTTGCCCACTCTAGACACAAACATGTTTGTTTAGATGTTTCCTCCAAAACCTCTGTGTTGGGCCAGGCTTGCCACCTGGCTCTATGACAGGGGAAAGAACAAAACCCAACAGCCCAGAAGAGGAACACTTTGCTCTTCAGCAGAGTGAAGAGGTAAGCTATCTTAAGCGGAGGTTATTAATTGCTAAATGTAATCACCAGTATTTAGCTCTCTGAATACTGCCCCATTCCTTGGGTTTCTTGGAAGATCTGTTGAAATGCAAACTTTCTGTATCTCAGGATATATAAATTCACTGAAATATAGTTGAAGAAAATCTGTCCTACCTAAGGCCATGGATATCATTAAAGGTTTTTATGGAAATTAAAACTTATTTTTCTCAGCATTCTTAAGACCATTTCGGTGTAATGTAAAAATATCTATAATACTCTAAGCAGAAAAAAAGTTAGCTTGAAGCTTGTAACAAAAAAGCATTGATAGTTAAAAATCTGTGTATAGGTAGGATGGTTTATTTTATTTTCCCTAGACTAGGGATATACCACCAGGCCTAGAATCACTTGAAACCTTAAATACACACCTCACAACTTTCCCTTTCTCCTCTGTCACATCCTGACCATGCTAGGATCATAGATGGAAGCTCATCTCACATCTCCACCAGCTCCTATCAAGTGGGCTATGCCAAACTCTCTTCTGATCAGGCTATGGAATCTGTCCGTTTATTACAAGGCCCTGACCAATGATATAGCTTTGGAAACATAATGCTTTTTCTGACAGAGCTGCTAAAGAAGTCAGCCAACACCACTAAACTTCTTCCTCTATTCTCTTGGCTCCTCCAAGTTTGACTTCAACCTACTCCAAGTCCTAATAATAGGGACTACCTTCATCATACATTTTTTAATCCCTCCCACCTGCTGCTACAACAGCAAACAGACTTCAACCAGCTCTCTTCTGAAGGCTGCCTGGTCAGTTCACCCATGCTGGGAAGTCTGCTTTCACATTAAAACCATTTTAGCTTTACAATAACTTTAGGTGCAAAAGATGTACATGAAGCTTGCTGAGGACACATTTGAGAACCCTAAAGGAGAGCTTAACTCTTAAATAAAAAGACTTTGTAGCCGAGGCTCAATTATCCACTGGCCTAAATTGGCTTCGAGTGTAAAATTCAGGACTTACCTTTTCCTGGAGCTAATAGGACAGGTTTCAGAGAAAAAGCATGCTGTTGTTATTGACTTAAAAATTGCCTGTACTATTCCTTTATGCTCCAATTATGCTTTGAAGAGGACTTATTTTTTTCAGTGACTACTCTCAATAGGCAAGTTGTAATAAAGGTTTAAATGATTAGATGTTTTCAGATTGTGGGGTGGGTGAGTTATGTGCATTTTCCAGACCTTATAAAGCATTTTAAGGTATAAGAAAAATGAGACTCAACGTTCAAAATTTAACACACTAGTGTTAAACCTCTGTTTAAATCAATGGAAAGGTCATAAATCATTAATTTAGTCTTGGCAACAGTTATAAACACTGGCTACTAACGCTTTAAGCGAACGTTATAAACATCAGCTAAAGACTGTTCATGCTTCTGTCATGTTACTTTTCTGGCCTTACTTTTACTGTGGCTCAAAAGCATTAATTTGCTAGTTCTGATTACATCACCCTGCTTTCTCTACAATGAGAATTTTAATGCATATAGAAGCCAGGGGTCTAATATTTCTAAAACTTTTCTCTTGTTAAGGTAAAAGCAAAACAAAAGCTTTAGAGAGAATGGGCTCCTTCTTCACTTTCCACTTACTTATATTCTCTTTGTTTTCTAAAACTCCGAGGCAGTGAGACAGGTCTAAACATTTTAAGTAAAAATTCTCTTGAGCATCTTAACTTCACCTTTTCTCCAGTCTATATCTGTCCAAGCAGATCTCTATTCAGTTGACAGATGTTGGGATGGAAAACATGGCTGCTGTCAGGACAAAGCACACCAGGCCAACACCATCTCACGTGGAGGAGGTTTATTGGGATGGCAGAGACAAGGGGGCAGGAAGGGGTGTTAAGAGAGAGAGAAGAGAGAGAGGGAGAAAAGAGAGAAGAGAGAAGAGAGAGAAAGCGAAGAGGAAGGGGTCAGGAAAGGTCTGCCTTTTATTTGAAATGTGATGTGGTTGCTCCCAGATGAAGGTGGGAAATGAACCAAATGAGAATGTATCGCAGTTGCTATGGCAACAGATGCGCAGGTGATCAGGTGACATTACTGCTGGAGGCAAAAGCAATTCCTGATACCAACAACAGACACCATACCGGAACCAACTGAAGCCTCACAATTATTCTGTAACCAGATCACTCCTTTGACCTTGGTTCTGCAAAACTGGTAAGCTTTCATTTGTTAGAGTCAATGTCAACGTGTCTGGCCAAGTGCAAGGGAGGACTGAAGACTTATATGAGCTAGCTCACAAACTGCAGCTTCCAGGGACCAACTTACAGGGCTCTCCTCTTAGATTCTCTTGGGTCCCTGGCTCCTATGCTCCACACCTGATTGGTCTCTATCCTTCCCATAATGATTGTTCCTTGTCTCCTCAGGTTCCTTCAAGAGAGAGTTAGTGAAATAACCCTACAAGTCAGTAAATGGAATGCTTCTGACAGAATTACCTCAGATTTCCTACCGTTGCCTGCTTTAAACCAGTATTCTAATCCCCTCTTCTCATTCTCTGAATCAGCAGAAAATAGACCTAGGACTGTTTGATTTCTGACTGGACAAGGGACTGACGTGCATAGTTTACTTATCAAAACTGACCTGTCCTCCAGGTTCTCTGAGCATTCCTTAGTCTCTACCTGGCATACCCTGCTCCCAACCCTGAACTTTCCAGCCCAGTGGTTGAACTGTACCGCCCGCCCCCCCAGCCCCCACAAGGCTATTTCCTATATAATTTAGAAAATTTGGTCTCATTCTCTCACTTCTCTTTTCTCTCTGCCCCCCTGCCCTCTGTCCCTATGGTGACTTCCCTGAACTCGGTCCTTGGGGGCAGTGAACTTGCCAGAAAGCAGCTTCCCAATAAGCGTGCATTTCATATAATCTAACCTGGTTTGAATTGGCTCATTTTACCAGAGGACAAATAACCTATCCAAGGCCATTGTCCTCCATTATCATGAACAAAAGGCTGGAATGTTAGGGCCAGTACTGTCCCCTCAAATCGCAATGCTAGTGACACTTCCCTAAACAGACAGTCACTGGTCAGGTCTGAAAAAAAAGTTATTGTGCAAACAGAGCCCTAAATGCAGGAACCTCCCTTACTTCACACCAATGGTCACCTATCTCAGCAAATACATCTAGTTCCTGGTTAATACAGTACCCTGAATCAGTTCAAGAAAGATACCCTGCTGAAGGTCATATAGAATCTGTTTGTTTTCCACCATTTTGCTCCTCACCCCAAGCTTCAGAAGTTTGATGTCTAGGAAACCATTTTTTCTACAGATGGAGTGGTCTAGTTTGGTACTTTCACAAACCCTTTATTTAAGTAAGACCCTATTTTTGATGACGCTGCACGCTTCACCAGGACTTGGAGGAATTGACCTAGAAGTGACATGGGAGTCTTCTCTCTAAGGAATAGCTCTGACTTCTTCCAAGCTATGCAAGCTGGCAAAGGAGAAAGGTTATCAATAGCCCTACCAAGCTGGAAAGCCCAGGAACCATAACAAAACCCAGCATTAAAGATATCTATAATGACGTAATAATGTATTGACATGCACAGTAGGAGGGAATTTTAATGGAAACCCAGTTAACTACCATAGCTGTTGAGGTCATGGAACCTAGGGGAGAATCTATTGATGCTTTCCTAAACCACAATGATTCCTAACTGCATTAAAAAAACCTATTCTTATATCCACAGTTAAGTGTAGCTCTCACCCCATATCTTGGTCAGTGTTTCATTGCTGTGAAGTGGTACTATAACCACGGCAACTCTTGTGAAGTATTTAATTGGAGATTGCTTATAGTTTCATAGCAAGGAGCAAGGTAGCATGCAGGCAAACATGGTGCTGGAGAAGTAGCAGAGAATTTTACGTTCGTATCTGCAGGCAGCATGAAGAGGGAGCCACTGGATCTAGCTTGAACTTTTAAAACCTCAAAGCTCATCACCAGTGACACACTTCTTCCAACAAGACCACACCTCCTAACCGCCTAATAGGTTTACATAGTGACACTCCCTAAGCATTCAAATATATGAACATATGAGGGACATTCTTATTAAATCGCCACACTCCTCATCACAAAAGCTTCTTTTGGCAGTAAACAGAGCCCATTACTGAAATTAACAACTGCTCAAAATGCAGAGAGCAACTGACCTTGGGATGCACATCCCAATTAATGTATTTACAACATAATCCCTCTACTAAGGTTCAGGGACTATCTCAGAAGATGGTGCAGAAAGACTGTAAGTGCCAGAGGGTCTGGATATTTGTTATGAGATGATGTCTTCTATCTATGACCGAGAGTTGCACTCACAACATCTTAATAATATGATATAGCTTTAAAGTAGAGTCTCACTCAGTCGTTTTTGATGATTGCTTCTCCAAGGAATGACTCCTGGGTCCCTGAGATAGACATTTCTGAATTGTAAAACTGGCAGGAGCCAGGGAGAATATTTGCATTGGAAAGAGTCAGAGAAAGAAATTATATTTAAAAGCTTGAAGATGAAGGAGGGCAGGGTCCTACAGTTAGGATAAAACTCTTCTGAAGTTTGTCAGGCTGAGGAGAATGAAAAGAACATCTTGAATAACCCTAAACATGGGGGATTCCTTACACCCCCAATATAAATGAAGGGAAAGATCCTATAATTAGAGTAAAAATATCAGAGCATCAAATTCTAGATACAATGTGCTATATTCAATTGGATCATCTTTGTAGACTGGAATAAGTCCAGGCAGGAATGGCAGATGGGCTTTCCTATTCTTTAGTGGTACTGAAACCAACATAGCTGAGTAGTTTCTGGGGTGTCTCCTAACTAGATGCACAATTTAGTCATCCTGATAACAAATACTACTAAAAACAAGGTAATCACCTTAATTAGAAGAATATATCAAACAAACCTACACCAAAGGACATTTTTTAAATTAATTTATACTTCTCTCGAATGTTATCTATATTATTGAAGAAATAGCCATACATTGAGCAAATATTTTAGGTTGAAGGAACCTAAAGAGATAGAACAGCAAGAGCAGAACATGTGCAGAGCTTCTTTTTTACTTCAAGAGACACTGTGGCTGTTGTGGCAACTTGAAAAATCTAAAAACATAACTACAGATTAGCTAATGATATTTTACCAAAGATAATGTTTTGAATTGGTTAAATAATGCAGTGACAATTGGAAGGATAATTGTGTGTGTGTGTGTGTGTGTGTGTGTGTGTGTGTGTGTGTGTGAGAGAGAGAGAGAGAGAGAAAGAGAGAGAGAGAATGTGTGAGTGTGTATGAGTATATGAGAGTGAATGTGTGTGTATAAGTGAGTGAGTGAATCTGTGTGAGTGTATATGAATGTATCCGTGTGAGTGTATGTGAGTCAGTGTGTATATATGAGTGTGTATGAGTGTGTGTAAAGTAAGTGTGAGTGTGTATGAGTGAATTTGTGTGAGTGTATATATGAATGTGTTTGAGTGAGTGTATGTGTGTGTATATTTGTGAGTGTGTGTGATGTGTTGGTGTGTAAGTATGTGTGTGTGTGAGTGTGTGAGTGAGTGTATGCATGTGTATGTTCGTGTGTGACTGTGTGTGTATGTGTGACTGTGTTTGTGTGACTGTGTATGTGAGTGTGTGTGTGTGTGTGTGTGTGTGTGTGTGTGTGTGTGTGGAGAGAGAGAGAGAGAGAGAGATAGAGAGAGAGAGAGAGAGAGAGAGAGAGAGAGAGAGGAGAGAATAAAATCCCGAACAATGACAATGTTTACAGTCTCCATGATGTTTGCTGAAGGTCTTTGGCAGGTCGCCACAGCTGCTATGAGTTCCTGTCACTTCCAGACTACACTATTTGGCAGCATCCCTATCTTCTGTCTTCTCCAGTTTTTCTGCTCTTTTCCATTATGTTCTCTGTGCCTTGAGGAGAAGGCATATGATGCACATGTCTCAGTTCAAGCTAATTTTTGGGATAGTAATTTTACTAAATGATGTAGGTATGAACGATTTTATCAAATCTTCATTATAAATGTAGGAAGCAAGAAGAAGTGTCAGGTTCAGGGGAAGATTTGAAGATACTGGACCAGTGGCTCCAGTACAGAAGAGTAACCTATAACACAACGCGCACAGAGGGCTTCCAGAGGCTTCTAAATGCCAGTAAGAAACATAGCTCTGCTGACATTTAGATTTTTGTTTACCAAGTCCACAGATTGGAAGTTATTTGTTCTAGCAGTAATAGAAAA
Organism: Rattus rattus; assembly: GCF_011064425.1. Taxonomy (NCBI): domain Eukaryota; kingdom Metazoa; phylum Chordata; class Mammalia; order Rodentia; family Muridae; genus Rattus; species Rattus rattus. The sequence goes on from NC_046160.1 coordinate 59,255,747, forward strand.
CTAATTGGAATTTTTGAAGCTTTTCTATCGGTTTGAAATTATTGTAAAAATGAGCTTTGAAAATAAGTTTCTAGACAATATCATTTAAAATGGGAGTCATCTTTTAGTTCTGATTTCTAAAAGCTCAGAGGTAGGATTTTTAGTTACAATTATGAAATTGCCAGTAAAAAACGGGAGTTACATAAAAACTTCAGAAGCTACTCAATGAATGTCTATCCTAAATGTAGAAGCATTTTTCACACCTTAATAGAGCCAGCATGCCAACAGTTATGAGCAATGAGTTGTAATGTTCTCAACTATTTCAATTACAAATGCTGTATTTCCTTCAGAAGAAAAATAACCATTTTAATTATAACTATTTCAATTGTAAATGTTATACTTCCTTCAGGAAAGATATCGAAACAAAGTTGCATTTCATCTAACCCAATTCTCCCAACCAAGTTACCATTTCTTTGAAGACAATTGTTCAAATCTTCTCTATCACTAGTTAAAACAAACAAACAAAAATACTGTATTTTCCCTTCAACCAAAAATGGAAGAAAAGATAGTCAAAAGTACACAGGTGCATACTAAATGATAAATGATACTGGAGTAAAATCATCTCTCCAAAGACTGACCATTGCACAGCTTAGAAGCTGTGGTTAATTTTTGACATGAGCTGAGCAGGGCTACATTAGAGTGCTAGGCCTGAGTTATGACCTGAGCTAGGAGTGTGCTTCAATGCCTAGCAAGATGTTGAAAATTATGGTTTTTGGAAAGAGCTAAGAGAGGTGATAGGGAAGACAAGGTTAGTTGATGGGTGGTTTAATAAGCACATATCTACAGGTACTGTGGATTTAGTCTGTGATTAATGCCAAAATGTTGAAAACTTTCACACTGGCATTGAGTTAGAATCCAAGGGGAATTTAAAATCTAAAGTTTGTTTACCTACTGAAACCACCCTGAAGCACTAACTGCAAATTTTCTATTTTATTTGCAATATGAAAGTGGCTTATTTGGTATTTCACTCTTAATTTCATAGTCATAGTTAATTACCTATAAATTATAGGACATTGAATTAAAAGTATTTATAAAACTGAGTGTGTGCTCAGCAGAAGGCAAGAAATAGGCCATACCTGATGCCTTAATATATACTTTGACTCTATCTTGTTCAAAGTAGGAACAAACTCTACAGTGCCACAGATACCTGCTAATTACCTGACTGCAAAGAACAAACACATGGAGAGCATCTCAGCCCTGTGTAGGGGCTGTTTGAATCTTTGTTGGTTTAGGCTAGACCCTTGATATTATTTAGCATGGTTTATTGTACATAATTAGATTCTAATTTCTGGAGAGAGACACATTTATTTTCAGCACTGAATTGGTAATTCGAGCGAGGGTAGTTTTAAATCCAGCCTGAGTGTTATTCATGCTGTATACTAACATACTTTAGAGGTAATTGTTTCTACTGCTTTTTAGGACACAGCTTGATGAATAAAATAAATTTGGAAAAGGAGAGACACAAAATGCAGAAATATAGACCATTAAAAAGCTTATAAACCCACAACAAATACTTTAATTACATTGCATGAATATAAATCATGAATGCCGAGCAGCTGGATGCTATGAAAATGTAAATGCAAACTAATCAGTGGGAGTAGAATAAAGTTGGTGGCCATATAAATCAAAACACCCATTGGGGGAGGGAACATCCTTCAGGCATTTTTACATTGCCAAACACTGGAACGTTCCAGCATATACAAAACATTGAAGATAATAGCAAGATTTTGGATTGGACATCAACCTTAACATTGCTCTTTGGATTACTATTTCCATAATAAGCTTACTTGAAACATGCACCTGATTTAATTTTTATGAAGCCACTAAGCTACCCTTGCTATTTTTAATGATTTGGCTAGAGTTACAATTTTAAGCATTTTTTTCTTTTGAGTTTTTTTTTTTTGTGGCATTCATAATGTTATGTGAGGTGAACAAAGGTAGGAAGTGGAAGGTTCAGAATATCATTTGATTAGCTCACCTGTGGGCTCTCTTGTGCACATGTTCTAAGAGAATAGGAAGTCACCAATATTCTTGGTTCTTCTGCAGGATAATATCCAATTATTCCAAACCCAGGTGAAAATTTACTCTGTGCCTTTATCTATAAATTGTTGTGTCTTCTTATCTTATTAATTTAAACCTTCACATTTTTACTATAAGTACAAAAATCTGTTTCTATACCTGTTTTCCTACTACAACAGAAACAGACTGAATGTAATATGTGTGTGTGTGTGTGTGTGTGTGTGTATCAAAAACTAGATTATAAGCAAGTAGTAAACCTGTAGGTTTCTTCCCTTATGCATTTAGAAAAACATGTCTTTCTATTAATTTTGACTTTAGTGATCCCAAGCCTCATTGAACAATAGGTTTCCCTGGGGAACTTTTAGAACTACTATGGTTGGTCCATTTCCACTAGAGATTTCATTTTAACTGGCTTGTTGTAGGTACAAGGAAACTAAAACTTTTTCTAAAATTTCCTGTATGATTTATAAAAAAATAAAATGTGTGAGTTTGTGTATGGGGATGTGTATGCAGAGATCAGCTCCAGTTTTCTTAGCACTTATCCTTTGGGGTTTGTTTTGTTGTTGGAAACAGGGTATTTCTTTGGAACTTAGTGCTTGCCAATTAGGTGAGGCTAGCCACCCAGCAAATCCAAGGGATCATCTTCAATCTGTAATTGTAAACAGGGCTGTAAATTTAAATAGGATGCAGCCACCCATAGCTTTTTCTGTGGGCCTGGGAATGAAACTAGGTCCTGGTGATGTCATGGCAAGCACTTTGTCAACTGAGCTACCATGCTAGCAGCTTCTCTATGATTACTGTTGTTGTTATTGTTGTGGGGGTTGCTGTCAATTGACTGAATTGAAACAGTTTAACCATCATATAATTCCCACTCTAGCCTTGAACTCCTGGGCTCACTTGTTCCTCCCTCTGAAGCTTCTAAGTAACTAGGAATTCTGTCATATTCTACCAAATCTGGTACCTAGACTTTATTCAAATATGCACAAGGGTTGTCAGAACTGTGCTGGGTCTTTCCTGGTAGAGTTTTTCCTGTAGTGGTGAATTAGTTAAACAACTTTGGCTCCTTCTAAATCTATATTTTTATCTTTGCTGCCTTATTACCTACTGGGCAGCCTTCTAGCTCACCTTCCCCCACAAAAGGGGTGTATTCCCTTTCCACCCACATTGCTGGATGCTTTCCCTCCTGCAACTCTTAAGTCTGATTCTTCTCTCTCAGAATCATGTTGTTTATCCTTTCCTACCCTAGCCTCCAATTACCCCCTCCTCTCCCCCTCCCATTCTCCTCCTCCCTCTCCCTACCCCTTCTCTGTCCCCCCCAATCTAAAAGTTCCGCCCAGTCTCCCTGCCCAGCCATTGGCTACATGGCAATTCTTTATCATTAATATCAATCAAAGGCATCTGGGAGCAGAGTCTGGAATCATGACTTTTGGGAGCCAAAATAAAACAAAACATTACAACCAATTCCCACCACCTTTCTCATGAGACGTCCCTGTTTGTAGAGCATTCTAGAGATGAGAAACTTCATCTTCATTCTCATTTATCACTTTCTCTCTTGTACCTAGAAAAGAAATCTCTATCTCTTTCCAAGACACAAGATTTAATTCTTTTTTTTTTCTATGCTCACTTAAACCAGTACTTCACTTCTTTCTGCTTTGCTATGCTTTTCGGTGGCTCTCACCTAGAACCTTATATGTTTAGGTTATCACAAATACAATTATAACAAAACACCTGCACACTTCTGGTGTCAGAATGGTCTTATGGTTTTTTAAGTTACTTCTTTCACACCAAAAGGATATAAGATTTCAGGATGCCTTCGCCACTCTTCTATTCTAGAGTGCTAGTGTCTTTTCATAGCTAGGCTAATGCCTACTAATTGCCTGAAATGTTTTACTTTCCATAGGTGTGTTGGACTGATCAACATGTATATACTTACTAATATATTTGTTTGTCTTACTGTTAAAATATCTGATTTTTTTATTACTGAATATAAGCAGAGGTTTTCTCCATAGTCTCATATGAAGAAGAAATGACAGAGGAACCTTTTGATATATATGGTGGAAATTCAAGGTGTTTATTTCTAATACAAGGAAACACTGAACACATTGAATGTGTTCTATTTCTATCAAAGAACACAAAGGCTTTGTTAAGGCAGTGGAAATAACCCTTTACGCTGACAATGGAACTGAAAAAGTAACACTGGAAGAGATCTCTCAATTTTCAGCAACTTTCCAGTCTGGTCCACTAAAATCAAGGAAATCTAAGAATCTCATCATGAACCTTCAGAGTAGACTCCATAGGGAATACTCGATAGGATTTTGGGCCCATAAACCCTTGTTTCAATGTAAGTTGTTCTGTTAAGAAATATTCTGATTACTGAAGTGCTTTATGAAAAGAATTTGGAAGACTTCCATCAATGAGTGATAAACAGTAACCAAGAAAATTAGAGAATCAGCCACAAAGAGCTTCAGAAAAATTTGGGGGCATGCTATGGATTACACCACAAGGATTAACATCTACCAGGAATGATTTTTTTTTTTATTAACTTGAGTATTTCTTATATATATTTCGAGTGTTATTCCCTTTCCGGTTTCCGGGCAAACATCCCCTCCCCCTCCCCTTCCTTATGGGTGTTCCCCTCCCCACCCTCCCCATTGCCGCCCTCCCCCCAACAATCTAGTTCACTGGGAGTTCAGTCTTAGCAGGACCCAGAGCTTCCCCTTCCACTGGTGCTCTTACTAGGATATTCATTGCTACCTATGAGGTCAGAGTCCAGGTTCAGTCCATGTATAGTCTTTGGTAGTGGCTTAGTCCCTGGAAGCTCTGGTTGCTTGGCATTGTTGTACATATGGGGTCTCCAGCCCCTTCAAGCTCTTCCAGTTCTTTCTCTGATTCCTTCAACGGGGGTCCCGTTCTCAGTTCAGTGGTTTGCTGCTGGCATTCGCCTCTGTATTTGCTGTATTCTGGCTGTGTCTCTCAGGATCGATCTACATCCGGCTCCTGTCGGCCTGCACTTCTTTGCTTCATCCATCTTGTCTAATTGGATGGCTGTATATGTATGGGCCACATGTGGGGCAGGCTCTGAATGGGTGTTCCTTCTGTGTCTGTTTTAATCTTTGCCTCTCTCTTCCCTGCCAAGGGTATTCTTGTTCCCCTTTTAAAGAAGGGTGAAGCATTCACATTTTGATCATCCATCTTGAGTTTCATTTGTTCTAGGCATCTAGGGTAATTCAAGCATTTGGGCTAATAGCCACTTATCAATAAGTGCATACCATGTGTGTTTTTCTGTGATTGGGTTACCTTACTCACGATGATATTTTCCAGTTCCAACCATTTGCCTACGAATTTCATAAAGTCATTGTTTTTGATAGCTGAGTAATAAGGAATGATTTTGTTTTAATAAAAGAGCACAGTCAGCTCACACACAAGCTAATGATTAATACAACTAAGAAGCTCTGCTAATTTACCTAATACCCATTTATTCCTGGTAGAGAGATCAAAAAAATTTTTTACCCAGATTAAAATATTAGAAGTTTGATTTATGGGTCTGATAACATAAGGAAACCATAGAGAACAGATATCCCTGTGTCTGGGGATGACTCTATCTTGGCCTTTGTTTTTCCTATCTGCAACATGAACCAAGCCATAGCATCAAAAAGACAAGAGAATAGAGGTACTCTTAGGGCATTACAAAGTTTCTGTCAAAGACAGAGCATAAATGTTTCAATTTCACAGGTGCATAGACTCTAGAAAATCCAATCATACTTATAGCAATTGTTGTGAGGTAACTACCAGAAGAGACCATGGGTTTAAGCCAATTGGAAGTCTTTAATAGCCTACTTGTGATTACGCTGGGTTTTCGGGACCTCAGTGTAGCTTCAAGTCTTTCTCACAGTGGGATTTAAGCACAAAAAGCATATCCTTTGTTGAGACACCTCAGTTAGCAAGCCAGAAGCAAAACATAGAAGTCAAAATGTAACACTAGTCCATTTATAGATTTTCCCAAAATTATGGCACTTGATGTATTACATCTTTGTTTTGATGTGTACCTACATTCTGGGTTCCAAGGTGTGACTGGTGGTTCTACCATGGAGCCAGTCGTGCCAAAGTCTGAAGGCCTATTACACAGTGGAGTAGATACTTCATAGACAATGTGTGGGAGAATGGCCATGTGAGAATTTGTTTGACAACCTGCAGTTTGCTCACTTCTGATACACTGCAAAAGATTTGTTGGTTTATTAATTTTTTTCCATTTCATATTTAATAATTATACAGGGAGAAACTCCTAAGCGTCTCTGAATTTAAGAATTTCTTGTTTAGTATTGTAAACCCAGATATACCATCTCTATGTAGCTTGAAGCATACTATAGGAAAATTTTTCTATTAGTAAATACTTGTGGGGATTTAATTCAATTGCTGAAAACATATTTTATATCATGTCTTTACCTCTGTTTAACTATCTTCCTTCACCATCCCGTCTTTGTAATTTTCAATTTCTCCAGAATCCAGTAATGGATGATAGAACAGAACTAAGTCTTGGCCAACTTGCAGTAGTATATGATCTCTTTGAGGACAAAGACTTTTATTTTTTTTCATTTCTTTCTTATCTCTTCTTATTTCTCATGTCTTCTTTTTATTTTCTCTTTCCTCTTTTCTCTCTTTTCTTTCCTCCTCCCTTCTCTTTCTCTCCTTTACCCCATTTCTCTCTCTCTCTCTCTCTCTCTCTCTCTCTCTCTCTCTCTCTCTCCTTCTCTCTTCCCTCCCTCTCCTCTCCTTTTCTTTCTTCCTTCCTTCCTTTTTTTCTTTCTTTCTTTCTTTCTTTCTTTCTTTCTTTCTTTCTTTCTTTTTTCCTTTATAGTCTCAGCTATACAACACTAGCCTCCATCTCCTATATGTCCCAAAGAAAGAAGTTACTCTGATTTTTCTGTTTCTACCACCTTAGTACTGTTGAAATTATAACTGTGTACCACCATACCTGGATTATTCTGTCCTGGTAGTGACTCAAAGTTTGGTTGATGCTAAATGAGAATTTTAACAGCTGATCAACATTTCCAATCCTCATGATTAATTTTATATGGTAGGCTATTAAGCATATTTATGTCTATATATTTAGCATGAAAGGCAAACTCACACATGAAATGCATGTCTGCTGTGTTCATCTCTACCTCATGTAGAGTAGAAGAAGCATTAAAAAAAGAATCTCCTAGGAAGTACCAGGTTATGCCCTACTGGAAGAAAAGTAATAGATCATATTTGTCATGGTGGATATTTCAGTGGCTAAGTCATCCCTTGTTAGTTGGATCCAGTGCCATTTGGTTCATGGAAGCTCTTGATTATATAGCTAATTTGTCAATACTGGAGTGGCTAATAGCAGAAGCTTTTTGACAGAAACTGATTGAGTCAGTTTTCTGTCTTCCAGGCTGTTTAGTGCTGCTCCATAGAGGTTTAAAATCCTGTACAGTGCAAGAGTGTCTTACTGTTAGTAACCCACTTAGTCAACTTCTTGTTCTATTCTTGTTAATCTGTCAGTGTAAGAATTACACAGATGCAAGAGAAAATATAGCCGAACTGTTTTAATCAAGACTATCAGTTTCCACTGACAGGCCTAATGAATATTTTAACGTTGTATCTATTCTCAACTTTTCTTCCAAGGTGGTCAAAATAGATTGTCATACTTGCCACTTCTGAATGAATCCTGGTCCCCCAGTGGAAGAGAATGTGGAGATTCATAGGAGCTTGGTTATAGTAGGTTCATACCAAAGGCAGACTTCAACTATGATAGTATTTTACTTTCTTCTTTCCGCTCCCATTCACAGCATGGGAAATTCATTTCTGAAGGTGTTAGATGGAGTGAAGGATGTTAAGGTTCATTAAGGATAAAGAAAAGGAGGAGCTGAGCTACAGAATTTAATCAAGGTGAGGTGGTTGTCATGGTAGAGCGGCATGGTATGCACAACAGAGTCCTGGCAGAGTATCTCGTGAGAACCTCTTAGGGGAAGATCTGATACTTCCTGTCAGAATCCAAGCAGGGTAAAGAGAGATTTCATATATGACATGAGATACTATGCTAAAAGTGTTCCTTCCATGGAAAACTTTATTTATTTTCAAGCATACAAAGTATTCATGTTTATGCATGTGTTAACCATTCCACTTCAGTGTTGTACTAATATTGCTGATGTCGTCTTCTATGCATCCCATCAGGTCCTTTATTTGTTTATTTTGGGAGCGTCTTTGCTTTGTGTGACCTGATGCTTTCTGCTTTGCCTCTCTATACCATTCTTCCTATTCTCCATAACAATATTGCCAACTACCTATTTTTAATGGATATGTGTGTGTGTGTGTGTATACATATGTATGTATATATATACATACATACCCATGCATGGATCCCTGTATATTAGACAAATATTTATGACTGAATATAAATGAAGGGCAAGTATGAGTGCTAAGACTTAGCTTGAAATAATTGGTCCTGGTGTATGGGTACTATTATGGTGACTATAGCTGATGAAAATGGGCTATGTATTTCCAAAAGCTAGAAGAAGCTATGGTTTTCAATACGTTCTTCTGGAAAACAAATATTTTAATAGATTTGAAAACATTAATTAGAACCCGTGGGGAGGAATACATAGCAGGAAATAATCAAACTCAGAGTTGAAATCAACCAAATAGAAACAAAAAGAACTATACAAAGAATCAACAATACCAGGAGCTGGTTTGTTGAGAAAATCAACAAGAGAGATAAACCATTGGCCAAACAAACTAGCAGGCATGGAGAGAGTACCTAAAATTAACAAAATCAGAAAGTAAAATGGAGATATAACATCAGAAACTGTGGAAATTAAAAAAAAAAAGTCAGATATTACTAAAGAAGCCTACTATACTGAACAAAACTGGAAAATCTTAATGAAATGGACTATTTTCTAGATAAATATCAGGTACCAAAGTTAAATCATGATCAATTAAACTATCTAAACAATCCCAGAAACACTAAAGAATTAAAAGAAGTGAGGTGGGAGAGAGACCTCACCGCCTGGTCAGGTGGGCACTCCTGAGGCTGCAGAGCGGAAGAGACCACCAACACTGCCCACCCCTGCCCACATCCCTGGCCCAAGAGGAAACTGTATA